>NC_052631.1:77820959-79070959 GCF_016161935.1 Mauremys reevesii
TAGCTATAGCATTCGACCTAAGGTTTAAGAATCTGAAGAGCCTTCCAAAATCTGAGAGGGACAAGGTGTGGAGCATGCTTTCAGAAGTCTTAAAAGAGCAACACTCCGATGCGGAAACAACAGAACTGAAATCTCAAAAATGAAAATCAACCTTATGCTGGTGGCATCTGACTCAGATAATGAAAATGAACACATGTCGGTCCACACTGCTTTGGGTTCTTATTGAGCAGAACCTGTCATCAGCATGGACACGTCCCCTGGAATGGTGGTTGAAGCATGAAGGGACATATGAATCTTTAGTGCCTCTGGCACATAAATATCTTGCAATTCTGGCTACAACAGTGACATGCAAATGCCTTTTCTCACTCCAGGTGACATTGTAAACAAGAACGGGGCCGTATTATCTCCTGCAAATGTAAAAAAACTTGTTTGTCTGGGCAATTGGCTTAACAAGAAGTAGGTTTGAGTGGACTTGCAGGCTCTAAAATTTTACATTTGTTTTATTTTTGAATGCATTTTTTTGTACATAATTCTACATTTGTAAGTTCAACTTTCATGACAAAGAGATTGCACTACAGTACTTGTATTAGGTCACAGATGGGCAAACTACGGTCCGCAGGACCGTCCTGCCCGGCCCTCGAGCTCCCAGCCGGGGAGGCTAGCCCCCAGCCCCTCCCCCGCTGTCCTCCCTTCCCCCCTCTCCTGCAGCCATGCCACCGCACGGGCAGCACTCTGGGCAGCGGGGTTGCACGCTCCTGCCGAGCAGCATGGCAGTGTGTCTGGCTCCAGCCTGGCAGCATTGCTGCCAGACATGCTGCTCTGAATGGCATGGTAAGGGGGCCAGGGGGTTGGATAAGGGGTAAGGGTCCCGGGGGGGCAGTCAGGGGACAGGGAGCAGGGGGTGGTTGGATGGGGCGGAGGTTCTGGGGGGCAGTCAGGGGACAGAGGATGGGGCGCTGGATAAGTGTGGGAGTCCTGGGAGGGCTGTTAGGGGTGGATAGGGGTCAGGGATGGGGAACAGGCGGGGTGCATCGGTGGGGGGTCTGGGGGAGGCCTGTCAAGGGGTGGGGGTGTGGATAGGGGTCAGAGCAGTCAGGGGACTGGGAGCAGGGGGGTTGGATAGGGGGTGAAGCCCCGGGGGTGGTTGGGGGAGGTCCCGGGAAGGGGCAGTTAGGGGACAAGGAGCAGGGGGGGGTTGGATGGGTCGAGAGTTCTGAGCGAGGCAGTCAGGGGGGCAGGAAGTGGGAAGGGATGGATAGGGGGCGGGGGCCAGGCTGTTTGGGGGAGGCACATCCTTCCCTACCCGGCCCTCCATGCAATTTTGCAACCACAGTGTGGCCCTCGGGCCAAAAAGTTTGCCCAAACCTGTATTAGGTGAATTGGGAAAAAAAAATTATTTCTGTTGTTTTTTTACAGTGCAAATACTTGTAATAAAAATAAATATAAATATACTTTGTAATTGAAATCAATATATTTGAAAATGTAGAAAACATCCAAAAATATTTAAATAAATAGTATTCTATTATTGTTTAACAGTGCAATTATTTTTTTAATTGCTTGACAGCCCTAGAATAAATACTTGGTGTACATATATTATTTTAACAAGAGGCACCAGTTATGGAGAAATTCTGGAAAATGGAGCTAGTGTTTTCCTACAAAGTGGTTTCGTTGTCGTTGTGGGACACTGCCAGCATCAGAAGAGTAGGTGCCTGATTGTAATGCTCAGTATTATTACTTTTGTTTTACTGGAGGAGAATCCTTTGGCATGTCATTTCTCGCTCCTAAGAGAAGTGAAATGGTGGTCACTGTTCTTCAGTGAATTACGACTGTCTAGGGCAGGGGTGGGCAAACCCTGCTGTCCAGAGCGCTGCCCATGTGGCGGCATGGCTGTGGGGAAGGGTGGATAGCGGGGGAGGGGGCGGGGGCTAGCCTCCCAGGCCAGGAGCTCAAGGGCCAGGGAGGACGGTCCTGTGGGCCGGATGTCAACCCCAGGCCGTAGTTTGCCCACCTCTGGTCTAGGGAAACCGAACTGATATTAACTGCAAACATATGGTTTTCAGAAGAGATTATAAAAAAAACACTCGTATTCTAATTGTGGTCAAGCTACTATTGTATCCTGTCCTAGTTCTTAAGCATCTTGGAGCATGTTCTGATATGGCAGGACATAGTCGTATATTAAAAAAGTTTCTTTAGTTGGTTGCCCATATTACCAGCAGTAACCACACTGGTATAAATGTGCAGTTGAAGGAAGTTTCAGCAGTATCTGAGCTAGTCTACGGTGCTAAATGATGGCTTTTTAATGGTGACAACTGAAATACACTGAGTCCTGCCAAAGGAATGTGAGAAACTCTCTGAAAAATGAATTATGAAGTAATGTTGCACTATCTATTTAAAACCTGTACAATGAACAAGAACTTAGCCCTCAGATTTTAGTGACAGGTCCTACATAGCAGGTAAATAGGGTTATAGAGAAGCATGGATCAAGTGACCAGGAACTGTTTGAATTCAGCATGGAGTATATGGAAATTAAGTTTTCAACAAAACTAACTTGGAGAATAAAAAATCGTGGTGCCCATGTAGTGATGGGAGGTATTAACATCTGTGAGTGTGAAAAGGAGCTGGAGGGTCCAGGACAATCCAAAGCGCAACCATGCAGTAGATTACAATTTGGCTGCAGATGAATACAAGGAACAGGGAGGTGAATATTAGGAAACATTTTCAAACAATGAGAACTCTTGGGCTTCAGTATAATTTCCCAGGGGAAGTGGCAAAACTCCATGGCTTGAATCATTTACAATTAGACTAGATAAAGCAATTGAGAATATACTTTAGAGAGGGATCCTGAATTAAGGGAATGAATTTATGATCCACAACACACTTTTCCATCTAATGAGAGTAGTACTGGTGCTTTCTATTAAGAATACTACTTTATTCCTCCTAAGGATACGTTTTGCAGATTTCGAAACTTAATTTTGTTACTATGCCTTGCCTTATTCGACTCTCACGGATCCTTTGCTTGTGTGAGGTGGATTAGAACAATTGGTACCTGTCCATTTCTGGGACAAACACATCCTAAACAGCAGCCTAGTTTTGGTGCTTTCAGGTTTATTACAAGGAATCCTTTGCTAATCCTTTTCCTGTCTCCCTCTAGAGGGCAGCTGCTTCCCTCCTAAACAGTTGTTTCAATCCTGGCCAATGTTTTCTGTTTGCCATTTTACATTTCATGACATTACAGAATTTGTGGGATTTCAACTCTCACCACCAGATGCAGAGGGCTGGTGCAATATTGATTCATAACATATTAGCTTCTCCAGCCTTCTGGATTACATCAGATAAGTGTCAGATGGAAATATTCATTCCACAGTGACAGAGCTGCAGCCAGAAATCAGAAGTTTTGCACTCTTAATAGAATGTGTATTGGCATCTGTACTGATGTAAGCAATAGGACTCAACATGGTATCCAGTTTCACCAGGTCTGACAGTATCGCACAATATCTTAGCTACTATTATCAAATAGGTCAAACTAGATGATCACAATGGTCCCTTCTAGCCTTGGAATCTATGAATATCAACACATGACTTGCTTAGAAGATATATATTAAGAAGGACGAAAAATCAGGTTTCCAGTTTTCTTGAGATTCCATGCCTACAGTGTCTAATAGTTGTTATAGCCTGGGATTTTCATTGACTTCTCAGACATTGGTTAGTGGTTGGCACGTTATAATATCTTAATATACAACACTACTCATTTTAGAAAAGGCAGTGGGAGACCATGACCAAAGCTCCAACTGTGCAAAGTGATATGTGCAGGTGCAAGGGTCTGTCTATGATCTTCCCATTACAGATTCAGCAGGTTTATATTGTATCTACATCTCTATATAGATGCTTGTTTTATTGGTGAAGTATATTACCAAAGCTAATCTTTTTCAAGTTCTTGTGCTACTTTGCTGCATAGAGAGATTTATAGGTGAAAAGTGTGATAAAGAACTAAGTGGCAGCATGATTTTTATTGTTGTTGTTGTATCTCCAGTTCATTGCTGCACTCCAAAACTCCATGATTGATAGTACTTTGTTACTGTATCAACCTGATTGAAATAAATCTCTTTAAAAATCATCTCACATGGTGTGACACTACACCCAGTGTTCTTCATAGAGATATTGTTATGATATGAATATGGCATGACTAAGATGTGTTTTATGCAAGATGGGTCGTGAGGTATCATTGGAAAGGTTATGATTTACTGAATACGATTATCCTATTTGTATGCATGTATTATTTCTGTATCTGAAGTTAGGAATATGGATTATGTCAGGGTTTTACAAACTTCGGGTCGCAACCCAGTACTGGGTTGTGGCATGTCAGGCACTGGGTCGCTCTGGTCAGCACCACCAACTGGGACGTTAAAAGTCCTGTCAGGGGTGCTGCCCAGCTAAGGCAGGCTAGTACCTATCTGTTTCGACACTGTGCTGTGCTCCAGAAACGGCTTCTAGACGGGGGGGGGGCAATGGGGCTTCATGTGCTGCCCCCGCCCCGAGCACCAGCTCTGCACTCCCATTGTCTGGGAACTGAGCGGGGGGTACTTGCAGGTGAGAGTCACACAAAGCCACTTGTGCGCCTCTGACTAGAAGCCGGACCTGCTGCTGGTCGCTTCCGGGGCGCAGAGCAGTCTGCGGTGCCAGGACAGGCAAGAAGCCTGCCTCTGCACCCCGCTGTGCCGCTGACCAGGAGGTAAGTCTGCCTCCCAACCCCGTGCCCCAATTCCCAGCCCTGAGCCCCCGCGAACTTGGAATCCCTTCCAACACCCCAAATCTCTCATCCCCGGCCCCAACCCAGAGCCCTGATCCCCTCCCACCCCAACACCCTGCCTCAGCCCTGAGCCCCCACCTCAAACCCAGAGTCCATGCTGCACCCCAAACCTCTCATCCCTGGCCCCACCCGAGGGCCCTGACCCCCTCCCATCCCCTATCCCGCTGCCCCAGCCTAGAGCCCCCTCCCACATGCTGAACTCCTCATTGCTGGCCCCACCCTGCTGCCCTCAACCCTGCACCCCAACCCTCTGCCTCAGCCCAAAGCCCCTCCCAAATCCCTCATCTCCAGCTCTGTTGGGACGTGGGCATCAACAATTTTCTTCAGTTGGGTCCCCAGAAAAAAATAATTGAAAACCACTGGATTGCGTAACAATTACAGATGGGTTTACACCTGGGGAACGCCCACCAGACAGCATGCAATAAGTGTGGATGGGCCGTTAGGGAGAATGGGATTTAGAAGATGTTAATCTCCCACCTTCCTGGGAAGTCTTACTGAGGATTTATGGCTGCTTTGGGTCATCTGATCATGTCACTTGTACTGGACTCCATCTTGGACTACTAGTATTTTTCCACTAATACGGGGTGGGGATCAAACTGAGAAACAAAGGATTCCTGCCATATGTAAATCATATTTAAGGCAGGGAAGTGAGTTAATCAAGATTCATTCTTCACTGAATCCCCGCCCAGGATGACTGCTGGAAACATTTAAGAAATAAAGAGAAAGGAGGGGAGAAGGACTGAACCCAGGCTGGAAAAGGTGTCTGGCCTGTGAAAGAAATGCATAAAACAACATTTAGGGTGAGAAATTACTACTTGCAACTGGTCTATTTAATGTATTAAGCTCAGTTTGCATATTAGTTTTATTTGCTCAGTAATCTGCTTTGATTTGTTTGTTGTCCGATCGGCGGGTAGCAATTGATCTATCAGGGATCGATTTATCATGTGTAGTGTAGATGCGATAAATCGATCCCTGATCGCTCTCCCGTTGACTGCTGAACTCCAGCTCAGCAAGAGGCGGAAGCAAAGTCGATGGGGGAACGGCAGCCATCGATCCTGCACCGCGAGGACGTGAAGTAAGTGATTCTAAGTCGATCTAAGATACGCTATTCTCGTAGCTGAAGTTGCGTATCTTAAATCAATTCCCCCCACTCCCTGATTAGACCAGGACTTAATCTATCTTTTGTAGCTAATAAACTTGTTTTGTTTTCTCTAAACCCAGTTTGTAGAATCCATAACTGAGGGGCAAAAAGCTGTGCATATCTTCTTCCACATTGAGGGAGGGAGCAAATTTCATGAGCTTAAGCTGTACAGTTTACTGTGTAGAGCAAGACAATACAATTTTGGGTTTACTCTCCAGAAGGGTAGTGCACTTGAGTACTGGACAAATCCCTAGCTGAGGGCTTGTCTACATTGGCAATCTGAAACCACCTCCATGAGGGGCATAACTACCAGCACTGTCTATACTGGCACATTACAGCGCTGAAACTTGCAGTGCCCGGGGGTGTTTTTTCACACCCCTGAGCAAGAAAGTTTCAGTGCTGTAAAGTGCCAGTGTAGACAAGCCCCAAGTCTTCCCATGCAGAGCTGATCTGTCTTTCTCTGTCTGTCTTTCTGTAGTTGGGTGTGTCCCTATCTGTGTGTGCACTGGAGGAGGCGGCTTGAGGGCCTGGCTCAGCAGAACAGTGTAAGGGAGCCCAGGTTGGTGGAACAGGCAGGCTCAGCGGTACCCCAGTACATGAGGTGTCACCCCAGGGGTGGGGGGATAACCCATCACACATAGTCTATCTGTGCTGGCTTTAATTGTTCATGATCCAGAAGTTTGCAAGGTTCTCCACAATGGAAGTTTCCAAGAGTATGGCATCTAAAACATTAACATCATCCTTGTTGGTGATACAGTGAGTCCATTTTAGCACTGAATTATCAGTTCTGTTGACTGAAAAAAGCTTCTTTGTAGCAGTGGGGAAGTCTCTTGAATAATGCAGTTTTCCTAAAGCTTGTTCTATTGGCAAAAGACTGTCTTATCACAAGGTCATAAAAAATGTCTATGTTCTTAATAAAAGTAGGATATGTGCATAAGGTAGATAGAAATGCTATAAACAGAAGACTGATTTAGAGAGAGAGCTGTCTAAGTATCCAAAAAAGCCTGTGACTCATTATTAGACTAAATTATACTTGCAGATAGGGTGACCAGACAGCAAGTGTGAAAAATCGGGATGGGGGCGGGGAGAATAGGAGCTTATATAAGAAAAAGACCCAAAAATCTGGACTGTCCCTATAAAATCGGGACATCTGGTCACCCTACTTGCAGATAAAGATTGCTGAATGCCTTCGTACAGCAAAACTTTCAACAAGAAATGGAGTTATAATTAAAAGAATCAAACAGCTTCTTTCAGTCTATGATCTATTCATTAGGTGAGCAGTACCTACCTAGCGAAGGACTAAATTTTCTGGGTTCTGGAGAGAAGCTGGGAATCCTTATTTTGCATTATATTCTGAAATGAATAATTAAATCCACACTTTTCTGTCTCTAGAGAATATTTTGGCACTGACTTTTTTTTTCCCAAATGAATGCAATTTAGTGGAATTATATAGGTCCAGTTTTATTTTACTTCAGTCTTAAAATAAATGGAGAAACTCCTTTTCTGCCCTTGGTCTTTATGGTTCCAACCTCCTCTTTTGTTTATAGTCCATTTAATCCAGAAACACAACACAAACAGCGGGTGAAACAATACAAATTTTTAAATTGTTTGACTTAGTGCCAGATTGTCCATGGCCTAAAGCTTGTTGCTTTAATACACTTTACTATGGATCATTATATTGTATGTTGCAGTTATTATATGAACTGCCATTTGTCTCGATGCTAAAATAGCATAAAATAACCACTAGATGCTAGAGTACGCTTTGGCCACCTACATGTATTTTACGCTAGAGGCTACTTGCAATGATTTAAAGGGAGTAATAGCTGAAGATATCAACCGATCTTTTCTTGCACTGGGGATGGACTCCTCCCCCGTTAAATGAAAAGGCAACACCTATAGTATAACAGACAGGGGCGGCTCTACAAAGTAGGCTGCCCCAGCAGCGGCGCTGCGCGCCCGCCCTCCCCCCCCCCCCGGCGGGTCCCCCGCCCCCCCCGCATCCCCGGCATGGGGGGGCGGCATTTCGGTGGCCGGAGGCCGCCCGGCATGCCGGCAGGTCCACGGACGAGCCGGCCGGCGGACTGCGCGCGGCCGCACCCGCGGCAAGCTCGCGGGAGCCGCGGGAAGGACGGGACCCGCCGCAGGCGCAGGCATGCAGCAGTCCCGGCCCGTGGGGCCCGCCCGGCATGCGGCGCCGGCGCTCCAGCCGCGGAGCCCACCCCAGCCAATCCTGCCCCCCCCCTGCCGGCGCGCTGGCGCTGCTGCCTAGCCGATAACAGAAGATAGCTCTCTTCTGAGAGTGAAAAGGCTCTTGTATTCACTCTGCTAGCCTTTAATAGAGTACTCCCCAGCCCCCTGAGATAGTGTATTCTGTGCTGAACTGTGGCCTGCTTAATATTGAAACCCTTTCGAAAAGAAAAACGAGGCAAAATTATACATCACAAAGTTCACAAAAAATCCCTCACAAAGCTACCAGGACTCTACATCCTCCTTCTCCCCCACAATGTAGTTCTAACCTCCTTCAGGACCTCTGAACAGATACCTGACGAATGGAATTTCAGCTTTAAATAACAAATTAATCCCAAAGCATCCAGTTAACAATTCCAAATTCATGCCTAGACTGAAGCTTAAGTGTTTAAGAAATGTCATGGTTGTAGCATGTCATACTGTACTTTACTTTTTCCAGATGTTCTCTAGAAAGCAAAACAGATTACTTTTAAATGGAGCCACCTGTATCAAAGTAATTAATGACTGCAAGAGGGCTGACACTCATCAAGAAGGTTAAACCAATCAAAAGACAATGGCAAATAACTAATTGTATATCTTTAGTACCAGATTGGTCAAAGCCTAGCCAGACAGGTCTGTAATTAGTACAGTAATTTTAAAATAGACTATGCAGCAACTCAACAACCTCTGTAGTTTGGAAATAGAGATGAATCCAAATCACAAAGTTTTAAAGCTAACTTTCCCAGAGTTTGAAGTGATCAGATCCTGCTATCTTAGAACGAGCTAACTGGAAATTGATTTAACCTAGCTTAAGAGAATAATGTCACTGATTACAGGGTGGCCTAATTTTAATTCAGGTGGTTAAGAATCTGGATTCCCTTGAACACAGGGATGGGTTGAAAGCTCATAGATGTAGTTGGCATTTTATTATCTGCATACCACTTACAGACTGCCTGCAAGTTGCAGCACGGTGAGCGCCATTTCCTGTCCACATTTGTCACTTCACATTGATTGTGGTGCTTTGACTTTTAAGGATAGGAAGATGGTGATTAATGAAAGGACCTAGCTTGGTGTATGCTGTCATGTGGAGGCTTGACGTGAGCAAGAGTATTTTGCTCAGGTAAAAGATTATTTGACTATACAAGTTGCCTTCTCCTTGCTTCCTTTTGCTTGTCACAAGCATACAGCTAGATTCTGATACCTTCAACCATGCTGAGTATCACCATTGTCTGTGAGTGGTCACACTGAAGTCAATAAGATTACTTGTGGATTTGAGTGGTATTCAACATGAGTATGGAGATCTAGTCCCCAGCATTCACTTTCAGCAAGATATAGGCATAATACTTGTGGCATCAGATTTAAAAATAAAACCTCAACCAACCAACCAAACAAGAAAAATATCTGAATAAAAGGTGTTTTCTAAAATACATTTTTTTCTTCCTATGGAAGGAGGGGTTGTAAAAGGAGTTTTGAGAGGCAGCCAGTCATGCAGGGGAAAGGCTACTCTGTCCATTGTTTCCATAGATCAAGATGAAAATCTCTATATCATGTAAAATGTTATCAAGGGAATAATACACTTAAAGTTTAAACCTTTTAATCATTTTTATCAGGGCAGGCACTACACCTCTTGAGACCAATATGGGGGTTATTTGGACTCTTCTTGCTGTTTCTCTGATGATTGCTCATGTCTGCCTGCATTAGATATCAACCCCCCGCAGCGATAGTAGATACATAGATATGGTCAATGCAAACTCGTCTGGAATTTTTACATAACCTTTTGAGGGCTGGGCTTCTGGCGTTGGTGGGATCCTTTGGGGCTGAGCTCTGAGAATATCAGTAGTCAGTGCACCTTCTGCCTCTCATAGAATATCAGGGTTGGAAGGGACCTTAGGAGGTCATCTAGTCCAACCCCCTGCTCAAAGCAGGACCAATCCCCAGACAGATTTTTGCCCAGATCCCTAAATGGCCCCCCTCAAGGATTGAACTCACAACCTTGGGTTTAGCAGGCCAGTGCTCAAACCACTGAGCTATCCCTCACCACAGAGAAAAGGAAAAAAGGGAAAAGGTCTCCTAGACCTCGTTGTACTCAATCTGCTTCAGTTGCAGTTGTTCTAATCTGTGGTACCTTGCTTCTTCCCTGCTCTTTTTCTTCCTGAACCAGGATGTTAAAATGACTTTTCTGGTGAAACATGTCCTCATCCCAGAGCCACCAACGCCTTCTCTCCTAATTCTGATGTACGTGGGGAATATTAACACCTATCTTGCACTCATTGCTAGCTGCCCTTCTAGGACACTGAATCCTGCTTTCATTTACCCTGAATGCATCTGATCCACCGTGACAGTGGACAGGATAAATGAGATAAATTGGTATCTAGTATTAATATGTCTATAATGCTAATTCACTTCAGTTGTCATCTGCACTTAAAAGTACTTGTGGATCAAAGAGACAATGTTTGGTTGGACCAGGACTGGATCTGAACTAGGCTTGGTGTAGGCCACAAGTATAAAACCATATACTGTTTAAAGTTCAGGATAGGATTCAAGTACACTTCAATCTCATGAATTTTTCTCATGAGGTTACAGCCCAAATGCCAGAAATCTCCTAAGATCAGTTTTCATCCTGAGACTTTGGGTATATCAAAAGTGAAACCAATGGCCCTTCTGGTTTTAGATACAACCTGGAACCCAAATTACAAGACAGATAAATTTGAGGAGTCTAATCTGAAATTTTGAGAAATTCCAAGGTGTTGTCCGAGGTGTTTCTGGTTTTGACGCATCTTCACCGGAAAGCTAATGTTGACATCACTCAGAAGCTGCAACAATGATTTCAAATGCAAATACCTTTATCGGGCAAATCACATGGTTCAATTTTGCATTTATAGGGGAGCTTTCATACCTTTTTGTAGCATCCCTTTTTGCTAGTACTCTCACCATGACCAAATCTGAAGCTACCAGCTGTTACTGTGACAGTTGTGGGGTCAGTTAGTATACAGTGCTTTGAAGAACCAAATACTACAGTCCTGCAAAGAACAGTTAAATGTGACTGTAGCAATTATTGCTCATAATTGAATCTTCTCACGCCGTTATCCTTAAATGAGCTGGTACAGGACTAGTGCACTTTCTGTAACTCATAACAAATCACGTTTTAATCAGAAGTGAGAACTAAGGGACTGCCACAGAGTTTTCTGGGTTTTGTGTTTCTTTCTCTCACCCTTTTGTATAATTCTACTAATGACCTCTTTTCACACTGCGGATTAGGAGCTTTTTTTAAGGCTTCTTGCTCTCACATTTCAAACATTATTTGTTTGGCCAGTGTGGACCAGATGCAACCACTGAAAACCAACAATGGCTGGGCAAATGATTGTGTTTAAATGGTGATAGCCACGTTTTAAAACTAATTCCTATTTGATGGTACCTGAAGTCTGATTCTTAAAGGTGACCAGCAAACTATTATTAATTTATTATTATTTTGAAGTGGGGGAGGGATTCTGCTTGTTTTTTTCTTCAGAATTACCAGGTATGTCAGCTCAAGTTTTGCTAAGGAGGGATGGAATAGGGTAGATCTCAGAAGATATTAGCTCTTGCATCTTAATGGAGGGAAGGAGTTTGAACGTTTAACTAAGATTTCCTTTCTCCAGAATCTAGGCCTTGATGTTAAATAGATGTTTTAAAAACAAACAAAAACCCCACCGTTTTAATTAGTCTAATTTATTAGTTTAATTTATGTTTTCCTTCCCATCTCTGGTCTGTTGTTCATATTTCACTCTTTTGGTCCTTATGGTGCCATTTCACTAATTCTCCAATCATGTTAGTATTTGGCAGGCCAGACAGGCCCTGAATTTCTAACAGAAATGCTGGGGGAGAGGGGAGGAAAGTCATCTTGAAAAAACAAAAACAAAAAAACCCACCCACCTACACACACTTTTCAAGCCGCCTTTATTCACTGCAAAATAGTTATAAAGGGCATAGACCCAATTTTACTGCACTTGCCCGTCCCCTTTACATTATCATTAACATTAAGTCTAGGAACACTGTTCTTATCATAATTTGCTCTTTTCTCCAGGGCCATGATCCATTATAATGATTGCTTGATTTAATTTAAAAATTGTATTGTTCAAATAGCTGTGTGCAGCACCTGCATTGCTGAAGCTAGCACCCTCTCGCATGGTGTACTTTCACCTGTTTGAGGATAATCTACTTTGTATTAGATCAGCAGTCGTTCTGGATTGGGTGCCAGAACTCAAAGTTTGATTTTGGAGCAAAATTGGAAAGATTTGTATTTGAATTCAGCTACTGATTGATACTTTTACAAACTGTGGGTTTGCTGAGCTTTGGTATGGAGCTATTTAAGGCACCTTGAGGCGGCTTTTATAACCAAATGCAGTACAGAAAGCTTCCAAATGGCCTGATCTGAGTGTTCCTAGTTCCTGTGCCTAGGTTTAAGCTTGCCTCCCTATTGAAGGGCCAGCCCAGTGATGGGAATCCCAGTTTACAACCAAGACTGTAAGCTCTTTGGGGCAAAGATTTTTTTTTATTAAATACATGTACAGCACCTAGCACTGGGGCCTCTGATGGGTGCCTGAAGGTGCTACTGCAGTACCAACAAATAACAATATGGCCACACGTTACAAGGCTGTTTTGTGCTATCCATCCTGGTGTTACATCCACAGAGGTTACACAGTGCAATCCTGATACATTTCCTTGTTCCCTTGGCAGAGGCATTTGGGTGTTTTCCCTGCCCTAGTGAGCACACATATTTACCCCTTGCAGACTCTAGCCCTGTCTATGCTCTCTTATCTCCTCAGGATTTTTGGCTGCTGAAGTATGCCGCGCAGCTGCGGGGGTGTCTGGTCTCTCCGCTGTGCAAGGGCAGGGGAAGTTGCTTGTGTGGGAGAATGAGGTGACGTTACCTCATCCCGATTTGCATCATGCTGATGTAGCAGCTTGACAAGAAGGCACATGCAGAGGGAAACACCATTTTGGGCCTGTCAACAGTAGCTCTGCCAACCTTTAAGTGGGCTTCCCTCACTTTTGCTATATGGGGAGCTATGTGTGAGCCCCTTGCTCCTAATCAGGGCCGGCTTTATGACCCGCAGGGCCCCATTAGAATACTCAGTGGCGGGGCGTCCGCGCCGGGTTTTCTGTGGCACCGAAGACCCCCGGAGCTGGGCCCCCTCACCGCTGAAGACCCCCGGAGCTGGGCCCCCTTAGGCACAGGCGCGGGGCCTTCTTCGGCACGGGGCCCAATTCCAGGGAATCGGGTGAATCGTCTTAAAGCCGGCCCTGCTCCTACTTGACCTATTTTGTTGAGGATTACTTTCTTTTGGAAGAAAGGTCTAATTCTCCTCTCTTATGTAGGCTTTACATGTGCAATTTCATTTCCTGCCATGGTACTCCTCCTGGTTTGCAAAGGAGAAGAGAATCAGGCTGAAAATACACAGCCTGCTCTTCTCAGAGTTGCACAACTTTATGGGTGCTCCAGAGTCTTTCTGGGGTATCAGTGAGCTATTTTGGTACAAGCCCTATACACCATGCCCCATTTATTTACCAAGTCAGGAGCAACCAGTAATGAAATACAATACAGTTTCAATTAAATAAGCATCTTCTAAAATGGGCACCCACACTATAGAACAGTTCGGAAGAGGAAGAAAAAAATAGACAATCCAAATAGAAGATTGGGATGAACTCTTGGAGGCAGAAAGTACTTACACAAACTGGAATTCAACCAGGTCACCCTGTCTCTTACAATGTCTGCCAGCTGAACTGTAATGACCACATGTGGTCGGTCAGAACCCCAATTTGATGTCTCCTCTGCATGATGGTATCTCAAGCAACATGATCATCCACCAATATCATGGAGCTGGAGCATCAGCTCAATGCTGATATAAGAAAATAAAAGTCCCATCTACAACATTTCCAGCACGTGGGTGGGTTTTTTCCAGCAATAAGTTTGCTGGATGTCTCCCAGACCCCAGTGCTGCTTGGCTGTGAGATCTAATAGTATGGTGATAGGCTGTTGGAGTTTAAATGATAAATATTCTCAAGTGAATTTAAAGCAGCTTCTTGGGCCATTGCCAACTGGTGCTATATTTATCCTAATGCTGACACATCTTTAAATAGGCTGGTCTGTTACAGGCTCTCTGTTTAAAGGATTTGCCATGATTACTGTAATGAAATGCAGTATTTGCAAACCTGTTTCAAAAATAACAAAGCCCTCCTAAATAGTTCTTTGATCTTACAGAATTTCTTCTGCCAAGAAACTGTTGCGGAAGACATGTCCTTTTCTAGGATGGCCCTATTATTTCTCTCCTGTAAACACTTCTTTTATTTTTGTTTCTTTAGGTTTATTCTTTGAGGGGTTACTGTCAATTCACCTCCCAGGCCATCCTAACACTAAGAATTATGGTTTTATCTACTCATGTGGGATCCACTGTGGGATTATTCATGGGATGCCAGGTTGCAAAGTGGGTGGTTTAAAGCTATCACATTTTCCCCTTCGCCTGCTCTTCTCACTTTTATTTGGCTCCTGTTAATTTATAATGATGATGGATGCATCCATAATCAGAAGAGTTCTGTATAGCACCGTTGGCAGCTCTTAGCACTGAAGCTGCATGCATGTACTAAAAGGTGTTGGCCAGAGCAGAGCTACAGCTACAGCAGGGCTAGTTGCTAACTTGCCCCAGGGGTTAAAGGGATGGGAATATGTCTCTCACTTTCCACACAAAAAAATGGTGCTTTAACCTATCATTTTAATTGTGCTCTATTTTAACGAGGCTAATATTGCCAGGTGATCTCTGGATATAAACTTGCATTAGCAGCACAACATAACTGGACTTCAGATACCATCAAACAGAAACCATGACCACCAAAAAATGACCTTGAGTTTGACCCATCCGTGGCAAAACCCATTCAAGATGTATCAAACACAGCCTGTTACGGGGGTTATTTTAGCAAACCCATCAAATGAAAGGAGAAGAGACTATCCTGTGTGGGGCCCTGTCATGCTCCCATTATGGTCTGTGGGAGTAGGTTTATGTTGTATAACAGTAATAAAAAGGCTAATTGTGCTTCTAGAACACCTTCTCTCTCAGTACCTCACAGCACATTCGAAGCATTCGAGCTAGGTAAGTAGTAGTAACCCACACACTGAAAGAGAAATCCCAGAGGCATGGACAGGTTATGGCGCAGATGTCGGGAAACACAAGGGCTGTGTAGGGACAGGACGACTGCTGCCGTTAGCCTTCCCAAAGGAAGTGGGGAGCTGGTGGGGCACAGAGGAGTGGGCACGGCATCCTCCAGTCCCCAAAGTGCTGGGAAGCATTGATTCTTCTTCTCCTTGTGGAAATATAGTCTAGTCTTGAGCCCAGTGCTGCCACTAAGGCCTGGTCTACACTAGGCGTTCGTCGGTTTTTTTTAGGGCGTAAAATTTATTTAACAAAAAACCGCACACACTAGGGGGCCTTATATTTATTTTATTTTTTATCGGTTTCTGTTTTTGCCCGACTGCCCGGACGAGAGAATATCGGTATATACGGTATTAACGGAATAGGGATAGTGAATAGGGATAGTGTGGACGGTATTACTCCATCCTATCCACCACACCACACCACTGGCATTCTCACAGCATTCTCAAACCGGATGCACTGGGAAAAGCCCCGCGAACTTTTGAGGAAATTTTCTGTCATTTTTTGTTTGGCCAGCATGGAGGAGCACAGCAGCACAACAACAAATCCTGAAAATGAGAATGAAGCAGGCCCCCATGGACCGGGAGGATCCACTCTGGACTCTCGGGATCGCTATATGGGAGGATATAGTGTGCACAGAACAAAGAAAAAAAAAAAAAGTAAAAGAAAGAATAATTGAAGACTATGAGACAGCAAAGCGGCAGCAGGGACTCCGTGCAGTGCAGAGGTGCAGTTGAGGGACTCAGAGCCTAAGAGAAAGGAAAAAGAGAAAAAGCAAAGAAAAAAAGGGGCAGAAACATGCCGCATGCCATGCTGAGCTGCATGCAATTTTAGGGGGGGCGCCACAAGTACTTGCCCCACCCCCCCGTGGGATTCCGTGGTGGGGTTGTAACTCTGCCATGTCTGCCATGATTGGAGAGGGCAAGGAAGAGGAAAGAGAAAGAGAAGAGAGAGAAGAAGACAGCCAGCAGAGCACACCCCCCAGCCAGCCCCCAGCATCACCCTGCTTTGAATTACTTGACGGACCCAGCCTCACAAGCAACTATTCCAGAGAATGGACCCATGGAAGGCTCTGGGTAGCGTGTACTTCCAAAGAATAACACTTTGTTTTTTGCAATGTTTTTTTTGCAAGCTGATGAATGATTGCTTTGGATGCAGATGCATTGGATTGTGTTTGTAGAAAAAAAAGGTTTTGGGAATCCGGTTAGAGGAAATCCTCCAGGACATCTCGATGAAGCGATCCAAGCGCCTGTCGACTCCCCAGAAGGTAGCCTTTTTTGAAGGTTTCCTCCCCATAGGACCATGGTAGGACACCACCATGTAGATGCATGTCATGTATAATCATGCAAAGCATAGCGTGTAATGCATAATGTGAGCCGCGCATGACAGAAGCATCCACTCGTGGAGAAGCATCGCTTATCTTGTTCTGTTATCCTGGCCAAATAACAGATAACGTTCAGGATAAAGTAAAAAAAAAATCAGAATTTAAATATCATTCAGGTTTTTTCTGTTGGGAATGAAGCAGCTTGCAAAAAAAAAATTTTTCCTCGTGCATAGCGAGGGGGGAGGGAGCTTAAATGATGAGATTGGTTTTTCACCGTCGAAGCGATCCCTTCGATCTTCCCAAGCTAGTGGGGGAGGGGGTGGGGAGGGGTGTAGATAGCAGAGCGCTAGCGTGGTATTAGCTGCGGGTAAGGGGAGGGGGGTAAGGAGAGACAGAGCTGGCATGCATATTGAATGAAGCTGAATTCTGATGCCTGGACCTGATGTGTCTGTGAGATCTGTAAACCTGTAAGCTGTCTGATGCTATTTAATGAAAAAAATGTGCCTTTGTGTAAATAAATCACATGTGCTAGGTGAATAGTGATGTTCACTGTGAAACATGCTTGTCATTGTTCTGGTATCTGTCGTAATCTAAATATTTATCTCTCAACCATGCAGCTGTTTCCCAACCATCCTCCCCATCCCCAAAAAATAAGGACAGATAAGGCGGAGGAAAAGAAAAAAGAAAAGATGTTTGGTGGATGATAATGTATGAAATACAATGAATGAGAGAGAGGAAATGGTTTCAGATGAATGGAGGGAAAGGACGGAAAAGGAGGGGGAGGGAAAAGAGAGCAGGAGGACAGAGAGGACAGAGAGGAGGAGGGCAGGGGAGCAGGAGCGGCAGCGGCAGGAAGATCAGCAGAAGCAGGATGCAACTCTGGGGCGGCTGGCTGGCATGCGCTGAAACTGTGGGAACAGTGATCTTGTCTCTGACAGCAGAGCAGCAGCAGCAGCAGAGCGCCCCTGCAGCCTGTTCCTTCCCCTCCCCTCACCATGTTCCTCTCCTCCTCCCCAGCCGACGCTTAGCCTCTGGGGAGGCTGCCTTCGCTCACTCCACTCCCGTGCCAACCACCAGCCAAACCACTCTCACCACTTGAATTTTTTTTTGGCTGCCTCCCACCTTTCCTTTTTTCCTCCCAAAGCCATACTCCCTTTTTTCTTTTAATATTCATCTCCCAAATTTTTTTTTTTTTTTAATTGATGATCTTTTTGCATATAAAAAGTGTGTTTATTTGGGGGGGAGTTGGTACTCGAAGGGAGAGATAGTTGGGTGGGTGGGTGTTCACAAACAAAAGGGTCACAGTGTTCATCAACAAACACAGCAGTCACACTGCTCTCATCTTCAAAGCTGATCTTCATCCTCTCACTTCTGCTGGTGCTCTTTGTGCGGTCTCTGTGATGGCCCTCTTTTGATCAGCGGCTCTGGCCATCACCCCTCAGCCTCATTGCTCTGGCTGCCACCCTCCATCTATTCATACAGATTTGCCCAGCTACAGCAAGCAGCAATAACATAGGGGACATTGGTTTGTCTGAGTCTGAGCGATAGCCATAAATTAAGACCAGCGAGCCTTTAAACCATGCACATCACACCACCATTCTGCACTGTCTCAGCTTGTACTGTACACCACCCTCCACCATGCCACTGTGGCTGTGTATGTGCCATGGCATCATCATGTAGGCTGGGTCATGGGTAGGCTGACAGCAGGCATTTCCAATCCCCCAGGAATACGATTTTTCTGGTCTGCATCCCAATTCCTGGGTTTAAACAGCTAAGTAGCTTCTGAATACGCGGCATCCAAAAACCTCCCTTGCCTCTGGATGGCCTCCGTCATGAGTTTGTTGATGTGCCCCACGCCCCACCAGCCTACTGCAGCTTGCTTGAAAAGGTTTTGCTCCTGGGCCTGAATGCCTGCCCTGGTGCGGGATGGATGCTGGGTATCTCCCATTGTGTAGTGTTCCAATCCAGTTGCAGCAAAGCCACCATCACATTGCACCACCACCATCAGCACAACCAGCACAGCAATTCCAAGTGTATCCCTTTTGCTGCCTGCTTATTTTGCAACACACAACAGTTTTTTCCAGCCCTAAATCTGACTTGATTTCTACTAAATTGATTCCAGCTGACTGACCGCTGTCTGGCTGGCGTTGCTGCTCACCACACTCCGGCTGCTCCAATCTACTGTGAGGGCTGCTTCAGGGGCCTGGGCAAGCCAGCAGGTTCCAAGCAAGGCAAGCAAGTCACAAAGTTCCGTCGTTGCCCGCAGCACACTGCCCAGTCCCACACCTGCAACACAATCCCACACCACCAGTCCCAAATTCGGCCCACAGCCCCCAATCGGCGTAGGGATCCACCAAATATAATCTCCACCCGGATCAGCGGATCCTGCCCATCGCGGCGGGCGGTTGAGAGAATTCTAATCCTGCATCACATCTCACTGTCACGCGCCCGTGCTGTCCGCTGCTTACGGTCCTCGTCCTGCAAGTCCGCGTTCAGCATATACGCGAGAGGGCGAGATGTGTACTGCGAGTGCGACCACGCGGTAGTACGAGCTGCACGCACGGCTGGCTGCTGGGTGCTGGGTCCATGTCCATGGCGCTAAGGGGAGGGCGGGGTGGAGTTGCACCGGGAGGGGAGGGGGAAGGGGGCTGTACCCAGAGGTACCGGCTTGAATTTGATTTTGCCCCATCAGGGACTGGTTTCTGGAACCAAATGCCAAGGGGCGGGGGGCGGAGAGAACTAGAAGATAGCTACCCAGGATAGCTACCACAGTGGCAACGCTCGATTTAATCGACGCAGCGACGGACCTGGGACGCTACACCCCATTTAATGTGTTTTAGAAATCACTGGCACTGATTTTATAAAATCGCATCTCTAAGACTTACATTATTCAATCTGATGCCCATTTTCTTCATCACTCACAAGTGGCCAGGATGGAAATGAGCCTTTAATTTCACTTTCAAACTGCCAGTATCAACAGCGTGATTCTCGTTAGTTCCTCTTTCTCTTTCTGTGAGCCTAGATGTTCTGTTTTGTTAACCGCATTCAATTTAATTTTGCTATCAGCGCAGGTCATGAGCGCTGCTCCATGCTTTCACGTCTTGAGTCTAAACTTTCCCATGGTTTTATACAAACACATGGTTTTGCTTAGTACTAGCTAAAGCAGAGGTGGGCAAACTTTTTGGCCCGAGAGCCACATCAGGTTTTCTAAATTATATGGAGGGCCGGTTAGGGGAGGAGGTCGTGGCCCAGCCCCCACCTCCTATCTGCCCCCCCAGGACTCCTGCCCCATCCAACCCCCCTCCATTCCCTGACAGCCCCCCAGGGACCTCTGCCTCATCCACACACCCACGCTCCCTGTCCCCTGACCGCCCCTGGACCCCCGCCGCCCCATCCACCCCTACTCTCATTCCTGACTGCCCCTGGAACCTCTGCCCCTGACTGCCTGCTGCTGCCCCATCCAACCCCCCCACTCCTTCCTGACTGCCCCCAGGACCCCTGCCCCCGTTCCGTCTCCTGTTCCCCCCCGATCACCTCAACCCCTATCCACACCCCCGCCCCCTGACCACCACCCTGAACTCCCCTGCCCTCTATTCAACCCCCCTACCACCTTACCATGCTGCCTGGAGCACTGGTGGCTGGCGGCGCTACAGGCTGGGCTCTGCAGATGCGCTGCCCCAGGAGCTCACAGCCCCGCCGCCTAGAGCATTACACCAGCAGCGGAGCGAGCGAGCGAGCTGAGGCTGTGGGGGAGGGCAGGGGAGGGGCCGGGGCTAGCCTCCCAGGCCAGGAGCTCGGCGGCCGGGAGCCGTAGTTTGCCCACCTCTGAGCTAAAGAGCTACAGGTTGTATGTCTCGAATATGTATCTGCCAAGGTAATTAATCTCCGCTGTGAATTTTAACAATGGTATCCCACAGTCATTGGTTTTCCTGTGTACAGATTTACCAGCTGCTGGTCTCCAACATTTATTGATGTTTTCTTTGTCTCTAATCAAGACTTTGTCATATTTAATTAGGGAGTCTATTCTTTGACACTGAGATGTTGGATGCTCTTGTTTCCAGGCTGATAGAGGGCAAAGACCCAAAGGGCACAATTCTGGGCCAGACCCGGGTCAGCCTCTGCATGAGTGCACAAGAGCAGAGAAAGACACACCTTTGCTGCCACTGGGGAGCTCAGTCTCTGCTGCCTTCTAGCACCCTTGTAGGTGCTGGGTAAGAACAGGACAATGATCCCATCACCCTGCACCGATGTGTGGAGCTGTTAGGATACGGAGCAGAGAACATGCTGCACCCTCTCCAACAGCAGAGAGCTATTGCTCTGGTGTGTGCTCCCTACGGGCAATTCTGGCCAGCTCCAGTCACAAAGCAGCCATTTCACATGCCCATCTGGCACATGTGAGCATGGCTAGGGCAGAGTTATGCTTTGAAAGGAGCTTCAATTTGATATCTCATTCTGTGGCCACAGTGTTATGTGTGGAAATGGAAACAGTGCAAACTGTATGATGTAGCTGTCTAGTCACTTGAATTGCAGGTGATCTGAAGGCCATTTCCAATAATCATCCCCCAAATGTGGGACCCATCAATAATAGTGCAGGCTGCTTAAAAAGGAAGGGGATCCTGAGAGAGTTGGTCCAATTATTAAATAACATTTCTAAAACCTCAGCTTGGCTGGAAGGAAGGTAAACCTGGGTCTAAATGGCTTACTGTGTCTTGAGCGATCCTTGTGCATCTTTTGCATTAAGTTTAATTTATTTTTATGTAACAGGCCCTTTTGGAAAAACTTTAAAGAATTTAACAAAAACTAACTCATTGGTTTTGGACCGTCTTATATTTTTTCCCCACTGTAATAATTTATGGGATGGTTCCAAAAGCCTGTAGGAAGGATGATTGTAATCTGTTAACTCTTACAGGATTTTAGAGTGACTTCCATGGAACGACAGTGGCTTCGTATCTATTATGCTATCAGACTTCTCTATAAAAAGATCTGCTGGTACATTCAATATTAAAATAAGACTGACAAGAAACTATCTATCTAAGGTATTTACAACCTACTATGGGAACATCCCACAATCTTTTTTTATTCTCACCACACCCCTGTTGTACGGGGAAGTTCTAGCAGCCCCATTTTACAGATGGGGAACACAGAAGGTATGTCTACACTGCAATCAAAAAGCCTGTGCCAGCTGCCTTGGGCGAATGGGCAATTTAATTGTGGTGTAGATGTTCAGTTGCAGGCAGGAGCCTGGGCTCTAGGACCCTGTGAGGTGGGAGGGTCACAGAGCGCCGGCTGCAGCCCAAGCCAGATCACCTACACTGCAATTAAATACCCCCACTAGCCTGAGCCCTGCCAGCCCAAGTCAGCTGGCATGGGCCAGTCGTGGGTGTCTAATTGCAGTGTAGTCATACCCAGAAAGACTTAGGGATTTGCCCAAGATCACATAAGAGTCTGTGATGGAGAAGAAACTTGAACACAGATCTCCCAAGGCCCCGGATAGTGCCCTAATCACTGGTCCTTCCTTCCCCATCATCTGGCTACCAAGTGGCAGGATATAGGTAGTTTTTCCAAGCAATCTCCCTTTTTGTACCTGAGGAGACAAAAGAAACAGCTGTTGGGCTTTGGGGGAGGGGTCCTGACGTGAAAAGTTTGGTCAGGAATTCCGAAGGATTGGTAAGGACTCTACCTTAAATCAAGTATAGTTTGTGAAGCTGGGCACTAGGAAGTGTTTAACCTTCATTTTTCTTGTAACCATTTCTGACTTTTATCCCTCATTACTTGTATTCACTTAAAATCTCTCTTTGTAGTTAAACTTATTTATTCTTTAACTGAAACTAACCCAGTGTGTTTAAGTTAGATGGTCTGGGTAACGCCATTTAAGGTGGCAAGTTGTTGTATATCTCTTAAAAGGGACAATGGACAGACCTAATATCCCTGGACTGTCCAGGAGAGGGCTGGGCAGTGTAAGACACACATTTGGGCAAGGGGGGGGATCGGGGACTTGGAGTCTTTTGGGGTCACCTAGCAGAAGTCGGTAAAAGACAGCATGTAAACCCAAGTGTGGCTGGCAGGCTGCAGTTACACACAGACACTCAGGGTGCGGCTTGCATGCTGGAAGGATTTCAGTGAGCAGCCCAGGTGGGAGCTACTGGAGCAAGGCATTCAGAGCAGGGGTGACCCAGACCCTCACTGGCCTGGATTGCATCCCATAATGTCACATTAACCTTCATATAATTAGATACAAAACTGTATTTAAAATTATTTAGGTTGCAAATCAAGCACTCAAAAGTTAGGCATTGCCAGTGTTTAGGTTACCCAGGCAACCTTAACTACTACTTACTTTTTCCATGAGACCCATCCTCATTCGGTGCACAGAATGGGAAATAGCAATTGTCAAATGTCTTTAACTCAACTAAATCTGAATAGCAGCAAAGAGTCCGGTGGCACCTTATAGACTAACAGAAGTATTGGAGCATGAGCTTTCGTGGGTGCATGTGACAAAGTGGGTATTCACCCACGAAAGCTCATGCTCCAATATGTCTGTTAGTTTATAAGGTGCCACAGGACTCTTTGCTGCTTTTACAGATCCAGACTAACACGGCTACCCCTCTGATACTTAAATCTGAATAGAATCTCATGGAACAAAGAAAAAGCATATCTTTACCCCAAGGGCCTTCTCCCTGTCAGATTTCAAAGGCCTACTGCAAACAATGGATGTAGTGGAGCTTCTCAAAAAATGTCACAAGACTCTTAAAATGGAAAGTGTTATGCAACATAGAGATTATTACTAGCTCCTTCTATAGTTTAAAAAAAAAAGACGACAGTTAATACTTGGGAGACTTGGAATTCCTCAACTGCAGACTGGCTAACTGCCGGGCTTATGTTGGCCACTACAGGCACTGGTGAAGAGCTGCACAAGGAAACCTATTTGCATTCCACAAGTTGTACTGGTCCTGCAACACCCAGGAGGGGCTATGCTCCATGTTCTTGAGCGCCATCTAATATTAACTATTTACACGTATACAGACCTAGAGCACACTCAGAACATCCGCCAGCTGGAAACATTGGGACAAGTTTGAGTTTCAGCCTGCAGTGAATGCCACTGGCCGGAACACCCTACTTGGAACCCTCGACCTGCCCTCTCAGTATGAACTGCCTAATCCCCATCCTCATTCCAGGGAGCAGGCAACATGCAGTGAACCATTGGCACTGAGCCCAGAGTAACTCCGTATGGACAAGTGGGACCAGCACCAGCCAAAAATCATGTAGGGAGTAGATAATCCGCCCTTTTTTTCTAACAGGAGGGGTATACGGCTAGGGTATAACTGGGAGGGGGCATATCCTTTCTTGTTAGAGAAGGGAGGAGCCAGGAATGGGAATTCTGACCGTGCTCTTCCTAGAGGGGAGCTGGAAGAAGAATTAGTGGAGCTTTGTTTTGTTTGGCAGATCCACAGAGCATAAAGTCCCTTATCTCTCAGCACCTTCCATGTCCATTTGCTGGCCAGATTCTGGCAAGCCTCTGCTTGGCTGTGCAAGCAAGGAAAGGCATAAGGAGCTTCCCCTTCCCTTGCTCCCCTGCACAGGGGCTGTTCAGGATCACGCTGGGGGTCGACCTACACTTCAGCTGGGGCCTTGCTTCCCAGGGCGGGTAGACAGATGTGCTAGCTCAGCTCGAGCTAGTGCACGAAAAAGAGCGGTGTGGGCAGTGGCTCGGGCTAGCTGCCTGAGTGCATACCCAGGTGTCGGGTGGGTTTGCACTTGGATGACTAGCCTGAGCTGCTGCCGTAGCCACACTGCTATTTTTGCCATGCCAACTTTGCTTAAGCTAGCATGTTTGTCTACCTGTGTTAGGACGCACGCTCCCCTCTGCTGTGCAGACATACCTTCAGCGCATAGCACCTGCTTCCTTCTGAGGCTTCTGCAGGCAATAGGTGCTCAGAAAGAGGAGGAAAGGAATGAGGGTAAGTCTGTGGTCCCTACTCCATCTGTTCCACACCAGCCAATGGAGCTAGGGAAGGATACTGCACCCTCTTCTAGGGGGGTGCAACAAGCGCACTGGTGCATGCTTTTGGAGAGCCCCTGCGAGGAATTCTGACTGATTCAGCTAGATTTCGACACCAGTCCAAATGCCGGGGGGCAGGGGCTCCAGCACTGCTAATGGTGCACAGGACAGCAGCTAGGCCTTTGTGTGTAGGCAGGGTATCTGAGTGCCCACAAGTCTTGCTCTGAGGGATGGGAACTCTCGATAGCTAACCATCCCTACAGATAACCTACCCTAAAATCAATGTTCTCTTGAAAATGAAAAATCTACCCTCTGTCACAAAACAAGTGGTGTAACATGGTCCTCACTGCAGGTGTGCTGAGTGACCATCCACCACCAATCCCAGTGCCCTAGGCTGTTTGTGATCAAACAGCCTACACACGCGGCATGAAATAGACAAGAATCTGGCTCTCTCCTGTCAGTCTTGATTGTGTTCTTGTAAGTTAATGATACATTTTAAGTTTGTTTATTTTTTTTTTTTTAAAACATACCTGGGAGGATCTGCCTCAGCTTAGTCTATTCTGGGTGCACAGGGAGCTCTAGACTGAACTTACTATATTCAGAACTGAGGTTTCTATGCTTCTTGACTAGCCACATTTCTGTATAAATATACAGTGTAAAACAACTGTGATTGCAGTTTTAACAGAGTGCAACACTTGAAAATGACATTTATAAATAGCCCAACTGGAGCTTAAAGCATGAAAGAAACCCACAGAATGTCCACAAGACACAAACTATTGCATGAATTCAAGAAGGCTTTGCAGCTGGACTAATGACTTGCACTAGCTGGAGGAAATCTAGCAGCCAGTGCTGCTATGAATGAATCACTGTGTAAAAGGAGCTTACAAACAATGTACACAAACAGGGAGTCTGAAATAGGAAAGCAATTTAAAATAAAATCTTTTGGAAGCTTTGGGGCTTCATTCAGTTGAGATTTAACTTCAGATTTAAAACTACAGTAACTTAGATTCTTAATACAATTTGCACCATGAGGGCCTGATCCTGGCAGATGAACCTATTGTGAGTGGTGGGTGTTCAGAACTTCTGGGGTTGGGCTCTAAATGGGCACTTTTCATAGGAAAACAGTGCTCTAAAATCCTTGATTGGTTTATAGGCGCCACAATATTTCAGCTCTCCAGATGATAGAGAGGGAGACAGGCATTTTGATTTCAACATATTGTAAATAGCTTCAGTTTCACATTCCTTCCATGAGCACAAGGAAGGACGAAGAATAAAACATATTTGGCCTGAGTCTCAGCTGTACATCGTTCTCGTTACAGATTGTTACTTAAAGCAAGTGCAAAGTGCATGTGCCAGTTTAAGGCACTTGTACATTGCCAGAGCAGTGCACAGGGCACTGAGGGTATGTCTGCGGTAGTGGTTCTCAACCTGTGGCCCAATCAGCACACAGCTGCGACCCATACGGCATTCTCAGGCCCATACTATATAGTATGTGGATGCAGCCCACATAACACACAGAGAGCTGCATATGCAGCCCACAATGGTAAATAGGTTGAGAACCATTGGTACAGTCACTGCATAGTAAACCCAGGTTCAGCTAATCAGGCTCATTCACTCTCTGCAACTGTTCTAGCCACTAAGAGAATTCTGTAACCGTCCCAATATAAAACAAACACCCTATTCTTTGGGGTGAAAATGTAACAATTTCTATAATAAAGAAACAAAGTCCCACCATTCAAAACCCAGGTACTATTTATAGCTGTGCAGAACTCTCATAACAAAACTGGTAATCAACAGTTTCTAATTTGCCTGGTTTAGGGGGTTCAACTTGACTATCTAAGCAGCCAAAGGTTCTCAAGAAATTTAGCTGAATCTCTTTGCTGAGAGATTCTGGCTTCCCTGGGATTGCAGCAAGAAGGGAGGATTGAGTGTTTCACAATAGAGTTTAATTGCAAGACCAGCAATGTATTGGTCTTTTAGAGAAACACTGGCATTTCTCAGTTTGACAGATCCAATTAAACTAGCTGGTTTCAGGTTGAGTTTCTGCGTTTGAATGAATCTGAAACTCTCAGCAAAAATAATTTTTTATGAAATCATGCAAACTCGGCCCCCTGGAAAGGTTCAGTGAAACTAGTGTGGGCAAGTACTATTCCAGAAGGAAAATTCAAATCGACAGCCAAATCCAAGAAACATGAATAAATAACAAGAAATGAGGCCCAAATGAGAACACAAGAGCCAAAAGCCCTAAGCTTTGGGGAAGTTCGGGTCTATATTTCATGGCTCACGATAGCCTATTATGCAATTTTTGAGCTGCTCGGGAATAAGAAAGTTTGCAACAAACATTAAAATTCCTTCTCTTCCTTCCATTATCAGACAAAGTAGTAAAGCGTCTATCCAGATGCATATCTGCCCCTCTCTACTCTCCCATTCATACCATTTCAAAAAAATTGTGTAACCTTTCTTACATTGACATTGCCTGCTAACTCATCGGTGCTGGAAGTACCAAAATGCAATCTCCCTTAGAAATACATTTATTCCTGCTATCTTCCCAGTTATAACAAATGGTGTGATGCTGTTTGTTATAGCTGGGAAGTTAGCAGGAATAAATATCATAGAGTACTTATAAACTTATTTGTTCTCTCAGATGAAAGATGCAATATAGCTAACATTAAAGTTATTAGGATGCTATTGTTCTTACACTAACAAATCTGATGCTGGCTTGTGTGGCCCTGTGCATGCTGTATTGTCACACAGTTCAGCCTGTTTGCTTCTTGTGTGTAGCAAGATATGCAAGAATAAGAAACCTGATATTTTGGGTTTCTCTGTTTGATTGCCTCCCACTTGCAAGTACATCTGGCTGAATGCTGTCAATCAGTGTTTGTTTACAGTGCTTGGATTTTGGATGGCTGTTGGCTTTAAACCAACCACCTTCTTCTTCTTCAACGTTTAGCCAGACAATCAGCTGTAGCAATCGTTTTCCATTTGGTCCATTCCTGCTCAACCACAAAGGCTTGATGGCCTGAGAGTCTAACATCAGAATGTTGTTTAAACCAATGGCCAAGATGTTTAAAAGTGACTGCCTCAACTTTTGGGTGCTCAACTGTGGTGTATTGAAATTGTAAATTGCTACTTTAAATGGTCAGGGTGTTTTCCTAATCCTGCTTGCAGGCTAGGGGACTCTGTAGGAAAGCACATAATCTAGACTGTCAGCTACTATATTCAAATTAAGATGCTATTCATGCATCCAACGAAGTGGGTATTCTCCCACGAAAGCTCATGCTCCAAAATGTCTGTTAGTCTATAAGGTGCCACAGGATTCTTTGCTGCTTTTACAGATCCAGACTAACACGGCTACCCCTCTGATACAAATTAAGATCGGGTGAGTTGTGCCTCTCTCTTTCAGGGAGCAGCCTGTTTTTGTCTCTTTCTGGTTTCAGGTTCTTGTGTGTTATCATTCTGATTTCTAAGTAATAAAGGAGTGTTATGTTATGTTATAGCTTTCCAGAAGAGTATTTATTATCTAGCTTCTTTGTTCGTGTGCCATGAAACATGACACCAACTTCAGAGGTCTAATTTTCAAATGGCAGGTGCTCTGTGGTTCTAAAAAATCCATCCCCTTTGAGCGTGTGCTAAATTGGTTGCTCAAAAATGAGTGCCAATTAGTACTCATTTTTTTAAATCTTGATTGAAGTTCCAGCCCGTTTTCCTACGTTTGCAAATATATGGCTATTCACACAAATGCTTTGGGCTTGACTGCGACTATGGAGACCTCCATTCAAGTGTGGATGAGAGTGTTTGCTATTAATTATTTGCCTGTTTTAAAGTTTCAGTGGTCTAATCAGGAAGCAGAAACAACAACATGACTTTTGTGACAAGTCTAAGCATAGCATCTGTACACAACTGAAATTTGCCCGCATAACCACTCTGTCAAACAACTCCAAACCACAGATACATTTTTAAAAATCAGTTGGTTACGATAATTCATGAACTGAGAAAAGGGGGTATATTTATTGAATTAATTCACTGCGCATAGTGTGCTCAGTTCTGCTTATAAGAACAAAGCAGACAGGCAGAGAACACGCGTGTATAATGTGTATACTCATCCATATATCACAATACAGCAGGACGATGTAAATTTAATACTACTTGGCATGACATTGCCCTTTGACAGTACAGGGTTGTCTGAGAACAAGACAGTTTAAAAATGTCAAAGTATGGCTCAAAGTATGATCTACTCAGATAAAATTCCAGACCACTTTGTGGGAGAGAGGGGAAAGCTCATCTGTTGTGCTTTCATGTAAATGAAGGGAAACTCAGCTTTCAATCAGAACAGAGATTCAGTGAGTGCCACTCTTCTTACAGTGTTTTCTGGCATCAGGTTGGAGATGTCTGCAGAATTTTGCCACTTCCTGTCAGTGCTTACTCAGGCAAAGCCAGCATTACCTTGAATGGTGACTTTTCCTGAGTAAGGGCTGCAGGATTTAGCCCTATGTAGGATTACAATTTAAGTCAAATCTAGCCCTATATGTTTGCACTTTGGCACTGTATGGGGGAGGTTTTCAATACATATGCCTAGAAAAGAAGTAATGGGTCAAATTGTGCTTTGTTAAACAGGTACAATGGTGTTGGATGCCTTGTAAGTGATAGCAGAATTTGACCAAATGTATCTTGAAGTTAAAACAGATAATATTTATCAGAATAGTCTCTCTCTCTCTCTCTCTCTCTCTCATGTATTAGCTTTTCCTGTAGTGTTTCAGGTGTAAAATGAAACTAGCAAATTCTATTTTAAGATAACCCCTGCCCACAAGATATTCACAAACTGGTTGCAAAAATGAGCATGCAAATTGCGAAATAACTTCAGAAATTTTCATTACACTAAGAGGGGGGAAATGGCATTAGAAAAGATGGTTTTGTGCCTAGCTCTACTCTTTTCTTTATAAGGATTGGATCTATAACTACCCTTTATGCATAAACTTAAAACAGAGAGGAAATGTCCTCCTTCATGGGTCTCTCCTGTAAGGAATTAAATTGAGGTTTTCCTGAGGAAAATAATCAATTGAGGCACAGTTTTGTCCACATTCACATCCATCCAGACTAACTTTCCTGCTTGTTTAAATGGGTGCTACTTGCCTGAACTCAGAGATGTGCTCACTTATGCCAATGGTGAATTTGACACTGTGGGTCTCCAGTAGTGTGAATGGGAACAGAAGTTGGCCCCTTTTTCTTTAACCAAGGTAGACAACCTGCAGCCACTGCATGCCAGTTACAATGGCTGCTTCCTATGTTAAATCAATCCACTTACATATTTTTAAACTGTGCTATTTCATTTGTCAGATGAGGGCTCACCTGTGTTTCAGAACTACCCTTTGTTTATCATTCCAGGATTTGGGCCCTGATTCAGCAAAACATTTAAGCACATGCTTAAACCTCTCCCTATTCAGCAAAGAACTTAGCTTGAGGTATGTACTGAAGTATTTTGTTGAATTGGGACCTTGTGCTAAAGGATTAATTAAAGTCTGGCAGTGATGACACTGGTAATATGTGACATGTTTATAATTCTAGGTTGATTTACATATGTGGAGTATCATTTTTTTAACGGTATTGTGCTAAAAAATCTCTCTCTCTCTCTCTCTCTCTCACACACACACACACACACACACACACACACACACACACACACACACACACACACACACACACACACACACACACACACACACACACCATCTGTTGCTAATTTACAGTTGAATCAATTCATTTTAATCCAAAAAAAGCAGAGGGGTTTTCACTCTCTCAAGACCATTGAAAATGATACTTGCTATCATAAGCAAAGGAATTGCAGGACATGTGTTTCCCCCCAACTGTTTTATTTCACTGAGAGCGTTCTGCCAACTTTTTCCTCTGAGGGTCAATGTAAATGCGTTCTCTTTCTGCCTTTGTGTAACTTGCTAAGTATTCTTTCAGATTCCAGATTTAGTTTGGAGGCTTTTGTCTTTGGTAGTTGGCTACAATGTGCTTCTTACAAACTAATCTCCCCCTAAAAGGAATAAATACGTTAGCAAATGGTATAGCTCAGCTACCGTAAGGTGTTACCTGAAGTAATGGGGATGGGTCTTGGAAGACAGAGCAAAGAAATAAAGCTGCTGGAATCTTTGATATCTACATTTTGGGGCAAGCTGCTTAGAACAGCTATTCTGTCACTCAGCTATCAACAATAGCCAGTTTTAAACACAAATCCCTTCTCCCCTGTCACCGCCAGATGATGCTTGTTTTCGGTAATATTTGATGCTTGGGATGATCATTGGTTCCTTTCTTTGTGTGTCAGTCATGGGGAAAAGTTGTTTAACAGGAAGAAAAGGTACAGAAAAAACAAATGAACTTACCCAAATCTCTCTCAGTTTAGGAAGTTATTCAGTCCTCAGATAACATTTCTCTCCTCTCCAGTGCTTGTCAAACGTAACACAACAGATGGCCGCAGACAGGGAGCCTCTTTGTCTGATTTTTATCGTCTCTTTTATAAACATTTTCAGTCACTGCCTACAGTACCCACTGAACATAATAATCAAGGTCCCAAATAGCATATAAGGGTATGAATATCAGGCTCAGTGATTTGATGAACTTTGAAGAGCTTCACAGAAAGAGATGTAGACATGGGTACAGTAAAATTCCTGATTAATTTAATTGCCAGACCTAAGGAAGAGCTGAGTTCTGTGTAAGCAGTGAGGTCATTCCACACTGTAACTTAATCTCAGGCCAGTCTGGCACTACACTTGCATAGTTTAGACATCATTGGTCATTTGCAATCCCCAGTCAGATGGTTCCGTTTATACTGTTTTTGCCTGTGGTCCTCAGAGGTTTTTTTTTCCCTAAAGTACAAAGTTATTGGAAAATCTCTGCATATGAGAGATCTTAGCCATTGTTTTATTTCACCTTGAGAACTTATGGGCTGAATATATTCTACCAAGTGTTTGCAAATTTAAAATATATTCAAAAGTGCAAGTAACCATTGCTCAATATATCTTTAATAACTAAATGCATACATACATATACCAAGTGTCAAGAAGGGACCTTCGTTGGAAAGAATAATGTTTTGCATCTGGCTACAACTATTTCTGGACTTAATACCTTTGACATTTTGGATTCCTTGCAGCTCGTCAGGGTTAGTAAATTATTTCTTTAGAAATAGGAATTGATATTTTCATGAAACGACTAAAAGCCTGATGGTAAATGTACAGGAGAGTAGAAAAACAAATCTAGTTAGAGCTGTAAAGCATTCAGCTGCAGCTAAACATTCTTGTAAAGTTTTCACATACATTTATCCTCTGGGGTGATTCTTTTTTTTTTAAAGGAATGAAGTTCTTGAATTGTTTGAAAACAGTGATACTTCGCCACTGTCTATTGGTTAGGCAGCCACAGGCAAGTTACAGTGCAGTTCTACTCTGAAAATTTACTGTGCAAAAATGTCTCCTCTTTACTCCACGGAGCTGTTCCTTGTATATAGTCAAATTAATATCTGCTTCCTTTAGGGACAATAGTAAATGACTTTATTTTACTCCTATTAGCATTGCTTAGCAAACAGTACTATGCCAGAGATTAATTGAATTCTTTCTTGTGCCTTATCAACAGAGTTGTTTCATAAGACTCCAGTCTTGCGAAGACTGCACATGTTCTTAACTTATTATTATAAGAGCTCCCAGTCTTGGACAGGACCCCACTGTGCTAGGCACTGTACAAGCATAAAACAATCTTAGTAAGGGACTCATCGCATACATTAAGTTAATTGTGTGTGTAAATCTTTGCAGGAACAGGCCAGGTCCACGTTCCAATTGCGGAGCCAGTCAAACCTATACAAATCCATGCATAGGTGTCCTCGAGGTCATAATCTGAAGACAGTAGAGTTGCACAGAAGATTATGGGCGAAGGGACAGTATCATAACATGGGGGAGCTGCAAATATATTTCACAGGCCTGTTTAAATCGTTACTTATGTTGTCAGAAATGCTCTATTAAACCCTTTTGCCTGTCTCTGGCACCCAAGAAACAGGTAACATTGCTCTTGCTAGAGCTGGATGGGATTTTTTCATTGAAACTTCTTTTCATCAGAAAAAGCAGATTTGTCAAAACCAAATTTTTTGGTGAAAAAGGGTCAGTTTCAATGAATTTCCTGAATTTGGGGGAAATAGTTTTGAAATTATCAAAAGATTCCATTTTGACAATTTTGAAATGAGCTTCAAATTGTCAGTTCAAAACAACTTTGTTTCAAAACTTTAAAATTATTTTGTAAAAAGGTCAAAACTGAAATGAAACATTTTCAGATAATCAAAATTAAGTGGTTAGATTGGCCCAGTTTTTCATATTTTTGGTTCATGGAAATTTTCAAATTTTGACTTTGTCCTAATTCAGGACAGGGAAAATGTTTAAATCTCAAGAATTTTTTGCAGGACAGAAAAAAAAACATTTTTCACCCAGCTCATGCTCTGGAAGTGTTCAGAAGGAATATATGATAGGGATTGGGCCAAGTTCCCTATCTTACTAATGCAGGCAAATAATTGTGTATGTGTTACTGTGGAATACATAATAGCTGTTCTACTGGTGCATAGTCAATGCATTACCGGCATTTAACATATTACCTAGGACAACAGGCAATTTTCTGGGTGCAGAAAACCAGTGATTTACAAGGATGTAAGGTCTTCCTCCAGATTTCCTGCAGAATGTGTTCTTTATTATCTAAGTTTTCATTTACAAAAGGATACAGCCCTTCTGGCTGTGAAGATAGCATTGAAAATATAAATAGATGCACTACAGTCTTTGGGGGGTCTATTTTAGTGTTGTTAATTGGGTTTTAATCATTTGGCACTGTGTCTCCATCAGAGGGATTGCAGGGGTGGCTTTATGAAGTGCATCCTCATATTCTTAGTCTTTCCAGGACAATCGGGATGAAGGTCTGACTTTAGAGAAGTTTGACTCCAAAGGTAGTCCCTGAGAGAAATGTGGAGATCACAATTCAGAAACCCAAACTTGTTCTGACAGCGTTTAGATGGGCCGGGCTGCAATGGAGAAAAGCCCCGATAAAAAGGAATGCACAGTTCCTGGCTCTTTCTTTGAGGCTGGGAATGTTCATGTGCACTAGTGTTGGTTCATTGACAACAATTCTTGCAAATTTGCAGTTCGATCCAGCAAGTTGCTGGTCATCTGAAAGTTGCTGGGTGCCCTCAACTCCTCCCATCACTGGCTCCTATGTCTATAACGAGCCAAACCAAAATCCTGGATTGAGAGAGATCCTGGCTGACATCCTGGCATCACTGGTCTATATCCTGAGGGGGGAAATATCACCCAGGAGAAGGGTGGGTTTCTCCCATTTATTCTAATGGTGTGTTAACTTTGGAGACTAACTGTGAGTACTCATCCTAAATCCCAGAATTGCTAACTACTTGACTGCTGATCTTTGTCAGAAATATTTAACTAATGTTTATCTCGTATGGCTGGGTATATCAAATGTATCCAGATATTTTACTTATTTGAATGGAAAGTACATAGAATTAAGTCTTGCGAGTTTGGAAAATAATGATTGTTGAATACTTATTTGGATAAATGTGATTGTTTGGTGGTATAATGTACCGAAATTAGGGAGTATTATCTGGAAGCTAAAGCAATGAATAGGTTTCAGGCATTCAGGAATCTATTGCTGGTTTTGTCATTGGTTTGCTGTGGGAGACCTCAGACAAGTCATTCAACGTCTTCCTGTGCCTCAGTTTCCCCTCTATCATATGGGAATAATTCCTACATCAAAGATGTGGTGTGAGACTTACTGTTTAAGCATTTTGAGTTGTAATTAAATTATGAAATGTGTGTAAAAAAACACCATCACCTCAAGCAATTTGGACTCCTCCATAGTACAGCCTACAGGAATTTGGTGGAGTTCCCCCCTCATTTTTCTTCATTGTTCCCTGGAAAAAAATCACACTGAAGTGGCCTGGAGGGAAGTTAACTTTTTTCCAACAGAAAAAGAATTGGGTTTTACCCACTAATATGTACATCTGAATCAGCCTCTTTGCATTTTATGTTAATACCCAGAATTAAGGTAGAGAGAGATTTTAAAAATCTAAGTGCTCCATTTGCACACACATGCAGAATGTATGCACACAGATAACTAGCTAGATGGATGTGTGCTATATTGTGCACCATCTACTAGGGGGAGAACAAAAAGGATTGGCGTACCAGAAACATGAGGAGATGCTGATGGAGCCAGATTTATGTAGTCTGGAAACCAGAAAGCTAAGTGGGGTACAATAAGGCCTATAAATACCTCCAGGGTAAAAATAGAAATGAAAGAAGGGGATTATTCTGTTTCAGAAGGTGGTAGGATAAGGAGAAGTGCCCTGAAGTTGAGGAAGAAAAAAATACTAAACAACAGAAGCAATTGAGCAGCAAATAGATTACCAAAGGAGTTGCTTGGGACATCAGGATGGCAAAAACAGGGGATAAAGCAATATCAAGAATGATGTAAACAATGCCTGCAAAATATTAGGGGCAGAGTAGATCAACCTAACCAGTGTTATCTGGAATTACTATGATGGACCAAATCCTACAGTCTTTCCTCAGGCAAAATTTCCTTTGATGTCACTGGAAATTTGTCTAAAGTCTGCTTTAACAAGTCTTGCGGGATTAGATCCCGGGATGCAAAGATAAAGATGATCTCATCATAAATACAGTATTTTATAAAGTGAAACCAGTTACCTTCTTCTCATGCTTTTCAGTAGACTGGTCATGTAATTTGTATTATATTTTACTTGAAGAGAGACAATCAAATATATCTCATTTTCCCCCAAGGTACTGAGAATTCTCTACGGCTGGGCATAAGGCTCTTTCAGATGGGACTGGCTGAGTATGTTGCAATTCTCATGTCCCCACCTGCAGATAAGTTGGTTTGATCTCTACCCCAGACTCTGCTCTTTGCTCTGGTTTGTTTGCAGTGGAAGGGAAAGGCCGGAGAGCAGTCTTGGCAATAGCAGGACTGCCCCTGCCCCTTGTCAGTTTGGAGGGCAGCAGTGTCATTGCCCCTTAAATAAACCTCTCCTAAAGGTTAATAATAGGCTCTCTATGGCATTCATCCCCATAGTATCTGAGTACCTCCCACCCTTGTGAGGTAGGGAAGCCTTATCCCCATTTTGCAGCTATAGTAGTGAACGGAGGCACAGAGATTACCTGACTTGCCTCAGGTTACACAGGAAGTCTATGACAGGGCAGGAAAACAGATCCTAGTTCTGACTCCTGGCCTCTCAGGCCAGTACTATAGCCACAAGTGCATCCTGGGCAGCAGCATGATAGCAGGCTCCTGTCATTAAGGTTGGGATATGAACCGGAAATACTTACAAAGACTCTGGGTGCATGAAATCCTGTCCCTATTCAAATCAATGGCAAAACACCCATTGACTTCAGTGAAGTCAGGATTTCACTCTATGTCTCTATCTACCCTGTGGCTAAATTGTGCTTCCTGAACTAGTTTACGGCAGCTGAGGCTGATTCAGCTTTACACAGGCCAGACAAGTCATGGTTAAGAGGAAGTTTTAAAAACTGTTCCCTAGAACAGAGTGCTTTGGAAACCTGGTTTAGGCCCAGTGTGTGTGACGGGCAGAGCTGGTTGAACTATTGATTTAGAATAACATTCATAACAAATTTAGCCCCTTTCTCGTCAGCAGATTGGCAGTCCCCATTGCTATGAATGGATTCAGTATTCATAAGCACCTGCCAAACAGTTTTAACAACTAGGTTTCACCTATGAGCTGTTCAGGACCTGTTCACTTCCATTGTTCATTAGAGTATAAGCTGCAGAGGGTACAGGCCTTTAATTTGTTACTTCTGGGGAAGTACTTTGCATCTGCCTACCTACCTGCTGTCCTGTTTACACCTGCTCACATGCACATGATTGAAATGATCGTCAGATTTGTAGCCTAGTCTTACAAGGTGCTGAGTACCTTCTACTCACATTATAACCAACTGAAGCTGTGGGCACTCACAGCTTGGAGAGAGAGACTAATGAATATAGAACTTCTCATCCATGGATCTCAAAGGAAGGGAAACTAAGGTATGTAGTGACTTGCCCAAGCTCACCCATCCGGGCCGTGGCGCTGCTGGGAACAGAACCAGGACTCCTGACACCTAACCAGTGCTTTGTCCATTATAGGCCCTGGGGGTTGGAAAAGACTCTTCCCATGTCTCCTATTGGCAGGGACCCTTGTATTTTTCTTCCTCCCTCCAGAGCTTTAACGAGGAACAATAGATTTAGCTCACATGGGCAGAGATCTTTTCTAAAACTCTGTTCCCCTGGGAGTATACCATCAAGCACTGGCGAGAGTCATTTTCAGGCAGTCCTCATTATGTGGATGGTAGCATATTCCCTCTGAGCACGCTGAGTCAAGTCCAGATGTTATTGATATGGGTTTCCTTCCATACAGCGCCCAGGAACTTTGTTGAGAAGAATTATCATTGGGAACTATAGGAGTTCAGCTAAAGAAACCCATAGAGGTTCTGGAACCGAAACTACAGGAATAACGAGTTTAGTGGAACGGCGAGCTAAGGATATGACATCAAATTTCATTCATTTGGAATCTTAAAAATATATGTTGTTGAAAAGTAAAAAAATGGAATTTAATCTTATTCATCCTTTTGCTTCCTTATGTACTTTAAATAAGAAGCACAAGTAAGCTATTAACACAAAAAGCATGACCCTTTCTTCTTGTTGCAATCTTCAGCATGTGCTTTGCTTTGTAATTGTTAAGCAAATGTATTTGGCATTTTTACACACGTGAACTTGCGTAACAAAACTCTATTGAATTAAACCTTTTCATAACCGTTACAAGAACTATGATAAATTCTGTCTCTCATTCCCAGAGGATTAAATTGTGAATAACAAAACCTTGACATGCGTTTTGACATGATTGCATTCTTATCTTTACTTGTGCTCAAAGTACTTTGATATTTATAACCAAGAAATTTCTCTTCCCCTGAACAGTTCAGAAGATCAGATCTTTGTTTTTCTTCTTATTTTCCTTCCTTCAATAAACTTCCAGAAAAGGCAGGTCAAGTAGTTGGACTACCAGCCAGAAAGGATAAAAAAAGTCTTTTTTCTTAAATTAGTTTCCTTGCTTCCCCCCCTACTCTCCTTGCTATTGATCAGCCACTTTATGACTTGATTGGTGTCTGTTTCAAAAAATTCAGTTAAAAACTTTTTAAAATTTGTAAAGTTTTTATAAAGAAATCTATACCATTACCATAAGAAATACCATTAACTGACTAATTTCAGAATGGTAGCTGTGTTAGTCTGTATCAGCAAAAACAACGAGGAGTCCTTGTGGCACCTTAGAGACTAACAAATGTATTTGGGAATAAGCTTTTGTGGGCTAAAACCCACTTTATCAGATGCATGGAGTGGAAAATACAGTAGGCAGGTATAAATACACAGCACATGAAAAGATGGGAGTTGCCTTACCAAGTGGGGGGTCAGTGCTAACGAGCCAATTCAATTAAGGTGGAAGTGGCCTATTCTCAACAGTTGACAAGAAGGGGTGAATACCAAGGGAGGGAAAATCACTTTTGTAGTGCTAATGAGGCCAATGCAATCAAGGTGGCCAATTTCAAACAGTTGACAAGAAAGTGTGAGTATCAGCAGAGATAAATTAATTTTTGTAGTGACCCATCCACTCCCAGTCTTTATTCAGGCCTAATTTGATGGTGTCCAGTTTGCAAATTAATTCCAGTTCTGTAGTTTCTCATTGGAGTCTGTTTTTGAAGTTTTTTTGTTGAAGAATTGCCACTTTTAAGTCTGTTATTGAGTGTCCAGGGAGATTGAAGTGTTCTCCTATTGGTTTTTGAATGTTGTAATTCTTTGTTAGATTTGTGTCCATTTTTTCTTTTGTGTAGAGACTGTCCAATTTGGCCAATGTACGTGGCAAAGAGGCATTGCTGGCACATGATGGCATATATCGCATTGGTAGATGTGCAGGTGAACAAGCCCCTGATGGTGTGGCTGATGTGGTTAGGTCCTATGATAGTGGACAGAGTTGGCAACAGGGTTTGTTGCAGGGATTGGTTCCTAGATTAGTGTTTTTGTTGTGTGGTGTGTCTCTCTGGACACTCAATAACAGACTTAAAAGGCTTAACAGACTGAAAAGTTGTTTTTTTCATGAATTGACTAGTTACATACCATCTCAGGATGAGATCTCTTCAGAGTTTCTCAAACCAAGCAGGCTTGCACTGGTTGCTGCTTGGATGTGAGACTATCACACACAATCTAGGCTGCTGAAAGACATGATGTTGCTTATTCAGTAAGTAGAGTTTTTCTATCTGGCCTTGTGTTCACTAGGAAATTTGAGAGAGATTTTCAAAGGGCAGTTAGGCACCCAACATCCACTGAAAATCAATAACACTGTGTGTCTAACTCTCCATGGTACCTTTTGAAAATCTTTCCCATTCTAAGTATTTTTACCTTGTTTACATTTTCAAGATTCCATCCTCTTCCAAAAGTCTACCAGAGCAAACCTGTAGGTTCTTGGAAAGTCCAAGAACAAATTAGTATTATTCAGAGGGACAGGTCTTTTTTGAAACCTTAAAAAGCATCTTTAAAAAATATTTTGTTCCAGTGCAGAACAAAAATGAGAACTTTTGAAAATCCTGCGAGAGACACCCTAGAATAGTCAATAGCCTGTTGGTTAGGGCACTTAACCTGGTTCTCCCACATCCCAGTCAAATGCCCTAACTACTGTGCTGGAGAGTCAGTCATTTTGTTTGGCCCAGTGAATATTTAATCAGAATGGAACAGGTGCAGTCAGAGATATTGAGAGACTGACTGTCTCGGGTACTTAACCTGTGTCTTCCACATCCCAGGTATCTTTCATCCTATCACCAATTTGTAGAGCTCGGGGGTTCTATTCAGTTTCTTTGCTTTGAGGAAATGTTTACCTACGTACAATGAAATCATGAGATATCCTAGAAGTTCTGTTTACAGTGTCATGTGAACAGATCTATTTAATGATTAGTAGTGTAATTGTTTAGGTACTTTGGAAGTCTTTAAGATAACTTACATTTATTTAGCATCCTTTATGGTTTCTACTAATTGGTGAATATTGGCCAAGATTTATGCAGTAATTAGAGGGCAGGGTGGATCCACAGAGCTACATAAACTGATTGCATGTGGGGCTTCCCAAGCCTGGGGAGGGAAAGGGTGCACTGTGCTCCAGTGACAGAACTACTTGCTGAGCAGGGAGCTTGCAGAAAAGGTAACCGAAATGCTGTAGAGTAGAGCCTTGCATAGGACTTTTCTTAATCCCACTCCCACACACTCGGGCTATTATGGTAGCGGGTATGGTAGCAGATCACAGTCCTGCTGCAGGGCCCTACACTAGTCCTGCGCGGGGCTCTGCTATAAAGGACACTAAGCCAGTGAATGGAAAATCATGAATGAATCAAATGATTATGATTTTTTCTTTATTAAAGTTAACTCAGGAACTGCTGTTAACTTCATTTAGCTTCTGGTCAATTCAGGAAGTACGTCACTATTTCACAAAGAACTCTCTGAATCTTTTGGTGAAAAGAGTCACTTAATTATTGGGAGCTGGGGAAGACTGACATCAGATGAGAAACCCAGGCAAAGCATCAAAAAATATCTGCATATGCTGAAGGGAACAATCTTGCATTGGCAAAAGAACTGACACGATTACTGTTCCATTTCTAATTTCTTTGCTTCTCGGAAATAATGTTCAGTTGAAAAGTCCAAGTTTCATCAAATGCAGCTGAAGTATTCATAGATGGATAGAGTGTAAGGCCAGAAGAAACTATTAGATTATCTAGTCTGACCTTCTTTATATCACAGGCCATTACATTTCACCTTGTTAAATTATTGAGCCTGATAACTTGAATTTGGTTAAAGCATATCTTCCAGAAAGGCATCCGTTCCTGAGCTGAACAGCTCAAGTCATGGAGAATCTACCATTTCCCTTGTAGTTTGTTCCGCTTTCCCCATAACGGCTATATTGGTTACCTTTTTCTTTTTGTGGCCACATCTATTAAGAAATACAAGGAAAGCTGATAAGACGTTTAACTTGAGAGAGAGATTACATGGTTTCACAGCATCACAAAAAGCCAGAGATTAAATAATCAGCCACATCACTCTGCTAGGATAGCACATAATCTTTTCACCTAACAGTTACACTTCCTGTCTGTTGGACCACGGAAGGTATGTGGCAGAGCAGAAGAAGGGTTTTTCAGGTCAGCAGCAGAAGCAATAACTGCTTAAAAACCCCAATGTAGTAGTATGGTAAGCAGATCACTACCCTTAGTTTTAAAACAATCTCCAGACAAAATAGTTATTAAAAGATGCTAGAGAAATGCGTATAAGTGTTCAAAGTATACTGAAATGACAGCGATTTGCATAAAACATGTAAAATAGAGGCAGTCACAGTGGTTTAATAGCAACGTGGCATGCTTGGTGACCTAGAGGATAGAAGTTCAGCATTAATCCCTTGCTCCTAAGGCCAGCGAAGGGTGACAGTATATAATCATGTGAGCTCCTCCCCTGGAGGCGAGAGAGGAGATACTGCCCATCTTTCTCTGCTGACCCAGGGAGAGGTGTGCAGCCCTGTTTGGCTGGAAGGAGTCTACATAATGCAAGAGGAGAAGGGCCAAAAGGGCAAGGTGTCACTTCTTTGTTCCTCCAATCACCCAGGCTGCTGAGAGCCAGTTCGACCCCGCTATGCACCGCCTCCAGGCTATTGTAACGTACATCAGCTGATAATGGTCCCCGGGGGACTTTCTGCCAACTTGGAATCAGTGAAGTGAAGCTGTGCTCTGGCCAAACCCTCTCCATCGCACGTGTTGCCAGCACATCTCCTGTGCCAAACGGGGCCAGACCTAGCTCTGTGATACCTGCGTGGTCCACCGTCAGCTGCCCAGCTGAAGTAGCTTTATGGCCCATTTGCACTACCTATGAGACACAAAAGGGCTGTATGAGTCCAGGAGTTGCCCTGCAATGTATAAAAATTCTCTTTCATCCTAGCACCAATATGTAGAGTTTATGGGTTCTGTTCACTTTCTTTGTTCTGAGTAAATGTTTACCTAGATTAGTGGTTCTCAAACTTTTGTATTGGTGACCCCTTTCACACGTCAAGCCTCTGATGGGGACCTCCCTTATAAATTAAAAACATTGTTTTTTTATATTTAACACTTTATTATCAATGCTGGAGGTGAAGCGGGGTTTGGTGTGGAGGCTGACAGCTCACGACCCCCACGTAATAATCTCGCACCCCCTTGACAGGTCATGACCCTCAGTTTGAGAACCCCTGACCTATATACAGTGAAATGATCAGATATCCTAGAAGTTCCTTTTCATATGGGTGCAGCTGCACATTGCCTTTCTGAGGCAAAGAGTTAAACATTTTCCCTTCTACCCAGTACTTAAGGCCATCTGTAGTCTGTACAAAGCATATTTGAGTTAATCCTTAAAAGTAAACACTTGTTAATACAAGACTCTGCAAGGAATCACTTTCTTTTGACACTAGGGCTTCAGTCTCATCCTTCTGTAATTCTCAAGGTCCTAGTTAAATATTTTAAATAGTTGGCCATATGCCACATTTGAGAGAAACAGTTTTCATTGTATTCATTTCTCTCCTTTGAGAACAATTTCAGACAATGGAGTAAGATTCAATGGCATACAGTGCCACCCGAGCTTAACATTGTGCAATTTTTCATGTAGTCAAAATTTTTATTTTGTTGGGTTGGATTTTTTGTTGCCGAAGAGTGGGCACGACATACTTAATTCTATTAGCAGCTGTTCAGTGCAGCATTCTATACAATTATGATAGGTGTCAGCATAAGCTCTTCAGATTATTATTTTATAGCCATTTATATTGTACTATCAGCCTGAAATCTGTATTATAACCTACTATCTGGGTCATATCAGAACTCAACTCTGTTCCCAAAACGGGACGTTTAGAGACCACATGATAGCTATGAGAAGGTAACTGTCATGCGATGGTTTCTTAAAGAAGAGTTTAATGACCGCTCCTTAGGTGAGTGTTCAGCCATCATGTTTGGATAGTTCAGATACATTTGGGATAATTGTCTGAATTTTCAGATGCTTATCCAAACCAAACAGAAGCACTGAGGGATAGGCTCTCAGTGATTATAAATCAGCATAGCTGCATTGACATCAATGGGGTTATATTTATTTACACCAGCAGATGATCTGGCCCTAAACTTTGAGATGTTAGCCCCTCCCAACTGGCAATACAGCAAGCAGTGGAAGATCAACCCTTTCTGTCACCCGGCCGGAGACTCTAAGAATGTTGCCACTTGACCAACTCCTGTCAGACAGGAAGTGAACAAATTTGCTCTACCTTTTAGACATTGTAACATGCTAGTGCTGACGTCACTGTGAATGCATAAGAATGCTTTGGATGCTGGACAGAGAGCATCCAATTGGCCATAAAGAAAGACCAAACAATCAAATCAAAATTAAAGTGGAAAATCAGGTCTCTCTTCCTTTGGGAGTTGCCATGCCTTTACTATTTCCCAGGGCCTTGGTGCAGAGGTAAATATGGTACATCAAGTGCCTGATCCAAAGCCCATCAGCCAATGGAAATACTTCCATTAACTTCAGAGGACTTTGGATCAAACCCTAAGATCTTTAGGATACAGTGGAGTGAATGAGCCTGTGATGTGCTAAAATGATTTATTTTATGTTTTCTACATGTAATACTAGAAATTAAGTTACATTATATAGTCTAACGCCTCTCACCACTTTCTATATGGAATCAGTTATGTGAGCTAAGTGGGGCTGAGACAGCCTTGCAAAACTGAAACGAACATTTACCAGCCCAGATACAAAGTCTACTTTGCCTGACATTTACTGTGAGTATTGATTGAGAATGTAAGAAAGAGCTAATGATATTTCGCTCACCTGTCCAAAAAAATTGCTTGCTCTGGGGCATGAGTAAGTGGAATTTGTCAAAGCTGGGCTAAAAGAAGTATTAGAACAAATACTGTATTAGTTGAACAACCCATAAATCCGTACCTGACAGACTGAAATACAAGAATTCTTTATTTTCTTAAAATTATAGCTGACATTTTTCTACACTTGATTGACAGTGACACTGATATTCAAAAACATCTGGAAAGAATCTGGCATTTATCCCTGTTACAAATCTGAGAATTGGGGATGGCCTTCCTTTGAATTAGATTACCCGCACAAGTCCAAGCCTGGATTTAGTGAGTTAACGTGTCCTTTGCTAATCAATCATTTCCTCACCGTTATAATGCATGCTGGCATCTGAAGTGCAGCAAGCAACATTGCTAGATTGCACAGGATGGAGAGACAGTGCATGTGACAAGTTGTCTTATAGCTGGATAATACTGCATGTCTCTAACATCTGAGAGTGATGTATTGCAGTATAACTGCCAAAGCGACGTTTAACAAATGACTACGAAATGTTATGCAGAGATTCCTGTAATTTAATAAGAGTTGCCAAAGATCTTAAAACATTACATGAAGACAGTTGTGGAGGGCATCTTACTGCTTAGAGAAAACAAAGAACATTTCTGTTGCAATAAGTCTTTTTCTAATTGTTTCGTAGGTTCTCAAGGGGGGAAAAGCTAATGACTTCTTTCCACTTTCTCTTCCTTGCTCTTAAGGAGGAATGAAGATGATCACGCTTCCCATTAAACGAGGGAAGCATTGCTTCCATGACAAAATAGGATACCTTAAAAGCCTGCCATATGGCTACTCTCTGTTTGGCCAGGTGTCTGAGAGAATGTGCAATTAGCATACACTTGAGTTGTATATTTTGCTGCGTTAGCCATTAATTGTGTATGCATTAGTCTCAGCACTGATGGCAAGTGTGACATTTCCCTTTGGCAGCCCCACTTCTGGTCTTTTACTTCTCTTGTTAGTGTTCTCCAGCTCAGAAATGATTTCAAGGGTTAAAACTCAGATTTAAAAAAAAAAAAAAAGTGACCTAAATCTACTTTGTACCTCTGGCTGTCTCTATTGTGAATGAATTATTCTAATAAAGTAGGGTAGGGGTGGGAGTCATTAGAGATGGCATGTTTTCAGCTCCCTAGATTATATTTTGCAGGGAGGGGCTAAATTTCTAAGTATGTGTTTCATGGCCAATAAATAGTACAGAGGAGACAGGATGGCTCAGGGGACTGATAAAAAAATGTTATATGGAGCCTTTCATTTTTAGATCATTGGTTTGAATCCAGCATGAGGCAGCAGCATGAGGCCTGTTTGACCTATGTAAAATGAGTTGAACTTCAGTTTCTTGAACATCAGCATCATGTAAACTGCCAGTGTTTGTCTCCTCTGGAAATGTTAGCAGATCACCAGAAGGCTGCATGTGCCTGCAGTCTCAATGATGCTGCCTTGCTCCTAGAAATAGTCCCTTCCCATCAGGACTGGAGGTGTGCTGATGGGCCTGTGTAACCTTCCATTATTAGTGTTTCTCACTTGTATTCCAGTAGCGCTTGGCGGCCCCCACCAAGACTGGGACTCTCTCTACCCTGAAGAATACAAGGGTGGGAGGGGAACCAGAGGCACAAAAAGATGAAGTGACTTACATAAGGTCACACAGCAGGTCAGTGGTAGCACTGGGGATAGAACCCAGGTCTCTTGAGCCACAGTCTAGTATACTATTGGTGGTGGTTCTTGTTTTGGTACTTATTTATTTACTGTTTGTATCCTGATAGCAAGTAGGAGCCTGAGCCATGTACCAAGACCCCATTGTGTTAGGTACTATACAAATACATAAGAAAAAGACCATGCTACCTCCCCCGTGTCACAGTATCTATGCTCTTGGTATTCTGTAGGGTCCAAATCCTGCCATTCTAGAAGGATAATCTCATTTTCCGGTGCATCTTTCAGAGGACTCAATTAAATTCACTTTAGCCAAAACAGTCATCTTACCAATAAAAATAAAACACAGTACGTTGATCTGAACGGGTTAATTAATACCACAGTTTAGTAGTCTTTACAGGGCCTCCTCTTCATTTCTTGTTAGCCAAGAGTCAAGAGCATTGCAATAGCTAAAATATTTGTAGCGCTCATTCTATGCTATGTTGTGGTTTTTTTCACTGTCTGTCTTATACTGCGTATTCCAAACTGGAATTCTAGTCTTCAGGGCTCTTTAAAATAAATATCATGCACAGAAAGCACATTTTGTAATATAAGACGCAGCCTTGCAAATGCTTACATACCTGATTAACTTTAAGCTTACAAGCCGTCTTATTGACTTTACTGGCGCTACGCCCCGTGCATATCTGCAAGATCAGGCCATTAAATAGGTTTGTGCTGCCATTTTCTTAATAAAATCCAATTGACTTGTAGTGTGGTAAGATATTTAAAAGAATCGTTTAAATAATCTTTTACAAACCATGTATAAGCCAGGAAATCTAAGTTCCCAACATTATATTGCACTTATAAGGGTGACTCTATGTACACAGAACTGTCCAACATCAAAATTAGTATCTACTACTACTGTTGTCAGGACACTGTGTTGTCTGAGGTTTCAGAGGTCTCCAGGTGTGGGTATTTTTTAGCTTGGACGTGAGACAAATTCAGCTGCATGTTACAGTCCTAAAGAAAGAGGAGTTGCTACTAAACAGAGAATGCCAGGAAGCTGAAAAGCTTTAAATAATACAAATAATTGTACTAATGGAGTCAAGAGTTGTCAACGAAGTGTATAAAAGTCTCTTTCCTCCTCCCCTGGCACAGATGCAGAAACTTCTAGTCTCCTTTCTTCCTCTAGCCCCTCCACTTGCCCAAGTGACCTCATTCCATCCCATCCTCTGATCTCCCTCATGCCCACCCTTATCGTTCTCCTTAACCTCTCGTTCTCCTTTGGCTCTTTGCCCTGACCATACAAACATGCATTAGTCTCTCCCATTTTAAAAAAACCATGCTGGACCCCACTTGCTTCTTCAACTACTGATCTGTCTACTTTCTCTCTTTCATCTCTAAGCTCATCTATGCACTCCTGGAGTCTTTCCTCCAATTTCATCTGAGCCTCTCCAGTCAGTCTTCTATCCCTTGCACCCTAACTTTACAAATATTTGTTCACTGAGAATATTCCAGATATATTCAGTTTTCCTAGCTAAACACAGGGGTTTTTTTTAAGTAGCCCTTCAGCTGGTAAACAACACAACCAAGAATTTTAGCTGTGGACATTGTACATATTCATTGACTGTATCTAGTCAATTCTGTTCCATCTAGTAAACTCATTTTAGAGGATGAAGGTTTTATTTTCATTTTTCCAAGGCCGGAAGGGACCATTGTGACCGTCTACTCTGACCCTCTGTGTAATAACACAGGCCATAAACTTCCTCAAAATAATTCCTAGAGCATATTTCTTTTAGGAAAACATCCTTGGTTTGTTTTCTCACACAACTCCTATTAATATCACAACATTAAATTGCACACATTGGTGGGAAGGGAGATCAGACTATTATAGGTTTGAGTGCAACTTGAAACTAAAAATACTACTACTACCAATAATATAGGAATGGCATTCAAGAAGCATATCTCTGATGATGTTATTTCTTTATCATCTCTTTTCTAGCCTGATGATTGTTTATTTTACACAACTGCATCCGATATCTGCTTTTCATATATTCTTTTCACTTTATTCAGGTAGATATCCAAAAATTTCACTTTTTTTAATTCCACTGCTCTATAGGCAAAATGCTTCTGAAATAAATGTAGTCCAACTTTACTAATTCTGGGTCACTGAGAACGAAAATGATGCTTAAAATTGTTGATTGGTTCTAGTTTTCAAGATATGCTATTGGGTCAGTATATACGACCCTTGACTTGGGAATAGCGGAGGATAAGTGAGTTATAAAGGGAAGGGATCTCAATTTAAACCAGAAATGACTAAAATACATCTTTGACTGGATCTATGAATAAATCTATGACTGGGTTTGGACAGTACTTGCTTTTTAGGCAAAACAATGAATGATGCAATCTGAAGCTGGTATTGTGTCATACATGATATGAATTGCATCATGTTATTCCTAGAAGTCATGGATGATGCAATCATAATGAAGCTTACTTCACTCTGCTGAACAAATTGCCCTATATCAGCTCTAGAAATCACACAGTGTCATGCTCTTATTTGTCAGTGTTTGATTTTGCAAAGGGACACATTTCTGTTTAGCCAAAGTGAGCAGAGATGCCTCGTACTTGTGTGAACAGTGCAGATAACTTCTGCTATGTTTGTGGTGAAGTGACTTTTGCATCACAAAAGCGCAGTATAACCACTATGGTTAAGAAAGCCTCTCACCTTTATTTTGGCTGCAAAATTGGAGATCAGGACAAGAGATGGGCCCCACACATATGCTGCAACACTTGTGCAACAAATCTTCGCCAGTGGTTGAACAGGAAAAGGAAATCTATGCCTTTTGCAGTGCCAATGATTTGGAGAGAGCCAACAGATCATACCAGCAATTGTTACTTCTGCATGGTGCCTCCAGTTGGGAAAGGTGTGTCAAAGAAGAAAAAGTGGACTGTGCATTATCCAAACATTCCATCAGCTATACGCCCAGTACCCCGCGGAGAAGGACTGCCAGTTCCTGATGCACCAGAATCATTCTCACTTGAGTCAGACGAGGAAGAGGAAGAGGATGAAACTTCTGGTCCTGAACCATCAATGTCACAGGACCCACATTTTCTCCCATCCTCCTCCTCTGAACCACACCTCATAACACAAGGTGAACTGAATGACCTTGTCAGGGATTTGGAACTACCCAAGAGTAAGGCAGAGCTGTTGGGCTCCAGACTACAGCAGTGGAATCTCCTGGCAGGTGATGTTAGGGTTTCCATGTTCTGTGACCGTCAAAAGGATCTTGTCCCATTCTTCTTCATGGAAGGTGATCTTGTAGCCTACAACAACATCGATGGTGTGATGGCAGCCCTCAACATCGTTCATGATCCAGATGAGTGGAGACTGTTCATTGATTCATCGAAGATGAGTCTTAAAGCTGTTTTACTGCATAATGGCAATGTTTTGGCATCAATTCCAGTTGGTCATGCAGTCCATATGAAGGAAACCTATGACAACATGAAACAACTTTTGAGGTGCATAAACTATGACCAACATCAGTGGCAGCTTCGTGGCGATTTGAAGGTTGTTGCTCTCTTGCTTGGTCTGCAGACTGGATACACAAAGTACTGCTGTTTTCTCTGTGAATGGGATAGTCGTGCAAGAGATTCTCACTACATCAAGAAAGATTGGCCACTCCGACAGTCATTGGAGCCTGGGAGGAAAAGTGTTCAGCATCCACCACTTGTTGAATCAAGGAAGATTTTGTTACCACCCTTACACATCAAGCTGGGTCTGATGAAGAACTTTGTCAAGGCCATTGACAAAACACAAGCAGCTTTCAAGTACCTCCGTGGAAAATGTCCAAGGTGAAGTGAAGCTAAGATAAAGGAAGGTGTCTTTGTTGGTCCTCAGATTCGTGAACTTCTTCGAGATGATGCATTTGACCATGCACTGCGTGGCAAGGAAAAGACAGCATGGAAAGCCTTCCAGTTAGTGGCAATAAATTTTCTCAGAAAAAACAAGGCAGACAACTACAGGTTGTTGGTGGGAAACCTCCTCAAGGCATACAAAAGCCTTGGTTGCAACATGTCACTAAAGATACATTTTTTGCACTCTCATCTAGATTTTTTTCCACCGAACTGCGGAGCAGTGAGCACGGCGAGCGATTTCACCAGGACATTGCAACAATGGAGAAACGTTATCAGGGCAAATGGAGCCCATCAATGCTTGCAGACTATTGCTGGACAGTGACAAGAGATGCTCCATTTAATGAATACAAGAGACAAGCCAAGAAGCGCCGAGTAGACACTGAATAGGACTAAACTATGTACATAATAGTTTTTTGCGTTTTGTTTCATAATAAATTTTATTTATATAACCCTTTTGCTGATTTTTAAAGTGTTACATAAACAGGACAGGTGAAATATTATCATGTAAAGCAACCATAAACACATGAAAAGACCTAGGTTTACAATTTATGATTAAAACTCTACTATCTACACAATATACATAGACATAAAATGTAAAAACTTAAATAACTTAGAAACAGTAGCCAATCAGTTGTTTTAATTGTCATATTTGAATTCAGCACATCAAAATACATAATAAATAGCACATTTTATCTCTGAAGCAGACGACTTCTCAAAAATTGTAGACCAGTGTTCTCTGCTCCGTTTTGTGTCTCTTATCTTGTTTCTCAAGGAAAATTCAACTAGTTTGAGCAGAAAGTGATTGATTTTAAAGTAATCTGTTACAGTAATTTTAAAATATATGTACTTAAAAGATCACATTTTTACAGGGCTTCTACAAAGGCACCCATAAAATGTGAGCATGTGTAACCCACACACCTACTGGGTGTGGTGTTTTGTCCCATCTAATGGCACCGAGACCACTTAAAGAGAGAGATAAAATAAGTCTGCTCTACAGCCTTAGCTAACAGCCAGTTGGCTTTTAGCTCATGCTGTAGAGGCTCATGCACTAAGTTCCAGAGGTCCCTGGTTCGATCCTGCCCATCAATGACTGGGGTCTGTCGGCATTACATATGCACCTAGACCTGCTCCCTATTTGCGTATTGAAATCAGGCAGTGGTATTATTGTTAACTTGTATAGCATCACACAGTGCATAGTTTTGTAGATTGCAGGCAAAGGCAAGTTCTTGTATCTAAAGAGTTTACAATTTCAGACCTCATCAAAGAGCAAGGCTTTGCCTGTAACAGTCTGATTTGGAGGACATCATCTCCACTAGCTATATAGAGCAACTGCCTCCGCCATCGCATATTCAGTACAGTTTTCTCAGAAGAGAACATCATCCATTGAACAGATTATCAACTCGCTGTTTACCATTCCATGTCATTGGTTTCTTGGACAAAATCTGTCTGTCCAATAATATTCTCCCCTTGCTGTATAGCAGGGTTTCTCAAACTGGGGTCGCCGCTTATGTAGGGAAAGCCCCTGGTGGGCTGAGCCGGTGTGTTTACCTGCCCCATCCGCAGGTCCGGCCGATCGTGGCTCCCACTGGCCGTGGTTCGCCGCTGCAGGCCAATGGAAGCTGCTGGAAACAGCAGCCAGTATGTCCCTCAGCCCATGCCTCTTCCAGCAGCCCTGATTGGCCTGGAGCAGCGAACTGCAGCCAGTGGGAGCCGCGATCGGCTGGACCTGTGGACGGGGCAGGTAAACACACCGGCCCAGCCTGCCAGGGGCTTTCCCTGCACAAGCGGCAACCCCTGTTTGAGAAACCCTGCTGTATAGTCTCAGCATTCCTGTGGCTTATACCTGTAGTCAATCCATTTGGTCCTGGTGATATCCCAGCAACTAGAAAATCTATATTTTTCTCAGCTTCACCATTGATAAGTAGGGTGTGCATACGAGTTCACTATCGCTATGGATTCTGCATGGAAGGTGTTCAGATACCACAGTGATGGGTGGCAGTATAAAACCCTAAGATAAAGCAAGTCACTGGCATAAACTGCTTTTACATTGCCCTTTATTTGCAGGATATGTGCATCATTTAATCCTTTATTATTTCAGCCAAGCCTCCCTTTTTCTGTGTAGCTAATCTGGCCCAACAAAGCCTAAACCATCAAATGGAAAAATTGGAGGGAGAGTACCAAGTTATAGCCTTATTAAATATTCAGACACAGGCCTTAACAATTTATAATTTAAAGGCCTAATACTGATCCGCATGCAAACCCATGTTAGATAATCTGAATATTTTTGTTCTGCATGCTTACATTAACTATACTATACAGATTGTTCAAAGAGTTGAGATTAGGCATCTATATTTTAAAGAATAGATGCACTGGATACAATATAAAGGATTAAGGTCCATGTCTGGAAGCCTTACTCGATGAGAACTCTCTGTGTTAGTAAGGGTTGTAGGGTCAGTGAGTTTAGATTTCTTTCCCTCTTTTTTTTCTTTAGTAGGCAGGATGACTAAGGGCCTAAACCTGTTCATGTGCTTGAAAATGTTAACTATAATACAATATCCAATTACACTGTGTCCTGTTAACCAAAACGTCCCTTCTAGTTCAAGGGTGAATTCCAGAAAACCACTGCACTGCTGTGTTCACAAGAAAAATGCAAACTTTATATATTCTCAAGACCACGGCATGTGTCACTAAGTGCTTTTTTTTTTAAATAGATTAATTAACATTAAGAAATGCTTCACTCTCTTCAGTCCACATAAAATAAATAAGTTCTTCATCTCAGCGACTTCAAGTAAAAGGAAATGAATTAAAATCAGACAGAAATTTCTTGGCTGCTTCTACTTACACATTTGTATCTGTTTTGAGTCTTAAAATCTATGGTAACACAACTTCTAAGAAGGAAATGAATCAGAACCTGAGTCATATGGGCCAGCACCGGGGAATAGCTTCACAGTAGGAATCCCTAAATAATTGTTTCCATGCACGAGCATCCACAAATGATCAACAGTGCAGCTGGCATGTATCTAATTATTTTTCATGCTTTCAGTCTCAGCCACATTGGTAGGAAAACAATGTCATTTCTAACTACATGAATTACACATTCTTCCCTCCAAAAGGATAATGGCTCCCCACTGTGGTGACAAGTGTAACTTTAACTGGCTAATGTGTCACTGAGGACAACACAGTCTAAAGTGAATTAACACTGCGTCCTGATGCTAACCTTATTAAACCCGGCTGCAGTGAGCTGGGAATGTCAACAGTGGTAATTTTGATGCTAAGTCTGTCACAGTTTCAATGGGTTCCATTACAGGCATCATTACAGAAAATGACTAGAGTAAATTACAGTTCCTGTAAATTACAGTCGGGGTCCCACCCTTCCCAATGGTTACCACATTCTGTAAACAGACTTCTGTGTGCTTGGCTGCAGATCAGAGCCATGCTAATGAGCCAGTCCAGTGCAGTAGCAAATCAATGCAAAGGCTCCACCAACACACTCAAATAAATGCCAAAAACAATATGTGTATAAAATCAAAATGTCACAAATACACTTTATTTACATGGCACAAACTGAAAAGAGAAACTGATGCTTCTATCCTGTGTCTAGCCTGCTTACAGAAAATCATGCAGCTCAGAGGAGAAAAACATAACTTTAAAATGTACTGCCTGCCAAGTCTCCAATTTGTAAATACCATCAATAAAAAATTGTGTAGGCTGCTATTGCAAATTGGCCAGAACTGCAAAGAACCAATCTGTTGGAGTTCAGAGTAAAGTGTTTGGGTTAGGTGTAGCTGTAACTGAACTGATACAATGGATAAAACATCACAATTTTAAAAATTTCTATCACCTGAAATGAGGCCAGATCCTCAGACCTGTTCCAGCCCCTTTGCACTGATTCAGTAATGCCATCTTAAAAAGCTATCTGAGGATTCTCTTTCAGCTGCTGCCATGATATTGGAGGGAAGGGGCAAACTGGGAGGCATGCCAGAGTAATGGCATGTTGCTAAAGCTTTACTGTGCTCTAACAAACCTCCAGCTTTTGGATAAGCCCCTTGAGTGCTGTTGCAGCCAGGCATAAATTAGAGTAGCCACAAGGCTGCTCTAAATTGCACTATGGTCTGAAAGAGGCTGAGGATTGTGGGGGGATGCAAAATGGTGTCAGGTGTAGCTCAGGATGGGCCCTAAGGTCAGGGTTGTTGTTTGGGTAATTTCCTATATTATCAGAAAAGATTATGGCAAAATATGAAGCAATAAATTTAATAAAATTTAGAGTTTTTGACAGACTAATCTGACAGGGAAGGCCTGTGTGTTTAAAAGAAAAGCTTTTATCTAATATAAGCCTCAAGGCAAAAACATTATATCTGCATATTTCTTTAACTTGTTTAAGGATGAAAACTAGAAGGATTCCAATATTTTAAAACATATTTCATTAAGATGCTCACAGCATTGGTAATAAGATTATGGAGCCTTTCACCCCTAAATCATAGGTTCAGATTTCCCACATGTTGAGAGTGACCAAAACGTAGCTGATGGCTGATTGGTGTTCAGTGTGAAATGAGTTCTCTTTCCAGCTCACAGTAAAATGTCCACACACACCACAGCTGACACACATCTTGGCAATCTCAGCAGAGAGACCAGAGGATAGGTAGACTGACCTACTCGCTCATCCCCACAGGAAGTCTCTTCAGAACAAGGATAAAGCACTGGTGCGACTACAGCAAAGCTGTCTGTTCTGTCCTTTTGTTTCTGGATAAGTAAGGGACTTCTCCAATGCTGTAATTCTGGCACCTTTCCTGAGTGGTAACTTCACCCCTGCAAATTTAAACAGCAGCTGCAAGTCTTTGGGACCCACTCACCCACTTCTCCACCTTCCCATCCCCAGATTACAGGTACCTACATCTCCCAGGCTCAATTGGCACTTTTATTTCACCTTGTATGGCTGATACGGGGGGAGAAGAATCTAGTAGAGTGATATGGGTATAAAATATAGAAGCGTATCACTACCAATAAGTCTTGTTTTTATTCTGTGTTAGGAGGAAGCTGTGAAAATGTAGGTATCACACTGAGCCATTTTCCTAGCTCAGAGCAGAATTGCATCTTTTCTGTCTGACGCACTATCTCACGATTAAATGCCATTTTACTGAATACAGTATCGTCAGGCGCACATGTAAAGGCTTGACAGTAACTACTGCACCAAAGTTTTGTTCTGCTGATCTGAGACCATCCACCAAAAAGGGTGGGTCTCCAAATCCACATTTGGATTGTGAGATCTGCTGAAAAGGTTGGGATTGAACAAAGAGGGTGCTATGAGGTATGACAGACTCTAAGCCATATTATAGCAGTTCAGAGTATTTTGTGGGCACAAGCTGATGCTGACCTTAACTGGAATAAATATGTTCTTGTCGATGGTATGTGGGGTTACTAGTGAGTTAATAGTGAAAAAGCTTTGCACTTACCATCTGTGGATGTTCTATTGCTCTACAGAGTGGAGCAGTATCATTATCCCATTTCACTGATGAGAAATCTGAGGTACAGGGTGGTGGCTTTCCCAGAAAGTCATTGGCAGAGACAGAACAGAATCCAGCTCTCCTGGTTCCCTGTCTAGTATCGTATCCACCAGTGCACACTGCTTCAGCAACTTCCATTCTGAAACGTCTTCAGCTTTTATGCCCCACAGGCTATAATATATGCATAGAGGTCCATTCTGTACAGATCTTGAAAGAAATCTCTGTCTTGAGTCATCTACCACTTTATTTCTTGGAAGCAGAAGTAGTGGCAGAGAGCATTTACCATGTATCTCTCTGGACACTGCTTCATGACTATCTTCCAATTTATTATTCTTTATATGTATTGTACCGGTGGTTTCCATGACATTTTGCAGGCAGCTAGAAAGATGGAGTCTCTGCCCTCATGCATTCTAAACTTATTTTGAATCTCATCAGATTCTGCACCACCATGCTCTTCAAACGGGTTTCAAATGACAATAACTCACATGTACTATTAATAAAGCATATGCATCCATCACTCTGAAATGAAAATAACTTGTATTTTCGTTACAATACTGGGCCAGGTAGTAGCTTGGCTTGTGTGGCCGCATTAGTGCTTAAAAGGGAGGGTATGGGCGTAAGGTATAGAACTGGTGCAAGGTGCTTCCCACTCAAAGCCTGTGGAAACCTAGAAGGCAGATTGTGACTGAATCACAGTCTGCCACCCTTTCTATACCAGTGTCAGTGCAAGGTGCTATCCCTTAGGGCAAAGTCACAGCTGGGCCTACTGTTCAGCCACACTGTACCCACCAAAACAAGCCCCAAATGCATAACTGCAAAATCTTCACCACAATTATAAATACATTGTTGTTTTTTTCTACTGTGCCAGCACGTGCTTGCCATTTTGTAGACTAAAATAAATAACATAGCCACTGACTGAAATTTCCTGATGCTCGATTTCCTTGTCATGGTTCTATATGCCATGGAATGTGAAAAGAAAATGTTTGTGGCCGTTAAATAATTAAATCTTATTCTCCCTTGGCTTCTGTGACCCTGGTTTTCCTTCTACCATTGGGGAGGCCAGCTTTTTATAAACCACTTTAACCAAACTTTGTGGGCATTAAATAATTATCCCATCAATTTCTGTGTGGTGGGGGATATTTTGTGGACTCGGTCATCCTTCTGGCTTTGGCAATTGGCACAATGAGGGAAGAGGGGCATGCATCACTATAATCTCTTCCTTCTGATCATTTTCTAGTAATATGTAATCACAGGATATGTGCTTTCTGACACGTTTCTCATCCAAACAGTTCTTGAGTAGTAGCTCTCGGGAGCAGTTGCTCAAGATTTCCAGTCATTTCTGACTAAGTATTTCAAGCAGCCAACTTTCAGTATTATACACTGTACCTAAAAATAAATATGGCAGCAGCTTAAAGCAAGGACGGATTTGTTCCCTTTTCCAGACACAATAATCAGTATTTCCCAAAGAAAATTCCATATAATGAGGGAACTGGCAAGTCATTTACATCCTATTTAATATAGGGTCAGATTGTGCCCATATGCGCCTCCTCATTCACCGCATTGTGCCCTACACAGCAGCTGGGCATACTTGTAGTCCCTGTACTCATAAGAACCTAAGAAAGGCCATACTGAGTCAGACCAAAGGTCCATCTAGCCCAATATCCTGTCTTCCAACAGTGGTCAATGCCAGGTGCCCCAGAGGGAATGAACAGAACGGGTAATTATCAGGTGATCCATTCCTTGTCGCACATTTCTAGCTTCTGGCAAACAGAGCTAGGAACACCATGCCTGTCCATCCTGGCTAATAGCCATTGATGGACCTATCCTCCATGAACTTATCTAGTTCTTTTTTGAACTCTGTTATAGTCTCCTGTAGGAGAACACTTCAGCCTCCCTGGCCACACAATAGCAGATCTTAAGGTGGCCATCCTACAGCAAAAAAACTTCAGGACCAGACTTCAAAGAGAAACTGCTGAGCTTCAGTTCATCTGCAAATTTGACACCATCAGCTCAAGATTAAACAAAGACTGTGAATGGCTTGCCAACTACAGAACCAGTTTCTCCTCCCTTGGTTTTCACACCTCTACTGCTAGAACAGGGCCTCATCCTCCCTGATTGAACTAACCTCGTTATCTCTAGCTTGCACCATCCTAGCCACCATGGATGTAGAGGCTCTACACAAACATCCCACACACTGATGGAATACAAGCTGTCAGGAACAGTATCCCTGATGATGCCACAGCACAACTGGTTGCTGAGCTCTGTGCCTTTATCCTCACACACAACTATTTCAAATTTGATGACCATATATATCTCCAGATCAGTGGCACCGCTATGGGCACCCGCATGGCCCCACAATATGCCAATATTTTTATGGCCGACCTGGAACAACGCTTCCTCAGCTCCCGTCCACTCACGCCCCTTCTCTACCTACGCTACATTGATGACATCTTCATCATCTGGACCCATGGGAAGGAGACTCTGGAAAAATTGCACCAAGATTTCAACAGCTTCCACCCTACCATCAACCTCCGCCTGGACCAATCTACACGGGAGGTCCACTTTCTAGACACCACGGTGCAAATAAGGGATGGTCACATTAACACCACCCTATACCGAAAACCTACTGACCGCTATGCCTACCTTCATGCCTCCAGCTTCCATCCCGGGCACACCACAAGATCCATTGTCTACAGCCAAGCACTGAGGTACAACCACATCTGCTCTAACCCCTCAGACAGAGACCAACACCTACAAAATCTCCACCAAGCATTCTCAAAACTACAGTACCCACACGAGGAAATAAGGAAACAGATCAACAGAGCCAGACGTGTACCCAGAAGCCTCCTACTGCAAGACAAACCCAAGAAAGAAACCAACAGGACTCCATTGGCCATCACATACAGTCCCCAGCTAAAACCCCTCCAACGCATCATCAGGGATCTACAACCCATCCTGGACAATGATCCCACACTTTCACAGGCCTTGGGTGGCAGGCCAGTCCTCGCCCACAGACAACCTGCCAACCTGAAGCATATTCTCACCAGTAACTGCACACCGCACCATAGTAACTGTAGCTCAGGAACCAATCCATGCAACAAACCTCGATGCCAACTCTGCCCACATATCTACACCAGCGACACCATCATAGGACCTAACCAGATCAGCCACACCATCACTGGTTCATTCACCTGCATGTCCACCAATGTAATATACGCCATCATATGCCAGCAATGCCCCTCTGCTATGTACATCGGCCAAACTGGACAGTCTCTAAGGAAAAGGATAAATGGACACAAATCAGACATTAGGAATGGCAATATACAAAAACCTGTAGGAGAACACTTCAACCTCCCTGGCCACACAATAGCAGATCTTAAGGTGGCCATCCTGCAGCAAAAAAACTTCAGGACCAGACTTCAAAGAGAAACTGCTGAGCTTCAGTTCATCTGCAAATTTGACACCATCAGCTCAGGATTAAACAAAGACTGTGAATGGCTTGCCAACTACAGAACCAGCTTCTCCTCCCTTGGTTTTCACACCTCTACTGCTAGAACAGGGCCTCATCCTCCCTGATTGAACTAACCTCGTTATCTCTAGCTTGCTTCTTGCTTGCATATATATACCTGCCCCTGGAAATTTCCACTACTTGCATCCGACGAAGTGGGTATTCACCCATGAAAGCTCATGCTGCAAAATGTCTGTTAGTCTATAAGGTACCACAGTTTGCTGCTGTTATAGTCTTGGCCTTCTCATCATCTTCTGGCAAGGAGTTCCACAGGTTGACTGTGCATTATGTGAAAAAATACTTGTTTTGTTTGTTTTACTCCCTGGTGCATAATGTGCAGTCCTTGGGGTGAGGAGGAGAGAAAGCTCTGACCCCCTATCTTTCCCCCCCAGGATCAGCCAGCAGAGCTGGCTGGGCATGCAGCAAGGGGATGGCTGCATCCCTTTCAGGGAGGAGTGGTGGGTGTGTTCCCATGTAGACAGTCTGGCTCTGCACCAAACCCCATGCAACCATGCCTAGCTGGGATGATAGAGCTTGATCATAATGTAATTAATACACTTAAAACATTATCATGAACCAAGTAGGGCTGTTACATGCACAACATGCCTGATATAAACCCACAAACACACTTAAATAAAAAGTGAGATCATTTAACAGTATGTACCCTCTACTCCCCCACTCACAAGCTCATACCTTACCATTAAACTACAGACTGTGCACACCACCTTTACTCTGCCCTGTATTTTTCACCTTTCTGAACTCACCCCATTGGCAAATGATTTTTCCTCCACACCAGTAGTGTTGCAGGTATTTAGTGTAGTAGTTAGTTCTGTTGGAGGAGGGTAGTTAGCAAAAGGTTGGTTAAAGTGGTTTATGAAAGGCTGGCTTCCCTAGTGGGGCAGAATTAAGGTTGTGGTGAGGGCTGGTTGAAATATGTGGTAGGGAGGTCCCCCAAGTTAAATACTGACTTTTTTTTTCCCATCAAAAACCTGAAAAATATGTTGGTGTTATTGGCAATCAAAACGTGAAAATTTTCAGCAGAAGCCTCCCAAATATTCTCTTTTTGGCTGAAAACGTTTGCTGTCTGGTTTCTCCTGAAAAACTGAAAACATTCAAGGAGACCAGACATTTTTCATGAAAATATTCATTTAGTTGAAACCCTTTGGAAAAATGTTTCAACAGAAACATTTTGACCAGCAGTGCACCGTCTGCAGCATACAGCACTTGTGATAGTGGTAAGGTGTGCGCCAGTGGGTGAAGGAGTAGACGGTATGTACTGGTACGTGGCTTAACTTTTCATCCCTTGCTGTTGTCGGTTTGTGTCAGGCATATGTTGTTAGTTATGAGTTATTACTCAGTCCCCCTTGAGTGCAGGGGACTGGACAAGATGTCCTCTTGAGATCCCTTCCAGTCCTACATGTCTGTTATTCTATATTATAATAATGCTAATTGCTTCTTGATAATATTTGTGTGTATTAATTTCCTAAGTTTTTTAAATTATTAATTGTGGGTTTGGATGGCAGGGGGCAGAACTGTGGAGGTAGAAGTGCAGTGGGGAAGACCTTTTTTGTTGTAGGTTAATTTCTGATAGAAAAATGTAGATTCTTATGAAGATTTTATGCAATCGCTCCCACAAAGCCCCCATCCACAAAACTGACTTCCTTGGGTCCATTCCCCTCCCCCACCCATTAATCTATCAGTCTTGCAGATGTGCCTGATCTCTTCCCCATCAACTAACGAGCTTCTGTGCTCCTAGGCTCTCGGCTCTGCTGTCAGACTTCTGTTTGCCTGGCCTCCCCACCAATCAATCAAATTAGTCAGCACCAGGCTTCCATCAATCAGGTTTGTGTGCCCATAAACTTGCTGTTATAAGGTACGTAATAGCTACAAAAATCTCCCTGTCACACTAATTCCTCTAAGTTTTTTATAGATAGACACTATTTTTAAGAACTCAGGCAACAATGACAAGGAAGATGGCCAAGGAAATGTTTCAGACAGAGACCAAGTTCAAAAGCTTCCTATTAAACATCTACGAAGAGAAACCAAACAAAAATGACATAGTTTTTATGCCCTTTGTATTTTCTAACCCAGTGTGAAACTGGGCCACATTGACTGGCCACCGGCATATAGAGAAACACAGGAGTGTCTGCCTCACTTTGAACCCCTCTTCGACCCTTGCTCTAACTATGGTGTCACCTCCACAATACTTCAATCCCCTACTAAATAATGAAAGTTTCTATGAGATGAACGCTTCTGGCATGAGCACCATAGATTCTCTTTTGAAGGGTTCTCAGGTTTTTCTTCTGTAAATGCCTTGAGTAATCTTGTGTCCTTCCCCTTTTCTCACGGGACTCATGGTGAATGTGCTGTTTTCTTTAAACCAGACCCAATGAATCATTGTGTTTGTGGTTTGGTTTGGTTTTTCTTGTTTGATTTTTTTGCTGTATTTTGAGGGATGCCATTAGTTAAAAAACTCACTCCTGTGAACTTATTATTATCTACTATTGTTACAAGTAGCACTGAAGATTACTAGAGCTGAAAGAGACTAGAGAAATATAGTATTTTCCCTACACTGTCAGCTTGTTTATTTGAGGCATTTGAGAGATCCCTGTGTACAGTTTGTCTCACTGCTTCCTCATATAGTTGTGTATTGGTAGAGGAGCATGTGTATTGCCTGAAAGATCTTTTAAGTTGGGCAACCATAATCAGGGACTGCTTTTGAAAAGGTTGGTCTTAATCTCTCTGTCCATGAGTTTCTTTATTTGTAAACAGGAAAATATAATGCACTACTGACCGTGTCTCAGAAGGGTGTTGCCAGGATTAATTGATACTTGAACAGCACTTTGAATGTGTTAAGGATTATTGGTAGGGCCCTACCAAATTCATGGTCCATTTCGGTCAATTTCACAGTATTAGGATTTTTAAAATAGTAAATTTCATGATGTCAAGGTGTCACCCCCCACTCGGAACTTTAGGGTACAGATGTGGGGACCTGCATGAGGTAACCAGTAAGCTTATTTACCAGCTTAGATCTAGTAGCTGCCACCACCAAATAGTTTAAACAAATGTTTATGGGAGAGTTATTTGGAAACTCTGTCTCCCCCCCAAATATTTCCCTAGTCTTTATCCCCCTTTTCCTGGCAGGACTGAGACTGATTCACCTCCCACCAATTCCTGGTGAGCCCAGATTCAAAAAAAACCTTGGATCTTAAAACAAGGAAAAATCAATCAGGTTCTTAAAAGAAGACTTTTAATTAAAGAAAAAGGGCGAAAGGAATACCTCTGTGAGATTAGCATGCAAGCTACTCTCACAGACAACAGATTCAAAACGCAGAGGATGTCCCTCTGGGCAAAAACTTAGTTACACAAAAGAAACCCAATTTGATTCTCCCTCTTATACAAAAGAAAATAAAAATAATCTAATACATTCCTTCTCTAAATACTTATTACTTTTAAGAAATGTTAGGTGGCTGATTCCTGGATCCTTCACTCCAGCACAAACTTACTGAACAGACAAAAGACTGATTTCCCTCCTCCCTCTTTGAAAACATCCTGTCCCCGACTTTGTTCCTCTGGTCAGGTGTCAGCTAGGCTATGTGAACTTCTTAACCCTTTACAGGTAAAAGAGAAATTAACCCTTAACTGTCTGTTTATGACACATGATTTTAGCTATTTAAATCTGAAATGTCATGGTGTTATAATTGCAGGGGTCCTGACCCAAAAAGGAGTTGTTGGGGGGGGGAGGGGTCAGAAGGTTATTGTAGGGGGCGGTTGCGGTACTGCTATCCTTACTTCTGCACTGCTGCTGGTGGCTGTGTTGCCTTCATAGCTGGGCAATTGGAGAGTGGCAGGTGTTGGCAGGGAGCGCAGCTCTGAAGTAAGCATAGCATGGTATGGTATTGCCACCCTTACTTCTGCATTGCTGCTGGTGGAACACTGCCTTCAGAGTGGGGCACCTGGCTTACAGCTGTCACTTTCCAGCCAACCAGCACTAAAGGCAGCTCAGAAGTAAGCATGGTGATACCACAACCACCCTAAAATAACCCTGTGACCCTCCTGCAACTCCCTTTTCGGTCAGGACCCCCAACTTGAGAAACACTGGTCTCCCCCATGAAATCAGTATAGTATAGGGTAAAAGCACACAAAAGATCAGATTTTGTGGGGAGAGACCAGATTTCATGGTCTGTGAATTTGGTAGGGCCCTAATTATTCGACAGAAAACGCAAAGACCCCTTTAAATATATTTGTTCCGTTCCAGGCATGTAACAATTTGAAGTACCTTGTTCAGTGGGTTGCAAATGGTAAGGAGCCATTGTCTTCTTAGTAAGCAACACAAACACGGTTTAGAAAGAGCCAGAATTGATATATAACCAAGAAAAAAACCAAAATTCTTATCACTTTTTGCTCAGCTTCATCCTTCACCCACTTTTGAAGACTCAGGAATAAAAATATAAACAAATGCTGAAAGAGAAAACATAGATACAAGCAGCAGCCAATGGACACAAACTAAGTGGGATCTGGGCTGCAAATTCTTACACAAAATACTCTGAGGTAAAATTAAATTGCAGTGTTCACATTTCTAGCAACGTCCATGTTTACCACAAACTGAAGTAGGCCTGATTTTTCACTCATTTGCAATGGTGTGACTTGATTGACCTCAGCAGAGTTACTCCTGATTTACACAGTGTGACGTTATTGACTTAAACTGTGACCGTATAGATCATTGTTGCAACCACTGTTATATATTTGCAGCAAATATTGTACAAAGGTTGTTGGGTGAGGTGTCTATAAGGAGGTTATGAATTGCTGGTTATGATTATGCTATCTGTATGTGTGTATTATTTTTGTAGTCGAAGTTATGAATATTGGCTATGTACTTGTAACTCAATGTGTTTTGATTCTAAGTAGCCTCAGTGAAGCATTTGTTCAGCTTCTTGAGAAAGGACTATTCTCAGTAAGTGCCCAATTAAGAAACACTTACCTGACAATGGACTTTGGGATACGCCAATCCACATCTGAGTTTTCTGGAAATGTTCAAACTAACATGTAAACAATGGCGTGGGCTTGCAAACTGAGTCATGCATGGACATGTGACTTGCCCACATGACTCCAAGCTTCATCTTGCTGCAGTGATTTTCCACAGTAAGAACAAAGAGAGGTCATTACACGGGCAGACAATATAAGAAGCCCTAAAAACCTCTCCACCTGGTCTTCAATCCTGCTTCTGACCTCTGGAGGGTCCTTGCTACAAACTGAACAAAAGACTGAATGACCCACCCCAACTGTGGATGTACTCCAGAAACTTAATTTGAACCTGCAGTTTATTCCACCACTGCTACAAGCCTGAACAAAGAACTTTGCCATTACTGTATGTAATTGATTCCATTTAACCAATTCTAGCTCTCATCTATATTTCTTTCTTTTTATGAATAAACCTTTAGATTTTAGATTCTAAAGGCTTGGCAACAGCATTATTTGTGGGTAAGATCTGACTTGTATATTAACCTGGGTCTGGGGCTTGGTCCTTTGGGATCGGGAGAACCTTTTTTCTTTTACTGGAATACTGGTTTTCATAACCATTCGTCCCCATAACGAGTGGCAGTGGTGGTGATACTGGGAAACTGGAGTGTCTAAGGGAATTGCTTATATGACTTCTGGTTAGCCAATGGGGTAAAACCAAAGTCTTCTCTGTTTGGCTGGTTTGGTTGGCCTTGGTGTGCAAAGGAACCCCAGCCTTGGGCTGTAAGTGCCCTGCTCTAATCAATTTGTCCTGAATTGATGCTCTCAGAAGTGTCCCACCGAGGGCAGCATTGTTACACATGGCTATAAGTGAGTAAAGAATCAAACTAATGTTTCTCCTTGTGTTTGGTAGAGTAGGAGAATGAGTTTCCTCTTCAGATGACATCAGGAATGAGACATAAATTTTCCAGTAGAGGGCACTACATGCAAATTACAAACTTGTGTTGCTTGTGAAATTCTGCTGCCATTGGAAATGGCACCTCTAAGTTCAAAAACTTGTCCCTCACACCAACAGAAGTTGGTCCACTAAAAGATACCTCACCTGCCTTGTGTCTTTTACATCCTGGGACCAAGGGTTACAACAATACTGCATACATCTAAATAGAAGTCATTTAGAAGGCTATAAAACATCAAGGGCCCAATTCTGCAAGGTGCTGAATATCCTTTATTCTTGAAGTGAAGGGCACTCAGCAACTTGCATGAGGTGCTCAACATCCTCTTATGACAAGGCCGCAAGTTAGCTGAGTCACTCTGCAAGCCCAGGGGAATACTTGTAAATGTCTAAATACCTTCCCTCTCAGTAATTCTGCAGATAAGCAGACTGTTTCACTGATAAACAAATGACCTGATTAAACTAACATTAAAAAACATCCTAGTCTGTCTTGTTAAATTCAGCTTTAAAATATTCCAGGTATTTGTAAAATGAGTTAAATTGGGACCAATTTAAAATGCCAGTAGATCTCTATCACTTTTTCAGAATTTCTTAGAGTTCAAAGTCCTAGTGTTATTCCTCAGCTAAAATATTATGATCTATGATGCTATCATGAATAATAAGGAGCACAGCCATCTGTTCAGTGAGCTCAGTTCATCCTTTTTTGTGGGAGGTCTACATCAAAGACCATTTTTTGGTTTCTCCCATTTGAAAAAATTCTGCAAAGGGTATCTTCAAAGGGTTTAAACTGGTGAAAAATATTCTCTCCTGCTTACACACCTCCCTCAGAAATGGTTCAGTGAAATTTTCATCACATTTTCTTTTAAAAAAATATATATATGGACTAAGGACAGACATGAGAAATTTCAGCACCAGCTTTAATCTCCTGAGTAAATTATAGGAAGTTTTTAAAGTAAAAAAATCCATTAGCATAATTATAGTGTTCCTAGTTCCATACTGTAATGTAATAAACTTCTGTTTATTCCCATGACCCTAGAGTGCTCCTTCACATGAAGTATCACGTCTACATTCTCCTACTACTTTGTTGACAAATTTTGTACTGTAAGAAAGTATGTGATTTCAAATTTTCTTATAATAAAACAGAGAAGCTTCATTTTTAGCTAACTGAAAACTGTGTGTAATTATCAACTCAGGGAAAATGGAAAGCAGAGTTTACACAAAGGGGTTTTACCAGTACAATGGACCATCAAAAAGGATGGGTATCAATTGTTGCCATGTACATCATTGTCATTAAAGTACAGAATAACTCTACTGCAGCTATCTCTGCCACCTCTTTCTGTCTGCTGAAGTATCAAATAGACTTCTCATCACGATCAAGCCAAAACAGGCTTCTTGGCCCCCAATGAGTCTTAGTGCAAAAGAAGCCTACTAAGCTTCATGGGGGGAGGGAGACTGGTCCCCCAGTGAGCTTCTCAAAGGCATGGAGCGTCCCAGTGAGCCTAAGACTCGGCGGGGTTTTCTGCTCCCAGACTGCAGGAAATCCATGGGAAGATGGAAATTCCCCATATCTTCTCCCCACAGAACCTCTGCTTTCTCCAGTCTCCATTTCGTAGGGTTTACTTCCTCCATATTTTAGGAGACATGCCGGAATGGGGAGAACAGGGCAGCAGAGCCTTCCCACCCCTCTGGCTCTGTACGGAAGATCCAGGTAAGGGATGATGTCTCTCTCATCTGGTTCTCTCTGCTTCCCAGTCTTGTGTGTGGAGCTCTGAGCCAAGCTCATCAGGCCCAGCTAGCCCATAACAATATTACTAATTAAAATGTTGACAAGTTTGATTGTAATCAGCTAATGTTTGGCCCTGTGCCCTAGATCTCAGCTAGGGGAATCCAGTGCACTAGGCTTTAACTCACTCCTCTCTTTGTGCTCTGGTGAACAGGGTGCCATAATTTAGGAGCCCCTTGCCTCAGCTTATTTCAGATTTGTTAGAAGATTTGTACTTCAGACCCAGACCTGATCTACCAGTTTTGAGGTTGATGTGATTTCTCTGGAGGAAATTAGAACTGGAACCAAAATCAGGCTCATAAGGTTAACCCAGATTCAATCCTAACGGTGAACTGGCTACTGTCAATTTGTAATGGGTGCTCAGCACCTCTCTGGATTTTGCTCGGAGATATGTCAGGATAGGGGAGATGGCAACCAACATTGGCGGGTGGGGGAGAGAAGAATAAGGCTTATGACAGGATCATGTGGTTACTTTGAGTGATAAGGTTTCCTGAGGATTTCACAATTTTCTTCTTAAGATACTTTTATGTTTATAGGCTTTATGGTAGAAATGTGTATTAGAGAGACCCTGGGAGAAAATCACTTAGCCCTGGTATTTCTTTTGCTGTTTGTTTCATATGTGTGCTTTACAGTTTTTAAATCCAACAATTGAAAGGTTGGTTAGTTCTTAGGGCATGCACGGGAGCCGACATGAAGGCCATGGAGGCCACTGGCATACCATAAGGAGCTGCAGCTCTCTCATTGACTTAACCTTGTTTGTATCTGGTATTGTGTATTTGCTGTGCTCCTAGTAGTTGGAAGTGCCTAGAACAGTGGTCCCCACACTTTCCAACGTTGCACCCCTCCTTACCCTGTCCTGTCGGCCCTGGGTGGTGGGGCTCAGGCTTCAGCTTCAGGCCCCAGCAAGTCTAATGCCAGCCCTGGTGACCCCATTAAAACAGGGTCACAACCCACTTTGGGGTCATGACCCACAGTTTGAAAACCACTGAACTAGAACATCTTTTAGAAAGATACTCTGTGTTGATTTGAAGATTCCAAGTGATGGAGAACTTTCCACATCCCTTGGCAGTCTAGTCCAATGGTTATTTACCTGCACTGTTAATAATTTGCATCTTATTTGCAGTTTGAACTTTGCTGACTTCCAACCACTGGATATTGTTATGTTTTTGCTTGCTAGATTACTGAATCCACTAGTATCAGGATTTACTTTAGGTAAAGTTTCCACTCTGTGCACTTTGAGGACTCAACTGTGTGCTTCCAATTTACTCCGTAAAACATTCATGCCTCAGTTCATATTACAAATCTATCTGCACACCATTAAGGCATTAAACCTTTTATGTTGGTCATGCAACCTCTGTGCAATAGATGCTTCTGTGCTGAATGGCTGTGGGTGAAGTGTTGCAACTTTTGGACACTTGTAACATGACGTATGCTGCTGATACGGGCTCCCAAAAATACTATCCATATTAGTCTGTGATAAATCCATTTGCTCACAAAGTGGAGTAGTAAAGGACTGGCCCCATATGGAAAAGTCCTGCTGTATTTACTAGAGTGAGGTCTTTTTTTGAATTCCTGATTCCCTTTATTTAATCTGTGCAGTTCTATTATTGCCTAATAGAAGGTTTGTGCATAAAATTTCCTAGGGCTTATAAATCAAAGAGGGAAAAACCCTCACTAGTGTATGTTTCCAAGAAATAATAGCATGAATCTTTTAAGTACCCACATTGCACCTTTCCTAAACAGCACTACTAATTCACATGCACTTGAAGATGTGTATGCTCAGTGGAGATGCTCATTCGGTGTTCAGAAGAACTGCACCTCGCCTTCACAAAATTCCTACCAGAACAGAATTAGGGCTTGGCTACACTTGAGAGTTGCAGCGCTGGTGGAGGCTTTCCAGTGCTGCAACTTAGCAACTGTCCACATCTGCAAGGCACATCCAGCGCTGCAACTCCCTGGCTGCAGCGCTGGCTGTACACCTGGTCTGCTTGGGGTATAACGAGTGCAGCCCTGGTGATCCAGCGCTGCTCGTCAGGTGTGGTCACACGCCAGCACTGTTATTGGCCTCCAGGGTATTAGGAGATATCCCAGAATGCTTTTAACTGATTACTCTCTTTGTTTTGTTATGCAGCCTCTCTTTGTTTTGTTGTGAACTTGTGGCTCCGGGAGCTGCTTATCTAAAAAAAACACAGCTCCTGTTTGCTGTGATCAATCTGTAACTGACTGTGAACAATCAAATGAGATAACCCCTGTGAATGAGGCAGGCAGGGGGATGAGTGTTTGCTTGAGGATAGAAACAGCGGGGGCAGGGGGGAGAAAGGGAGTCAGTTGGAGCAGCTGCTTATCTGGTCTGCAGGCTGTTTGCAGTTAAGAGTAAGGGGTCAGGAAATTTTTCTGATTTTGCAAGGCAGGGAGCTGATACACAGTGTCGGCTCCAAAAATCCACTCTCTCTCTCTCCCCCGCTCCCTGTCACACTACACCCCACCTCCCTCTTTTGAAAAGCACGTTGCTGCCACTTGAACGCTGGGATAGCTGCCCATAATGCATCACTCCCAACAGCGCTGCAAATGTGGCCACACTGCAGCGCTGGTAGCTGTAAGTGTGGCCACACACCAGCGCTTTCCCTACACAGCTGTACGACCAGCTCTGTAACTCCCAGCGCTGCAACTCTCAAGTGTAGCCAAGCCCTTAGACAGACGAATGATGTAATTGGTAAGTAACCTTTGAGAAGTGCAAATTTGTGCAATTGCACTAGACTTATCTGCAACCTTTTTTCTTCTCCCACAATCAGTATAGTTGAGCAAGGTTATGTAATTATGAAAGAAAAGAAATTGCAAATAATTATCTCATTCTTTTTCTCCTTTTCTAACCCCCACTAAAGCGGAAGATGGAAAGAAGCCAATACATTATTTTAAAGTTGTTTTTTAAAGGTGTCCTCTATGTTGTGTTATGTATTAATTTTTGCAATGTTAATTAGTTGGATTCTGGCACCCTTTGTTACTTGAGTATACCTCCTTTTTTGGAGTTATTGGGACTTTTAGTGGAGTAAAGTGCTGCTCAATAACACTCAAAGGTTCAGAATATGGCCCTTAGTGGCTGAATACACCAGACGGTGTTCCATGCAGTACTAATGACACAACTTCTTCCTTGAAGTGCTCAAATCATTACCGTTTCTGTTCTGAAAACAATTCAGTAAATAAATATTAATTTCAGCCATATTTCTTATTTTCTGAGAGTGCCTTAGGGTATTTTCAAGATTTTGTAAATTACTGGAATAAAATCATAATTTACTGCCTAAATAGCAGATTGTTCCAGTGATAGCGTGGGTGAGAAAGCTGCTTCTGATTAATTATTATTATTATTTATTATTTATTTTATGTAGAAGCTTTTTAATGAAAGCTTTTGAACATCCCTGGGTGTTTACAAAGCTGTTTTAGTAGATGCCAAGTAAGAGTCAAAGACCTTTCTGTTTAACCCAGAGAGATTAGCTAATGGACTTGACCTGATGGCTAAAGCCTGCAGTGAAAGACTGTCCTACATGTATATATGTAAAAAATTACCAAAGTGCCTAAGTGCAAAACAAGAATGATTTAACGCTTTCAAAACAACCCAACAGGTTGGGAAAAGGGAACCCCAATCCCTACAAATAACTTTCTGTCTTCTTGTGTTATTCCAGCCTCTTCTGGAAAAGCTTGGGAAAGCATTTCTGCATTCCATGAGGGTCACCAGATCTGTCAGTTCAAGGCAGAGGAATAGTCCAGAGCAGGGGTTGGCAACCTCTGGCACGCGGCTTGCCAAGGTAAGCACCCTGGCGGGCCGGGCCAGTTGTTTATCTGCTGTGTCGGCAGGTTCGGCCAATCGTGGCTCCTACTGGCCACGGTTCGCCATCCCAGGCCAATGGGGGCGGCAGGAAGCGCTGCGGGCCGAGGGATGTGCTGGCCGCAGCTTCCTGCTAGAGCTTGCCAACCCCTGGTCCAGAGTCAAGGACCTTTCTGTTTAACCAGAGAGATTACATTCAATGCCTAAACTTATCTCAGCTGTCCTGCTATCATATAAGGAATGAGGCAGTTTTTAAAGGGCCTAAGCCATACAGGATGTAGAGAGATGAAATTAACTTAGGTCAGTGGCACAATGAAAGCTGTAGCCTGTAACTCTGCTGGTGGGAAAGGATTTGTTAAAGGGTAATGTATGTGATGAGCTTTGTAGTGTTATAGGCATTAGGAAGCGTAGGTGTTTGATCTCCCCCCCCACACACACACACATTTAAAAAGCTATTTGAAGTTATTTTTATCTGTTTGCACTAGTGTCGTGGCTGGTGGATCTGTCCATCCATGGTCACTGTGATCCCAGCACTGAGCACTGGTCTCTCACAGGCACATATTCTTCTCAGTGTATGCCCCAAGTAACTGGTTCAAGTGCTGGGGAACTCCAAGGGGGCCAGAAGAGGAGAAACCATATACCCACCCGTTTGCAACCCTTAAGCCTCAGAGAGGGAGCAGAGCTGCTTCACAACTGCTATTACAATCTCAGGGACTGACACAGGCTCCACATCCTAGCGAACTGCCGCTGCAGGGCAAAAGGAGTGAAGGAGCTGTGTATCAGTAGATCGTCACTACATCTGTGCCTCCACCATGTTACCAGACCCTCTCCTTGGCAGCAAAGAGGGAGACCCTGCATAGCTGTGTGACTTGCTCAAATTCAGCCTGCCCCAGTGCAATAAGTCTAATGCACATATGGCCTACACCAGGGGTGGGCAAACTACGGCCCGCAGGCCACATCCAGCCTGCAGGACCATCCTGCCCGGCCCCTGAGCTCCTGGCCTGGGAGGCTAGCCTGGACCCTCCCCTGCTGTTCCCCCTCGCCCGCTGCCTCGGCTCGCTCACTCCGCCACCGGCGCAATGCTCTGGGCGGTGGGGCTGTGAGCTCCTGGGGCAGTGCAGCTGCAGAGTCTGGCCTGACCCAGTGCTCTAGCTGCGTGGTGGCAGCAGCGGCGGCATGGCCTGGCTCCAGCTGGGAGGTGCAGCTGTAGTGCCGCCAGCCACTGGTGCTCCAGGCAGCGCGGTAAGGGGGCAGGGAGCAGTGAGGGTTGGCTAGAGGGCAGGGGAGTTCGGGGGGGTGGTCAGGGGGCAGGGGTGTGAATGGTGATCAGGGGAAAACGGGGGGTTGAATGGGGGTAGGGGTTCCAGGGGGGCAGTCAGGAAGGAGGGGGGGTTGGATGGGGCGGCAGGGGGCAGTCAGGGGCAGGGGTTCTGGAGGCAGTCAGGGGACAGGGAGAAGAGGTGGTTGGATGGGGCAGAGGTCCTGAGAGGGCCGTCAAGAATGAGAGGAGGGGTTGGATGGGGTGGCAGGGATCCGGGGGCAGTCAGGGGACAGGGAGCGGGGGGGTCCCACAGGGGCCATCAGGGAATGGGGGGGTTGGATGGGGCAGGTGTCCCAGAGGGGGAAGATAGGAGGTGGGGGCTGAGCCACAACCCCCTCCCCTAACTGGCCCTCCATACAATTTATGAAACCTGATGCAACCCTCAGGCCAAAAACTTTGCCTGCCCCTGGCCTACACCCATGCTGGTGAGTGGGAGGATTTTCTCTACTGTGACTACTAATGGTGTAGGTAAAACCTTAAAAGCACTGCTGTATTCTAGACTAGGGTGAGCTGTGGAACTGTCTTATTTTATTTCTTTTTAAGAAAGCTATGGGTTAAATTTATTTTAATTCACTTCCAAAATCAAGTGTGAGGAGAAGGAAATGTCAGCTGTATGTTTCTATGACATGGAAGGAAGGGGACCCTTAGAAACATATGACAAAATGATTCCAACCATGTTGTGATTTCACATATTCAAGGCTCTATCCTTCTCTTAGGACTTTCTACATGGTGGGGCAAGGCACACTATGGTGGTGTGACCATGGTGGGAACCTGTGGTGAGCACCAGCAGGGTCAACATGGGCCAATTAATGCACATGTTAGTGCACTTTAGAAATGACACCCTTGTGCATTACCTCATCATGTAAACAAGTCCTTACAGATGTGAGAAGCCTCATTAAAGTCAATGGGACCACTCCCATGACAACAGCCATTCGCCTACATCAGTTTTTGCAGGATGGGGCCACAGGTGTGGTGGTGAAAGACACTTTTGAAACACAGAAAACCAACACGTACATTTTTAATTTTAAAAAAATGATACTCATGTTTATAAACAAATAGCAGCAAATCAAATCTTGATAAAAATATACTGAGCACCTTTTCTTCAGTGGCTAAATAATGCAAGGACATTTTGAGGTTTCATGTTTTAAGGATTGTAATACAGCAGAAACACAATCACCTGAACATTAGTTACAATACTTTACATTCAAATAATTTTCCATGAATAAAGTCCAGTTAAAAAGAAATATCCAGTTTAAAGTAACATGTAGAAAGAACTTTCAGAATGGGAACATCTGACAACATATCACATTAATAAAATAGATCCAAAGTAAAACTTATCAAAGGGACCAACCAGCCTTATTAGGCAACCTCCTATCTTAAGAGATGACTCCAAAGTTTCTCTAAATGATTTGAGCACAATTCTGCCTTGCCTTTACTAGAAAACCGGCCCTGAGTTCTCTGAGTGATCATGTCAAACAGATTTCACTCCATTTCTGTTTTGCATTTTCTGCACTATTATTTGACATTGTTGCTAATTAGCAAACGTTTGCACTTAAGCAGATGATTTTTCTCTATCTTAGTTACTATCATTGCTGCCAAAGGGATTTGGATGGCTTTGAAAATCTCAGTATTAGTATGTAAGAGCTTGGTATCTTTATAACTCATAGCCCATTGAGTACTTCTGTAATTTTATTCATTCATTCATGGTTTGATTTGGGGGTGTGGGGAAGAACAGTATCCAAAAATGTGCTATGCACCTCACACAAACAATTAAAGATCCAGCCTTAGGGCTGGTCTACACTGGGGAGGATTGGGGGGGAATCGATTTAAGATACTTCGACTTCAGCTACGTGAATAGTGTAGCTGAAGTTATGTATCTTATTCGACATACCTAGCCATGAGGACGGCAGCAAGTCAACTGCCACGGTTCCCCCGTCGACTCTGCTTATTCCTCCTGCTGAGGTGGAGTACGGGCGTCGATTTGGGAATCGATTTATCGCGTCTAGATGAGACGCGATAAATCTATCCCTGATAGATCGACTACTACCCACCGATCCGGGCGGGTACTATAGATGTGCCCTTAGACACAATCTAAATTGGATGTGACAAACCAAGTGAGGATCATAAGTAGATACAAGTATAAAGGGAAGAGGAAGGCAAAGACTAGCACTAAGATTATCTTGGGGTTACTCAGCCAGGCATACTTGTGCAAATAAGTCTATCACATGAAAACTTGGCAGAAAAAAATGCATTCAAACATAAACCTAAAGAGCAGCCATCCACTTTACAGTCATACTGCTCCCTCAGAGAGATTTGCCACTCAATAACACCTCAGACTATTCTATCTGAAATAAAGCGAATTAGAGAAAAATATTTTTCTCTATTATTTTTTTCATTTACTGCATGTGAAATTCAGCCCGGTCCAGAGGGCCATCACAGGACACATGCACCATAAGTCATGTGTTAGTGCTCAACACAAGATGAATTACACCTTTAGTGCATTTGAGAGTACTTTCTGTGCACTCAATTCTCCTGTGTCCCCTTGTGTAGTTGGGTTTGCCCTTTTGTTTGTGTGGTGGTGATCTAGCAACTGAGGGTCAGAGAACACGTTTAAAATAGTAAAATGCAAAAACTTAGACATTGGCACTGGACTGACTGACATGTAATGAGTGAAACTGCTTTTAACTCCTCACACTTCAGGGAAACTGCACCTGTATTCCCTCTCCATGGTCCAGCAAGGGCATGCAGCTCCTCAGCCATCATCTCTCTTGGGCAGAGACTCAAATCTCTCTCCTTGCTTACCAGGGTCTTTCCAGGCTGCTCAGTTCCCTGCCTACACTGAGAGTTCCGCAGCAAGTCAAAGTGCCTGAAGAAGCCGACTTTGCTTTCTCCTCAGAGGTTATAAACAGCATAACTGCCCACATTTACCACACAATCCTTTCTAAGCAAGCACATTTATCCTTAAGGGAATGCATTAGAGAGGAAACATTTAAAAAACAATAAAAGAAACTATATGCATGCTAATAAGCTTACTAGAGATCATCCCAACTCCAGTCAGGCTCTAGCACACAGGTAGGCAAACTACGTCCCGGCCGCATCCATGGCCAATGGGAGCTGCAGAGGCAGCACCTGCAGACGGGGAAGCGCACAGAGCCGCCTCGTCGCACCTCCTCATAGGAGCCAGATGGAAGACATGCCGCTGCTTCTGGGAGCTGCCCGGAGCCTGCACCCCTGAGCCTCTCCCCTCACCCCAACACCCTACCCCATCCCTGACCCCCCTCCCACCCTCTGAGCCCCTCGGTCCAGCCCTGAGCACCCTCCTGCACCCCAACCCTTCATCCCCAGCCCCACCCCAGAACATGCACCGCCAGCCAAAGCCCTCCCTCCACACACACCCCAACCCCCAATTTCATGAGCATTCATGGCCCGCCATACAATTTCCATACCCAGATGTGGCCCTCAGGCCAAAAAGTTTGCCCACCCCTGCTCTAGCAGGTTTCAGTCCTTCAAATTCCACAAAGAAGTTTTTCTGTGGTCACAAGTTCATAACAGCTTTTGCTCAGAACAAGAACCCCCATCAATCTGTGAGTCTCTCCTTTATATAGTTTGAGTCTTTGATCTTGGGACATTGGGAACAGGTAATCAGCAGACAGTCTTTCTCTCCTCAGGGAGTAGCTTCAAAGGGCTGGGTTTTTGCATAACCAGAGGCAGGGAAAATTTGCATTCACCTCTCCCTGGATAATTCCCAGGAAATTCCATTCGCACACATTGTCCCATAAGTTCATTCTTGTCTGCCATATTGTTCAATATAGTCCTTTGATCATCTCAGCCCATAATAATACATAACTTTTGCATTTAATACAATGACCCCAAAGATACTTAAACTTAATTCAATAATATCTCCCAAAGATATTGCAGGAAATTGACACAGACAGTGTCTCTTTAAGCACCTGGAATTTCAGAAACCGGATTGTGGCCCCTTGAAAAATTGTTCCAAGTAACCAAATCCTGTTTTCACTTACGGCAGTGTAAATGCAGAGAAAGTTTACCACCATAAACAGTTACTCTAGACCTTAGTACAACCTTGGCTGTAAGGGTCTAATGTAAACCAAAAAAAGGAAATTTAGAGCTGACTGAAAGTGTGAGCTGATTTTGGCCGTATCTGTACATTGTGATGGAATACTGTATTTCTTTTCAAATCAGTAGATTGTTATAGTGAGCCTGGAATTTAAAGCAGCACAGTGGGTGAATTCTAGCTGTGTATGTATCTGGAATGTTTGCAAACACAGTAGATGAGGGTTGTGTATGGAAGCTGGACAACCGATACTGTTAATATATCCTGATTCACTTTTCATTTCCATAGCAACTTCCACCGTTATGGATTCCACATCACTTCACAAAAATGAAGCCTCACAACCCCCTTGTGAGGTAGGTAATGTAATCATTATTATCCCCCTTTACAGGTGGGGGAGACGGAAGCATAGATGTCAAAGGCCAAATTTTCTAATTTTTGGTGCCTACATTTTGGGATCTCCCTTTTTCCAACTATAGGCTAAACTAAAGCTATAACTTGCAGATTGGCAGAGCATCTGCGGCTCCTATTGGTTTAAATTTGAGTTGATAGGTGGTTGGGCCCTGTGAAAACCTGGTCACAAATGTCCAATGCTGGGAACACAGATATTTAGGCAACCAAATTAGAGGCTATGTTGGAAAAATTGGCCATAAATCATTTGCTCAAGGTTAGAAAGCAGGAAGGGATCGAACCAAGAATAGAAGCAGGGCTCCTGCCATTCATTCTGAAACTTCACCTTAAAACCACATTCCCTCTTCTAAGCAACAGGGACTTTCTAGTGTCAATTGAAAATTTCTATCAGAGAAATCTAGTATCCATATGAGAAGGGCTATGGCTTGTAAAAGCCTGAGCTATGTTGTGGGGAGCCGGTGTAGCACCACTGGAATGCAGCAGCTGGAGGTATTATGATGTCTATGAACTGCATAAAGCCTCAAGATGAACTGTGTAACAAGGGCACGCTACACTCTTCCTCAGAGCAGCCACACACAGATCCATGGCCAAGTCCTTTCCTGTACAAAGTCCTCTGGGATTTGGCACTCTGTTGATAGCACTAGTCCATCTTCCCCTCACTGCATGCTGGGAGCACAGCTGTCCAAAGTATGGTTGCCTCTTGCGTAAATTCTCTAGGAGAAAGGGTGACTAGAAACCCGCACTTTAGGACAGTCATAATCTATCCCTTCGGTTTCTCTTTATTTCAGTTGGGGGAAGTTTCAGGAGCTATTTGCTAATGTGCTGAAGTAACTATATAAAAGTAACTGCAAGTAGTGTGCTATGGCATGATATCACAATAGGTGTGAGCTGCTTGCAGAACCCTGCATGTTGATAATGGCTAGGCAGGTGGCTAGCTACTGCATGCACGCAGCTCGTCTACCTGTTGAGTGTCATGATTAACTTGAACTGTAAACTCTTTGCGGCATGGACTGGCTGTTTACTACATATTTTTATAGCAATTGGCATGATGCGGTCTGTATCCCTGATTCAGTCTCTAAGCATTGTTTTAATATGAATAGTGATATCCAGATGGCTTAATTTCTTAAACCCATTTTAAATTGGTAATAAATTTGTCACATCTATAAAATCACTAACTTTATGGCTCAGTCCTCGCCTTTCCAAGCAAGTAAATCTTGTGCTGAGGCTGACAGCACCCTCTGATTAGTTTAGCTTTTCCTCAGCTCTGAGACACATATCATCATTTATCAGCTCAGCATGACAGACTGAAATACTTAGTCATAAAACAATCAGCCTTGATCCTGGATTGCCTGGCTTATGTTTATATAATTCAAACCCCATCACTTTTAAAATAGCATTTTCCATATTCTCTATATTGGGCTATAGAGTACTTGTTTCTTCTAGAAGGTACATTACTTTGTCTTTAGCCTAGACCTGTTAGACACATTAAAAAATATTTTGTAGTAAATATATACATTGATTATCCTTAAAGACAAGCCTATGGAATAACTAAGAGACCTGAGAAGAGATGATGCTCTGTAACAGAAGTGAAGCAACAAAATATATTGACTGTTGAGGCCAAAAGGTTCCTGGAAGTCCTCCATCTGGAAAATGATGCATTCTGCAATTACTACAGTGTAGATCATATTAGATGTCCGTCTGGCGTATTTCACAGTCCTTATATGGCGTGATTCTACTGAAAATATGCTTATCAAAAGGGCCTCAAAAGTAACACAGCTTAGCAGCAGGCAGCACATATGTGTATTTGCAGTCAGGAAATTCTGCCACAGGGCTGTTGTAAAGGCTGCAGATACGATTTTAACATCAAATGGCTCCATGATCATCTTGGAAACAATGCTAACAAAAACCAGTATGTCTGCTTTTGCTATGTATGAAATAAAAACAGCAGTGGACTTGTATGATATGCTTGGAGACTTCAGAATGAGTATTGTATACAGACTGCCTAAAAGTCCCAAAAGAGTGATGAGAGTATTTGAAGAAGGCAGGACTAAGTACTGAATATATTTGAGTACCAGGTATCTTCTGAGATCTCTCATGTGGTCTCTCTTCAGAAAAACACTGGATAGGGAAGAAGTCCTGTAATGGGACAGATTTCAGAAAATTTAAATATCTCTCCATTTGTTATAGACACTTACTACTAACTTGTTTACTATAGTATAATCATGACATTGGTTTATTATCCAGCTTCATAACCAATAGTTGTAAGACAATACTGAACATTGCAACTTTTGTGAAAGCAACTGAGGACAAACCCAAGGGACTGAATAATTGTAAATAATACCAGTATCAATCTGGAGTCACTCTGCTGACTTGGAGTGACTGTGGATTCATATTGGTATAAATGAGATCAGAATCTGGCCTGATATCTGTATTTTGTTTGCTGAGTTCATTGCATAAATGTTCTTCATTTTTTGTACTTACTTGTCTTGAAAACAATAGTTCAAGAGACATTAATGTATCAATACTTTTTCTATGTTTATGTTAGAAAACTATTTTTAAAATACAACACATTAAAAGACTAGAAGAATAAAATGAAGTTACTCATTTCACAGATCAAATAAATGAATAAAACAGGGAGAATACCATAGACTCATAAGACTGGAAGGGACCTCAAGAGGTCATCTAGTCCAGTCCCCTGCACTCATGACAGGACTAAGTATTATCTAGACAATCCCTGACAGATGTTTGTCTAACCTGCTCTTAAAAATCTCCAATGATGGAGATTCCAAAACCTCCCTTGGCAATTTATTCCGTTGCTTAACCACCCTGGAAGTTCAGAAGTTTTTCCTAATGTCCAACCTAAACCTCCCTTGCGGCAATTTAAGCCCATTGCTTCTTGTCCTATCCTCAGAGGTTAGAAAGAACAATTCTTCCTCCTCCTCCTTGTAACAACCTTTTATGTACGTGAAAACTGTTATCATGTCCCCACTGTCTTGTCTTTTCTAGAATAAACAAACCCATTTTTTTCAATATTCCCTGATAGGTCATGTATTCTAGACCTTTAATCATTTTTGTTGCTCTCCACTGGTCTTTCTCTAATTTGTTCACATCTTTCCTGAAATATGGCACCCAGAACTGGACACACTACTCCGATTGAGGCCTAATCACTGCAGAGTAGAGCAGAAGAATTATTTCTCGTGTCAATTTCATCCACGAATTGTTATCAGAAACATGTCCCATTGAGAATAGTATTATGAATGTTGTGGTCGTTAGCCACTATAACTTTAACTATGGTTAGTTGGTTAACTTGTGTTCATCAGGATTCCCAGAAGTACATTTTCACATGCGAGCAAATGGACTTGTTTGGGTGGCCCTAGAGAGAATCTCTTTTGGTAAAGAAGTTAGTGTCCATGATACTTGGTCTTGTGTTTTTTCTTTTGCATCTACCATACATTCAACAAGCCCGCTCACTGTCACCAAGTGACAAGCCTGATCACTGAGGCCTATAGGTGCGGGAGTAAGAACAGTGGGAAAGAGGTTATTGTGATACAAAAGGAAACTCTCTATCAACATTCATTTTTATGTGGACGAATATCAAATATCCCAAAATGGCCCTGGCCTACAACCTGGCAAAAAAGTAGAGGCCATTTCAATGGGGAAAGATGGTGTTGCAGCACTGCCCCGCTAACAGAACACTCATGTTTCACAGACCATGCTACCACTGCCTAATCCCAGAGGCTGATGGGATTGCCCAGTGGCCGTCATAAAAGGAGCAGCCTCTATCCTACTGTTCGGTTCATCTAGGGTGACCAGACAGCAAGTGTGAAAAATCGGGACGGGGGTGGGGGGGGGGTAATAGGAGCTTATATAAGAAAAAGACTGAAAAATCAGGACTGTCCCTATAAAATCGGGACATCTGGTCACCCTAGGTTCATCATAGTCTTTCCCACCCTTTCTGCAGCTGCCACAACATTCTGTCTTCATATTTAGATTGAGTAATGATGATGTAGCATTCTCAAGGCTGCTTTAAGCACTAAATGGAGCCTGGCCACACAGACATCTGTCCTCAGCAATTTCACTGTTCTAAATGTTTGTCCAGTATGTTGATTTTATTTCTGCAGTTCTCATGGTAACAATCTAGAGCAGGGGTTTTCGACATTTTTTCATTTGCAGACCCCTAAAAAAATGTCAAATGGAGGTGCAGACCCCTTTGGAAATTTTAGACATAGTCTGTGGACCCCCAGGTGTTCGCAGACCTCAGGTTGAAAACCAATGGTTTAGAGGCTGACACACATTTCAAGTTCTTTTTATAACAAATAAATTATTTATAATTTATTATTTATTGCTTGTTGTTCAAAAGACAACAAGCAATAAATTATTCCCCAACCAGTGTATTTTGTCTATTTGGCAAATACTGGCATTTTATGCTGTGTTTAACAGAGCTAAAATTATGGACTTCTCTCATTTCCCACCAAGGCTGGTTGCATGTCTCTGGTTTGTTTGTTTGTTAAATTGGCCTCCTGCTGGCTCCATCTGGATTTTTTTACATCTGTCTGGACTGATCTGGGAGTAGAGGAATGGTTCATAGCACTGTAAGAAGTTACAAATGGGAGGAAGGAATTCTGTGGTGGTTGTAGGTTATGAGATACTGAGACAGGAGGTGAAAATTATGGGAAGACTTTACATCCAGACTAAGACCTGGAGCAGTAGGGACATGAGTTTTGAAGCAGCTTTCCCACAGCATCCTGTGAAAACAGCCAGTGCCTGTGCACTCCAACTGGAGTCATCTCTTAGCTGATAAAAACTGTGTGAAATGAATTGTGAGCATTTTCCTCTAGCCCGAGAAACTGGAAGCACTTCACCTTTCCCTTTAATTCAGTGAAAAGAAAAGAGTAGATTTTCCATTTCTGTCCTGTGGGAAGTTAAATATGGCCTCATATGAGTACTTTAGAACAGCCACATCATGTTCACTTAGTAATTCTTCATAGCCGTTTCATATTACTATGCTGAAACAATCTAATTAATAAGGGCCAAATTCTGAGGTCTTTATTAAGCTTTTACCCATGCAAGACTCCCATTAACATCAATAGGAGTTTTGCATTAGGTAAGGTCTGAGTGAAAGCTGACTAAGGACCTCAAGATTTGGCCTTATATTTTAAAAGGTCAAATTGCCAGAAGGGGTAAACTGCCTACACCCTACATTACATTCAGTGGGATTTGTAGATGTTCCGATCTTCTCAGGGACTGGCCCAAACTGTGTAATACACAATGTCAGGTACATTTGTGATGAATTAAGATGACTGTTGGGTCATGGGAAATTTGTAGATGGCAGATCAATGACCCCAAAAACTATTGATGACCTATTGCCTATTTTGTCATTAAAGATCAATCCAAAGAATCTTTAGGTTAAGACTCATGTAGTTTATTAGAGTAATAGAAGTGTCAAACATGTTTGTTAGCTCTGGTCCATCACTCTAAAACCCTATCGGTGCACAGTAAAAGATGAGATTTAAAAGGATCTTTCCTGATCATAAAATAATACTGTTTGTGGCTACTCAAGCAATTTTGTATGAGCCATTGGTAAAAAGTACGTGTTGCATGCCTATACCTAAGGCTTTTGCTGCAATAGTTCCATGTTAATGTTCATCCTGGCTTTATTCTTACTACAATTATGACAATTATCAGTTTCCTGCTACTTGAATGTTGAGTTTAAATCAGATCAGAATGCCCAGAAATTTTACAGGTATAATAGAAAAATTTCCTTCACATATGAGCATTTTATTCATCAAGTTTTTTCCAGTGCAACTTCCCTCAAGTCTTGGTTTATTGGAGTTTTTGTTTGTTTTTTATGAGATCTTGGTAGTCCATCGATCCGATGATGACAAATCTGTGCAGATCATCTATTGTTGGTCTCATGGTGTGCCCTCTGATGACTGTACAAGCCAATTCTAGAGGTGCACATTTTGCTGCAGATGGTGCGTGGGAAGTTCGCGGTCAGTGGATTGTGCGCTGCTGATGCTCTGTGATGTCATTCGTGTGCCTCTTGTAGACGCCGACAGTGGTCTTCCTCAAAGACGATGAAGTAATAATCAGGGCCGGCTCCAGACCCCAGCACGCCAAGCGCGCGCTTGGGGTGGCGTCCCAGTGGGAGGGCGGCAGGCGGCTCCGGCGGACCTCCCGCAGGCATGCCTGCGGAAGGTCCGCTGGTCCCGCGGTTCCGGTGAACCTCCCGCAGACGTGCCTGCGGAGGGGCTGCTGGTCCCGCGGCTCCGGTGGAGCATCCGCAGGCATGCCTGCGGGAGGTCCACCGGAGCCGCGGGGCCAGCGGACCCTCCACAGGCACGTCTGTGGGAGGTCCACCGGAGCCGCGGGACCGGCGACCGCTAGAGCGCCCCCCGTGGCGTGCCGCCCTGCTTGGGGCGGTGGAAATCCTAGAGCCGCCCCTGGTAATAATGCTGAGTGCTGCTTGGTGTTGTAAATCTCACAAGACTATTTTCTAGATTAAGACTTTCCCCACTTAATCTGTTGCTTGTTGAGGCTTGAATTTGTATCAGATTGACCCAGATGATTTTCATGCTCTCAGCCTTTAGTTACAAGTGTAAATGAGTCATCAAAATAATCCTTTTGACAAGAGTAGGAGTGCTCAGCCCCAGGATCTTGGCTAACCTGCAATACAGGCAATAACGCTTTGCCTTCATTTAATTCCTCTGTAGATGAATTGGAAAAATTAGTCTGAACTCCCTCTCATAAAGCTAAATTCTCCTGTCATTACACAGTGACGAGTGCTACTCCAATTAAATCAGTGGGCTTGAGCTGATATAATGAGAGAAGAATATAGCGGGTAATATGTTACTGAGACACAGATGCATTTCGCCTCTGAGGGTGAGGAGTGGAGAAAGGTATTTAAAGATGGGCACACTGTTAGAATCAGGCTCAAGCTAGATTTTGATTTGAAACATCCCTTGAGTTGGAGATGGTGGGTCAGGTGGGTGTTTGAATCCAGTTTTGGTTTGACTCTTTATAAAGACATGAGCAGTTAATGAAATGAAAATCCAGATAAGGATAGTAAAGCACTGAAATAGGCTTCAAAGGCAGATTGAGGAATCCCCATCATTGACGATTTTTAAGAATAGGTTAGACAAACACCTATCAGGGATGCTAGGTATAACTTGGTCTTGCCTCAACTCAGGGGGGCTGGACTGAAGGACTTGTCAAGATCCCTTCCAGCCTTACATTTCTGTGATCTAAGTTTGAAACAGGAAAAATTCTCAAAGCTTCTTTGTCATATCTGGGAGCTTGGTACAGGCCCATCTCCAGTAAGAACTGAAAAAAAATTGGGAAAGTCAGGTGTCTCTTCTTCAATTTGGATAATCTCTGATTTGACATAGTACTAAGGTGTACTGCTCGCTTATAGTCACTTCTGAAAAACGCATATTGTAATCTTTGGGTGTGCAGCAGATTGCACTAAAACTGTGCATGTTTTCATTAAAAATATTCTTAATGGAACAACTCCTACAGCTCCTGAAAGCATTATTTGTCCCACACCAACAAAGTACTGTTGTAAACCTTCTATAGCTGTATACTGTATAGCTCTATTAAGCTAGTGAGGGGATGCCAGCTAAACTCAAGACTGCCAGCTGTATCTGTGGGCGACGTGTACTATACAGATGGAAGTTGTTTGTTAATATTTGAAACTGAGAGAATACATGCAATTAATTAATTATTCAGTTTTACAGCTCTTCTCGGGAGTGTGGTAACAAAAAACAAATGTAAAACTAACTTTGAATCCATCCAAACTGCACTCAATCAAAGCTCCACCCCTGCTCTGCCCCGAGGCCCTGGTCCCACTCCACCCCTTCCCCTGAAGCCCCACCCTTGCTCCACTTCTTCCCGCCCCCTCCCTGAAGCCCTCACTCTGCCTCGTCCCACTCCTGCTCCACCCCCTCCCCGAGGCCACTGCCTGCCCACCACTCTCTGCCTTCCCCCATAACCGCTCCCTCAGCTGCCAACAGCTGATCAGCAGGGCCCCACTGAACAACTGTGGCTGGTGGGTGCTGAGCACCCACTATTTTTTTCCGTGAGTGCTCCAGTCCCAGAGCACCCCTGGAGTCAGTGTGTATGCCCCAGGTCTCTGCCAATCTGACCTGGGGAGAAATTCCTTCCCAACCCCAAATATGGCCATCAGTTAAACCCTGAGCATGTGGGCAAGATCCACCAGTCAAACACCTGGGAAAAAATTCTGTGGAGTGACTCAGAGCCCTCCCCATGAGGTTGAAACCACATCTATCCTAGGCATCCATCGTGTGTGTGTGTGGGGGGGGGGGGGGAATAGATATAGATAATGGGGTAGATTATGTGCCTTCCTCTGCTTCCTGTGTGCCTCTCAGGCTACACAAAGGGAATAAAAGTCTGACTGCATCTCTCTAGCCAGGGATACCTCCAGCATGGGAAGGGCCCCAGAGTATAGAGAGCCAATTTAGCTTGCTCCTGCATTGCCATCTCAATAGCCCTGGGTGCAGGTGAGGAGAATGGGGGAGGAGCGGTTAGATGCACTGTACTCCAGCTATCCTTAATTGGCACTGGTTAAAGCAACCAGCCCCTGACCTGGGTTGCTCTAACCTGCATTGAGGCTGGACTGAAACTACGGTTGCCAACCCTCCCGGTTTTGCCGGGAGTCTCCCAGAATTGGGCTCTATCTCCCAGAGGCTACTGAAGCCAAACCGGGAGATTTTAGGCCACTAAAAGTCTGGCAACGCAGCGGGGCTAAGGCAGGCTCCCTGTCTGCCCTGGCCCTGCACTGCTCCCAGAAGCGGCCAGCACATCCCTGCGGCTCCTGAGGCCGGGATCAGGAGGTCTCCGTGCACTGCCCCTGAGTGCTGACTCCGCAGCTCCCATTGACTGGGAACGATAGTCAATGGGAGCTGTGGGGGCAGTGCCTTCAGGCAGGGGCAGCGCACAGAGTCCCCTACTCCCCTAAGAGCCGCAGGGATGTGCCAGCCGCTTCTGGGATTGGTGTGGAGCCAGGGCAGGCAAGGAGCCTGCCTTAGCCCCGTTGTGCTGCCAACTGGGGAGCCATCCCAGGTAAGCGCCACTCAGCTTCAGCCAGCACCCCTGCCCCAGCCCTGAGCCCCCTCCCAGAGCCAGCACCCCAACCCCCCTGCCCCAGCCCTGAGCCCCCTCCCAGAGCCAGCACCCCAAACCCCCTGCCCCAGCCCTAAGCCCCTCCAGGAGTCTGCACCCCCTCCCCCACCCCAACACCCTGCCCCAGGCCGGAGTCCCCTCTTGCACCCAAACTCCTTCTCAGAGCCCACACCCCTCACCCCCTCCCACACCCCAACCCCCTTCCCCATCCCTGAGCCCCCTCCTGCACTCCAAGCCCCTGCCCCAGGCTCAGCCTGGAGCCTCCTCCCACACTCTGAACTCCTCGGGCCCCAGCCCAGAGCCCGCACCCCCTCTCACATCCCAACCCCTGCCCCAGCCTGGTGAAAGTGAATACAGGTGAGGGAGAGCTAGCAACGGGGGGGGGGGAGAGGGAGGGGCGTGGAGTGAGCAGAAGCAGGGCCTCAGAGAAGGGGTGGGGCAGGGGCGGAGCCTCAGGGAAGGGTCAGGGCAAGGGTGTTGGGTTTGTGTGATTAGACAATTGTCAACCCTAACTGAAAATAGGGAATCATAACTGGCTCCAGGATAGCCCCCACCCTGCTTTAATAAGGGCAAAGTAGCAAATCTGGCCCTCTTTATTTATTTACATTTTTAAAAATTTCTTTAGTAGCATTAGTTACAGAATATTTCCAAACTGGTCACTCTCTATAGGGCATAACCCTAATGGTCTAATTCCGTTTTTATTCAGTCCTTATTCTGATAAAACTTCATTAGAAACCAAAGAGAGTTTCCTGAATTAGGAGAGAGTAAAATTTTCAGGTTATGGTCTACAATATTTTTAATTTCTACAGCTCCTTTCATTCAAGAATATCAGAACACTTAACAAATCTCAGTTAACAGTAGCAGTTTCATAACATGCATTATGGTGCCTGCATACTCTGATAAGAACACAATATCACTGAATACATTTAATATAAAATGAACATGTAATTACAAAATTCCTCTCTGAATTGTTGTTTGCAGTGTTATTGCAGCCATGTTTGTCCCAGGATATGAGAGAGAGACAAGTGGGTGAGGTAACAGCTTTTATTGGACCAACTTCTATTGGTGAGAGAGGCAAGCTTTCAGCCACCTTGTCTTTCTCAAAACCATGTCAGAGAATAAACAGAAGTAGAGGATAACAAAGCCCAAACAAACAGCCCTGAGGAATCCTGGCTTAAATTACTTAGGCAGTCTTAATACTTTCAGAGATAAACAGAAACAAAAATACTTACATTTGCTGGCTAAAGCAGCCAGCACTTGTTTTCTCCATCCGTGTTTTCGTGGATGGGCTGTAGCAGGGCTAAAATGTGCTGTTTCCTTTGGATTGCTTCCTGGTTTATATATATCGCTTTGTGCATTATGTGGCACGTCAGGCTTTTAAACTGTGTTAGTCAGGATCTGCTTTGCTAGGCAACATCACAAAACCAAGTTTCACAAGACCAATTTGAACGTTGCATTTATTAACTTTCTGCTGACTGGAAAAATTGATGCTTTGGTTGGCTGTAAATTATAATCCCAGACATTCCCTCAACTCCATAAAAGGGGTGTGTCATTTTCCAAAAACAGATGGTGAAAAAGCTCTAATTTGTCTGACTGTTGTATGAGCTTATAACACAGATTATCCATGACTGAAAAAGTAAAGCATCTTTACAGTGTAATTCACAGATCACATTTTATGCTTACTAAAAATGTCTTCCGAAGTAAGTTAAAAACATAAATCCTTGGGTTAGGGTTACCTGAATTAGTGTTTGTCTCTGGGTTGCCATGGTACATAGGGTCTTATTCTGACTGCAATTACACCAATGCAAATAAGAGTGATTCCATTGCTATCAATGGAATGATGTCAGTGTTAGAATGATAAGAATCAAGCCCTCAGTGCCCTTCTACTGAAAGTTGCCCTCTTTACAAGTACTTAGGCCCTGTCTACACTGGCAACTTTCTGCGCAGTAAAGCAGCTTTCTGCGCTGTAACTCCCGAGGTGTACACACTGCCAAGCCACTTAGTGCACAGAAACTGTGCAGTTGCAGCGCTGTAAAAAAACCCACCCCTATGACAGGCATAGAGCTTTCTGTGCCAGGGCTATAGCGCTGCGGTGCCAATGTAGACACCATAGCAATTACAGTGCTGCGATTGGCCTCTGGGAGCTGTCCCACAATGCCTGTTCTCATCTCTCTGCTCATTGGTTTGAACTCTACTGCCCTGCCCTCAGGTGACCAACCGTCATCCTCACCCCATACATTCCTTTGCCAATTTGAAAGTCCCCTTCCTGTTTGCTCGGTGATGCGTGCACATCTTTCCAGGTGGCCATGCCTGCTCCACGCACCAGGTGATCCCCCGCTTGGAGCAATGCCAAGCTGCAGGACCTCACTGGCATTTGGGGAGAGGGGGCTGTGCAGTCCCAGCTGCGCTCCAGCCATAGGAATTATGACACCTACAGACAGATTTCACAATTCATGATAGAAAGGGGCCATTGCAATGTAGGGTAAAAGTGAAGGAGCTACAGAATGCCTACCACAAGGTGCGGGAGGCAAACCAACACTCTGGTGCTGTTCCCACCAGCTCGACGGTTCTACAAAGAGCTAGACGCGATACTTGGTGGCGACCCCACCTCCACTGCGAAGGCCCCTGTGCATACTTCGTTGGCTCGTGTGCCAGTTGAGAGTGGACTGAGCCAGGAGGAAGAAATCTTGGATGAGGATGTGGAGGGGGAAGGGTACCCAGAGGCAGAGGATGACTCGGAGACCAGAGAGGCGTACAGCCAGGAGCTCTTTTCTACCCCAGAGGAACCTAGCCAGTCACAGCAGTCAGATCTTGGCAAAGCACAAACAGGAGAGGAGGCCTCTGGTAAGTGGATCTGATTTTGGGAATCGCTGAAGAGAGTAGTTGGGGGCAGGAGGGCTGCAGAAAGCAGGCTTGTCTCCCACTGCATGTCTAGTCTGAGTGGCGGAACAGGCTGTTTGACTCCCTCACTTCATGGGAATCTGCCTCAGAGATCTCCAGGAAACTCTCATGGAGATACTGGGCAATCCGCTGCCGCAGGTTCTTCTGCAGAGCTGCTTTGTTTCTTGCCCCGTTAATGGTAACTTACCCATGCCACTGTGCCGTCAAAGGCAGAGGGGGAGGGGGACGACCATTGCTGTGCACGAGCCGCATAGGGGCCAGGGCGGAAGCTACAGGCTTGGAGAAGAGCCTCCCTGGATTCCCTGCTCACCATCAGCTGCGAGATATCTTCCATTATGATCACATCCTATGGAAAGTGTGGGGACAGGAATGATTATAAGGTCCCCCCTACAGTGCTGGCTCTCCCCAAGAGCCACGTGCCCAGTGTACAGCAGGGTTCGGGAAGAGTGATTTCCCCTGCCCCTGTGGCTAGTCACCATTTTGGGGGTATCGTGGCTCATATGTGCTTGCCTGGCATCAGCCAGTTAGTGACAGGTGTGTGAGTACAGGCTGTGTTTTAAAGCACTGAATCAGTGTGGTCTGTGTTGCAAACAATACTGCTTCTGTAAAATGTTGCATTTAAACTTCACAGAGATGACCTTGGGAGCACAGCCTCCCTCTTTGTTATCGGCAGCAGAATGGCTGCGCAGAATTAGAAAGCAGTCAAGAAGAACTAAGGAGGACTTTCTGTGTGAGGTTATGATGCACTCCGCCACCGAGAAACAGGAATTGAAGGAGCGGCGGGACAGCGAGAAGAGAGACTGAAAGGAGAACACAGCACACCAGAAAGAAGCCCCGGAGCGACTCTTAAACGCTATGGAGCGCCAAGCAGACATGCACCAGGCGATACTAGCTCTTCAAACCAAGCAGCTCCACGTCCACCCTCCCCTGCAACCGCTGTCACAAAATTTTCCCATGTGCCCCACTGACACCGCCAACACATTCTTATCAACCACCTGGCTCCAATCTCTACCCACAGCATTCCACTCCTCCCTCCTCACAACCCAGCACTGTGGACTCCCACTACCCACTGCACTCAACACACATCCCTCTGCAGTTTGGCCCTGCTGAATTGTACTCCAAAGGAGAAGGTTGGATACGATCCCTGGACATACACAAATCTTTAGCCATCCTGGGACCCCTCCTCCTCCTCCTTGGACCTTCCCTTCCCCCCATCCCTCTCCCTGCTCATGTATTCTTTCATTTGACTCTCTCCTCTGGTTGTTGTCTTTTAATAAAAGAATTGTGTTGGTTTGAAAGCAATCTTTAGTCTATTAAGTGAAAGCAAAAAGAGCACTGTAAAGCAACATACAATTAGGTTAAACCCCCTATTGCGTCATGTGCACCAGTCACCTCCTAGCATTACAAGCACTGCACTCCCAAGCACAGCAACAAATATTAGTAGCTTTCAGTTTCAAATTTCTGCCTCAAGACATCCCTGATCCTTATGGCCCTGTACTGTGCCCCTCTAATAGCCCTGGTCTCTGGCTGTTCAAACTCAGTCTCCAGGCACTGAGCTTCTGTAGTCCAGCCCTGAGTGAAGCTTTCACCCTTCCCTTCACAAGTATTATGGAGCGTACAGCATGCAGCTATGAGCATAGGAATATTGTCATCGGCCAGGTCCAGCTTCCCATACAGGCATTGCCAGTGGACTTTTAAACAGCCAAATGCACATTCAACAGTCATTCTGCACTTGCTCAGCCTGTTGTTGAACTGCGCCTTGCTGCTGTCGAGTTGCCCCATGTATGGCTTCATAAGCCATGGCGTTAAGGGGTAGGCGGAGGTCTCCCAGGATCACAATGGGCATTTCGACTTCCCCTATGGTGATCTTACGGTCCGGGAAGAAAGTCCCTGCTTACAGCTTCTTGAACAGGCCAGTGTTCTGAAAGATGCATGCATCATGCACCTTTCTGTACCAGCCTGCATTAATGTCTGTGAAACGCCCATGGTGATCCACAAGTGGCTGGAGAACCATTGAGAAATATCCCTTGTGATTAATGTACTTGGTGACTAGGTGGTCTGGTGCCAGAATTGGAATGTGTGTGCCATCGATCGCCCCTCCGCAGTTAGGGAAGCCCATTTGTGCAAAGCCATCTATGCATATTGCTCAGAGTCACGGTCTTTCAGACCAGGATGCGATTAATGGCCCTGCACACTTCCATCAACATGAGTCCAACAGTCAACTTTCCCACTCCGAACTGGTTAGCGACCGATCAGTACCAGTCTGGAGTAGCCAGCTTCCATAGTGCAATCGCTATGCGCTTCTCCAATGACAGGGCAGCTCTCATTCGCATGTCTTTGCACCGCAGGGCTGGGGTGAGCTCATCACACAGTCCCATGAATGTGGCTTTCCTCATCCGAAAGTTCTGCAGCCACTGCTTGTCATCCCAGACGTGCATCACTATGTGATCCCACCACTCAGTGCTTGTTTTCCAAGCCCAAAAGCGGCATTCCACTGTCGTCAGCACCTCCGTGAATGCCACAAGCAATCTCATGTCATAGCTAGTACGTGTGGTGAGATCAATGTCACACTCCTCTTGCCTTTTCCTCCTCTAACAGCTAACTGGTCAGCAGTTCGGGATCCATTCCTGGAGCCCGAAGAGGCAGGGCGCACAGTACACAAACCGTTGATGGCACCAAATGAGGATGGAAGATGGTGCCAAATGTGGATGGAAGCACAGGTATTTCTGGGATGGAAAGCAATGCATCACGGGGCATTGGGACATGACCTAGGGTTAGGGTGACCAGATGTTCCAATTTTTAGGGACAGTCCCGATTATGGGATCCTATTACCCCTCACCCCCTGTCCTGATTTTTCACACTTGTCGTCTGGTCACCCTATCTAGGATGCCACATGACCCCATCTGCCTTCCCACAAGTCTTAGCGGCAGAAGAGAAAGAGGTGCTCTGTGAGATAGCTGCCCAGAGTGCACCGCTCCAAATACCACTGAAAGTGCCACAAGTGTGAACATGCTATTGTGCAGGTAGCTGACAATGTGAACACACAACAGCGGTTTCCCTCCAGCACTCTCAAAGCGGTGCTGTAAATTTGCCAGTGTAGACATGCCCTCAGACAGACTAGGTGAGTGAGGTAATATCCTTTACAGGACCAACTTCTGTTGGTGAAAGAGATAAGCTTTCAAGCTACACAGAGCTCTTCTTCAGCTCTGGGAAAGATAGAGTATCACAGTTAACTAAAAGATGGAACAGATTGTTTAACATAAGTAATTAACACATATTCTAATCAACAGTTCAAGGTAAAGTGGCCCATTAATGCCCCTGCAGTCATAGGACAAAGAAGACGGGTTAGTGGGTTACCGGATGTTGTAATAAGCCATACATCCAGTGTCTTTATTAAGGCCATGATTCTTAGGCCTGGTCTACACTAAGAAGGGGGGTCGAACTAGAGTACGCAAATTCAGCTATGTGAATAGCGTAGCTGAATTCGAAGTTCCCTAGTTCGACCTACTCACCCGTCCAGACGCGGCGAGGTCGAACTCCCTGGCTCCCCCGTCGACTCCGCCACCACCGTTTGCAGTGGTGGAGTACCGGAGTCGACCGCAGCGCTTCTGGAGTTCGTACTATCGCGTCTAGATCAGACGCGATAGTTTGAACTCCGAGAAGTCAAACTCACCGTGTCGACCGGGAAGCAGGGCCAGCTCCAGACCCCAGCGCGGCAAGCACGTGCGTGGGACGGCCCTTTCCCAGGGGGGCGGCAGGCTGGGCCAGCGGACCTGCCGCAGTCATGCCTGTGGGAGGGTCCACCGGAGCCCCAGGAGGACCAGACCTGCCGCAGGCATGACTGCGGAGGGGGCGCGTCGCCGCTCAAGTGGTGGGACCTCCCGCAGACTGCGGCGCGGTTCGCCTGGTCCCAGCAGCTTGGCTGGGCAGCTCATGGCTGCAGAGCCGCTGGACCTGCGAACCGTCCGCAGCTGCGGGAGGTCCAGCCGAGCCGCACGACCAGCGGACCCTCCGCAGTCATGCCCGCGGGAGGTCCGCTGCTCCCGCGACTCCGGGGCGCCTCCCGCGCATGACTGCTTGGGGCAGCCAAAAAGGTAGAGCCGCCCCTGCCGGGAAGGTAAGTGTAAACCTACCCTTAGTGTCTAGCAAACTTATGAATTTAAGCTCCTCTTTACAGGTGTCAGTTGAATTGCCTTTCTTTCTCTGTGGCTGTGGGAGTGGTGAAGGTACAGTCAGATTTGACAGAATCTGTACACTGTAAATATTTTTAATTTTATATAGTGTAGTATTTTTTTTTTTTTCCTTGTAGATACCCTTATAATAATCATATAATCATCATAGAGATCCCAGTTCCGTTGGATCATTTTTTTCTCAAAAATCATCAATCCTAATCTGTAATGCGCGGCTTCACCTGTCAGCATCTAACCTGGCATTACTTGACTTTTAGCCTGTGTCTAACAATGGCACTATTGGCAGCAACAATATTTTTTCCCCAAAGTGACAAATTGTAGAACGAATTATAAGTAACCTAGGCATTTGTCTCCTATAATCAGTGGAGCACCTACAATTGTCTTTGAAGTCCCTCAAAGTAGAAGGGAGCCTAGTCACAGATCTACACTGCCATCTGTATGAACAAATTTTGCGTATAGCATTTGCATTTGAACTCTGTTATAGAGGCGTGCGAAAAATATTTTGCCAGAGAGAGAGAGTAGAAAAGGACTTTGAAGTCTCTTGAGATTAAAATAATGTGGGTTGTGCTTTATAAAACAGCTAGCTATAGTGAACTTGCTGTTGAGAATCTTCTTATAGCACCTCATAGTTTTTCTTCTGTATGAAAGTTGCTTACATATTTGTCATATGAGAAAACTGAGCTGTAAGCTGCAAGGGTAAAAACGAGGTGCGTAGGAGACGCAGCTTTCTCGACAACTTGGTTTGTTGTCGTTAAACTTGCTCCCAGAAGATGTAAGGCACAAACATCTGTGCCTCCAGAGCAAAATACAGCACACACACTTTTGACCAGACTTCCCACAATACCAACCATGTTTTTAAAAAAAAAACTACTAAAAGTTGCCACTATGGATGCCAGTGGTCCATCAAGTCAAGTGACCAGTAGCAGGTGCTTCAGAGTAAGAAATTTCATAGTGAGCAATTATGAAATCTGCTTATGGGAAAGTTTCTTCCTAATTCCTGTCAGTTACTAGCTGACTTAGGCTCTAAGGCACTTGGGTATATAACCCTTAAATTTAAAATAAAACAATCCTATCTAGTGTAACTGGATGATCTCATTATCCATATAAATGTTTATCCTTTTTTGAATCCTACTAAACTTTTGGCAGTAATGATACCTTGTGGCAATGACTTCCACTTCTCAATTATGCATTTTGTTAATAAAAAAAAAAGTATTTTCTTTTATTAGCTTTAAATGTGTTCCCTGTCAGTATATAGCATGCATTAGTTTTGTATATCTCTGTCCTATAGCATCTTAGGGCCCCACAAGGTTCTCAAGCACAAGCTGATCCCTTTGCCAGTGCAGATACCTTTGAAGTCGGTGTGTGCACACAGGTCTGACCATATGGAATAGCTCATAGGATCAGTGCTGGGCTCACCTCCTCTCAACTAAATATTCCCAATGTTCCATACAGAAATTGTTCTGGGCCTCTAATCATTTTCATTGCCTATCTCTGAACCCCTTCTGAAGTGGGTGACCAGAACTGAACACAGTATTCCAGATGCAGGTATATTATGGCATAATATTTCCAGTATTGTTCTCTATCTTTTTTAAAAAAATATCTAATGTTTGTACTTTTTGGCCACCACCGCACGTTGATCAGAGGTTTTCTCTGAATGTCCACAGTGATACCCAGATCTTTTTCTTGAATGATTATGGCTAATTAAGGATGCACCAGTGTGTATGAATGGATCAAATTATTCCTTGCAAGGTGCCTTACCTTGCATTTGCCAACACTGAATTTCAGTAACCATTGTGCTGCCCATTCACTTTGCTTTGTTACTGCTCTCTGAAATTTCTCACTGTGTTCTCTAGTCATGAGCAACCTGTGTACATTTTTGCCATCTGCAAATATTGCCACCTCACTGCTCACCCGCTTTTCTAATAATCATTAGATAAATTAAACACCAATTCTAAGATAGATCCTTGGGGCACAATTAACTTTTAGCCATGCAGAAAACTAACCATTTATTCTGACACTTTGTGTCTATCTCTTATTTTAATGTATGAGGTACTTTAATTCTCCTCTCATGCTCACTTAATTTTCCTAATAGACTGTTGAGGGGAACCTTGTCAACAGTGTTTTGAAAGTCTAAATAAATTACATCATCTAGTTTTCCTTTATCGATTATTTTTTGACACACTTAAAAAATTCTAGCAGATTGGAGAGGCATGATTTTTCCTTTCAAGAGGCATTGCTATTTTGGCCTTAAATAATTTTTAAATAGTTGGTGCTTTGACCAGTTTACCTGGTTCTGAAATAATATTTAAAATAGTAATTAGAGCAGGGACTGGATTCTGATTCTCCCATCTCATAGGTGAGTGCCCTAACCACTGGGCTGGTGAGTCACTCTCACTCTCTGGCCCAGTGAATATTTAATTAGTTTGTACAAAGTGGAACAGCTTCCACAGGAAACATTATGACCCATCTCACAATAGCCCAGCGGTTAGGTCACTCACTGGGGAGGTGGGAGACCTGTGTTCAAGCCTCTGCTGCTCTCAGACAGAGTGGGGATTTTAACTTGGGTCCCACATCCTGGGTGAATGCTCTAACCACTGGGCTATATGGTCACCACCTCTTGCTTATTTTTTGTGAGAAGAACTGACCTGGCTTGGGCATCTAACTGCAGGAATCAGTTCATGGCTGTGAATCCTGAGCAGAGGGAGACACCTCCCTCCAGGTGCCCAAGTCTACTTGAGGGATGGGGCTTGGGTCACACCCCTCTCCTCAGCATTTCTTATTGGCTAGTGTAGGTGGCTCAGCTGAACCCCATTCTTAGGCCCTTGATTCTCCTATACATTGTATAGGGACCCTAGGTACCTACCTCAGGATTTTGCCTTCCACTAGAAGGCAGAGTGCCTCAAGATAAGTGTTGCAATGCTGAGCCTAAGTCCCCTTTGTGGGTTTAGCTCCCTTTGAAACCTGATTAGGCATTTTTGAAAATCCCACTAGGTGGCTATTTGCATCTTCAGATGCCTAGGTATCTTTGAAAATCTGGTCCTAAGCAGCTAACTGCCATTTGTGCCTCTGAAATCCTCCCTCAAAATCTCATTGAATTTCAATCTCATTTGAATGCCTAATTCCCTTAGGTTCCTTTGAAAATCCCCATCCTGCAGTGTTTATGTACATTTCATAGTTCTGGGAGGTGCCTGATTACACAGTAATGGGAACTGTATAAGAAGAACCAGGGTAGAGAGGGTCATCTAATGAAGTCTTTGCAAGAGAATTCAATACATGAGGAAAATGTAAGCAGCTTGGGAACTTGCAGATCCTAATTCTGACAAGGAAATTTTGCTCTGAAAGCAAGTAGGGAAAGTGTTTTTCTGGGCAAGGAAGTTGATTATCTTCCCTAACTATGTGCTGTGAAGAATTTCTAAGCATTAGTCATCCACTAGATAAAATGTACATTGCCATTTTCAGCTAAACTATGCATCTGCAAATATGTGCATATTAGATCATCAGAACAGCCTATTTTGATTACATCTTCCCAAGCAGTTCATATCAATGAATAAATTAAATAAAAAATCAGCTTGTTTGTTTTCATACCTTTGTGGCTTTCCATTTTTACTAGAGAAGGTTTTTGAAATCTATTTTTAGTAAGGAATTAGGCGGAGTGAAAGCAGATCTAGTGTGAAAGACATTGTAAGTGGACACTTGGTCCAGGTTTAATAAATTATTGCAAGTGGCCTATACAATTAGATGATCCTTTATTGCCTCACTGAAATAAGAGATTCATTTTGGAAGAGAAGTAAAATCTGTTTCTATATTTCAACATAGTGGAGTTAGTTATTGGTTGAGGAGGGTTTAATCATAAATGAGCAAATCTGAAGAAATCCTGGAGAGACAACAAAGGGATGGTCTCTGTTCAGAGTTCAGGCATAAAAAGAAAGAGGACCAAGACATTGTAACATTCAGGTTTTATTCCTTTTGCCACATATACTATGCTATTATAAGGATGCAGGTCTGTAGAGCCTGGGGTGGCTGACGTTCCCATGGTGCCAGCAGGAGGTATTGCAGAGCTTCTGCCAGGGAGCACTGTGGAGACTAGGCACCACAGGAAGTACCACCCAAGAAAGCCAGAGTGACAGTTCCCTGTGGCCCTCTGATTGGCCAACCACCCTATTTAACCCCAGAGGATGCCCCAGGACATTTTTTGGGCAACAACACAGACTTTGGGCCCATTGTGACTCTAAACTTCTCCTTGTCTCCTGATCTCTGGCCTCCGATCCCAACCTGACTCTGATCCTGACTCTTGCCTCATTCTACCTTTGTTCTCCGGTCTCCAATGCGAACCTGACTCTGACCCTGATTCCTGCCTCCAGATTCCAGCTTTGTACTACCTCTCATCTCATATGTCTCCAACCACAGCCTGATTTTGGCCCCGACTCTTGCGTATTGAAACCTGCTCTAGCAAATCCTCCCACCCCTACTCATGGATTACCATTCCTGACATGCAGACTTTAGCCCAGCCTTGACCACTAGGCCAGACTGCCTACGCCTCAGTCCCTTACAACTGTCTCCTCTAGCATTTCGTGAAAGTAATATTCTCAACATTCCTAGACATCACTGTATACACAATCACACCATCATACTATCCCACCCCTATTGGGGAGTTATCTATCATCACATCCCTTTTGTCACATTGATTTGAGATAGCAAAATTAAATATGAATGCCATAAAACACATTCTATTGTACTCCATTGAAGCCTAAATATATATAACAACATCAATTTTTTTATTTTTTTAACTTCCTTGGGAATTAAAGTATTTTCCTCAGGGTTGGGAAGGTTGTTCAATCATCCCTCCCCAATTGTACAGTCTTATGTACACTTTACATGTGATATGATGTTGAAGCAAGTGCAAGTGTTTCTTACAGGAGAGTGCCATGCACTTGGTTTTTCTGGGTGTTTGTTGTATTGAGAGTGTTTCGATATCTATCAGTCGCTCATTGGCCTGTGTTCATTCTATGACCTGTTGATCAAGACTCAGCAGAGTATGTATTTCACATCCTCCATGTCCATGTTTGCCTTTTATTCGTAGTGAGTGAATGTATTTGCAGTTTAGATTAGATATGTGCCCATCCACCATTACATTATCTGTTCAACACATGTAGCTTGCTTCCAAGGTGCATGAATTGTCCTGAGGAAATAATTTGATCCTGACAGTGTCACCAGGTTGTATTCTGGGAGATCTTTAGCTTGTTAGTCATCATAGTAGCTGTCAAGGCCGAATCTCCACTCTGTCACTCCAAGTGCAGAAAGTGGGGGCCCACAAGGATTCTAAAAATTAATACTTGCCACTCCAGGCTTGTATTAAACTCCCAAGGTTACAGCTTTTCTCTGGGTTTGGCTTGGTAAATGCTGCCAACACCCAAATGCAAAAAAAAAAACAACCTTGGACCCAGGAAGGAGCACTTGGGAATTCCTCCCTGTGGGGTACCCTCAAGCCCTCTCTCTCTCACTCACACACACACACACACACACACACACACACATACACACACACCCCTAGCTCCCAGGGAAGAGCTGAGAAAGAAAACAAAGGAAATTAGCTGTTGCCACCAGCTAGTCAAACAGCATATGCACAAACCTCTTAGGACACCAAAAATCCAATCCTGTTCTTAAAAAAAAGGTAAATTTTATTAAAAACAAAAAGAAAGAAAATACATCTGGAACTTAGACTTTTGCTAGATTTTAAAAGAGCAATTCCAAAAATCAAGCATGCAAAATTGCTTTCTTAGGTTCAGCTTAAAGGTTACAAACAAACAAAAGCATCTGGGGTTAGCACAGAGGAGTCCACAAGCCAATAAGAAATAAAAGCAATAACTTTAATCGTGTCTTTTTAGACGTTCCCTAAATTTACTTACATCTCTGAGGCTCTGGATAAGTCGGTTCGAGGTATGAATTGATAATCCGTAATCATACCTGGCTTAAAGCTGCTTACAGCATTACTGCCCCATGTCCCTGCAGCCCAGAGAACAACAGCAAAGGGAAAGTTTCTTTCCCAATTTTAAAAAGTTCTACCTTCCCATTGGCTCTTTTGGTCAGGTGCTCACGCCCTTTTCTTTTACCTGTGGGCTTGTTAACCCTTTACAGGTAAAGCAAGCAGAGAACAGACCAAGAGGGATTTTACAGCTAGCTGGCTGAGTGTTCATCAAAGGGAGCTACTCCCCCACCCCACTTCATGTATCACAGTAGCCTTTAACCTGTGAATGTTGGTCTTCCTTTTTCATCTGTTACCTTCCACCACTGCCAGTTGTGGCAATTTTGGGGCTATTGGCCCTAACATACTTATGAGTCTTGACATGAAGCATTGTTTGTGGCTGCTATTATGGTCTTTAGTGAGACTGTTTCTCCATTTATTCCTGTATACTTTCTTTGCTTTTACAGTTTTCTTTGATAGAATCGTATCAGTTTTAAGTGCCTGTTTGGTTTTGCCATTTGATTGGCTGTGGTATCATGATGAGGTGACTTGAATGAATTCCCATGCCTGGGTAGATTGCACAGACTCACTGCAAGTAAACTGGAGTCTGTTGCCTGAAAAGACACAATTTGGGATATCTGCTTTAATGCTTCCTTGCTTTGTCTATGGTGATCCCTGTACTAGTCTCTGACAGTTTGTCTAGTTCCCAGAAGTCTGAATTGTAGAATTAGAGTGAAAAGGTCCATTTGCTTCAAGGCTGTTGGGGATGTTGTGTATTTTCATTGTCTCTTTTTGCTGCTTGGCCTGTGTTTCCCCATATGTATATCATCTGCTCGCCAGGTCTCGGATATCCTTGGTCATATCTGGTCAATATGCAGCATCTCTGGCCTTCCAGATAGAGATTCTATTCCAAAATGGCTCCAGTGTATTCTTGAGAGTCTCTATCTTCTCAGTGAAGTGGGTATTATGATTGGATTGTCTTTACATATGATATCGTGTATGCTCCATTCATCTCAATAATTCCAGTATTCTTGAGAGGCAAGGGGAGCGTCTCCCAGGGCAGTGGTTCGTTCTCAACCAGGGGTACGTAGAGGTCTTCCAGAGGGCACATCAATTCATCTAGCTATTTGCCTAGGTTTACAATAGGCTACATAAAAAGCACTAGCAAAGTCAGTACAAACTAAAATTTCACACAGACAATGACTTATTTATACTGCTTGTCATGGGGTAGGTACGCCCCGTTACAGGGACCAGGTCACGTATAGGGCGAAGAAGGGGAAAAGAACTGTATAGCAGTTTTTCAGGGCCTATGTTCATGACCCTGACTACAAATGTGGTGGTATGGCCTAGTGGCTGGCATCAATAAACGGACCTTCCTCTCAGGGCAGCATGGCCCAGTGGCCAGAATTGGTGAGCAGCCCTTTCTCTCAGGGCCTGGCAGGGTCCGTCCCCATTGTCCTCTCCTTCCTCTCGGGAGAAAAAATCTGCATTAGCGTGAGCTCTACCTGGATGATGTAGCAAGCTGAACTCATAGGGTTGGGGGGCGAGGTACCATTTCATGAGCCGTGCGTTCGAGTCTTCATGGTGTGGATCTATCGGAGGGGTGCATGGTCTGTAATGAGCCAAAAGGGGCTTCCTAGCAGGTAGTACCACAAGGCTTCTGTGACGTTGTGCAGTCTATATGGTTTTATAAAAAATTAATAAGAAGTTAATATAATGTAACTGAGATATGCTTCATGCAAAAGGTCTCTTGTTAAGGTATCATTACAAAGCTTATAATCTACTGAGTGCAATCATCCTATTTGTATAAATGTACCACTCTTGTATCTGAAATTAGAAATATGAAATATAACTCTGAGGGCCTATTATAATTATGTAAAGTGTGGGCCATTTAATGGTGGTTTGGAATCTCGATGAGGGGTGCTGGACAGTGGGGATCTGTGTGGAGTGCTGTGTAGTTGTGGTGGAGCTGTGGGGAAGGGTATTGGGTAGTGCAGGGTGGGGGAGATCTGTGTGTGGGTCGGGGTGCTGGACAGTGGGAGGTTGTGGGGGTGGTGGGCAGATACGGTGGTGTGCAGGGTGCTGGGCAGTTGTGGTGTGGCTGTGGGCAGGGGGCAGTCGGGATAGCGGGCATAGGGGGAGGCTGGGCATCGGGAGTTGTGGGGTGTTGGGTGGAGCGGGCTATGTAGTATGGCATGGGCCCACCCCAGAGGGGAGGGGGCAAGCTGGCAGCACAGGCTGGGTGGGCCAGTGTGCATCTGGTGGCTGCCAGTTTGTAAACACCGCCCTCGCACTGGGCTGGGCAGAGCGGGGCCACACCCTCCAGGCCATTGCCCCTGGCCAGCCCTTCTCTCCAGTTACTGACCTCCCTGCACCATGCTCCATTGCCCCCACGGGGGCCCACAAGTATGCATGGCCCCGGGCCCACAAAAGGTTAATCTGGCGCTGGCTCCTAGGCACGTGCAGGTGGGTACTGGCGGCAGCGAAGGCAGCCGGGCAGGCACATCCCTTTCTAGGGGGCCCATTGACTGTTCTGCCCTGGGGCCCGGAATTGCTGTCAGCAGGCCTGGTGTCGGGCCAGGAGATCCGCTGGCCACTGTCCCCACTTCGGGTTCTGAGAGGGTAGGGAGCGATTAGCAGACCCTCCTGTGCCTTCCAGGCTTTCAAAAAGTGTACATGGTATATTTGTAAGTCTTTTCATCGCCCAGGGAGATGGACCTCATAAGTCCACTGGTCCCACGCGCTGAACAATCTCAAACGGTCCCTGCCATTTGGCAAGCAACTTTGATTCTAAGGGTGGCAATAGCACTAAGACTCCATCCCCGGGCTCAAAAGTCTGGAGTTTTGCACACACCCCCCCAACCCCTGATTATACTGGAGCTCCTGGGCATGCTGCACCTGCAGCAAATTCTCCCATGCAAACTCCCCCAGCTTCTGGAGATGTTCCCACAGTTACAGGATATAGGGGACTGACCCCATGACCCTTGATTCCTGTTCTTCCCAGGTTTCTCTGAGAAGGTCCAAGATTCCCCTTGGCTGTCTCCCAGAAAGGAGCTCAAATGGGGAGAATCCCATGGAAGCTTGGGGCACCTCTCACGCAGGCAACAGCTTGTCCCATTGTCATGAGTTGTCATCCACAAATTTCCAAACCATCACCTTCAGTGTTTCATTGAACCTCTTGACTAGCCCATCGGTCTGTGGGTGGTAGAACAATATCCAGAGGGCTCGGGTGTTTAATAGATGATACAATTTGGCCATCAGCTTGGATGAGACATTCATTCCTTGGTCTGTCAAGATTTCTCGGGGTTTTCCTATCCTGGCAAAAATCTTAGAGTTCTGCGGCGATGGCGGGGGCCGTGGTGGTCCTTAGCAGGACAGCCTCCAAGTAGCAGGTCACATTGTCAACTACCACAAGGATATACTGAAACTCTGACGTTCTTTTCTGCAAGGGCCCCACCAAGTCTAGGCTGGTCCTCTCGAAGGGGAACCCAACAACTGGGAGTGGAATCAGAGGCGCCTTCCGTACCCCCTTCGGGCTGGTGTGCTGACGTTCTGGGAAGGAAGCACAAAAGTCCCGCACCTCCTGGTGTATGCCCAGCCAGAAGAATCTCAGGGCCACTCGTTGCAAGGTCTTCTCACACCCCATATGCATAGCCCAGGGCACTGTGTGGGCTAGCCATGACAGGTCCCAATTAATCCAGTGCGGAACCAAAAGCTGGCGGAGCTCTTCTCCCATCTGAGGCACTTGGGTCACCTGATAAAGGGGATCCCGGTGGACCTCAAAACGAGGTCCTTAGAGATCTCTTGGACCCGTGTCAGCTTGGGTTTCCACATTCTGAATTTGCTCCCGGGTCTGACTGAAGGTTGGGTCCTCCCTCCGTTCCTGTAAGAAATCCCCATTTACCACCAGCCACTCCTGGTCGGCCTCCTCTCTCGGGTCACCCATCACACTGCTCTATATACTCTATGCTGAAATGTAAGTACAATATTTATATTCTAATAGATATATTTTATAATTACATGGTACAAATGAGAAAGTAAGCAATTTTTCAGTCATAGTGAACTGTGACACTTTTGTATTTTTGTGTCTGATTTTGTAAGTAAGTAGTTTTTAAGTGAGGTGAAACTTGGGGATACGCAAAACAAATCAAACTCCCAAAAAGGGTACAATAATCTAGAAAGATTGAGAGCCACGGTTCCAGGGACAGAATGAGGGATGTGAGCGCTTGTAAATATTTGGCTTGTGTGGTTTGTTCTTGGATTCTCTCCAGCCCCTGCCTTGAAACTTGTATGTAAATGGCTTAGCTGATTCTTTCTATGAGGTTGATGATCTCATACTCTTCTTCAGTTGCTGTATTCACAATGCAAGATTGCTGTTGATAAAAAGTCTTCTTGGATTGAGGGACATAGGTGCCAAGATTGCTGTGGTCAGCGGGGAACTGATCCAGGAGGAGGATTTATTGCCAGGAAAACTGGCAAAATTAGAGCTGGTAGGGGTTTACAAAGTCCTTGCACCTTTAGCTAAAGTACACATGCAAACTGGTGGTTTGCAGGCTGAGCTGACTGTTGCAACAGTGGCACACAATTTTGCACCATTTCTACTGGGGAATGATACTTTAATCATGAGGCAGAATCTGTCCCAGGGTTGGTTAGCAGTGAGCAGGAATCTTGTGCTAAAAGCCCCAGGCGGGGATAAAGTTACATGGACTGCTGGGGGAATAGGAGGGTGTCTCTTAGATTCCTCTGTAGCAGTAAAGAATGCAGCTCTGGGGGCAGCGATGGTTATAGTCAGTTCCTGTAGCCCCCGGGGCTGAAGGCAAGTTCCAGAGGGAGGGACTGGATGAAGCCAGCTCCTGTCCTGTAATCATCTCCCTGGGGGAGGGGAATGATCCACCTTGTAGCAGGGCGGTCACCCCAGCCACCGACTGCCAGGAAGTTGCAGGTCAGCAGGGGGCAGGCCTGCGCTGGGGTGCACAGAGACATGTGTCCCGAAGATGGAAGGTGGGGTCCTGGTGACCGCTGCAGTGGGAACAGACCTCCAGGACACTGTAGCTGGAAGCAAGCCCGACCTGAGTGAAAAGGGGGGAATTTTGCTGGCCAGTGTAGGGTCTGCCATAGCTGGTAGCTGTGAGCCCACAGCTGGACCAGGGTCACCTTCCCTTTTATGGGACATAGGGGTGTCTGACCCAGAGGGGAGCCCAGAGTGGGAAGCCCAGATGGAAGGTGAGGGGAGACCAGAGAGTCCGCCCACCTTTTGTAGAGAGGATCTTTCCCAGGAGGAGGGTGAAAAGTCTGGATTTAACATGCCAGCCCCCTCTCCTGTGGATCAGGTTTTAAGGGAAAACCAGAGGCAGAGGTAAAAGTAAGCCGGTCCGGTCCGGTGTACCGGCAAAAGCCAGTACGCCGTGCTGGACCGCACCGGCTTCCATGGTGGGGATTGAAAGGGCTCTGGGCTGCCCGCGGCTGCAGGCAGCCCAGAGCCCTTTCAATCCCCACCGCAGCTGAGATTTAAAGGGCTCAGAGCTCCCTGCAGCTGCAGGCAGCCCAGAGCCCTTTGAATCCCGGCCACGGCTCTGGCGGCCAGGCTGGGGCCAGGATTTAAAGGGCTCGGGGCTCCCCTCAGCGGCAGGAACTCTGGGCCCTTTAAATCCCTGCCCCAGCCCCGCAAAGCTCGGGGTTCCCCCCGGTGGCCGGAGCCCCAGGCCCTTTAATTTGCCCCTGAGCCCAGGGGGTCTCCCAGTCACCTCTGCAGCTGGGAGCCCCTGGTTGATTTAAAGGCCTTGGGTCTCCTAGCCACAGCTGGTGCCCGAGGGCCTTTAAATCTTGAGAGGCCACGCCTCTTCCGGATGAGGCCACGCCCCTCTCAGGACTCCGGCAGTAGCGGTAAATCCTGTAAGTTACTTTCACCCCTGACCAGAGGTCAGATCTCCTGGGGCGGGGGGGAGTCCATCCAGCCGACCTGTTGGGAACAGAAAGTGGGGTGTCCAAAGGGGTCCTACCAATTCAAAGCACCCCATTGAAAAATGTTGTTGTTCCCGCTATGCTTTTAAGAGCTAAGACTGTCTCTTCAAGGCAGGAGGAAGAAAAACTTTGCCTTACTTCACGAGGGAGTGGGGTTCAGCCCAGAGAAATTCCAGATGGGGGCGGAGTCGAGGGCAGGTACGGTTGCAGTACACCCTTTCCTTGCCAAAGCCCCAAACACATGCCTGAATTAAAAGCCTTCTCCAAAGAGGCAGAAGAATCTGCATCAGAGTGCCTACCAGGGGCACAAAGAAACGGGAAAATGCAGTAGACACTAAACAAGCTAAATTGTGTGAACAAAGCCTGTCCACCATAGATTTGCTGTTAATTTTGTGTCTTTTACTACTTCATCTATGGGTCAAGACAAAGGCGTTAATACTAGTGGTTAACCCTTTAAAGATGTGGGACATACCTGATTGGTGTTGTACATTCTAGGGATGGTGACATGACAGCCCCACAAGCATGTTACTTTTCAGCCTATACCTTTAAACAGACTGGAAGCTTGGCACAGCAGCAAAAGCATAACAGGACCATGCTGCTGTGTAGAAGGGGAAACTGAGGCACACTGCCTTATGGCGTTGGTGGCTAAATGCCACCATAAGCTTTATACAGAGTAAAATGAATTTATTTGGGGTTTGGACCCTATTGGGAGTTGGGCATCTGAGTGTTAAAGACAAGAACATTCTTAAGTTGCTTTCAGTTAAGTCTGCAGCATTGGAGCACGTGGTTCAGACCCTGGAGCAGATTGGCATTAGGGTGACCAGATGTCCCGATTTTATAGGGACGGTCCTGAATTTTGGGTCTTTTTCTTATATAGGCTCCTATTACCCCCCACCTCCATCCCGATTTTTCACATTTGCTGTCTGGTCACCCTAACTGGCATGTCTGGCTCAACAAGACAGGGTGCTGTAGTCCCAAGCTGGCAGGGAAAGCAGGGGCAGAAGTAGTCTTGGCACATCCGCTGGCAGCCCCCAGGGGGGGTTCTGTGATCCAACCCGTCACAGTTCAGTCACTTTCTCCTGCCATCCTGCTAAATTGTACCACTGCAGTGTCATTAGCAAGCGCTGGAGGTGTTTTCGAGCTGCTAGCAGTGGCTTTTTTAAAATGCTCTAGTGGTTATTTTCTATGCAAATAGTTTCCCATGTGTGAACATACAGCTGTAACTTTTCATGTGCAAACACTATTATAAGATATTCCTTTCAACTGGGTCATATCATTGTTCTGTTGGAGATTGTGACCTTCCCATGAAAGCTAACAGCTGTACCTTTGTACTAGTAGTGCCCCAAGCTTCATCTCACTGGCATCGCATAGCATGATTGCCTCTTCAGGCACATCATAGTATTGCAGATGGGGATAGATCCGGGGTCGGCAACCTTTCAGAAGCAGTGTGCCGAGTCTTCATTTATTCACTCTAATTTAAGGTTTCACGTGCCAGTAATACATTGTAACATTTTTAGAAGGTCTCTTTCTCTGAGTCTACAATATATAACTAAACTATTGTTGTATGTAAAGTAAATAAGGTTTTTAAAATGTTTAAGAAGCTTCATTTAAAATTAAATTAAAATGCAGAGCCCCCCCGGACCGGTGGCCAGGACCCAAGCAGTGTGAGTGCCACTGAAAATCAGCTCGTATGCCGCCTTTGGCATTCGTGCCATAGGTTGCCTCCCCCTGGGATAGATGGTCACCAGCTTCTTGATATGTGTGATGGCTGCATCATGGTGAGGTAACCATGTTCCTACTGCCATCTTTGTCGAGTAGACACCTCAGGGGGTTGCATACATCTGAGAGGTTTGGAAGAAATGTTATCAAATAGTTTAGAAATCCTAATGGTCTCTAGCCTGATTTAATATCTTTAGATGTGGGCATCTGCTGTGTTGCTTTTACCATCTGGGGTCAGGTTGTAGGTCATGAGAGATCAGCAAGTGTCCCACATAGGTGTTATGTGCACAGCATTGACACAGATAAGTTAGATAAAAACAGAAATACTCTTGCTGGAAGATTGCAGCATAACACTAATATGTTTCTTAGCATTCAAAACAATAACACACAAGAACCCAGAAACCGAGAGAGAGAAAACAGGCTGCTCCCTAAGGCAGTGAGGCAAAACTCACCCAGCTTGATTTAAGATGGCTCTTACCAGACTGACTGTAATTGTAGCAAAGCATGCAAAGTTCCTTAGATTGCAAACAGGACCGGAAACCACCACCACCCTCGCTCTTAAAGTGATGGTTCACTATTCCAAGGCAGTCCTCCATATATCACAGTATGGTACTGCAGTCCATCACCATTTCATTTTGTTTTTATTCAATTTTAGATATACTTCTCTGGCTCTTTCTATCAGACAAATGAGGTTGTGGTTGTGATTCACCACAGCTTTCATCATGCTGTCTCTGCATCTGTACATCAGCTATGACAGTGATCCCTGCAATCCTGTTAGTACATCTTATTGATGGCACGGGTGTTCTTCCTCTGCAGGTTTGATTCCAAACAACATTCCCAATCATCTGTATCTAACTGAAAGATGTGGAGTTATCCTTATCGAGTAGCACTTACCAATATCCATCTTAGGCATCAGATACTAAGAATGTTTTTGTTTTTGCCAAGTCAAGTAGTATTTCATCAGTTGTAGGCTTTGGCAGTGAATTCTTTTTAGGGCTTAGTTTAAATTGCTTTAGTCTATGCAAATATGCAGCTTGCCTTCTCAGTGGCTACCATGCTGCTTATCCAACTAGTGGGCTCTTTAAGTTAAGCAATGATACTTTCTTTTTCCATTTGCTTTACTGCCTTGTTATTTCATGTTTTAAGATGTTAATCACGTCAGCCGTTTTGTGCAATATGGCAATATATTGATCTGTTTTATTGTTTATCCAGATTCTTAATTATACTTGTTGAAAAGATACTGTTCATATATGACAGTATTTGTAGGTTAAATATGCTTTTGGGGCACTCCTATGATTGTGTATGGATCTTACCTAGCAGAATTCAGCCCCTGTTGGACCTGCTGAATTAGTCACGGTTGGTATCCAGGGGGCTATAACCAGGTCCTGATCTGAGAGCGGGTGAATTGTAAAATTTCACCCAGAAGAGCTAAAAGCCTGACCCCTGTAGGGGAGACACTCAGAGAGACCCTGAGAAGGAATAGCAGCCTCATAACTAGCCCCATAACTGTGACACACAGTGCTCAAAAGATCAGTGTTCTGCCCCCAGATAAAAGCACACAACAATGATTTGTGTGCACACATGCCATGGTAATAGACAGAAATGGGAGTAGAACTTGACTCAAAAGGTTTATAGAAAAACTAGTATAGTTTTGGAGTTCTCCACAATTAACCTTGCTCTATTTCTGGGGCTGAAGCAACAGTTCCAGCAGACTTTCAAGATATGCCAGTCACACAAGCAGAGTAGCTGGGTAGGAGACCAAATATTTCCTTATACTTGAAGGCTTCTGAATCCTTCTGGTAACTTTGCAACTTCTCTGCTAGAAGCCTTCAGCTGAAAGGGGGGTTGAGATAACCACCAGAATCTTTTTTACACACACTTTTTCAGTGAAAAGTGACTGCTTGACTTCCCCAACCTGCTCCATAAGGAAGTTCACAGCTTTTTGTAACTGTTGCATTTCAAGACCATGGTGCTATGACCTTGCTTTTAGAAGCCATTTTTCTTACAGGGCACTAACTGGCTTCTGTCTGATGCATGAGACAGAAAATAGATATGTACATATTTATTCCAATACACAGGGATCAAATGTGGGTTTTACGCCCCACCAGTGACCCGTGTTAACATATTTAAGTAGCACTGCTAGATTCCCTTGATGCTTGTACTGTGGTTTAAGGGGAGGAAAGCCATTTTTCCTTCACATCACATCACCTATCCACTCCCAGCATGTATACAATTACTGATGAGTTACTTGCAGCCTGACAACTCTACTGACCTCAGTGGGTGTTTGGAGTGTGCACGCAGCAGGGAATGGATGCAGATTGTAACACCTGGGTCATTTCCCCTTCTTTTTTTAATAGGGAAATGGGATCTTTAATTTCCACTCACGACTACCAAAGACAGGAAAAAAGGGACTCTGTCTTAACATCTCTTCCACAGAATGGCGTCTTCATGCTCCCTGAGATGCAGTAATACAAACCACATTCTCTGCTGTTTATTTCATACTCTTGCATTATTATCTTTCCACATGCTTAATATTGTTATCTCCGTACTTAGCTAATTGAATCATAGAACTGTAGAAATTAGAGCTGAAAAGGACTTATTAGGTTATCTGGTCCCTCCCATATCAGTGCAAGATTTTTCCCTGCACAAATTTATATAGTGCTTTGTCTAAACTACCTTCTAATGTCCCCTGCTAATGAGTCCTCACTGCTCCCTTGATACACACTGTACTGTCTAGAAGATCTTGCTGTCCTGTTTTTTTCCTCATGAGCATCCTAAATTTTACTTTGCTTAATTGCCTGCCATTATTCATAGCCATTCCTCATTTCCTAGAAACTGTGCATAGGGAATAAGTGATGTGCTCAGCTGCTATTGGTGTTCAATAGAAATTATGGATGTGCCCTTGGAAATGTGTGTTTCGATTATATTTATAATTGTATTGCTATTGACTAAGCAAAAAATTGTGTTCCTCAAGAGATGCCTGAGTATGTGGGGTCGGCAAAGGCTGCCCCTCAGGAATCATGTGCCAGATCATCTGGTGGTAGATCACCAGCAAAGCCACTCCTTAGCCACTATTGCAGTCTTTGGACTTTGGTTGGCACAGCCCTCCCACTCCATGGGAGGAAAGACAGGTAGATCTATGTTGTAACTGGCCCTGCCACTCTCTTGATTCTTCCTCAGAAACAAATATTAATTCTAGGTAGCACAGAAGGACTCCCACAGATAACATCCGTGCTGTGTGCAGCCAGGGGCTGTGGCCCCCTTGCTTCGGCTTTAGGAATCCTGTCTGACGTACCACACTTGGGACAGAAGCCACTTTGGCTTTTATCTTTCCTGCAAGTTAATCAATCAGCCAGTTTAGCATAACTCGGGCAAGTATCTTTCCTGCAGCAGCAAGGAGCAAGATGCCATGATGGTTATCATAAGAAGCATGATTGCCTTTCCTTTTGTAAAAGAGAATAATGTTGGCATCTTTAAGTTCCTGTGGCACAGCCTCCTGTTCCCAAAAGCTTAAGTAGAGGCCAGTGAGCTTCCTGATCAGCTCACGGCCCCCACATTTGAAAAACTCCACAGGAATACCATCTGGTATCTTTGCCATTGGACATTTGCTTAACAGCTTTCCATACTTCAAATATGCTCAGCAGAATTGAGAGTTGGTCTTGAATTAGAAGTTATTCAAGATCATCAAGTGCTGATGCTGACATGGTGGAAGGGAAGTTCAGAACCTTCTTTCAGTGTTCAGCCCGTCTTTTCAGAATTTGTCCACAATAAGTCAGCAGTAATGACTCATCTGCATTCCAAACAGGGCTGGTACCATTAGGTTGCAGGCCATACACAATGTTCAATTAATTAAAAAACTGTTTGGAGTCTTTTTGGTCTGCTGCTGATTCAAGCTGCCCAGCTTTCATTTTTCACCAACTATCCTTCATGTGGCAAAACTTTCCTTGCACATTATATTTTATATGTGAATAAGCCATCTTTTTAGTAGATGAGTTGTTATTGTTTATCCATAATGTGTGAAGAGCATGCATGGATCTCAGGAATTACTTTTTCTCAACATCATTTTCATCAAACCGGGCCTCTTTACAAAACCGAGGAGTTCTTTAGATGCATCAAACACTGTTTCCTTAAAAGGTGACTAGGCAGAGTCAGTCTTTATTATGTCCAACTGAGAAAGTGTCATGAACTTCACGTTTTTTAACAAGCCTTGTGCACATGAGCTCAGTCTTCAGCATGTGCACATTGAGCTTGGGTGTTGGAGACTGAGGACATCAGTGCTGTTTTAACTGGAGGATCAGTGTCATTCTACATCTCACAAGCCAATGATCAGACCACATGCATGCTCCCTGCATTGCATGGGTGATGTTGATGTCCCAGGTGTTCATTTATTCCTTTAGGTATCCAATCATGTTGGTGTACAATGACATAGTCAAATGCCAATGACCAGAATGGGGATGCATCCAAGTTGTTTTGCTCTTCATTGCTGGTTGGAATATTGTGTTTGTGATGACTAGCTGGCTCTCCATGCACTTTGTGAGGAGTAGTATGCCATTTGAGTTCTCTTTCCCTACACCATGTTACTAATTACTTTAGGCCAAGCTTTGTGAGTGCAGCCAACTGTGGTGTTAGTCTCCTAAGAGAATTAAGTTGTCACAGCGATGAGCTGTCTTTATGGTGGGGTTGAAGTCTTTGTAGAATTTTTCTTTGGCCTTGTCGGAATATGTCATCATGGGTGCATCTGTGCTAAAGACTTCTATGTGATGTGCAGATGTCAAGTTGAGGAGGACAGTCAGGTGTTCATTTATTCCTTTAGATACCCAATCAAGTGTGGATGCAATAGATGTCTGAATAGCAAAGCCCACCCCAATTGTTGCCTCTCTTCTATGGACTTGCCTATCCATTAGAAAGTGTATCGTGCACTGAACTCTTCAAGGTGGGACTCGCCTGGGATGAATTCAAACTGGAACAGGTTCAGAGACGGGCTACTAGGATGATCCGAGGAATGGAAAACCTGTCTTATGAAAGGAGACTCAAAGAGCTTGGCTTGTTTAGCCTAACCAAAAGAAGGTTGAGGGGGGATATGATTGCTCTTTATAAATATATCAGAGGGATTAATATCAGGGAGGGAGAGGAATTATTTAAGCTTAGTACCAATGTGGACACAAGAACAAATGGATATAAACTGGACACTAGGAAGTTTAGACTTGAAATTAGATGAAGGTTTCTAACCATTAGAGGAGTGAAGCTCTGGAACAGCCTTCCAAGGGGAATAGTGGGGGCAAAAGACATATCTAGCTTTAAGACTAAGCTTGATAAGTTTATGGAGGGGATGGTATGATGGGATAGCCTAATTTTGGCAATTAATTTAGCAATTGATCATTGGTTATCAGCAGGTAAGTATGCCCAATGGTCTGTGATGGGATGTTAGATGGGTTGGGATCTGAGTTACTATAGAGAATCCTTTCCTGGGTGCTGGCTGGTGAGTCTTGCCCACATGCTCAGGGTTTAACTGATCGCCATATTTGGGGTCAGGAAGGAATTTTCCTCCAGGGCAGATTGGCAGAGGCCCTGGAGGTTTTTCGCCTTCCTCTGCAGCATGGGGCACGGGTCACTTGCTGGAGGATTCTCTGCAGCTTGAGGTCTTCAAACCACAATTTGAAGACTTCAGTAACTCAGACATAGGTTCGGGGTTTGTTATAGAAGTGGATGGGTGAGATTCTGTGGCCTGCATTGTGCAGGAGGTCAGACTAGATGATCATAATGGTCCCTTCTGACCTTGAGTCTATGAGACATGTTTCACTCAGTGCCACTATATCAGTGTTTTATTTGCCAAGTTCTCTTCCAAAGGTTAGTGTGCCTTTCAAGTGCACCAGAATCATCAGAAAGAATGCAGACATTCCCTGGGTGCAAAGTTCAGTGTTCTTTGTGTATGATGTTGCTTTTTACTACACAGTTGGATGACCAGCTAGTCCTGGCCTACTAGCAAGTAGATAATGGAGTGAGCGATGTCTAGGGATCCTCTTCTCGCTCTTCCCTGGATTAAGGAAAGCAGCGCTATCCCTAAAGAGGGCTGTTCTGTCACATGAGAAGATATGGACACTGATATTGCTTCGAGTCAACAATGCATGACCATCACTCTCACATCAGATTTGTGAGTAGGACCCCCTGCAGCATCCTCTGCCCAGTGGCGTAGCCAGGTGGAGGGAACAGGGGGAGCAATTAAAACAAAAGGTGCCACCCGCTACGGCGCTTTCACTCACCCAGCGGTGCTCTGGGTCTTCGATGGGCCCTTCACTCATTCCGGGTGTCTTTGGTGGCACTGAAGATCCCACCACCAAAATGCCGCCGAAGACCCGGAGCAAGAGAAGGTCCCACCACCGAAGTGCTGCTGAAGACCCGGAATGCCACTGGGTGAGTAAAATAAAAGTGCCACAGTGAGTGGCACCCTTTTTGTTTATCACTCCCCTGGGTGAGTAAAAAGCACCAAGAAATTGACAAGGTGCCACTTGTGCTCAGTGGGGGAGCGGCTGCTCCCCCGCTCCCTCCATAGCTACGCTACTGCCTATTCCCATCACCACTTGCCCATCACTTTAGGACTTTCAAAGAATGGAAAAAGTGAAGAGATAGCAAGGAGTAAGGACCGTAGACCTGCACAGAGTTGTTTAAAATGGTACTGGGACAGATGACTTGTGCCTTCCTGTATGGGAGGGGATGACAATCTAAAGGGGAGGTTACGTGAGCTCCCCATGTGTCTCCTCTGCCCATTGACACCCCCCACCCACTCTGCGCCCAGCTCAGGGCTGCCGCGCTCTCCCTACCCCACGTTACCTGTGGGGGAGCTCTCGGTCCTTCTCTCTCTGTGCCTCCCCCCACATGTTTGGCTGCTCGCCTGGCAGCTGGGCAGGGAGTGAGGTGGAGCTGCTTCTGCCTGAGAGAGCCAGGCTGGGAGGCAGCAGTGGCTCCTCCCTGTCTGGGCCCTGCTGCCAGGGATGGGGCGAGCATGCTGGGGTGGGGAGGAGGCCGCCGCTGCCTCCCAGCCAGGCTCTGTCAGGCAGAAGTGGCTCCATGCCGCTCCCCACCCCGCTGCCAGGGAGAGTGGCCAAATGTGCTGGGGTAGGGAGGTGCAGGAAGAGAAAGACAGAGCTCTCCTCCCTCCCCACCCCCAGCAGGCCAATCTGGGGAGAGGCACTTGACCCACCCACCCCCTCATGTCTCCTCTGCTAGGATGTGCATGACTAGACTCACATTCTCCTTTTTGTTGGCCATTTTGTCCACTGATGCAAAAGACTGCAATGGGTGGGCTGACAAACAACGATGCCGCACTTTGTGATGCGCAGGTGAAACAATTGAGACGCTCACATGCAGAACCCATCAACGGCCTAAGTAACCACAGCCCACTGCCTGGGCTGTGCAGCAGTGTTGAAGCTTGCTTGCTAACACCACTGAAAACTGAAGCAGAAAGTGTGTGGTCCCTGGGTAGCAGGCCAGACAGGCCCAGTTTGAATCTGGATTATGCCTTCTTCTAGACCAAATGCCTACTGGGGCTAAGAAGTCTGGTCTACCCCAGCAATGGACCTCTTTTTGTCGGTCCCCACCCTTTGACCTGTCCAGCTGGGGTGGCCCCTACCAGTTGTTAAACTCCTGCCAGCATAGATCTTGGGCTCACTGGAGTTTGCAGTCCTTCCCACAGTGTCAAGATGCAGTCCCAGGAAAGGAAAACTATTTACTGCTTGTTAAATACTAATACGTTTACAAATATAACCCAGACTTGCAAAGCTGCATGCACAATTTACATGAAATGCCAGCAGCAGCTGAATAGATCACTTATTTCCTATGCACTGTCCATCTCTCAGAACTATGCAGCTGAAACTCATTCTGCTATTTCGCAAGCACCTACTGTGCACAGAAGATCATGTTGTTTCCAGGACCTCTTTGGCTATTTCCAAGGAATATACGTGCTCTGTGTTTCACTGGTTGCTCATTATACTTTTCCCAGCAATGAGCCACTGTCCAGTTTTACATAACTGGACAATGCTGAATATTTCCAGTTGCTAGATAGATTTTTCAAATAAGCAATGGATCATAAATGAAAAGTATATTTAGAACTGTTTTCTCCCACTGCTGATTTAGGGGAAACAGATTTGTGAAAGAAGATTAGAAAAACAATATGTGTGCATCTTGGCCAGAGAATGACTATAGGCATCTTCTTCTGGGGATAGAGGAGGATGTGATTACAACTTACATAGCACTTAGCCCTGGTCTACACTATGAGTTTAGGTCGAATTTAGCAGTGTTAGATCGATTTAACCATGCACCTGTCCACACGACAAAGCCATCTTTGTCAACTTAAAGGGCTCTTAAAATCGATTTCTGTACTCCTCCCTGACGAGGGGATTAGTGCTGAAATTAACATCGCCGGGTCGAATTTGGGGTAGTGTGGATGCAATTCGATGGTATTGGCCTCCGGGAGCTATCCCAGAGTGCTCCATTGTGACCATTCTGGACAGCACTCTCAACTCAGATGCACTGGCCAGGTAGACAGAAAAAGCCCCGGGAACTTTTGAATTTCATTTCCTGTTTGACAAGCATGGCTAGCTGATCAGCACAGGTGACCGTGCAGAGTTCATCAGCACAGGTGACCATGCAGTCCCAGAATCGCAGAAGAGCTCCAGCATGGACCAAATGGGAGGTACTGGATCTGATCGCTGTTTGCGGAGACAAATCCATGCTATCAGAACTCCGTTCCAAAAGATGAAATGCCAAAATATTTGAAAAAATCTCCAAGGGCATGATGGACAGAGGCTACAACAGGGACCTGCAGCAGTGCCGTGTGAATATTAAGGAGCTCAGGCAAGCCTACTAAAAAAACAAAGGGAAACAGCCACTCCTGGTCAGAGTCCAGACATGCCCTTCTATGATGAGCTGCATGCAATTCTAGGGGGGGCCTCTACCACTACCCCACCCCTGTCTGTGGACACCTGCAAGTGGGGAGTCTCATGCAACAGAGATGAGGATTTGGGGGATGAGGAAGATGAGGAGGTGGAGGAGGAGGAGGATAGCACACAGCACACAAGTGGAGAAACCATTCTCCCCAACAGCCAGGAACTGTTTATCACCCTGGAGCCAATACCCTCCCAACCCTCCCAAGGCTCGTGGACCATGAAGCCGGAGAAGGCACCTCTGGTGACCGTACCTTTGTAAATATAATGCATGGTTTAAAAGCAAGTGTGTTTAATTATTAACTTTCCCTGAAGACTTGGGATGCATTTGCAGCCAGTACAGATCCTCCTTTTAAATGGCCAACCCAATGGGTGCTTGGTATGGGAAAGGAGGGTGCTGCTATTTGAAACCATTCCCACATGTTATGAAGGATGAAGAAGCTGAAAGACTGTGGCTTACCATGGCTGCCTGCAAGCTGAATTTTGTTGCCTGGCCCTGCATGTGTGATCTCTCACACCAAACCGGCAGGCCCTCAATATAAGAGGCAAAATGCGACCGAAAGCACATGTGATATATAATGTTAACAGCTTGGTTCACCGTGAAAGAGTCTACCCATTATTCTCTAAAATGTGTCTTTTTAAATACTATTCTCCCTTTTTTTCCTTCCACGGCTGCAAATGTTTCAATGCTACCCCTATCATCTCCATCCCAGAGGCTAGCGCAGATAAGAAGGCAAAAAAACCGCACTCGTGATGAAAGCTCATGCAGTCCTCCCGCACAGAAAGAGCTCAGCAGAATGCGTGGAGGCAAACAATGTCAGAGTCCAGGAAAGCAGAAAATAAATGCAAGGACAGGAAGGACGAATGAGATGAGACATTGCCAGACCAAGAAGAAAGGTGGCGGGAACAAGATGAGAGATGGCGGAAGTGTGATGAGTAGAGGCAGGATGCAATGCTGAGGCTACTGGGGGATCAAACTGATATGCTCTGGTGTCTGGTGGAGCTGCAGGAAAGGCAGCAGGAGCACAGACTGCCGCTGTTGCCTCTGTGTAACCACCTACCCTCCTTCCCAAGTCCCATAGCCTCCTCTCCCAGACGCCCAAGAACGCGGGGGAGGGGAGCCTCCAGGCTCCTAACCACTCCACCCCAGAGGACTACCCAAGAAACAGAAAGCTGGCATTCAATAAGTTTTGAAGTGCAGTGTGGCCTTGTCCTTCCCTCCTCCCCTCATCCACCACCCGACCCAGTGCTTCCCTCCTCCCACCCCCTTCCTGGGCTATCTTGGCAGTTATCCCCCTATTTGTGTGATGAATTAATAAAGAATGCATGATTTGGAAACAATAATGACATTATTGCCTCTGCAAGCGGCGATCAAAGAGAGGAGGGGCGGTTGGCTTACAGGGAAGTAGAGTGAATCAAGGGGCGGGTTTTCATCAAGGAGAAACAAACAGAACTGTCACACCATAGCCTGGCCAGTCATGAAACTGGTTTTCAAAGCTTCTCTGAAGCGCAGCGTGCCCTGCTGTGCTCTTCTAACCACCCTGGTGTCTGGCTGTGCCTAATCAGCGGCCAGGTGATTTGCCTCAACCTCCCACCCCACCATAAACATCTCTCCCATTACTTTCACAGATATTGTGGCGCACACAGCGAATGGCAATAACAATTGGAAAATTGGTTTTGCTGAGGTCTAACACGGTCAGTAAACTGCGCCAGCGCACTTTTAAATGTCCAAATGCACATTCTACCACCATTCTGCACTTGCTCGGCCTATAGTTGAACAGCTCCTTACTACTCTCCAGGGTGCCTGTGTATGATTTCATGAGTGAAGGAACAATAATCCACACCATGTAGAGTCAAGCGCAGGAGTTTATTACGCACAGCGCAAGCGGAGTGTCACTTTGCTTATTAGGCTCAGAGACACTGCAAAACAATTAGTTACAATAGATTATATATGGTGCTCATTGGGCGGAGAGAAGCGAAAGGGATGGGTTTTCCCAAACCCCTGGATAGGTTCTAACAGTAAGGCAAGATAAGCACAATAAGCCAATGCTCTAAAAGATTACATGATGGTTCCGCCCGTGGCCCAAATTAACGTATTGCTAACACACAGGTAATTACCCCCAAACTATGTCTATTAAAGTGTACAGGTAAATCCTAATGTTGGAGTCCAGGGGAATGAGGTAGCAGCTCTCTAGGTTGACCAACAGATATATTCCTAGAGATTTAATGCGAAAAAGCAGTAATTAGTACTTAACAATTTCACAAGTTACCCTTGCATTTCTGTGGACTAGGACTGGCATACATCTGAGAGGGGAGGGTGTCATAACTCATGTCAATCATATTAGGCCTCTCTTTGAACTTTGTCTAGGACCTGAGGGGTATTGTACCACTATCTCCTCCCTGCATTAGGGAGTAACTGTGAAGCCTTTCTCAGCACTTCCTGTGTCTATAACTCACAATAAGGATGTGCAATTACATTCGAAGTTATGCTGACTCTGCTCACTGACTTGAAACACACAAGGTTATCTGTTTACCCCAGCTTCCTCTGAGCTATGTATTGTTCTCTGTTAGCCAGTCCCCAAAGCCCAAGCCAAGCTGTGGACTCCAGGCCTATGTGAAAAGTTCTCAGGAGAAACTGTAGTTAAGATCTTACATCCATAGCTAATGGATTCTTACCCTGCAATGAGCCATGGCATTAAGGGGTAGGCTGGGTCCCCAAGGATAACTATAGGCATTTCAATGGCCCAACAGTTATTTTCTGGTCTGGGAAGTAAGTCCCTTCCTGCAGCTGTTCAAAAAGACCAGAGTTCCCGAAAATGCGAGCGTCATGCATCTTTCCCTGCCATCCCACATTGATGTTGGTGAAACATCCCTGTGATCCACCAGTGTTTGCAGCACCCTTGTGGTTTATGTACTGGCTACCAAGGTGCTCTGATGCCAAGATAGGGATATGGGTTCTGTCTATCACCCCACTACAGTTAGGGAATCCCATTGCAGCAAAGCCATCCACTATGACCTGCACATTTCCCAGAGTCACTACCCTTGATAGCAGCAGCTCAGTGATTGCTCTGCCTACTTGCATCACAGCAGCCCCCACAGTAGATTTTCCCACTCCAAATTGATTCCCGACTGACCAGTAGCTGTATAGCATTACAAGCTTCCAGAGGGCTATTCCTCTTATCTTGGTATTCTTGCACTACAGGGCAGGGGAAAGCAAGTCACAAAGTTCCATGAAAGTGCCCTTACGCATGTGAAAGTTTTGTAGCCACTGGGAATCATCCCAGACCTGCAACACTATGCGGTCCCACCAGTCTGTGCTTGTTTCCCGGGCCCAGAATCGGCATTCCACAGCATGAACCTGCCCCATTAACACCATGATGTGCACATTGCCAGGACCTATGCTTTGAGAGAAGTCTGTGTCTATGTCCTCATCACTATCGTGATCGTGCCATTGTCACCTCCTCGCCTGCTTTTGCAGGTTCTGGTTCTGCAAATACTGCAAGATAATGCACAAGGTGTTTACAATCCTCACAACAGCAGCTGTGAGCTGAGCAGGCTCCATGCTTGCCATGGTATGGCGTGAGCAGGAGAGCAGAGTTGCAGCACAAACGGTGGATGACAATGGATGCCACGAGAATAGATATTTATACCGAATGACTAGAGGACCTGTGAGGTGGATTCATGGCACCAAGAGGGCAGAGTTGCAACGGAAGTGGTGGAGGATGACGGCTAGCACCGTGCACATTTCCCGAGGAAGAACACACATTCGCGGGAGCCTGTGACAGACAATATGGAGAAATTCACTATCGAGACACGAGCAGAAGAGCAGACTTGCAGCGGAAGCGGTGGATGACGACGGGATGCCATGAGAATAGATATTTATAAAGAACGATGAGAGGACCTGCGAGATCGATTCATGGCACCAGGAGAGCAGAATTGCAGTGGAAGCAGTAGTTGGATGATGATGGTTAGCAGTCCTACTTCACCATCTGCTGAAAGCAGTATGGCATCTGCACAGAAAAAAGGTGAGAAAAGATTGTCTGCCTTTGCTTTCACGAAGGGGTGACGACATGTACCCAAAACCACCCGCAACAATGTTTTTGCCGCATTGGGCATTGGGAGCTTAACCCAGAATTCCAATGAGAAGTGGAGATGGCGGGAACTGTGGGATAACTACTCACAGTGCAAAGCTCCGAAAGTTGACGCTAGCCACGGTACTGTGGATGCACTCTGCCAACTTAATGCGCTTAAAGGGGACACACACAGTCGACTGTATAAAATCGCTTCCTAAAAATCGACTTCTATAAATTCGACCTAATTTTGTAGTGTAGACATACCCTTAGACCATTTTGTCTGTGGAAAAGCAGGTCATTTATTGGAGTGCTGGTTACCCCAGATGCTGTACTAATGGGGGTGCCTTGGGCATCTTACTCAGCCTGCCAAGGTCCAAGCAGTCAGCCCTAAAATTTCTCTGAAATGTAGGATCAGGCTCTATACAGGTAATATAGAAGTGTTCATATATTTAAAGAGTATAAATGTCAAGAAGCAAGAGGAATTTTGGGAGATGATTGGGTGAGAATGAGAAATGGCTAAGAATAATGGGAGATGGCTCAGCAAAAGAAAATTTAGGATGCTCATCAGGGAAAAAAGCATCAACAGGAAGACTAGACTTCTAGACAGTGCAGTGGAGCACTGGAGGCTAATATACTTTTTTTTTTAAAGCCTCCTCTTCGATGTCCATAGCTCTGCTGGCCATAGTTTTCTCCTTCATGTCCTTTTGCTTCCCTTGGCAATATGTTACAATTCCCAGCTTCTGATTTATATTCATTATTATCAACTTTCCCTTTTTTCCATTTGTTACATTTTTTATAGCTACCTTCCCCTGTAAACCAAATCAGTTTTTTAAACAATTCAGCCTTCTTTCTTGAGTATGGGTTGTGGCTTTTGGGGCATCTAATAAAATGTTCTTAAACAATTCCCAACTGTGATTCCATTTTTCTGATTAAATTCTTCCTCCCAGCTGATTTAGCTCAATTGTTTTCAGCTCTGTTAAATTGGCTCTTTTAAAGCACCAAGTACTGGTCTGGATTTCATTCTGTTTGAACATTATAAATCTGATCAAGTCATGATCACTTGTACCTGAGCTACCATTAACATTTAGTTCTGTGATCAGTTCCGCTTTATCTGTCAAGATGAGGTCTAATATAGAATTCCCCCATGTTGGATACAACACTTTCTCTGAGTTGGGAAATAGTCATCTAGAATAGTTTGAAATTCCAAAGACATTATAATTCTATCAGCATAAGACCTCCACCATCTGCCACTCAAATTGAAGTCTCCCATGATCATGCAGCTTTTTTTCTACACATTATGAATAGGTGCATAAAGAGCCAGTCATCCTGTTCTGATGGTCTGTAGAAGATACCAACTAATCCCCATTTTGTACTTGAGCTGTTAAGCATTCAAGATAATTTTCTTCCAAGTTATCAGTGACACAGAAACAGGTAATGCCATTTTTTCCGTAGCGTGCCACTTATCTTCCAGTTTTGCTCACTCAGTTCTTCCTAAATTGGTTCTACCCATTGATTTTAACATTCCAATCATGTGAATAATCCCACCAGGTTTGACTAATACCAACTAGATTGAATTTGTGCCCATAAATGAACAATTCCAATTCCTCTTGTCTGTATCCCAGTCTCCTAGCATTGGTGTATAGGCAATGAAATAATGTATTCTCTTCGTGTCCTGTGGGTCCTTCATTAATTTTGTTTTCAATATCTCAATTTTGTGCTAAAGAAGCTCTCATCTCCTCCCTCTTTTTACCCTTCCCTTTTGTTATTAATTTAATGCCCTCCTAACTACTCTAGCCAGCCTATCCCTGAGTAGATTGGTTCCCTCTCTATGGAAGTGGATGCCATCCAAGCTCTACCACTCCCTATACCCAAGGTGAAGAAATGTTCCACAAAACCAAAACCTTCCACCCTCCACCACTTACCTAGCCAGTGATTTACTTCCAGGATCTTCTGCCTTCTGTCTTCCTTCACTCACGGAACAGGAAGGATCTCAGGGACGATAGCTTGGACATTCTCCTTTTTCAGCATGCTTTGGAGTTTCCTGAAGTCATCTATTATCTGTGAGATATCTTGCAACATAGTGTCACTAGGGGCCAATGTGAATCATCCCCAATGGATCCTTTCCCATAAACTTCAGAAGCCTATCCAGTCTTAGAGTGATATCTCATCTCTAGGAAGGCAGCACACTATCCTGTTGTTTGCCTGACCCTTGCGAAATGTTCTTTCAAATCTTCTGAGTATTGAATCCCCAGCAAGGATCATCTGTCTTCCTTGGGTGGTTGGCGAACTCTTTGTGGGACAAGCTTGAATTTTTTTTTTTTTACAAGTTGGGCCAAGCTGCCATCCACAGGTGTGCCCCTTACATCTCTCTCTTCCTTAGGACTAGCTTGAGAGGTATCTTCCACAGTTTCCACATTGAGATCCTGACATTGATTGGAAATAGAATTCCTCCCAGTCCTCTTCTCTCTGGTGGCCAGAGCTGGCCCATCCCCATCTGTCTCCAGCCATGTAGAATTCTGCCAGGGCCATCTGCCTCTGGGGGTTATGAACTGCCAGGCCTCCTCTCAGACTTCTCTCTGTCTGACTCCTTGGTGGTCAGCTCTTTTCTTCCTTAAACCTGGGAGGCACAGGGCAAGGCTGGGAAATGAGGACTAGCATATCTGCTGCCTACTTCTTCAATAGCAATGCAGACACCTGCAGGAAAAGGGTGCTAAACCCTCTGAGTCTCAGGGATAACTGGGAGAAAAGGGACTAGCTGAGGGAGAAGCTGGGTAAAGCCCTGCAGCTGGCTAAAGTATGTCATACTCCACAGAGTGAGCTGGTTTAAGGGAGGAGGTAATAACTACCTGAGTTACTCAGACTCCAACGAAGCAGTCCTGGAGCCAATATTCCACAAGAGGAACGGGGAACTGAAGAGTTGCTCAGGAGGGTGGACAGCTTTTTCTATGGGTTAACTTGGGACTTCTTGTTAATTCTTGTTGTTCATTTGGTGATTTTCAGTAACCTGGAAGGGGACTGAATTTTTAAGTGACCTCGCAAGAGGGCTAGGCCACAGGAGACCAACAGGAGGAGGCAACCAAGGGACCAGTCCCAAGGGGACCCCAGCAGGTGAGACACCAGCATACGTGTGAGGGCTTCTCTGGGGCGGAGCCCCATGACACAGTGCTAGAAGGTTAGATCTTGTTGTTGAGGTCAGTGGTGAGACAGATGTGGGAAGTATGCCCCATTATTTCCAATAAGCACTGCTCAAGAATAACAAGGGTCCAGGTAAATCATCATTGTGATGGACAGAGAAGTACTGAAGAAGTTTCTTGCCCCAATGTGAGCTGAGAGGGCCAATTTGAGAAATATCACGCATACTGTATGTGCAGTGTGTTTATGTAAGTGGTAAATGCCATTTGTTTCACATGGGTTAGTGGCTGTTCGGTGTTTTTGAAACATGCTACAGTAGATCAATGGTCTCCAAAGTGGGGTGCATGCAAGGATCCTTGAGGGTGTGCGGCAGGAGGAACGCTTTTTTTTTTTTTTTTTGCTTCGGCATAGCACAGGGTGGGTGCTCAAAAAAGTTTGGAGACCATTGCGGTAGATGCCTGTTGCCTGTTTGTATACATTGTTGATGTGTTTAATTAGGAATTACTCATTGCCAACATTGCAGTGTATGAGCTTGACTCTCTCACTCTTTACCAACATGGGAAAGTATAAACTAGAATCTGTGAAGGAGAAATAAGTTTAAACCCAATAGTAAAATGTGAACTTAATTCTCAACTCTCTTTTCCGGTGGTAAAGCATCATGTAAATCTTGTGTAGCAATTACCTCCCCCACCCTCATATTGTGCCAGGGCATCTGGTGGGAACTAAAATGGGGAAGGCAAAGCTGGCAAATGAAAAAAACTGTAAATGTAAACTGTTTTAAAGTGCTATAGCTCCACCAACTGAGCAGGAGTGACTTGTGTGCCAGCCAGCCTAACTAGATGATCTTTTGGTGTTCCCCTTATCTTTCCACCCACTTCTTCCTCCTATTGCTTATTAAACCCTTTTATTATATTTTCCTTTAAAATTAGGCACTTCAGGGAAGGAACTGGGTCTTACCATGGCTTTGTCTTGCGTAGGAAAAGTAGTCCTGTTTAGACGGGCTTTAGATACCATGTGTGATAAATGAAGAGGGAAAGGGGGATAGCTCCTTTTTATGGACACCCATCCAGTGGCTTCACTCAGTCAAAGACACTAACAAAAAACTTCTTCAGTGGAGTTTAGCTCTTCAAGACTTTGATTTTGAAATACAACACATTTCAGGAGCCTCGAACAGGGGGGCTGATGCACTCTCCTGGGAAGGTTTCCCAGAATCAACCGGGTAAAAATATCCCTGCATTCACTGTAGTCCTTGAAAAGTAAAAAGCACTGTTTAGTTCTTCATGTAATTATTAGTGAAATTAGAGGTGCATGTATCTTATTAACTCTGTTTCCTAAACCTCCAGGAAGAAATCCCAGCTGGTGTGGACCCAACCTGAACCAGGCTGGCCAGCACCATCTGTGATTTGGGGGGCATGTGATAAATGAAGGGAGAGGGTAGCTCCCTTTTATGAACACCAGCCAGCCAATTAGCTATAAAGCCCCTCTTGAAGGCTGTTCTCTGCTTGCTTTACCTGTAAAGGGTTAAAAAAGTCCCTAGGTAAAGGAAAGGGAGTGGTCACCTGATCAAAAGAGCCAATGGGAAGGCTAGAACTTTTTTAAATGGGGGGGGAAAAAAACTTGCCCTTTGTGTCAGTTGTGTTCTCCGGGAAAGAGGGGAACAAGGAGCAGTTATGCTATGAGAAGTTTTAAGCCAGGTATGATCATAAATCATCAGATCATATCTAGAACTACTTATTTGGAATTCCCAAATGTGTAAATAGATCAGGAATGTTTAGAAAGATGTGATTAAGTTTATTTCTGTTTATTTCTTGGCTTGTGGACTCCTCTGTGCTAACCCCAAATGCTTTTTTGTTTTGCCTGTAACCTTTAAGCTGGACCTCAAGAAGGTTATTCTTGATGTTTACATTTTGTAAATGGGTTTTTTAAATCTAGCAAAAGCCTAAGTTCCAGATGTATTTTGTTTCTCTTTGTTTTTAATAAAATGTACCTTATTTAAGAACAGGATTGGATTTTTGATGTCCTAAGAGGTTTGTGCCTATGTTGTTTAATTAGCTGGTGCAACAGCTGATTTCCTTTGTTTTTCTTTCTCAGATCTTCCCCGGATGGGGAGGTGAAAGGGCTTGAGGGTACCCCACAGGAAGGAATTCCCATGTGTGCCTTTCTGGTTTCAAAGGGTTTTTTTGCATTTTGGTGGTGGCAGCATCTACCCATCCAAGGTCAGAGAGAAACTGTAACCTTGGGAGTTTAATACAAGCCTGGAGTGGCCAGTATTCATTTTTAGAATCCTTGCGGGCCCCTACCTTCTGCACTTGAAGTGTCAGAGTGGGGAATCAGCCTTAACACCATGTATTTGCTAATCTCAACCTAAACTTGACCTTTTCTTGGGTAGATGTTGGGTAGTACCTTGTAGCTGGATTTTAGCAGGTCAAGTTGTAGCCGAGGCTCCTGATGACAAAAATATAGCCTAGGTTAGAACATCAACAGCTAAACCAGAGCTCCTACACAAGGAAAAAGGTCAAGTTTAGGTCAGGATTAACTAGCATCTTATTAACTAAGACTAGCCTAAACACAACAACTTTCTCTAGTCTAGACAATGGGTAAAATTTTTGACAGCATGTTAATGATTTAGGAGCCCAAGTCCCATTGACTTTCAATGAAACTTAGGCTATGTAGTGCCTGAATAACTTCTGAAAATGAGACAGGCTCCTAAGTCACTTGGGCACTTATTAAAATTGTACCCAAGCCTATATGTATATTCCAAATGTAGAACAATGAGCCCTAATCCTTCGTGGGGCCTCTAGGCATTATTGAAATAGAAATAATAAATAATGTGCTATGTGCCTTCACAGTGTGCTTGCATACCCTGCCGAACTTCATGGAGTTAGCGGGTAGGCAACTGACAAAGCCAGAAGAGATGTCTGTTGTGATGGTGGGAGGTAAATATGGAGTCACAAGACTTGGAAGTGTTAAAGGTTTGGTTTACTTGTGGAAACAGAGGGGAACACTAGGAGGATTTGAGCAGGTGACGCACATAGTAAGGAACTTTCTGTTTTGCTAATAATAAATATAGGCTTTGTCAACCATGTTGAGCCAACAATCCTGATTCCCCACCTCCACCTCCACCTCCCACAATTACTAAACCCAGCCTCCTGGTTCCCAGCTGGTCAGAAGACTTCACACACAAAGTCCATGTGATAGAGCTAGTAGAGTTCCTAAAGGGGACTAGATCTGCGGCTTAAGGGATTAAACAGACAAAGAAGTAGTTGCCTAGTTTCCTGTGTGGCCAGGAACCCCTTACTCCAGTTGTTTACATTTACTTTTTTTAGCATCATCTTCTTCTGAATTGGAGAGAAGTTAGTGAGAAGGAAGAATAATCTGTTACTTCTTTAGCAGAAGATCTTAAGAACTGTATAGACAGCTATTGCTGCCAAGAAAAATAAAAAGGAAACCTTTATTTGGCACAGAAAATTCCGTGCTATCCAGTGTAATCCTAGCAAAGAGCTGCATTAATTATTTTAATACTGTCTTGAACAGATGATAGAACATAAGAATGGCCATAGTAGGTCAGACTAATGGTCCATCTAGGCCAGAATCCTGTCTTCTGACTGCCCAGTGCTAGAGGCTTCAGAGGCAGTGACAGAACAGGGCAATTTATCAAGTGATCCATCCCATGTCATCCAGTCCCAGCTTCTAACAATCAGAGGTTTAAGGACACCCAGAACATGGAGCCTCATCCTTGCCCATCTTGGCTAATAGCCATTGATAGACCTATCATCCATGCATTTATCTAATTCTTTTTTGAGCCCAGTTATACTTTTGGCCTTCACAACATCTCTTGGCAATGAGTTCCACAAATTGGCTGTATTGTGTGAAAAAGTACTTCTTTATGTTTGTTTTAAACCTGCTGCCTATTCATTTCATTCGGTGACCCCTAGTTCTTGTGTTATGTGAAGGGATAATTAACACTTCCTTATTCACTTTCTCCACACCAGTCACAATTTTATAGATCTCTGTCATATCCCCTCTTAGTTGTCTCTTTTCCAAACTGAGAAGTCCTAGTCTTTTGAATATCTCCTCATACAGAAGCTGTTCCATACCCTTAATCATCTTTATTGCCTTTCTCTGTACCTTTTCCAATTCTATATATCTTTTTTGAGATGCAGTGACCAGAATTGCATGCAGTATTCAAGGTGTGGGCATACCATGGATTTACAGAGTGTCACTATGATATTTACTGTCTTATCTATCCCTTTCCTAATGGTAATTCTGTTAGCTCTTTTGACTGCTGCTGCTGCACACTGAGCAGATTTTTTCAGAGAACATGATGTCTCCAAGATCTCTTTCTTGAGTGGTAAAGGCTAATTTAGACCCCTCATTTTGTATGCATCGCTGGAATTACGTTTTCCAACATGCATTACTTTGCATTTATCAACACTGAATTTCGGCTGCCATTTTCTTTCTCAGTCATCCAGTTTTGTAAGATCCCTTTGGAACTCTTTACAATCTGCTTTGGACTTAACTATCTTGAGTAATTTTGTATCATCTGCCAACTTTGCTACCTCACTGTTTACCCCTTTTTCCAGATCACTTATGAATGTGTTGAACAGTATTGGTCCCAGTACAGATCCTTAGGGGATCCCACTGTTTACCTCTCTCCACTGAGAAAATTGATCATTTATTCCTACCCTTTGTTTTCTATGTTTTAACCAGTTACTGTTCCATGAGAGGACCTTCCCTCTTATCCCATGACTGCTTATTTTGCTTAAGTGTCTTTGGTGAGGAAGCTTGTCAAAGATTTTCTGATAGTCCAAATACACTACATCCACTGGATCACCATTGTCCACATGTTTGACACCCTCAAAGAATTCTAATAGATTGGTGAGGCATGATTTCCCTTTACAAAAAGCCATGTTGACTCTTCCTCAACAAATCATGTTCATCTATGTGTCTGATAATTCTGTTCTTTATTATAGTTTCAACCAGTTTGCCTGGTGCTGAAGTTAGGCTTACCAGCCTGTAATTGTCAGGATCACCTTTGGTGCCTTTTTCAAAAATTGGTGTCACATGAGCTATTGTCCAGATAGTCTCTGAATACCATTGTCTCATCCACGCATTGAGACCCTTCTTTTCTGTCTAACTGGCCCTGCAGGTGGAACTGGAAGCATTTCAGAAAATGTTAGCATGGAAGGTCCTGGACTTCAGTCTCTTTCCTAACAGGCTAAATTTGGCCTCCAGGTCCTCTCTCCTACCTTTGCCTATGCTGCATTCAGTGCAACAAACTGGATAACCCCCACTCTGCTGCTGGATTTCTGCCTGCATTATTTTTACTCTTGCAAGGTGGGGCATGGGGGAGCTGGAAGGGGAGGGGGCATTCTTGGCCTAAATTTAGAGAATGTTTACTAGGTTTATTTGGCTCTCACACTCCCACACTATAAACTCCCTCGCACAACTCTCCTGTTTCCTTCGGCTGTGCTGCCAGACGGGTCATTTGTGCCTGTTGTTTCTTTGGAGTTGTTTAGGCATTAGTCAACTGAGCATTGTGCCCTGGCTTAAGGATTTTTTTCTTTGTTTATATTTAAAATATCTATTTAACTTGTCAGACAAATGCATAACTAAATATAGGCATAGATAAATTGGCAGCATGCAGCTAGTAATTGTTGAGAGCAGTCACTGAGTAGAAGACTCAGAGGAAAAGCATAACACTTGTTGCAGATTAATGACTGTTTAGATAGTGCTTCTGATAGAAGTGTTGGCAGCAACTCCCTTGTTGAAGGTGGGGTTGTGGTTTCCCCTCAAAACAGGACTAAAATTCCTTTGTTTTATATTTCAGCAAATGAATTCCCCCCTTGAGTTTGGCACAATAACTTTTCTACAGACAAGTGAATTTTTAATTATTTTACTTGGTCTGGCAAATAAAGCTAAGCAGGGATACAATTGCTAAGCTGAGCAAGGTGAAATGGCTGATGGGGTCATGAGGGAAGAGGTGAGGTTGAGCTAGGAAGGGTATAGAGTGGGCAAAGCAGAGGGGAGAGGAACAAGATTCTAATGAAGCACCAGGGGTTCTTCAAAGTAGAGTTCTTCACTTGACTTCTCCCCCACTTCAAACCCTATTTCATGGTCCCACACACACAATCATGTTTCCCACAGACCCTCAGCCAAAGCCCCCTACAGTCCCTATGCCCCACATGCTGCCCCATGCCCTCCACAATACCCCTCCCCAAATTCTCTCCCACTCACGTCCCCAGTAAATACCACTCTGCCTACCCATACAATATTGTTTGTAAACACTCACATGTAGTAATGCGTGTATGTCAACAATTTAAAAGCTACATGTGGTAGGAGAGTAGGAGGAACATGATGGGGACCTGAGATGTGAGACAGAAAGGATGAGCAGAGTTTTGTGTGTAAGGAGAGGAGCATGGGCAATCTGAACTGTGCAAATGGACCAGATGCAGCTCCGCATGGGGATGTGGGGAAGGAAGCCCTCTCTGGAGAACAGCACTGAGGGTGGTATGGGAGACATTATGGCAGCTGTCAGTGGCATAGAGAAGATAATAGATGTTTTATCAATAACTCTCACTGCTGCTAGACAGACTTCTTTAAAAGCCCAGGAAATTCTCAGGATTAAAAAAAAAAGCCATTCAGAAACCATTAAGGTTGCTCACATGACTATTCCACAAACACAACTATGTGCAAGCCAGAAAAAGTCTAGTTACATCCTTAACCCTCCCTTTCAATCTATAGCCATGACTAAGGCTAAGATTTTGTCATGGTTATTTTTAGTAAGTCACAGACAGGTCACGGGTAATAAACAAAAATTCACAGAAGCCATGACCTGTCTGTGACTTTTGCTGCTGCGGCTCCATGATTTCCCCTTCCACCATGGTGGCCGGGAGCTGTGGGATTCCCCCTCCGCCCGCAGCAGCTGGAAGTTGTACGGGGGCGGGCCTTCTACCCAGGGCAGCTAGAAGCTGCAGGAGTGACCATATTCCCCAAAGAGAAAATAGGACACCCCAGCCACTTGCCTGAGGGCCCCTGCTCCCCTCCTGCAAGGCTGTCATCTATCCCAGGGACCCTGAGGAGGGCCCCCTCAGGAGTCTGTCGCCTATTGCTGGAATCTTGCAGGAGGCTCCCTGTCACTGCTGTTGCCTGTTGCTGGAACCCTGCCAGGGCCCTGCTGGCTGTCAGCTCAAGTCCCTCAGCCCCTCGGGCTGAAGCAGAGAATGTCCGTGACTTCCATGACCTACGTGACATAACCATAGCCTCAACCATGACTTCACCTGCACAATCTTTCACCTACACCCACCTCCCAAACACCTCCTCTCTTCACACACAATGCAAACCTTTCAGCTTAGTTTTAGATGAGCTCAGGCTGGAGAAGAGCGGTCCCTAGCCATTTTGGTGCCCTACGCATTTCCCCCCCGCCCATGGGGGGCAGTCCCAGGCCTCTGTGGGGGGGCAGGGCCGCCCAGAGGGGGGGCAAGTGGGGCAATTTGCCCCAGGTCCTGGGCCCCGCAGGGGCCCCCACGAGAGTTTTTCGGGGGTCCTTCACTCACTCTAGGGGCCCCAGAAAACTCTTGCGGGGCCCAGGCCCCCGGAGCTTCTTCCGCTCCAGGTCTTCAGCGGCAGGGGGTCCTTCCACCCCAGGGCGGAAGGACCCTCCGCCACCAAATTACCACCGAAGTGGGACCTGCCACCAAAGTGCTGGGTCTTCGGCGGCAATTCGGCAGTGGGGGGCCCCGCCGCAGGTCTTTGGGGCACTTCAGCGGTGGGTCCCGGAGCGGAAGGACCCCCCCACCACCAAATTACCGCCGAAGCGGCGGGCCCCCACCGCCGAAGACCCCAGGCCCCCTGAATCCTCTGGGTGGCCCTGTGTGGGGGTGGAGGGGCTGGCCACCGGCCTCTGTGGGGGGGGGGCAGGAGCAGGCTTGGGGGGCAGAGGGGAATGACCCTCCAGCACGAGCCGGCGAAGTGGCTGGGAGCCGGTGGCGTGGAGGGGCTGAGGCCGGGTTGCTCCACTTACAGCCGCCCTGTGAGTGAAGGGCAGGCCCGACCCCTGCTGCAGTCCTCAGGGGAAGGGGTGGACTGGGGGGGGGGCACTGGGGCAGGATGGGGGCCATGAGGAAGAGGTGAAGGAGGGACTGGAACAGCACGCAGCTGTGGCACCAGGAAATTTGGTGCCCCAAATTTCCTGGTGCCCTATGCAGCTGCGTACATTGTGTATGGGTAAGAATGCCCCTGGGCTGAAGTGTATGTGAGCTGCAGTGTTCCAGTAAGAAGATGTGTTACTGACTTGTCACTGCTTGGAAACGTTTTCTAGATGTAATAAAAGTGAACTATTTGATAAAGAAATTAAAGCGGGCCCTTTATTGTTAACAGCATGACAAAATGGGAATTTTGCTGAAATGAAAACTGCAGGATCAGGACCCAAATTTCCATTAACTTCGTACAGTTGAGAGTGTTTGCTTTGGATATGATTGAAGATAATAAGGACATCTCTGATTTATAACTTTCCAATAGATTTGCCTTATACAACTCAACACTTTAGCTTATAATAGAAAAAAGATAAATTGTTGACTTGGCAGGATCTTACATCTGTCTGGGTATGTTCAAGGTAGTTGGAGATTCTGAAAGCTGCATCATTTATATTAGACACTGCATAAAGGGCCTGATTTTTAAAGCCGGTATGCATAATTGCATAAGCAATTGCATGCATCTCACTGTGCATGCAAACACCATGGTAGATTGTGCAAATCAGATGGGGCAGCAAAAACGCTGGAGCCGGCCCTGATTCTCAGTACCCTTCTGGCTCTGTCAATCTGTTTCTTCACTTCACCAGGGGGGTATTGCAGTTTTAAGAACGCTTGATAGAGATTCTGTAGGTGTTTGTATGTAGGCTGTTATGGAAAGGAGGATATTTGGCATTCATTTTTAGATTACCTTACATTTTAGCCCTTTTTCATTTTCACTGCTTATTCTCTCATCTCTGCTACTTTTTCTATCTTAGATAAAATAGGCAAAACTATCAAATGTTCATTGCTTCTTATAAAACAAATGGCTTGATTTGTTTGTTCATTAACTAGTATAGTATTGGTTGTGACATTGACATGTTTTGCCTCTACTTTTGACTCTGGCTTTTGATAATAATTTTGTAAAAACTCTTTAATCAAAAGTGTGAAGGAGGCATGAGCAGCCAATTCCGAAAGGATGCACATCATGCCACAAGTGCTGTCTCTTGTGCTGTTCCTGTATCTGGTACAAAATCTGCTACTAATGCCATTACACAAAAAGCATCAGTTAATGGGGAAAAAAAGAGAAAAAGAATGTGGGCTTTAAGAAACCATAATTGGCTGTACGCACTCCGGATGTGGCTACAATGAGAGCTATGACAGGGATAAATCTGGCACTAGAAGAATACATTTGCAAGTTGAATTCTGCCCTTAGTTATACCCAAACAATCTGTTTCCAAGGAATCTAGGAATTAAGCCTGATGTTTTGTCCACCATTCTCTCCTGTTCCTTGTAATTAGTAGTGAGATAACTGCAAAATGTTCCTCTTAGGTCCAGATAGGTTTGTATTAAAATTAACCCACTTGTCCATCCCAAGAAAGAAACATTTATAATTCATGCTGTAACATTGCTCTAAAGAGAATAACAACAGTGGGTCTATCTGGTGTTTACTTTGTGGCATTCTTAACAATAAAGAAAAAAGAAAGTGTTGATTTATTTTGCAGAGTAGAAAGAATTAAGAAGGATTAAGGCAACATTTCAGACACTTGAGCATTTTCTTTATTTTCTCCATGCAAGGTAGCAGCTAAAATATAGTTCTTTGATTTTTATAGCCAATTTCCAAGTAAATGCAGAGCTCACTACCAGACCCCGTAAGGTCTGTTAGGGCTTGTCTACACTACAGGACTATTTTTTTCTCTCTTAAGTCGAATGTGGATTGATTCGATCTTAATAATTTGTGTAATTTGCCACAATACACACACACAAAATTACAGTCCACACATCCACGGGCGGGCTGGCTTTCTTTGTTGGAAGCGGTGCACTGTCCACAGTTCCCAGACTCCCCCCCCGCCCGCTGCCCATTGGAATCCCCAATGCCAATGCATGCTGGGGGAAAATGTGAACCGTCAATCCCGCCAATCCCGCCTCCTGTCTTCCTCCGCGCGCGCCTGGAAAGCTGGCGCGCTCTTCTCTGGTCGGTCAGCCAGCGCCGCTGCACGCGCCAGCATCAGCATGCACATATTTCCATCATCGCACTTATGGCCGCGTCAATCTCCTCCGCACACCTCTCGCCCACTCCACAGTCAGATGCTGAGAAAGGCACGGAGGGGAGGCTCCGGCAGCAAGGGAGGAGAGAGAGGCGACCAGGGTCATGCAGGCAGTGCTGCCAGTGGTGTGGTGGGGGATTGGGATCAAGGTCATGGTCATGGGATCAGACTGGGGGGACAGAAACAAGACAACAGTGGTGACTGACAGAGTGGGTGCGGTGCAGGCTGGGAGGACACAGAACTTCACTTGGCGATTCAGGCCTGCACTTTCCTTCTCTTGTTGAGTTGCTGTCCCTGCTGTCCCTGCCAGGACACAATAGGGAGCAGCAACTGCTAGCAGCCCAGAAGGCTGCGCTGCCTGCCTCTCTGAATGCCAGACAGCTACCGCCACTGTCAGGTACCTGTCTTCATACAAGTACAATTGGGGGTGGATTGTACAAGTAGCGCAATCATTCATCAATCTGAGCAAACTGCTCAACGGATAGCGACTGTCGGAAATGTCCAGGTCATCATATGTGGGGTCCATAGATGGAGGGCAACCTGTAGATGGGGCTGGCTCAAGTCCTCAGCTCCACACACCAGGACCAGGCCAGCGACCCAGCACAGCACCAAAGGGCGCGGCCTTCTAACCGAAGCAACATCACTGCATGTGGTGCGGGCTAGGGGTGGTACCAACGGCAACGCGTGGGGGCGCGGTGGGGACAGGAACGCAGTTCATCAGGTCTTTCAGGAACTGTCACTTTCCCACAGGTTTCCAGGCAGTTGGGGATTCCCCGGCCTACAGGACCACAATGCACCCAGGAATGGATGCGGCCCCCTCTACTCACCTCCCTGGCTACTGGCGCCTGGACACTGAAAAGGCGCCCTCATGAACTGAAGGGGATAAAAGGAACCTTTCAACTTGCGCAACCCTGGAGTGAGGTGGTGCACTCGGGAGGAGGCCTCTGGAAAGGGTGCGGAAACTCTCACGATAGAAGCGAGCCTAAGATCAGCCTGTGTAGTTATGAGAGCTTGCTGTGTGCCTGTGAGCTCTGAAGTGCTGGGCTGCTTGAGAGCAAGGGCTTTGGCTGCTTGGGAGGTTGCCAGAGGTGTGCTGAGATCATATGAGCCAGGCCAAGCAGACAGAGAGAGAATAGAGCAGAAAGCGAAGCCAGCGCGAGGTTCGGGGTAAAGCGAGTTTCCCAAGAGAGCAGAGTAGAGCCTGATGTGAAGGGGGACTTTTTTTCCCAAGGACGCTCCAAAAAAACTTAACATGTTTGGACAAGTTTTCTAAAAAACTAAGGACATTTTTTAATATTTAATAAAAATGTTTTTGCATGTTTTTTCTGCATGTTGTGTGTTTGCACATGCAGCTGGAAGTGGTGGTTTGCCGGGGGTGCCGGCAGGGTGAGGGGCTACCATGACGGCTGGGGGTTTGGGGGGCGTGGGGCTGTGGGTGGGGGGGGGGGTGAGGTGTGGGTGAGGGGTGAGGGGGGGGGGGTGAGGGGTGGGGAGGGGGCCTTGCCCACCGGGGATGCCGGGAGGATCCAGGAGCCTGCAGAAGCCTGCCCTGCCTTGGATCTGGGGATTCTGCACAGGAACAGACCCACACCCTGCACAAGCATACAACAAGCATACACCATGCAGTCTGTGTGTGCCTCCACACTGTGTGTGCAGCCTCTGTGTGACCTGTGCCTGTGTGCTGTGCAGTGCTGCAGCACACTGGTGCCCTGCAGTTGCAATTGGACAGAACATCTGACCCCCCACAATGACACAACAACAGAAACAAACAAAACAACACTGAAAAAAAACAATAGGAAATGACAACTTACAATAATAACTTGGAGTAATAATAATTGATGCTGCTGTGGGTGGGGGAACAAAAGTTGATGTGTTGAAGGAGTTTGTACACAGACATCGGACGACAGAGTTCTCGACAGTTGTCTCGGGTTTGCCTCCGCGTTGCGGTGTGCAGGGACAGTTCTGTGACTTTACCTCTCCTGGTTGGCACTTTTGGGACAGGGGCTGCCACTTGGGGGCGTTGCAGGGCGACTCTTGACAGTTGTGGGCGGTCCCGCTTGCTCCTGCCATTGCTTCTCTCATGCTGAGCTTCTCCGTGGAACTCCGCTTCCTCGCTCAGGCTCTCCGTTTGCTCGCCTGCCTGCCGCCTGCTCTTCTCGCCGCCTCTGCTGCTCCTGTGTGTGCTGAGCTGCCCCTCCCTCTCCTGTGCTGTCTGGCCTGCCTCTGCTCTGCCTTCGCCGTCTGTCTCTTGTCTGATTCCCTCCTGGGCTTGTCTCGGTCTGGGAGGTCTTGTCGCGGGTGTCAGGAGGGAGCGGTGTCAGTCGATGGGATGGCGATGGTGGGGGGAAAAAGCAGGGAAGTGTGATGCAAAAGTAAGCGTGACAACAAACACAGTAGAATCAAGTCTCAAACAGAGAACTGACAACTAACCAAGTAACTAAGACGAGGAGAGAAAAGATTCTGAAGGAGATCTCGAACACGTCCGAGATTTCGATGGGCGCACAAGCGCAGGGTCTACAGCAGACTGCTGCTGCACAGCTGTGCTCCTGCATGCAAGCCTTGTGCAGCAAGTGCTGCTCACAAAGTAGTTCTGAGCTTTTATGCTTGCAAGTGCTGAAAGGTGAGTGCTGTGCGGCATCTCCTGCTGGATGCGATGAGGAAAGCAACCAGGATCATTCTCATGAGGGTCATTCCATGCTGCAAAGCAAAAGCTTATGCAGGAGCAAACTCTTACAGCGCAAAACTTGTTATAGCGTAAGTAATTCTTAAAAGTAAAAAAATACCATGCACACTAGCAACACTACACTAATTCAATTAATAAACAAGTACACTACTTTAACACAACAGTACAGCAGCACTAACAGCACACTAAACCACGAGAGCAGATGCACAGCACAGGAGAGAGAGAAGAGATGCCACGACAGAGCCTGAGGAGAGAGAGCAGACCCCCACGCAGCGATGCTAGGCAGCGATGGTCCCTCAGTACCCAAACGATGCACTGGCCTGAAGATGGCTCTGCTGAGGAAGAGTGTAAGACTCTCACCCACCCAAGCAACTCTCCAAGCACCCCTCTCCCTGCTGCTTTCTTGCTTTTTTCTGCTTCTCCTTTTCTGCTATTTTTCCATTCCTATATTTTTTCTATATATGTGTTATATATATGTATTTATTTTTTTTATATATATTTATTTTTTTATATTATTTCTATTTTTATAATTATATATATTTCTGTTTTTGTTTAAATAATTGTGCTGAGCACTCCCCCCTGATTCCGAGTCCTGGAGGGAAAGTCCGTTTAACGGGCGGGAGCTGGTAGGGGTGATCTCTGTGAGGTGGGTTGGAGAGATCCTGGCTGGGAGGGCGTTCGCCCATCTCGATGTCGCCTCCGCCCGTCCTCAAAACCTGGTGGGGGGAGTCATCGGGAGAACTGGTGGGGACACACGGCACTGTCCGCAGAGTCCGCAGAGTCTGGGCTGGCACTGGGGGTGGGGACTGAGCATGCGCATGCAGGGCCGCCACATGGCAGCCATGTCTGGGGGTGTCTGGGTTGGCCTTCTCTGCCGCACTTTGTCTGGATTTTCTTGATACCCCGCTTTTTTGGTTCACATCTCATCGCGCCGTCTTCGTTTCCCTCTGTGCTCATGGCTTCAGCACAGTTTTCTCCTCCACACACTTTTCGCGAGCCACTGAGCGCTTGGAGCGCAGTTCATTTCCGCTCGCCTCGCCCCACACAAAGATCAGACTCTGGGGAGTCCATGCTGGCTGGCATTCACTATCTTGCGCCCGACTCCTCCTCTGAAGAGCTCTTCATCGCTGCAGCACAGCCAGGAGCTCGCCCGATGCGCAACCAATGTCAGAATTCAAACCGCGCCAAACCGCTTCAATTATGAAAAAAGATTCGCAAGATTTCGGTGTCTGGCTGTGTGGAGGGCAGCTCTCTGCTGTCCAGAGCGCCAACAGAGTGGAGAGAGAGCGATTGACACCCTAGCTGCCCGCTACTGCGCATCCACACCAACCCCACCCGAGCTAGCCAAGCCGACTTAGCACGCACTCCTCTCCTGGGTTTGGAGGGTGAGACTATTACTCAAAGTTACTCGAGCCGTTCCATTAATGGGTGTCCTGGTGTTACGAGCCTTAGACATCTGATACAAAAACATACATAGGGCTATAGGCAAAGTGCTTAAGGCATGCAGCAAATCAGAGAGTAGTAGAGGGTTTTGTAAGTAGAGGGGATGAATTTGAGGTCAGAATCCTTGTCAGTGACAGGCCAGAGTCAGCTTTGATAGCAGTCATGGCATGTGTTTCCTGAAGGAGTTGAAAGGGCTTTCGTCAGCTGGGAGGATAGGTTTGGCATTTGTCACAGCAGGGGATGCGATGTGAAAAAGGCTGTTAGTTGTGTGGGGCAAAGTGCTTGTCACTGGGATACCAAAGCCCTCTGTGGGCCTCAATAGCATGGTGCTTGTCACTACATGTGAAGGACATGAAAATAAGCTGTGATCCAATCTGAAGACTATTGAGGCAGATGAAAGATCTAGAGAGAGCCTGGGACATGGGGAGAGGAGGGAAGCTAATAGTCTGTTAGACATGGGACTGAGAAATACCAGCTGTTTTACTAGTAAAGGCACAAAGTCTCTTCCATTATAAAATAGCCATGTGAAATCATGGATAAGGACATGTGGTGGTGTTGCAAACTATGGTACAGTGTAATGGTAATTCATAAACACCAACCCCGGTTAAGCTGGAGCTGTGGTTGACAGTATATATCTGGATGCTGTAGAAATAATAGCATTGTTGGACTCAAAAAAAAAAGAACCATTAGAATGTGAAGGAAATTCTCAGCTTTCAATTATTTAAATGTCAAATGTTATCCTTTTTCTTTGGAGAAAGCCCTTGAACATGTAAAGCAGGGGTTCTCAAACTGGGGGTTGGGATCCCTCAGGGGGTTGCAAGGTTACTACATGGGGGGTCATGAGCTATCAGCTGCTACCCCAGACCCCACTTTGCACCCAATATTTATAATGGTGTTAAATATATTAAAAAGTGTTTTTAATTTATAAGAGGGGTTACACTCAGAGGCTTGCTATGTGAAAGGGGTCACCAGTACAAAAGTTTGAGACTCACTGATGTAAACTAATATAAACAGCCCACCTGGGTTAACAGATAAAAACCTTTCACTGCAGCTACAGTTGAAGAGAGATTTAACCCTAGCCACAACTATGCAGAGAGCAAAGCAGTCATAGAATCATAGAATCTCAGGGTTGGAAGGGACCTCAGGAGGTCATCTAGTCCAACCCCCAGTCTGAGCTGGTGAAACAGTAAAACCTATAGAGCAGCTTGAAAAACCTGAAACTAGCTTAGAAACTGTAAACAGACACTTGAGTGTTAAAGGTCATTATCACAAAACCCCTGAGGCAAAGAGAGCGAACTCCCAGGCTAAGAGGGATATATTTCAGCCTACGTGCACAAATTGTGGAAAAAGTCATATCCCAAGAGATGAGGCATGGTACTGCCAGAGTCATACAGTGTACTATATGCTGGAACATGGATATTTTTTCAGCTGTTTGCTGCACCAAAGCGGTCAGGGCATTGACTTACAGATAATCAAGAAACATTTTTTCTGGGGTCTATCACTTGTGATGACATAGAGCCTGCCTGGAGCATGAAACTGAATATTTGCGGCAAGACAATTGACTCAGGAGCTGGTGTCACAGTCATCTCAGAAGGGACTTACAATCCTCTTCAACCCCTCCCAGAGCTGAAGTCACCTGACCTAGGTCTGACTAGCCCTGCAGGTATTAAATTGCACGGGCCAGTTCACCACAGAAACAACTTGCAAAGACAAAAGCTTTACATTCAGAGCGTGTGATCAAAGACAAATGACTTTCTCAGCTGTAGTGTGGCAGCCATGATGAGCCTACTGAGAAAGGTGGAAAAACGTGATGGAGAATTTGCTGATATTGGACTTTTGAAAGGAGATCCAGTACAAATCAATGTAAGAGACAATGCCAAATCATCCAGTGTATAAACACCCCTACCAGACAGACTTTGGAAGAGTCTCGCTACAGATTTATGCAAATTGAGATGACATCATTACCTGGTCATTGTGGACTATTTTTCCAGGTATATAGAAATAATGTACCTGAAAGATATAATGTTTGAGTGTTATCCAGAAACTGAAGTGCATTTTTGCTCACTTTGATATTCCAGAACAACTAGTGATGGACAATGGACCATAATTCACTGCAGCAGAATTTTGTTCATATTACTAGCAGCTCACATTACCCACAAGCAAAAAGAGAGGCTGAGAGCTGTACATGTGCAAGAAAATCCTAAAAAAAGGAAGATCCATTCCTTGCTCTTGTGAGTTACAGATGCACACCAGTAACAGCTACTGGGTATAGTCCTGCACAACTTCTGATGGGAAGACACATCAGAATTACTATTCCAACTTTGAAAAAGAATCTTGATCCTAAGTGGCCAGACATGAAGAAAGTAGCCAAATTGGATAAAAAGGCAGAAAGAGCCTATGAACATTACTGCAATGGACAACAGTCGGAGAGCTGTCAGGTCTAGAACCTGGTGACCATGTTTGTATCAAACTGGATGGAGGAAAAAGGACGGACAACTCCATCTGTCGTAAAGAAAAGGAATTCAGTGCCCAGATCCTATGTGGTTGAGACCACCAGTGGAGAGTTCAACAGAACCTGTCAACACTGTTCCTCAGACAGAACAATCAACAATGCAAACTCTACAGATGGCGGATGCAGAACACACAGAATATGACCCAGAGATTCCAAACTGACCACAGCCAGCCATTGCAACTAATGGGCAGCCCAGATGACCAAGTTGTTATGTGCTCAGGTTGTGTAATTAGAAAACCAGCACAATTCAGACTGATACATGCTGAACTTCAGAGGCAGTGTGATAGCATAGATGTTGTAAATGGGAAGAATGTAGAACACATAGGGGGAGATTAAATGGAATGCTAAACTGCAATATATGGTTTAGCCACTAGGTGGCATTGTGTAAAATACCTTATTTAACCTAACCTGAGCCATACCAGGCAACAGGATTGAAGGATCTGATGATGAATACATCTGCTGTGTTTAAGCAAGCACTGTAGCCAGTGGTACAGAGGGAACATAACAGTGGGTTGGAGGGCTTGTGGGGTTTTCTGTGGCTGGTACTTGCCAGTTTTAGCATAATTGTATCTCTGACTCCCTTTGTAGACCAGCTCAAAGGATGCCTTCTTGGGTCTTGGTCCTATAGCCATCACCTCTCTCTAGGCAGGGACCCAAATCCTTCTCCCCCCAGACAAGGTTTTAAGTTTTCAGCCCCCCTGCAATTCACTGTGATTACCCCAGCAGGTCTGGCCTCAGCTCAGTACCTGCAGTTTCACTGTCTCAAGGGCTAAAGCAGTGGTTTACAAGAGATCACACAGCCTTACACAGAGCACAGTACATTTATTTTAGGACAAAAGCATTAAAGAGAAAACATCATAAAACAACAAAGGGTCCAAATGCATACTTAAGTTTATCAGAGCTCCATCATCTTTCCTGTGGAGACCCTTGCATGTTCCAGTCCTTCAAATCCTTCAGCATGTTTTTTTCCCTTGGTTAAAGATTCGTGTCAGTTTGCTGAATCAAAATCAGGGGCTCATCAGTCAGTTCAGGCTGACCCTTTATACCCCCAATCTCTTTCTTTCCTTCCTGAGCCTCTTGAACATGCTCTGAACCTGTATATCAGATTCACTCTAGAGGGTGGGCCTTCTCTGGAGTTGTCTGCCTATTCCAGACAGTAATTACACACACACACACACACACACACACAGAGCCCAATTTTAACTCCTGGATGGAGCTTCGTGAACCCTCCTTGACCAACCTGCATACAATCTCTGGCTCACTGATGCAGCTAAAATGATGCAATAGGCTCAAGACATGGCTGGTTATCATCTCTGTCACAGTATTTTGTATGAGTTTTTGTTTTTGTCTGTTTTACCGAGAACCATACAAAACAACATTGTTCCCTTAAAAGGAAATAGGCCAAGTTGAGTCCTGGTTCAAGTGGATGGAATTTTGTTGTTCTTTAATTGCCAGCAGTGTGTTCAGTCCTATGGGAGCCCCAAAATTTCAGACAGTCCTCGCTTGAAGAATTTGTACTTACTAAATTCAGTAGAGCTGGATCAGGCCCTAAAAGAAGGACAAGAAAGGATTAATTTGGGAAATTCTGAGGCAGGAATACTAGGTGTTTGGGGGGTTGGGAGGGAGGCTGAGATTTGTTTGGTTTTGATTAGTACTGTAATTCATAACTTGTGGGCATCCTGAAGCAGTGAGCCTTTCAGAGGGACTGAAAGAGGAAAGGGTGGTCATAGCTTGGTTAACCAGAATTGGGAAAGTTTTCTAGTCATACGCACAGCCTGGATAAGGCATGGAGGCGGAAGTGTAAGAAGAAAATGAATAGGAACCATTGGACAATTGGCAGTACCTGGCAATATAAACACAATGGGAATAGGCTGTCATCACACTCACTATGATTTCTAATGGTGGGGTCCCATGTAAACCAAGGGCTGGCTGAAGTATTTCAGTGTGCAGCATACAAGGGTAATTTCTTACTGGGTTTTTTTGTGTGTGTTGTTGACATGCCTCGAGGCACGAGCCAGCACCAGGACTCCAATGTGCTGAGCACTGTATAAACACATAGCAAGTATTCCTGTCCTGAAAAGCTTACAATCTAAATAGACAAACCAGACAAAGGGTGTAAAAAAGGGATCCAACATACAAGCAGGAGATTGGAAGTTGTGGCACAGAGAGATTAAATGATGTGTCCAAGGCCAGACAGGAAGTCTGTGGCAGAGCCAGAAATAGGATCCAGGCTTTCTGTGTTCCAGTCCAGTCCCTTTACTACAAAACCATTCTTACTCCAAACATATTGTAGCAGTGACACTCTGAGAAGGTAGAGGGCTGTATGCAGATTGAATGTAGCTGAAAGGAATAATGGGGTATGTGATTAACTGAATTTGGTGAGGATTGAATATTGTTTAAAATATAAGGTGGATTCTATATAGAATGTTCTCCCTTTCTCTGGAGTTCCATGATTATCTGTATGTCAAGCATAAAACTTTGTTTATTATACAGTACACAGCTGTCATTGTCTACGTGTTTAGTGGTAGATACATATGCATCCTCTTTTCTTTCCACCTCCCCCGCAACTTTTATCTGCCTTCTCTTTTAATAACAAAATACAAATATTTTAAGCACACAATAGACGTAGTTCCTTAAACAAAAAGTGCATTATAGCTCAAAGATAAGAGACCGGAAATGCAGCATTTCTTGAAAATATATTATACAATCACAACTGAATCACAGTTCCTTTTCTTTCTTCTTTCTCAGTTGCTGTATGTCAGAAATGTAGGTTTAGGGGTTATGGGCCAAATTCCTCTCCAGTGTAAATTCACTGACCAGTTGTTCAGTAGACCTGAGAGGGCTGATTGTGGATTCACCAAAGTCTCACTCAGGAGTAACTCCATTGAAGTCAACATGATGCAAATGGTATAAATAAAAGAGTACCTGGACTAATATGCCTCAGCCATACAAAAAGGAAGTGAAAAAAGGAACTTCTTGAACACTGTTTTGAGATAGTTGCTGAAATAGAAATATATTTGCAGTACTTATAAGCAGCTGCCAAGTTGTGCGACATTCTTAAAAGCAAAGACTTTTTTATAGAATTCTTGTAATTAGTGGTATTTGCTTGCAGATTTTGAAAAGTATATTTATGCAGAGCCAACAGCATGATGGGTGCTTTCCAGATCAAAATGAAGGCAGGCCCTTATCCTGAAGAGTTTCCATTATAAACAGATGTATAGATGAGGAACAGGAAGAGGAAGCAACAAATGCAAGTGACCAGGCAGTGATATTTTTTAAGCATATGTCTTGTTAATTCCATAATTGTTTCTTAACGTTTGGAAAAGAGTAGGATTAATAGGCCTTGTGCAGGAAGTTAGTGGGCCTGGCAATCTGGGTGGGACTTTTAATGAAAAAAAAATTGTTTTAATTGTTTCCTCTAAGCTTATGAAAATGTTTTAATTTTAAGGCTAATTGAAATGGACTAACATCAAGAAATTGAACTGTGCACCAGCACTGGGTGGACCTGTATTAAATAGTGTCACAGTAGATGACAGCCTTTGCCCTTGCAAACTGAAGCCCAGCATCACAGAGATCTGAAGACTAGGCAGTGGCATTTTCAAGCAATAAAATAGCAAGCGATGTCAGTCTCTCGTCGGCTATCATCAATCAAAGATATGTTTTAATAAGCCTGAGCGTCAAAAAACTGTGCTCACCACTCAGACTGTGACTGGTAGCGTGAGCAGAATCCTCAAAGCTATTCGCACATTAGGAAAAGTGTCCTTCAGCTCTGCATCATGAATGACTGGAAGAGCTTGGAGTGCTTCCTGTGCTGCAGAATGTAACGGATGTTGTCCAATTTGACATAGAGATCTTTATCATTGACATCCAAACATTCCCCATTTGTCAGCATCCGGTGAAGGTCCATACAATTGTTCAGGAGTGTTTTCCTGTCCGCCAGCAGCTTACTAAGGTTATACAAAAAAACCCAGGTCTTTTCGCAGTGTGTCATATGTCCAAACCTTTCTTCGACGGCACTTGAGCAGTGTCAAGGGGCGAGCAAAAAAACTCCTTGAATTTTTCTTCCAAGCTTTCTATCACCTCATCTCTGCCCTCATAACCAAACCATCTCTTCTTCCAATGGATACAAGTTCCCTTGAAGACAGGCTCAACTCCTAAGTTTTCTGCCATTTCTTTGGCAGCAACGTTCTATTTTCCTCTTTGTCACTAACAACAAAAACTGTACTCTGAGTCCGGTGCCCCCCAAGCCTGGCATGCCAGGTGGTCGTCTGGGTCACCTGCCCCTAAATCCAGCCCTGCTTACACACTGAGGGGGAAGAAGATGGAGCTGTAGCACAAAAAGTAACCAAAAGGAGGGTTTAGGATGATGTAACCTCCTTTGGTTGGATTGAGCTCATAGAACTTAACTCTATAGTGATCCACTGCCACTCCTGCAAATATAACATGCAGTATTTAGTTTGCATGATATTATCCAAAACATGCACCTGTAGCATGAGAGATATAGAGAACAGGAATTGCAAAAATAACTTGTGCATCATCAGTCTCCCAAAGGAGATGAAGTGATAGAAATCAGGCCAACTTACTCAATGGCTGTGCTGAAAGACAAGACCTGCAAAAGTGAGAGAAGACACGGGCTCCACGACCTGGAGACGCCAAGTAGCTCCATGGGATCATAACAAGCCTTCCCAATGTGCCAGATAAAACTGAAGTGCTGGAAGTGATCCCAAAAATTAATAATTTTTCCTAGACCAAGAAGTGTTTTTTTATTTTTCAAAGTTGATTTTGTACAAATCTGAACTGACAATTACCATGTTCCTTTAACTCTCAATTTCCGGGCACTTGCTAGTTTATTGTGTGAGACACAACCTTAGCTGGGAGACTTCCTGTAATTAACTATAGCGGTAGAACATCTTATATTTATAAAGGTTGTGCCAATAAAAGCATAAGCTCAGTCAACACAATCTAGGGTTCAGCATCATTTTAGACTGAAATATAAGGTAGAGATTCAGTACTGATGGTCCAGAAATGGTCTCACATATTAAGCTCCTTTTGTTTTCTTCCGGTTTCATATACAGATTGCAAAGCTCATAGCTAAAATTATTTGTTCCCTATTAAATCATCATATAGCTAACAGCTGTCCAATTGAATTGGAGATATATAGCGATGAACCATTTTAATTCATGTTTGTTCCACTCAGTTCCCACAATCTGTACCCATAGACACAGACTTCTCTGCCACATCCAGACCCCAAACCACAAAACAGATTGTCACTTATGCCCCCTCTACACAGCAAAATTTGTTATGTCAGGAACTGTTATAACGAGAGCTGGATGAGAAAAGGGACATTTTTGTAGGGAAAAAAATTAAATCTTTTTTTATCAGTTCTTGTTCTAGCACAATCATCCAATGTACAACCAAAGATAGTTTGGCCTGATGTGCATAAGCAAGGCCAAGCTGAGTTACAGTACATTAGGTGGAAAGGAATTAAAATGTTATATCAATTTTGTAGGCATGATAGATTCGTCTGTGTACATAGGCCCTTGCACCTCACTTTAGTCTAACTCCTCTCAGGCCATATCCTTTGGCCCATGTAAAAGCTGCAGAAGGGCCCTGTTCATAACAGAAGTGGTTTGGTTCTACTACACAGAGCCAAAACCAGCATCCACATCCTCTCTGCACCATAAAGTTATGGTACATAGCCCAGGTCTACACTAGCCGGAGGGGTCGGCCTAAGATATGTATCCTAGGTCGACTTACCTGTCCGTGAGGACGGCGGCGAGTCGACCACTGCCGCTCCCCCGTCGATTCTGCTTCTGCCTCTCGCGAGCTGGAGTTCCGGAGTCAACAGGGAGCGCGATCAGGGAGCACGATAAATCGACCCCCAATAGATCGATCACTACCCGCCCCAGTTTGCAGAAGGTTTGAGGGAGAATTATTACTACTCATATCCACCAGCCAAACTCCTTTGCAGAGAGGGAACATAGCAAAGGTCAAGGGTATTGCAAAATCCTTCCTCCCTGCCTCCAGTTCTTACTGACTTCACTTGTATGCCGTCTGTTTACTTGGGCTATACACTAGAGAGAAGACTAAGATCTTAGAGGGGGAGACACACTAATGTCCCACTAAAGACTGTCAGACAGCGCTTTCCAAATACCCAAGAGAGAGTGTCACTTTCACTATCTCAACATAAAGTTGGACCTTATTATGAAGCAGTAAAGTTACAACAGGTAATCTATAGTGAAAAGATCTTACCCCTATAACTGCAACAGTACATGTGCATTGAACAATAATGCTGCTGCCTAGCTGGAATCTTGAGCTCCAGAGTAAAAAATAAGAATTAATACAGTTTCAGTGTTGCCTTTCTAAGATCACGTCACTTGTTGTCTATGCTGACAGCGCTTTTCCCTGAGGAATGGAGTGGCTCAGGGAGTCAGCATTGCCTGGTCTTTTCAAGAAAAGTAAGGCCAATTTTCCTTAGTGTTCATAGGCCATATACAGCCATTACTCCTTAATGTTTTAGCAATGCTAAAGTTATTGTAGCCCCCGAAAGGTAGTGGTCTCCCTGGTTGTTGCTCCTCAAATACTCTGACACCTTTCCTTTGGGACCAATGGGCCCTGGGCTCCTGATAACTGGTACATCCACTCTGTGGCTGTGTATACCAATAATTTATCCCAGAGGTCACAGGGATGTTAATCAACTAAGATAGTAAATTAAACCCACACAAGAATAATAAGCATTCATTTCCTAGAACAGGGAATGGGGTAACTAAGGAAGGGGAGGGGAAGAGGAGAAAGACTTAGGGATGGTGACTAAACAGATCAGACATGCGTGTGCAGCTGTCAGTGGTGATGGCCACCACCTTGTGTGAAATCCTAGTTCGAGGAGCCTGGGTCAGTCCTTGGCCTGAGCTGTAGTGACTTAAATCAAATCAACAAAAGATGGAGTCAATAAACATAACATTGAGTCAACAAGCCCTTGCCCTCCAGGGCTTTCGTCTCCAGCTCCCCATCCATGTACTCCAGAAGGTTCCAAGTCTCCCAGAGACAACCTGGTGCTAGTTCCCCTGGCCATCTGGCAACAAGCTGTTGCTCCTTTGAAGTCCCAAGCTCTTCTGTCTCCTCATCATCTGTGTCTCATTCTTTATACTCAGGCTTGTTGTCATCAGCTACAGAAGCTGAGGATGTCTCTTTTCAGAGCTGACATTTCTCACAGCTGAGCCCACTTGAGGGTGGTTGCTGTGTACAGACAGGGAGGGTTCTTAACCCCTTCTTACCTGTGTTTTGTGGAGGAGATGTAGACCACTTCACAGCAATTAACATCAAAGTCAATAGACCTAGAGCTTGCAGGTCCGAGTGGAGAATTTGGTTTAATTGGAGGCAGAAATGCTGAGGAAGGATGGTCCAGTGTTTAGAGCAGTAGGCTGGGATGTGAAGAACCTCTTTTCTATTCTCTGCTGAGCCACAGACTTCCTATGTGACCATAGTCAAGTCACTTAGTCTCTGTGTGCCTCAATACACTGTCTTCATTGATGACTAGGATACAGGAGTAGAGAGTATGCTAATAAAACTTGAGGATGATCCCAAGCTGGGAGGGACTGCTATCACCTTGAAGGTCAGGATTAGAATTCAAAATGACCTTCACAAACTGGAGAATTGGTCAGAAATCAACACGATGAAAGTCAATAAAGACAAGTGCAAAGTACTACACTTAGGAAAGAAAAATCAAATGCACAAATACTCAGTGGGGAATGACTGGATCAGTGATAGTACTGCTGAAAAGGATCCGGGTTACAGTGAATATGAGTCCAACAATATGATGCAGTTGCGAAAAAGGCTAATATCATTCTGGGGTGTATTAACCAGAGTGTTGTATGTAAGACAGTACTCTGCACCGGTGAGGCCTCAGTTGGAGTGCTGCATCCTGTTCTGGCCACCACACTTTAGGAAAGATATAGACAATTTGGACAGAGTCCAGAGGAGAACAGTAGAAACGATAAAAAGTTTAGAAAACCTGACCTATGAGGAAAGGAAGACTGAGGGGGGAATTGATACCTGTCTTCAAATATGTTAAGGGATAGCTGTTATAAAGTGGATGGTGATCAATTTTTCTCCATCCACTGAAGGCAATAGGCCTAATCTGCAGCAAGGGAGTTTTAGGTTAGATATTAGGAAAAACTTTCCAACTAAGTTATTAAGCTCTGGAACAGGCTTCTGAGGGAGGCTATGGAAGCCCCATCACTGGCATTTTTAAAAAGAGATTGGACAAACACTTGTCAGGGATGCTCTGGGTTTACTTGGTCCTGGCTGCACAGGGGGCTGGACTTGATGACCTACTGAAGTCCTGTCCAGCCCTACATTTCTACGATTTGTAAATAGGGGCAATATTTCTCCGCCTCAAAGGGATGTTGTATAGATAAATATGTTACAAAGAATGACGTGGTCAGATGCTATGGCAGGGGTGGGAAAACTATGGCCCACGGACCGGATCCAACCAGCCAGCTGTTTTAATCTGGCCCTCAAGCTCCCGCTAGGGAGCAGGATCTGGGGCTTGCCCAGCTCCAGCCGGGGAGCAGGGTAGAGGGCTGCTCCATGCAGCTCCCGGAAGCAGCGGCATGGCATCCCTCTGGCTCCTTTGCATAGGGGCAGCCAGGGGGTGCTGCTGTGCACACTGCCTCCACCCCAAGCACCAGCCCAGCATCTCCCATTGGCCAGGAACTGCAGCCAATGGGAGCTGCAGGGGTGGTGTCTGCAGACGGGGTGGCGTGCACAACCGCCTGGCCATACCTCCATGTAGGAGCCAAAGAAGGGACATGCTGCTGCTTCCAGGAGCCGCTTAAGATAAGTGCCTGCACTCCTGAGCCTCTCCCCATGCCCCTTGGTCCCAGCCCAGAGCAACCTCCCACACCCCAAACCTCTCATCCCCAGCCCGCACCCCCAGCCGGAGCCCTCACCCGCCATGCCCCAAACCCTTATGCCAGCCCTGATCCCCCTCCTGCCCTCTGAACATCTCTGTCCTGGCCCAGAACACCCTCCTGCATCCCAAACCCCTTATCCTCAGCCCCACCCCAGAGCCCGCACCCCCAGCTAGAGCCTGCACCCCTTTCTGCACCCCAACCCCCTGCCCCAGCCCTGATCCCCCTCCCACCCTCCAAACCCCTCGGTCCCAGCCCAGAGCACTCTCCTACACCCCAAACGCCTCATCTCCAGAGCCCTCCCCCAGCCGGAGCCCTCACACCCCCCACCCCCTGACGTACCTCCCTCCCACACCCTGAACTCCTCATTTCTGGCCCCACCCCAGATCCCACACCCCCAACCAGAGCCCTCACCCCTGCACCCCAACCCCAGTTCTGTGAGCATTCATGGCCTGCCATACTATTTCTGTTCCCAGATGTGGCCCTCGGGTCAAAAATTTTCCCACCCCTGTGCCATGATAATGAGGGCTGTACAAATACCAAAACAGTCCTAAAGATTATATTGGGCCATAGGCATGGGAACTAAGGGTGCGGGGGGTGCTGCAGCATCCCCAGGTTTTGTGCACGGTCCCGGCCGCCAACCCCTTGCCCAGGGTCCCAGTGCTGCTGGCTCAGTGGCTGGGGCTCTGCTCCTGGCCCTCCGCCAGAGTCCAGGCTGGCCTTTGCTCCCAACCCCCCGCCCCATGCCTGGGACTCTGCTCCCAGCCCTGCACCCCAGGGTCCCAGCTGCAGAGCCCTGGACTCCACTCCTGGCCCCGCACCCGGGACGCCACTCCCAGTTCCAGCTGTGGTCCCAGCCTCAGCCCCCTTACCCCTGCCCGCATCCCCCCAACCCCCCTGGAGCCATGGCTCGGTCCTGGTCCCACCTCTGGGGAGAGGGGGCACGGATGGGGATACAGGGGGTATGAAGTAAAAAGTTTGGGGACCACTGGCTTTCAGGCCCCTCACACATACACACTGTAAAAAGTGTTCCAGCACCACTGACTCGGGCTGCAAATTAGACATTCTTTTGCAAATGACATGGGCACACAAATGGGCTACACAATTCTAGATTACATACACAGAGGCATCAGCAATCAGGGAAGTAATAGTCCCATTCTATACGTTTCCTGGGCAAAAACACCTAGAATGTTGTATTAAATTCTGAACACAACATTACCATACTTTCACAGAGTTTAAGGCCAGAAGGGACCATTAGATCACCTAATCTGACCACCTGTATATCATAGTATATCATATCTCCCAGTGATTCCTGTATTGAGCCCATTAACTTATGCTTGGCTAAAGCATATCTTCCAGAAAGGCAGCCAGTCGTGATCTGAAGACTTTAAGAGATGGAGAATTCCGCCACTTCCTTTGGTACTTCATTCTAATGGTTAATCACCCTCACTGTTAGAAATTTGTGCCTGATTTCTAATTTGTATTTGTCTGGCTTTGGCTTCCAGCTATTGGTTCTTGTTCTGCCTTTCTCTGCTAGATTAAAGATCCCTTTAGTACCCTGTATTTTCTCCTCTCCAGGATACTTATACACTGTGACCAAGTCACCTCTCAATCATCTTTTTGATAAACTAAACAGATTGAGCTCTTGAAGTCTCACACTGAGGCATTTTTTCCAGCCCTCAAATCATTTTGGGGACTTCTCTCTGCACCCTCTCCAACTTTCCAACATCCGTTATAAATGTGGCTATCAGAACTCTACTCAATATTCTAATATCTCACCAACGCCCTACAAAGAGGTAAAATCACTTCCCTGTTCTCACTGACTGGTCCCCTGAAGGATGTTGACAAATTGAAGGGAGTTCAAGTGAAGAGTAACAAACATATCAGAGGGCTGGAGTGATGTAATTAGATGGAAGTATTATGGCTCCAGTTCAGCAAAACATTTAAGCATGTCCTTGGTTATAAATACATTCACAAGTCAATCCCCATCTAACAAAGCACTTAGGTTACGGTTAAACATATTTAGTTGCTTTGCTGCTTCAGGCAACAAGAGCCACATAAATGGAACTTGACTAAGAAATGCCTATAGAGGGAAGGGAAAATAACAGGTGACAAATAATTGGAGGTTGTTAACAACAGCAATGGAGAGTAATCCAATTCATGTGATACATGAAGTTAGAACTAGTGGTAATGGAATGACATTAAGAAAAGGACAATTGAGGCTGAACATCAGGAAGAACTTCCCAACAGCAAGATGTTTCAGGCTGGGGAAGAATTTCCCATAGTAAGTAGCAGCCCTATTTCAAATGGAATATCCATGGTTTATAGGGTCTTTAAAAGGGCTGCTGACTGTTTTGATGGCAGCAGATGCAACCTTAGGAAACATCCCAAAGTCTCAATTTTGCTAATGCTTCCCATTTTAAAATTTTGCTCTCCAGAACCAGAGCAATTGTCCCCATAAATCTCTTTATCGTTATGCTGTACTGACAGGCTGCGATCGGCAATGTATTTAGCCTTCTAAACCTAAACAAAAATTAGTCTTGCAAAGTCCTGTACTGCCTGTGGTTTGGCATGTTGCTAATAAGCTGACACTGCTCATTTAGGTCTATATTTGCATCTGGCCTGAGGAAGTGGGCTAGGCACTGGAGACACACAGAGAGATACTTCCCCTGAGGCCATGGAGCAGTGGTAGAGTCATTCTGCAGGTGCTGCTTCAGCCATTATGCTGCAGAGACCACCTCCCCCCTAATATTTCTCCTCTGTGAAAGAATAGGTGGACCTACATATAATCTCCAGCAAATTCTCCAGATCCAACCTCCTTTTGCCTGGCCCCCACTTACCTCCTGCATGGTGGTGCACAAAGAGCCATCACAGGGCTGAGAATCACAAAAGAAAGTTAGCTAATACCCATTCCTAGTTTAGTGCATTTCCTTCTTTTTAACCATGATGGCTTGTTTCTCATCCACCCTTTGTCCTATATCTGTTATCTGCCTATGAATACTTTTGCATTCTTTTGAGTTTTAAAAGCACCAGAGAAAACACTTATCAGCAAACAGGTTATGTTCTGTCATGGGAAAAGAATGTCCACTGTATGTTAAACGTCAAAAGTGGAGTGTTAAGTGGTAAAATATAATTAAGGAGATAGGAACAGCAATTCCTAGGACGGACAGCATATGAATTCTGGTTGACAAGAAATTGTAAAGAGACCAGGTGGGCGAGGTAATATCTTTTATTGGACCAACTTCTGTTGGTGAGAGAGACAAGCTTTGACGCTTACAGATTTGAAGAAGAGCTCTGTGTAAGCTCAAAAGCTTGTCCCTTTCACCAACAGAAGTTGGTGCAATAAAAGATATCACCTCATCCACCTTGTCTCTCTAATTCTCCAGGACCAACACAGCTACAACATCACAGCAAATGAGAAATTGTAAGTTATATAAAACTATGGAAGTCCCTGATTATCTATCCTTTTGCAGTGGATCCAATCTAGCTTAAATACAGTGATTAGTGAAAGAATTGCTCAATGAAAATGTAGATTGGTGTACGTTGCCAAAGTTACATGGGGTTTGTAAAGACGTCACTCTGTGGTCACAGAGACTTTGTGGTTGACAAGTGTATCATGTATGTAGACCATACGTACAACAGCAGTGATAGGACTCAGAAGGACTTTCCGCTCCAAAACCATAGACAATTTACTAATTGAGCTAAAAGAGAGTGGTTAGTTAACCCGTGTTCATCATATTATAGCTTACACTGTCAGTAGGCCAGTGCCTAGAATGTGATATGATCACATGTACTTGAGCAGATCCTCTATTCTCTCCAACCAAGGGCACTAATGCACACTTGTCATGATATCACAGATTGTAGCCAACAGCCTCCTATTACAGTCAAAGGAAGTCCTGTGGCTAAAATGCTGTGCAGCATTTACAATTTTGCTCCTGTTTATACACTTTTTTTTTCTGTGACAAGGTCCTGTATTGCTGCTTCTGGAGACTGAAGCCTTCTGTCCACAGAAGAGATACATCACAGACTGCAGCAGTCCAAGCTTCCCCAATCTGCTCTCTGTGTGCTTCAACCCTGACCTGGAGGTAAGAAGGAAGCTCATTTTCTATGTCCACTTCCTTCTGGTTTCTCTGCCAACAAGGATGCCATTTATGATGAAGGTTTGTTGTTATGGATACCTGTCTACTTTCAATTGCATTGACATCACCTGTTCATTTCATATAAGGCGCTGAACAGCCATCAGGTAGTAGCAACTATCAATCACCACCGACCTGATCTTGTCTGCAGGGCAAAGTGTGCGAGAATGGTGCGATTTGTAAAGCACTCTAACATGTTGCACTGTTGCATACAACGTTAACATGGGCAAAGTACCTTTTAGAGCAGTGATACTCAGACTGTGGCTTGTGAGCTGCAAGTGGCTCTTTAACGTGTCTCCTGCGGTTCTTTGCAGCACAGGATATTGAAACACAGTGTGATTTAATTATTAACTAATCGAAGTTATTAACCAATCGGGATGCTTTTATTATGTTATTAACCAATTAAGTTATGAACTTGCTCAAGTTATTAACTTATTTGTTGTGAGAATAACTTATAATATATATAAACTAAATATTTCCTGGTCATACTGTTTAAATATGTAAATGGAATGTACAATATGTAAATGTAAATATAGTAAATGAAACAATGAATTCACACTTCGGTGGCACTTTTGGGTAATGTTGATCACTAATTTGGCTCCTGCTGAACCACTGAGGTCTGGGTGTCACTGTTTTAGAGTATGTCTGCACTGCAATAACAGATCCTTGGCACAGCCCTGGCTGACACCCGTCATCTGCCTCAGCCTCATGGGGCTCAGGCTGCAGGGCTATAAATTGCAATGTAGATATTTGGGCTGGAGCCTGGAATCTGAGACCCTGGGTGGAGGGAGACGGGTGCTGGAACAATTTGCATAGTGGGGGTGCTGAGAGCCATTGAACCAAACTGTAAACCCTGTATATGATGGAAACCACTTCAAGCCAGGGGGTGGGGAAGCACCCCCAGCACTCCTACTTCCAGCACCTATGGAGGGAGGGTCTCAGAGTCCAGGCTTCAGCCTCAGCTCGAGCATCTGCACTGCTATTTTTAGTCCTGCAGCCCAAATGCTGCAAACCCAAGTCAGCTGACCCAGAATCTGAGACTCAATGCCATTGGGTTTTTTATCGCAGTGTAGACGTACCCTTAGAGTGTGTCAGCAGGGTCTACACAGGGCACATTAGTGCACTTTACAAATCACACCCATCTAGTGTGCTTTGCCAGTGCTGTGTAGACAACAACTGGCTTTCAACTGGTGACCTAGTGGTGAAGAGTTCTCCACCCGCTCTCTGTCCTTTGAGCCATCCTGTCCCCTAGCTGTTTTAACTCCTTGGTCCTTGAGCAGACCACTTCCCTGTAGATACACCTAAAGGACAGGCTTTTAAACTGTTATGCATGCACCCAGAAAGACCACCTTTCCAGTGCAGAAGTGCATCAAGCACTCCAGAAGAAAATTTCTATTTCTATATATGCTGATTCAGCACAGCTGGGGACATGCAGCAGCAGGCCTTTGTTTTTGATTATGAAAGACTATTATGCTCCATATTGTGTTCAGGTGGGCCTGGTGCAAGTTCCTGTGTAAGGAAAAATCCTTAAATTTGAAGCAATTGTGTTGTAATGTTCAATATTTCCTGTTTTGAAGCTGTAAAAAGAACATGCGATATAATCAACTTCCAATTCTTCAAATCCTACAAAGACTCATCATGTATAAGTAGTTGCTCCGTATAAAGAATCTGAGTCAAAAAAAACAATAACCACATCCTAAGTATTGGCAGCTTTTTGAAAACTTTTCAGGGCATCAGATAGCAGCCGTCACAGGCTAAAGAGCAGCCTGTTTTACCATTAAAAGGCCTGACCCAGATCCCAAGGATATCTTCATTCTGCACCTCATTGAAAGCCCACTGAAATCAGCAGAAAAGCTTTGTTAGGCTTAGGCATAGGCCCTTCATGAGAACTGCATTTCAGATTCATTTTCTAAATCAAATTGTACAAGCCGTATAGCTGATAGAAGAAGACATAATGCTCTGAAGCAGACAATCACACGCTGAAGGCAAAGAGAGAGAAAGAAAGAACCAAAGAAAGGTCTCCATTGGTTTACAAGCAATATGTTCTACTGGATTTCACATGTAGGTGTTTCAATACATTAACCACTGAGGGCCTGTTGTCCTATTGATATTCTGGCTATAAGACTAGCTAGGGCTAGGGCTCAAGCATGCAAACCCTCCAGTTATTTGTAAAACCACCCTGCAACATCCTTCCGCTCCTGTTAATCAAAGATCTTAGCTTGAAGCAGAGATACAAGGTAGATACCGGTAGCTAAGAAAGCACCTTCGGTATAAAACAGATACTGGAAGTCAGCATATTTGAATCTCACATTTAAATAAACAGCATACTTAGAGGTGTTATTGGTCACCATGTTTTTTTTACCTTTGAAAGGAAAAAATAAAAATTAAACTAATGAAATATTAAGGTTGAGAGTTTAAATGCACAAAACATAAGAAATTCAAAGTTATCATTCCCACAAGGTTTATAACCCACCCATTTTATATATTTGTTTTTATCACAGAGCTAGATTATGAAACTATAACTTTGAATGCTCTGACTTTTGCACATTATAATTCAGGGATGGGCAAACTTTTTGGCCTGAGGACCACATCTGGGAATAGAAATTGTATGGCGGGCCATGAATGCTCACAAACTTGGGGTTGGGTGCAGGAGGGGGTGCGGGCTCTGGGGTGGGGCCAGAAATGAGGAGTTCATGGTGTAGGAGGTGGCTCCAGGCTGGGGCAGCGGAGTAGGGTACAGGGAGATTGAGGGCTCCGGCTACGGGTGTGGGCTTTGGGGTGGGGCTGGGGATGAGGAGTTTGGGGTGTAGGAGGGCTGGGACTGAGGGGTTCAGAGGGTGGGAGGAGGATCAGGGCTGGGGTAGGGGGTTGGGGCATAGGGAGAGGCTCAGGGGTGCAGACTCAGGGCAGTGCTTACCTCAAGCGGCTCCCAGAAGCAGCAGCATGTCCCTTCTCTAGCTCCTATGTGAAGGCGCGGCCAAGTGGCTCTGCACACTGCCCCGTCTGCAGGCACCGCCCCTGCAGTTTCCATTGGCTGCGGTTCCCAACATGCAGAGCAGAGGCCCCTGGCTGCCTCTACGCATAGGAGCCAGAGTGGGGCCTGCCGCTGCTTCCAGGAGCTGTGTGGAGCAGCCCCCGATCCTGCCCTCCAGCTGGAGCACGTGAGCAGGGCAAGCCTCAGACCCCGCTCCCCAGTGACAGCTCAAGGGCTGGATTAAAATAGCTGGTAGGCCATAGTTTGCCCAGCCCTGTTTTAATTCATAACCACATCATTGTCTTAACTTACTTTCCTATTTAGTTCCGTAGAAAGATTGAATGCTTATTCATCAATGCTCTATTATTTCTAAATGCCACCATTATATATATACACACATATATGTGTCAATTCACCCAAACTTGTCAAAGACAAGTGCTCCACTCCCACTGCTTCCTGGAAGTCACTTGGTACTGGGTTTAGTCCAAGTGCAAAGTTTCCAGGAATTAAAGCATTGGTTGCCACAAGTGCCCTCCTGAAGTATTTTGCTTTAGACAACCCTGTTAATCTCACCATCAATGCACAGTCATAGAGTTACACACACGTGGTCTAGCCAGACTCTTGATTTTCCTCCTTCCCAGCCCTACCCAGTCTGAACAACCTACTACTTGCCCTACATTCTTTCCCTAGGCCTCTCTCTTCTCTGGCCAGCCATCCTCAAAACAAAAACCTCTACTTTTTGCTGCTGGCACCTTGGTCTCTAGTATGACCTTCTCAGTGCTGCTCACCCACCTGGTCCACAGTCCTAGAGTCCTCTACAAGGCAGCCTGGTATTGTATTCAGTACACCTGTCAAGCACTCCCGAACATTTACCTTGGTTAGTCCTAGAGAATGTGCTGCAGTGCATACAGAAACTGCATGTTTTCTTTCTAAGCACTGCTTGGGGCAGGATACTTTCCAGCCCCAAATGGGTTCTCCCGCAAACCCAGAACAGCCAGTATACCCCATCACACCTCTTCTTCATGTATTCTTTTAAACAAACCTGGATACTTCCATGTCTCTGCTTTCCCAATGTCTAACAAGGGTAGGGCTATAGATGGAAATAAACTAGTGTAGGCTCAACCTGAATAAGATGAAGTGATGTTAACAGGCAGGAAAAACAACTAGATTGGAATAAGCAGGGGTGTGAGTGCCCTTTCCATTGGAATGGTACTGTGTGCTAACCTTTCCCAGTTGAGTATGCAGTCTTGAGTCGATCTATTACTGTTCCTGAGTTACAAGGTAACATCTGTGGCAAATAGTGCCATTTGCATTATCAGTTTGGCTAGGGGCTATTCCTGCCTGGTGTAAATCTCAGCACATAGTTATAATTACATGGCTTTGGTTTCAAGTCTAGAGTACTACAGTGCACTCTCTGGGAACATCTTTGAAAAACACCTGGAAGTTTTAGCAAGCAAAGAATGCACCATTTCTTGAGTGATGGAAGCCATTGTGTGCACATAACACCAGCGTTTTGTGCTCCATACTGACTACCTATTTGCTCCTGGGTGCTGTTCAAGATGTTAGTTATCATCAATAAACATTTCTAAAATAGGAGAGCATGGACTGTGAAATTTTAAATGTCATGCTAAAATAGGTCACTTGAACGAAGCCTAGTAAAATATATAGCTAATTTCCAAACACACACACTGTTATAGCTGTTGCGGAAGAACTGTTAGACATAGACACATTTTCTGTATATCAGTGACTTGATTTCCTACTTAGGTCAGCTGTAATCAAAGTCAGTGAAAAAGATGAATTGATCTCCCTCACAGTATGAATATAATTATTATAACGGACTCCTCTAATTTTTAGGCAACTTAACTTAGACATGTAGTTTGTGGCAGATAATTCTTTGGCCCTCACCAAATATAATAATAAGAAATAAATGGTACACCAGAATTCAATATGAATCAGGTCACTTCTGCATTATCAGTTTTAAGATCGAACAAGCACACATATTTATCTTTCAGTTCAATGGCACCATCTTACAAGGCTCATGAAATTATTCCAGGAAATATACATGTCAAAACCATTTTGTTGTCAAAAAGCTGCTTATTTTTGTGATACCTGTACCATCTTCTTTCTGAAAACCAATTTAAATTAATTACTTCTGGGATTTTTTAATTCTTGAAGGTGATCAAAGAGAAATGTCATGAGAATAAAAAGTTTTCTCATGCACACACAAGTTTTTACCTTAACCAATTTGTTTTCCATCTTTCAGAAAAATAAAAATGATGTACAATTACATTATCAGAAATTTGTAGTCTAAAAAAATGACCATCATAAGAATAAAATACCACTGTAAAGTTGGTAGAAAAAAATTCATATGGAGTTTTGATCATTTCTTTTTAGAAAAATCATGATGCATAAATGTTAAATATGTTATAAAATAATTTTAAACAAGTGATTAAATGAAAAGATAGTGTATGAATCTTTTTCTCCAGTATTAAAATATTTTTTAAAAGCAAGTGTAGCAGGGTGGACCCTGCTCCTGCCTGAGGGGTTTAAAAGTGGCCTGGCAGGGCTTGAGAGCTGCTGCTCTAAAAGCTGGGCTGATTGAGGAAGTGGCTGCAGGTGAGGCCACACCCCAAACTGAGCCACAGCTGGCCCCTATAAAAGGCCAGGGAGGCCAGAGGCCCAAGACAGTCTCTCTCTGCCTTCAGAGAGAGAAGGGCCTAGGTGCAGGGAGCTTGAGACTGGATACCTGATTGAAGCAGGGCTGGGGAAAGGCTGAGGAGCTGGGGAGCTCTAGCCTAGAAAGCCCCAGGCTGCGACCTAGCATAGGGCAACTGGTACTGGGGGTTGCAGAGGGCAGCCCAGGGGTAGGCTAAGGCAGCAGGTCCAAACCCAACTTTGCCTGTGATGAGTAGGCTGATACTGCAGCCTGCCCCAGAGTGTGGGGCTAGACAATGACTGGCAGTAGCCAATACTGAGGCAAGGTGGGGATAGAGGGTGGGGGTTCCAAAAGGAGGGGAGACCCAGAGAGAAAGGGGTTACTGCCAGGGGCAGCACCCCATGTGAAAGGGCACCGGGTCCAGGGAGGGACACGGGGGCCTGAAGACAGGTGGATCACTGGCCTGCAGAGGGCGCTCCAGCACTGGACAGAGCTAATTCCCAGAGTCACCAGCAGGAGGCGCCGCGGGGGTGAGTCCGACCCGTCTACACGTGGTGGAGAATGCGGGCATAGCGGTCCGCCCCTGATACAAGGGGCCAGGGCAAGGACTGTCGGACTATTGCCTGGACTTTGAAAATGAAGAGAGACTACTACTGGAGAGCTTGTGTGGCCCGGCTCGCTGAGCAGCAAGCAGGGCTGCTTCAGCTGCTGCGGGGGCGGGCACATTGACCTCAACAGGGGCCAGGCACCTTGGGCTGGAGGCCAGGGCCTAAAGACTGTTTTGCCTGTGGGCGACGGGGACACCTGAGAAGGGTGTGCCCCTACTGGGTTGGGGCAGAGAAGCCTCACCCAGACAAGACTCGAGTGCCCCCTATGAAGTTAACAGGGGGGCTCCAAACCTGTTGGGCTTGTGGGGAGCAGGGACACCTGAAGAGAGTGTGCCCTCATGGAGCTCCCAAGGCCCGGGCCAGCCCAGAAGGAGGGGCTAGGGCCCAAACAACCAGGACTGGGGCCGTGGCAGGGGGAAGGTGCCAAGGGTGCTTCCACTGCCACACCAAGGGCCACATAAAAAGGCATTGCCCCCTGAGGCAGAGAGGGGGAGTTCCTGAAACCAAGGCTCGGTCTGGGACTAGCCACCAGGAAGGGGTAGTCCAGACTGAGGCCCCTAAGGAGAAAGAGGCTGGGGCAGAGAGGCCTCACCTAAAAAAGGGAACCCACATAGTGGCCAGGAGGGCCGATGTGGGAACCCAAACAGAAATGGGGACGCACGTAGGACTAGGGAGGTCTACAGTGGAAACCCAGACAATGAGAGAAGCAAGCAGGCTGCTCCAAACACTGGAGAGCCTGCAGCAGGAGAGGGATGTCCTGAGGGCCCAGTTGAGGAGAAAGCTGGGCCGATAGGACAACAACACCCTGCCTACTCCCCCCCGATGGAGGGGTTCTTGAGGTGGGGGGTGTGTAGCAGGGTGGACCCTGCTCCTGCCCTGAGGGGTTTAAAAGTGGCCTGGCAGGGCTTGAGAGCTGCTGCTCTAAAAGCTGGACTGATTGAGGAAGTGGCTGCAGGTGAGGCCACACCCCAAACTGAGCCACAGCTGGCCCCTATAAAAGGCCAGGGAGGCCAGAGGCCCCAAGACAGTCTCTCTCTGCCTTCAGAGAGAGAAGGGCCTAGGTGCAGGGAGCTTGAGACTGGATACCTGATTGAAGCAGGGCTGGGGAAAGGCTGAGGAGCTGGGGAGCTCCAGCCTAGAAAGCCCCAGGCTGCGGCCTAGCATAGGGCAACTGGTACTGGGGGTTGCAGAGGGCAGCCCAGGGGTAGGCCAAGGCAGCAGGTCCAAACCCAACTTTGCCTGTGATGAGTAGGCTGATACTGCAGCCTGCCCTAGAGTGTGGGGCTAGACAATGACTGGCAGTAGCCAATACTGAGGCAAGGTGGGGATAGAGGGTGGGGGTTCCCCAAGGAGGGGAGACCCAGAGAGAAAGGGGTTACTGCCAGGGGCAGCACCCCATGTGAAAGGGCACCGGATCCAGGGAGGGACACGGGGGCCTGAAGACAGGTGGATCACTGGCCTGCAGAGGGCGCTCCAGCGCTAGACAGAGCTAATTCCCAGAGTCACCAGCAGGAGGCGCCGTGGGGGTGAGTCCGACCCGTCTACAGCAAGGAAATTTCTAAAAAAAAAAAACTCATTTGAAGTAAGCTTACATAAGCACTACATACAGCAGAGAGGCAAACAGAAGGAGTTTGCCTGGGATCCCTCTGAGCAGAGGTACGCTAAGTGCTGCAGTAGGGGGACTGCGCTGGTGAGTATCTGAGTGTCTGTTGGGGGTGCAGTTTGGCAGTTTGACTGTGTGCTTGATTGTTTGATTGCTTGTTTGACCAGTGTGACCTGGGAGTGCTTTGTTCCAGCTGGGCCTGACTGTTATAAAAAGGCAGTCAGCTGCGAACCAGCTGAGCAGTGAACAGCAGAGAGGCAAACAGAAGGAGTTTGCCTGGGAGTTCGCCCGGAGAGAGCCTACTGAGGCCCCCCCTCGCAGGTTTCTCTGAGTAGCTTCTGCCACAAGTAAGGAAGCTCTTGGAAGGAAGAGACTATGGATGCTGAGCGATCCGCTGTTGTGACCTGAACAGGATGCGCCATGTTCATCTTCCTTCCACAGGATAGAAGCGACTTTGTCTGTACAAAGTGCAAGCTGATCTCCATATTGGAAGAGAAGATTCAAGGTCTGGAGAAACGAATATCAACCCTGCGTTCCATAAAAGAAAATGAGGATTTCCTGGATAGACGACAGGATCAGCTTCAGCGGGTACAATGTTCTGAAGATTCAGAGCAGGCTGCGCAGCGGGGACAGAAGGCCAGTGAGGATAATTGGCGGCATGTGACTTCCAGGAGAGGAAAGAGTACCAGAAATGTCCATGTACCAGTAACACAGATGCAGGTGAGCAACCGTTTTCATGTTCTCTCCGCAGGTACTAGTGCAGAGGGTGGAGTGGATGATACATCTGAGGGAACAGAGCAGAAGGAGACTCCACTGATTGGAAGGCATGAGATGCACCGTCCTAGGGATGGGGGTTCCACGACCACCACTCCCAAGAGGAGGAGGAGGAGGGTGGTGGTGGTCGGGGACTCTCTCCTCAGGGGGACTGAGTCATCTATCTGCCACCCTGACTGGGAAAACCGAGAGGTGTGCTGCTTGCCAGGGGCTAGGATTCAAGATGTGACGGAGAGACTGCCGAGACTCATCAAGCCCTCGGATTGCTACCCCTTCCTGCTTTTCCACGTGGGCACCAATGATACTGCCAAGAATGACCTTGAGCGTATCACTGCAGACTACGTGGCTCTGGGAAGAAAGATAAAGGAGTTTGAGGCGCAAGTGGTGTTCTCGTCTATCCTCCCTGTGGCAGGAAAAGGCCAGGGTAGAGACCGTCGAATCGTGGAAATCAACGAATGGCTACGCAGATGGTGTCAGAGAGAAGGGTTTGGATTCTTTGACCATGGGATGGTCTTCCAAGAAGAAGGATTGCTAGGCAGAGACGGGCTCCACCTCACGAAGAGAGGGAAGAGCATCTTTGCAAGCAGGCTGGCTAACCTAGTGAGGAGGGCTTTAAACTAGGTTCACCGGGGGAAGGAGACCAAAGCCCCGAGGTAAGTGGGGAAGTGGGATATCAGGAGAAAGCACAAGTAGGTGAGTGCAAGACGGGAGGGCTCCAGCCCCATACTGGGACACCAGGACAATCAGTGAGTTATCTTACATGCCTATACACAAATGCAAGAAGCCTGGGGAACAAGCAGGGAGAACTAGAAGTCCTGGCACAGTCAAGGAATTATGATGTAATTGGAATAACAGAGACTTGGTGGGATAACTCACATGATTGGCGTACTGTCATGGATGGATATAAACTGTTCAGGAAGGATAGGCAGGGCAGAAAGGGTGGGGGAGTTGCGTTGTATGTAAGAGAGCAGTATGACTGCTCAGAGCTCCGGTATGAAACTGCAGAAAAACCTGAGAGTCTCTGGATTAAATTTAGAAGTATGAACAACAAGGGTGATGTCGTGGTGGGAGTCTGATACAGACCACCAGACCAGGGGGATGAGGTGGACGAGGCTTTCTTCCAGCAACTAACAGAAGTTGCTAGATCACAGGCCCTGGTTCTCATGGGTGACTTTAATCACCCCGATATCTGCTGGGAGAGCAATACAGCGGTGCACAGACAATCCAGGAAGTTTCTGGAAAGTGTAGGGGACAATTTCCTGGTGCAAGTGCTGGAGGAACCAACTAGGGGAAAAGCTCTTCTTGACCTGCTGCTCACAAACAGGGAAGAAATAGTAGAGGAAGCAATAGTGGATGGGAACCTGGGAGGCAGTGACCATGAGATGGTCGAGTTCAGGATCCTGATACAAGGAAGAAAGGAGAGCAGTAGAACAGAGACCCTGGACTTCAGAAAAGCAGACTTTGACTCCCTCAGGGAATTGATGGGCAAGGTCCCCTGGGAGAATAACATGATGGGGAAAGGAGTCGAGGAAAGCTGGCTGTATTTTAAAGAATCCTTATTGAGGTTGCAGGAACAAACCATCCCAATGTGTAGGAAGAAAAGTAAATATGGCAGGCGACCAGCTTGGCTTAACAGTGAAATCCTTGCTCGTCTTAAACACAAAAAAACAGCTTACAAGAAGTGGAAGATTGGACAAATAACCAGGGAGGAGTATAAAAGTATTGCTCAGGCATGCAGGAGTGAAATTAGGAAGGCCAAATCACACTTGGAGTTGCAGCTAGCCGGAGATGTTAGGAGTAACAAGAAGGGTTTCTTCAGGTATGTTAGCAACAAGAAGAAAGTCAAGGAAAGTATGGGCCCCTTACTGAATGAGGGAGGGAACCTAGTGACAGAGGATGTGGAGAAAGCTAGTGTACTCAATGCTTTTTTTGCCTCTGTCTTCACAGACAAGGTCAGCTCCCAGACAGCTGCACTCTGCAGCATGGTATGGGGAGGAGGTGACCAGCTCTCTGTGGAGAAAGAAGTAGTTCAGGACTATTTAGAAAAGCTGGACGAGCACAAGTCCATGGGGCCGGATGCGCTGCATCCGAGGGTGCTAAAGGAGTTGGCCGATGAGATTGCAGAGCCATTGGCTATTATCTTTGAAAAATCATGGCGATCGGGGGAGGTCCCGGATGACTGGAAAAAAGCTAATGTAGTGCCCATCTTTAAAAAAGGGAAGAAGGAAGATCCAGGGAACTACAGGCCAGTCAGTCTCACCTCAGTCCCTGGAAAAATCATGGAACAGGTCCTCAAGGAATCAATTCTGAACCACTTAAAGGGGGGAAAGTGATCAGGAACAGTCAGCATGGATTCACCAAGGGCAAGTCATGCCTGACTAACCTAATTGCCTTCTATGATGAGATAACCGGCTCTGTGGATGAGGGGAAAGCAGTGGATGTGCTATTTCTGGACTTTAGCAAAGCTTTTGATACAGTCTCCCACAGTATTCTTGCCAGCAAGTTAAAGAAGTATGGGCTGGATGAATGGACGGTAAGGTGGATAGAAAACTGGCTAGATGGTCGGGCTCAACGGGTAGTGATCAATGGTTCCATGTCTAGTTGGCAGCCGGTATCAAGTGGAGTGCCCCAAGGGTCGGTGCTGGGGCCGGTTTTGTTCAATATCTTCATTAACGATCTGGAGGATGGTGTGGACTGCACCCTTAGCAAGTTTGCAGATGACACTAAACTGGGAGGAGTGGTTGATACGCTGGAGGGTAGGGATAGGATACAGAGGGACCTAGACAAATTAGAGGATTGGGCCAAAAGAAATATGATGAGGTTCAACAAGGACAAGTGCAGAGTCCTGCATTTAGGACGGAAGAATCCCATGCACTGCTATAGACTAGGGACCGAATGGCTGGGCAGCAGTTCTGCAGAAAGGGACTTAGGGGTTACAGTGGATGAAAAGCTGAATATGAGTCAACAGTGTGCCCTTGTTGCCAAAAAAGGCTAATGGCATTTTGGATTGTATAAGTAGGGGCATTTCCAGCAGATCGAGGGATGTGATCATTCCCCTCTATTCAGCACTGGAGAGGCCTCATTTGGAGTACTGTGTCCAGTTTTGGACCCCACACTACAAGAAGGATGTGGATAAATTGGAGAGAGTCCAGCGGAGGGCAACAAAAATGATTAGGGGGCTGGAGCACATGACTTATGAGGAGAGGCTGAGGGAACTGAGATTGTTTAGCCTGCAGAAGAGAAGAATGAGGGGGGATTTGATAGCTGCTTTCAACTACCTGAAAGGGGGTTCCAAAGAGGATGGATCTAGACTGTTCTCAGTGGTAGAAGATGACAGAACAAGGAGTAATGGTCTCAAGTTGCAGAGGGGGAGGTTTAGGCTGGACATTAGGAAAAACTTTTTCACTAGTAGGGTGGTGAAGCACTGGAATGGGTTACCTAGGGAGGTGGTGGAACCTCCTTCCTTAGAGGTTTTTAAGGTCAGGCTTGACAAAGCCCTGGCTGGGATGATTTAGTTGGGGATTGGTCCTGCTTTGAGCAGGGGGTTGGACTAGATGACCTCCTGAGGTCCCTTCCAACCCTGAGATTCTATGATTCTATAGACAATAGTTCCACCAATGCAGACTCTAAAATCAAAGACCCCCCTCTTATAAAAGGGGTTCATAGACACTCATACCAATGTGCATTCTTATAGAAATTAACCATTCTGAAATCAACATTCTGCAAAAATTATTCTGAAACCTAAATTGACTAGTGTGACAGCTAGGGTTTTTCAGAATATTTACATTTTAAATTTGTCTAATATGTATTGTGATATTATTGGTATAATTTTTGCTCGAAAAAAGTACCCTGGCTCATCCAGTTACTTTAAGTTAGCATTAATCTGTAGTTTTCACTGCATTATAAACAGTGTGTGTGGTGTCTTATGTAAAAATGAGAGAGTTTTTATATTTGGCAAATTATATTGACTTATGACATTTTTATGTGTATGTTTAAATTTAGAACTTTTTAATAGTCCTTGCTGCAACTGTTGCATGAAATGTAAACTCATGGTTTGATTGTGGGTCAGAGCTAAGGTTGTTGTGAGTGTTGTCACTTTTATTTCTGTTACTTGTATTGTGATGCTAATTGAGTTATTTAGTTAAATATATTTCTTGGAGTCATTACTTTAGTTTTCTGTTTTATTTGACTTGCCAGTTCTGCAAAGTTATCTGCCAGTATAGAGTTCCCTATGCCTGGGTGTAGACCCATTAAAGGAATAGTTGAAAGTGTAACTGAACATTTCTTGCCCATTTACTAGGTGAAGATAACTGACTTTCAGTTCCCAACACTCAAATTTTCTTCTGGTCCTGGCATTCCTGGCATTGTTGAAAGTCATGCTCTGTTTCTGCCAACCCTCGTCCACATAATATATAATCTAGTTGTACCTTATATATTTTTGATGCTGAGTGGTGACCATTTTCAGCTATAAATTTAATTAACCGTGAGGATGCTTTGAGCTTTTGGAATTGATACTCTTTGTTATTTAAATCCAAATAAATGTACATCAGTCACGAAAGAGCAAAAAATGAACTCCCTAAGCATCCTGGGAGAGCCCCAGCACTGGGTCCCAGTCACAGCCTTTTCGTGCTTGTTATCCTTATATTTAGACTGCTTCCCTTAGGATTAAAGTGGCTCATGGCTTGAACCCAGTGATTTGTCCCTGACTTTACAAAACAGTTGCTGACCTTCCAAAGTGGCTCCTCCTGCTGTCTCCAACTCTCTGTAATCTAATATAAGAGACAAGGTAGGAAGCCTGTAGCTTCAAAATCCTATTACCACCCTGCCATAAAGCTGTTCTGTTATATAGCATAGTGCAAATACTCAGACAAACCTTTGCAAGTTTTGGTTCTCCATTATTGTTTCAGGGCAGCCTGATGACCCCATATGCTGAGTCTGTTCTTCTGGTTCCATCCACGTTTGCATGTTGTCAGCCTGGATGTGCTTAGGATGCCGTTTCACCTCTCCACGTGCTAGTGCTAAGCAGTCAATATTGCAAACAGCTCCCCAAGGCTACATGGTCAGGGCGGTTTAGCCTTTCCCGCCTTCTTACCACGACATTGCCAACTGGCTTTCCTCAGTAAGGCAGCAGATTGATCTAGCCCATATCTCCAGGTTGCTTGAACCAGCAGGCCACTCAAATCTGTTGCAAAAAGGTAACCCTGAATATGTCCACCCCCAGCTTACTCTCTGTGCAGAACAGCCTAGCCTAAAATGCCCCTTTATTGAACTTGTCAATAGTTCTCCTCAAATCATGGCAGCTGGTTTGGTCTGTCAGCTCTTACTATCAGCCTGCCAATGACAGGGGCCAATTCAAATGACAGTAATCCAGGAGCACTGAGGAAGAAGTAGCAAAGAGTCCTGTGGCACCTGATAGACTAACAGACGTATTGGAGCATGAGCTTTTGTGGGTAAATATCCACTTCGTCGGATGCATGTACATGTACTGCTTTTACAGATCCAGACTAACACGGCTACCCCTGATACTTGAGGAAGAAGTGTCTCTCTCAGTATGAGACATGCACTCGTAGCTGCTGGGCCTGTGTATGTACTGTGACCTGCAGAACAAGAGACCAGTCCCAAACCACTAATGCCTGTAGGCAGCATCTCATAGACTCATAGACTTTCAGGTCAGAAGGGACCATTATGATCATCTAGTCTGACCTCCTGCACAACGCAGGCCACAGAATCTCACCCATCCACTTCTATAACAAACCCCTAACCTGTGTCTGAGTTATTGAAGTCCTCAGATTGTGGTTTGAAGACCTCAAGCTGCAGAGAATCCTCCAGCAAGTGACCCGCGCCCCATGCTGCAGAGGAAGGCGAAAAACCTCCAGGGCCTCTGCCAATCTGCCCTGGAGGAAAATTCCTTCCCGGCCCCAAATATGGCGATCAGTTAAACCCTGAGCATGTAGGCAAGACTCACCAGCCAGCACCCAGGAAAGGATTCTCTATAGTAACTCAGATCCCAACCCATCTAACATCCCATCACAGACCACTGGGCATACTTACCTGCTGATAACCAATGATCAATTGCTAAATTAATTGCCAAAATTAGGCTATCCCATCATACCATCCCCTCCATAAACTTATCAAGCTTAGTCTTAAAGCTAGATATGTCTTTTGCCCCCACTATTCCCCTTGGAAGGCTGTTCCAGAGCTTCACTCCTCTAATGGTTAGAAACCTTCATCTAATTTCAAGTCTAAACTTCCTAGTGTCCAGTTTATATCCATTTGTTCTTGTGTCCACAGTGGTACTAAGCTTAAATAATTCCTCTCCCTCCCTGATATTAATCCCTCTGATATATTTATAAAGAGCAATCATATCCCCCCTCAACCTTCTTTTGGTTAGGCTAAACAAGCCAAGCTCTTTGAGTCTCCTTTCATAAGACAGGTTTTCCATTCCTCGGATCATCCTAGTAGCCCGTCTCTGAACCTGTTCCAGTTTGAATTCATCCTTTTTAAACATTGGAGACCAGAACTGCACACAGTATTCCAGATGAGGTCTCACCAGTGCCTTGTACAGCGGTACTAATACCTCCTTATCTTTGCTGGAAATACCTCGCCTGATGCATCCTAAAACTGCATTAGCTTTTTTAATGGCCATATCACATTGGCGGCTCATAGTCATCCTGTGATCAACCAATACTCCGATCTCCCATGACACAGCAAACATTCCTTATTGCCATCAAGGGGATCATTGATACTGGGTCATCAGCAGAAGATCTTCCACCTTTCCTGGTGTTGACGATTCAAGGCTTCAACAAAACACATTTGGTGTACATTTTAAAGAAGTGTGTGGAGGAGAGAGGGGGGCTTGGGTGATTTATAACTTCCTTTCAACTTTGGGCTGGTCAGGTAGGCATTTCTTCCAAATTCCTCATGCCTCCCACATTTGGAGTCTGAGATATGTTTCTAAGGGAAAAATATACAAGTCCAGTGGCCATCCTTTAGGAAAGAGGATTCTATATAGCATGGACACTTAAACAGCAGGGGAAGGAATCTGTGAAATATATTCTCTGCCTCTCAAATAACCAGGCATGGGAGAAAACAAAGAATTGAATAGTTGTTAGTATACAGAATGATTTTGGATTTACTTGCGGAAGGAAAAGTTCTTTCTCCACTTGGAACTTGGGCAAGTGTCTGTCCCAAGAGAATCTAGTATGCAGAACTAGGTGTCTAATGTCTTTAGCGCAGTGATTCTCAAGGTCATTTGATCTCAAGCTTATTTGTGTCTGTAGGTGTTTATGCCCCCTCCCGTTTCCAGAAGTACATATACCATGATCAGCTCTGAACAGAGCAAAGAGCAGCAGCTGCTGGCCAGGTGCCCAGCTCTGAAGGCAGCACAAGTCAGCAGCAGCACAGAAATAAGGGTGGCAATGTGAAAAGTGAGATTTGTCAATATCACTTTTCACCATAGACTTAAGGCCCCATTGCCACCCTTACTTCTTCACTGCTTCTGCCACCTCGGGGCTGACAGCTGGAACCCCACCACCTCCAGGTGTGGGATTGGGGGGCAGGATGAAGGCGATCCTGAGTCCAGCCTGCTTCCCAGTGAGGGATTAAGTGAAGAGAGGAGAACCCGAGCCCATGGCTGTCCCCTTTATCCCTGCCTCCTGGGTGTGCATGGCCCTTCTGCACAAGCCCCAGCCACCCAGGGGCTGACAGCTAGAGTTTTGGTTGTTTTTTTTTAAAGCACACAGCTCAGGCCTCCCTTGACACATTTCCGTGCCTCCCTTGGGAGGCCCACCCCATAGTTTGAGAACCACTGCTTTAGACAATGGCTCCAGGATTTTGTAATATCCTAAAGGGATAGCACTCAAGATTTCATTCAGGTGATGACCTGCAATGGTTTGGCTCAGTTATTTAATAAGAGGAAATTCACTTGTACGACAGGTACAGACATGATCCTAATCCAAGAGACAATCCTTCCAGCCACCTTGTTCTTCTGGAGTCTAGTCTGGGAGTTCCTACAGAGCAGTGCTCAACACATGATCCTTTCTCTGCAGGGGTGGATGTGCTGCAGAAAGTGTTCCTGATAAACATGGAAGAGTTTTCTCCTCCCTGCTGCTTAATATCCTTTGTGCTAGTTAATTTATAATTAAACAAATAATACACCCAGAAGGAGTCATCCAGTGCCTGATATTGTCACACTGATGGGAAAAAAGTTTAAATCTTGACTTGAGTTGATATCTAGTTTAGTTTTGACTTTATTTTCAGTCGTTCAAATAGCTTGTTGAAAGTAATCCCAAGAAGTCATTAATAGTATGTAACAGATTACTTACTGGATCCAGTAAACTGTAATTTGTAATAGTCACTTAAATGAGCTTGCTCAGAAATAGAGGTTCTGCTGTTTATTCAAGAAACAGATCCATTTTGTCCTTTCACACTCCTTCACCTATTAACTCTTCTATGCCAGGTGAGAGATCATCTCCTTTTCAAGCTGATATGATCTTGGTAGGTCAGACCAAGCAATTGGACAGGTTTTTCACCTACATTGTTCTTCTTTGTCTGCACCTAGCATGGATGCTATCAAATGCCATCATTTTTCTGCAAGGCACAGAGGCATTTTATTACCAATCATAGAACCACAGAAATGTACGGCTAGAAGGCATTTTGTGTTGTTGTAGAGTTTAACTCCTGTGGGGAAGGAAGAGTTATTTTTATTTTGCTGTCTAGGACCTCAGTTGCCCTACAGATAAACCTTGCTTTCATTTGATTATTTCCGAGATCCTAACCCAGTTTCAATATTTATTTATTTTTACAAGCAGGTCTGTCTGTGTTTGGCTGCAGTATGTCGCACCCACAAGCAGGGAGTGCCTGCTGGCAGAATAAGAAAGTGAGATTAGAATCTCTACCTGAGACATGGGACTGAAAGCAGTACATCCATGTGGGGACAATACCTGGGACAGCAGGCACATGCTAGGAGAAGAGAACATTATGGTAAGGAAATGATTTTTTTCCTTTCACAAACAGTGTTTCAGCTGGCACCAGGCCATGACTGGCAGAATGCCACACCAAATGTTGTACTTCTTGCCTGGGCAGCAAGGACCCCTCCCCATTTCTGGAACTAAATGGACTCTTTCCCAGAATTGCCAACCCTAAGCATTCAGAAGTCATGAGTCACGCCCCCTAAAGGCCCAGGATTGTCTTTACAATCATGAGATTTTAAAATGTGTATATATATGGTGGGTTCTTTTTATATGCCTTCTGGGTAACTTTAGGGTAAACTCTGGTCATATTTTCAAGCTCTTCTCCACAACGTTGAGAACTAGAAATTTCCATTAAAAAATAAAAGAAGGAAAGAAAAAGCTGGGATTTGTGTATTCATGAGAATCCAGGAACTGGGGTTTAAGAAACATACCAATTATTGTAATTCTCCCAGAAGGCTCACAGCTTGTGACCTGAAAACCCTGCTTTCCGAGAAAAGAATTGTGCCAGCTATTGGGAATCTTAGTCATGAAAAATCTCTGACACATTAAATTGCTGATTTGGTAGACCTTTTTATCGATAACCTGAGAAAGCAGTGAAGCAGGGACCATTGGAAATTGCATTTGATTTCAGCAGGGTTTCTCCTTTTGAGCTGTAGGGAAAGCAGCCAAAGGTAGATGTCTCTAGAACAGGGGTGGACAAACTTTTTGGCCCAAGGGCCACATCGGGGTTGCGCAACTGTATGGAGGGCCGGGTAGGGAAGGCTGTGCCTCCCCAAACAGCTTGGCCCCTGCCCCCTCTCCACCCCCTCCCACTTCCTGCCCCCTGACTGCCCTTCTCAGAGCCCCCAACCCATCCAAACCACCTGCTCCTTGTCCCCTGACCGACCCCTTCCGGGACCCCCACTCCCTATCCAACCCTACTGTCCCCTGACTGCCCCGACTGCTATCCACACCCCTGCCCCCTGATAGGCCCCCCGGGACTCCCACTCCCAACCTTCCCTGTTCTCCATCCCCTGACCATCCCCCCAGAACCTCCACCCCATCCAACTGCCCCCTCCTCCCTGACTGCTCCCCAGAACCCCCCACCCCCTGACCCAACCCCCCCACTCCCCGCCCCCTTACCAGCAGCAGGAGCTCGCAGCCGCGACACCCATCCAGAGCCGGCTGTGCTCCCCGCACTGCCCAGCGGGAGTGGCAGGCCACAGCACGGCCCACGTGGCTGCAGGGGAGGAGGGACAGCATGGGAGAGGCCGGGGACTAGGCTCCCTGGCCGGGAGCTCAGAGGCCAGGAAGAACGGCCCGCAGGCCGTAGTTTGCCCATGTCTGCTCTAGAAGAAGAGACCCAAACTAAATGATGCAACTGAAGATTTATTACAGAATAGATTACTGTAATGCACTCTGCAAGCGGCTAATCTTGAAGACCACTAGGAAAGTAGCAGCAGAACTGCAGGTCGCTACCTACGAGTTTGGCAGTATGCTCCCCAGACAGCTTGTTAGATCAGTTTTCTAAACATCAAACTGGCTTCTTCATCCCTTATGCAAATCTATCTCTATATATATCATCTATAGCCATGCCAGCTTTGGTCATGGCAATCTCAGAAATCCCCTCTAGCTACATGTGCTATCACAGGAGCAGACATTATCTAGGTTGAAGAAAGAACTAGATAAATTCATAGAGGGTTGGTCCATCAATGGCTATTAGCCAGGATGGGCAGGGATGGTGTCCCTAGACTCTTTTTGCCAGGAGATGGGAATGGCAACAGGGTATAGATCACATGATGATTACCTGTTCTGTTCATTCCCTTTGAAGCACTTGGCATTGACCACTGTCGGAAGACAGGATACTGGGCTAGATGGACCTTTGGTCTGACTCTGGCACGGCGCTCTGAGGGGCTTCAGGGGGCGTGATGCTCGGGGGCGGGGCTTTGGCGGCACGGCGCTCGCGGGGTGGGGTAGGGCGGGGCGGCGCTCTTCTTTTTTGCTTGGGGCGGCAAAAAAGTTAGAACGGGCCCTGTCTCTCAGGCTTTTGCTTGAGGAAAGTGGGGATGAGTGTGGTAATGTGATTGTGGTATTATGAGGGAGATTGTGACCTACCCTTATGACACCCCACTGGGGAGGAAAAAGAAACTAGTGTCAGTTTTCTCTCTGATTTGCCCTTAAGATAACACAACTACATGTATCCTCTTCTCAGGATGGACTGTAATGTTCCATTTTAGACCTAAGTGTGTTATTTTTTCAAAATTACTCAGTCCTCAGAGATTGTGTGATGGATCCCCTTATACATTTAGAAATGAAAGAGAGGTAATTTCAAGTGAATTATGCGGATGGATTTCAAATTAAACCAAAAAAGATGCTGCTGGGTCTGTCTAATAGTGAAAACAAATTGTCATCAAAGTGGCGAGGGTCCGTTGTTCTTTTTTTGACTAATGTGTGTGAAGAATGAATTGTGAAAGTTAGTTTACGGGGAAACAAGTATATAGAATGCTGTATCATAACTATTTATTCAAACATTGGCTTGACACTTATACATAACAGGAAGAGGATATTGGCCATATCAGTACAGAATCTCTTTAAAATATAGGTGTTATATTTATTACTAATGGAAATTTATGAACAGTGAGAACCCTTGTGAATATGTGTAGACATTCTGGGTTTTTGTATAAGGTGGTGGATCAAACAAGCGTTCTCAGGCTCTGTCATGCACCATCCACTGCCATTAAAGATAGCAAGACTTGAGGATGCTCGCCGCCTTACAGAATCAATGCTGTAACTACAGCTAGGCGAAACCCAGGGTTCCATTCTGCAAGGGTCCATGCAGACATTTTCTCTGCAATTAGATTCAACACTCCAGAGTTTTGAGCTGAGATCCTGTCCCCTGATCCTGCCTCTTTACACCAGTCAAAAGGCCTAGAGCAGAACAAAGAAAAGGGGCCCTAAAATACCCGGTTCCCCCTGGGGGAGGTTCCCCCCAGCACAGCACTGTGAAAGCTGTCTTCCTTCCAAAGACCTGCCCTTGGGGGTGTGCCAGGGTGAGGCTTGGGGGAAATTAAAAGGGCATTTCAGGGATGATGCCACAGCACATGCAGCTGCTGAGATTCCACTGCACTGCAGCCCTAGAGGTTGCCCCAGGACAAAGTTGTGCCAGAAGCATTTCCAGCTAACTTATAGGTACTTTTCCCCTCTGCTTCATGGGCCAGGGGTTCTATGCTGTGCTTCTTAGAGGTGCAGCCCAAAATCTCACCACTGATTTGCATATCATGCTCATCTCACACAAACCCTCTTTGTCAGCCCTATTTTTATTTGCAGCTGTCAAAAAAAAAAAACCCAACAACCTCATTTTTACTTAGCTGTTGTCTTCATCATTTTTCTCAGTGCTCAGTTATCCCCGGATATCAGCCATCCATATTCATCTTTATGATTGATTGATTGATAGATCTGAAGTAATACATTAAGGTCCAAATGTTCAGACTGGCCTTAATCAATTTTTCAGTCAAAATTCTACAACTGCAATCATTTCCTGCTGAAATTTATTTATCTGCTTCCATTCATCTTACACTGTGCCCGTGTGAAGCTTGGGGAGATATAACAGACAATAAACCATGAATTAGAACCAGCCCCCGGAATATGAAATCCTTTCAACCCGAACTTCCTCACTAGCTCAGCTCTCTTTCCCAGGAAAAGCTGGGGGGAAAAGGTAGGCTATGGAGTGTGACCTGAATATCAACCACTCTGGGCTCTGGCAGACCAATGGGGACCAGAATGCTTGTTACCCACTCTCCTTTGAATCAAAGCAGGGGGATTGTTAGCCTCTCAGCTAATCTCATCAGCCATAGTGAGAGCCTCATGCACTGAAACCAACAGCTTGAATTGTATCCAGAAACAAATTGGAAGACAACACTGACCCTGGAGCAGTGATATAAATAATGTGCTCTCTTCAGGATGTGCCGGGAAACAAATGAGCAGCCACATTCTGCAGTTTGAATGATGCTAGTAGGTGGCTCCATGTCGAACATAGCAATCCAGTCTGCAGCTGATAGCAATATGAACTACTGTAGCAAAAATCGCAGAAAAAAAAGTATTACAAACTTCTGTCAAGATAGTGATAAAAAATATATATATTCATAGCCACCACCACAGGCAGCTGGGGGGCTCAGCAAGACACCAAAGTTGCAATCATGAGCAAGATTTGTGCACACCTACTCAGCTAAGGGTGCTGATATAATCTCCAGCATTTTATAGGGCGGTTTCCCCACAGCCAGCCAGCATCAGCTCAGATAAAGCTGAGATAAGCTTAGGGTTTGCTGTTTTTATGGGGAAATCAACCAGAACAGCAACTGCAGAATACCTCCCCATATGTACACTTTTCTGAAATAAGACACTTTATCCCAGAATAAAATGGGGAGGGGGGGGGAGAGGGAGGGAGGTGTCACATGCTTCAGCAGATGTGATGTATCTCAACTTCAGTTAGGCTTCTGATACTGTCTCTCATGACCATCTCATAAGCAAACAAAGAAATATAGCCTAGACAAACCTCCCATAAAGTGGGTGCACAACTTGTTGAAAAACTGCACTCAGAGAGTAGTTATCAATGGTTCACAATCAAGTTGGAAGTATATAGTCAGAGGGGTCCCTGAGGGATCTGTTCTGGGTCCGGTTCTGTTCAGTAGCTTCATAAATTATTTGGATAATGGCATAGCGAGTACACTTATAAAGTTTGAAGATGATGCCCAGTTGGGCAAGTGCTTTGGAGTACAGGAATAGAATTCGAAATGATCTTGAAACACTGAAGAAATGGTCTGAAATAAATAGGATGAAATTCAGTAAGGACAAATGCAAGGTACTACACTTAGCAAGGAATAATCAATTGCACAAGCACAAAATGGGAAATGACTGCCTAGGAAGGTGTACTGCAGAAAAGGATGAGTGGGGGGGTGACGTTATTGACATGAACTGTAACCATATAGATCGTTGTTGTGTAGGGGGAGATTTTGGCAAACCAGTAAAGTGCCTGAAACCACTATGGCTTATTGCTAAAAGCAGCCAAGTCAGCAGGCCATAAAGTGACCATGTAGCAAACTCAGCTTGACCAAGGCAGGAGGGGAGGGAGTTTTGGGTGCCACAGAAAGGGCAGCTTGACCCCACGTTCTTTCTGATAAGAATTGTGTTGAAGTTGCTGATACAGGCATTTTGGAAGAGCAGGAATGTCTATTGGGGCCTCAAGGCTGCAAACTCTGGGAAAACCCCATATCTGGTTAATCAATAATCAGAAGGAAGCCTCTTGCTTGACCATTGAAACTACTTGCTTAACAAGTTTTCTTTAAGGACATGGCATTCTATTACTAATGTATAAATAAGGGGGGAAAGTTTGAGGTAGTAGGACTCTTCAGGACTGGACTCTCCCTCTGGATGCATCTTGTGTTCCCCACGAGCACATGGGCTGCTGCTGTGCCACTCAAGAGCCACACTCAGCTTTGGTAATTATCGAGGGTTGGGGGTGTTTTACTAATCTGTTGCAGATGTGTGTAAGTGTTTGAGACTAAGTAAGGTTTAGCTTTAAGTGAAAGCACTCTTGTGTTGTCCTGTTTGTGCCAGCCATCTATCAGTCAGATGGCCGTGTCTCCCCTGATTTATTTCCTGATGCCACCTCGCACAGAGTAAAAGTTACTAAGAGCTTTGGGTTGAAAGAACCCCGAGTAACAGTTGCAACCACTGTTATATATTTGCACCAAATCTTGTACAAAAGAGATCCAGTAAGGCGTCTAAGGAAAGGTTATGATCTGACGGTTATGATTATGTTATCTGTATGCATGTATCAATTTTGTAGATGAAATTATGATTATTGGCTATGTACTTGTACCTCAATGTGTTTGATTCTACGTGGCATTAGTGAAGCATTTGGTCAGCTTCTTGAGAAAGAAATTTGCAGATTAAGTGCCCAATCAAGAAACACTTAACTGACAATGGACCTTGGGAGACTCCAATCCACATGAGAAGTCTTCCTGGTAACGTTCAAGGTAGCATGTGATCAATGGCTGCTCTCCCTGTAAAAACTGAGTCATGCATGGACATGTGACTTACCCATGTGACTCCAAACGCCATCTTGCTGCTGTGAGTTTCCACAGTAAGAACAAAGGGGTGTCCTTTCACATGGCAGAGAATATAAAAGGCCCTGGAAACCCCTCTATTGTGTCTTCAATCCTGCTTCATACCTCTGGAGGAACTTTCCTACAAACTGAAGCTCTGAACAAAGGACTGAATGACCCATCCAAGCTGTGAATGTACTCCAGAGACTTGATTTAAGCCTACAGTTTATACCATCACTGCTATAACCCTGAACCAAGAACTTTGCCATTACTGTATGTAATTGATTCCATTTAACCAATTTTAGCTCTCATCTTATTTTTTTCTTTTATGAATAAACCTTCAGATTTTAGATTCTAAAGGCTTGGCAACAGCGTGATTTGTGGGTAAGATCTGACTTGTATATTGACCTGGGTCTGGGTCTTGGTCCTTTGGGATTGGGAGATCCTTTTTTCTTTTACTGGGGCATTGGTCTTCATAACCATTCATCCCCATAACAAGTGGCACTGGTGGTGGTACTGGGAAACTGGAGTCTCTTAGGGAATTGCTTGTACAGACGCTCCCTGGGTTGTGCAAACCCGACTTACAGAAATGCGGACTTACGGAAAAAGTAAGTTCCCTAAGTTGTTTGTTTGTTTGTTTTTGCATAATTGTCGGAGATACATTCCCAACTTACGCAAAACTCAACTTACGCAAGGCATTCCGGAACAGGAGCTTCTGTATGACTTATGGTTAGCCAGTGGGGTGAGACCGAAGTCCTCTCCGTTTGGCTGGTTTGGTGTGCCTTAGAGGTGAAGAACCACCAGCCTGGGGCTGTGACAGCCCTGCTCTAAGCAATTTGTCCTGAATTAATACTCTCAGTTGTGTGCCGCCAGAGGCAGCATCATTACAGGGGGCATAGTGGATCACAAACTAATTATGAGTCAACAATGTAACACTGTTGCAAAAAAGCGAACATCATTCTGGGATGTATTAGCAAGAGTGTTTTAAGCAAGACACAAGAAGTCATTCTTCCACTCTACTCAGCACTGATAAGACCTTAACTGGAGTATTGTGTCCAGTTCTGGACACTGCAGTTTGAGAAAGATGTGGACAAATTAGATAAAGTCCAGAGGAGAGCAACAAAAATTATTCAAGGTCTAGAAAACATGACCTATGAGGAAAAATTGAAAAAACTGGGTTTGTTTACTCCACTGAAGGGGTACTTAGTCTTCAAGTGCATAAAGTGTTTCATTGTTACAAAGAGGAGGGTGATAAATTGATCTCCTTAACCACTGAGGACAGGTCAAGAAGTAATGGGCTTAAATTGCAGCATGGGAGATTTAGGTTAGATGTTAGGAAAAAATTTCTGTCAGGGACAAATTGCCTAGAGAGGTTGTGGACTCTCCATTACTGGAGGTTTTTAAGAACAGGTTAGACAAAACCACCTATCAGGGATGGTCCAGGTAATACTTAGTCCTGCCTCAGTGCAGGGGACTTGACTAGATGACCTGTTGAGGTCCCTTCCAGCCCTACATTTCTGATTCTATGACTCATACTTGGTGTAGCTCAAGTTCATTGCACACACCAGAGGCTCCTTGCATCCCTCTTTTCCCCTCTACAGCCCCTCACCCCCACCCTCATGCCAAAGGCTCTGTATCCCTCCCCATTTTCCCCCTCTGACACACACCAGAGGCTCTGTGTTCCCCACAGGTCCCTGTACCCCATTCTACCTTCCCCCCATACCAGGTGCTCTGTGTGTCCCCTTCCCCATATCATTGTTTCCCCATCCTCCCCACTATGGCTAGAGGTTCTGTGTGTTCCCCATGACTTGCTCTCCCCATGCCAGGCGCTCTCTGTCCCTCCCCCATTTTCCCTTTTCACCCCCATTCAGGATCCTCCATTCTCCCCCTGCCAGGGATTTTTATGTCCCTCACATTCTCGCCTCCCTGCTTACCTAGGTCCCCTTTTGTCCCCCTCCATTCCAGGGACTCTGCCCACCTATCCATCATTTCCTTCTCTTCTCTCCCCGTGCCCTTTTTCTTTTCCTGTTGGGAAATAAGGCATTCAGGGAGTCAACCTGTTAAACTTTATTGGGAGGATGGGCAGAGTTGAGATGGGAGGTACTGTTATGCTGAAGTGTGTTAATTTCTGCCATCAACTTGTTCTTTGATATGTAGAAGAGAAAGTTGAAGTTGCAGTGTCTGATAACCCTATGTCAGAGGCTCCCCATATGTCCCCCAGTTCTCCCTTCCAGGTTTCTGATTTTCACCAAAATCTGTAGGGGTCTGCCTGTTGATGCCGAGAACGTTCATGGTAATTTTGAAATTCATCACTTGTGGCATTCAAAAGTTATTGTAATAAATTGAAACAGACAGACGAATGTTTGAAGGTAGGACCTCGCTTTGTTCAGCCAATTAGTGCGCTTCTAACACTGAGGGCTTGGCTACACTTACAAGTTGCAGCACTGGGAGTTACAGCGCTGCTCATGCAGCTGCTGTGTATGCAGCGGAGTGTGGTGTGTGGGCACACTGACAGCACGCAGCAGTGTGACACTTGCAGCACTTCTGCACTTATTGCAGCCTGTTTTGAGAGGCAGCATGGCCAGCACACGAACACCTTTGGGAGTTTTGGTGCTGGCTTGGCGCTGGAGTATTGTGGGAAGGGAAAGGGAAGGAAGTGTCCTGGTCATTTCACCAGCCTGCAGCGCCCCGTGTGCATGCTCACATCCATCATTCCATTTTTTCAGCGCGTTTCCTGTTGCATGTGTGTCTTCTCTCTGTTACTCTCTGTGAATCGCGATTTCTGTGGCAAATGGAGCTGATCTGCTGAGCTACTGATGAGTGAGTGTCACCAGCACAACACGTCTGGCAGTCGAGCTATTCCCAGCACCAAAGTGACAGTGATAGTAATATTGATATATTTATATGGATGTGTCACTAGCGCTATGCACTTGCTGCTTGCGCTTCATCGCTGACTGAGCACCGTTGACCGGAAAACAAGCACTGGGTGGTGGGACTCACATCAGGATGGGTGGGATGGATGATGCATGGGGAGGAGCAGGAGCTGGAAAGCCACTTTTATGTAAACTGTGTGCTGCACTTCTGTGTGCTGAGCTCGCCCCTCGCTGGCGGACTGACTGCCTCTGGTGCTGGAGACGGGTGTGGATTGTGCTGAAAGGGATGGGAAATCCAGGTGTGGACATCGGGACAGTGGGAACCAGTTTGGTGGTGGGTTTGGTGGGGGAAGAATCGATGCAAGTTTGCAAGCAGGGCATCGCGTTGATGCAAGTTTGGCAATGCTGTAGAGGCCACGGAATCGGTGGGAGCGGGAGCGGGAAGGGAACTGTGATGGCTTGGCAAGGGGCGGGGTGGGGATCTGGGCCCTATGCTGGCATCCCATATTCTGGCTGGCACTCGATGGGGGGCTGGATTCTCAAGGGCTGACTCTTACAGGTCACCGGGCGCTTGCGCTTAGGCTTCACAGGGCTGCCTGGCAGGTGGGAGGATGATGCAGGCAATGGAACAGTGTGGCAGAAAGGAAGAGCCAGGAAGAGGTCTTTTTCAGGAGAAGACTTTTAGAGGGTGGGAGATTCAGGTGCCCACTGTGACGGACTGATGTCGCCACCAGGTGACTGCCTTGGCCCAAGTGACCCCCGGGCTGCTGAAGCTGATAGGAAGAAGCAATACCAGCAAGGACTGAGACTGAGCAGGTGCAGGGGGGAGCAAGGGTGTGCTTTTGGGGAGGTGTGCTGGGCGTTTGATGGCTCGCTGAGATGTTTTTGGGGGGAGCAGTGGCTGGAGAAAGCCCTTGCGGGGAGCGCTGTATACAGGTGAATAGCCCTTGCTGGCATAAAGGGTGAAACATTCAGTGAGGCATGGACCAAGGAGAGTGTGGGAGGATGGAGGCTGAATATGCAGGGCCAGCAGAGAGGCCTAAGGGAGAGGCCCAGCACAGGGCTTCAAGGGTTGGGATGAAGAGAGGGAAGAATTTGTTGCTGAGTAATGTTTAGTATGTTTGCTTGCTGCTGAGCACGAGTTATTGCTACTGCTTACATTAATGATGCTATATCTCTACATAATAAGATTTTTGCTCTTTAATGGGCTTTACTAGACTATATTGTCTTTCACTATTTGCTATAATAATAAGAAGAACAAAAAAAGCCAATTGTTTAACAACTGAAAAGAAATTTCCACAGACAGACACACAGAGACAAAACATTTCATTAAGACAGACAGGAGGTGCAAGTTAGTACATTGGCTTGTTCATGTCATGTGGTACCATGGATGTGCCTGCTCTGGGTTTTGCATGTCCTGTGGGCTGGATGCAGGGGGTGATGGTGATGGGGTAGGGTGGGTGGTAGTGGGGGTGGGTAGGGTAGGGGGCTGGTGGTGGTGGTGGAGTGAGGGAGGGGGGGGGTGGTGGAGGCAGGTGTTGAGGGGGACAAGGTGGGAGGGCTGGAGGGGGGGCACAGGGCACATGGGGAGGCGGCGGGTGGGGCTCCTACTTGCTCTGCTCTGCTTGCATGGACTCGAGTGACTTAGCAGCGCTTGGCTCCTGCAGCCGCTCTACTCTTTTCTCCGCTTTTTTCCTCTTCTCTTTCTCTCCTCTCTTCATTTCTCTTTTCTCTCTTTCTTTCTCCTTCTCTCTGTTTTCTCTGCATTTTCTCTTTCTTTTTCTTGTTTTTTTTCTCTCCTTTTTCCTTCTGTTTTCTTTTTTTTTGAAATTTTCTCATGTTTTGAATGGTCTGCAGTCAAATCACAGTCACTGCACACACACACATGACAATTCCACAACACAGAAACATGAATTGTTACACACGGGGACATGAATTGTGCAACTGAGGGTTTGCATTCTTTGTCCCAAAGGTCTAACACAAAAAACCCAAAAGGAAAACAAAGAGTGAGCAAGAAAGGGTGAGAGAGGAGGGGAGAATGGGGTGAGAGGAGGTGGGGAGGAGCTTGAGGGGTGGGGTGAATCTGCAGGAGCAGGGGTTGAGTGAAGATGCAGATGCAGGCTCTCCAATTCCTTTCACTAACAGTTTCCTTCTTCCTGCACTTTCACAGTTCAATACAGACTGTCAGGAGAGCTGGGAAGGGCGGGGGGCTCTTTTTTGCAATGTAGATTCCCTCGGGAGGCTCTGCCCGGAGCGGATCGCCCAGAAGCGCCACGTGGCGCCCGGGACCCAGCCGGCGTTTGGCGAACTTCAGACGCCGCATAGTGGCGCAGTGGCTGCAGATATAAACCTCTGGAAGCAGACGAGGGCATACTGCCTGACGGATAGATGACATATCTGCACAGATTCTCCAGCTACTTCTACAGATGCATGCATCCACTATTCCGCGCATCCACCACCTCCTCGCTGCCATGCACTGCCCACCAGCTCCCTCTGCACCATCCCATCTGCTTGTCCTTCTGCAGCCGCTGGCTGCTGCTCCACCTGCTGCTGCTGCTCCCTGCCTGCCTGCTCTGCCTTCTGCTGATTGGAGAAGAGCCTCCTGCTGCCTTCCCCAGGAACTCTCCTGCTCCACTCCCTCTTTCTTCTCCTCGCCCCCCCCTCTCCCCCTGCCTCCTCTCCCTCCTCCCCTCCCCTCCTGTCAAAGTGTCCATCCCCCCCCCTGTCCGGTGGGGGGGTCACCCCTGTCCATGTTGTCCATCTCCAAACCAATCCAGGTCTTGCTCGGAGTAACCGGGAGCATGCCGTGGGCTTCAAGTAATCCCGGGCTTTGTATGGCGCACTCCCTGGCTCCCTCCCCTTCCCCTTGCTTGTGTGGATCTCCCCTCGTCTTGCACCCTATCCACTTGTAGATATCAAGATCTCCACAAAGCGCAGCTGTGCCTCTGCAGAGGTCCACCTCACCCCAAACACAGGCTGTGCCTGACCTGTGCTCCAGGTGCCAGCCCTGTAACCCTGTAACTGATGGACTGTTGCCACCTGGCACTGATGCACTGAAAAGGAGTGAGGCTTGCCTGCAGCAGCATGAAGGAGAAGGTAAATTTCCGCAATTAAGAGCAGGCAGCAAACTGATGTTGGTGCAGCAAGAAGGGAAATATTGGCAGAGGTTATTCCTGGGATGAGGGATGGCAGCAGGGAGTTCCTGCAGATGCCCTGAGCGACAGGTGTCGCTGGTGCCACTCCTTATACCCCAACCCGCGCTGGGGTGGTGCAGCAGCGCAACCCCATCCACAACAGCCTGGCGCTTCTGTGCCCTCCAGGTGTGGGGAGCGCTGCCGCAGCAGCGCCCCTGGGCGGAGGGCAAGTCTGTCAGCGCTGGAACCTGCGCCACCTGAGTAATTCTAGAATAAAATTACTTTAATTCTGGAATAGAGAGTTCACACAGGAAGCTCTTCCAGAATAGCTATTGCTGAGTAGTTTGTTCCCTCTGTAGATAAACACTAATCTGGCATCACAAATATTTAGGTTACTTCAATGCCTAAATTGTGGGGCAGAATTTCACCTCCAATTATTGTTACTTGTAGAAATGGAAACCAGTGTCTGAAAATCTGCCAGAAAGTGTTTGGAGGGTGAATTTGTTTGTGATGATTCCTGTATCTGATGCCCGGTTCTACACACCCGGATTACAATAAGGTCAGTGCAGTATGTAAATCTTTATGCAGTTTAAATCGATAGTAGCTCTTCTATATATCGAGTACAATATTGCGCTAAAATAGATTCTGCTAGGGCATTGTTTTTTAAGCCATTTAAAAGCCCCATTAAAAGCCAATTTATAGCATTTTAGTTTGGCAGTTTCAAAAGCTCCTTAGTTACCATTATATAGTAAATGACTCCATATGGATTTAAATTTTAATTCCAGCATATGAAATTGCCCCTGTGCGTCCGTCTGCAGTGTCACGTAGTCTGGATTGCTCTAAATAATTTACAGTAACATTCCCCTGTATTTGAACTCATTGTTGCTCTCAGGCAAAAGCTGAAGGGAAACAGCATACTTCAGAATACTAAAAATAAAAATTTCCCAGCAAAGAAGAAAAAGCCTGTGTGAAGAAGTGGAATGCTTTCCAGTGAAAAGCAATTGGGAGGCTGTGCTATTACTTGTTGGGGAAAGAGAATTATTTACGAGCTATAATCAAAGAATAAGAGACAAAAGGGCCAGAGGCATCAGCTGTTTCTTTTTTCATTAGCTTCTTTTACACAGGCCAAAGAAAACACAAATATAACTCCAGTCAGTGAAAGGGTAGCATTAGACCCAGATATCTGAATACAGGTAGATGAAACAAGCAGCAGGTAAAAAACATACTGAATCTGATAACAAAAAGGGAGTGCCTGACCTGAGGGGCTTCTATCTAATTGACCCTGCTAAACTGGTTAGCTGTTCCCCTGGGAACAAAAGCAACCCAAATTCTGAAAATAACCCTCCAAAATTCCATGGAAATGCTAGCTAGACAGCTGCTACTCTGAAGTGTTAGAGCTCTTAAGTTAGTGCTTTACTGGTACTCTGAACAATCATAGGCAGCAGGTTTGTATAATTTTTGGTGGGGCCCAAAATGGTGGTGCCCCCCCGCTCCCACCCTGTAAGCCGATATAAAATGAAGCTACAATGCGTCAGTGCCACAAGATTACAAGGGTCAATTAAAAGTGGAAAGTCAGAAGCAGCACTTGCCTACTTCAATATACAGTATTATATTTTGTTGCACCTGTTGTGATGAAGTGGGAATGTTCTTAATATTTTCTCTGAATACTGTGTGGGTGCCTCAGTTTCCCCTGCAAGATGCCAACTGAAGGTGTTGGGGACAAAGAGATCAGGTGGCCTCCTTGTCCGGAAGAGACACAGAGGCCAGAGGAGGGAGTGTCAGTTTGGAGCTGGCTGGGGAAATGGGGAGAGACCCAGAACTTGGTTCTGGGCTCCCCACCCCCCAAGATGGACCTGACAGAGGGGTTCTGTTTTCTGTACCAACAAGCTCTGTTTAAACTGTGTTCCCGTCATCTAATAAACCTTATGTTTTACTGTCTGGCTGAGAGTCACATCTGACTGCGGAGTTGGGGTGCAGGGCCCTCTGGTTGCCCCAGGACCAGCCTGGGCAGACTCGCTGTGGAAAGTGCATGGTGTGGAAGGGCATGCTGAATGCTCTGAGGTCAGACCCAGGAAGGTGTAAGCTTCTTGCCCTGGAGACAGTATGCTCCAAGAGAGGAGGCTCCCCCAGAGTCCTGACTGGCTTTGTATGGAGTTGTTCCAAAGCATCACAGCATCCCCTTCCACACCATGCACTTCCCAGAAGTCCACACAGGCACTGACACTCCCTCCTCCGGCCTTTGTCTCTTTTCCAGGCATTAGGAAGCCACCCGATCTCTCCGTTCTCCAACATCTTCCGTTGGCACCTTGCAGGGGAAACTGATTTGGGAGAAATGAAGTAAAAGCTGCCCAAACCGAGCTTGAGCACTCCTGAATTTTGAGGTGTTCAAATCTGGAAGGCAGGTGCTGGGGGTGGGAGAGGGCTGTGGGCTCCATGGGGGAGCATGGCAGCAACTGTCTGGAGCTGCACGGAGCCAGACACGCTGGTCTGAGTGGCACAGTAAGCGGTTTGGGGGTTGGAGAAGAGGTAGGGAGTTCCGGGGGGCAGTCAAGGGACAAGGAGCAGGGGGGGTTGGATGGGGCAGAGGTACGGGGGGCAGTCAGGGGACAGGCAGCAATTGGATAGGCATGGGAGTCGAGGAGGTTTATCAGGGGACAAGTAGGGGGTGTGGTCCTGGGGGGGAAGTTGGGTGGTGTCTCAGGAGGGGGCAGTTGGGGACAAGGAGAAGGGAGGCTTAGATAGGGGCTGAGGTCCTCAGGGGCAGGTGGGGGCCGGGGTCGCAGGAGGGGGTCATCGGGGAACAAGGTCCAGTGGTGCTTAGATAGGGGGTGGAGGTCCTGGGGGCAGTTGGGGCAGGGGTCTGGGGAGGGGGCAATCAGCGGCCAGGGGCTGGGATTCAAAGGGCTCTGGGCTGCTGGCAGCCACGGGGATCCCAGAGCCCTTTAAATCCCAGCCCGGGCTGGGAGTCAGAGGGCTCTCAGCTGCCTGCAACCGCGGGGAGCCCAGAGCCTTTTAAATCCTAGCCGTGGCCGGGAATCAGAGGGCTCTGGGCTGCCCGCTGCGACGGGGAGCCCAGAGCCCTTTAAATCCCAGCCGCGGCCGGGAATCAGAGGGCTCTGGGCTGCCCGCTGCGGCGGGGAGCCCAGAGCCCTCTGATTCCCGGCCGCGGCCTGGATTTAAAAGGCTCTGAGCTCCCTGCCGCAGCGGACAGCCCAGAGCCCTCTGATTCCCGGCCACGGCTGGGATTTAAAAGGCTCTTGGCTCCCCGCGGTTGCAGGCAGCCCAGAGCCCTCTGACTCCCAGCCGCGGCTGGGATTTAAAGGGCTCTGGGCTGCCGACAGCGCAGAGCAGGGGAGAAACCTAGCTCCAAATATTGCTGGAGCAGAGCCCCTGTCTGTGAATATTCCTGGGGCTAAAGCCCCAGGAGCCCATATAAGTTGGCGCCCATGTGAACAATCACACACACACACCCCTAATTTTTTAGTACTATCCTGGAAATTTAACAACATGATTCCCATTAATTTCAATGGAAGGGAGATGGTGAAAGATTCTCTGGGGGTGGATTCATGTAGTTACATATTGAAAGAAAACAGTGGGGCATGTCACGGACACGTTAATAGCGAGGTCTAAGTCATTCTTTTCTGTGGAAAATATCCCATGGGAAAGTAAGGTGCTGTTATAGAACTCCACAAGGTTCACCATGTGCATTTACCACTGTCCTCAGCAAGGGTGGTTTGTAGTCATGTGACTAGAGCAGAGCATGTGATATGGCCTTTGAGTCCTGTATAGCCTGAAAATCAGAGAAGAAACCAAAGCTCCAAGCTTGTAGAATTAATGGCAACTGCAGAGCATGCCAGCCACTCTTCTCTGCTTCCCAGGGCTCACGCCCTTTTCCTGAGGCCATTGGCTCCCAGGTGTGTCTGCTCTGCACCCGGTGCTAGAAAGAAATGTTACTATTAACTTCTGATTGTTTTGTAGTAGTATTTTTATCAAGTTGCTAGAGCATCATCCTATACACCGCAGCAACTCCCCACTGCCAGCCGCACCTCAGGCAAGCACAACCCAAACCTGCAGTATTCCAGTTGTGCAGGATTTTCACAGCAGACTTCCATAGGTTCAAGGCAAATATGCCACAGAGCTCCATTCCCCTCTTCTGCTAGTTTCTGGGCCTTTCTGATCCTCCTTCACTCTCGTTTATTCTCTTCTGAGCTGCTCAATGTTGAGGAGCATCTGGACTCCAGTCAAGAATATGTAATAATAATTAGGGTTGCCAATTTTGTTTGGATGTATTCCTGGAAGTTTCATCACATGACATAATCTTTTATTGCTGAGACTCCAGGACAATCCTGGAAGGTTGGCAACCCTATATTGATTTACTTATTTTTTTTTTGTTAGTAAATACAGTCATACACTGCCCTGGGTGCTTTCACTGTGATTGGAAATACAGTGTAAAAAAAAGCATATGTAACAGGCTGCCCATAAAAACACAACTAGTAATTACTCACCTATAGTGACCAAAGCCCCTCCTTGTTTCAGACCTATATTCCTCAGACCATTCACCCTTAAAGCCCCTAAAGGGGGAAGGAAAGGTGCTCCAGTATTGAGGGGCCGCCTTCTCAATCAGGACCCACTCTATTCAGACTTTGTATAAGCTATAACAACTGGCTGAAACTCCAGCAGGAAACCAGCAAGCAGCTGGAGCACTAGATTAATAAGATGCCTGTTAAAAGGATCGATCAGCTGGTAAAGAGGCTGATGAATGAATGGAACTGACGGCATTCAGCACCTGGGAGAATCAGGCCCTGGAAGCCAATGCCTCGCATGAGATCGATGGAGGGGAATCTGTGCTAATTGGCAGAGGTGGTAGATAACTGTAAAGCAGCAGTGTGGCCTCTCCAGATGTTTCCAGGCATCACAAAGGGGTTTCCAAAGCCTGCACACCTCATGCATACGTCACCCAGTCGAGCTCTAAACCATTGTTATCCCACTCCCCCACAAACCTGGATGATACAGTCTATTTACAATGTAAGCTTTCTGGGCCAGAGATTGTGTTTTGCTCTGTGCACCTAACACAAGAGCGCCCCAGTCTCAGGTGTGGTTTCTAGTTGCTACTGTAATATAAAGGACGACGAATGATGCTTATGTCACTGAAGGCCATTGTGAAGGTATTCCATTATTTGGGTGGGCTCACTGCAGCACAGCCACTTTCTCAGATGTGGAGACACATAGCCAGCAAAAGTGTGCTGCTTGCATAGAGATTTGCTAAACAAAAAGCAAAAATGAGCAATCAACTGCATCAAGATGACTGTGAACATTTCCGGGAAGACATTTATTTTAAAACAGCATAAACCCTTCCCACAGCAAGATCACCAACAACCACGTCTGAAGAGTTAATTCCCTTCTCACCACACAAACACTTTTTCAGTTCTTGGGCCCTTAATAGGCATGCGGAACTCCACCCGAGTTTCACAGGAGCTATACCAGTATATCTGAGGGTGGCACTGCGACTCTAGTTAGCTGTGCAGTTCTCTTGTCTGCAGTATCTTTAAAATAATTGTCAGAAATTGTAGCGCATATATTAATACAAATCAAGACATTAAACTGGAACACATGGAATGAAAATGTTGCACCCACATGATCGTTCCCTCCATATAGAAGTGTGACAGCCATTATCCTTACAGGAGTAGATTAGTATGCTACATTATATCAGTTGAAATTATATGATCTATTTAAAATGTGGGAAGTGGAGTGTTACAACACCCCAAGAATAGTAATAATGCAAACAGAAGCAAGTATGCAAATCAGGGATCCTTTCTCACTGCTTGCATTGTTTGGTATTTTGTGAGCACTGTCTCTCCTGACAACAGCCAGGGCCGGCTCCAGGCACCAGCGATGGAAGCAGGTGCCTGGGGCGGCACTCCGTCCATTGTTGGGGTGGCACGTCTGGGTCTGTGGCGGAAGCTCAATTTCTCTGCTCAATCAGGCTTTTCTTTTTCTTTTTTTTTTCTTTGCCGTTTGGGGCAGCAAAAAAGCTGGAGCCGGTCCTGACAACAGCTCATGTCTGAAGCAGCCTGAAGATCTTCTTTTCATCACTCAAGTCACATTCTGGGTTACCACACAATAGTGCTTTGGACTGATTTTTGTTTTGGGTTAAGAGATCATTTTTCATTTATCCAAATGACTTATTTCCAAAACATTGCTGGTTCCCCTTTGTTCTTGTCAATGCTACTGATTTATTGCAAAGAAAGTACTATGTATCCAATGTTCAAGTACTCACTTCATTATGCCAAAATGTTATAACATTTTTATGAAAATTAAAGAATCTGTTTACATATTTTTCAGAAACTAAATCAACCTTCAGTAACGACCTTCAATTCTTCGGTCTTCCTAACTGACCAGCAATACTTCTCCACCATCACTGAATTCCCACACCCACAATCCCAGCCACCTAGTCAACTACATGGGAATCCCTCTAGCACCTCCATCCTTCCCCTCCCCACCCCTCCATCCTCCCTCTCAGTGCAGGATTTTAGACTTTTTCAAAGGGAAGAACAGCAAACGCTGATGTGATGACCCCTTCTCTATCACGCTTTTCTCCTTTCTTCATGCTCACGCTGATGGTTTCTTACCTCCTATCCCAGTGGTTCTCAAAATTTTGTACTGGTGACCCCTTTCACATAGCAAGCCTCTGAGTGCGACCCCCCCCCTATCAATTAAAAACATATTTTTATATATTTAACATTATACATGCTGGAGGCAAGCAGGGTTTGGGGTGGAGGCTGCAGCTCATGACCCCCCATGTAATAAAAAACGGTTACTTACCTTTGTAACTGTTGTTCTTCGAGATGTGTTGCTCATATCCATTCCAGTTAGGTGTGCGCGCGCCACATGCACGTTCGTCGGAAGATTTTTACCCTAGCAACCCCAGTGGGTTGGCTGAGCACCCCCTGGAGTGGCGCCATAACGGCACCGCATATATACCTCAGCCGACCCACCCGACCCTCAGTTCCTTCTTGCCGGCTACTCCGACAGTGGGGAAGGAGGGTGGGTGTGGAATGGATATGAGCAACACATCTTGAAGAACAACAGTTACAAAGGTAAGTAACCGTTTTTTCTTCTTCAAGTGATTGCTCATATCCATTCCAGTTAGGTGATTCCCAAGCCTTACCTAGGCGGTGGGGTCGGAGTGAGACGTGGTGGAATGCAGGACCACAGAGCCAAAGGCTGCGTCATTTCTCGACTGTTGGACCAGGGCATAGTGCGAGGCGAAAGTATGAACGGACGACCAGGTCGCCGCTCGGCATATCTCTTGTATCGGTACTTGCGCCAGAAAGGCAGCGGAGGACGCCTGGGCCCTGGTAGAGTGGGCGGTGAGATGGCCCAAAGGGACATTAGCCAAGCTATAACAGGTGCGTATGCACTCTGTGAGCCAAGAGGAGATTCGCTGTGACGAGACAGGAAGACCTCGCATCCGGTCAGCAATTGCCACAAACAGTTGCGGGGATTTGCGGAACGGTCTTGTCCGATCAACATAGAAAGCCAACGCCCTACGAACATCAAGGGAGTGAAGTCGTTGCTCCCGCGAGGATGCGTGAGGCTTTGGAAAGAAAACTGGAAGGAAGAGGTCCTGGTTATTGTGGAACGCGGACACTACCTTCAGGAGAAATGCCAGATGTGGACGTAGTTGCACCTTGTCCTTATGAAAAATGGTGTACGGTGGGTCCACCATGAGGGCTTTGAGCTCGGAGACCCGTCTGGCTGATGTGATAGCTACTAGAAAAACCGTCTTCCATGACAGGTACAGCAAGGAACAGGTGGCCAGTGGCTCAAAGGGTGGGGACATGAGCCTGCTGAGGACGAGATTGAGGTCCCAGGTGGGAATCGGGCGGCGCACCTGGGGGTAGAGACCATCAAGGCCCTTTCTGAAATGAGTAGTCAGCGGGTGAGAGAACAGCGTATACCCTCCCTCACCGGGGTGGAAAGCGGAGATAGCCGCTAAGTGCACCTTGATAGAGGACAGTGCAAGGCCTTGCTGTTTCAGCGACCAGAGATAGTCAAGGACCATTGAAAGCGGAAGCTCTGAAGGAATAGCGTCGCGCGGTTGAGCCCAGCAAGCGAAGCGCTTCCACTTGGCCAGGTAGGTAGATCGAGTGGAAGGCTTTCTGCTACTCAATAAAACGTGCTGCACGGGAGCAGAGCAGCGCAATTCCGAATGGTCTAGCCACGCATGAGCCACGCCATGAGGTGGAGGGCCGTCAGGTCTGGGTGACGGAGAGTGCCGTGATCTTGTGTTATAAGATCCGGGTGAAGCGGCAGAGGAATTGGGCCGGCTACTGACAGACGGAGCAGCGTGGTGAACCAGTGTTGCCTGGGCCACGCTGGCGCAATTAAGATGAGACGTGCCCTGTCCCGTCGGAGCTTCAGCAGGACTCTGTGTATCAGGGGGAACGGAGGAAAGGCATAGAACAGATGACGAGTCCATGGAAGGAGAAACGCGTCTGACAGAGAGTCTGGTGACAGGCCTTGAAAGGAGCAAAACTCCTGGCATTTGCGGTTCAATCGGGATGCAAACAGGTCTACATGGGGAAATCCCCACTGTTGGAAAATGGCATGAGCGATGTCTGCTCTCAGCGACCACTCGTGGCAGAGAAGGGACCTGCTCAGGCGATCCGCGATGGTGTTCTTGACGCCGGGAAGGAAAGATGCCACCAGATGTATCGAGTGGGCTATGCAGAATTTCCATAGTAGTATCGCCTCGTGGCAGAGGGGGGAAGAGTGGGTCCCGCCTTGCTTGTTGATATAGTACATGGCCGTTGTGTTGTCCATAAAGACGGAGACACAACGGCCGTGGAGGCAAGTTCGGAACGCCTGGCATGCCAGGCGCACTGCCCGGAGCTCCCTGACATTGATGTGCATATTCAATTCCTGCACCGACCAAAGGCCTTGAGTAAGAAGATAGCCGAGATGGGCTCCCCATCCGAGGGACGAGGCGTCCGTTGCCAGGGAAAGGGAAGGTTGAGGAGCATGGAATGGGACCCCCGCGCATACGTGGGAAGGGGTCAGCCACCAATCCAGGGATTGAAGGACACCCGCTGGAATGGTGAGTAGGGTATCCAGAGGGTCCCTGTGCGGATGGTATCTGGAGTGGAGCCACAGCTGGAGTGGGCGGAGGCGGAGCCTGGCAAACGGAGTTATGTGTGTGCAAGCCGCCATACGACCGCGGAGGCGGAGACAAGCACGGGCCGAGGTCATACGAGAGGCCTGAAGGGCGCGGATTAGCTGTGTAAGGGCCTGGAACCGTAGCTGAGGAAGGTAGGCTCTGGCCAGAGATGAGTCCAGGGTCGCGCCAATAAAGTCCAACCTCTGAGTTGGTACTAAGGTGGACTTCTCTATGTTGAGAACTAGGGCCAGGCGCGTGAATAAGTCTTTGATAACTGTGACTTGTTGCTGGACCGTGGCCTGCGATTCCCCCCTGATGAGCCAGTCATCCAGGTAGGGAAAAATGCAGATGCTGCGCCGACGGAGGTGGGTGGCGACAATGGCCATGCACTTCATGAACACCCTTGGGGCCGTGGATAGGCCGAAGGGGAGGACCGCAAACTGGAAGTGAAGGTGAGCGATCGTGAAGCAGAGGAAGCGTCTGTGCGGTGGAAAGATGGCGATATGAAAATAAGCGTCCTTCATATCGAGGGCGGCATACCAGTCTCCCGGATCCAAAGTAGGGATAATTGTCCCGAGGGATACCATGCAGAACTTCAATTTCAGCATGTATGTGTTGAGGTCCCGCAGGTCGAGGATGGGTTGGAGGCCCCCTTTGGACTTGGGGATCAAAAAATAACGGGAGTAAAACCCCTTGCCCCTCTCCCTCTCCGGAACCTTCTCGACCGCTCCGATGGCTAGGAGCGAATGCACCTCTTATAAGAGGAGTTGCTCGTGAGAGGGGTCCCTGAAGAGGGACCGGGAAGGAGGGTGGGAAGGTGGGGGTGAAACGAATTGTAGTTGGTAACCATGTTCCACCGTGCATAGGACCCAGGCATCGGTGGTCACCTGGGCCCACGCCGGGAGGAAATAGGAAAGGCGGTTGGAAAAAGGCAGGGAGGGATCTGGAGAAAGATCTGGTATGCCGTCCCCGGGCGCATCTTCAAAAGGATGGTTTAGGCCCTGGTGGTTTAGAGGGGGTTCGCCCCTGGGACGGTTGGTTGCCAGGCTGTCGTCTATGTCCCCCGCGACCCCGTCGCCGACCAGAGTCCTGCCTGTAGCGAGGCATATAGTAAGGTCAGTTAAACTGGGGGCGGAACGGACGCCTCTGGGTAGCAGGGGTATGCATCCCCAAAGTACGGATGATGACCCTGTTGTCTTTTAGGTTCTGGAGTCTGGAGTCCGTCTTTTCAGAGAAGAGAGCCTTAGAGTCAAAATGAAGGTCCTGAATGGTGTACTGAACTTCAGGAGGGAGCGTCGAACTCTGGAGCCAAGAGATCTGGCGCATGGTAACGCCCGAGGCTATAGTACATGCCCCCGAGTCAGCTGCGTCTAAGGAGGCTTGTAACGAGGTGCGTGCTACCTTTTTACCTTCCTCTATGAAGGCCGCGAACTCCTGTCGGGAATCCTGAGGTAGGAGCTCTTTGTACTTCTCTACCTCAGCCCAAGTGTCATGCCCGTAATGGCTTAGCAAGGCCTGCTGGTTAGCCACTCGGATCTGCAAGGCACCAGCAGAGTAGACCTTGCGACCAAGCAAGTCCAGTCGCCTGGCGTCCTTTGATTTAGGAGCCGGGCCTTGCTGGCCATGCCGTTCTTTATCGTTGACAGACTGCACCACCAACGACGAGGGGATAGGGTGTACATACAGATATTCATATCCCTTGGAAGGGACCATGTACTTGCGTTCCACCCCCCTTGCTGTGGGCACAATAGAAGACGGAGTCTGCCATAGGTTATCAGCAGTCGCCTGGATAGTCTTAATGAAGGGCAGGGCTATGCGGGTAGGGGCGTCCGCTGACAAAATGGTCACTATCGGATCGTCCACTTCCGATACCTCCTCCGCCTGCAGGTCCATTCAGAGTGCCACCCTGCGAAGGAGCTCTTGGTGTGCCCGTAAGTCAATTGGTGGGGGACCTGCAGACAACGACCCCGCCATCGCCTCATCCGGGGAAGAGGAAGAAGAAGAAATCCCGGGCATGATGGTGTCCCGGTCAGCGTCTGGGACCTGGGAAGGTTCCTGCTCCAGAGGTTCTTGGGCAGGCTGATTATCTTCCTCCGCACATGATGGTACCTCAGTGTCAACTGGTGGGCGGCTTATTGTAGCCTCCGGGATGCGGGACTCGTGTGGTACGGTGCGCGTGGTAGGCACAGGAGCACCTTGGGCTTGGTGGTAGGCCCAAGGGGTCCAATAACCCCAGTGATGAGGGTCCTGGTCCGCATAATGGGACTGCTGAAAAACTCCCGAAGGGACCTGAGGGTCATGTTCGTCGACATAGTAACTGTCGGCGTGTGAAGAGGCCGAGGCATGCCGGGAGGGCCAGGGCGGAGCAGATAACCATTGCACCGAAGTGCCCACGGATCGCATTTCCCGCCTCTGCAGCGACCGGTGCCGGGAGGCATCCCGATAGCGAGAGCGGGAGCGAGAACGGGACCTGCGACCGGCGCGGTGCCGGGAGGTCGACCGGGATCTCCATGTTCATTGCCGGGAGCGGCTTCGCGAGGAGCGGCGGCCGTAGCGGTACCGAGATCCTGAACGGTGCCGGGAATGATGAGTCGGAGAGCGGGAGAATGACCGGTGCCACGACTCTGACCGGTACCGCGTAGTCGAGCGGTGCCGGGACTGCGAGCAGCGTTGCGAGTGGCGCCTAGATCGAGAGCGTGAGCGCTGGCGAGAACGGGAACGGGAGCGGTGCCGGTCGGACTCGGTGCCGGCAGGCGGCTTGAGCATTGACGGCTTGCCCATGGAACGGGGCGCCCGCACCGGCGGCGCCAGGGGTGGCGGCACAGCCGGGTCTGTCAATGCGATGAGGTCCCGCGCCGCCTCGAAGGTCTCCGGAGTTGACGGCAATGGCATCTCTACTGCGGCCGGAGCCAGGGAGGTCACAGGTGCCGGGCTCAACGGCCTCTGAGGGGCCGGAGTCGCCGGTGCCGGCAGAAGCGTCTGCGGCGGAGGAACCGGTGCCGCGGCAGGTTTCGGTGCCGGGCGGTCCAGATGGGGCGCACTCTGGTGCTTCGGAGCAGGCGGTGCCGAAGAGGCAGCGGCCTTCCCCTTCTTCGCCTTTGGCGAGAGAGAGCGTCTCTGGGCGGGTTTCGGTGCCGATGGCACTTTCGGGTGCACGGTAGAGCGGCCCGGTGCCTGGCGGCGCTGCGAGAGTCCAGAGGGACAGCAGGCTGTGCCGCGGCCGGAGGGGTTAAGGCTGCCTCCATGAGGAGTTGTTTAAGCCTAATGTCTCTTTCCCTCTTTGTGCGAGGCTTGAAAGCCTTGCAAATTGGGCACTTAGAAGACAAGTGCGACTCTCCCAGGCACTTCAAACAGGAGCTATGAGGATCCCCTGTAGGCATAGGCCTGCGGCAGGCCGAACACGGCTTGAAACCCGGGGAGCCGGGCATACGCTCCGGTCCCGGGTGCGAGTGGGGGCTAATCCCTGAACCCGCTAACTAACTAACAGTAAACTGATTAAACTATCAAAAACAAGAAAACCTACAACGAAGATATCAACTATGTACAATTTTTTAGAGAAAAGACTATGAGGAAGCTAGGGAAGCGGAGGACAGGCAAGCTGCACTCCACTGTTCCAACGACCGACACGGGCGGTAAGAAGGAACTGAGGGTCGGGTGGGTCGGCTGAGGTATATATGCGGTGCCGTTATGGCGCCACTCCAGGGGGCGCTCAGCCGACCCACTGGGGTTGCTAGGGTAAAAATCGTCCAACAAAGGTGCACGCGGCGCGCGCACACCTAACTGGAATGGATATGAGCAATCACTCGAAGAAGAACCTCACGACCCCTGAGGGGTCCCGACCCCCAGTTTGAGAACCCCTAACCCCATCCTTCTGCAGTTCATTTCTCTGCTTGTCCACACTCTTCTACCACTCCCTTTCTTTACTACTTTCTTTCTCACGTCTCATCAGTTTCCCTCCTCTCACAATATAAGCAATGTCTGGTATGCCCCTATTCTAATTAAAACCAGTCCTTGCCCTCAGTGGCATCTCTTAACTAATTACCTCAGCTGCTTTCACCTCCAAACCCATTGAATACGCTGTCTACAACTGTTGGCTTGAGTTCCCCATATCCAACTTCATCCTGACTTCCTCAAAATAGGCTTCCATCTTCTCCATGCCACTGCACCTGCTCTCATCATGGTCTCTAACAGCCTCTTCATGGCTAAATCTGTACTCCATTTTCATCCTTTCCAGCTGCATTTCACATCTTTGTTCATACCTTCCTTGGGTTTCACCATCCTGTCCTCCTGTGGTTCTCCTCCTAACTCTGCTCATTCTTTCAGTGTCTCTTTTGGTAAGTCCTTCTCCCCTGTCCCATGTGCATCTTTCGGGGTCTATGCCACTCCATCTAGTTGTGCATATATCGGCCTGTGTAAATTCATGTTCTTACTACTGTTTTCCTCATTCTCCATCCCCTAGTCCTTCCAAGTGCTTGTTACACCCTTTGGTTGCATGTTGTTTAATTAGATTTTAAGCTGTTCCAAGAAGGTAACATCTTTTTCTCTTTGTACAAGCACCCAGAGGGGTCCCACTGGGACCTCCATGTGCTACGGTAATGTAGATCGTTAGTAATGATTATATTTAAAGGAAATGATCACTAGGTAGACAATAGTATTAGCTGTTATGCACTGTAAGTTCTGTACTGCAGTCACAGTGTCCGCAATGCTATCGGAAGCATCATATATTCTGCCTGATGTCATTTCTCTTAGCATCTTGTTTAGGCTTTTCAGAGTTTGTTGCTGTCTCTACAGAGGGAAGAAGATCAAATGCTTCTAGGAGACCAAGGTACGCTACCCCCCTTGCCACTAGGGGGGTCCTGTGCTCTGGCTTCTGGGAATACTGTATATTGCTCTGCAGTCTTAGGCTTTGTTTTCATGGCAGACTTAACACTGGTTCAGCTGGGGGTTTTCCCCTTAAGAAGCTCCACATTCATACATCCAAATGTCTTGATCTGTGCCATGTGGCAAGGCAGCCAGCATGCCCTGAGGTATAGGATGGACCTAAAATAGCTTATTCTGCATATTGCTAACCCAACATAACTGCAGTGAAAATGGTCAGCCACAGCCAGTCACCTGAATCAATACATGATGGTCCTCCAATCCCTTTCTTCAAGCCCCCTAGGCAACCATTCCTTGTGTACTGACTTGCCATCTACTTGTGCTCTAACCCCAAACCAGGAGTGGTCTCCTTTCATATGCCTCTGCTGAGACTTCTCAGTCCCACACTGCTTGCAGCTGTTCCACCTTCACCCATCTCCGGTGTTTTATCCAGCAGAATAATGCCCAGTACAGAGCCCATGTATCGGCAGGCAGTCACCTGGCCAGAGGCTGACACCAGATTCTTGATGCTGCTTGGGGCAGAAGCAAACAAAAAGCATGACTTTAACTCCTCTGAGAGGTCCCCCAAAATGTATGATAGACTATCTCAGCAGCTGCTGGCTGATCATGGAATCAAGTGGATTGGAAAGCAGTGCAGGGAGAAGATAAAGGGGATCAAGGTGAGGTACTGGAGAGCTGTGGATAACTATAAGAAATGTGGTGCTGCCCTGATGTCCTGTCTATCTCATGATTAAATGGATCATGTTCTGAGCAGCGCCCTGAGCCCAGAGACCCGCTTCAGCATGGACACGTCTATCGAGCTGGGACAGGTGTGCATTCAGAACTTGGATGTCAGCAAAGCTGGTGCCCTCCATCTCACCAAACAGCCACCCAGAGCTTGGGGGGACACCAGCCTCAGAGAAAGCTGTTCCTTGATCCAGACCAGGAAGAGCACAGCCAGGTGGAGGGGGCCCAAATAGTAGAATCCAGAGAGGAATCTGCATCTCAACCAGGTAATATGGTTATTATTATGAGGGATATTGCAAAATATTTGGGCAGGTTTTACCCTATAATCCCAGCAGCTTCTTCAGTTGCAGATAGACATTGTGCCATTATGCTTGTCCACACCTCTCCATCCCCAGCTTCCTTACCTCCCAACAATGTTACTTAAAATGGGGGACAAGAAAAAGACCTACAAACTGGCATCTTAGAGTGGCTGAATGCAGAAGCAATTTTTTACTGGAAAAGCACTTAATACAAAAGGAAAAAGCCAAGGCAAAATGTAATTTACTGTATCTCAGTTCTTAAAGGCACTACTTTCCAAATACCTCCCAGTCCCACTAGGCAGAAGCTGATTTATTGCTGATCTCATGTGGGTTCATTTTTCATTCTGTAAATATTCCAAGTGGTCTCTGAGATTGCTTGGAGGGCAAGCTTCCCACCCTTGTAACTTGCAATCCTTCTCCAATCACTTATCTTTTCATCTGCCACAAGGAGAAAGATTTCCCCTGAACACACGAAAGGTCTCCTTCCCAAGGCCTGAAATAAGTGGTCCTTCTGTTCTGGAACCTGAAGCTGCATGACGTGTAAGGCTGCACCAATCGGAAATGGGATTAATATAATCACCATTGCTATTCTCTACCTCCCAGCACCTGAACCATACCCCCATCTTCATCTCTTTTTCCCAAAAAGAGCACCTGACGGCAGGCAGAAATGTGCTGGCTGAGAGAATCAGCAACGAGAGCAGTATCCTTTTGAGATGAAAGTTGTTACTACTTCGTTGAAGCTGCATACTGTGAATATGAAATTATAAGGAGTCATATTATTCAAACTTTTTTTTCTTCTTTTTGTCAGGACCAAGTGAGACAGTATTAGGTTCATCCAGGGAATGGAATGCAACTTGGAGGATCAGTCAGTGTGATCAAAAGGCTTCTGAATTTGAGGTCAGACAGACAGAGCAATGGCAATGACTTAACCATGGGTAACCTTAGCTGTGCATTGCCTGGTTTTCAGAAGTCTGAGTTTTGCTCAGCTAAGTGCCCTGCAAGGGGTTGATAAACCACCAAGCAACTTTAACTCTGCATTAATGTAGTTTTTTGCCATTGAATTTCCTAATGTTTTGAACGGGAATAAGATATGTTTTGTTGATAGGCAATAGTCATTTAGGCAATTGTGCATATCATGTCTTGCCATTTGCATATCAAGCCAGCCAGCACACTCCCACCTATCCCACACACATCAGCTGGGCTCCACCAGCCCTGCTTCAACACACATCCCCAGCCATGCCCCTGACCTATTCCCAGCATTCCCCCCTTCAACCTGCCCCCCCCCACACACACACACACACACTACTGTACCCAGGCCATCCACAACAGGCAGAGAACATATGTCTTTGAAGTCATCACTTCTGGTTTAGAAACATTTCTCCTGATGTTACTTCCCCCATGCTCCACCTAACCTAACTCACATGCAGTGCCTAGAGTGAGGGCAAGTATGTTACAGTAGAATGATACCCCTGGTCATATTTCAGAATGAGTGGAGGGTGGAGTTTGTGGCAGTGCCGGCGAGTGAGATCACAGACAGGATTTCTGTTTCCAAATACTGACAATTTTATGTCAGTAAAGATCCTCTGACCCCTGTTCAGTATATGCAGTAGTGCAGGTAGGAGGGTACTCTCCAGTACTCAGTACCAGCAAGAGATTTTTAACAGGTATGGGGTACCAGAAAGACTTGGGGCTAGCCTTAAAGGAGCAGAACACAGCTAGGGAGGGCATTCATTCTTTATATGGCTTTAACAGCACAATGCATATGTATAAAGGCTTTGTTTAAGTTTGTTAGCATATGTACAGTGCTGTTAAATTGGTCAGGAGTCCTCAAGAGGGGAGGGGAGGGGATGGAAGGTGTTTAAACAGTGTTTTTTATTCTGTTTCTCTCATTTGGTCTGAATTATTAATGACATTCATACTGCATCACATCAAGGACAAATCATTGGAGGAACGCCTCTGCTTGCACTGGCCAAAGGATGTTTGGATTCTGATGTCAGCCCAATTCTGCAGCCTTACAGGAATCAGGTGTTGTCCCCAGTGTACATAGAATTCTTCTTTGCAGCCAAACTAGTCTAACATGCATTTTGTTAACTGGAACTGGAGCAGCAAAACATAGAAAACAAATGCCTCATTTTCCAGCTTTGTGGGTGAGATAAGTATAAGTAAAGATTATAATGCTGGACACTGATGGCCTTAAACCAGCTGCCTCAGGAATCTGCCAAGAACTTTGCTGAAAATATGTTCCTCATCTTAGCAATGGAGCCAGGACTTATCACACATCTGCCCACCTTTATTTGAATGAAGCTCCTTCTGATCTGACAGCTGAGGCATTGTCAGTTTCATTCAGAACAATTTCCAAACTTGGAACCTAATCCTGAAAACCCTTAATCATTTGATCAATCCCACTGAAGACAATGGGACCATTTGTATGTCTGTGGACCACCTTTGTGGTAAGAGTTTCAGGAGTCTGTTCTGTTCCTGTAAAGGAAGTTGACTCTCCCATTGAAATGCAATGTTTGGATACAATACCATAAAGCAGTTTAGGATACAGTTCTACTTAAAATTTGTCTTTTAATAAATCATACATATGCTGAAATGGCTCCTCACCCAACTCCCATACATATTTTGAGGGAAAGTGGGTAGTTAAGCATGTTGATGTTTGTGTATACAAACACCCATTTCATCACTGTACTGGAAAATATAGCCGAACTTAATTTTCTATGGAATTTGAAGAAAGTTTAACAGCCCCAATTGTTTTCTGTGTTAATCAGTGTGAAACTGAAAAAATTACATGCCTTCTACGAGAAAAGAATCAGTTCACACTTACTGAAAAAAAAATTCCTTCTCACTGGTGTTCAGAAGAGTGCTACAGGACACATACATGACCTCATGCGCAGAGGGCGGAGCGGATATCCTCCCACATTATGACCAGCAAAAAAAAATAAATAATACTAATAAAATCTTAAAGAGGCCAAGGTTCACAGATTTGCAAATCTAAAAACCTGTGTTATGCTTTAAACGACCTCAGCACATACCAGATTTATGAACATTAAAAAGTTAACTGCAAAGGAGCACTGAAGCCCATTAACCTGAATGTGTGCCAGTCATTATACCCTCACTGACTAAGGATGCAGTCACACCTGAACAGCTAAAAATTAACCTTGCCCTTTTAGGCTAAACGGAGTCATGTCACTGGTTCCATCTCTGTTGTTCTATAACAGATAACAAAACTCCAGTGGGGCATGGTGCTGGCACACAGGGTCTCAGGTATGTGGTGTGATTTTTCAGAATCTCTTTTGGGAATAGTCATGTAGGTGAAATAGCTGGTACTTATGCTTATGCTATTTCTATGCATGTATATTCATCTTGGTATCTGAAGTTATGAATATTAGCTCTGTTTACTACGTTTGCTCCTGTGGTAACACCCACAAGGGATTTAGCCAGCACATGAAGAGACAAATCAAGTTGAATGGCCCATTAAGGAACACTTAGCTCACAATGGACCCTAGAAAACGCCTGTTTACACTCAATGGACTTTTTGTGAATGCTTTAACTAGAATATGGGTGGGGATGATGGATGTAATTTACCCACGTGACTCCAAACACCATCTTTCACAGAAAGAACAGATTTCCCTTTATTTGGCACTTGGCAGAAGCTAAAAGGCCCTGGCCTGGAAACATCTCCATTTTGCCTCTTTCCTGCTCCAGCCCCTGGGCTATGAACATATGCTAATGGGAGCATTCTGACCAAGAGACTGAGGACTTTAAGTAATCTGGAGTCTTCATATTTCCTTGATCCTTTGCAGATGGACTTATGAGTTGGATATGGTATAGAGAGTGTTCTAGCCTCATTGATTGCTGATTTCTCCCTTACAATGGACAAAGATCAGATGTCTGCTGAATTTCTCACATTAGCCAGCAGCCTTTGATACCTGTGGTATAAGCAACATAGCCCTTGCTTGAGTGGTTTTGTTCTTTCCTCTCCAAATTTCCCATTGAACTCAATAGCAAAACGCCTTTTGATCTCAACGGGAACAGGCTTTGGCTCCAAGAAATCAGAGAATGTGATTTTGATCAACTGCTTATCTGTCTGGAGACAGTTCTCATGCATGTCCTGCCAGGCTGATTTTGATTGCCCCTCCTGTATGTCATGCTGAGGAAAATAATAAAACAATTTGGGCTGTAGTTCTATCAAGATGCACATGGCACACACAATTCTATGCCTCTTTTCCATCAAACCCAGATGGCGCAACATCTTTGCTTTCCTAGTACCTGGTGGAGAGCAATACTTAGGGCTTGGCTACACTTGCAAGTTGCAGCGCTGGTAGAGGCTTTCCAGCACTGCAATTAGTAACCGTCCACACCTGCAAGGCACATCCAGCGCTGCAACTCCCTGGCTGTAGCGCTGGCTGTACACCTGGCCAGGTTGGGGTGTAGCGATTGCAGCGCTGGTGATCCAGCACTGCTCATCAAGTGTGGACACACACCAGCGCTTTTATTGGCCTCCAGGGAATAAGGAGATATCCCAGAAAGCTTTTAACTAAATTACTCTCTTTGTTTTGTTATGCAGCCTCTCTTTGTTTTGTTGTGAACTCCGATCGGAGCTCCGTTGAACTGCTTATCTAAAAAACAAACACTGATCACAGCAAACAGGAGCTATCTGTACCTGGCTGTGAATGATCAAATGAGAGGCAGGGAGAGAATGTTTGCTTGACAGAGAAACAGCGTTGGAGGCAGGCTGTTTGCAATTAAGACCAAGGGTTCCCGAACATTTTGTGATTTTTCAATCCAGGAAGCTAAAGTGTTGGCTCCAAAAATCCACTCTCTCTCTCTTCCCCGCTCCCTGTCACAGTACACCACAGGGAGTGAGTGAAACAGCAGGGAGTCCGTGTTGGAGGCAGGCTGTTTGCAATTAAGAGTTAAGACTAAGGGCTCGCGAACATTTTGTGATTTTTTCAATCCAGGAAACTTAACACACAGTGTTGGCTCCAAAAACCCACTCTCTCTATCTTCCCCGCTCCCTGTCACACTACACCACCCTCCACCCCCCTCTTTTGAAAAGCACGTCGCTGCCCCTTGAATGCTGGGATAGCTGCCCATAATGCAGCACTCCCAACAGCGCTGCAAATGCTGCAAATGTGGCCACACACCAGCGCTGGTAGCTGTGAGTGTGGCCACACACCAGCGCTGCTCCTACACAGCTGGATGACCAGCGCTGCAAACCGTAAGTGTAGCCAAGCCCTTAGATAAAGGCAAGCTGGCAGAAGCTTGGTTTGGACATAAGGGAGGCACTGACAGTGTGTTAAGGAAAAGTGGGCTGATTGTCCTTCCTATCCTTTCATTTAAGAAGTTTTCAATTTGGAGTGCTGCTGGATCCTCAAGGACACCTGGAAGTACAGGTGGCACCAGGGGCCCAAAGCATCATTTTACAACTGCATCTGTTTAACAGTTGTAAAATTTTAGACAGGTAAGGGAGGTGTTGGAGGGGATGAGGAGAATGTAGGGGCCCAGGCGGGGTGGGGGGGGAGAATCACATGGAGGGTCACGTGGGCAGGTCACATGCCCTCCCTTGTGTCCTTCCCATGAGTGCAATACTGGCAAGAAATGATTTCTACTTGCACCACTGAATAGATGTACCCCAACCTCCAAGCAACAGTGAGGTGTTAGAACTTGTAATGTCTCTATGCCATACTGTATACGTTTTCTGGTCAACCATGAACCCTCCAATCTCCCAGTTAAAGTTCTTCCAACATTTAATAGCCTTCATACTATCACTGTAGCAATTATTCTGGTGCTCAGCCACAGCAGAGAAAACTATCACAGCTCCTCGACACAAGTCTCTGATGAGGTTCAAATCTGCTCTCATGTATTGTATGAGGTGAACACACCCGGGAAAAGGCCCAGTTCACTTCTATCGGAGTGAAGCACAGAATGTCCAGTGGATCACAACTACCTAAGTCACCAGTCAGATGCGGCATAGTGGGAAAAACATGATGACAATGCAGGCCACCTGTGTCCACCCATATCAGTGTGTAGTCGTCAATCCCTACATCATGGTGTACTCCTTGCTCTCCTGCAAACTTCTACAACTTCATGATCCAAGAATCACCCAGAATCCACATGTTGACAACTCTCAGTGGTCAAGGTATCCGAGCTGTCAGTTCCAAATCTCCACGCTGTGTGTTTCTGAAAACATCATATTAAGCAGCCCCAAGATAAAGAAGTAACCACTTCAACCTGCCCTACCCCCCTCCAGGGATTAATAAAATACAGATTTTCTCAAATAACCAATCCAAGGCTTTTTAACCACCCATTCTCATGTCCTGCCCCCTCTACAGCTGCAAGTCTTCTCCTTCTCCCTCTCCTCCTCCCCACGCCATCCCACCCTACCCTACTCCACCCCACCCACCACAGAGTTCTCTGACTCCTTCCCACTTGATATAACACAAATTGTGGTTAGACTGGCTGCTGACTCTTCTGCTATGCTCACAGGAAGCCTCCCCCAAAAATAAAAGCACACAATATTATAACAGACAACTTGTAGCAAGCAAAATGAGCTATTAAATCTTCATTGCATGGGTGTACAAAGGTTTGGACTCGAAGCATCAGTGGTGGGATATTCCCTCAAACTACCCAAGCACACCTGAAGTGGCTGCATTAAAAATCCTCTCCCTTTTGTGTTGGCACGTGTGCACTGTAATCCTTCGAAGTGCATGTTTATACAAGCTCAAAAGTGAGTATGTTCTTAAATACTGTTCACAGTTTGGGTTCCCCAAAGAGTTAGTGGGTGTCATGTACCATCTTAAGTAAAACTCCACTTGCTCCAGCCCCAAACCCCTCTTCTCCTCTGCCACTAATGCCCTTCCCTTTCCGGGAAATAGTATTTTACCCCAAATACTTTGACTACATTCCCCTCAAAATAAAATTGCCACCCACGTCTCACAAATTGTAGCAACCTCCTGCTATTCAGTCCAAAACTTGTTTTGGCGTAGGTGGAGATTTGGGATTAAGGTATCCATAGTTATGTTAACTGACATCAATCTCAACAAGGTCTGTGATTCATACAGTCCTTACACTTCAACCTCCCTGGCCACACAATAGCAGATCGTAAGGTGGCCATCCTGTAGCAAAAAAACTTCAGGACCAGACTTCAAAGAGAAACTGCTGAGCTTCAGTTCATCTGCAAATTTGACACCATCAGCTCAGGATTAAACAAAGACTGTGAATGGCTTGCCAACTACAGAACCAGTTTCTCCTCCCTTGGTTTTCACACCTCAACTGCTAGAACAGGGCCTCATCCTCCCTGATTGAACTAACCTCGTTATCTCTAGCTTGCTTCTTGCTTGCATATATATACCTGCCCCTGGAAATTTCCACTACTTGCATCCGACGAAGTGGGTATTCACCCACGAAAGCTCATGCTGCAAAACGTCTGATAGTCTATAAGGTGCCACAGGATTCTTTGCTGCTTTTACAGATCCAGACTAACACGGCTATCCCTCTGATACAGTCCTTACTACCTCTCAGCAGCGGAAGGAAACTGAAGGAAGGAAGCAGAAAGTTCTTGGCAGCAGAAGGAAACTCTATTTGGAGGGCTGTAACCCGGGAACCCCTTGGACAAATGACCCCAAATTTAGGTCACTCATGCTATCCCACACCCCCATGAGGCATACAGAATTTCAAAGCAATCCAAATAACCATTCAGATGTCAGAGTGTTTACGAAAGCTTAGGCCTGGTCTACACTAGGCGTTTAAACCGGTTTTAGGAGCGTAAAACCGATTTAACGCCACACCCGTCCACACTAAGAGGCCCTTTATATCGGTATAAAGGGCTCTTTAAACCGGTTTCTGTACTCCTCCCTAACGAGAGGAGTAACGCTAGTATCGGTATTAACATATCGGATTAGGGTTAGTGTGGACGCTGATCGACGGTATTGGCCTCCGGGAGCTATCCCACAGTGCAGCAGTGACCGCTCTGGACCGCAATCTGAACTCGGATGCAGTGGTCAGGTAGACAGGAAAAGCCCTGCGAACTTTTGAATATTTCCTGTTTGCCCAGCGTGGAGCTCCGATCAGCACGAAATCAAAATAAAGAAAGAGCTCCAGCACGGACCATGCGGATGTGATCGCTGTAAGGGCAGGCAAATCCGTTCTATCAGTGCTCCGTTACAGAAGATGAAATTCAGAATCCTTTTTTAAAAATCTCCAGACAGACGCCATACCAGGGACTCAGCGCACTGCAGCATGACAAGTGTAACGGAAAGCCAAAGAATCAAATGGACGCTCATGGACTGGAGGACTCAAGCTATCCCACAGTTCCTGCAGTCTCTGAAAAGCATTTGCATTCTTGGCTGAGCTCCAAATGCTTCTAGGGTCAAAACAGTGTCATGGGGTCAGGGCATAGCTAGGCAATTTACGCACCCCACCCACCCCCAGAAGTGAAAGGGAAAACAATTCTCTTGACTGTTTTACATGTCACCCTATCTTTACTGAATGCTGCAGATAGACGGGATGGTGCAGCACTCAACACCAACATCCTTGCCCCCGCCATGGGTGGCTGATGGTGCAATATGACTGGTACCGTCGTCATCAGCCTATTGGCACATGGGGCAGTGCAAAAGGGCTGGTAACCATGCGTACTAGCTCGGTCAGGTCGATCAAGGGCGCCTGGTCCTAATTTTTCCTGGTAGATGGTGCAGTATGGCTGATATCCATCATCGTCATAGCAACAGGGGGCTGAGCTCCATCAGCCCCCACCCTTCATGTGTAAAGAAAAGATTCAAGTGCCCCTGAACTAGCAGAGGGATGCTGGGCTCCTCTCCTACACACTCCTTACTGTCCTGTCTGGACTATCATAGCAGCTGGAGGCTGCCTTCACTAACAAGTCACTGTGTCTTATTCCTGCATTCTTTATTACTTCATCACACAAGTGGGGGGACAATGCTACGGTAGCCCATGAAGGCTGGGGGAAGAATGAAATGAACAGGTGGGGTTGTTGCAGGAGCACCCCCTGTGAATAGCATACAGCTCATAATTTCTGCAGGATCTGACACAGAGCAGCTGTGCTCTCTGGTTCTCTGATACAGTGGTTCTCTAGTACACTTGCCCATATTCTAGGCAGGACTGATTCTATTTTTAGATACCAAAAAGGAGGGATTGACTCAGGGAGTCATTCCCAATTTTAACTTTGCACCCTGGCTAAGAGCAGCCAGGGGCACTTATGACAGCAGCAAATGGAACAGTGCAAAAGGACTGGTAGCCATGCCCATCTTATTACCAATTTATGGATTGGTAGATGGTGCAGTATGGCTGATAACCATCTCTGCTGTCATGCAAAAGCAAAAGCATGCTGCTGTGTAGCGCTGCTGAATCGCCTCTGTCAGCGGCATCTAGTACACATACGGTGACAGTCACAAAAGGCAAAACAGGCTCCATGATTGCCATGCTATGGCATCTGCCAGGGCAATCCAGGGAAAAAAGGTGCGAAATGCTTGTCTGCCGTTGCTTTCCCAGAGGAAGGAGTGACTGACGACATTTACCCAGAACCACCCGCGACAATGATTTTTGCCCCATCAGGCACTGGGATCACAACCCGGAAATGCCAAGGGGCGGGGGAGGCTGCGGGAACTATGGGATAGCTACGGGATAGCTACCCACAGTGCAACGCTCCAGAAATCGACGCTAGCCTCGGACCATGGACGCACACCACCGATTTAATGTGTTTAGTGTGGCCGCGCGCACTCGATTTTATAAAATCTGTTTTACAAAACCGGTTTATGCAAATTCGGAATAGTCCCGTAGTGTAGACGTACCTTTATACTCAAATAAATTTGTTAGTCTCTAAGGTGCCACACGTACTCCTGTGTTTTAAGCTGTAAAACATATACATTGGTGGGAATGGAAACCCTCTAGACATTTTTCTGTATTGGCTCTCTGCACTGTAAACTCTGTACTTTTTCTTAAATACCAGTCTCGATTTAGATCCCCCAAAGATTTAAGGGGTGCCAGGCATTACCTTGGGTAAAATTTGACAGCTAGAGGCCATTTTGACTCACATCACATCAATCGTTTGATCTCTAACTCTGCAGGGGATGGGAAGAAACCACAAAACCCACAGCTTTTTTCAAAAAGTTTGTAGGCAGCCCTAGTCTGCGCCAGCCTGAGGCACACCAGATTTCAAAGGGCTCCTCTGACTACATATGATATGTCAGCTTTAGAGGACTTACAGAGGTCAACCTTTAAACAGAAGCTGTGATGCAACCTGCCACAAGCTTTAGTCAGTGAGCAGCACAATCCTGCTTTCAGTCAGCCAAAGGAACATTCCACCACATCCTGCATTGGCTCAGCATGTAGTTAAACAGCCTCTTGCCTGGCTGGTGCATATCAGGATAAGCCATCATCAACAAAGGCAGCAGAAAGTATGCTAGGTCACAGAGAGCGGATTGATGCCTGTGATAGTGGGGAAACATATACTGTTTGCCCATTGCCCATGCTGAGAACGGCTAGACCTCCTAAACACTGTGGCATCATGCACCCTGCCTGTCAGTGTATCTGGAGTAGTATCCCCATTCCTTTCCTGTAAATGTATGTAGTTGCTTGAAATGGCAGGCATAGGATGGGTACATACATGCCTTTGATTGCACTTGCACAGCTCAAGAACCTGAGCTGTTCAAGGCTTGCCATTATTGCAGGGATTTTTCCAATCCTTATAACCGTGGAGGCCTGCACAGCATTAACTGCCTTGCAAAACCTCCATGACCACTTTGCTAGCTGTGGTTTTACCTATCTGAACTGATTCCCAGCAGATCTGTAGCCATCTGGGGTTGCCAGCTTTCATAAGGTGATAGAATCATGCTTCTGGAACATTATTGACTCTCTTATCAGGGTGCTTTGCTACTCAAGGGCTGGGGCAAGCTCCTTACCCAGCTCCAGGAATGTGGCTCTCCTTGTGCAAAAAGTCTGGGTTTAGTGCTGGTCATCCCATGTTTTCACCACAATGTGGTCCTGCCAGTGTAATGCTTGTGGTCTTGATCCAGAAGTGAGGATATGCAGAGGAGGGAATCTGCTGAAAAAAACAGCATCAGCGTGTCCACACTTCCATCTTCACCTGGTCCCCTTCTGCTTGTAAGCCTCTGCCTTCACCTTCTTCTGGTCAAGAGACACTGAAATACCCAGTGTCTCTTGGCAACAGCTTCTGCAGATGCACAAAAAAGAAACTGTGCCTCTATAAAAGCACTAGTTATAAACAGGAGCATGATTCATACTTTAAGCATGTCACAGCACACCACCACACCAGCCTGGGGCCTGCCAAGAATTGAATTTCCCAGATCTAGATGATTTCCTCCCACAATTCCCTGGGTGGGTGGACAAGTTGTCCTACGGCACCTTGCGAATGCGAGTGCAGAGAGATACAGTGAGGTGTGGCACAATGAATCTTGGCTTACACACGCCTAGATAGCGGCTTGCTTATCACTGAGTTACAGCACCAGTGCGGATGCAGGGAGTGAGAGCAGCCTGCCGATAACGACAGTGTGGTCACGCTGTAGTGTGATAGGCTAACCTGGAACTGCTTAACTCATGATTAGCCTGCAATGAAGATGTGGTCTTGGAGGGCCTTCCCACGGTCACGCTGTCCAAAGGAGATGATTGCTCTGCTGCAACTGAGAAGGAAATGGAACGACTCCAGGGTGCTTCCAGCTCCCCTTATTTTCTAGTATGTGTTAAAGTCACATACAAAGAAAAAAATTGAGATTGGACCTGCTTTGCTTCATAAGCTATATGACAGTCTGAGAATTTAAATTATACACGCTCAAGCTCTGATTTTAGAAACTGCAGTCTCATCTACTCTGTTTTTCCAGGTAAGCTCTAGAGATGGCTGGGAAACAAATAGAATTAGAGCCACACAGGCACCAAGGAGAGAAAACTGTGCAATTGAGAGGGAGCGTGCTTTTTGCTCAGACTGCTTAACCCTGCCTATTGTTGTTAATATCTATTTAAGTCAGGGGGGGTCTCAAACTGGAGGTCGGGACCCCTCGGGGGTCACAAGATTATTACATGGGAGGACGCAAGCTGTCAGCCTCCACCCTAAACCCCACTTTGCATCCAGCATTTATAATGGTGTTTTTAATGTATAAGGAGGGTCACACTCAAAGGCTTGCTGGTGAAAGGGGTCACCAGTACAGAAGTTTGAGAACCACTGATTTAAATAAAAAACCCTATAGGCAGTGATGAGCTGCCAAAATCTTAACAACCGGTTCCCTATAAAAAGTTCTGATTTAAGGGGGAGGGGCCAGGGCCGGGGGAGACATACCCGTGGGGCCGGGGGCCCCTGCAGGGCCTGGGGCAAATTGCCCCACTTACCCCCCCTGGCAACCCTAGAGCTTGCAGCCCCCTCCCCCCTTCCCTTGCTGGCAGCTCAAAGCAGCAGGACGACTCAGGAGCTCAGCTGAGCTGCCCAGCTGCTGGCCATGCTGTGGCTCTTCGGGGTGGGGGAAGCGGCGGAGGGCCCGAGGGAGACATCCTTGTGGGGCCACTTGCCCCCTCCCCTCCGGCCAGCCCTGGAGCTTGCAGCAGGACCCCCTCCCCCACAGACACTCCTTGCCGGGCTGCTCAAAAAGCGGCAGCAGGACGACTCCCAAGCTCAGCTGAGCTGCCCAGCTGGTGCCAGCGGCTGGCCACGCTGCAGCTGGGGGGAAGCCGGGGGAACCTCAGCCTCCCCAGCTGGGACTCCTGGAAGCAACAGGATGGTCCGGCCCGCGGACCGGAGTTCTTTGCCCACCCCCTGGCCCTTTAACAACCGGTTCTCCACGGAGGTCTAATTTTAGCAACCGGTTCTTGGGAACCTGTGGGAGCCGGCTCCAGCTCACCACTGCCTATAGGCAGTTGGAAGAAAAGAGCTCCTTGCTAATGATTCGACAGTCCTGTTCCATTAAGGCTGAAGAAGCTCCTGATCCACTCCTCTGGATGCACAAGGGCGAGCTCCTGCAAAAATGAGGCAGATAAGGTTGGATATGCCTGATATTTTTCAGTGTAAAAAACAAGTCAGATAAAAATACTCTAAAAAGTCCTTTTGGGTCTTCTTTATCCAGCATAAAGAAGCAAAAGGGGGCACAAATCTATTATTCCCCTTTGCAGGATAGAATCTGAGCCTTAACTTTGAATTTCCTGCCTTGTCTCAAAACCTATGTGATTTATATATGGGGGTCCAAATCGTCATCTAGGTGTATTTATGTGGGCTAGATTTTTAGAGGCACCATAGGGTGTTAAGGCTTGTCTGCCATTCCTGCAAGCCAGTGTGAATCTGCAGTGTGTCAGCTTGCTTCACAGTAACATCCCATGTGGACACAGCAAGCGCTTAATTTGTGTCGGCTTGCCAAGGCTGAGCCCCAGCACCTCTAGGCATGGCAGTTCATAGCCCCGGCACCTCTAGGCATGGCAGTTCATAGCCCCGGCCCCTCTAGGCATGGCAGTTCATAGCCCCGGCCCCTCTAGGCATGGCAGTTCATAGCCCCGGCACCTCTAGGCATGGCAGTTCATAGCCCCGGCCCCTCTAGGCATGGCAGTTCATAGCCCCGGCCCCTCTAGGCATGGCAGTTCATAGCCCCGGCCCCTCTAGGCATGGCAGTTCATAGCCCCGGCCCCTCTAGGCATGGCAGTTCATAGCCCCGGCCCCTCTAGGCATGGCAGTTCATAGCCCCGGCACCTCTAGGCATGGCAGTTCATAGCCCCGGCACCCCTTTCATTACAAATTAACCACTGGACACAGCTGCACTGAAAGTCCCAGAGTGTTCGTTGGCTGCTACTAAAGCGTGGTAAGTCAAAGAGCACTCTGGGACCTTTAGTGCACTGTAGCAGCATTCACACTGGCCCTTACTGCATGGCAAACTAGTGCCCTGTAGACTCACACCTGGTTTGCCATGCGGTAGTGTCCCATGTAGACAAGCCCTTAGAAATGTGGGATTTTGCCACCAGACTTCTTAGGCTCCTTTGACAATCCCAGCCCACTGTATGAGTTACCTTATTGAGCCCATGGCCAGTTCAGAGCATGCTCTGGAGTTTCCATTTCCCAGATAGGGACTCTTAATGGAGTTGTACAAGATTGTCCAGCAGTTCTTTGCACTTTTAATGTTTAAAACAGGTAGCAAAAATGGGAAGCTTCGGGACAGTGGGTGTGGAAAGGGGACAGGAAAAGGTGTCTGGAAAAGACAAACTCAAAGGCACCCTCTGATCTGTTCTGGACTCACTGCCACATACTCCAGATATGGGATCAGCTTGTCTAAACGATCTGTTTATCTGAATTAATGAGTTGTGGGGAAGTTATTTATTTTTTTACACTGTTGATAGGGCTAAGCCACTCCCTAGCCACAGGAATTGGGGAGGGGACACAAGCTGCTCTTCTTTTAAAGCAGGAGAAGTCACAGCTCCTGATAGTTCCTGCAGCTGGGAGTCTGGAGCCTGGAAGAGCCAGATGCACTTGTAAGCCTCTCTCTCTCTCTCCTTTTTTGTTTTTGTTCCCCCCTCCCGCACCCGAACAATGTCATGAGGTGACTTTCACTTAACTACAAATATTTAGATATTTTTGTGGGCTGTTCTCTTCTTCCCCTTTGAGCATTAGCCAATAGCCACATGCTGCCTCCTTTCACAGCAAAGAGCTGCCTTGAGGGAGGATCGTTACAGAGGGTTTCCTAAACGACCAAAGAAAATGCAAATAGTCTGTGTGCTCTTAGCATACGCTCTGGTTTAAGCAGCTTGGTACCGAAGCCAGCCCCAGACAGAGCTGGGAAGAAAATACTGAACTTAAGACTTCCCCAAAATCTTTCACTGACTTCTAAGGGTGAAAACAGTGAGAAGATCCAGTGTGTCAAGTTGGAGACTTAAAAAGTAAGTTGATCTGATGTTTAAATGCTAGTTGCAAAGATTCTTTCCATGGCTTTAACATTGCAGATTGCTAGGTACAGTGAGAGTTGCAGAAGTGGGAGCACAGTCTTATCTCCTCTCCTCAGCCTGATTTTGCAACCTGTAGTTAGGCTTTTTTCATAAATTGTTTAGAAAATTGCAGGGTTTAACTTGTAAAATACAACTACAGTGACATAATGGAAGAAGTATGCATGGGGCAGAACTCTTGCAAAGCTTCAATAAGGACCATTTTAGGGCTTTCTGTGGATTTCTCAATAGTGTGGAGGGGGAAGGTGTTTGGGGGTTTCCAGGGCTGGGGGAGGATGTGTCTGCCCCAGATTCAATTAGGAGAAAACATGACTTTATTTCCAAAGTTCAGCAGTTTGCTGGTTTCCTTGTCTCAGTAACTGACGGGGTTATTTTCCGTTCCCTCAGATGTAATGCCAGACTTTTTGATAACTTGTAGAAGAATTTGAGACGTGGAAGAAAACTTTCAAGCTTGGGTGTCTACAAGTGAGGTTCCTCAAATCCAGTTAGGCATTCACACCACTGAATATCAAGCCACCTGTATTCAGATGCCTAACTATGGATTTAGGTACCTCACTTGAGGCATCTACTGGACTGACAGACAGGCTGCACATTTCCCATCTCTGGACATGAGCACTGTCTAAAGAAGGTCAGAAGTAGGCAAATGTCTTTCGATGACATTATATTAAACTTACCCACAGCCAAAGAACCCTGCCATTTCTCCTTTATTCTACAGCAATCATTTTAACACCTCCTCCCAGAAAAAAATAGAAATATTAGGATTAGGATTGGTGAACATAGCTCATATCTTTGGATCTGGCAAGAACTTCTATGTATTGACTGAAAAATTTGCCCGATGACCAACAATGTCCCAAACAACCTGCTGAAAGGTATTCAAGTCATAACAAAAATCTTGAATAAGGCTGGCAGTTTGAAAGTACAGTATTTATAACCAAGCAAATACTAAAGAAACCAAAAACCTGTATCTGATCTCATTTAAATTCCTGTATAATATATAGGCAATAAGTGAAAACCAACCATCTGTATTTTAACCACTGTGTTATCCACACCAGTTCAGAGCCAGGCATTAAAGCTCTGGTGGCTTGTCTATACTAGCATTCCCAGCTTTGTTATCACTAGTGAAGCTGAACTGGTGGTAACCACAGTGGGAAATTTAAAGGAAAATATCCAGTGTAGATAGCTTCAAGAGAGCTTGAATGGTATCACATTAAGGCTTCAAGTTTCTTTAGTGTTCACTTGACTACAAATACCATACTATCAAATTGCAAGTCAGAATTAATCAAATACAAAAGCAATTGTTTACCTCTTAAGAAAATATTGATACATCAGGATCAGACTGATAATGAAGTTTTATTGTTATTTGGTAATAATTCATATTATCTGGGAAGCAAAGGGAAAACTATAGCCTATGTCTCTCAGAATCTGAAAATTACTTTTGTTTAAGAGACTGCTCAAAGGAGCCCTAAATCAACAATGTAGTCCCTGATCAAACTAACCTCGTTATCTCTAGCCTGCTTCTTGCTTGCATATATATACCTGCCCCTGGAAATTTCCACTACATGCATGCGACGAAGTGGTATTCACCCACGAAAGCTCATGCTCCAATACATCTGTTAGTCTATAAGGTGCCACAGAACTCTTTGCTGCTTTTACAGAGCCAGACTAACACGGCTACCCCTCTGATACTTATCAGAGGAGTAGCCGTGTTAGTCTGGATCTCTTGCATCCGACGAAGTGGGTATTCACCCATGAAAGCTCATGCTGCAAAACGTCTGTTAGTCTATAAGGTGCCACAGGATTCTTTGCTGCCTCTGATACTTGACACAATGTAACACTGTTGCCCCCCCAAAAAAGCAAATATCATGCGGGGATGTATTAAAATGCAGGAGTGTTGTAAGCAAGACTTAATTCTTCCATTCTATTCAACACTGATAAGGCCTCAGCTGGAATATTGTATCCAGTTCTGGGCACCACATTTCAGGAAATGTAGATAAATTGGATAAAGTCCAGAGGAGAGCAACAAAAATTATTTAAAGTCTAGAAAACAAGACCTGTGAGGAAAGATTGAAAAAATTGTATTTGTTTACTCTGGCAAAGAGAAAACTGAGGGGCAGCGGGGATGGGGGGGACCATGATAACAGTCTTCAAGTACATAAAAGGTTGTTATAAGGAAGAGGGTGAAAAATTGTTCTTGTTAACCTCTGAGGATAGGATAAGAAGAAATGGGCTTAAATTGCAGCAAGGGAGGTTTAAGTTAGACATTAGGAAAATCTTTCTATCAGAGTAGGTAAGCACTGGAACAAATTGCCTCGGGAGGTTGTGGAATCTCTGTCAGTGGAGGTTTTAAGAACAAGTTAGACAAACACCTGTCAAGAATGGTCTAGTAATGTAGTCCTGCCTTGAGTGCAGGGGACTGGACTAGGAGACCTATTGAGGTCCCTTTCAATCCTACACTTCTATATATCTTTATTTGCAAGGAAATTACAAAACCCACAAGATCGGGTTTCTCAAACTGGGGTCACCATTTCCAGCAGCTCCCATTGGCCCGGAGCAGCAATCCGCAGCCAGTGGGAGCCGCGATCGGCCATACCTGCGGACAGGGCAGGTAAACACACCGGCCCAGCCTGCCAAGGGCTTTCCTTATACAAACAGCGACCCCGTTTGAGAAACCCTGCACTTCAAACCATATCTCCTCAAAAATTAACATCTCCACGGAAAATATAGCATATAGATTTACCTAGGAGTAGCACAGAACCATAACAAAAGTATACTTCAGCATAAAAATTTTCCTACTTTTTAAAAATAGCCCACAGCTGATCTACTGTTCCTAATCAATATGATAGAAAATCCTATTTCATGGACTTTGGACACTAACAGAAAGAGCAGATGCATGCAGACTAGATGATCCATGACATTGGTAATAGAAGACGAAGCATTTCTTATGTAGCTTGACTTGAATCCAGCCCCAGATTAGCTATGACTGAGAGCTGTCATTTAATAGGTTTCCACATCAGAATGCCGCCACCACCATTTGAAAGTTTTTCTGGCACTCTTAGTCCTTGTCCACACTGGGAATTTGCCACAATTTCAGCCATTTGTGGCCAGCCACAAAAGTAACTGCAGCAGTGTAAACCTCTAGTGTAGAACGCAAAGCCTCTATTTGCACTGGGAGAACTTACCCCTAACTGAAATGCACATGTTGTAAAAATGTTGTAAAATGCACAGGTGCAAATTATGGCTCACAGGGTCTTTGCCTGTCTACACTAGGAGTTTGCACTGGCATAGCTACACTGGGACTGAAATCAAGGCAAATCCCCAGTATAGACAAGGCCATAGTAAAGAGCTCAAGCAGTCAATGAGCATAGAAAATTAATTGCTGTTTAAAGCCTAGGGCTGGTCCCTCTGGTTCAGAATTAAAGCTAATTGATAGGGCAGTGTGGGGACCCTGTATTGCCATTGCCTATGTGTCTGTTTTGAGATAAACAGATGACCTCGACCTCCAGCACTTTCAATCCAGCACCTTTCACAGGCACTACAATTCACCTAACATTTCACTGCCATTCTCTCTTTTCTGCTGCGGGCATCAAACTTAGTCACAGGTGCTGGGGACTGGCACACTTCTGCTTACTGACTACATGATGCAACAAAACGCTTGGGGGAGGAGATTACAAAGGCAGAACGCACACAACCCACATAACCCAAACTTACTTATATTAGAGTCCTTCAGCTTTGACCAAACTAATGGGCAAAAGAAAGAGACATTTAAAAACCTAATAGCCAAAAGGCTCATGTAACCAAAAAGGAAATCCTTCTCTATTGCTGCCACCCTGCAATCACTTGCACGAGTAATTTTGCACACAAATAGTCCCGTTGAACTCTCCTGGGAAAAGTTATGCATGTGCATAAGTGGTTTCAGGTTCAGAGCTGAAGGCTACAGGAGCTAGGGGCTTGATCCTTCAGAGGGTGAAGTCAGTCGCATTATTGACAGCCTTAACAGTTCAGAAATTATGAGCTGAGGCTCCCAAAAGATCATTATTGCCTTAAAAATCAGGATATTTTAAAAAATAATACCTTTGGGGTTCTTTTTCTTTGCCTTCTGATTTCCAGGACTTTAGGGTACCCTTGTTTCACACTTTCAAACTTTTCTCTGCAACCCATGAGGGCTAGAAACTTCCAGCTTTTTTCATGAAAGGAGAGTTTCTCATGCAATCTCTTGATTCCCGCAGCTGAGGTTTCATGAATTACACCAAGTATGTTGAGACTTGAAATAAGACCATGAGAGTTGGTAACCCTGTCAATGGCAAAGCTCCTATGGACCTCTGGGAGGCAGGATCAGGTCCTAGATCACCGGTTCCCAAACTTTTTGCCTGCATAATCCCATTTCCAAACTTCATTGCTTTCTGCGACCCCAGACAGCATGGAGGCCACCATTTTGGCGTGACCCCAGGTGGGGCCATGACTCATGACCGATAGATTGGGAACTGCTGACCTAGACAATCCATCCAGGGACTCTGTTATAAAGAATAGAGTATAAAATAAACATGATACACTGTGGTCCCGATCCTGCAAACACTTCCACTCAGTCTCACTGGATTGAGTGGGACTGGGACTACTTGTGCGAGCAAAATTAAGCATATGCTTGTTTACAGCATTGGGATCTGTATATGACTAACTGTTACAAGGCATAACACAGAGGAATATAATGTATGCTCTAACTGAAAGAAAAATATACAAGTCACCACACTGATCTTGCAAGCTGACTCAAACCTATGCAATATAACTCATCAAGGTTTTCAGTTTGTTCTGGCTATACCTCACTCTATCCTTTAAGCTAAAATATAACAATAAGGAATTTTTAAAAGCAGCTGTCTGAGTTCAGTGTTTGCAGGTAGCTCGCATACTCCTCCTCAGAGAAAATTAAATCTGGCTCACATCATTAAGAAAACTCGAATTGACACCTAGGGTTGATTGTGCTTTTACTCTCATTTTAAAAACAACCATAGTGACATCTTATACTTGGGTTTGTCTCTTGTTTATAGAACAGGAGTACTTGTGGCACCTTAGAATCTGAGGTGCCACAAGTACTCCTGTTCTTTTTGCGGATACAGACTAACACGGCTGCTACTCTGAAACCTCTCTTGTTTATGTAATTCTTTAGTGCAATTTTCTGGTGTCATTTATTTAAAACCCACTAAAAGCCTGGGTACAGTATATGAAGAATTATTAAGAATAACAAAACTAAATCGTCTCCAAATTGTTGGGTGGTTATTTTAATTTGGCATATACTTTGTTCTGGTTAATCATGGCTGCCCCCTTCTGGTTGCTTACATACCTACCATGTTAGCTGCAGCTGTACGTAGATAAATGGTTCAATGCGCTATTGTTATGTAAAGAACATAAAAAGAGAGGGATCTGTTATACCCTCAATATGTGAACAAGCAGTAGGTCTATGTCACAAAGTTCTGTCCAATTTCTACCCAAGGTTGGATGTTTGGATCCAGGGTTTTGGTTCTGCCACTATTTTTTTAAAAAAGGGGGATTATTTGCAAATGTTATGTCTGGATCTGGACTCACATTTGGAACACCTTCACAACTGAGGTTTGTTCAGATCCAAGGGTTTTGGTTCAAGACTCCATCAAGTATAGACAGCAACTGATTTAGTTAAAAATTCCCATTGATTATGCCTACATCAGTAGAGGCATTTGGTCATGTTTGTAAATTAGACTTTCCCTGTACCTAATTTCATATGATGCAAAATTAACCTAAATCATCATCAGTTAGCAAATGAATTATTTCAACAGATACACACAAGAATTGTCACATATTTTATTTGTTATAATCAGTCTACTTGTTTGAATGCAGCACGTTTTCATCAGTGGTTTTTAGTTTCGCTTACAAATCACTCGTGATTTTAAAGGAAATCTTTAATCGTATTTAGAAACCCGACAAATGTCAGTGCTCAGCTGTTTTAAAAGAAAAGCATGATCAGAAACAGCTGTTTAGTTGCTTATCTTCTTAAGGCTAATAAGAGAAATAGTAATTTATGTATAATAACCAACCCCTGGGGGAGATTGGGTCCTCGGGGAACTAATAGTGGGAGGGAAATCCTTCCTACAGTAGATAATTGGTTTTAATTAGTCCCAGGTTGAGGGCATAGCTGTGCAAAGTGTTCATATAGAATCCTGAACTTAACCAAAATTAGAATAGGTTTGGTGTCCAAATGCAACTCTGAACATCTTCTCAGGACAATGAAAGCTGCGTGACTCTTGCTTATTTAAGTTTGCATGTTGTAATGTCCTTTCAACCACAGCCTCTCCCACCTCTGCAACCACACCTCTTCCCCGAAGTCCATCAGACTCATCACTGAGCTACTCTAAGCAGGGAGACTATCTCCTTCTGTCCATGGGGAGACCCATGGATTATCCTGAGATATCAGACCTTAAGATCATGATATTTTTATGTATGGAAAGCTATTTTAGGTCACTTTTAGAGTTTTTGTTGAACTCATGGTAACTAGAGCATCTGGTTTCAGAGATGAAAGAAAACAAAAAATAGTCCCAATGAAGTTTTAAAACTTCCCAGAATATTTATAAAAATAGACTTGCTGTAAAATATTTGGCACATATCAAGGGCTTGTTAGGGTAGGATGCTATAAATGCAGGGCCGGCTCCAGACCCCAGCGTGCCAAGCGCACGCTTGGGGTGGCGTCCCACGGGAGGGCGGCAGGCAGCTCCAGTGGACCTCCCGCAGGCATGCCTGCGGAGGGTCCGCTGGTCCCACAGCTCCGGTGGACCTCCCACAGACATGCCTGCGGAGGGTCCGCTGGTCCCACGGCTCCGGTGGACCTCCCGCAGACGTGCCTGAGGAGGGTCCGCTGGTCCCGTGGCTCCGGTGGAGCATCCCGCAGGCATGCCTGTGGGAGGTCCACCGGAGCCGCGGGACCAACGGACCCTCCACAGGCACGTCTGCAGGAGGTCCACCGGAGCCGCGGGACCGGCGACCACCAGAGTGCCCCCCACAGCGTGCTGCCCTGCTTGGGGCAGCACAAATCCTAGAGCTGCCCCTGTATAAATGGTGTGTTGTTTGGGAACACCTGCATAACCCCCTGATACCTTCCCACTCCTGAGTAATCTGACCATCCCAAACCTTACATCATCATCATTATTATTATTATTTAGTATTTGTATTTCTGTAGTGCCTAGGAACCCTGGTCATGGAACAGGACCCCACTGTGGAAGGCACTGCACAAACACAGAACAGAGACAGTCCCTGCCCCAAAGAGCTCACAGTCTAAGTAAATTCTTGCAGATAAATCCTTTCTATGTCATCATGTATTAATTCTTTCTCACATAGGTAATCTCAAACATGTTGCTTGAGAGTGAAGACACTAGGCTTTTTTAAGTGGTGGACTTGTTGCTTTGTTTTTATTTATCTACTGCAAACATTATAAAATGCTACTGCTAACAGATTTAAGATGGAACAAATTAGTCAGCCTGATGTTCTAAATTGCTCTATATAAAGCAATGGAACTGAAGGAAACCCACAAAGAGGAACAGAGTCTGTGTAAGGAAGCTAACCTAGGCAGGGGTGGAGGATTTGCCTACTGGGCCCTGACTCAGACAGGATGTGATCTTACCCACTGCTGGGAAGTGGCTCTGAACAAATCATTATATAACAGATTTGCTTGTCAACTTCCAAATCTCGCCTGCCCCTCTACAGGCATACAGAGGGGTTCTTTATAAATCACGCACAGGATAGCTAGCATGTCCTTCAGAGATTGCTGCTGAGCATTTCTAATATTATGTCCTCCAAGACATATTTATTTGATACAGAAGTTGTCCAGTATTAAAGGAAACCGAAAGTAATTAAATGCTTGAGCTCAGCAGTTCCCTTGATGATTTCAGAATCATGATGCCCCCTTGCACCACACTAGCGTGCACTTCCTAAATGGTGCTGCATAAGACACATGTTTTTTCTTTTATTTGGTGAGTAAATCTTTATCTTCATAGCACCTGTTTCAATGGTCCCCGTCACAGACCTAGATGGAATTCATCCTAATCATCTTTTTAGCATGTGAACTATTTGGGCATAAGCTTTCATGAGCTAAAACCCACTTCATCAGATGCCTGGAGTGGAAAATGAAGCAGGCATTATTTTATTTTATTTATTTATTTAGGCAGGTATAAATACATAGCACAGGAAAAGATGAGAGTTGCCTTACCAAGTGTGGTGGGGTCATTGCTAACGAGTCAATTCAGTTAAGGTGGAAGTGGCCTATTCTCAACAGTTGACAAGAAGGGATGAATACCAAGGGAGGGAACATCACTTTTGTAGTGCTAATGAGGCCAATGAAATCAAGTATCAGAGGGGTAGCCATGTTAGTCTGGATCTGTAAAAGCAGCAAAGAGTCCTGTGGCACCTTCTAGACTAACAGACGTATTGGAGCATGAGCTTTCGTGGGTGAATACCCACTTCGTCGGATGCAGTCCGATGTAATCAAGGTGGCCCATTTCAAACAGGTGACAAGAAGGTGTAAGTATCAGTATTTGTTAGTCTCTAAGGTGCCACAAGGACTCCTCCTTGTTTTTGCTGATACACACTAACACAGCTAACACTCTAAAACCTGTCTCCTGCAGTAGTTCCTGGGGAAGAGAGACTCCAGGTGGGAAGCCCTAGGTGTTGCGGCTGGATAGAAAGCCCCAGCTGGAAGTTCTGTTTTTCTTTTGTGAATTTGTTGGAGGTTTGCACAATGAATGGAGACTGGAGGCAGGGCTAAAAACTGATCTGAGCATGGGATGATTCCCCAGCCTGGTGAGTAAGGCTAGCATCGTAAAGCAAAAGAAATGCTGAGTCACCAAAGGGCGATTATAGAAAACATTGACACTAAAGAAATTCATCCCATGTCATCTGAAGCTTTTTCTGGTAGTTAACTTCCCATTGTAAGCCCTCCTCCCACATTTGGATTTTGGTAGGCTAACGTGTAGGGCTCTTATGAAATGAGTGAGGGACTGTGTATATTATATTAATTTGACATGTTAAGATTTGTATTATCCCTAAGTGGAGTGAGGCCTGTGCAGGAGTTTGGCAGCTAACAAGCATCTATTCTAGCTATGAGCAGCCTCAACCTTGAAGCTGTCTTCAAGATAATCATTTTTAAAGTTTTTTAAATCATTGTGTGTACTAGAAAAGGCTTCTTTCTACACTTTGGTTAAAGCTTCAAAAATTGCCATATGGGCTTTCTCCTGCTGAGGTCTGTCCTCATACAAGAAGGCCTCCGCAATGGTGTGGAGGGAGCTGGGATTTGCCAGGCATTTAGAGAATGAGCACACTAAAAACAGGGGTGAGTAGCTAAAAGTGTCCCTTTTGAATACATTTTAAAGTTCTGTGTTTGCTGACTAGTGATTATACTGCTGTCAGATATTTCCTTCTCCCCCTTTTAACTAACATGGAAGTTAGAACTTGGAAGCCAATAAAGTTGTCTGCATTGCAGCTCCAAACAGTACTACTGTACTGCCAGTTTGGAACCAGTGGTAGCACCAGTGGGGATTTTTGTTTTGTTCTTTTATTTGCTTTTAGAATGAGTTATGAGAAATTAGCATGGGATTTTCAGAAGTTCTCAGAGTTGGGCTAATTCTTCTCCCTTGGGGGTCAATGGCAAAACTCCAATTGACTTCAATGGGAGAAGAGTCCAGCCAATGCTGAGGAATTTTGAAAATCTCACCCTTTATGTTTATAATACGAATTATCTGGGTTTAAGAACATCAATCCTGCCTTTTGTGAGGATAGTTACGCCATCAGATATTTGAAATATTAGCTCGATATGAACCCTCCTAGCCCCACCCCAAAAAACAAACAAAAAACCCACCTTTCTGTCTTTTCCATTTAATAATTGGGTTATATTTTGATGTTCCATGCTTTATAAAATTCACTTTTATTTTTCATCTTTAGACTGTAGGTTTCAAGGTGACACCTCTCAGGCAGAGCCTATGGATACCACAGGAAATATGACCACATTGTCTGGCAGCAACTTGACATGCCCTTTGACCATTGACGACTTCCGAAATAAAGTGTACTCCACGTTGTACTCCATGATTGCGATTCTGGGCTTTGTTGGAAATGGCTTTGTACTGTGTGTCCTCATAAAAACGTATCGGCAGAAGACAGCCTTCCAGATCTACATGCTGAATCTTGCAGTGTCAGATCTCCTTTGTGTATGCACCCTGCCTCTTCGAGTAGTGTATTATGTTCACAGAGGCAACTGGTTCTTTGGTGACTTCTTATGCAGAGTTAGTTCCTATGCATTCTACGTCAACCTGTACTGTAGCATTTTATTCATGACAGCCATGAGCTTCTCTCGCTGCATAGCCATCGTTTTCCCAGTCCAGAATCTCAATTTGGTAACTGAGAAAAAGTCCAGACTGGCATGTCTGAGCATTTGGATTTTTGTCACACTGACAAGTTCTCCATTTTTACTGAGTGGATCTTACCAAGAAGGTAACAAGACAAAGTGCTTTGAACCTCCAAAAAGCAGTCAGATGACCAGTCTGCTGGTCCTACATTATATTGCGCTGTTTGTAGGCTTCATTATCCCCTTTGGTGTCATAACTATCTGTTATGCCATGATCATAAAGACCTTACTGAAGAATTCACTGAAGAAGAATCAGTCTACTCGTAAAAAGGCCATCTGGATGATAATCATTGTAACAGCTGCCTTCCTGGTCAGCTTCACACCTTACCATATTCAGCGCACAATCCACCTTCACTTCCTGAAGAGGAAAGACTCCAGCTGTGAAGACATCCTTTTCATGCAGAAATTAGTAGTGATAACCTTATCCTTGGCAGCGTCCAACTGCTGCTTTGACCCGCTCCTGTATTTCTTTTCAGGGGGCAACTTTCGGAGGAGACTTTCCACATTTAGAAAGGCTTCCTCCTCCAGTGTGATACTGGGACCCAGGAAAAAGTTATCATTAAAGGAGAAAGACGACGAGCCGTTTCAAGAAAGCCATAAATAAGCTGGATGTGGCGTGTAGCTGTGCTTCCTTTGTAAGGCTTTTTGTGTGGCACTGCAGTAGAAATAAGCTCACAGTGGGACACTAGTGACTGCAGAACTGCTTCAGGAGAAATGAACAAAACAAATGTGTCTTCATCAAAGTTAAATAGAGACAAAAATCCAAAGGGACCTGCTTCTACTCATACCTTTCTGACCAGACACCCCTCTGGCTGCCATTGAGGGGTTTATTTGATCGTGCTGTGGAGAATTCTGAGGGTAATTTTAAATTCCAAGAGACTCAAAACAAAAAGGACTGAAATGTGAGTGGATATTCTGAGAACGTGCTCAGAAGGGGGGAGGGATAGCTCAGTGGTTTGAGCATTGGCCTGCTAAACCCAGGGTTGTGAGTTCAATCCTTAAGGAGGCCACTTAAGGATCTGGGGCAAAAATTGGTCCTGCTAGTGAAGGCGGGGGGCTGGACTCAATGATCTTTCAAGGTCCCTTCCAGTTCTAGGAGATTGGTATATCTCCAATTATTACCAAGGCATGTACGTATCCCACACACACTCAACAAGTTACAGCACAGCAGCAGGAAAACATGTGTGTGCTGGTAAATTCATGCAAACAAACTCTTAAAATCCCACATAAGGTCATGAGGCAACTCTGCAAAGACCATTAGCCAGTGGGAAATGTAAATATAGAAGTTGATGGAGCTTATGCAAAGGAGGAGGGAGAAGAGAGGAGGAGAGTATGCACTGAATCCCAAAACAGACACTGATTTCACAGGAAAATGTCTTCCCTATTCCCTGTTATATATTGCCCGGGCTTTTAACTTTCAGTGGCATAGATCATTGATTGTCACCACCTAGTTCAAAAGGGTGTGTGCACAGATGACTTTAAGCCACCTGTACACTCCTCCAATTGTGGGCCAGTTGTGTGGCAGGCCCATCTTCTGGTGTAACTTAGAGCAGCCTAGGGACTGTTCTAACTTGTATTAGCTACTAACAACCCCAAGGAACTGATCCTGCAGCCTGGGATTAGGGAAGCCGTAGCCATGAGGGGGTGGCATAGGAGCTACTACACTGGCTCTGCATCACCAGATGCTCACCCTACACAGAAGTAATCCTCATATGACCATTTCGGCTAGCTTTATGTCTACTATACACTGGCAATGCAGCATAAAGAGCCACATCACACTGGAGGGTCTGAGCCTATATCTTCACACCCAGGAACTGTATTTGCCCCTCCCCTCCCCCATACATTTCCTGTAATTTGAGTTCCCATTTCCAACTATATTGCAACACACTAGTTACCTCAGCTCACAGCTACAAGATCTTTGAATGGCTTTCTGTCTATCTGAATTTTACAAGTAAATCCTGAGCTATAGTTCTGGTATGTGCCTCCCAAACAAACACTTTGGCCCCAGTCTAGCACCAATTGAACCCTAAAAACATGAGTAGTCTCCTTGAAGCCAATGGTTGCTTACATACAAAATGGGAAATAACTGCCTAGGAAGGAGTCCTGCGGAAAGGAATCTGGGGGTCATAGTGGATCACAGGCTAAATATGGGTCAATGGTGTAGTTGCAAAAATAGCAAACCTCATTCTGGGCTATATTAGCAGGAGTGTTCTAAGCAAGATGCTAGAAGTAATTATTCTGCTCTAGTCCACGCTGATTAGGCCTCAGCTGGAGTATTGTCTCCACTGCTAGGCACCACATTTCAGGAAAGATGTAGACAAATTGGAGAAAGTCCAGACGAGCAATAAAAATGACTAAAGGTCTAGAAAATGTGAGCTATGATGGAAAATTGAAAAAAATGGGTTTGTTTACTCTGGAAAAGAGAAGACTGAGGGGGGACATGATAACAGTTTTCAAGTACATAAAAGGTTGTTACAAGAAGGAAGGAGAAAAATTGTTCTCCTTGACCTCTGAGGATAGGACAAGAAGCAATGGGCTTAAGTTGCAGCAAGAGCGGTTTAGGATAGACATTAGAAAAAACTTCCTAACTGTCAGGCAATGTATTCCAGTGCTTAACTACTCTAAGGAGGGTGTTTGAATCTTCATCTGGAGATTTTTAAGAACAGGTTAGCCAAACATCTGTCAGGTGTTTAAATAATACTTAGCCCTGTCATGAGTGCAGGGGATTGGACTAAATGACCTCTCAAGGTCCCTTCCAGTCCTATGACTCTATGAAAATTAAGCCATGCATCAGTCAGGCTTTGCGGGGGGTGGGGGTGGGGGAGTGGAAAGGTATATTTAAAATTCAAGATACAGAGTTGAACCCCACCCACCTTCCCACCCCAGCTCCTCTTTGAGGTGTTTTCCACCATAAAGTGGCATTGTAAAAGAGGGCTGAACAGAGTAGAGCTATTCTAAGTTGCCTATGTAGCTTTGGGAGCATTCCTGGCAGTAATATTAAACAGCAGTGAGTCATCAGGTACATTTTCCATATTGTATTTTTGCTCAGTTATTAGAGGCTGGGAGAATGCGCACCAAACTCCACATTTCCTTATTTCAGCTCCCATGTCTTCCGTTATCCACGACATTTCCCAGCCTTCAGATGAATGCTGGTTATCAGGAAGACTTTCTGGCTTCCTCTGACCCTCAGCAGGTTTCCAGTAATGTAGTATTTTTGGTTGGCGCTGTTCTTTCCTGCCACTCCACTCTATTCTGACCATGCAGCACATATTGGTCTCAAGCTGAATTTTGCCTGCTCAAGGCATGGAAACATGAGAGACCTTCTCTTCTTTCTTTCTTTGGGTTCCTGTCAGCTACAAGAGCTTTCCAAAATCTACCCAAAAAAAACCCCACAATCAAAATAGAACAGAAATTTCAATAGGAGTTGAAATGCAGAGACTACTGCTGTCCGAGACTTAAGCAGTGAAATACAAACTGGGGGGCGCCAGAGAGGCTTGGAGTGCTTTCTCTTGCCTCAGGGGCAATGCACACACTCACTGAATAACCTTAAATCATCACCACCCACAAATGACTTACCCCTGAGCCTCAGGGCTTGTCTAGATGAACAGTTAGTGTGCAGCAATCTGGGGTATAAATCTACAATCTGCTATCACACCCTAAAAGTTCCCCAGTGTGCTCTGATCTACTCCACTTTGAATTGGAAGTAGGTCAGACATATAAGGTGTAAGCCTGGTTCTGTTGCAAATTTGCAGTCAACGGGACATTTGCTAGTGACTTCGATAGGACCAGGATTTCACCGATAACTGTGAAAAGAAAACGTTTTGCCAAATGATACTGCCACCTTCCTGGCTCATAGCGATGAGAAAATGTTTTTGGTTAAAAGGGAAAACTAATGAATAGATTCTGCAGTCCCTCCTGCCCTTCACTCCAAACTCACTATCCGAGTACACAGTATTTACCACAATCCCGGAGAAAGCTGCTTATTAAAAGATTGTCAGCACATTGCATGCCTGCAGGCTGGTAAATTAGGCAGTCCCAAGGTTAGAAGCATTCTGTGCTGGAATGTTTATTCCAGGCTAACAATTGGATCCTAGATTAAGCAAATTGGATGTACCTTGAGAACCTATGAAAAATGTTGTACTATAAGGAAGTTCCTCTACTAGGCAGAAAAAAAGATTATAGGAGAGAATGCCTCTCCAGACACAACCCCTGTTCCTCTTTGTGCTCCCACTGGGGAGGCTTTTGTAAGCACGCAGAGCCCGAACAGCCGGTAGCTGAACTGCAGTTACTGCGCCCCAATTAGCCCCTTACAAAACTGAATTGTTTCATAGCTGACTAGTCTCACCTCACTTTCTTGCTTTATGTGTAACTTCCTTTTTTGCTGGGTCAAGGAAAGTGGCGATACACTCCATGACTAAAGGAACCAAGTCCCAGAGAAATCAAACTGAAGGACATCAGGTGTGTTTTCTGCTTGATTTATAGGTGAGATACACACAGATATCCCGGTCTCCCTCAGACAGAAATCTGTTCGCTTTTAATTCACAATGGAAACTTGTTTCTGATTATACTAACTTCTGTTTGTGCTGCCATTGCGAATATAAACTTAGAGTGTTACAACTTTCCAAATAAAACAAACCGACTTATAAATCGTATCAGTGCAAATAGAAGTTAAAGCGTAACTTAAGGTAGAGCTACCTGTCATAAATGCTCACATGATAAAAAGCTTTGAAATGTGGCTCACTCTATAGGCTTTATTTCAATGGGACTAGTCCTGTAAATAATTGCGGTAACATAAGGCTCTGTGGCCCTGATCCTGCAATGATCTCTGCATGTAGGCAGGGGTCCAGACACTCAGAGCTCACTGAAGGAGCAGCACCTATCTTTGGGCAGTGCTATGTAAATGTATGAGGCTATAAAGTGATTTTTTAATTTAAAAAAAAAAAGAATGGCACCCCGCTCCCCAAAAAAGGGATGATTCCTGACTGCACATCTTGCTTACATACTATGGAAAAAAGAAAACCCAAGACCTCAAGCAAAACTACACAAGAAAGAAAAAGAAGAAAAAAGACAGAAGAAGGTTTACTATACTTAAGGTAAAACATGACGGCGTCTTGTTAGAAAACAGTACAAATGAAGGCTAGGCACATTGTTACCTTAAAAGATAAGTTGGGGGCAGATCTTTATCATTCATCCTATATCTAAGAAAGCACCTTTGTGTTTTTTAACCAAGAAGGAAGGAGAAGTGCTCTGAACAGTTACAATGAGGAGTCCAGTGGCACCTTAAAGACTAACAGATTTATTTGGGCATAAGCTTTCATGGGTAAAAAACCCACTTCTTCAGATGCATGGAAACAAAAAACAGTCTCCTTTTCTCTGGAATGCTGCAGACACTGGACCGAGGGCCCTTGGCATACTAGGAAAGACATACAGTATATAGACTCTTGTAAGAGTGAGCATCTTATCTAGAAAACAAGTAGTTAAAGCTTGTTTAACAAGTAGTTAAATTGTTGAGTTTTGTGGTCTTAATGCAGTCTGACATCTTTCTGTATAAAGGAAATTACTTTAATATTGTAAATTAAGAGTGGTCTAAATTGTTGTGTTCTGAAGAACGTGTTCTTTAGGTGTGATGTAAAGTGTTACAGCTATGTCTCAAGCTATTTATATGGTGGTGTCAGTGGTGTCATTGTGTAAGTGTGTTTGCACTGACCTATTTCAAGATCGTGTTTCAAAGTATGTGTTAAGTACTATAGCTATATCTAATGAAAAATGTTCCATCCAATGTATTGTACCGTAAAAATTTATGTATAATGTTACTTATTTCATCCTTCTGTCTTTGATGGCACAATACGAATAGTAAGAAAAGGTACATCGGCCTGTTTTTGTATAAGAGGGAAGGTTTTTGTACTCTCAAAACATTTCCGGATACAATTAAAATAAAATGGTGCAAGTTATAATTTGAGACTTGTTCTCTGTGTTCTGATTTTCTAGTTTTAAAAACTCTGCATAAGGATTCTTCTTAATTAAGATGTGATACTAAAAGATGATATGGTGAACTGTGCCTTTGGGGGCTGTCGTAACTCGGCACAGCTTAGAGCAGCCTGAACTAGCACATTGTCAAGAAGACGTACAGTGGATGACAGCTGCCTTTGGCCTCATCGCTTAGGTCCAATGCTAAGTGCAGCTTGGTCAAACCCCAACACTGGGTCCCCATGTCTACACAACTTGTGCTATGCCTGTATCATTCAGTGCTGAGGGGAATTAAAGACAAGTGTATTCTGTCCACATCTGCAGTCCCAGTATGAAGAGAAACATCTGGACAAACAGACAGCTGGGACCCACAGAAACAGCCAAACAGCTGATTATAAAGACAGCAAAACAAGCAGAATATATGTGAGTGAAACCAGAATAAAATTAAAACTGTTTAGCAAAGATGATCTAGAGGCCACTTGCATGATGTGCAAAGATTCCCAAGGTCACAGGTCTCTCACTGTGGTCCTGTGTAAAGGAGCCTACACAGATCTGTGAGCTAGACACTTTCTGTTCAGATTTTAAACCTGCAAAATTAATAACCTGAATCTAAATTGCTGTAAAAGGTGTATTCATTGTTAAGCTATAAAAGTTCCAGTAGCTACAGGATTACACTCATTCTTGATAATTTAATTAGAATTTGGCCATATATAGAAATCTGATTATTGGACAAATGGATTAGTGTAACGTAATAATGTAGTATCTTTTAGGGTGAAATCCAAGTTCCATTGAAGCCAAGGGGAGTTTTCCATTTGACTTCAATGAAACCAAGATTTCACCCTCAGAATTTTCTCAAATGCTGATAAAACAGGCTAGAAAGTAATTTCCATTTGTCCCTTTCCTGATGATGTCAGCTGTGAATGGGTTTTTATTTCAGCATAGGGTTAGGAAATGTACAGGGACCTGAAGAGAAATGCTGGGGCAGAGAAAGAGAGACGTACCTCTCTGCTGGCCACTCATTACCACTGTGAAACCTGCCTCACTCGCAGATACTTGTGTTAGCTCTGGCAACACTTTTCTTGGTTTGGCTTGTTGTACCAATAATAAAGTGGTAGAAACTAGGGGGAGAAAGGTGCCATGCTGATATGATAATGACGTGTGGCAGAAATACCTAGAAAAGGAGACAGAGGCATCAATATCTGCCTGCCCGAGTATAAGAACATAATTTTTTGGTGCATAAGCAGTAATTCATGGTACAGTAGTGTCACCTGGTGATTGGTCCTTGAGAAGTAAAGTCATTGGGTTTTGCAAAATTTCATCCTTTCCCTTTTAATGATCAGTTTTCCTTGTGGAAGAGCCTATGTCTCTATACCTACTTTATAAATTAAGGTCGAAATGTTAGTGCTGGCTCAGCAAAAACCCACAGCTATCCTTTATTTCTGAGCTGGTCAGTGCTGAAAGTGTTATGATCTGCCAGGAACAACACCACTGCAGACAAAGGGACTAACAGCAAACTAAGAGCATAAAATGTCTGACATAGTGGCTGCTTTGGAGGCAGGGGATAAGTGTGTTTTAATGTCACATGTGCTTTCATGTATCTGGTTCAGTACCCTCTCATTCTATGCTATGGACCCTTGTAATATTACCGTATGTGTTCTTGGGAAAAATCACTACAAAGCAGTAGTTGTCACACTGGCAAATTGTCAAGTGTTTAATGTTATGCATTTTTCTAAAAGAGGCCACAAAAGCCAAGGCTAGGAATGTGAATCCTTCAATTTGAGCACCCACAAAAATCTGACTGGCTCCAGCCTCATGAGAGGGCCCATTCTGTCTCCTTCCTCTTTCCATCCTTCCCTCTGTTCCTTTCTTCTCACTCCCACTTTCCTTTCTTCTCTTGCACTGACCTTTCTACCATCTCCTATCACTCTAGTCCCCCTTTCTCATTCCCTCATATATAGTCAGCTTCTCTTGTTCCCCCAGGCTCTCTCCCATGCATTCACATCTTGCATGTGTAACTTTCTTCCAGTCTTTCTGCCCCTGCTTTCCTGTTCATACACACACACACACCCTTTGGGTTTTGGTTTGGGAGAGAACTTTGGTATATGGTGGGATTGTCAGTTACCTCAAATCACCTGCCCGTACCACAGGTCCTAACTGCCAGGATAAGGGAAAGCAAATGTTGGCACAAGCCATGTAAGCTATTGGCTGCTTCAGCATTCCCACTAATGGCTATCTCCATGCCAGCATGGACAGACAAATTTGGCCTAATCCATTATGCCATATTTCCTGTATTTCCTATGTGATTAATATGGAGAAAGGAATCTGTAGCCTCTAAGTAAGGTTAAAAGGGAGAGTCGGGTGTGGATGGGGGATTCAGCAAATGTCACTGTTCTCTTTGGGTGAGTCTGGAACCATGCCCCAGTGTGCTGCTATTGCACAGCGTAATGATGGAGACTTGCGAAGTGGCTTGTCTCTTTCTCAACAGTAGACTAATGCCTCTGCATGAAGCTAGGTGGCGCTGCGCCGCAAGTAGTGCTGCTGTGATTTACTACGTGGCGTTGTTGCCTTGAATGATTAGTAAGCCGTGGTTGGAAGATTGCACTGCGGAAGGTGAGATATAAAACTGAAGTGCCGATTGCTTGTGACCTTTCAAGATCCCATGGCACTTTTTACAAGTAGAGGGGCGCTAGCCTTGGTCTCCTACGCAAATTCCAGTGTGGATAATTACATTCTGCTTATCTAAAAGCCCCTGTTATTGCAGGTGCATACAGTATTTTTTGCTAAACTCTTGTCAACTGCTGCTGTTTTTTAAGAGTTTTTACATCTCCCCCAGAGGTGGGTGCATTTCACAGAAAAAGAGAAATCTGCATCTATAGGGAACATGGGGCTGTGTGATGGATGAAAAGAGCTATGTAAATATAAAATAAACATCATCATTACAAATGGAGCCACCTGTATACTCAGAGCTTGATGCAGCCTAAATACCAAGGTCCTCTGAGCTGTGTCAACCAAAAAAAGTCACTGAAGCTTGTTCCATGGCCATGGTGAGACCCAACTATCCTGGTTATAATATAGCCTGCTGGGAAAAGGAAGAAAAAATACCCCAGCTGAGTGGCTGAAGTTGAGCTGCTCTTCAGTGACATGTGAGGTGAGGTAAGTGAGCTCCCCATTACTTGACAGCTCTGTAACTCAGCACCTGTGAAAATTAGACCTGAATGTATATACTTAGAAACCAAAATTCAGTGGCCTGATTTTCAGAGGTATTGAGTCAACTCCAATGAAAGTCAATGAGAGCTGAGGGTACTCATCAACTTTGAAATCAGGCCCTTTGGCATCTAACTTGAGGTGATGACATTTGGTTGTTTTGGCCTAAGAGATTTTGCCAAGGTCATACAAGATGTCTGTTACTGGTCTGCAAATGGAACCCAGGTCGCCTACTATCCAGACTTACTTGTAGCCACAAGACCTCCTCACGCAGTCTCCTTAGCAGGTAGTAATTCAATGGTCCAATGTGTGGCCTCCCAGGAGAAAGGCAACATTCTCAGATTGTGTGTGGTTTCTTTGATGTTCCTGAGGCATGCACCTTACCACAAATACCATTACTGCTCTACAGGGTCCATCAGCCAGAAATAGTTGCTTTCAACTGGGAGGTCTTTGTGCTGTTACAGATGCTCAGGGAACATCAAAAGACATATTCTCTTTCTTATTTTGGCCTTTTACTTGAGTCTTGACCTTTGTATTCACCAGTATGACAAGTAGTAATATTGTATGAAGTGTAGTTGTAGCCGTGTCAGTCACAGGATATTAGAGAAACAAGGAGGGTGAAGTAATATCTCTTATTGGCCCAACGTCTGTTGGTGAGAGAGAGAAGCTGTAGAACCACTTCAGAATTGTTCTTCCTTACCAACAGAAGATAAAAGATATTACCTCAACCACCTTGTTTTTCTAATATCCTCAGACCAACACAGCTACAACTAATAGTAGTAATATTATTTGAGTTAACACAGGCGAGAGGTTAAATGAGGAAATTAGACACTGGCAATAATCTTTAATACACTGTATCACTTTTGTTTGTTTTAAGATATAAACAGACAAGATATATCAATGCTCTCAGTAATACCGACTGACTACCTCCCTGGCCTTAATAAGTTAGTTATTAAGTTATTAAGTAAGTTAGTTAGTTATCATGGATTATCAATATTGTCAGCCTCAGTACTGTCAAATCTCATGAGTCAGGCTCCACCCACCCCAAAATCATTAAATTGGACTAAAAAAATGTGGATTTAAAAAAAATAGTTTTTTTTTTTTGTTCTTTTTGTTTGCCTTCTGATTTCAGAGTTTTTAAGGTACATTTGGATCACATTTTCAGGCTTTTCTCTGCAACCATGAGGGCTAGAAATTTATTCTCTTTTTTTTAATTAAAGCTGAGATTCTAGTGTAATCCATTTCCTCCAGGAGCTGGGGCTTTACGAAAAACACAAAATATCATGAGATTCATAATACAATCACAAGAGTTGGCAACACTGCATCGTGGGAGAAGTGGGTCTTGAGGAAGTATTTGAAGAAGAGGTTAGTAGCTTAGAGAGACAAGGTAGGTGAGTATCAGAGGGGTAGCCGTGTTAGTCTGGTTCTGTAGAAGCAGCAAAGAATCCTGTGGCACCTTATAGACTAACAGACGTTTTGCAGCATGAGCTTTCGTGGGTGAATACCCACTTCTTTGGATGCAAGTAGTGGAAATTTCCAGGGGTAGGTTTAATATAGGCAAGCAAGAAGCAAGCTAGAGATAACGAGGTTAGTTCAATCAGGGAGGATGAGGCCCTGTTCTAGCAGTTGAGTGAAAACCAAGGGAGGAGAAACTGGTTCTGTAGTTGGCAAGCCATTCACAGTCTTTGTTTAATCCTGAGCTGATGGTGTCAAATTTGCAGATGAACTGGAGCTCAGCAGTTTCTCTTTGAAGTCTGGTCCTGAAGTTTTTTTGCTGCAGGATGGCCACCTTAAGATCTGCTATTGTGTGGCCAGGGAGGTTGAAGTGTTCTCCTACAGGTTTTTGTATATTGCCATTCCTAATATCTGATTTGTGTCCATTTATCCTTTTCCTTAGAGACTGTCCAGTTTGGCCGATGTACATAGCAGAGGGGCATTGCTGGCATATGATGGCATATATTACATTGGTGGACGTGCAGGTGAATGAACTGGTGATGGTGTGGCTGATCTGGTTAGGTCCTGTGATGGTGTCGCTGGTGTAGATATGTGGGCAGAGTTGGCATCGAGGTTTGTTGCATGGATTGGTTCCTGAGCTAGAGTTACTATGGTGCGGTGTGCAGTTACTGGTGAGAATATGCTTCAGGTTGGCAGGTTGTCTGTGGGCGAGGACTGGCCTGCCACCCAAGGCCTGTGAAAGTGTGGGGTCATTGTCCAGGATGGGTTGTAGATCCCTGATGATGCGCTGGAGGGGTTTTAGCTGGGGACTGTATGTGATGGCCAGTGGAGTCCTGTTGGTTTCTTTCTTGGGTTTGTCTTGCAGTAGGAGGCTTCTGGGTACACGTCTGGCTCTGTTGATCTGTTTCCTTATTTCCTCGTGCGGGTACTGTAGTTTTGAGAATGCTTGGTGGAGATTTTGTAGGTGTTGGTCTCTGTCTGTGGGGTTAGAGCAGATGCGGTTGTACCTCAGTGCTTGGCTGTAGACAATGGATCTTGTGGTGTGCCCGGGATGGAAGCTGGAGGCATGAAGGTAGGCATAGCGGTCAGTAGGTTTTCGGTATAGGGTGGTGTTAATGTGACCATCAATTATTTGCACCGTAGTGTCTAGGAAGTGGACCTCCCGTGTAGATTGGTCCAGGCTGAGGTTGATGGTGGGGTGAAAGCTGTTGAAATCGTGGTGGAATTTTTCCAGAGTCTCTTTCCCATGGGTCCAGATGATGAAGATGTCATCAATGTAGCATAGGTAGAGAAGGGGCGTGAGTGGACGGGAGCTGAGGAAGCGTTGTTCCAGGTCAGCCATGAAAATATTGGCATATTGTGGGGCCATGCGGGTGCCCATAGCGGTGCCACTGATCTGGAGATATATATTGTCATCAAATTTGAAATAGTTGTGTGTGAGGATAAAGGCACAGAGCTCAGCAACCAGTTGTGCTGTGGCATCATCAGGGATACTGTTCCTGACAGCTTGTATTCCATCAGCATGTGGGATGTTTGCGAAGAGAGCCTCTACATCCATGGTGGCCAGGATGGTGTTTTCTGGAAGGTCACCAATGCATTGTAGTTTCCTCAGGGAAATCAGTGGTGTCACGGAGATAGCTGGGAGTGCTGGTGGCATAGGATCTGAGCAGAGAGTCCACATATCCAGACAGTCCTTCAGTGAGAGTTCCAATGCCCGAGATGATGGGGCATCCAGGATTTCCAGGTTTGTGGATTTTGGGCAGTAGATAGAATAGCCCTGGTCGGGGCTCTAAGGGTATGTTGATTTGTTCCGGTGTTAGTGTAGGGAGTGCGCAATCCATGCAACATACCTCGATGCCAACTCTGCCCACATATCTACACCAGCAACACCATCACAGGACCTAACCAGATCAGCCACACCATCACCGGTTCATTCACCTGCACGTCCACCAATGTAATATATGCCATCATATGCCAGCAATGCCCCTCTGCTATGTACATCGGCCAAACTGGACAGTCTCTAAGGAAAAGGATAAATGGACACAAATCAGATATTAGGAATGGCAATATTCAAAAACCTGTAGGAGAACACTTCAACCTCCCTGGCCACACAATAGCAGATCTTAAGGTGGCCATCCTGCAGCAAAAAAACTTCAGGACCAGACTTCAAAGAGAAACTGCTGAGCTCCAGTTCATCTGCAAATTTGACACCATCAGCTCAGGATTAAACAAAGACTGTGAATGGCTTGCCAACAACAGAACCAGTTTCTCCTCCCTTGGTTTTCACTCAACTGCTAGAACAGGGCCTCATCCTCCCTGATTGAACTAACCTCGTTATCTCTAGCTTGCTTCTTGCTTGCCTATATAAACCTACCCCTGGAAATTTCCACTACTTGCATCCGAAGAAGTGGGTATTCACCCACGAAAGCTCATGCTGCAAAACGTCTGTTAGTCTATAAGGTGCCACAGGATTCTTTGCTGCTTCTAAGGTAGGTGAGGTAATATTTATTATTGGACCAACTTCTGTTGGTGAGAGAGACAAGCTTTCAGAGGTCTTCTTCAGGTCCGCGGAAACTTGAGTGTCACAGCTAAATACAAGGCGGAACAGATTGTTTAGCATAAGTAGTCCTTGACCTTCAAGGGACCATTCACGCTGAAGTGGCCTGTTAACACCTTGACTGACTAGATAGGAGTGCAATGGTACTTCTCTACTCACAGGGGTGTTGTAAGGTTTTTTGTTCAATGCTTGAAACGTGCTTTGAGATCCTTGTATGAAAAGAGCTATGCATAGAGAAGTCACTCTGCTTTTGTGAATACATTTGCTCTAAACCTCAGGCTTACTTGAGGCAACAAATCAAGCGATGGAGAGAGTCTATTTAGGGCTGTGCAGTGTGCTTTGTTATTAAATTATATGACTATGCTCAGAGAATGTTTGATGGGCGTATTCCATGCACCGAAGAACAAATAATTCAATATTACATTATAACAATGCACAATGGATAAGATGCTTCCAACCAGACTGAGCTCTGAGTCTTACTCTTTCTTCATCTCATGGCTATTGCTTTGGGTCCAGTTATAGCTTAATCCATCTGTGGATTGGAAGAGTGTGAGATATGGCGAGAAAAAATTCAAAATGTCCTTGCCAATTCCAGAGAGAAATTTTTGCATCCTAGTCTCATTGAGTACTCTCTAGTCACTATTAAATTATCCCAAGGACTGTGGTAGCAGTGCACAGGTATCCTATAGCCTGTAGCTAGGTGGGAGTGAGCAGTATGGATCCCTTTCACCCCCACCCTGCTCTACATAGCTCCCCAGAACAAGACCTACTTTCATGAAATACAATTCATTTTAGAGATATTAAAACTCCCAGTCTTAGGAATTTATTTTGTTCCCATTGATGTTAAAGGGAGTTTCCATTTCACTATAAATGGTGACCTGCAAAAACACTTCCATGTTAATGCAACATTAAGGGTGAGCAGTTTTGGCCCACAAAAATAACATACATGCTTAACTGCTCAGCCTTACCATTGCAGGGTTGGTTTGTTTCTTTTTGTATCATTACACAAAGTGGAATGCAAGTCTATGAGCTGAAAAAAAATACAAAGGATAAAAATAGACAATCAAACATATACAGTGATCAGGGCAGCCGTTCTGTTTGGGCTAAGGGACTGAAAAATGGCAAGTGATGTGTCAGTTACTAAAAGGGAAATGTTGGTACATTTCTTCCTTTAACAAGGCAGAGGAACAAACTGTGAGCCTGGGGCACAAACTCTTACATATATGAATAGCTTCCATATGTATGATCAGTGGGATTACTCATGTGAGTAAGCATTTTCAGGATCAGCTTCTGTTCAGGTGGAGAATCAGCTCTGTTTAGTTTATCATTGTGAGTTCATGTTTGTGCTGGTTTTCAGAGATGGTCTGAAACAGACACCTGCTGCATGCCAGAGATTGTATTGGGACCTCTGGGCCAGCAGGCTGACCACAAACTAGATTTCTGTTTACAAAAATAAAACAATTAATCTTTCTGTTTCTAGGAGAACAGCACAAATCTTTGTTTCAAATAAAACCAAACTTTATCTTCTTTGCACTCCTTTTCAACATCTGCTGAACATCTGAGTTTCCTCCTAGAAATGCATCAAGATATTGGGCCAATTTCTGCTCTCAGTTACAATTATGCAACCTTACTCGGTTTTCACGGGCAAAACAGAGAACTAATTTGGGCCCATGATATTTATCAGTCCTAGATTTTAAATAGAACATTTTTGAACGCATTTGATTTAGCATCAGTTTTGCATCCCTCAGACAAGTCAGAAGACAGACCAATTGTTTAGGCCAAGGTTTTAAAAAGTGACTAGTGACTTTGGATGTCTCCATTTTTTGATGCTTAACTTGAGACCTGTTAAAGTTGTGTGATTGCCAAAGGGCGGGTGCCCTGATTTTCTGAAAATCGGGTAATTTTAATGTGTCTCACACTGAGTACCCAAAACTGAACACCTTAAACTTGCCTCATTCTCAGAAAGTCCTCAACACACGCCAATGGTCTCAAGTGAAGTATCCAAATGATCTCAAGTTAAGTATCCAAAATTTGAGGCATCCAAAATTGCTAGTTGCTTTTGAAAATATTAGCCTTAGTATCTTCTGTGTGTGCATGCATGTACACACGTACACACGTACACACACACACACCATACTATAGTATTATCTAAAGACCAGTCTAGCTTCTAGTACTTCAGCCTGACATAAGCCCTCAGTTGGGTTGCCTCAGTCCCTGAAAACATTTCCTTTTTTCGACATTTGTGGTATTGTGAAACACTGTAATGTGAGACTTTACTGTATCCGGTCTTATTAATGCTGGGCCAAATTCCTCAAGTGCTCATGCAAGAAAGTCCAGAAGGGACTCACGAGATTTCACCACACTTATTTCAGGATGTTTATTTAATGTCTCTATAGTAAAAGACTTTTATATCTGCAAGGCTTGAGAAGTAAATAACTTTTTATTTGGCCTTCCAAGCAACATACTCCAAGCAACTGTAAGATAAGTAATGGGCCTGATACTGCATCCATAGAAGTCAACAGCAAGTTTCTAGCAGTGCAGAGTCAATGTCAATGTGCTAAGCATCTCCTACAATAAAAAATAAGGGGAGTTGAAGGTGATCAGCACCTTGCAGGATTGGGCCCACTCTGTACATGTAATTTTCCTGGTCTTGCAGCCCAGCCTTGTTCTCACTGACTTCAGTCAGGACCAGATTTCCAATTAGGCATGTGCCTAGGGGTGCCAGTGTTCTAGGGGTGCCTAAGAGTTAAACGTGGGTTAAAAGTTTAATTTTTTACAGAAAACACAAAGATCAGCTGTAGGCAGGGAGGGTGCTGATGATGCTGTGCCTTGGGGCATGTAAGGTGTAAATCCAGCCCTGACTTGAGTAGGAGTTCTGCATTCAGAAAGGGTGCAGGATCAGGCTCATTAGCAGGAATTACATTCCTGCACCATCTAAGTACCGAAATCTAGTCAAACCATTTCTGTGTGAATATTCTTTGAGCAGACACAGTATGATATATTTTTATCATTTTAAAACATTAATTGGGCTATTACAGTTCACTAATGGATAATTACTGATTCCATTGAAGTTCGGTACAACATTCTTAGACCAGTGAGTTGCCATGTCATTCCCAGTTTGCCACACTATGCATTGAAGATCTGCTATATAATTGGTTTTGGTATAATGCTGCATATTACACAGGAACTTGATAATGATCCTCCATCTGACTGCAGTAGCAATGTCTGAAGCTGATTTGGGAAAGAAGCAGAACCCTCTTTACAGTGCTCCACAAGGAGTAGCTGGGCCTTACATATGAATCATGCAGAAATGAAGTCCCTGAGCATTGTGTTACTTGTGAGCATTTTAACGTAGCAACATCTGCTAGCAGTGCTATCACTAAGGGCCCATCAGAATAGCAAACACACATTTTTCATTCATAGCTATGTTCTTTGTGATTAATGCTGATAGGAAGCAATTTTTTTGTTTTCCCATTTTAAATTAAATTCTGCAAGCCACTAGTCCATTAGGATGAGTGAGTGCATTTTACTGTTTGTGGTTCAAAATGTAAACCAGTTAAAATATTTCATTCGCAAATGTCTTTTTTCCTGTAGATGTGTCATAGCTGTCTCCCTGTGTCATTAACAAAGTGGTTCTTAAGATAATTTATACAATCTCTTGATATTTATATAGAACCTCCTGTCCCTTACTCAAGAAGACTACATGACCCCGCCCTTCTACTTTTGTTCTGGACCTGGTCAATTTAACTTTCTGGTTCTCACTTGCTAGCACATTGCTGCTCTTTTGGTTTGAGCTGCAGACTCTTCTGAGTAAAGTTCCATTCAAAATCCTGCTCTCCATTAACATACTCACTAAAATTGGTGGGGGTGCCCTGAATTCTGCAAGGAGGTCCAGAGAACAGAAGGGAAAATACTAGATGCTTTACCCTCCAGTCATGGCAACAGAGGATATGACATGGCCGGAATATGGTCATCTCTTTTCATTGTCCAAGCTGAGTGAAAAGTAGAAAGAAAATGAACAGCCAAAATAATGACAAGTAAATCAGATGTTTAAAATCCCATCAATGTTAGTAATCTAAGATGCGCTTAGCAACACGAAGAAGAAGATTTGTGTTGGTGGTTTTCTTAATATGTCTCTTTAAAAATAGTATTGGCTGTTGAAACTAGACATAGCAGATGGGCAGCTGCTGCCTGGAGTTCCAAAGTCATAAATCCATCTCTTGGCACACACATTTGTAAGTTCTGGAACTGAACTATAGCTCTGTAAAACTATTGCTTTCAGCTTTTCGAGTGTCTGCATGTACAAATAATATTTTGAGTATTTGCAAATTTTATTGAGGGTAAAATTTCCCCATTTCTGTCAATAAACATACCTTCTTACACTGAAATGAGGCAGGCCTCTCTTCTGAGCAAAGTGATTTTGGTTTGTTTAATGAATTTATTCCAAATGGAAATACACCATTTTTTGTACTAAATGCAACTTTTTGTTCTGAACAGAAACCTTGCTGCCAGGAACATTGCCCTATATCTCTTCTAAAGCTTCTTAAACAAATTATAATTTGTGTTTTCATTGTACCTCATTGAACATTTTTCACTGGTGGTGAAAATGGCTTTACACAGCTCTACTCAGCACAAGCCTTAATTCTGAAATTTCACTTTGTCAGCATATGACGATCTGTGTTAATAGCCTGATCCTACCAGAAGCTCTGAGAGAGCAGAAGCCCCATTTTCTTCAATGGGGCTTCACACAGGCACTGGGGCCTGCCCAGGCAGAGTTCATTGCAGGATCAGGACCTAGTTAAATAAGAAGCTGCCTTAACCCTTTTCAGTGACATCTCTCCAAGGAACTGGTTTTAATATATCCAAATAGGCTAATATGAACATTCTGTATATTGTTGACTTTGGGTCATATAATGCACAGTTTCACCACAAAATTCAGCAGAATGTTTTGTGCAGCTCTATTGTCGAGGTGGAAGGTACAGACTACTGATTTGGTTTCATCTCAGCTGCCATTTTTGTCATTCTTGTCCACACACTGACCTTTCATGACCACCTCAGGAAAGTAGCCTCTAAAGCAAAGACTCACATCAGCATTATTCACATGTGATCTGGAACAAGCTGGTGATCAACTGCCCCAGAGCTACAATCAGTCTCAGCCCTGGTGTACTCAGTGCCAGGGTACTGTGCACTGGAGTGGACAGGAAGCTGCCATATTTGACTTGTGGATAGGCAGCTAAATCAGCTATGCAAATTATCATGGGCACTTTTCCATTCAACATGCAGTGGCAGTCAAAAAAGTGAACAGAATGTTGGGAATCATTAAGAAAGGGATAGATAATAAGACAGAAAATGTCATATTGCCGCTATATAAATCCATGGTACACTCACACCTTGAATACTGAGTGCAGATGTGGTAGCCCCATCTCAAAAAAGATATATTGGAATTGGAAAAGGTTCAGAAAAGGGAAACAAAAATGATTAGGGGTATGGAACAACTTCCGTATGAGGAGAGATTAATAAGATTGGGACTTTTCAGATTGGAAAAGAGATGACTAAGTGGGGATATGATAGAGGTCTATAGAATCATGACTGGTGTGGAGAAAGTAAATAAGAAAGTGTTATTAACTCCTCATAACACAAGAACTAGGGGTCACCCAATGAAATTAACATGCAGCAGTTTTAAAACAAACAAAAGGAAGTATTTCTTCACACAACACACAGCCAACCTGTGGAATTCCTTGCCAGAGGATGTTGTGAAGGCCAAGACTATAACAGAGTTAAAAAAAGAACTAGATAAATTCATGGAGGATAAGTTCATCAATGACTATTAGCCAGGATGGTGCCCCTAGCAGCCTCTGTTTGCCAGAAGCTGGGAATGGGCGACAGGGGATGGATCACTTGATGATTACCTGTTCTGTTCATTCCCCTGAAGCATCTGGCATTGGCCACTGTCAGAAGACAGGATACTCGGCTAAATGGACCTTTCGTCTGACCCAGTATGGCTGGGGTTCTTATGTTCTTAACTTTAAAATCAACACCTGGCTTTCTGTATTAGCAAACTTCAAACCTTCAGCTATCCATTGAGATATAGTCACAGCACAAGAACATAAACGCACCAAAGATTACACAGAACTTCCCATCTGGCAGGTTATGGATGACACACCCCAACAATGCCTGAAATTGCAAAAACACACGTGGCCATCTCATGTCTCTGGATCTGGCCAGGGAATGGCAAAGTGTCTGGACTTCATCTACAGTTCCAGAAAAACACATTACCACTGAGCTAACAACCTCCAGGTGTCGACTTGCCACTCAGACTTTGGACTACACTGAGCAGCATGCAAACAACCTATGGAAGATGCAGCTACTTGATGAACATCTGGAAAATCAAAGATTTCCCCCTTCATGCAACTGCGGTGACAGCATCCAAAACATCATAACACAGTGCCCCACCTATGGATTCAAAGGTGAATTGGATGATATCCACAGTGTCACAGAGGAGACCTTGAAATGGTTTATGGACCTACAGCTGCACCTATAGAATGTTTCTCTGCAGATGCTATATGTGCAAGAGAGGGAGATTGTATATTGTTCATCAAATGAGAAAATACTATATTAAATCTGTGCTGTTTGCACTATAAATTGCTAATACTAGGATTTATCTTTTAGGAACAGATATTGCAAAACATGTTTGCATTGTCTGATTCTTCACTGCCTTGTATCTTTGCATAGGCCATGTCTACACTACAGAGTTAGGTCCATGCGACCTAAAGCTGCACTGGCAACGGGACTCACAGCTGTGAGCTCCACGCAGGACTGAAAGCCCAGGCTGTCAGCTCCACATACTGCCCCCTTAAGTTGATGCAAGGACTCCTGGTGAGAATGCACACCACCGGCAGAAGGAGGGTAGTGTGGACATGAAAAAACGCAGTAATTACTGCAGCGGCTGTAGGTCGACCTAACATAAGTCGACTTAATTGTGTAGTGTAGACAAGGCCATAGTCGCTGACAGTGAGCAATGTAAGTGTAAAACTACCAGGTAAGAATGGTGGTGTTTCATGCTTTCTCTGCACTAAGTGCTAGGCAGTGAAAATCAGGCCCCTACTCATGAGTAATCTTCAGCACTGAATATACTGTGTCAGATAATAATACAATGTCAAATAATAATAAAGGACAACGTTTTCCTTCCAGTTACATGCTGAAAATCCATTGACATCAAAGAAATTGCTTGTAGTATAAGTCAGGATAGAATCTGGAGCCCAATTCTCAGCTAATATAATTCGTCAAAGCTCAGCTGACTTCAATAGGGCTGCACCAGTATGCACCAGCTGAGGCTCTGGCACTTAGAAACTTCCTGGAAAAATTTCTAAATCATAAAGGTACATGGGGATTTTTTTAATATAAATTCAAAATGTCTAACAAAATTCCAGCTCCTACAGTGATGTTTCAAATGTCATTATACATTGTCTATAGAAAGTGTGACACATCATCTGAAGTTGCATGGACTGGAACCACAGAAGGTCATCAAGATGCAAAAAGAGCAGGTAGAAAATCTTGGCTCCCTGCCTCTCTTTCCCCAGCTGAGGTGGCTGTTGTCTCTCTCAATATACTGCCTTCCAAATGCAGCACTGTGTATGAATCACTAAAAACAAACTAAAAAAACCTACCCCTATTTACTCAATTGCTTCTATGACTGCCTTTGGTGGTCTATTGCATGCATTAACTATTTTCTTTCTAAAGAGATTCCACCTAAATTCCTTTCCTAGGTCCTGACCCTTCCTAACTTAATTCATACCCCCAGGCTTTTGTATTTTACACAAGCTCAAATAGGCCTGTAGAGTTATGCTTTTCCAGAGATTTCTGACCTTGTTCCTTTCCTCTTTCTTAACAATTAAGGTCTGGCCTACTCATAAAACTTAGATTGGCATAGCTACGATGCTCAGGGGTGTGAATAATCCACATGCCTGAGTGCTATAGCTATGCAGACCTAACCCCCGGTACAGATGCAGCTAGGCCAGGGTTCTGCAACCTTTCAGAAGTGGTGTGCCGAGTCTTCATTTATTCACTCTAATTTAAGGTTTCGCATGCCGGTAATACATTTTAATGTTTTTAGAAGGTCTCTCTTTATAAGTCTATATATTATATAAATAAACTAGTGTTATATTGTAAAATAAACAAGGTTTTCAAAATGTTTAAGAAGCTTCATTTAAAATTAAATTAAAATGTTGATCTTATGCCGCCGGCCCGCTCAGCCCACTGCTGGTCTGGGGTTCCATCTGCCAGCTCCTACCAGCCGGGATCCCGGCTGCCGAATCCGCTCAGCTCGCTGCCGGTCTGGGGTCCCGGCCCTGCCCACATACAGCGGGTAACTACCTTCTCCCTGCTTCTGGCCCATTCTCTTCCTCTCTCTGCACTGAGCTGAGGGTGGGAGTGCACTGAGCACAGGGCTGGGAGTGAAGGGTCTGGCCAGGAGCTAGAATGAGGGATGGGGCTCAGGGTTGGGCCAGGAGGTTTGGGTGTGGGGCACTTACCTGGGCAGCTCCCATTTGATGCGAGGGGTGCAGGTGGGAATGTGGGGGAGAGTTGCAGGAGCTCCCGTTTGGTGCTCAGGGTGGGGGTGGGGATGTGGGGGGTGCCTGGGGTGTGTGGGAAGGTGAGGATGTGGGGGGGTACAAGACTCTGGGCAGAGGGCTGGGGGCATGTGAGGGGGGTGCAGGTGTCAGGGTGGGGGGGGCTGGGTATGTGTGGGGGTGCCAGAGTCAGGGTTGGGGTTGGGGGGGGGGTGAAGGAGTCAAGCAGAGGGCTGGGTGTGTAAGAGGAAGGTACAGGGCTCAGGGCAGGGGCCTGGGTGTGTGTGGGGGGGTCAGGGCTCAGGGCAGAGGGCTGGGTGACTGCCCCCCTCAGAACCTCCAATGTCCCCTGCGCTCCTTGTCCCCTAATTACCCCTTCCTGGGACCCCTGCCCCTAACTGCCCCCCAAGACCCCACTCCCTATCTAAGCCTCCCTGCTCCTTGTCCCCGGACTGCCCCCCTAGGACCCTACCCTCTACCTGTCCCCTGACTGCCCTGACCCTTATCCACACTCCACCCCAGACAGACCCCCGGGACTCCAACTGCACCAACTGCACCCCGCCCCCTGACAGGATCCCCATAACTCCCACTCCATCCAACCCCCCGCCCTGCTCCCTCCCTGCCCCAACCCCTCTCCACACCCCTGCCTTCTGACAGGACCCCCAGAACTCCCAACTCATCCAACCCCCCAGCTCCTTGTCCCCTGACCACCCCCTCCAGAGATCCCCCCCACACCCTACCTGCCCCCGCCAGACACTCCTTGCTCTCTATCCCCTGACTGCCCTGACCCCTATCAACCCCCCACCCCCTGACAGACCCCAGAACTCCCATGCCCCATCCAACCCCCCCTGCTCCCTGACTGCCCCCTCCAGAGACTCCCCCTCCCCTAACCACCCCGCCCGGGATCCCACCCCCATCCAACCCACCCTGCCCTTTGTCCCCTGACTGCTCCCACCCCTTATCCAACCCCCCAGCCCCAGACCCCTTACCATGAGGCTCCAAGCAGAGCCAGATACGCTGCCCCGCAGGAGTGCGCAGCCCCGCCCCTCAGAGCACTGCGCACACGGCGGCAGGGCTCCAGAGGAGGGAAAAAGGCGGGGGAGGGGCCGGTGGCTTGCTGCACTCGGCCAGGCGCTCCGGCCAGGAGTGTGGACCCTGCGGCTTGCCGCACCGGGAGAGTGGGGCCATTTGCCCACCCCGTGCGCACGGCTATGCTTCTGCTCCCTGCCCCTGTTGCGGGAGCGGAGGGCAGAGGAGAGCGAGCCAGGGTGGGCAGGATTTTTAATGGCATGCTGAAGTCCCGGCAGCCAGCAGCGTGCCATTAAAAATCGGCTCGCGTGCTGTCTTTGGCATGCGTGCCATAGGTTGCCGACCCCTGAGTTAGAAGGAACCTGAGACTTTAATGGAACTCACATCCTGAGGCAGGAGAATGAGTAACACCCATTGATTTCAAAAGAGGTTACTCATATCCTGCTGTGGGAGAACAGGGCCCGAGGGGGTGAATCTACACATAAACTGGAACCAATTTAAAATGGAGGCCAAAGCCAATGTGAACTGAAACCATTTCTGTTTACACCATTCTGCATTTCCTGGGATTTAGGATGCTTTTATCTTATGTCTTTTGGGGAGCCTGCTTTTCATTCTCAGTTTCTTTCCCCCATTTATATTATACTGTATTCTTTTTAATATTAATATCAAGCTCACAAAATTTCACCCACTGTGAGTAATAATTTTGGCCAGTAGATTAAAAAAATCATTAGTTTTCTTTATTACCAACAGGGCCCAGGCACCAGCTCAGCAAGCAGGTGCTTGGGCGGCCAAGGGGAAGGGGTGGCACGTCAGGCTGTTTGGCAGCAATTTGGCGGCAGGTCCCTCGGTCCCTCTCGGAGGGAAGGACCTGCTGCCGAATTGCCATTGAAGAAGAAAGCGGCACAGTGGAGCAGCCGCCGATCGCGACTTCTTTTTTTTTTTTTTTTTGCCGCTTGGGGCAGCAAAAACCCTGGAGCCGGCCCTGATTACCAACCATCACGGCAAGGAGGGGCAAACAGATTTTGTGCCTGGGACAGTACCTTTTCATCACAATTTGCTATAGCTTTAAATAATAAAAGAAAGAGATGATCATTGTTTTGGAGTCCCCTGCAGTTAAAAAGGCCAAACAAAATGCTACATTCTGCTTGTTTCCATTCTGGTGCAGGGACAGGTTGATGGCTGTATTCCTGATCACAGAGTTGGTCACTGGACTTTTTGGTCTGAATCTGCAGGCTCTGTACTGTCAGCTTTCCCACATTAAGCAGGACTGGGCCAGGTCAGATAGGATGCAAGATTAAGAAAATCTTTAGTGCTACAGGAAGTGATGTTGATAATTCAGTAGGTGGCACATTTCCATCTTGAATCTATCAAGAAGCAAACTCCACCAAAAGGGAATGCTGTCCTTTTGGGTGAGATGTAGAACCATAGCCTTGACTCCATGTGGACATTCAAGATCATATCAAACTTCTGTAAAAATAGAGATGTTGACCCCAGTGTCATGGGCAAATTCTGATGAATAGGTCTGATCCTGCAGTTGTTGCATTGGGAGTTCTACACATGGAGTGGCTATAGTATCAGACCTATTCCACCTATCTGAATTCCTCTCCCTCACGACTGTTTCAGCTGGATACTATATTCATCTTAAACTGTTGTGTAGAGTTGCTGTATCGTACACCATTAGGGAGATGTTGGTTGTATTCCACTCCAGAGGAAGCTGCGTTTAGTTGGTGAGTAAAGTGATCCTTTTTCATGTCTTTCCTTCCTAAAACAAAGGCTTAATTAGTTAATATTTGTAAAGTGCTTTGAGATTCTGTGATGCAAGGCATAAAGAAGCATAAGGTATTATTAACAGTAGAAACCCTTTCTCTGTAATACTTTATATCAAGGTGACCAGAATGGAACAAACATTCCAGCTTTGCTTCATGAGTCCCATATACAATTATATGTGTGATTTGTGTTCATGTGTCTCTTGATGTCTTAAAGCATTCCCTTACTAGCAAATATAGGGAAATTTAACTAATGTGAATGGAAAGGTGAGTATGAGAACCAATCAAGTGTCCAAATCAGGAAAACCCTACAGTTAAAGTTTCAATTACAGAATTAATGCAATTGTATAGAACATATGTAATATTTTCTATATCTGGGTCAATTGTTACATTTAAACCTTTACACACTATTAGTTCCTTAATCTAGATCATAAAACATACCAGGGCTATGCAGAGTGGCTCTGTCAATATGAATCTTACTGTGACTAGGTGAACTCACGCCACACTGGACAGGAATGGGTTAACTCCTCCTCATAGGCTGAGGAAGCCCCGCCCTCACATCCCTACTGAGCATGCCCCAAGTGCAGTACCAGTATAAGAGTGAGCAGCTTAGCTCAGTCTGGGCTGACCACCAGAGAGGAAGGTTGTTTATTGCAGGCATCAGCCTCAGTGCCATGGCATTCCCCCAACTGCAGAAGCCAGAGGAGTTGAGATCCTGGCAGAGATCCTGATACCTGCAGATGCCCCAGGGACTTTGGAGCCACTGGAAACAGCCCAGGCAGAGGAATCTGGGAACCCTGAAGCCACCCAGATCATGGATGCAGGAGTCACAGTAGGAAGTATCCTGGGGAAGGACTAGCATTAGTTCCAAGTATGGTCAGTGTGCTGCAGCTGGAACCTTGCTGACTCAGTGGTGACCTCACTTGCTGCTGCCAGGGCCCTGGGCTGGGATCCAGTGGACAGGGAAGGCCTGGGTCCCCCTAACCCAGCCGGCACCCATCTCCCAGGTGGCGTCCCACTTCCTAGCAAATCAGGGTAATGCTATTGACTCTGGCCACTAGGCCTTGCTGCCTGGCGAACCAGGGTAACCCTATCAACTTTAGTCCTTAGGTCTCACTGCCTCACGGTAAAGGGCAGCTTGAGGGACAGGGTGAACTCACCCTGCACTGGATGGAGGCCCTCCATCCCATCACACTTACGTTTTGGAATTTCCTGGCTTTTGAGCCTTTCTCGTTAGCTCCATGGTGGATCTGCAAAGCAGGACACTACCACTCCCATCTGTCTCCTCCGCACTGCATTTCCCTTTTTCCCTGGCCAGGGAAAGGTCCTGAACCAGGAAGTAGCTGGGAAGGTAAACAGGGAGCAGGAGAAAAGCCCTACGAACCATAACCAAAGCTGCCTGTGGAGCAGGCTGTGACTGTTGGACATCACAGCTGGGTGCAGCGGTCTGTGTGGGATTTATGGGGGAGCAGAAGTGGCTGGGCAGGAAGCAAATGCATAGGGCCACAGTGAGTCTGGCTTGGAAACTTGTAGGCTCCTCATTGCTTGAATAGAGACTGGACTGAAGAGGGACCCCCAGGCACTAGGACTGCCTCTTGATTGGACTGCCTCAACATTTACCACTATTGCTCACTTTGAATTGTAACCATTTAAGCTTCTGTGCCTGTAGTATCTACAACCTTTCCCTTTCCTGATAGCCCTAGTAAAACACCCTTTCACTGAAAGTATGTCTACACTACAATGGAAAAATTGTGGCACTGAGTCTCAGAGCCTGGGTCAGTTGACTTCAGCTTGCAGGGCTGAAAATAGCAGTGTAGACATTCAGGTTCAGATTCTGAGACCCACTTCCCTCACAGGGTTTCAGAGCCCAAGCTCCGGCCCTAGCACAAATGTCTACACTGTAATTTTTAGCTCCCACTTGCCCAAATCAGTTGACCTGAGTGAACCGCGGGCATGCTGCGAGTCTTTTATTGCAGTGTAGATGTACCCTGAGTGGTTAATGGGACCCACCAAGGCTAGCGCCTACAAGGCATAGTCGCAGAAGCACCTACAGTGCTTGCCTCCGAGTTGCAGTACACTTGGTATGCTACTGGCATCTGTTTTTGCATGTTTCATCTATAATTTTGTGGGTTTTTCCCTTCATATGTCCTCTTTAAATACTGTCCTGTAGTGTTGCCTTTAATATCCTAGTTAATGTAAACACATGCAGTTTAGGATCCCTCTGGGTGAAGGATTCTATATTTAAATAATCATGGGGTTACAGTTGTTTTGCTACAAAATTCTATAATTAAATACAGACCTATTTATCCAAGGACATTAGGGAGAAGGCAGCTACATTGTATCTGAACAATAGAAGCCAATGTTGGCAAGATATGTTTTATTTTTCATCCTCTCCAAATACACAAAAGGTCAGTGTTCATTTCATAACAGGTTCTCCTATTTAGGAATTACGGGCATTTTCTCTATCAGAATGAGACTTTAAAAATATCTCCACTGTAACCTTATAATAAAGCCAGGGATTAACATACCCTGTTGAATGACATTGTGGGAAAAAAGGCCTGACTTTCACATTTTTACCCCTGCCCACCTATCCTAGTCTTGGCTAGATGACACATCATCTTAGCCTGATGAGTGACACTGCTATGAGATGTCACAAAGGCAAGTAAAATTCTGGTGAAGTAACCCAAGTAACCACAAAGAGAATAGTTGAAGGGAATACTGTATTAGTTTCATTAAACAAAATTCTGTATATCTTTTGCAATACACATTTTGTGTATTTGCTTGTTTAGTTTTGTTTTTTAGCAGAATGTCTGGAATAAGCATTAAAGGCCTGATCCTGCTTCCACTGAGCATTTTTGTCACTGGCTTCAGTTGGAGTAGGATTAGGCCCTCACTGAGGAACCAGTCCTACAAACTTTGACACATGACATGAGTAACTTTATGCTTGTGAATAATCCCATTGAACCCACTCATGTGTAAATATTTGAAGGATCAGGCCCACCATTAAAAAACGTTGTTCAAATTTCGCAGCTCCAAAGGACAGGAATCCTAATGGTCCCACAGAATATACTAGCCATCTTCTGTCTCTGAAGCAGTTTAATTCAGTATTGCCAACTCGAAAAGTTCAAAACTCCTGAATCAGGCTCACCAAAAATCATGAGTGGTTTTAAAATCATGAGATTATGTAAAAATAATAAATTTGGTGTTCTTTTTATTTGCCTTCTGTTTTTTGAGCCTTTAGGGTCACTGTAGTCACATTTTGAAGCTTTCCCCACAGCCACAAGATCTAGAAACTTACTTTTTCTCTAAGAATGAAAGCTGAAATCATTACATATCACTCGACTCCAGGAGCTGGGGGTTTAAGGAAAACAATAATTATAATGAGGCTCATGACAAAATCATGAGTTGGCAACACTTTTGAGAATAACTACCTTTCCCTGCTGCTCTCTCCCTTCTCTTTTCAAACATTGTTATGGCTCAGGTTGGGCCATGAGGTGGGACTACTGACGGTATGTCTACACTGCAAATAAAAACCTGTGGCTGGTCTGTGCCAGCTGACTCGGGCTTACAGGTCTCAGGCTGAAGGGCTAATTGCACGGTAGGTGTTTGGGCTTGGGCTAGAGCCTGAGCTCTAGTACCTTGCAAGGTGGGAGGGTCCCAGAACTCAGGCTGCAGCCAGAGCCTGAATAACATGGCAATTAAACAGCCCCTTAGCCTGAGCCCCATGAGCCCAAGCAGCTAACATGGGCCAGCTGCAGGTTTTTAATTGCAGTGTAGATGTACCCTGCCTATCTGCTTTCTGTTTCTCTTCCTCAGTCTTTTCATGAAATGAATCATTGATTTGTCCATCTGCACTTTAAGCAATGTGGGGGAATGGATAGCTCAGGGGTTGGGAACTGGATATGCAAGCAAGCTTTTAATCAGTAAGTCGTCAATTTAAATTTGCCCTTATTAGTCCTGACCAGAATTTGTCACCATCTGCTAGCTATGCAGTGGTGTGCATGAATTGAATTTGGTGGTATTTTGTTTAAAACATGCCCATCACTGTAGTTCTGGGGTCCCAATATCTGGGGTCTCAAACCAGTTCTCATTGTAAGTGGCGTCCATGTCACAAAACTACCTAGCTGGCTTAGGTATTTATATAGTCCCCATTCCTGTAGTATCTGAGCACCACACAACCTTGAACATACTTGTCCTCACAGCACTGTGTGAGGCATGGAAGCACAATTAGTCCATTTTACAGAGGGGAAACTGAGGCACTGAGACTAAAGTGCTCAGTGTTGCAATGCCTAACTAATTTAGGAGACTAACTCTCAGGGTACGTCTTCACTACCGGCCGGATCGGCGGGTAGCAATCGATTTCTCGGGGATCGATATATCGCGTCTCATCTAGACGTGATATATCGATCCCCGAACGCGCTCCTGTCGACTCCGGAACTCCACCAACGCGAACGGTGGTAGCGGAGTCGACATGGGGAGCCGTGGATGTCGATCCTGCGCCGTGAGGACGGTAAGTAATTCGATCTAAGGTACTTCAACTTCAGCTACACTATTCACGTAGCTGAAGTTGCGTATCTTAGATCGATTTCCCCCCCCCCCCCGCCGTGTAGACCTGCCCTTAGTTTCAGAAGGAACTTAGCTTTGCAACACCTTAATGCCTAAGCTCAGCAATGCCTAAGTACCTTTAAAAATCTGGGCCTAAGTGACTTACCCTAAGTCACACTGAAGTCTCTGGTAGAGCAGGAAATTGACCCTGGGTCTCCCAAGTTCTAAACTAGTCCCCAAAACTTCTGCAACATCCTTCCTATCAATACCACTTTCCAAACTGGTACCATTTTGGCAGTCTTAGCAGAGGGGCAATATTGCCTGGCTACGGAAAATGAATACCTCAGCCCTTCAGGGGATCCCTCTGGTCAGGGTTGAGGCACAATGGAAGGGCATTGTGGGGAAAACTTTCACTTGTGCTTCTCATGCTTTATTTTACTTTTACTAAGCCAGGCCTCAGCCAGTGCAAACTGGTGTGACTCCCTTGACTTAAATGGAATGACGACAGTTTACACCAGCTGAGGTTCTGGCCCTCAGTCACCAGGACAGTCACTTCAGCCTCTTTCATGAGCACTAAATTCACGTGAAAGTAAGAAAAGTAAACAATTGTATATTTTCTAGAGAAACTTTATACAGTGTGCATCAAAAACTTAATTTCCAGCAGCACTTAACAATGTGCTCACAAGAGACACTAGTAGGACGGCAGCTCAAATGTTTTTTATAGCAAGCGAAGATAGGGAAGGCCAGATTTCCCCCGCCCCCCTTTTCTTTCCCATACACAAAAGGGTCCTTATTCATGTTCATAACAGGTTCTCTCACATAGCAATCAACTCTATCAGACAGACAGTGGAGGGAGACTGCAGATTCCTCATGCAGAATATCAGTTTGGACCTTTTCAGCTTTGTTTGAGCATGGTAAACCAGATTCATGATTCTCATACTGGAGATGGTGAGGACTAAACAAATGAGTGGGCTGGTTATAATGGGTACACAGAATACAACTGGGCCAAACCACAGCAGCACTCCTGAATATTTTCCCTCATACCACTGCACTGAAAGAGATCCCAGACATCCTCCTCCGACTAGGAGTTTCCTTCTTTGTATTATTCACTGATCTACCTTTTAGCCTGTAGTGCTCCTAGATTCTTTATGATGCACTGTGCTTTTTAACTGCATCAGAGGGCTTGCATTACCCTGGCCGTGCACTTTGTCTAGCTATTTACAGTAGTGCAAAGTGGATGTAAAATGCTACCCTGCTGATTTCTTTAACCCACTTCACACCCACTTCGCATTGATGCAAATAACTACACAAAGTGCAGGGCAATGGTCAATCAGATCCAGACTCTTTTAGGACACTTCAGGCTGAAAGTAGAGCCCAGATGGAACCCAAACACAGAGTACTGGCCTCCAGCATTAGAGCAATGGAAAGAATGAAAAAGGGATTGGTTGGGAACAGCAAAGAAAACACCAAACACAAAAAGAATATGGAAATGGAAAAGCATTAAAATAGAAAGAGAACTGGAGAGAGGCAAAGGAGGAGAAAGAGAAAGAAGAAATAAAGCACAACAATGAAAAACTAATGTTAAATGTCAGAGATCTGACACTGGTTTTAGGCTGATGGTCTTTCACTAACGTGTCTTGCCTTTCTAGGTTTCTGAGGTACAGGGTTGTTGATGGGGTGTAAATTAAAAAATGTCCCTTCTCTTCTTGTTGGGTAGGTGATTAAGTTAATATGGCAGCTTGAGGGGTTTTTTTAATTGAAATGACAAAGGGGAAGCAGTTTTTCTCCCTGAATTTTAAATGCAGGATGATTCAGAACACAGGAAGTAGCCAGAACAATAGGGGAAACCTGAGTCACCTGACAAGGTAGGAAAACTGTACAAATACACAAAACAGGAAATAAAAGGAAAGGAAAACAAAGGGAAGAGCGTCCCCTTTCTTTTAGCAATGTATCACTGATGCAATTTCACTAGCAGTTCACCTAGATTTGAGATTTAGAGCTGGTTTGGAAAAAAAGGGACCCATTTTCCACAAAAATGTTCATTACAAAAATTGACCTTTTTCATGTCAAATTTCAAATAGTTATTTTTGGGGCGGGGCAGGGATAGCTCTATTGAGATTATAAATGTGGGTACATTTCTCCTTCCCCCATTTCAGAATCAGCTGCAGTGCTTTACTCCAGCTGTCCACAAGGGTGCTGCCATTGAGCTTCACATAATGTATGTGTGACAGGAAAACAGCTTCAACCCTTGCCTGCCACTGGGCTCCTTTTATTTTGAAAGAGCAGATTTGTTCTAATCAAAATTCTCATTATCCAGATTGGAGATACAGAGGGTCTGATTTTTCACTACCTTGCAATTTGTGTAGTCATTTACAGCTGTACAAAGTGAATAAAAAGTGTAAAACACGTCCAGTCCAGTCCAATAATATTTGATTCCCACTTTGCATAGAAATAAATGACTTTACAAGGAGCAAGGCAGTGGTGAATCGGGCCTGTGGTCTTCCTTGTTTAACTCTCTGCTTTGATTCCAGAGCAGGTCAAAGGTCCTGATTCTGGTTTAAATCCAGGGACAAAGATGCCAATTCTGAGTTACATTCCTCCTTCCCCATGCCACTCTGGTGGAATAAGCAGAAGGAAGGTGGCTTAACCAGCTTCCTGGAAATTCCTGGTATAAGGAGCTTCCCCAGATGGTATAAAACCAACATAGCCAGCCCTATAATACTTCCTCACAGGTCCCAGTGCAGGGATGTGCCAGATGGCAGTGACATGCAAACATGTATGCAAGCCTTCCTTGGGGAGAGTAGACTATCACATCTTTGGGAAGAAATCTCTGTCTGAAAGAGCCCACTGGAAATGGGCCATTTGTCAATAAAAGTCAGGCATCAGAAACAGGGACATGGTGTGTTGGTGGAGACAGCTGAAATGAATACTGAGAAAATATTACTTCATGTATATGCATATCAAAAACCAGCATCTGAAAGAGAAGTTTTGATATTATTGTCAAAAATCAGCCATCTCTACTGTTGGTGATGGGCTTTATATTTTAAGATGAGAGGCTACACACACAGGATCAAATTAGGGGTGATATAAATGTTAGTTTCACATCAGTAAGTGGGTGCTAGGGAATCTATGTTCATGCAACTTCAGGAGGAAGAGGGTGTAAGCAAGAGTTGTGAGGTGCCTGCTTTAATTTTCACCTTCTTATCCTCCCTCTTACTTGCTTTTCTTCCTATAGCACTAACTTCCAGCTTCTCTGCATCCACATTACACCCACTTAGATTCCCTAAGACTCAGAACTACTGACCAATGTGTAATTTCAACATCACTTGTGAATTTGGCCCACTGAGCTAAATTCACTGCTAGAGTAAGCAAATATTGATTTCAGGATATTGCACCTATTTATGCCAGTGGTGACTTTGCCCCAAGCATTCTGGGCTTGATTCTGAGCTAATTCTCAACCATGTAAAACCAAAGTAATTCCATTGATTTTAATGGAGTTATTCCTGATTTACACCAGGAAAAAGAAAGTGTGTTTCTGACACTAGCATGCTGCTGCTAGCTGGAAAGAGGTCTGGGAGGTATGGTTTTACTCTGTACCAAAAAGTGCAGGGCAAAGTTTGCCATGCTTTCTATAGGATTTGCCCGAGGTCAGTTTGTTTTCATTTGTCTTATATTGTTTTTCTTTGTTGTAAAATTACCAATAAAGACTGGCTGTGTTGGAACTTAAACTGTATCTGACTCTCACCTGGGGCAGTTGCTGGCTGACACATTGGGAAGTGGTTTTCCTGTCCTGCCAAAAATGTTGAGATTTCAAAAACTGTTGCTGCCTGAATCGGGACAAAAATTGGAAATGTTGAATGTTTTCACAACCAATAGTCTGGGAAAAAAAATCAGTTTGGGTCAATCAATATTTTTCATTTCATTAATTTGAAAATGGTTCATTTCAATGTCGACCATTTTTACTTTAATTTTTTTTACTATAATTAGCTTACATTTCAAAACAAAAAGTACCAGAAACAGGATTTTTTTTCATTCTGACAGCTTCATCCTGACAGCTTCAAAACTCATTAAAAGAAATGTTTAAGTCGAGACATTCATCAAAACCAAACCTTTCCTGCAAAAAGTTTGTTTCAACGAATAAACATTTTCCAATGAAAAAAACATTTAATTGAAAAATTCCCAACCAGCATTACTGTAGAGTGCACCATTATATTTGGCCAAAAGCCTGAAGAGCTTGTAGAATTTCTCTATTTAAGTATATACACATTCAAGGATCTGCAAAGACAGAAGAACTGGTTATTATGAGTTCTCTCAGAAACAGCACTGTCCCCTTGATTCTGGTAGGCCTTTTCAGATAAAAACAAACAAAAAAGTTAGTGTTTTAATTTATAGGAATTTATTTTGGTCAGAAGTCAGATTTACTGCTAAGTATCTGCAGCTGGTCATTCAGATAAATAGCTCCTGCTAGCCAAGCACTTGCAAACATTCAAAAACAAACAAACACTCTACCTTGATCCCATAGGGATCCTTTCAGTTGTGTTGAAGGGCTTCAATCCACCTTTCTTCCTTCATTTTAAAAGCTGCTGTGGTTTAATTAGTTTTCCCTGATTGGCAGATCTGAGTTACTCTGCCTTAAGCATGCTCAGCAGAGTTGTCTGTCATTATTAAAAGGACATATTCCATATGTAAAGTAGAAGCTTTGACAGTTCCAACTTCTTTACTTACAAAGGTCTGTCATAAACAGTGGCAAGATTAAATTTAGCTTTTGCTTCTCATGCTTTTTTGGGGGCAAGGATGGAGCTGCTGCAAAGATCCAAGGCTTAATTCACCAAATTGCTTTCTTAGACAGAGCCTGGCTAAAAAAATTACAGTTTTTCGATGCGACTCATTTAAGTTTGAAGTTCCAAAATAACATTGGGGGTGTATTTATATTTTAAAACTATTTGCAGCATATAGATTCAAAGTCTAGTCTATATAATAAACTAGTTAAAGAACAATAAAGCAGATGCTATATGCCATGTTCAAATGTTGAACTTTGTTCTTTTCCATTTAGAATAGTCATAAATGTCTGGATGTGTCATTCACATGGTGGCTAGCTTTAGTGCAGCTAGAGGTTTTCAAAGAAATGGATAAACTGAACAGTACTAAGTAACAAGGACCAGATGGTATTCACCCAAGAGTTCTGAAGGAACTCAAATGTGAAACTGCAGCACTACCAACTGTAGTATGTAACCTTTTGCCAGGGGTGAAAGTAACTTACAGGACTTACCGGTACTGCCAGAGTCCTGAAGGGTGTGGCCTCAACCGGAAGAGGCGGGGTCTCTCAAGATTTAAAGGCCCTGGGGCACCGGCTGTGGCTGGGAGCCCCAGGGCCTTTAAATCAACCCGGGGCTCCCAGCTGCAGAGGTGGCTGGGAGCCCCTGGGGCTCATGGGCAAATTAAAGGGCCCTGGGCTCCAGCTGCTACAGAGCTCCGGGCCTTTAAATCCCCACCGCAGCTCCAGCTGGGATTTAAAGGCAGCCGCAGGAGCCCTGAGCCTTGCCGGGATGGGGCCGGGATGTAAAGGGCCCGGAGCTCCCGCGACTGCGGGGATCTCTGAGCCCTTTAAATCCCGGCCCCAGCCCAGCCGCTGGAGCTGCAGGTGGGATTTAAAGGGCGCTGGGCTCTCCGTGGTGGCGGGGAGTTCCAAGCCCTTTAAATCCTGGCCCTAGCCCAGCCGCCGGAGCTGCGAGCGGGATTTAAAGAGCTCGGAGCTCTCCACCGCTGCGGAGAGCCCAGCGCCCTTTTAATCCTGCCCGCAGAAACCGGTGCGGTCCAGCACGATGTACTGGCTCTTGCCGGTACGCTGTACCGGACCGGACCGGCTTACTTTCACCTCTGCCTTTTGCTGAAACCAGCCTCTGTACCAGATGATTGGAAGGTAGTTAATGTTACACTGCTTTATAAAAGGGATTCCAGAGGCAATCCTGGCAATTACAGGCCAGTGAGCCTAACTTCAGTATCAGGCAAATTGGTAGAAACCATAGTAAACAACAGAATTCCAAGTCCATGCCTCACCAGTCTATCAGAATTCTTTGAGAGAGTCAGCAAGCATGTGGACAAGGGTGATCTGGTGAATGTAGTGTGCTTGGATTTTCAGAAAGTTTTTGACAAAGTCCCTCACTAAAGACTCTTAAGGAAACTAAGTAGTCATGGGATAACAGGGAAAGACCTCTTATGGCTCAGTAACTGGTTAAAAGATAGGAAACAAAGGGTAGGAATAAATTATCCATTTTCACAATGGAGAGAGGTAAACCACAGGGTCGCCCAGGGATCTGTACTGAAACCTGTGCTGTTCAACATATTCATTAATGATCTAGAAAAGGGAGTAAACAGTGAAATGGCAAAGTTTGCGGATGATACAAAATTACTCAAGACAGTTATGTCCAAAGCTGACTGCAAAACTGGGAGACTGGACAACAAAATGGCAGATGAAATTCAACATTGACAAGGGCTAAGTAATGCACACAGGAAAAAAATAATCCCAACTACACGCCTGTAATGATGGGTTCTAAATTAGTTGTTACCACTAAAGAAAGAGATCTTGGAGTCACTGTGACTAGTTCTCTGAAAACTTCAGCTCAATCTGCAGTAGCTGTCAAAAAGACTAACAAAGTTAGGAACTATTAGGAAAGGGACAGAAAATATCTTAATTCTATTACATAAATCTATGGTATGCCCACACCTTGATTACTGTGTCCAGGCCTGACACCCCATCTCCAGAAGGATATAACAGAAATGGAAAAGGTTCAGAGAAGAGCAACAGAAATGATCGAGGGTATGGAACAACCTCCATATGAGGTGAGCCTAAAAAGATTAAGACTGGTCAACTTAGAAAAGGGATGACTAAGGGGGATATGATAAAGGTCTATAAAATCAATGGTGTGGAAAAAGTGAATAGAGAAGTGTTGTTTACTCTTCCCCACAAAAACCAGGGGCACCCAATGAAATTAATAGGCAGTGGGTATGATACAAAAACAAAAAGAAGTACTTTTCCCCACACGAGATACAATTAACCTGTGGAACTCATTGCCATGGGATGGTGTGATGGCCAAACTGATAACTGGGTTCAAAAAAGAATTAGATAAGTTCATGGAGGATAGGTCCATCCCTGGCTATTAGCCAAGATGGTCAGGGTCAGAACCCCATGCTCAGGGAAGCCCTAAACCTTTGACTGCCAGAAACTGGGAGTGAAAGACGGGGTGTATCACTCCAACTGCCCTATTCTATACACTTCCTCTGAAACTCTGGTTCTGGCTACTGTCAAAGACAGGATATGGGGCTAGATTTGTCTAACCCAGCATGGCAGTTCTTACATTCTTATAATTTTGCCTTGAAAGCTTTATTGAATAGTGTACAGTTTACCTTCTATAAGTAGCTTTATACAAAAATGGAAGCTAAACTAAGAGAACTTCACACAGAGTCCTGTCTTACGACTTCACATAGGATACTCCTGGGGAAAACCCTCCAAAGAGTGAGAGAGGGACCAGGATATCCTACAAGCTGAACCTTGTGGAGTTTCTGCAAATGTTCCATCAAAGAGAGGGCTTTGGGAGTTGAGGAACTGTGCCTGCAGCCCTCAAGGACTCTAGGGATCTTCAGTGAAAGGAAGCTCTAACCCTTTGGAGGGGCTGCACCTCTCTATTACTCTGTGTAGCCCACTCCACCTCAGACCATGAGTTCCTGAAGAAAATACTGCCACTGGCACTCCTCCCTGTGCTAGGGAACAGCAGGAAGTATGAGTTAGCACTGCTCCTAGGCACATTCATTTCCAGGCAGATTTCTACTCTGAATGGTTGGTTTACAGGGGAATTCGCTATCATACTCAGATCACTGTACTTACGTATAACCATTTCATTAAAGATTATATTACTGGCCAAGTCCCTGTCCCCACATTGACAAGAGTTTGAATGACTGCTAGGCCTCTGATGCAGTCACCTCTTTCTCCCTGGATAGTGTTCAATGGTGTAGAGATGACTTACTTCTGGGGTCCATTAATATGTGAACAGAAAATTGTCTTTGGAATAGATCAGAGTGCACTCAATGGTAGGCATGTTTCAAAAATAATTTAGCTGTGAAGCAAACTCCTAGACATTCGTCCAGGTCTTTAGCCTCTCGTGCTCCTTTCAACCTGAACATTGTTTTTTGTATCACTAAGCTAGAGCCTCAGCTGGTATAAACATGTTCTCTCCATTGGGATCAATGGAACAATGCTGATTGATACCTGCTGATGCTCTGACCCCATATATACACTCAGTTTATTTTAAGGATCCAAGCATCCACAGTGTGGATTAATATAAGTGCATTTACCAGGGGTGTTGCCTCCTGCCTTTCTTATGGATGGTTTAGGAATGAGTATTTTTTTTGTAAGTGTGCACCGCACACAGCCCTGATACACAAGTTCTATCACAGACTCAGGAGAGGGGGGGATTTTGTTAGAGATCCTTGTTAAAATATTGGCATCACTGTGAAGCTATGCACGTGCTGAAAAATGTTAGTGCCATATGCCCAGTTCCTAAGGCTTGAAATTCAAAGAAGATACCAGTCAGCATGACAAGTGATTTTTTGGAAATGTGTACCCTGCAAACCCAGTTAGTTATGCCCAAGAATGAATGTAAGTAGTGGTTTTTAATCAAGTCCCATCAGCACAATATCTAGCCAGGCTTTTCTGTTCCCTCTTCTCTTTCCCAGAAATGTAGAGTTGTGCCCCAGCTTCCAAGAAAATGTTAAGAAATGCAGAAAGCAACATGCATTACTGATTTACTCAATGCAATTCTTATTCCCCGTTCTTTTTCCCCATTTTCTTGTTCATTTCTTTATTTTTTGTTCACTCCTTTTTCCCCTGCTCTTCTTTCTGTTCTGATGGGGTTTTTTAATGCACCTTAAGTCTTTTATTAAACATTAGTACTACAGTTTGTAAGATATTTTCAAATTTCAAAATTTGCTGGTGAAGAAAGGGGACACTTTTTTTTTTCAAAACCTTTTTTCCATTTTTGACTAGCTGCGAATAACACCCACACTTCCCACCCACCACCATCCTCCTCCTTTTAGAGGCCCAGCCCTCCTCTTGCTTTTTCTTCCTCTTTCTCCCAAGCCCTCTTTCCCCACTCCCACTGTTTTCTCCTTTATCTTTTCTGAGTCATCATGTCTCTCCTCCCCCATCATTGTTCTGATCTTAATTCTGCTCCTTTCAACTTCTCCTCCCATCCACATATCCACTTCTGGATCCAATATACCCATTTTAGTGCCCCCTGTGGGTCTGCCTTCATTCTGAAGTACCAGAAAATGCTCTGTGCATTTGAAATACTCTCATGGTGCCTTGGAAGCTTTAGAAATATGCCATGGAAGAATTCCAATTACACTAGGCATCAGGGTACAGTATCAGTAAAACTGTGAAGGACATAAGAGCCAAGTACTGGCACTAGGAAGGGTTGCATGGCTTATGGATGGAGAAGTGAGAGAACTATTGGAGTGGTGATGCTCAATCCAGATAAAAGAAATGCTTCTGCTCCAGTAATCTATTTCTTTGATACTCAAATACGGCAAGTCAGTAACCCTCAGATTCTTATGAATATCTTCATCTCCTCTCACCTTGACTAAAAAGTAGTTTCTTAGGCTATAATTTACCTAAATTCCAGCTCTTCAGATTCCAGCAGGCATAGACTGGTGTTGCCTGCCTTCTCATGTTCAAAGAAACCTGATCATCGGTCCTGTCCTCACACAACGCCACTGGCTCCTCATTAATTTCAAAATCCAGTTCTCCTTCCTTGTTTTCAAAACCTGTCATATACTTTTCCATACTATCTTATGATTCTTGTCCCATCTACCTCATATCTAGCACCGGCCTCTTCTCTGTCCCTCCATGCAGACATGCCACTGTTGGTGCCAAACCTTGCTTCTGTGCAGCTCTTGCCATCTGGAACAGACTTCCTGTATGACAGCCTCACTGATTCTCAGTATCATTTCCAAACTCTGCTGAAAACTTGTCTTTTTCTCCCTTGCCATTACCCCATAACAGTTTGTGTATAAGATTCTAGGCAGCAAATATACAGTCATTTAATTTCTGCAGTTTAGGAATAGCTCTGTTAGCTCTCGTACTTGAAGCAATTTGAATTCTAGAGGAAGTCTGGAGCTTGTGGAATGTTGGCAGGTTTTTAGGCCTTTCATCCTCAGGCTCACAAGCAAATGGCAGTGATTTTTGTAAGCTTTCCTGTGAGTGATGTTGTTTGCTAGAGTTTGAATGACCAGAGAAGACCTTGCTATGCTATAACCCATGTAAAATACATTTAAGGAGGTAAATTAAGACAAAAAATAATGTAACCCAACAACAAAAAGGGAAAAGGAATTTCCACCCCCTGCTAAAGGATAGGCTATTGTCTGCAAGAGGATCCAATTCCTTTTCCTAATCACGGCGGAGCTCCGAGACCATGGGGCTTTCAGTGCAAAGAATGTCAAGTATTCACCTCTAGAGAACTTTTGTACTCTGCATATCATATCTTTTATGCCCATGATGAGGAATAAGACACACCACCACTAGCCATCCCTTTTAATGTCAAGCAGGTAATAATTAAAAAGTTAGATCTTGGGGAAATACTTACTCTCCATTCAAAATAAAGTACTGTAGGTTCTTGCTTGAAATTGCAAAATTTATTTTATACAATACGTTTTTCTCATTAACAATCTCAAAATTTAAAATACCTTGATGTACCTTTTTCGGAGAGTCCCCTAAAAATTAAGGGGATATCTTTCACTTAAGACAATTAAATCCTTAGGGCAGCAGATATGCTTCACTGTAGATGAGTAAGAGCCTGTGGAGTAATAAGATTCCTGAGACTGACTGCTGAAGATTCCAGGAATTCTCTCAAAGGTGAAACGATTAACCAGTCTTTTGTTCCTAGTCAACAAACACATCACATAAGCTTATCTTTCTGAAGTATATGAAAGGGCTTACATTTGATATAGATTTATGGCTGCTCTTCTGGCAGGGGCGGCTCTATCTTTTTGGCCGCCCTAAGCAGTCATGCGCGGGAGGCGCCCCGGAGCCGCGGGAGCAGCGGACCTCCCGCGGGCATGACTGCAGAGGGACCGCTGGTCCCGCGTGGCTCGGCTGGACCTCCTGCGGCTGCGGACGGTTCGCGGGTCCGGCGGCTCCGCTTGAGCTGCCGCAGTCATGCCTGCGGGAGGTCCAGCTGAGCCGCGGGACGAGCGCCCCCTCCGCAGTCATGCCTGCGGCAGGTCCATTCGTCCCGGGGCTCCGGTGGACCTCCCGCAGGCATCACTGCGGCAGGTCTGCCGGCCCAGCCTGCCGCCACCCCCCGGGCCGCTCCTCGGCTGGCAGCGGCGGGATGAGCTGGGGCCCCAGCCTTTGGCCGCCCCCTAGATTTTGCCGCCCTAGGCACCAGCTTGTTTTGCTGGTGCCTAGAGCCGCCCCTGTCTTCTGGATATTAGAATTGCCAGTGAAATAAACAATTTCTACTTAAGATATGATTCACCATTCAATAGTAGTTACTTTCCCTCCAAGTATCAGAGGGGTAGCCGTGTTAGTCTGGTTCTGTAGAAGTAGCAAAGAATCCTGTGGCACCTTATAGACTAACAGACGTTTTGCAGCATGAGCTTTCGTGGGTGAATACCCACTTCTTCGGATGCAAGCAGTGGAAATTTCCAGGGGCAGGTGTATATATAAGCAAGCAAGAAGCAAGCTAGAGATAACGAGGTTAGATCAATCAGGGAGGATTGATCCCTCCAAATCCTTTTCATTGACATTTTAATCTATTTGAATATAGATATAAATGTAAGTACCTTTTAAATGGTATGATAGTGAGAGGTGCTGAACACAGCTACTCCAGCTGACAAAAACAGGAACAGCCAGTGCTCAGCACCTCTCAGGATCAGGCCATTCATTTAGAGAGAGAGAGTCAAACCCATGGAGAAGGTGTAAGTGGGAGGAGAACACTGTATGGGATTTCTCTTGAATCACTCTATCAAGAGGCAAAATCTTCCCCATTTCTTCCCCATGTAGAATGTGCTATGGGTCCAGGTACCAAATCCCATGGGTTTCTTGGCATCCATCAGAGGCGAGGACATCCACTAGAGGCCAAGGCTATCCAAGTCTACCCCACAGGGAGATAAGTAGTTCTGTAGATAACCAAGTTCTAAGGAACCAGCACCTTAAATTACAACCCAAAATTAGTAGGAAGGCTGACAAAGACCACAAAGTGTTCCTTAAGTAATGTGTTTAACATGCAGGCAGCTTCATTCTGCAGCAGCTGCAGTTTCTCAATTGTGTTAAGGAATAAAAAATAGCATAAATAAATTAAAGGGAAGTCACAAATTCACCCCAGACTTCTACTGAACTCTTTCAGCACCTGCTTATGTATATGCAAACACACACAGAGAAAAGGGTAACGCTTTAACAACTTTCTAAATGTGCCCCATCATGCATAAATTTACAGGAGATTGTGTCCATTCGTTCTTCGCTTTCTATCACAATGTTAACCATTTTTAAATGCAGTTTTTAGTGGAAAGTTATTTATTATTCAAAGGACTAGAATTATTTGTAATGTTGTTTTTTCTGGTGGACTCTGCACGTTGAAATAATTATTTAGTTACTTACAGATTCAGCAAACAATAAGACCAACCCTGATCTTTCTTCACCCGGACTGGCTGTTTGAAAGGCACCTAGCTAGCTAGGGTAGCTTATTTTAGTGTTGATACCTTAGTATATCAAGCTAATCACTTCAACCAGTAGTGAGAGTCCCTCTGTACAGGGGTTTCTAACACACAGGAACAATTTTCCTTATTCATTAAAACAGCGATCGTTTATCTAAGTTTAATATAGTGGAAACCAAACCACATGAATTCACCTGTTAAGTGCTGCTTATGCATAATAGACTTCACAACTATCTATGGATATTCAAGTTACAAGGGAAAAAATCAGGATATGTGTGCAGATTTGCATAGAATCTTGTCTCATGTAGAATGGAATAGCAGATAGAACTTCACCTACATATTTTTATTTTTTGCATAAGCCTCTAATCACTGCTGCACAAAATATACCTTGTAAGTGTCTGTGATTTGGAAGTGTGAGTTGTCAAGGGGAAGTAAGTAGGAGAGAGCAAAAATCATTGCTGCGTGTTTGTGGAGTAGATGAGATGCTGAATATTTTCCTTCCAAAAATGACTTTCAGAAGAGAACTTCCTGTATAGTTTTTCCTAACAGGACAACCCTGGGGACAAATCACTGGTGGGCTTCATCGAAGCTCCCACTGAATGAGGATGGAGTATAATTAGAACATGGGTCTGGCAGTCAGAATACCTGGGTTCTATTAATAACTTCCTCACTGTCTTACTGTGTGACTTGGACAAGTCATAGCACTTCTCTTTGCCTCAGTTTACCCAATTGTAAAATGAATGTAATACTAATGAGTCCTTTTATACTTATTCCTGTTAGGGAGCTTTACAATGTTAAACTCTTTTAACTTTTTTATGTGCTATATGGAACCCACATATCCATGTGAGTGGTGGAGAAGATAAAATATTCTGAATCCCATCCCTGTTCATCATCTTGATCATCTGTGACAGGCAGAAAAGAACTGATATGTTCTCTGTCGCTCAGTGGTTAGAGTCTATAATCAGTGCCAGATTATGTATATATTTTACATCCACCTGAATTTAGGGAGTGCTGTCTGGCAGAACCTCAGGCGAGTTGGGAATTTGACTACCTAACCTCCTCCACCTTCTGGAATTATGTCTCTCAGGGCTTGTACACACTAGCACTTATGTCGATATAACTTATGTCACTCAGGGGTGTGAAAAAGTCACACAGTTGCACCTCTGTAGCAATTCTAGTGTAGACTAGCCCTCAGTGATAGTATCTCCTAGCAAAGTATGAAATGCAATATCATAGAGTCCTAGCTCTTTTTTTTCTTACAGTGTCACTGTTAACTAGTCCTAATAAAAAGTCAAACATCTCACAAGAGTAGTAAAGAAGGAAGAGAACTGTAAATTGTCCTGCCAGGTAAGTGACAAAAGGAAAGTGTTTTCTTTCCTCAGGTGAGTAAGTTGTCAAAGATAGGTGGTTAAATTACATGTTGTCAAGGTCAGCTCCAATTTTCATACTCTTCACTTTCTCCCCATTGTATTAAAGAAAGACTATACTCGAGCTCCCCTGCCTTCTTAGGAACTGCAGTCTTATTCATCTATTGCTTCTACAGTACACCTACCTAAGCACATGTATAGTAGAGTTCTGCATGACTACTCATGGATTCATAGTCTTTAAGGCTAGACTCCCACCTGAGTATTTGCAGAATTGGGCTTTAGACCACTATGTCCTAACCAACTCCACATGGAAAGACTCGCATGGGGGGCCAATTTTAACCACATATTGGGCTCCACATGGGCATAGGGGCCCACGCTTGCAGAGCAGTTTGCAGAATAATCTCTGGTGCTTCCTTTGTATATTCTTCGGGGCTGGCATCCTGCCTTCATTTGTCTATAAAGTGCCTACTTAGGATGACCAGGTGTCCGGGTGTGGATCCTGGCGGCTCTGCTCAGCACTGCTGACTGGGCCGTTGACTGTCTGGTTGGCATCACCATGCAGCAGGGCTGGCAGGCTCCCTGCTAGTCTCTGTGGCGCTCGACTCCCGAGAAGCAGCCTGCATGTCCTGCCTCTGGCTCCTACATGTAGGGGCAGCCAGGGGGCTCCGCACACTGCCCCCGCCCCAAGCACTGCCCCCACAGCTCCCATTGGCTGGGAACCATGGCCAATGGGAGCTGCAGGGGCGGCACCTGCAGATGAGGCTGTGTGCAGAGCCACCTGACAGAGCCTCTGCATAGGAGCCAGAGGGGGAACATGCTGCTGCTTCCAAGAGCTGCTTGACGTAAGCGCTGCCTGGAGCCTGCACCCCTGACCCCTTCCTGGCTCCCAACCCCCTGCCCCAGCCTGGAGCCCCCTCCTGCATCCTGAACCCCTCATTTCTGGCCCCACCCTGGACCCCGCACCCCCAGCCCAGAGCCTGTACCTCCTCCCACAACTCAACCCCCTGCCTCAGCCCAGAGCCCCCTCCTATACTCCAAACCCCTCGGTTCCACCCCTCAGCCCAGAGTCTACTGCACCCCAAATCCCTCATCCCTGGCCCCAGCCAGAGGCTAGCCCTCACCCCCTCCTACACCCCCACTTCTTGAGGCAGCCAGCTGAAAATGAGCGAGTGAGTGAGGGTGGGGAGAACGAGCAACAGAAAGAGGGGGAGAGAGTGAGTGGGGGCAGGGCCACGGAGGAGAGGTTGAGCAGGGGGCGGGGCAAGGGTGTTCAGTTTTGTGTGAGTAGAAAGTTGGCAACCCTATGCCTACTGCACTGTGGTAGTTATACAAATAATGAATAACAATATGTCAACTGGGTCTTATAGACCCACTGCTTCCTCTATCCTTCAGTAATCTTATTTTAGTGTTGCTTTTAGTTTTGTAATTTATAATTATGTATAATCACAGTCTCTGATTATACTTCCATCTACCTTCCCATTATATCAGAGGGGTAGCCCTGTTAGTCTGGATCTGTAAAAGCAGCAAAGAATCCTGTGGCACCTTATAGACTAACAGACGTTTTGCAGCATGAGCTTTCGTGGGTGAATACCCACTTCATCGGATGCAAGTCCCATTATAATCTCAGGGCTTTTTTTATTATAATCCTATTTGAACTAATGGGTACCAGAAAGGGTACCAGAAATTGTTCTCATTTGGAATTTCCCCTCCCGAGTCCTTTTTGCCGGATTGAACGGTTCAAACTGGGACGCTGGTGTCATTACATTGGTTGTCCCGCCCGGCCGCCCCTCTTTCTGGTTATCACGCCTGTACTAGCTGCGCACGCGCAGTGCCCGCATTCCATCATGGCGGAGCCGTCTGGCGGCGTCTGGGGCGCTTGGCAGCGCTGAGGTTGGGCAGTGGTTCCGCTCGCGTCGCGTCGCGTCGCGCCCCGTTCCGCTCCGCTCGGTGAGTGGTGTTACCCCAGCCGGAGGGACTCGCTGCCGGGCACAGCGGAAACCCGGGCGCTGGGGCAGAGCGGGCGCTCCCCAGCCGGGGCGGTGCGTGCGGTGCCAGGAGCCGGGGGGCGCCATGGGGCCTGCCGGGGACGGGGGTGGGGCGCTTACTGGGTGGCTCGTAGGGTGCAAGGGGGCGCAACGCGGGAGGTGGGGGCAGGGAGCGCACCGCGGGGGAATGGGGGCAACGGGGGCGCACCGTGGGGGAATGGGGGCAGAAGGGGCGGGGACAGGAGCGCACCGTGGGGAATGGGGGCAGAAGGGGGTGGGGACAGGAGCGCACCGTGGGGAATGGGGACAGAAGGGGGTGGGGACAGGAGCGCACCGTGGGGAATGGGGGCAGAAGGGGGGGGGCAGGAGCGCACCGCGGGGAATGGGGGCAGAAGGGTGCGGGGGACAGGAGGCACCGCGGGGAATGGGGGCAGAAGGGTGCGGGGACAGGAGCGCACCGTGGGGAATGGGGGCAGGGGGCGGGGACAGGAGCGCACCGTGGGGAATGGGGGCAGAAGGGGGGGGACAGGAGCGCACCGTGGGGAATGGGGGCAGAAGGGGTGGGGACAGGAGCGCACCGTGGGAATGGGGGCAGAAGGGGCGGGAATGGGGCAGGAGCGCACCGTGGGGAATGGGGGCAGAAGGGGCGGGAATGGGGCAGGAGCGCACCGTGGGGAATGGGGGCAGAAGGGGCGGGGACAGGAGCGCACCGTGGGGAATGGGGAAAAGGGGGACAGGAGCGCACCGTGGGGAATGGGGAAAAGGGGGCGGTGGACAGGAGCGCACCGTGGGGAATGGGGCAAAGGGGCGGGAATGGGGCAGGAGCGCACCGTGGGAATGGGGGCAGAAGGGGCGGGGAACAGGAGCGCACCGTGGGAATGGGGGCAGAAGGGGGGGGACAGGAGCGCACTGTGGGGGAATGGGGGAAAAGGGGGCGGTGGACAGGGAGCCCACCGTGGGGAAATGGGGGGCAGAAGGGGGCGGGGGAACAGGGAGCGCACCGTGGGGGAATGGGGGCAGAAGTATGCAGGGGGCACCGGGATGGGGGGGTAGGGCGTGTACCGCGGGAGATGGGGTGCAGGAGTGTAGGGAGCGCTCAGGGAAGGCGGTTACATTTCTGTCCCGTTGCGGATATAAGATTCCTTCCCCCTTTTCCGTGGGACAGGCAGATGGGGTGCTGGACTGAGACCATAGCGAGGTTCCCCCTTTTGAGAAGGGAGTTTACTCCCATGAGCCCACCCCCATCTCCTTCCCAGTGTGTGCCATACGGAGCCAGCTGGAACATAGCCAGCCTTCCTGTTGCCTCCCCTTCAGGCTATCTCCAGCGAGTCCCCAATATTTTCCCCCTGCTACTTTCCGTTTGTTTATTTGGGGGGGGGGTTCAGAGACTGGAGTCCCTCTCTTCCCTCCTCTCTCGCCCCCCCCCCCCCTCTCCAGCAGCCGGCGCTGCTGCCTGCAAATGCCACGTAGCCTTCTACTTGTTCCCCTTGACTGGAGTGATCAGCAAATAGAGACTGAACACCTCCCTCACCCTCTCTCCTCTGGGTAGGTCGGTCCTGCCATCTGATCTATGGCTAGTAAGGGCCGTGTTTTACCCCTGCCCAGTACCCCTCCTGCTAGGGGCAGCCGTGAAGGTGGGTATCCTACTGTGACTGCTTTCCAGTGTTATCCTATTATTAGCTTCTAACAAAAGGCCAGTGCTGTTACTTTAGTGTGTAGTGCTGGTGCTTGGGATGGGGGGCCTCCAGGGACCCTTGTTTCACAGTATGCAGTATGGCAACTTTCCTTCATAACCATTTGCAGCAGGCACTTTATGAAGTGAGTATAGCTATAATCTTTTCAACTAGCCCCTGGGTGGTACATAACTGGCAGGTGTATTTAGCTCAGACTCAGAATTTATTTCCTGTTTATAACTATTCTTTGTCTGCTAGCTGACTTCTTATTCCTGGATGGTTTTAACACTGAAGATAGGTTTATCTTTTGTTTTTAAGCTTGCTGTTGAGACTCCTATCTCTGAATGTATGTTGTATTTTTAAAAAGAACTAGAATTTTCCAATTTCCAGCCAGTTTCTTTGTGTTTTAAAATCCTTTTCTTTCTATGGCATTTAGATTTTACTTGTATCAGAAGTCATTGCAAGCTTTGCCCAAAGCCTAAGTATTAACATTGACACAGAAAACAACTAAATTTACAGATACACGACCTCGTAGTTCTAATCTTAGGTATTTACATAAGTCTGCAGTATCAGAGTGCTTCACAATCTTTTAATGTATTTGTCCATGCAACACTCTGTGAGGTAGCAAAGTGCTGTTATCCCTATTTTACAGATGGGGGGGGGGGCATGAGGCACACAGATATTGGTCCAAGATCATGTGTTAAGTCTGTGGTGGAGCATGGAATTGAATCCAGGTTTCCTGAGTTCCAGAGTAGTCCCCTAATCGTTGGACCATCCTTTCTGTATTTTAAACCAATAAAATATCTTTGGATTTATGTGCTAAAAATCAAAAAATAGTGGTAGTTTATATAATGTCCAGTGTCTTTATCAGAATTTTTTTTTTCTTACCCCTGCCTTCCAGACTCCTCAAGTAAAAGGCAGAAAGGACATGTGTGAAAAGGGATACATATGAATAACAGGAAAAATGGTTGCATTTCTTGAAACCTAAAATTATATTGATTTTTGTGCCTGTTGGAAAAATAGCTAGCTGGTATGCTCTCTTCCCTTCCAAGACTTTGTCTCACTGTGTCCCAAGTCTTGCAGTTTGTGGGATCATTGCATTTCATTGTGATCTCTTGTCACTAGATTGGGTCATATTAGTCTGATATTTCATAATACAGAGTTGAAAGGTCTCCTGCCAGTTCTGTCCTTCCAATAAGGTAGGGGGAAAGTGTAGTGAAAATTTTCCATTGTATTTTAACCTGCAATTTTTAATTACAAGATTCTATTAGAAGATCCCTTGTATTGATCATCTTAAAGTTTCTTGAAACAAGCTATTACAAGTAGATCACTCACTTGTAGGTTCAGGATTGTTGCAACAAGATTTTCTTTTTCAAAAAGTTGGCCTGGGCTGCAGTTAGGCAGTACCTTGGCAATGAATCTGAATAATTATAACTTCTAGTGTATCTGTAGATATGCATATTTCAAGTAGTTTTCATCTTTAAAGTAATATTAAAATATCTTATTTCCTGTCATGCTCAGCAATTAATTGTACTAAAGCATTATACCCTGTCACTATTTTCAAAGAATTGACTGTTGGAATTATTTGGAACAGTAACTCATAATGTACACACTTTTTTAGCGAGAATAAAGATAACTCTGTCTATACAAATATGTTTCCTGCCACAGTCCTTGATCACACACTATGTCCTTCTTTGAGGTTAAGTTGAAACCAGCTTTGCAACAAAGTCAAGCAGAATATTTTGGTAGGACATTTTAAAGTGGTTTGGGGTTTTGTTGTTTTTTGGAGGGGGTAACATTTTGTATTCTGTTGACTGTGTGGGGGTCTGTCAATACTAATACCAATCTTTTTTTATTTATTTTTTGGAAAAGTTTTGATGAGACCTTTAAAACCAAAATCCTGTCTGCAATGTGTAGACAGTAAAAATTCCAGTGCCCTTTTCATAAGAGAATTTGTCCCATTGGCCTTGGCAATGCTCTTTTTTCCCCCACTTGCAACTCCCACCAATTTGTAGAGTCACTGCATTTCAGTTATACTGTGTGTTCTTATAGTATATGGTTGTCTGTATATGCATTGTTTGAAAAATATTTTGGGATTCTTCTGGATGAAGTATATTGTATCTAAACAAAAATATGCATTTGTTTTAAGTTCAGAACTGGAACCCTAGCTCTAATACAACCATTATTTAGTGACCTTTTGATTCATGAACTTTGAAAACTTAGTCAACTACAAAAAATACATTGGGCATGAAAAGTTCTGGGAATACTTTTCTGTGACATAAATACTTAATTCCCTGTAATTAAGGGAGACTTAAAAATATGCCTCTGAAAGCAGGTATGTCCTCATATTAATAAGGTTGTGATGTTCCCTTAGAGACTTAAAAATGAAATAATCTTTATTTTAATTTCAAGTCAACCTATCGCTAAATTTCAAATTATTATGAATACCAATGCCAGGTCTCTGAATCAAACTATTGCTACTAGAAAATATAATGTAATTGTTGCAAAATACCAGCAAAATAACATCACATTTTTCCTTTTACCTGCTTTCTAGTGTGCAACATAAGGCAAATTCTGATTAAGTTTACCCAGGTCAAGATGGTTAGTTTTCAGCTGTTATCTTTACTGCAAGCCAGACCTTAACTGAAAAGTTTTGGATTCCTGAGTGAGGAGCACACACTGAACTCTTTATTACATTCTTGAAGAGCTTATTGTAAAAGCAGCGATAATTTATTCTTTCCGTGGTGCTAACACAATCCTTTCTGTGTATCGACCAGCATAGAGAGACCACTGGCTCGGAGCCCTTAGTCTATTTCCAGTCTTAATGTAAATCTACTATTGTTCTGTCTCTCTTGATTGATATGGAAACTGCCTCAGTTTTCTGAGGATTCATTTTTTCAATATTTAGACCTGGATCTTAATCAGTATATCTGACTAAAATTGACTTTATTTAGATGATCATATTAGTAATCTAGCATTTGCAAAGACCTTGAAGTGCTTTGGCTCTCATCATATACATAAGGGCAAGGAAGTTTTAATCTTTTAACATACACACTCTTTAGAGGTTGGAACTTGGCGCCAGATCCACCACTTTATTTTATTCCAAGTAAGAAGAAGTTTCTTGTTTTGTAGACTAACCTACATTTAAAATGACTTGGTTAGACTTGTAGATACCTCTGAAAGGGCACTGTCAACTTTAGAATACTACTTAATTTTTGTTCGTAATATTCTGAAGGAGAAAATATTTTTTTCATTAGCAACTGTATCCATTGACGTTCATTGAATACTCTTCCCCTATCTTGAATGTAACACGTCTGCTTTTAACAGTTTCAATGAATTCAGTTTCTTCTACTGGAAAGCTTTTAGTAGAGCAATTTTTGTAGTTAGATTTTAGTTTGTAGCTATTGAGTTTGCACAAAGAACACCTTTTCTAGGCCACACAAATAGAGAAATAGTTGATTTTTCTTTACATTCCCTATCAGATAAAATATTTTCAGGGTAATTCAAATTTGAAGAAATTTTGCCTAACTTTATAAATTGATTTTTAAGAACATAAGAACATAAGAAAGGCCATACCGGGTCAGACCAAAGGTCCATCTAGCCCAGTATCTGTCTACCGACAGTGGCCAATGCCAGGTGCCCCTGAGGGAGTGAACCTAACAGGCAATGATCAAGTGATCTCTCTCCTGCCATCCATCTCCATCCTCTGACGAACAGAGGCTAGGGACACCATTCTTACCCATCCTAGCTAATAGCCATTTATGGACTTAGCCACCGTGAATTTATCCAGTCCCCTTTTAAACATTGTTATAGTCCTAGCCTTCACAACCTCCTCAGGTAAGGAGTTCCACAAGTTGGAATCTTTTAATTAAAAACAGGTTTTTAATCTTTTCCAGTTTTTTAATAATCGGACAGCGTCTTTAATGACTGGGGCCTTAATTTCCAAAGAATACACTGTGTACTAGAACATCTTCATAACATGCAAGTTATTTTTTAATACTTACATAATACTGAAACTCTGTTAGCTTCATAATTGAGCTCTTAAGATGGACACTGCTATTACATGTATGTTGTCTGTGTATATATAAAAATACACAAGGTTGTAGTGTGTCGTTCTGTACACACTAAATATAACTTTTACTCCCGAGGGAATTCCGTGCCAAAAAATTAAATTATGTGCACAATATTTTAAAATTCTACATATTTTATTTTCAAAATAACACAATATAACCATGTCATTTTCAGGTATTTTGGTAATTTATTTCAAAATACCTATCAGCAATTATGTCTATAACAATACAGATAACAGAAAAGATTCAGGAAATGTGGTTTGACATATAGATTCCTTACTAGGCGTATTAGTACATCTGTATGGCTTTGGGACCTTCCCACTGTGCAGGGCCCTAGAGCCTGAGCTTCAGCCCGTCACTGTACAGTCTGGGTGGGATGAGGTGGTTGAGTGCAAGGGTAAAGCTCCAGATGTAGGAGGGTGGGAGTTGATGGGGGGGAAAAGGTCTGGATGTATGGAGATTGGGCAGGGGGGGGGAACAGCTCCCCACACAGTGATTCCCTCCTCCTGTGGCTGGGGGAGTGAGGGCGGCAGGAAGTGAGATGTGTGTGTATGCGGCGCTTTCTGCATCCAAGGGAGGTTCCTTGCGGTGGGTATGACCCAGCCTGGGGGCAGCCCATGAAGGGGAAGAGGAAGCCCAGTCTCTCCTTCAGCCCAGCTAGGACTAGCAGCTTGAGCCTGGTGTAGGGTAGGAGCCACCGGGTGGGACATCTCCAGACCTGCTATTCCAAGCGCAACTTGATAGCAAGTGAGAGGGACAAAGTATCGCACACTTGTCCAGCCCTCCCTCACCCCCCAAGCAGGTGATTTATGTCTCCCTTTGCTGCTCTTGATGTGCATGCTCAGGACCACTGCGCAGAAGGGGTGTGTAAATCAATTATTCTGCAGGAAAAGAGTAAAATCTGAGGGGGACATTCTCTCTTCACTTGTGCAGTGGCACAGAATTCCCCCAAGAGTAAACTTAAGACTGCTTAGGTACTGAGAGTCATACACATTTCTCTGTCCTGGGGGGAGGGATAGCTCAGTGGTTTGAGCATTGGCCTGCTAAACCCAGGGTTGTGAGTTCAATCCTTGAGGGGGCCGCTTAGGGATCTGGGGCAAAAATTGGTCCTGCTAGTGAAGGCGGGGGGCTGGACTCGATGACCTTTCAAGGTCCCTTCCAGTTCTAGGAGATTGGTATATCTCCAATTATTACCTTTTATTTGCTGGTCTTATTGGAGTTGATCATTGGGTGCTCTGTGATGTCTTTCACCTGTCCTATCAAAAGTGTGCAATGTTTAATGTCCTTTTTTGATGTCAGGAAGTCTTCAGGGAAAGAGGGCTACTTTCATCTTAATTTTACCTAAGGAAAAACTGAAGTACATTATAGTTGTGAGTTGCCCAGTTGAGTTTGCACTGTTAAAATCAACAGGCACAAGATCGAGTCAGTGGTGAATTAATGATAATCAGAAATAGAACCCTCTGCCCTGTTCTGTGAATCTTAGCTCCATATGATCAGGAAGACTGACAGTTTTCTTTTTAAAGTTCTTTAGTAACATTTTAAAGTGAAAGAATGTAAATGTGTCAACATTTTTAAATTTGGCACTTGAATATTTCTTATTTGGAAGAAACTTGGATAAGTTATGAGCCAGAGAGTATATGGAAAAATACATAAAATTAAACACTGATAGATGGAGAAGATGAAAGAAAAAGTCATTAAATGTTTCTGTGTAAACATTGATTCAATAGTTAATAAGTGAAAAAAATCTATTAAAACAGTTTCTAAAATCAGCATTGTGACTGACACAATCAATTATTTAATTAGGAGCAGTGTGGACTTATCTTGTTTATGTCGGCATTAAGTACACACACTTTCTTTGCTATGTGGTGTTATCTTACTGGAGACTTGCATAAGTGGCATTTGGATACAAAAAACAAGTTACAATATATAGCAGAAACTATTTACCTGCCTAAAACAGAAGCTGTGCTGACACACAGCAAGGAAATATTTAGTCCTAATCAGTAGTAATATATTGATCAAATAATTAACTAGATGACATTTCAGATTTTAAAAAAATATATATTTCTAAATAGCCTTGAGATTGAAGGTTCCAATCAGGTTTAAAAATAAAGATGAATCTGAGTAAGCTGAATTCTGTTTTATGTCCAGTTTGTTTCTACCTACAGCGGGGTTTCTTTATTAAAACAGGCCAAACTATGAACACTAAAGATTCTCATGGATTCCTTTCTCTCTTATTTATAACTCCATAAGATCCCTGTAGAAATTATAATTGTTTCATGAAAAATCTACAGTATTAGAAAAGTATGTAGAGATTTTTCTGTCTCTCTTAATTTTAGTTTGAGATGAGGATAAGCTGCATGGGCCATAGTTTGGGAACCATTGAGCTAGAGTAATTTTGTTTTTTTAATGGGTGGAAAATAAGTGACTGCAGCATAAAAAGTTTTTGTGAAATGCAAAAGAGCTTTCTGATGTATAGATATACACTGTGTAACTTCTTAACTCTTCCTGGAAAGTTGAAAGGAGTATGTCTTGAATCTGTCATCTAATGCTTGCTGTGGGGTCTGAATCTAATTAACCGTTGTTCTCATTATCCATTTTTGTGCTTATAACAATGATGGGAGAAAAAGACACTTGTAGAAGTGCTATAGAAATTAACATCCACCAAAAAGCCATAGACTTTTGTATGTCCTTATGTATCACCAATTGTAAACACTGTGCCCTTCGATGTGTTTTCAAGCACTTCTATTTGGTATATAGTGTTGGCTGCAAACAGCTTACAGTCATGCATTTTATTTTCTTGGCTAGTACAGTTGTATGATTTCCCTCCTCTCCCCAGTTCCAGACACACACTTTTTCTTTCATACAGTGAACTCGCATCTTTCAATAACGTATCACAGCTTCTACATGCTGTTTGTTAAAGCCACATTTCATACTTTGTGACGTGCCATTTTGATCTTTGTAAAGGGCTGCTACTCTGCTCATTTTAATCTTCCCAATCAGTATAATTTGTTTCATTACCTTCCAAAGCAGTAGATGGAACTGGAGAAAGAACACAAGTTGGCTCATGGAGGAAGAGAGTGGTAGGTTGCAGGAAACTGGAAGACTAAATAAAAAGCAAACACCTGGGAAGAGGTGCTTTAGTTATGGAGAATAGTTAACTTCTCCCATAAAATGAACAGTTGGTTGTGTAGGGAGAGAGCCGTCTTGAAACACCCACAAAAGAGATTTTTGTATGCTAAGAACTCTATGGTAGCCATACTTTGGTATACTGTCCTTGAACTAGGTAGTTTTTACTTTGTCTGGTGAAAGACATTTGTTAAACCAGTTGTTAAGCTGACTGTTATAAATAAAGTAACACAATGATTATACGTATCTACTGCTATTTAATGCCCTACAGTAAATATCTTCAATACTGATAGCACTATAAAAAGGGTTGGTTTATTTGGCTCTGCCTTGTGGAGGTTTAAGCGAAGTCAGCTACTTGGTTAATCTGTACTGTAAATGTGTTGCTCTAATTAGGATTACCGAAGGACTGTGATGCTGTAGTTATTTGAAATAACAGGAATCAGGTAGCATTTAATATTTACAAAGACTTAAGGATATAAAGGTATTAAAAAATGTTTTAACCACCCAGAGATTCTAAATATTAAGTAGAGTGGATAAAAAGAGTACAAAAGTGTGTGTTCAAATCTATTTATTTATGTTACTAATTCTTTCCTTTCTTCCCATTGATAGTCTTAAATGGTTGTACACAGACATTGTTATCTAAAAGGTTTCTCCTGCCATGGAAATTGTTAAAACATGGAACATCTATGAAAATTAACTTTCTGGTATGGGTACAACAACAAATGTCCACAAGCAGGTAATACTTTTGCCATTTCAGGCATAGGTATCTTAAAATACAAGATTTAAGATTTTATATAACTAACCTGTTAAATGTTAGATTTGAACTACAGCAACCCCAATTTTTCTGTACAACACTCTCGATTCCTAGCCCTCAATCTTTACCAAAGTGGAAAGAGAAACAAAAATCAGTCATTGTTAAGGATAAGATTTTGTCATGAAGGTCACAGAAGTCATGGATTCCATGACTTTCAGAGACCTCCGTGACATCTTCAGCTGGGACCGGAGCTGTCAGCTAGCAGGACCCCCAGAACTCTGAGCTGCTGGCCCCGTGGCTCTCAGCCAATATGGGTGGCAGGGGCCTTGGAGCTGTCATCCACTGTGTCAACCTTCCCTACCCCACCCCCAGCAGGAGTCTGGCTCTCATTCCCCCCATCTCACCACCCCATAGGGCTCAGACTTCATTTGTCCCCCTGTCCCTTCTCCTCCCCTCCCCCTCCCCGTTATTTTTTTAGTAAAAGTCCACAAGCAGGTTGTAGGCTTCTGTGAATTTTTGTTTATTTCCCACGACCTGTCTGTGACTTATACTTAAATTAACTGTGACAAAATCTTAATCTTAGTCATTGTCAAGAACATTTTCCCTTTCTGGTGATTTTAGGAAAAGTGGAAAAAGAATGGAGGTTTCAAGTGGGACGTATTCAATCAAAATTGGGAAAGCTTTCACATTTTATAAACCTGTCCTATGTGCTGTTAGATTTAGGGCTTGCCTTCACACAAAGTTGCACTGATTTAACTAAAGGTATGATTACATGACATGAGAGCATCCACAAACAAAGCTGAACCAGTTTAACTAAGTCATTTTAACATCGTACCTTTGAGTTATTGTGCGTGTAGAGAACAAGCCTTAAACTGACTTGCTGAGCAATCAGACTGGGACATGATAGTTTAAATATCCTTTGGAGGTTTAGTAAAAAGGTGGATTTTTCCCCCTTGTTTTGGTGTAGCAAGGCAGTAAACACTTAAGGTATGTCTGCACTACAAAATTAGGTTGAATTTATAGAAGTCAGTTTTTCAGACATCGTTTTTATACAATCTATTTTTTGTGGGGGGACACACAATGCTCTAAGTGCATTAAGTCGGAGGACTGCGTCCACAGTACCGAGGCTAGCGTCGACTTCTGGAGTGTTGCACTGTGGGTAGCTATCCCACAGTTCCTGCAGTTTCCGCCACCGATTGGAATTCTGGGTTGAGATCCCAATGCCTGATGGGGCATAAACAGTGTCGCGGGTGATTCTGGGTACATGTCATCAGGCCCTCTCCCCCCCACCCCCATTAAAGAAACAGCAGACAATTGTTTTGCGCCTTTTGAGCAGCCGCCATACCACAGCAAGCATGGAGCCTGCTCAGCTGTCCGTCACCATAAGTCTCCTGGGTGCTGGCAGATGTGGGACTGCATTGTTACACAGCAGCAGCTCATTGCCTTTTGGCAGCAGACAGTGCGTTACGACTGGTAGCCATCGTCTTCATACTGCTGGGTGCTCTTTTAACCGACCTCGGTGAGGTCACTCAGGGGCGCCTGGGCAGACATGGGAATGACCTGGCTGAGTCACTCCCATCTTCTGACGAGCACCCAGGAGATGACGATGACTAGTAGTCCTACTGCACCGTCTTCTGGCGAGCAGCCAGGAGGTGACGGTGGCTAGCAGTCGAACTGCACCGTCTGCTGCCACCCTAAAGATGTAAAAGATAGATGGAGTGGATCAAAACAAGAAATAGACCGGATTTGGTTTGTATTCCTTTGCTTCCTCCGTCCCTCCCTCTGCGAAATCAACAGCCTGCTTAAACCCAGGGTTTTGAGTTCAATCCTTGAGGGAACCATTCTGTGTGACAGTTTGTGTTTCTCCTTGATGCAAAGCCACCCCCTTTGTGGACTTTAATTCCCTGTAAGCCATGTCGTCAGTTGCCCCTCCCTCCATCAGAGCAGACAATCATTTTGCGCCTTTTTTCAGCCCAGATGCCATAGCACTGGGATCATGGAGCCCATTCAGATCACCGTGGCAATTATGAGCACTGTAAACACCACACGCATTATCCTGGAGTATATGCAGAACCAGAACCTGCCAAAGCAAAACCAGGTGAGGAGACGACGGCAGCGTGGTGACGAGAGTGATGAGGACATAGACATGGACATAGACTTCTCATAAAGTACAGGCCCCGGCAATGTGCACATCATGGTGTTAATGGGGCAGGTTCATGCTGTAGAACGCCGATTCTGGCCCCAGGAAACAAGCACAGACTGGTGGGATCGCATAGTGTTGCAGGTCTGGGATGATTCCCAGTGGCTGCGAAACTTTCGCATGCGTAAGGACACTTTCATGGAACTTTGACTTGCTTTCCCCTGTCTTGAAGCGCTAGAATACCAAGATGAAAGCAGCCCTCACAGTTGAGAAGTGAGTGGCGATAGCCCTGTGGAAGCTTGGAACGCCAGACAGCTACTGGTCAGTCGGGCATCAGTTTGGAGTGGGCAAATCTACTGTGGGGGCTGCTGTGATCCAAATAGACAACGCAATCACTGAGCTGTTGATATCAAGGGTAGTGACTCTGGGAAATGTGTAGGTCATAGTGGATGGCTTTGCTGCAGTGGGATTCCCTAACTGTGGTGGGGCAATTGACGGAACCCATATCCCTATCTTGGCACCGGAGCACCAAGCCAGTGAGTACATAAACCGAAAGGGGTACTTTTCAATGCTGCTGCAAGCACTGGTGGATCACAAGGGACGTTTCACCAACATCAACGTGGGATGGCCGGGAAAGGTATATGATGCTCGGATCTTCAGGAACTCTGGTCTGTTTCAAAAGCTGCAGGAAGGGACTTTCTTCCCAGACCAGAAGATAACCGTTGGGGATGTTGAAATACCTATAGTTATTCTTGGGGACCCAGCCTACCCTTTAATGCCATGGCTCATGAAGCCATACACAGGCAGCCTGGACAGCAGTCAAGAGCTGTTCAACTATAGGCTGAGCAAGTGCAGAATGGTGGTAGAATGTGCATTTGGACATTTAAAACTGGCTGGCGCAGTTTACTGACTTGGATAGACCTCAGCGAAACCAATATTCCCATTGCTGTGCGCTCCAGAATATCTGTGAGAGTAAGGGGGAGACATTTATGGCAGGGTGGGAGGTTGAGACAAATCGCCTGGCCGCTGATTACGTGCAGACAGACACCAGGGTGGTTAGAAGAGTACAGGAGGGTGCGGTGCGCATCAGAGAAGCTTTGAAAACCAGTTTCATGACTGGCCAGGCCACAGTGTGACAGTTCTGTTGGTTTCTCCTTGATGAAACCTCCCCGCCCTCACTCTACTTCCCTGTAAGCTAACCACCCTCCCCTCTCCTCCCCCCTTTGATCACCGCTTGCAGAGGCAATAAAGTCATTGTTGCTTCACATTCATCCATTCTTTATTAATTCATTACACAAATAGGGGGTTAACTGCCAAGGTAGGTCCCTCCCGGAAGTGGAGGCACGGACGTCACTTCCTGCTTTTCTCTTAGACTCCGGCAGGCGCACGTGTGGCCCTGCGAGTAATTTTTGTTTTTACCGCTGCCTTGTGCCAGGCCGCGTTACCATGAGCTTGCCCCTGATCCCCAAGCCCTTCCTGAATGGGCTGACCGGGAAGCCGGTGATGGTGAAGCTGAAGTGGGGGATGGAGTACAAGGGCTGCCTGGTGTCTGTCGACGGCTACATGAACATGCAGCTTGCAAACACAGAAGAATACATTGATGGTGCATTGTCAGGACACCTTGGTGAAGTTTTGATAAGGTGTAACAATGTCCTGTCCATCAGAGGAGTAGAAGAAGAAGATGGGGAAATGAGAGAATAAGTTTGTATATTTCTGGAAAATAAAGATCAGTTTTTCACACCAAAAAAAAAAAAAAAAAAAAAGGTAGCCCGGAATGGGTGGGGGAGGAGGGAAGGACAAGGCTGCACTGCACTTAAAAACTTTAAAACTTATTGAAGGCCAGCCTTCTGTTGCTTGGGCAATCCTCTGGGGTGGAGTGGCTGGGTGGCCGGAGGGCACCCCCCCCACACACATTCATGGGCACCTGGGTGAGGAGGCTATGGAACTGGGGGAGGAGGGCTGTTTGTTACACAGGGGCTGTAGCGGTGGTCTGTGCTCCTGCAGCTCAACCATACCCTGGAGCCATATGAGTTTGATCTTCCAGCAGCCTGAGCATCGACTCCTGCCTTCTGTCAGCAAGCTGACGCCACCTATCATCATCAGGCTGCCACCTCTCCTCGCGTTAATATTGTGCTTTCCTGCACTCTGACATTGTCTGCCTCCATGCATTCTGCTGTGCTCTGTCAGTGTGGGAGGACAGCACGAGCTCAGAGAACATTTAATCCCGAGTGCGTTTTTTTGCCTTCTAATCTTCGCTAGCCTCTGCGCAGGAGAAACATTTGTAGCTGGTGGAGGAAAAGGGAGAGTGGTAGTTAAAAAGACACAATTTAGAGAACAATGGGTACACTCTTTCTCGTTAAACCTTGCTGTTCACATTACACAGCACATGTGCTTTCGTTACAAGGTTGCATTTTGCCTCTTGTATTGAGGGCCTGCCGGTTTGGTGTGAGAGATCACTCACGCTTCACCCCTCCCCCCCACCGCGTGGCTAACAGTGGGGAACATTTCTGTTCAGCCACAGCCAAACAGCCGAGCAGGAACGGGGACCTCTGAATGTCCCCTTAATAAAAGCACCCTGTTTCAACCAGGTGACCATGAATGATATCACTCTCCTGAGGATAACACAGCGAGATAAAGAACGGATGTTGTTTGAATGCCAGCAAACACCAGGACCATAAGCTGCCATGCTTTGTTCTGCAATGATTCCCGACTACGTGCTACTGGCCTGGGTAAAGTGTCCTACCATGGCAGATGGAATAAGGCTGCCCTCCCCAGAAACCTTTTGCAAAAGCTTTGGGAGTACATCCAGGAGAGCTTTATGGAGATGTCCCTGGAGGATTTCCACTCCATCCCCATACGTGTTAACAGACTTTTCCAGTAGCTGTACTGGCCGTGAATGCCAGGGCAAATTAATCATTAAACACACTTGCTTTTAAACCATGTGTAATATTTACAAAGGTACACTCACCAGAGGTCCCTTCTCTGCCTTCAGGAGCACGCCTTGGGTGGGTCTAGGGGTTACTGGCTCCAGGTCCAGGATGAGAAACATATCTTGGCTGTTCGGGAAACCGGTTTCTCCGCTTCCTTGCTGTGAGCTATCTTCAATCCCCAAAACCCATTTCTGTGTTGTGTGATTAAGCACAGGGTTGTGGTAGTGGTGGCTGCACCCCCTAGCATGGCATGCAGCTCATCGTAGAAGCAGCATGTTTGGGGCTCTGATCCGGAGCAGCTGTTTGCCTCTCTGGTTTTTTGGTAGGATTGCCTTAGCTCCTTAATTTTCACATAGTACTGCTGTGTTATGGCCTCTGACCTTCATGCCCTTTGAGCCTTTTTCTAACGTTTTGGCATTTCGTTTACTGGAACGGAGTTCAGCTTTCTCCCCATATGGCAAGCAGATCCCGTATCTCTGGTTTGGTCCATGCTGGAGCTTTTTTGCGATCCTGGGACTCCCATCATGATCACCTCTACTGATGAGACCTGTACTCACCTGCACCTTGCCACACTGGCCAAACAGGAAATGAGATTCAAAGGTTCCCGGGGCTTTTCCTGTCTACCTGGTCAGTGCATCTGAGTTGAGACTGCTGTCCAGAGCAGTCACAATGGAGCACTCTGGGATAACTTCCAGAGGCCAATACTGTCAAATTGCGTACACACTACCCCAAATTCGACCCAGCAAGGCCGATTTCAGCGCTAATCCCCTCGATGGAGGTGGAGTAAAGAAATTGATTTAAAGAGCCCTTTAAGTCGGAAAAAAGGGCTTCGTCTTGTGGACCAGTCCAGGCTTAAATCGAGGTAATGCTGCTAAATTCAACCTAAAATCGTAGTGTAGACCAGGCCTAAGATTTCTCTTAATTTGTAGCGAGGCCTGTAATTTTTTATTTTATTTTTAAGCACAAAACTAAAGCAAATCATGCTTTGTAAATGAGTTCTTAAGTTGGAAAAGTTTGCATCTGAATCATAAATTGACAGTGTAGACCAAGCTCATTTCTGATTCCCATAAGGAGACTGACTCAGAGCTAGTGGGAAAACAACTTTTGCTTTTTTAGTGCAGATGTAAGCCTGAAAACAAACTCCTGATTGTATTAAAGCTGTGAAGTCCTGTATTTACTACTGTTTTGTTGGGTTGGAAAAGAAGTGACTGGTCTCACCAGTTTCTTAATAGAGAACCTTTCCTGGGATATGATTTTTTTTAAATGATCTGTATGTTTCATTGTTCCCTATTAGACTGCTGCTTCTCTTTGTTCACTTTTCATTTCAAAGCTTATTGAGTTTACATATTTCACAGTTTCATCTGAAAGCATTTTCAAACATTTCTTGTCCTATAACTTTTTAATCCTCAAATACTGTACCCAAATTAATATCCTCCATGAGGTAAAGTAGACTTAAATCAGCCACTTAGTGGGCTCGAATTTGGTACCTTGCCACTTGGGTCTTCAAGTTAACCACGTCAAAAGCACTTCCATGTCTTTTCTGTACAATAGTCTGAATAGACATACTGATTACCTTGAGACTGTTTCTAGGCTTAATAAGCAGTATATTGGGTTGTGTAGTTTCAGACAAAGGCTACCTCTTCCCCAGGTACTGAAGAAAGAGCTGGTAGCTCGCTGAGTGAGCAGCACTTGGTTCTTCTGAATCCAAATTACCTTAGAAAGGATTCAGTTTTACTTGTGTGTCTAATGAAAGAAATTACTAATTCACTCTGTTTTTTCCCATTAAGGTCAATTTTTTCAAACATGGGTGCTTAAAGTTAGTTACATATGTAAATAGCCTGGACTTCAGAAATTCTAAGCACCTGCAGCTCCTACTGAGATCTCACAAGGGATCAGCATTCATCCAAACATTTTGCTTTTGCTACAGAAACCTGTAGCTTCTTGAGGAGGTTAAAAACCTGCTTCTGTTTTGGTGACTGAATAGGGTCTGACATGTTGCTGCTGTGCTGTTTGTATTATGGTAACAGTCATGGACTGGGATCCTCTTGTGCTAGGCACTGTAGAAACACATGACAAAAAGACTGTCCTTGCCCCAAAGGGCTTACAATCTTGTCTTGTCTGTCTAAAGTTGCTTTAATTTTAAGTGCAAAGCATTCAGCCGAACAGTTTTCTAAGTGTTCTCAGCCAATGCTGTGCTTATAGTTTCAGCTGTTGTGGAATTCATTTACAGACATTTTCACAATCTTTGTTCCCTATTTTCTGGGTTCTTCATTCTCACCTTCTGTCTCTAACCTTGATCTCGAGCATTGGCTCTGCCTTTGAGACCTAAATCTGCAGTTTCTAGCCCAAGTCATTTGTTTGCTTATCTTCGGACACTTTTGTCTGTTTTTCCTATACTTCTTAAGGCCATTTTTTCAGATTTAGAAATGAGAGAGAGATATGTAGGATTTCAAAGTACAGTGTTAACATACAAATAAAATGGATTCCTTCAGGCCCTAAACATCCAGAGTAATGCTTTGAGATGTAATTAGCCTATTTTCACATAAGAAATTATCTTTAATTGTGTTAAGTAAGCTTAATGTGCTAAGTGTTGAAGAATTCATGCTTTGTAGCTTCAGGACAGCATTAACTGAACAAGTTAGCTGATGCCAAAACACCTTGTATTCCCAGCAAATGGAAAGAAACAGACTGTTGTGCACTCATCTGCTTAAACACACACACAAACCAACAGAAAAACATCTGTAGGTGGAAAGATCTTAATCCCATTGCTCCTTGTAGGTGGAGAATTAAACACTCTAAGAGCCCAATTCTGCAAGGAGTAGAGTACTCTTAATTCCCATTGACCTAAATGGAAATAGCACATTTCAGAAGCCACTTGGCTCCTTCATAGTATTGTGCTCTAAGGATGGGATCCACAAAGATAGTTAAGCACCTAAATCCCATTTTTAGGTACCACTATGATCCACAAAATGCCCTCTCAGCTGCCTCCTAACCCTATAAGTACCTAAAGTCTCTTGGTGCCTAATTTTTTTTCCTCTGGGCATCCGTTCTGCAGTCTCACTATAGGCGCCTGGGCACCTGTCTCCTGCCTAACCCCCTGAGCGATTCATAAACTGGGAAAGACAGGCATTTGGCTGCCCAAGTCTCGTGCAGAGGCCTGATCCGATAGGCAGCCTCTGAGCATGCCTAGCAAATCAGACCCCTCAGGCAGAGTCATACAAAACAGCCGGAGGGCTTGGCTACACTTACGGTTTGCAGCGCTGGTAGTTTGCAGCGCTGGTCATCCAGCTGTGCAGGGCCAGCGCTGGTGTGTGGCCACACCGCTGGTGTGTGGCCACATTTGCAGCATTTCCAGCGCTGTTGGGAGGATGCATTATGGGCAGCTATCCCAGCGTTCAGGAGTGGGGTCTAGTGTGACAGGGAGCGGGGAAGAGAGAGGGGATTTTGGGAGCCACCCCTGTGTGTTTAGCTTCCTGACTTGAAAAATCAGAACATTTTTCTGACCCCTTAGTCTTAACTCTTAATTGCAAACAGCCTGCACGACTCTGCCTGCCTCTCATTTGATTGTTTACAGCCAGGTACAGATGATCACAGCAAACAGGAGCTATGTTTGTTTTTAGATAGCAGCAGCGAGGAGCTCCACAGAGCTGTTCACAGCAGGGAGGAGGATCTCATTTGATTGTTCACAGATTGATCACAGCAAACAGGAGCTGATTAGCAGACAAAACAAAGACAGGCTGCATAACAAAACAAAGGGAGTAATTTTAGTTAAAAGCATTCTGGGATATCTCCTTATTCCCGAGGCCAATAAAAGCGCTGGTGTGTGTCCACTTGATGAGCAGCGCTGGATCACCAGCGCTGCAATCGCTACACCCCAACCTGGCCAGGTGTACAGCCAGCGCTGCAGCCAGGAGTTGCAGCGCTGGTTGTGCCCTGCAGGTGTGGAAAGCCTCTACCAGCGCTGCAACTTGCAAGTGTAGCCAAGCCCGGAGTCAGGGAACAGAGCAGGTGTTCCCAGATAACCTTTAGCCTAGTGAATAAGGTACTCACCTAGGATGTGGGAGACCCATAGTTCAAGTTTCTTCTCCTCCTGAGAGGGAGAAGGGATTTGAACAGGGATCTGCCATCTCTCAGATGACTGCTCTAACCACAAGATTATAGTCATTCTAACTTGTTCTCTGGCCCAAATAATGTTTAAATATTCAGTTGTTTAATAAAGTCACTCTCTTCTATTGAAGTTGTTCCACATCAGAGAAGCCACATCAGAATACTCCATAGCCTAATGGTTAGGGTACTCACTTAGCAGTTCCGTGTTCAAATCCTTTCTCTGCCCCCAGCTGTTTTGTTTTGGGTCCTGCATGCAACTTAGGTGGCTAAGCTCCTATTTTCCCCCAGTTCCTGGATCTCTGGCAGAGCTATATGCCTCCAGGCATCCTGTGTTCCAGAAAAGTGACTGGGCTTAGCACGCACCCCTCTGCTGGGCACCTCCTACTGACTAACTTAGGCGACTCCCCATCCAGCATGCTAACTTTGAGAATTCCAGTCTGAGGGCACCTGTCTCTCCCAATTTATTGTATGGGGGGGCCTAAATTGGGCTTTGTGGATCACAGTGTTGTTTCTGTGATTTTTTTTCTTTTCTTTTTCTAGGCACTGACACATTCAACATTGAATGCTTAAATCACTTTAATGCTCAGAATGCAGAGAGTTAGGTGTTAAAAAACAAAAAAAAAACAAAAAAAACCTGATACACTGCATGCCCAAATGACAATGTAATAGATGTTTGTATTATATAAATTGTGTATTTGGGCCTGATACTAAGTAAATTAACCATTTAGTTAAAAGTTGGGGATAACCCTTAATGTGGCAAAGGTATGGTCAGTCAACTGACCACCTAAATCTAACTACAAAAATGTATAAGCTTCCAACATCAGTGTGCACCTGTGCCTCAGTTTCCCCATCTGATGATATTTCCATTGTAAATCACTTTGAGATCTACTGGTCAAAAGCAATATTATCTAGCTCTTATATATTTACTTAATCCCTCCAGAGGATTATAAATTGCTTCAGTAAAAGGATTACCCTTTGAATCCATATGATTGCAAATTAATTTCCTTGGATTGGAGCTCTCAAAAAATGTCAAGGGCATATTATAAATGCAAGGGAGTCTTCCTAATACCAAAGCCACTGCTGATAGTTCGTTTCTCTGGTCCTGTCTACACTACAGGAAAATCAAGTTAACCAAAACAGCTTTTAAACATATAGTTCTTTCCAGAAAGATTCCAACACAACTTTTATGCTGGTACAAAGTCTGGAATATGGCCCATGAAAGGATTTGTACCGCAATTCTTCTTTCTGTATATTACCTGGGGAAACTGTTTTTGGAAGAACAGTTAAAAAGCAACAACAAAAGTTTCTCTGTGGTGTTGATGAGTTTCTGTGTCTCCAGGTACTCTGCCATTTGTTTAAAAGCCTCCAACAAAAGAACGTTCATAATCGCTATCTTGGATATGCTTCTGAGCAGTAGCACTTCCTATATGACTGCAGCAGCAGTAAGACTCTCATACTGTGGCCAGCATGCATTTCATATAGCTTCTGGTACTGTCACATGGAAAGTAATTCTGCACAGGAGCATCTTGCAGATAGCACTACCTTAAATCACTGTGGCATTCTGCTGCTTATTTGGATATTAATGGAGGATGAGAATGGAGTTAAACAGCAGAGTTCCTGCAAAATGTACTTAATATAAAGCAGTGTAGTCTCTTTTGTAAAGAATCTTATATTTTGTTTCTGGAGTTAACTTTATCCTTTTTTCCTAACACTGAGAGACGTCTCCCAGCCTGAGAACACGGGCCTAAATTATACAGTATTTTTCCCAGTTGTAAATATAGAAAATGTTTGACTGCACATACTTGTTGGGTAAGCCCTAAAGAATATTTTCAGTGTCTGTCAATTCAACTTGTGGTGCCTTTTTTTTGGCTCGAAGCCAAACTTTATACAAGACGGTGTAGAAAAAATCACTTGGGTATCATTCTGAATTATTTCCAAAGATTTAGTAAAAACATACGAGCTTTGAACAGATTAGTATTATGGAGAGGCGGTGGTCTCTTCAGAACTAAAATTGTAACTAGGCTTCTGTTAAAAGCCTGATTTTAATACCCACTCTAATTTTGCCATAAATAAACCAATCTGCCTAAAATTTCTCATGTGTGGTCCTGTGGCATGGGAGAAATATTTTAAGATTGGGGTGATACAACAGGGTGTCTGAGATCTGACTGATGTTTGAAAAACTGGGAATGTATTGCAGTTTGTGAAATGTTTCCTATCTCAAAATAGCCTGCTCTGTATTAACTCTGAATTTCTTCTTTTGTTCTCACTGGGGACTGATTTTTGACTTTTTTTTTTTCTTGTTTCTTTTCTTTTTTTTAAGTTTCTAGTTGTTCCATGGCTTGGGCAGGTGTGGGGTTTTTGAGCCTGTAAACTCTAGAGGTCATAAACGCTGCTGGCAGGTTAAACTAGATTTAAGATGTTCAGAAGTCAGGACGCCTCAGTAGGAATTGGCAGGGTGTTCTATAGAGTCCCAAAGCAAGCCAGGAAACCCCAGCTTTTTCTCTGCCTCAAATGTAGCAATTTTCATAAAATTTTCACGTCAGTTTATAAGAAGCTTTTTCCAAAAAATAAAAAGCTCTAACAATCTCTGAATTAGTTATAAATAGAACATTAATTTATATTAGAACATAATTATTGGGAACGGAGGGAACACATTGGAAAATCAGAAATATAAAGTATTGTACACCAAAAAAGCAGAAATATCTAGAAAATCTAGAAATATTTATTTGAGGTACCAATACCAGGTATCTCTGACCCCTTAGCAAATTTGGCCTTTTGATTTTTTTCAGCCAGATTCCAACTACCTAAGAGAAACTCTACATATCTGCATGTAAATTGTGGTTTCCCTGCTTCTAATTAAGGACTGCAGACGTCATTTTCCCCACCACCTTGTTACAGCCCAGAGACCGCATCCTGCTTATTCCCGTCCACACATGATCCATGCAAGACCCTGTCCGTGTCCCCCACTACTCAAAGAGCTGGATACTTCATTTAGCCTCCCAATAGGTCAGAATGCCCACATTACAAATACAGACTGGAGTTAAACTTTCTCACAGCTATCTGGACGTAAAGGTGACAGATTTTCTTTTTTCCTCCTTCTCAGCGTAACTTTACTCAAGACAAAGCAGAGCTAAATAACATACTATCATTCTTTAAATCAAGATCGAATATCTGTGTAAAAGCTAGGTTCTTGTTCCACCTGAAGTTAAGGGCTTGGTGAAAAAATTACTGGATGAAATTCTATGGCCTGTGTTACTCAAGAGATCAAACTAGATGATCATAATTGCCTCATCTAGCCTTAATCTAGGAATTCATATGCCCAACATGAAAAAATTAATGTAGCACTTAGTGTGGTTGTTCTACAGGACAAGTGGCAGTGAAAGGACAGAGTTATTGTTGATGGATGAACTCAGATGAGTATTTCTTGGTTGGTACATTTAAATTACTCTTGATTTTATCCCTAATTTAGAATTTCTTGACTTTAAAAAACAAACGTATTAAGTATGTAATAAATCTAAGATGTATACAGACCACTCTAGCATCTATGTGGTACTATAATTAATTTTCACTATTTATGCAATCTATTTAGCTTCTGCTCATTGCTTTATTTGGACAATTAATCTGATTTGTTTAGTCATGCTCATTTCTTGAGATTTATGCTTTAACAGGAAGTCTTTACTTTTCCAATAATTTGTTTTCAGTATTTGTGAAAAAACTTCTGCAGATCCTAAATGCTGGGTCTGAATTAGCTGGCATCTCATTTTAAATATTATTTGAAGCAGTGTTTGAAAAGTTTGACACCTACTAGACAGACCCAACATGAAAGATTTGCAGGTGGCCTTTTATTAGTGAGGTCCTGTGCCAACACTGTTGTTTCTTTACAAAATAAAAATCACAATAGATCACATGAGACTATGTATATGTGTGTGAAATTGTATTACTTATTGCCAATAACGTTAAGTCTGCTGAGGCCAACTGGAACACAGTTCCATGGTATTCTCAAGGACATGTGGTGCCCTTCTGGGGAGACGTTTGGGTATTGGGAAAATATTTTGATGTGAGACCTAGTCACTGGGTCTAAAATGTATTAAATCCAGAAATAAATACTGATCTAGCATCTGAATCCAACAAAAGGCAATTATATTTTGTTGATTATACACGACTGGAGGGGAAAAATCCATACAGACCTTGAGTATAAACAACCTTTTCTCCTTAGAACAGGCTAATTTTCTCTTTCTTCCCCCTCCTATTACATTAAAGTAGATATTGTTACTAATTAAGAGCCTTGTACGTGCTGAATTCTTACTTCAGGTGTTAAGATAAAAGTAGATTACTCAAAAGTAGCATGAATGTTCATAAAAATTAGTAAAATTATTTCTGTCAGAAAAAATCTGGCTCAAAATACGGTACAAGCCCTGATAAAACAGCTGTCAAAAAAGCACTGCTGCTTTTCTGTGGAGTGTTTTTCCCAAGATGTTTTATTAGTTGTCACTTCTTTTCATGCAAAACTCACTGTGCTACTCTCTTTAGACCATTAAGCTGTGAATATAAATGACTGGATTTTTTCTACTTTTACAAGTCTGCCTATGACTTTATAAATATCCACATTGCTTTTCCTAGGAGATTCATTTAACTAGAAACTCGTTAATTATTGTAAATTGTTGCTTTACTGTTGGTGCATTATACCAGTTGTGAATTTTTTTTATGGTGAAAACAAATGCAAGTTTTTGCATAAAATAAGAGGTGTAATATCTTGTCAAGGAAAACTAATAATGACTTCATATCATAGGTTCTTGTTAGAGATGTTATGTTAAAGTTTTGGTGGCGTTTCCATTATACAATCCCAGTAGATATAGTTTTAACAACTTACTTGGTAAAAGACTGTTTGATTTTTTTTTCCCCCCTTAATCTTAAACACTGCCTATTAAGCTTAGATACCGCCTGTTAATTTAAGTAAAAGTCTGATATTTACCATTTCCTGTATATTAATATTGCATATACTTTTAACTTTTTGATTGAAGTAAAATATATTTGAAAAACCTTTTTATTTTATTTTTTTTAACAAAATGTTCTTAAGTAAAGAATTTCATAGCTGAGGAACTAACATTTGGTGCAGGGGTTCTCAAACTTCATTGCACCACAACCCCCTTCTGACAACGAAAATTACTACACAACCCCAGGAGGGGGGACCAAAGTCTGAGCCTTGCTGCCGGAGGGGAGGGGCTTCAGTCCTCATATGGGAGGCCTGTAACCTGAGCCTCGCCACCCATGGCTGAAGCCCTCAGGTGGGAGGCCTGTAACCTGAGCCTCATCACCCACGGCTGACGCCCTCGGGCTTCGGCTTCAGGCCTGGGCGGTGGGGCTTGGGCTTCGGCCCCAAGGTCCAACTAGTCTAATGCCGGCCCTGCCGACACCATTTAAAACGGGGTCCTGATGCAGTTTGAGAACCGCTGATCTAGTGTCACTTCACGGTACCCATTTCTTGTTATCTGTGTGGTTGACCCCCCTCACTCCCTGCTTTTGGACCCCTTGTGTTCATTTAAGCATTTGGTAATACTGAGCCCAAGTCAGTGGGAATCCATAATAATTGCAGCAGCGTGTTAGAGGATTTGGGGAGCAAGAGAGAGGGGAAGTGAGGTCAGTCACAATGCTATATACAGTATTTGTTTCGTGGGAAGCTAGTCGTATAGACTTCTCTCTGTTTTTCTTAGAAGCCTTTGTAATAGAGACTGCCTATGGAAAATGTTGCTTTCGTTTGTAACTTTTCTTTTTAAATATGATTACCTGAATTATACCATCAGAATATTGAATTATTCAAGTGTACTTCTGAGGGAAAGTTTAAATACGAAACATTTTTTTACCTACTTACTTTTACCTGATCTTCTAGTACTATGAGATAAAATTTATGAATCTTTATATATTATGCATACAACACATAGAGTATCTAAATTTAGCTGCCTCAATTCTGTGTAAACAGTAATCCAGCATTCTAGAATTCAACTCTTGGGAGGCTATAGGAGAATCTTCCTAAGTGTTAATTTGGCTGGCACACTCAAAAATGCCAGTGTTCAAAGGGATTGAAACTATATTTGAACAAAGCCGCATAATACAGAAGTAAATGTGTGACTATAAGTGTACATATTACACTGCACTTAATCCAAATAGTTAAATGAACTACTACGCAAAGTTGAAACAAAAATGTGAGGCTTGCTGTAAAGTATTGTTGAATGCAAACATAACCAAGTTTTTTTCAGTTGTTGTACCTTGCATAATAAAGTCTACCAGAACCAAAGATACTTAGATATAAAAGTTAGAATATTTGATTTAATTGTATTTGACTATTTTTCACTTTTTAGCACATTTGCCAAATTATATGTGCAGTTAACTTCAGCTACTAAAGTTTAAAAAGAATATGTACTGAAAATAACTTGAGTAAGTACTTTTAGGGATGGATGATTTTTAAGATTCTGTTACCGAAACAGTGCTGTTGATGGCTTGTTTGTGGGAAGCACCGCAGACTGGTAGATTAAATCAAAACTCTGTTTCTTGTGGGTATCAAAAGAATATAGAAGCCTTGTTTCTTTATTTTAAAAAATAGCAGAGTGCTTCTTATACCAGACTTTAATTCATATTCCAACTAAACGAAGGTTTGGAAACAGATCCTCCAACTAATACCTCATTTGGAGAGAAATGAATCTGGCAAGAATTACATTTGTAAAATCTAATTTTACTAAAATTAACAAGTTAAATTGCATACTGACTTGAAAACCTACGCTATATGGTAACAAAGTTCCAGAAAATGTAGCTACTGCCCACTGATTAATTCTCAGAATATGCTTGTGACATTCCCTAGAGTAAAATCTGGACTGTTGAACAACTGTCACCTCAATTTTCCAAAATGGGGGGTGCCTTTTACACTGCTTGGCTATGAGAGCAACCACTCCTTGTCTGCTCTCACACAGCCTCTAGCATGCAAATTACTCCCAGTGCTGGTATTTGGGGGCTCTAGCCAGCCACTCCTAAATTATATTACAGTACAGAGCGACACTAGCAAATTCCCTGTCCCAGACTTCTCCCCAGAAACGTGGTGCTTGCACTGCCTATTACCTTCATTAAATACAATACAAGCTCATTAAAAATCCATTATTTAATTAAGAGAAAATGATCTGCACAAACCTTATCTCAAATGGAGTTTCCCAACCAACTTCAATCCAAACACACAGTGGTTTAGATAAAACAAGTTTATTAACTACGGAAAGATAGATTAATGCCTCATTACTTGTAATCACTTAAAGTCAGAATTGGTTGCAAAGAAGTAAAAGGTAAAATGCAAACTAATATCTAACTTAACAAGCTAAGTGAATTCAAAGTGAAAATCTATCTTACCACATGTTCTAGCAGTTTTACTGGCTGAATCTTTCAGCCAGGATCTCTCCCCAACCTGTTTCCTATATACTGTATTGTGGTTACTGTGAATAGACATAAAGGGAGAGAGGATTTGTCTTCTCTGTTCTCATCTTTTGTAATTATTTTCCTCTTTGAAAATCATCTCCAGCTGAGGTTCATGACACACAGTCTGTTTGCATGGGAACCTCCAGCTATTCTAATGCCAAAATGTAAATTTCTCACTTACACCCTTCTTCTGCCAAAGAATGGCTGCTTAACCAGGTGATAGTCCATTTGATTATGTTGACACCTGGCAGTGGTGTCATTGTGCGTTTTTGTTTTTGAGGAACTGGTTTGTGCATGCTTTTCTAAACTTGGAATATGTCTCAATAATGTTATCTTATACTTTTATGTGCAGTGTTGCCACACCTGTTTTGTCAGAACAATAATAATCAGCACATCAAGTCTTCAAATGATCCCTCACAAGGCATACCTTGTACAAAATCCATTATAGTTTTGGTGTAAAAAGGGTGAATTTAGGGATACAGACTGTCACAATGCTTTTGCAACTCAGAAAACTACAAAATAGCGCAATCCATGATGCTTTCAGATGGAATTAGTTTCCTGCTTCAGGTTGACCTAAATTAGAATTTTGGAATTTGTGTATTAGTTCATCTTTTATTAATAGTAAAAGGGTGGCATATGGATTTATTCAGTGCAAATAGCTTTTCCAAGCCTATTTTATTGCAGTATTGGCCAACAGACTAAGCTAGGCTCATTTAATAAATTTTGTTAAAATAGCATATCCCACCAATGACAGATGGGGTTGAAGTTTTGGAAAGGAAAGTTTCTTCTTTGAGTGATGGTCCCTGTTGGCGCACATCATGCGCTTAGAGCCACTGAACTTGAAAGCATTGTCCATTGGTCTGTGCATGCATCCTGGCTCACATCATGCCTCTGACTGAGGGGATAAGAACAGGGCAGACAGACTGCCTCTCCAGTTCCTTCTCCCACGGCCCACCACGTGGTCTGGGTCAGAATCTTTAGTGTCCGCAGCTTTGGCTTCGTTTTACTAAATAAGAATCATCTAGTTTTGTAAATAATTTTAACAGTTTTCCTGTTTAGCATTAGATTAGTCATGCTCAGAGAGTCATGGGTCTATACATCAGGGTTCCCTAGAGAGATCCAGAATACCATAAAGGATCTCCCCTTCGATTAATTGCACCTCTTCAATAGAAGACAAATGGGTCCCTCCATACCTTGAAGGATTTCAGGGCTAACCTCTGCTCGCTGTGGATACACACACCTGCCCTTAAGTGGAAGTTTCACCACTGATCTGTCAAATCTAGACATATGGATCAGCAGTACTCTGGGACCTTAACTATTCCCATAAGTTGTTGAAGATAATTGCTAACAGTTCCAAGATTGCTTTCACTGGTTCCTTAAGTACCCTATGACGAATTTCATCAGGCCCTGCCCACTTGCATACATCTAACTTATCTAAATATATTTTAACCTGTTCTTTTCCTGTTCTGGCTTGTGTTCCTTCCTAGAGTAACCTTTGTTCCAAACTGTTAATGCAAGAAATACAAATTTGCAGCACTTAGGACCTTGATTATATAACTGGTGCCTCTAGAAACCACTGTAATAGAAGAAATGATAAGGCTGTGAATTCTTACTATATACCAGGGATCTCAAACTCAAATGACCACGAGGACTAGTACATTGGCCCAAGGGCCACATCACTGACTCCCCACCCCATTCCAACCCCTTCCCCAAAGTCCCCACCCAGAGCCGGCTTTAACAAGTGTGGAGCCCAATTCGTACTCACCCGGCAGCGCTCCAGGTCTTCGGCAGCACTTCGGCAGCTGGTCATTCACTCGCTCTGGGTCTTTCACGGCACTCAAGGACCCGCCACTGAAATGCCACCAAAGACGTGGAGTGAGTGACGGCCCCGCCACCAAAATGCCGCCAAAGACCCTCAGAACACTGCCAGGTGAGTAAAAATTAAAAAGGCACCGGCGCGGGGCCCTCTTAGACGTGGGGCCTGATTCAGGGTAATTAGGTGAATCAGCCTAAAGCCGGCTATGTCCCCACCCCAACTCTGCCCCCTCCCTGCCCCTGTTCCAACCTCTTCCCCAAATTTCCACCTCCTCCCCTGAGCACGTGGCTCCCCGCTCCTTCCCCCTCCCTCCTGGAAAGTGCTAAGCTTGGTGGTGGGAAGCGCCTGGAGGTAGGCAGAGGAGCAGGGATGTGGCACGCGGGGGGTGGAAGGTGAGGGGAGCTTGGCGGCTGCAGGAAATAACTCCGCAGGCCACATGGGGGCTGTGTGTTTGATACCCCTGCTATATACAGTATATAATCAGAAAAATTGATCTGGGACACCACAGGACATGAGTGAGTAAAGGCTGAAAACTGGTATTTTACTATGCTGATTACTTTCGTGCTACAATAATGTAGCATTTAAAAATTGTCAATAGAAGCACACCTTCAGACATAAGAGAATTCTGAATTAAGGCTGCCACAACATAGTAGTATTTATATCTGAAATTTCCTTGAGGTTGCAGTGTTCCCCAGGATACATTATTTTGTTAGAAGTTTGAAACTGGGATAGAAACTTTAAATATTTATTTGAAGTTGCAGGTGTTAGGATAATTTATATACCTATTTTAACAATATGATATTTTTATTAATTATTTGAATGCTAAGAACATAAGAATGGCCGTACCAGGTCAGACCAAAGGTCCATCTAGCCCAGTATCTGTCTACCGACAGTGGCCAATGCCAAGTGCCCCAGAGGGAGTGAACCTAACAGGCAATGATCAAGTAATCTCTCTCCTGCCATCCATCTCCATCCTCTGACGAACAGAGGCTAGGGACACCATTCTTACCCATCCTGGCTAATAGCCATTTATGGACTTAGCCACCATGAATTTATCCAGTCCCCTTTTAAACATTGTTATAGTCCTAGCCTTCACAACCTCCTCAGGTAAGGAGTTCCACAAGTTGACTGTGCGCTGTGTGAAGAAGAACTTCCTTTTATTTGTTTTAAACCTGCTGCCTATTAATTTCATTTGGTGACCCCTAGTTCTTGTATTATGGGAATAAGTAAATAACTTTTCCTTATCCACTTTCTCGACATCACTCATGATTTTATATACCTCTATCATATCCCCCCTTAGTCTTCTCTTTTCCAAGCTGAAGAGTCCTAGTCTCTTTAATCTTTCCTCGTATGGGACCCTCTCCAAACCCCTAATCATTTTAGTTGCCCTTTTCTGAACCTTTTCTAGTGCTAGAATATCGTTTTTGAGGTGAGGAGACCACATCTGTACACAGTATTCGAGATGTGGGCGTACCATGGATTTATATAAGGGCAATAATATATTCTCAATCTTATTCTCTATCCCCTTTTTAATGATTCCTAACATCCTGTTTGCTTTTTTGATCGCCTCTGCACACTGCGTGGACATCTTCAGCGAACTATCCACGATGACTCCAAGATCTTTTTCCTGACTCGTTGTAGCTAAATTAGCCCCCATCATGTTGTATGTATAGTTGGGGTTATTTTTTCCAATGTGCATTACTTTACATTTATCCACATTAAATTTCATTTGCCATTTTGTTGCCCAATCACTTAGTTTTGTGAGATCTTTTTGAAGTTCTTCACAATCTGCTTTGGTCTTAACTATCTTGAGCAGTTTAGTATCATCTGCAAACTTTGCCACCTCACTGTTTACCCCTTTTTCCAGATCATTTATGAATAAATTGAATAGGATTGGTCCTAGGACTGACCTCTGGGGAACACCACTAGTTACCCCTCTCCATTCTGAGAATTTACCATTAATTCCTACCCTTTGTTCCCTGTCCTTAACCAGTTCTCAGTCCATGAAAGGACCTTCCCTTTTATCCCATGACAGCTTAATTTACGTAAGAGCCTTTGGTGAGGGACCTTGTCAAAGGCTTTCTGGAAATCAAGTACACTATGTCCACCAGGTCCCCCTTGTCCACATGTTTGTTGACCCCTTCAAAGAACTCTAATAGATTAGTAAGACACGATTTCCCTTTACAGAAACCATGTTGACTATTGCTCAACAGTTTGTTTTTCTATGTGTCTGACAATTTTGTTCTTAACTATTGTTTCAACTAATTTGCCCGGTACCGACGTTAGACTTACCGGTCTGTAATTGCCGGGATCACCCCTAGAGCCCTTTTTAAATATGCTGTTTCCATAAGGGTTTTTTCTTAGCTTTTAAGTATTATTTCCATCTTCTGATACGACTGATTCTTAGATCAAAGACAGTCTTGCAAAATTTTGGATGACTCATGTATACTAAATTCATGCTATGGATAATTTTAATGATTTAGCTTTAAACCACTAAAAACAGGAATTGTACAGTGAAAGCCATGTGACTTTCTTACTTTAAGGATTGCTAGTGGCAACATTACAATACAGTTATTTTAGGTGGAATAATTATATGCAGTCAGATATCAGTACATTTTGTTTGCAGCAGATCAAAAATATCACTTAGTGAATGATTATTTTATCCAGGATGCAAGTAACTTACTAATGTTGGCATGCTTAAATTTAATTTGTGGGACAATTTCTGCCCTCACACCTGTGCAGTCCCATTTGTTCTCTTAAAATTCCTTTGCTAAAAGCAAAGCTAAAAGGTGTTTGGTGTCCAGTTACATTATTTATTTGTGTTTGGTACTGTTTGATATTTCATAATACTGTGCTGTGAGAAGTTACAGTAGCTTTGAACTAAAACCACTATAACGTCAGTTATCATGAGAACTTCTTCTGAGTGAGGGAATGTTTTTCAGTTAAATGCTATAGGTTTCTTTGACCTTATATGCACCAAGGATTTCAGGGATTTCTCCCACCTTTGCTGTAGAGCTACTCTGAACGGGGTTAGATGGCATGGTGACAAACTACATCAGTCACTCTACGTTAGTGCTCCTACCATTGCTACCATTGTGTAAATGAATCATTAAGTGCTGAAATAATCACAGGAATCATTTTTTCCCAATATGGAATGTGATGCAGCAAACTAAAAGAGATTTTACTATTATACACTGAGTTAACTCAGCCTATGCAAGATTGCTAATTTAATAAACTGAAATACTCAAGGCCGCATTGTAGTAATCTATCTAAATTGTAGAAGATGGAGAGGGAGAAAGAAATATCAGCTAAATGTAATACAGCGTTTCCTGTAGCCTGTTATCCTATGCAGCACATTAGACCTCATAAATATACAGTAGAGACCCCAAAACTGCGCAGCACTCCTCTTTCCTTCTCCAATGTGGCCATCCCAGTCCAGTCAGTAGTCTTTCTTGCTATTAATTTTGATACTAACATTTTGATTTATTTTATGCTGTCCCTAAACTTCACTTTTTCAATGTGTGGCAGACATTTCTATTGATAACAAGCAACTGCATTGTAAAAACTCTTAGAGGTTTGTACCACCCTATGAGCTAAACTGGAGGCTTAGAAACTTAATTCTTTCTATTGAAGCTTAGTTTCCGGAGTGTAAAAATTCAGCAATTTTTTAAAATAACCCACCTTTATGCAGTAATTTACATGGTTGTGAAACTGTATTACACACAGTGCCCTAGTTAGTTATTTACTTCGATTTCTCCGTGATAGTGCTGTTTCAGTTTAAAGATGCATATAATGAATTTCAGGAACTTACTTGCAGAAGTATGGCACAAGTCTGTTCCTTAGCATCACGCTCAAGAAAATGTTTTGGGCTTTTAGTGTGTCTGTAATGTATGGGCCTACAGATACACAATAAATATTGCTCCAGATTCAAAATTGCTAAATATCCTTGGAATTACCAATAATATGTGCATTTTTTTTAGTTTTTTAAAAGTGGCTCTTGCAGTAAATTTTTGTCTCAAATTGAAATGACTTTAACATCTTTGGGATAATTGCCTTTTTGTGGAATAAAGAAGTCTTATTTCTTTTTGTTCTTGGGACTTTCAAAAGTCAGTGAGTTGGTATGAATGGTGTAAGTTAAAGAACCAATTAATATAAAAAAAATCTTTCTTCTGAAGAAGAGAATCGGCCCTGCTATATTTTTCTTTTCAAAGTTTGCTAGACATCTCATATGAAGGGCAAACTTCTATAAAAATGAGGCTAGTAAGAAAGTTGTTAAAATAAAAATAGCTCCCTGATCTTGATTCTGTATTTTCATTTCAGCAGGTGATTGATGTGCGACGCTGTCAATGAATGGTCATTTTAGCCATGATGGCCGAGCAGCCGCCTCCATTAGAAGCCACACCTATAATGAATGAAGTGCCACTTCTACCTCATATGGTTAATGGGGACAGCATACAACAGGCAAGTACACCTGTAAAACCATAATGCATAACAGTCAGTTTAGACTTTTATCAGAGGGGTAGCCGTGTTAATCTGGATCTGTAAAAGCAGCAAAGAGTCTTGTGGCACCTTATAGACTAACAGATGTTTTGGAGCATGAGCTTTCGTGGGTGAATACCCACTTCATCGGAGGCATATAGTGGAAATTTCCAGGGGCAGGTATATATAAGCAAGCAAGAAGCAGGCTAGAGATAACGAGGTTAGTTCAATCAGGGAGGATGAGGCCCTCTTCTAGCAGCTGAGGTGTGAAAACCAAGGGAGGAGAAACTGGTTCTGTAATTGGCAAGCCATTCACAGTCTTTGTTTAATCCTGAGCTGATGGTGTCAGATTTGCAGATGAACTGGAGCTCCGCAGTTTCTCTTTGAAGTCTGGTCCTGAATTTTTTTGCTGCAGGATGGCCACCTTAAAATCTGCTATTGTGTGGCCAGGGAGGTTGAAGTGTTCTCCTACAGGTTTTTGTAGATTGCCATTCCTAATATGATTTGTGTCCATTTATCCTTTTCCGTAGAGACTGTCCAGTTTGGCCGATATACATAGCAGAGGGGCATTGCTGGCATATGATGGCGTATATTACATTGGTGGACGTGCAGGTGAATGAACCGGTGATGGTGTGGCTGATCTGGTTAGGTCCTGTGATGGTGTCGCTCGTGTGGATATGTGGGCAGAGTTGGTATCGAGGTTTGTTGCATGGATTGGTTCCTGAGTTAGAGTTACTATGGTGCAGTGTGCAGTTACTGGTGAGAATATGCTTCAGGTTGGTTCCTCGCCCACAGACAACCTGCCAACCTGACGCATAGTAACTCTAACTCAGGAACCAATCCATGCAACAAACCTCGATACCAACTCTGCCCACATATCCACACCAGCGACACCATCGCAGGACCTAACCAGATCAGCCACACCATCACCGGTTCATTCACCTGCACGTCCACCAATGTAACATACGCCATCATATGCCAGCAATGCTCCTCTGCTATGTACATCGGCCAAACTGGACAGTCTCTAAGGAAAAGGATAAATGGACACAAATCAGATATTAGGAATGGCAGTATACAAAAACCTGTAGGAGAACACTTCAACCTCCCTGGCCACACAATAGCAGATCTTAAGGTGGCCATCCTGCAGCAAAAAAACTTCAGGACCAGACTTCAAAGAGAAACTGCTGAGCTTCAGTTCATCTGCAAATCTGACACCATCAGCTCAGGATTAAACAAAGACCGTGAACGGCTTGCCAACTACAAAACCAGTTTCTCCTCCCTTGGTTTTCACACCTCAGCTGCTAGAACAGGGCCTCATCCTCCCTGATTGAACTAACCTCGTTATCTCTAGCCTGCTTCTTGCTTGCTTATATATACCTGTCCCCGGAAATTTCTACTACATGCCTCCGACGAAGTTGGTATTCACCCACGAAAGCTCATGCTCCAAAATGTCTGTTAGTCTATAAGGTGCCACAAGACTCTTTGCTAGTTTAGACTTTGCCTGCTATGGCAGTAATTGCCTAGCAGGTTAATTGGAGTGATGCATATTTCAACACTGCCCATAATTGGGCTATCTGCTTTATAGAAGAAGTAGAGAAATTGTGCTTGTACTATTGACAATTCTTGTTTGAAAACGCCTTGAAAATTGGGGTATTAACAGAAAATGGAAGGAAAGTAAGTGTAGTACTGATACTCAAAATCAGAAGAGTTTTTTCTGTTGCTGTCTTCAGTCTAACTTCTGACGCAAATATGGAGACCAGAAAAAAATCACTAAGAATCTAGAAGGTGATAGAACCATGAAAATAAGCAGTAAAGCTTAGAGAGAATATTTTTCACTAGACGCACTTGATTGCTTTGTTATAGAATTACAAAATTAATGGATCAAAGAAAAGTGTGTATTTGGATTTAATAAAGTATTTGATAATTCACAAAATCTTTGATTATAACGAACTGTTTTAAATATAAGTACCAGTATGGATTAGAAATTGGCTGCAGTACCGTAAAGAAATAATTATGTTGGAGAGAGGTGTAGTAGGATATAGCAAGGATCAGTTAGGTTGGTGATATTTAATATCTTCGTTAATCTACATAAAGGAGTTCATAGCACACTAATGAAAATTGTTCATGATAATTTGGAAGGAGATCATAATATCAGTGAGGACATAATAACACAAGTGCTTAATGAGATTAGAACTTTGGGCAAAAAATGATATTCAGCTTGGTAAAGTGTAAGTTAGTACATCTAGGGAACACTTAACTAGAAGTGAGTTTGCAATTTGATATGGTATTCTAAAGGTTACTGCATTGTACTAAATACAAAAAGGAAGTGATACGTGACCTAGAGGTTATAGTCTCTGTACACTTCTAGCGTGATCACACTGAGAAATGTTGTATTAGGTTCCGGACATCTCATTATTTTAAAGATGTTGATAAACTAGAAAGTATTCAGAGAAGGAATAAGCAAAGGAATATGTTATACTTTGTACTTTTACCAGCAGAATTTAAATGGGTGTGGATTTGGGGAAATTTTAAAAGAGAGTTTATATCACACAATAAACAAAAGCTAAAAAGCATATAAACTAGCCTACCCTAGCATTTTAGCAAGGGGAAATCCCTCTTTCTAGTCACTCATCGGCTGAGAGAATATTCAAATAGCTGATGCATCATGTTACACCAGGAAAATAGTAAATTGAAGTTGGTGCCCAATTTGGGTGTCCGGAAGACCACCAAGAAAGGGAGGTTGCAGTAATTAAAGTGAGAGATGCTGAGGACCTAGATGAGACCACTTGCTGTCTGAGCAGGGAAGAGAGGGATCTTGAAGGTGCTGAAAGAAAGAAACGATTGACATGATTTGAACACAGCCTGACTATGAAGAATAGAAGAGTCAAAGATAATTACCCAGCTCTGTGACTTATGTGATTTGTAGGATGGTGGTTGTTTCAGCAGTAGTGAATAGGAGAGAGTGGGCAGTGTTTTGGAGGAGGAATAACTTGTTCCATTTGCGCCATGTCAGGTTCAAGTTGACAACAAGCTATTCAGAAGGAAGCAGAGAGATAGGATTGGATAGAGGGAAGATAGATGTGAGTTATCAACACAAAGTTCATAGTTGACGCTCTCAGTGGATGAGATCACTCCAAAAGAGTGTAAATGGAGAAGAGGAGCCAAAGGCACAGCTTGCACAGCAATTTCCTACAGGAATCCTAAAACAGCGTAAAACAGAGATGCCATCATTGTTGGTTTTAAAGCAGCCCAGTGTCATGTCTTAAATTATATAGTGATCCCTGAGGCAAAAAGAAAGGTGGGGCCGGGTGCTGCAGAAAAACCCTACTGCTATAAAAGCTGTAGTTGCTGTCATTCTTCCCTAATTGGTGGCAACCATTTTCCTCAACCCAGAGTCTTCATGCAGCAGCGAGCCATCAGGAAAATAAAGAACTCTGGTAGGTTCAAGAGCTTCATCCCGCTGGAGTTTTAACTTGATCTACAGAGTTATAAAAAAGATAATCAGATCATTGGGGAACTTCATCTCTGCTTCTCACTGGTTGAGGTACCGATAGTACCTGAAACTAAAGGAAGTTTCATTCCATTTGTCCATTTTGGAGGACTTGCTGACAGTCTGACTTATTAAGATCTGGCATGCTTTTATATCATAGCTATTAAGTGGGCAAACCTCAAGAATAGATTCTCAGACAGAGTTGCTTTAGCAATGACTTATTTAGCATCTGCACTATATTTGGGAAGAAAATGTTTTTTGGATAATGTCGCAAAACTAGTGTTTGTTCCAGCAGCAACTGACATCTGGTGTGTCTTAAACTGGGCTAGGCAAGAGGCAGAACGCTAGTTAAGTCTGGTCTGCAGTGATTGGACCCTACAGAGACGTGTGTCCTTGTGAGACCTGCTGTATGGATTATCTCAGGTTCCTGAAAGCACTTGGTGTATAGAAAGCAGTTCAGTTTAATCCTGAATACTGTCATAATCCTCTCTCTGTGTAGGATATCAAAAAACTTATTCTGAAGGTGTTCCTGGCAGCCACTTGCTTTGAAAAGTGAATGGGAAAACTGAGTGCTGTATCCTGCCAAGAATCTTAAGCTAATATTTTAACATGTTATAGTTATTCTCTGAACATTATCTTCTTCCTTTTCCCATAATAATTGATGCAAATGAGAGCAGATTATACTACTTAGATAGTGCTTCACAGACTTGTGTTGTAAGGACTTGGGGTTTTAGAATCCTGGTATTCATTCCCTCTGCTTGGAAGGCTTAAGAGAACAGACATCATCCGTCTAGAGAGTGTAGAGTTGGACAAAGTCCCTCATTGGGGAAAATTCTTTTAACTGTGTTAAAGTTCTAAATTCACTTAACTAATTTTGCAATGCGCTTTCACTTTGAGCTGCAGGGGTGAATGCACTTCTGAAAATGTTGAAGACAATATGCCATTTTACACACATACATTAAAATACCATGGCACAATGTTGGGCTGTTGCAGCATTTGGCAGAATGACTGTTAACAGAAGGCAATTAGGTATTTCCAAAGTCCTACATGTCTGGACTTCTTTTGAGAATGAAGAATTTTCTGTAGCTAATTCTATAAATTTGGTGATACCTTTCTGTATGCTTCCTCAAATATTAGTGTACAGTGTTGTGGAGAGGTTGTTATAAAGTTACTGTTTGAATTATTAGTTACTGATTTCAGTTTCAGCTGTGACCTATGAGCCCACAGTTCTCTTTATTTATAGGATAATTTCTTCAAAAGAACACCACCTCAAACTTTAAATTTAGAGGCAAACTTTGTAAACCAGGCCAATCTCTAACTCAGTTGTCGTCATCTGCCAGAAGGTTTACCTACACTTCAGCATCCAAACTGTTATGCATATGAAACTAGCCATAGTGTAGGAATGATTTCCCCCCGCCACCCCCAACCTTACATCTGAACAGGCCATGGTTGAAATTGTTTAAATCATTAATAGTCAACTAATCAAAACAATGCTTGTTGCAATTAAAAATTAAATCTCCAAATTACTTTCTGTAATGGATCATAAAACCAGTGATGTAGCTGAGATACGTTGATGATGTTTTCATCCTCTGGACAGGTGACTTCACTTCCCACCACAACTTCAGCAACCACCATCCATCCATTAAAATCTCTCTGGAACACTCCCACACTAGCAACAACTTCCTGGACGTCACGATCAGTTTCAGTAATGGAACCCTACAGACAACTATATATAAGAAACCCACCGATCACCATACCTACCTTCATAGATCCACTTACCACACCAAACACACCAAGAAATCTGATATTTGCAGCCAGGCATTCAGAGACTACAGAGTGTGCTCTGAGGAGAAAGTCTGGGGTATACACTGTAACACACTCAAAACCACCATCACCAAATAAAGACACTTAACCAGAGAAGTAGATAACGTCATTGGACGGGCCACCCAAATACCTCGAGACAACCTACACCAGCATCTGCTTACCTTATATTTAGGCTTGGAATGATTAGGTTTTAATTGGTAAATGTCGATGTCTTTCATACACTCTCAAACTAATGAAAAAATACTTGAATAGATGATTATTTAAATTTACAATTGGACAAAGTAAGAAATCTGCTTGAACTTGAGTGTGATTTAAGGGTATTGACTTGTGATGTAGACTGTTTTAATGGCTATAAATGGTTTACATCTTTAACTTTTTGAATCTTTTAAATATTTTCAGTCTCTCCTATTGCTTGCACCTTCAGTTTCCTGTAACTGTGAAAATGTACATCAATAAAAGGGGGAGGGGGGATGCATAAAACCCATAATTTTGTGCAAACTGTGAAAATTTAAATGGATAAAAATAAATGTTTAAAAATAAACATCGATATTATCCAAAACTCATTAAAAAATCAAATTCTAATAAGCTTACTTATGTTGTACAGCAAGAGTCTGTAAATCCATTATGCCGTTTAAGAAATGAGAGGTTCAAGGTGAGTTACTGCACAGTGTGTGAGGTGTGCAGCTGGGAGAGCACTCTAATGCATTCTGCTGTGGCTTTTCTGCCTTCCTAATATGCCTCATGGCAGACATTGGGGATTTAACTGTTTAAACCATTTTATATAGATAGTGTTTAGGATCCCTGTGGTTTTAGCCATCGTAAACCTAGCATTCTCTTGTGGTTAGGCTATGTATACTCTGCTCCTATAACCCACTGAAAATGTAGTTTGAGATATAGGTTGAACCACAGGCAAAACTTCACTATAATACATGGTTTAAATTGTCCCCCAGCCATCCTGTTCCTGAATGAATTGGCAGGGTATCGAGAATGTAAGATTAGTTGGATGTGATGCCATTTATCTTAAGGAAAATTATAGCTCATTGTTTGAAGTAAAAATTACTTAAATCTGTCTTTGTGTTTTAATTCTTGACTAACATCAGCAGTAAATAATCCCTGAAGCCTTTTTGCTTTCCATCATTCTTTAAAGGAGGCAAAAATTAAATGTCCATATAAAAACCACCAATATACAAAGTAAATTCACTTAGTTTTTTAATGTAGTGAGGTTTTTCTGTATTACGTTACATAACTACAATATTGGATCAGATCAATGGTCCATCGAGCCCCTTATGCTGTCTGACAGTGGATAGTACCAAAGCTTCAGGTGGAGTGTACAGAACAGGGCACTTGGATTGATGTACTCCTGGCTTTTGGCAGTCAGACATATGGGGTTGCATCTCTGATGATTTGGCTAATAGTCATGGATGGGCCTATCCTCCATGAACTTAGCCAGTTCTTTTTTTGAATCCAGTTATACTTTTGGCCATCACAACATCCCATGGCAGAGCATTCCACAGGTTAATTGTGCGTTGTGAGAAAAGGTGCTTCCTCTTGTTTGTATTAAACCTTCTGCCTACTAACTTCATCAGGTGATCTCTGGTTTTTGTGTTGTGAGAGAGGCTAAATAACAATTTTCTATTCACTTTATCCTCATCATTCATGATTTTATAGACATCTATCAGTTCCCCACCCTTAGTTACCTCTTTTCTAAGGTGAACAGCCCTAACTCTCCTTGTATGGAAGCCGTTCCTGATCATCTTTATTGCCCTTCTCTGTTCCACTATATCCTCCTTGAGATGAGGCAACCAGAACTGGACATAGTATTCAAGCTGTGGGCATACCAAGGATTTATATGGTGGTATTAAGATATTTTCTGTCTCATTTTCTATCCCTTTCTCAATAGTTCTAACATTGTTAATCTTTACAATAGGGTGAAAAAGGCAAACACAAAGTAGAAAACAGGACAGATAATCCTCAGTGAGCTCCCTCGGGTTTTAAATTGAGTAGCCTATGCATACAGACAAGCTAGACACTTAAAATTTTATGTGTAGTCCATTGGGCTGTTAATTAGAACAACTTTTATCATGACACTTAGCAGCACAGGTAGGCAAAAATCTGGCACGTCTTCATTTTGAACTGACTAAAACCTTGTTTGTTAATCTCGGGTTAAATGTGTTTTATCCTTTAAGACTTAACTTATTTAATCAATATTAATTTTGTGTCAAAGGCTAGGAAATTAGTGTATAAGCCTTCTAGAGTTTTGTTTTGGGAGTAACATTGAAGCCTTTTGGAGGGCCTGTATTTACTTTACAGCGGTGGTAGTGTTAACTTGGCAACATTTCCTGTCCCTGCACATCTTATCAAAAGGTTTTAATAAACAATTGTCACATTGCCAGTGTTTGCGTAACTTGCTGTCCCCATCCCTTCTGCTGCAGCTCCTCCAAAGAGAAGCTATTACAAGCCATAGAGCCAAACACCACAATTGTAAAAACAAACTGAGAATTAACTTAAAGCTTAAGGCTATTTTTAATTTTTTATTTTATTGCTGTACAGTGGTACAAAGAATGGATTATAAAGATATTTTCAATATAAAATATAATGCACAAGGGTTTTGTCTTCAGAAATAAGATTGACACCAACTACAACCAGAGGCTTTATCTCTTTCAAACAGTCAGATACAACAGTCAATACGTTATATCTATTTGATTATAAAGCAAAAATTTAAGTAGGTTGAATATGTCTAGGAAAATTATAGGCTTCTCATCCTCAGAGAAGGCGTGGAAAATGTTAATGACTGAGTTCTGAAATAATTTTATGAAGAAAAATTAATTGGTCTTTGGAAAACTCGTTGTCAAACTATATTTTAACCTATTTTCAGTGTGGAAACTTGATTAAAATATCCTCCTGGGTAAAACATCTTTTATAAATACTCTCTCTAGATACCCGATCTCGTCAATCTAATTCTGAGATTGTTGAGGCGGTGTCATAGAGAAGACTGTAAAGCAAAATGTATTCACTTTGGATAAAGTATTTATTTTTTAGATAATGTGGTGGTGGTATTTAAGTAAAAAAAGGGAAATTTTATGGAAAACAAAGTTTACAAGAAAAAGTAAAGTATAGCTTACCTTTCAGCTGTAACTAGGGAGGAAATGACTGGTAGGTATTATCAGAACAGTTTTGAATGTTTCAGAATAAAGGATAACTATATAATTTAATTTACTGAGACTGATGGGAATTCAGCCCACATTATCAGTATTTCTAAACTTGCCCTCTACTTCTGTAAGAAATTTTGTAAGACAAGACTGGAAAGGAAAGGTTTTTTTTTAAATCTCTAAAATATTTTAAATGAAGTTTATTGAAATTACAGGGTTTTTTGTTTTCAGGTTATACTTGTGCAGGTAAACCCAGGAGAAACTTTCACTATTAGAACTGAAGATGGACATATCCAGTGTATCCAAGGTAAAAGAAAATTCCACTGAGTTCAATCAAATGTGTTAAACAGGAAAAACAAATATTTAAAAGATTCTTCATAAAACTACTGCCATAAGACTTCCACTACATAGTCATGAGTATGTTTCATTCACTATATGACAGAAAACATGAAATCTGTTCAGTATGTACTGTAAGCATGATTAGGAATCCACTGGAAGATAAATGTTAAGCTTGAAGAGAGTTAAATATCTTAGATGTATTACATCTTAAACTTTGCTGGTTATAAAATATATAGTGCAAGTCAATTTGAATCTTGTCTTAATTAGATAACACTATTGACTTGTAATGATCTTGTCAGGATTTTAACACTTCAATTTACGGAGGTTTTAGCTACCTAACTCCAAATTACTTTAATGGGTATTGTATGGCAAAATCTCTGTGCAACACTGTGGTATTTGTAGTCTATTGCTATTAAGGAGTAAATACTAATATCCATGTAGTTATGGAGAGCTTCTTCTGTAGTAGCAATGGCAAGTCTGCAGATTTTAAGCATGGTTTCAAAATGTGCTTCATATGATTATATTATCTTGCACAATACTTCCAGAGTTGCAATACCTATTTTCACCTCTCAGAATGTTTGCCCATAAAGTTTGTCTAGTCTCTCTTCATTTCTCTCAGCATTTTATTAATCTTTAATAAGATCAGCTTTCTGGAAATAATAGTTGTTTCTCTTTAAAAAAAATGGCTGCTACTTTTTACAAGTGCAGATAGCCGGAGTAATGAGCAGAATTAAAGTATGTAGTAACATTACTCATCAGAGAGATAAAAAAACCCAGCATTATCCTATACAGATATTTAAATAATATATAGTATGTGAGAGCAGAAAGAGGTTATGATTATTTCTTATCCATATTTTTTTAATAAACCCAAGTAGTATACATACAAATGGAGCATTTATATCGAGCAGTATGACAGAAAAGTTTCCAAACGCTTTAGTGAGACATTAAAATTGTATTCCATGCACTGTTTTGAGTGACAGTGAATCGCTCCTGCAGACAGCAGACACTTTATATCTGCTGATGAACACTTATTAAAATATATTTTGGGTTTTTAATGGAAAAAGTACACACTAAGATTTGCTTAGTTTTCCTAATTTTCAAGTCTAGTTTTTAAATTCAGTTATCTAAAGATGGCTGCATAAATAAGGATTTGCAGCCCAAGTAACTTAGCCACGTTTTTTTTTTTAAATGAATGAGTGCTTACCTTTAGGCCACCAAATAAAAGGGGGGAGGGGTGGGGAGATTTCTGACTGTATAAAATTTGGAATACTCACTGTGGTAAAAAGTGCTAATACTTTTAAATCTTACACTTTTTTCCTTTTTCAGGTCCAGCACATGTTCCTATGGTGTCACCAAATGGTTCTGTGCCTCCAATATTTGTGCCTCCTGGCTATGTATCTCAGGTAAGAATTAATTTACAGTTGTTTGCTTTTGCATCAGAAGTTGCGGCTTATCACATCCCTAATAAAAATGAAAGACAATTTCTAAAGCTGTTTAATAACTGTAGAAATCATGGTCTTCTTCACAAGACAGATCTAGTATATCAGGTGTCTGATTTATGCATATAGGCTGAGATTTTCAAAAATGGCTATTGACTTGAGTATCCAATTCCAGTACAAATGGGAATTGCCTGCCTGGCTCCCTTTAATGGCTTTGAAAACCTTAGCAATATTTTTCTTATATTGGCAGCAGGAAAACCTAATGTAAGTTGCAGAGTTTTCTTTCAATACCAGTCTGATTGATGAGGTTGATAGTCATATTCCACAAGTGCTGCCACTATTCAGTAAAATGAATAGTTGCTGCCAGATATTCCAGTTGTATGATCATGGATATATGTAGTGGAATATAGAGCCTTTCACCCTTTAGGTCACAGATTTGATTTACTCTCAGGTCAGTCATTACCAAAGTAGTTATAATCTGACTGTTTGGTATCTTTGTTGACACGTGAAAAATCTTAGTTTTCTATAGCACCTCTCACTGTAGTATCTAATCCCAGCACAGGTAATTTAGCTCTGAGATGGGGCTGGTGATGAGGGATTGGGGGTGAAGGAGGTGCTCTGTGCTGGGACCGAGGGGTTCAAGGGTAGGAGGGGGATCAGGGCTGGGACAGGAGGTTGAGGCGTGGGAGGGGATCAGGGCATGCTCTCGGCAGTGCTTACCTCAAGCAGCTCTGAGAAGCAGCAGCGTGTCCCCCATCCAGCTCCTACACGGAGGCGCAGCCAGGGAGTTCTGCACACTGCTCCCTCTGCAGGCGCTGCCCCTGCAGCTCCCATTGGCCACAGTTCCCAGCCAATGGGAGCTGCGGGGGCACTGTGCAGAGCCCCCTGGCTGCTCCTCCACGTAGGAGCCGGAGGGGGGACATGCCGCTGCTTCCAGGAGCCACGTGGAGCAGAGCAAGCCCCGACCCAGCTCCCCGGCTGGAGCACCGGAGCAGGGCAAGCCCCGGACCCCACTCCCCAGTGGGAGTTTGAGGGTCGGATTAAAACGGCTGGTTGCAGCTCCCAGGTCGTAGTTTGCCCATCCCTGATTTAAATCCTAGAGAAGTCTGTTCTTTGCCCTTCCCAGATTCTAGCAAGTTCTAGTTGGAGTGTATGGATTTTTGTCTGTTTAAGTATTAAAGCTTTCCAGATATGTGAAAAAGTTTTATTAAAAAAAGGAATTTTGAAGCATATTCAAAAATTGGTAGTCTGGTTTTAAATTAATTGAATCTCCTTTTGGAGCTCATTCCATTGCCAGACTCCCTCAAGTGAAACACTTAACTCTGAAACATAACTTATGCATCACCTCCAGACTAGATAACAAAACTTAGGACATTACCTGTTAACTGCATTATCCCAGAGCTGCCTTGGGTCATGGGCTGACATACGTGTATGGCTTTGAAAAATCAGAAACAAAATCTTACACTGATGATGCAAGTGACTTGGGAGCTAGCAATGGTTATAGGTGGAAGAGTCAGATGCTTTCACTTGTATCTCTGCATTGATTAAACCTTTAGATCAAGATATAGTAGATTCATTTTCTGTTTCTAGGAAATTGTGAATGATTGGTTCACTGACCAGATTCTTGTAGGAGACTTCATCTATTCCTCTCAAATTTGGAGAGGAAGGCATTTCTTTATACTATTGCTACATTGTCATCTCGGATTAATGATTAGCCTGATAGGACCCCAAGGTATTACATAACTGATTTAATTGGGGGTAGGTGGGAGAAACTAGATGGGATGGGGAGTTCAGTGTTCCAGCTTGGTCTTCACAACTTTTGCCTCTCCCAACCAACATGATTTTGGTCTTGCCCAGGTTTAGTTTGCGCCAGCCATTCTTCATCCAAATTCTTATCTCTTGTAGGCATGGGGGTGTCCGATATTGGCACCTGTAGGGGGAACTATATATAGCTGGATGTCATCAGTGTATTGTTGCCAATGAAATCCATGTTGCTTACCACCTCTCCAAGAGCTCTCATGTAGGACAAGATAGATCCCTCTGGAATTACACTAGTGAGGGTTTTGGAGAGCAAGTAGTTTCCCATCAGTTCTTTGGGTCTGACTGGAAAGGCATTATCAAAGCAATTGTACTGCAGTTGTCTAGTTCAGCTAAGTGATGCGGGTCAGTAGTATCTTGTGACTGACTCTGACAAAAGCTGCAACCATGTAGAATGATTGAGATATGGGATCTGTCCATTGTTATGAGGAGGTTATCTTTTAGTTCTACTAGGCCTATTTGTCCTCATGCCATGAGTCAAGTGATGTAAACAATCACAATAGGCACTAGACTACAAAGAGTCAAAAGACTTAATAAGCATGCTCTGTTTTTCCTTGTGGGGATCCCTCTGGAATATAGCTGAAGCACATTGTTTGCAGCACTATATTTAAACTTGAGCTAACCATAATGCCGATAAATGAGACTTCTGTCTCCCATACTTTCTTCTTTTATATCAGTCTGATATAATGTCATCCTCTCATCCTTGTGAGGTTATTTTTTTTTCTTTTCCTGGCCAATGTAAATACTCCCTAGATCTTTCCTCCAGGTTGTCTTCTGCACTTTTATAGTACCTCTCAAAGGATTTCAAAATCTTTCTCTTTATCAACATTTATCCTCTTAACACTTCAATATAATAGTTACAATTTAGCAAAAATTATCAGCTGTAAATGAGATTTTGTTTTCTGAGACCCAAAACTTTACTAATGGTGATGATTGCTTTTAAAAAAAATAATAATCTGGTGAATGTTCATTATTCTAAATCTTTCAGAACTAAAACTCCTTGTTTAGTGTCATGAAATTAGTATATTTGGACCAAAAAGTAATATCTGAGATAAACAACTCCTAGAGTATAGAGGACTTATGCTTTGACCCTAGTGGAGTGTGAACATTGTGGAAATGGTATTGAAATACTGTCCAGCTAAGCTGATTTGGGTGGCCACCGTGGAAGGCTTAAATAATGGTAGAAACCAAGTTTAAAACAAAATTTGGGGGTTTTAAACCTTTTTTCTCAGCCCAGTACAAATGAGGGCTCAACTTTCTGTTCTCAAAGATGTACAAAAGTAAACACATGGTGGTAATGTTGGTCTCTACATTAGTAGAATGAAATACTGGAATAATGGGCCTTGACTTGTATCAACACCAAACTATAAAATTGTAGCTGAAACCCTTACTGTATTCATTAATCTCCTTTGTCAAACTGAGTTTTTTCCTAATTAGGTTCAATAGATGCATGAAACTTAGCCATGACTTTTAGATTTATTTAGCTTTAGTGAATATACTTAGTTCATTTGATGTAGAAAACTTATTTCTAGAGAAAAATTCACTCATATTTTAAAACAAAAATTCAATACACAAAAGACAAGCTTTTTTCATTATGTTATTTTAAATTGAAGAAGGTAATCTATATTTTTTCCAAAAAATCCTAATAGTCAAATTGCAATATAATTACAACTGATGTAGAGGCCACATCACAGCAGACTTTTGTGGTACTAATCCATGAGTTGACACATTCTCGTTCTGTTGAAAAAATATTTTTCTTTTACTTGGTCAGTTTGCTTTATCTTTTACTGAGGAGCCTTTCAAAATATTTTTGGCATAAGTAATAAATCTGCAGCCACAATTTCTGCTTAGCGAACTATGAAATGCTACAATGACTTTTTATAGCCAGCCCTTCTAGTAGAGGACCTTGATAGAACTAGCAAGATAAAACATACGGTCCTCTTTGTGAAACTGCTTTAACTGTGAATTGTATAACATGTTTACAGTAATATTGATGATGTATTTAATTCCTTCTCAAGCATTAGGTGTTAAAAGGAGCAACTTAATTTAATTTTGTGCAGGGCTTAGAATTTGAAAGAGGTTGAAAAGACTAGTACATTGATTTCTGTACGTTAATATGTAATGTGCAAATGTCTACAAGTGCATGAGTGTTGCATACTTTTAGTAATATGGTTTAGTTAGAAATTATTGGTGTTTTAAAAGCAGTGTTAATTTTGTATGATTTTACTTTGAGGACTGTATATGAGAAGCAAATCAGTTAATGTCTCAATTTTGTCTTTGCCAGTGTACGTCTAGTGTGGGCTTTTCTCCTTACATCCATTGATAATCAATACATTATCATTTTATAGCACCAGTATTTTTGTAATCTAAATTTTTGATGTGTAACAATGATTGGAGGTGCCAGTCAGAGGGGATGAGGTTACAGACAATTTAATTTTAAACCAGTTTAAGTCCTCTGCTTATTCTACTGAATTCTGGTTACTTCTCAAGTACCTGTTTTTCCTCTTTCATCAGAACATATATTCTGTCATCTAGTGTCTCTTCTGTCATATATCACTCAACAGCTAGTGCGGAAGAGGGGAAAGGAAGGTAGTTGATTGTTCTTTGACTTGAATGGGGTTTCAGGAGATCCTCATTATCCCTTTAACTTCTGGCTAGATGCAATCTTCATCTAGAATCAGTGATAACTTGTTTTTGATGTTGGGGAAAGAACTTTACAAATCTTGTGATAATAATTCCAGAGGCCTTTGGACCAACCAGAAGAGTGGATACTGAAAAGTTTAGTTCCTTGGATAACATTTCTGTGTCGTCTAAGTGATATTGGATTCATTTACTTCCGGATACCACAAGAAGTCTATAGGTGTTCTGCATCCATTATCAGCTAGGATCTTTCCCTGTGGATGAATCCCAAATTTTAGCCTATGCTTGCCTCTGGCAGATGGCCTGAAGATCCAGCAGGACAGGGCATTGCTTATTGTTTCACAGTTAACTAACACGTGCACATTTTAAGTCTGGCATAGGCAAGGCAGTATATATACTTCAGCATGTGCTAAGCCAGTCAAATTAGATACTAAGGAGAGCCAAGATTTCATATCAACCAGATTAGCATATGTTAAAGTATATTCTGCATTGTCTACACCATTAGTTAGCACTTTAGCTAACAGAAAACTATCACATCTTTATCCTAGTCTAGACAAGACCTAAGGCAGGTCGTATGTCACTTTTGACATAGTTGTTGAAAGAAGTAGAGGTGGCACTTACAGTCAGTTCAAGTTTACTTGTAACCAGGAATATGTTGTGGATATTTTCTGGGTTATTTACATCTCTGCCAGACTCAGCTTTTTTTTTTAAATGGGCACTCTCAGAAATTTGGGATTTCTTGCAGAAGAGTTTGAATTTATTGAGGCCCATCACAGTGGAGATTTTTCTCCCAAAGCAATACAGGTCAGTATCTGGTTCTGAATATCAATTATTTTAAGCTAGAATCTAATCTTAAACTTTAAGGAATGTAGATTATACAAAAAAAATTACTGATTTTTTTCTGTATTTTACATTGTATCACAGATGGTAGAAGAAAATGGAGTTCGTAAGGTGGTGGTATTACCACATTCGTCTGAATTCCATCCTTCCATGCATCCCCCTCCACCACATGTGCCACATTACATGCATCCTCACCCTGCTTTGCTTCCCCACCCACCTCATCCAGTGTACTCTCCAGTTCCAGGGACAGGAGAAATACCACCGCAGTTCATTCACCAGCCTCCTCCACCAACACATGTTTATCAAGAACAAGGTAAGACTTGCTAATATTGTGCTTTAACTGACAGAGGCATAGCCTTCTGGTTAAGGCACCAGGTCTAGAAGTCAAGAAACCTGTGTTCTGTTTGTCACTCTGTCAGTCTTACTGTGTGACCTTGGATAAGTCACTTAGAGCTAGAACCACAAAGGGATTTAGGCACCTAAAGCTGAAATTTAGGTACCAATGCAATGTACAAAACCCTCACTCAGCTGTCTCCTAGCTCTGTAGGTGCCCAAACTCAGAACCTTCACTTTCACTGTAGAAGTTCCCTGGTTACCTAACTGTTTTCCTCTGGGCAAGCACACTGCTGCCTCAGGCAGACATCTGGATGCCTGTCTCACACCAAAGTCCTAGAGCAATCCTTAAACCAGGGAGAGAGAAGTAAGGCCTGCAGGACTTGATCCAGTAGGGGTGCTCTGACCTAACTCCACACACAATGGCTGGGAGGGATTTTGAGAGATTATGGGATATTCTAGTGTTAAAGCCATTCCAATTTAATTAAAATAATCAAATATTAATTGGGCCAGATACAGCAAGAGAATCACTCTATAGTTCAGTGGTTAGGGCACTGACTTGACAGGTGGGAAATCCCTTCTTATCAGGCAGAAAAGTTAATTGAACCAGGGTCTCCCACATCCCAGGTGAGTATTCTAACCCTTGGGTTATAAGCGGGTGTCCCTCCCCACCTGGCCATTTTGTGGTGTTAGGCAGGAGCCTAAGCAGTCTGGCTCCAGGACTAGGGTTCCTGGCTGTGGTTTGTAAGGAGAGGTAGGTGCCTCCCTGCAGCCTAGGCTAAGGGTACTTAACTCCATAAAGGGGCAGTGCTTAAGAAACATCCCTCTTGGTAAGAATTTCTGAATGGCTAGCTTAGGTTGCTCTCTGCCTAGCGTGCTGGCTTTTGTGGATCCCGTTCTTAGGTGCCTGTCTCTTTCCCCCTTCATAGTATAGGGAACCCAGGTGCCTAACTCAGGCTTTGTGGGTGCAGGCTGTAGCCTCTTCAAACCTTAGTTTCTCTATTTGTAAGTGGGGGGAAATGTTTGCCTTAGAGGGATGTTGTATGCCTAAATTCATTAAAGTGTTTGGAAATCCTCAAATGAAAGGTGTTACGGATGTGCAGGCTCACAGAGTAAACTACATTTATTTGAATTCTGTCTTTCCGATGGATAGCAATGTAGAAATTTTACTTACCGTAGAATTTTTCTATCATCTTATATTTTAGATTTAATATCTTTAATACCTTTTAAATCTTAGTCTTCGCTACTGCAGATTCAATAATGATACCATTTTAGAAATTGCTTCTAACTTTCTGAAAAAGTTTCTGCTGATGTTGAAACTCTTCATACTTGGTCTCAGCCCAAAGGTGAATTTTTTGGGAAGTTTGAGGAAATTTTCAACCGCTTTTATGTTCTGGGGAGATTTTATTCAGGGATTTTTTTTTTCTTAAAGTCAGGTATGGCTTATATAAATAAATTTAAAAAATAAAACCTTGGCACACACAACTGGTCCTCCAAGTTGAGGGTGGTGGGCGTAGCTATACACATTAATTGAGTGTGTTCACAAGTAACTTTTCAAAGAGCCTACTGACATAACCTTTTGTAACATAGCAGGATTATGTAGCTCTCCTTTTATGAGCAATAATAGAAAAGAGGATATTTAACAAGATGGGGCTATGCAAGAGTACCCACTGTCATAATGTGTGGGGAGCTTGATCAATGATAGTAGTGGTGGCAACTTCTTGGGAAGAAAAACCTAGGGAAAATTTTAATAAAGCACCTAAATCTTATTTTCAAAAATGATTAAGTCCCTTAAGATCCTTAAAGAATCTAGAAAATGTTATTTCTGCTGTTTGCAGTGCTATGTCATAGGAAGGAGGACAGCTCTCATCAAGAGGCATAGTTTTGGGGGTGGGGGTATTAGGTAAAGACTAGCAAAAAGGAAAGATTTAACTATTGGGAGTATGCGGGGGGAGGGGATATGGGGGTAAGGATAGCTCAGTGGTTTGAGCATTGGCCTGCTAAACCCAGGGTTGTGAGTTCAATCCTTGAGGGGGCCACTTAGGGATCTGGGGCAAAATCAGTACTTGGTCCTGTTAGTGAAGTCAGGGGGCTGGACTCGACCTTTCAGGGTCCCTTCCAGTTCTGAGTTTATTTTTTATTATTATTTATTATTTTTATTATTAAAAAAACCAGAGAAAATAGGAAATGTTTTTAAAAGCTGAGAGAGGATTTAAAAATAGTAAAAAGGTTATGGTTCAGAACTGTAACTCACTGGGTATGGATTAAATACGAGAAAGGTAAATGGGCATAAATTAAAGGCAAGGGCTACATTAAAACAAATATGAGCAAAATTAGCAATACAGTAGAACCTCATCATTATGAACAGCAAGTTATGAACTTACCAGTCAACCACACACCTCATTTGGAACCGGAAATGCACAATCAGGTGGCAGCTGAGCCCCCAAAAATGCAAATACAGTACAGTACTGTGTTAAATGTAAACTACCAAAAAAATAAAGGGAAACCAGCATTTTTCTTCAGCCTAATAAAGTTTCAAAGCTGTATTAAGTCAGTGTTCAGTTGTAAACTTTTGAAAGAACAAACATAACGTTTTGTTCAGAGTTGCAAACAACCTCCATTCCTGAGTTGTTCATAACTCTATGGTCCTACTGTAGTATAAAACCAAAATAAACTTTGAGCTGCCTACTTTTACCACTACCTCTCTTATTGAGACACAAGTGATCCTAAAACACTGAGTGTATTGCCTGGAACTATAGGAAGCCCCTGCCAATCAGCAGTATGAAATTCTTATCATTTCCTCTGGTGCCCACACTCATCTGAGTAACAGTGTGAAAATTGTCAAGACTTTGGTCTTCACTTGGGTGCAGTTTGTCACAGCTATGAGCGGCACCAGATCTGTCCTCCTACAGACTCAGTTAGATAGCATTGCACTTTACACTTACTTAGAATTTGCAAGGTTTTTCAATGCCTGGCTATGTTGCAGTTATTTTTTTTTAACTTCCAGAGTGTTTCTCAGCTGCCAGCTAAGCAAATTGTGCTGAATAAAACATACAAATGTTGTTGTCGTCTTTTAGAATCTCGTTCCCATGGAAGGACAAATTTTATTCAGCGAGATGAAAGGACAGTCAAAATGCAAGAACATCTGAAGAAAAGACTTAAGGAGAAACAAGCTAGTGGGCATACTAATAATAAACTTAACAGCCCTCCTTCTTCACCGCATAAAGTTCCCAATTCTTCTAATACAAATGTTCAGAATGGATATGGAAATGGAAAGGGACAGCAAGCAGCATGCGGGCTAATAAAGCAAAAACAAATAGTAAAAACAAGAGCAAGCCCACCAGCAGATTCAGAGATGGGAGGTAAGTAGTAGCTGGCTACTTTTGTCATGTAGGCTTTTTGATAGAAATACCCAAAGTATCTTACAGGTCTTACTCCTGGGAGATGTGTGCCACTGCACATGCACAGAATTCATGTCTCTTGCAGAATTTTTTTCCCCCAAAGAAAATACATTCTGCCAGGAAGGCACTGCAATTACACCTTTCACCCACCAGGGGCTTCTGTAGTGCCAGAAGAGAGGGCAGCTGGCTCAGCCAGCGGCAGAGAGGGCAGGGGAGAGGCTGTCTTCCTCACAGTGCCCTGCTTGCGCGGCCAGGTGAGAGGCATGGGATATGAGGGGACAGACAGTGGGGCACACAGGGCTGCTGGGGAGTCAAGCAGACTGGGGTTCAGAGAGGTTGGGGGGCGGGGACAGACTGGGTGCAAGGGGACAGGAGCTAGTGGGGTGAGCGAGGGGCTGAATGGGAATGGAGGTGCAGGGACACATGGGAACGGGGAAGGAGAAGTGGCTGAGCAGGGTTGCAGACACACATGGGGATGGAGGGGAGGAGTGCAGGGACACTGAGGGATAGGGCAGATGTGCCTGACTGAATAGGAGAGACTAGAGCTCAGCCAAGGTCTGCATGGGAGTGGCTCCCTAACAATCCCTCCCTTCCTTCCCCTTCTCCCCCCCCCACCCTCCAAAAAACCCTGTTCCATACTTTTCCCACTCACACCCAATAGCACTCCTAGTTCATAGACAGGCTCCTGCCCAGCAATTACTTCCCTCTCCCTCAGTTTCTCCATTACCCCTGACTCCCATACTACTTCTGAGGGATGCAGGAAATACATTTCTGTATTGTAGTTTAAATGAATTATTATTCAGAGTTCTGTATCAAAATGCCTAGTAAGGAATCTGTAAAAAGAACAGGAGTACTTGTGCCACCTTAGAGACTAACAAATTTATTTGAGCATAAGCTTTTGTGGGCTACAGCCCACTTCATCAGATGCATCGGAACATTCTGTGCATCCGATGAAGTGGGCTGTAGCCCATGAAAGCTTATGCTCACATAAATTTGTTAGTCTCTAAGGTGGCACAAGTACTCCCGTTATTTTTACGGTTACAGACTAACATGGCTGCTACTCTGAAACATGTCACTAGTAAGGAATCTGTTTGTCCAAAAAAAAAATATCCTGAGTCTTTTTTTGTTGTTGTTGTCTGCATTGTTACAGACATACTTGTTGACAGGTATTTTGAAATAAATTACCAAAATAATTGAAACTGGCATGATTATATTGTTATTTTGACACATAAAATATGCAGAATTTTACATTTTTTTGGTGCAGAATTCCCCCAGGAGTAAGGTCTCTTGCAATTACTTACAAAATAAAATAAAAAGTCTTCAATTTCTTTGCCTTTTTAGGATTTATAGAGAAGGCCTGAAAGGTTTTCAATTGTTAATTTTTTTAGCTTAGAAATATTGGGAATGTCAAGTCTGGTGTTCCATAGTTTTTCGCTGGAGTACCTCTTGGGAGAATCTGGAAGCATGTTTATTATAACCTCAAATGACTTAATTGAAGTGGAAGGGTGTTGAATCTTCCACAAAGATTCTTTCTTCAAAATTTCAGTTAGTCACTGAAATTCAAGTGGTATTAAACAATTTATAACCCGACTAAAAATCTGTTTTGTCAGTTGCTCAGTTTTGAGAGAGACTGATTTGATTTTTTTGCTAGTTTTCCATACATCATCACTGTCTTCCAGAGCAGACAAGACCTCAATTTCTAATATGAACCCAGAAAATCATTTTTTGCTTGAAAACAAAAATCCTTTCAGGCTTTATATATCATAAAGAAACAAACTCATCAAGTTCAAACTTTTTTCCTAATGTTTTGCTCCTCACTTTCACTACAGCTATCCCTTCATAGTTTATACATGGGTTTGAAAAAAGTAACCATTTGATTACATAATATTTGAAGTGTGTTGTGAGAAATTCACTCTTTATCACTTGCAACGATTGCTGATTTAGAATGTGCATCTCTTAGCCATGTATTAGGAAAATTCCTGTTACTACTATTTAGGGGTACTTGCTTCTGCAGGATATTTGGCTGTTTTCAAGCTTCTAATTTGTGTGCTAGTTTCATGATAGCTGTATTGTTTCTCAGTTGTTAATCTTGCTCCTTTGGATAGCAACATAGAACTGCCATACCAGATCAGACCTGTGGCCTGTCTAGTCTGGTATACTGCCAGTACTAGCCACTTCAAAGAAAGGTACTCAAAATTGCATTGGTCATTTACGGAATGACTTACCCATAGAAAGTTTGTTCAAACCCTTCAGCTACTGGTTTGTTAATGCCTTGAAACATGGGGATTTCTTTTCCCAAACTTTTAAAATTGTCTTATGTAAATGTGGATATATTCCCACTGGGCAGATAAATTCTAATTCTTGTTTGGAATCTGCTAAACTCTTGTCCTTCATCTTGTGACACAGTTTCACAGGTTAATTGTTCATTGTGTAAAGTATTGCTTCTCATTTGTTGCCTTTCAATTTCATTGAATGTCCCCTTGCTCTTGTATTATGAGAGAAGATAAACATGAGCGTTTTACTTACCTTCTGCATACCAGTCAACAGATTTATGCCTCTACCATATTGTCTCATCTCATCTAAACTAAACAGTCTCACTGTTTTCATTTTTTTTATATGGAAGTGCCTCTGTGTCTCTGTTTTATGTCCCTTCGCTGAACTTTCTTTTGTTACTGCCATATCTTTCCTGAGATAGTGTTATCAGAACTCAAAACAGTATTCCATGTTGGGGTGTACCATAAATGTGTATAACAGAATCAGGAATCGTTCTCATTCTAATGTTTCATGTGAGTTTTGGTTATAATAAGTCTTCATGAAATTTCAGTTGAAAAGTTTTAGTCTGAGCAGTAAACAGCATTTTAAAATGAAATTACTCAGTCTCTTTAAATGTTTTCAAATACTCCTTTGAGTACAATGATGGACTAAGTGCCAATTTTTAAAAAAATTAATTATGCAACTGCAAAATCAGCTTTGTGCCTTCTGTCTAAGCACTTGAGATACTGCTGTATCTTGGTCTATCACACTGGTTTGAAGGAAGGAAGGAATGAAATGTAAATGATTTGTGATCCCAGTTCATTAAAGGAATGCATGTGTAGGCTTGTAATAAAAATACACTTTTTTTTTTTAAAGTGAAAGACTTTACCTATTAGGATTCAAATTGCAATACTCAGAGGTCTGTTTCTCTACTGTAGATGACAAACTTAGCACTTCAATAGTTGAGTAAAACAGAAATCAGAATTTGGGTCTTGGCAGATAAGTAAAGGAGGAACTAACTTTCACTGGTATGTCTAAACATATCTTTTATTAAAGATTTGGCCTTGCAAAAAGTGGTTACATTTTTATCTTTTAATAACATTTGTTTTCCTTTAAGAATGCAATTTCAGTCTGAACTCTTGAATGTACAGGCTTCCATTACATACATGTTTTAAATGAAATATTTTTCACAAGCGTATGACTGACTATAACAACGCTGGCTGAAAATGTGTTCTGCTGTATTTTTAGTATGTAATTTAAAAATCGCAAATGCATCTTCCAAATTTATATCCATGGAGAAATTTGGTTTACAAAGGAAATGCAGCATTAACTACATAACCAGTACATACAGCAGCCAAGACAAAATCATGTTGTAAATTTTTAACATCTTTTATTTTTATATAAAGATTTTTGTTCAATCAAAGTAAGCCAAGATATGTTCAGATTAGGGAAATATATCCTTTGTGCAGGATGTACTAAACGGAGTTTGTGTAACGATGTTAGTTTTGGACAATTCTACAAATCACGCAGCCAAAACAACTAGGGGAAATGAACTTTACGTAATATATACTATTGTTAATCTCTTAATGACGCTAACTCCATCTTGTGGTTGCACTTAGATAAGCATTTCTTATCTGCTGGTTTGGGAGGCGGAGGGGTTTATTTTTATTTTTTTTAACTGTAATAAAGTTTTACATTTGGCTTTTCAGAGTCTGACACAGAATCCAAAAAGTTGTACAATCTCCACGTAAGCATTGGTAAACCTGTAGTAAGTATTGTCTTTGAAATGTTATGTATAATCCCCTGATTGTATACTTTCTCTTGATAAATAACAAATATTACGAACAGTATAAAATCATGTTCTTCAATGATCTTTTATTTGAAATGCTTTCAATGTTGTGAATTGAAAGTACATGCTTTAGTGGTCGGAGCTTGAGGCCAAGCATCAGGAGCTCTGTTTTCTGTGCTCAGCTCTGCCACTCACTTGCTGAGACATCTGGAGCAAGTTACTTAACCTCTGGGTGCCTCAATTCCCCATTCTGTAAAATGGGGATAATACCTGCCTCTGAGGTTATTTAATATTTGTAAATGCTTTGAGATGCTGTGATGAAAAGCACTCAGAGTCTGATGCAATCTGTCCACTGAGTTCACTGGATTTTGGACTGAGCTCAGTTGAGTGCAAAGTATTAAAGAATAAAGAAGTACTTACAAAAAGTAGTGCATCATTTTCTGTTTTATTTAAAATCAAATTGGAGCATAGATTTGAGTATTTTCAGACTGTTTGGGATCTTGGACTCTTATGGTGATATTTTAAATAGATTATATGCTAAAATTGCAGTCAAGTACACGTAACTCCTTTTGTGCATCAATTGTACAGAGTGCAAGCTGCATTCTTTTCTCCAGCTTTCCTGCCATTCATTATGTTATGGTAATGTTGCTACTTTTCTGCCACTGATACCCTGTGGGTTTAGTGCCAGAAAAAGCTGTGCAAACTTTATTTTGGAGGAAATTCGGAGTGCTGTGAAGAACTAAAACCAAATGGCAGAAAAGGCTTTTTAGTACTTGGACCAAATCTTTTCGATTTGAGCACCTTAAAAAAATCTGTATTGAGAAATCTAAACAAGTGGTCAGATTTTTTCAGAGGTGCTGTAGTTAGTGAGAACTGTGGGTACTCAGCTAGAAAATGGAGCCATTTGTTTGTGCGTAAACACACATTAGCTGCCTGATTTTTCTTAGGGTACCAAATCTGAAAACTTTGGCCTAAGTACTTAGTGCAGACACTGCAAGTGAAATAGAAACGTCACTTTACACCCTAAGACTGTTTAAATATGCCTATGGTCTATTTATATAGTGCCCTTGATATGAGTACCCTAGAATGATTAATAGTTAAAACTGAAATTAAAGCTCAGTAAAGTCCTAACTTAAAAAAGACTCAGCACGTCCACTAACTAAAAGTAAAGAATTCCTCCAGTGAGAAACTTAGTGGGCAAATGAGCAAGTACCATGTTAATGACTAATGTACCTTTATTATCGCAAGCAAACCTATTTGCATTATTTACTGTTTTTAAAGGTTTCTGATATACAAGCAAGAGCAGCAGTTCTGTCCTGGAATCTCTCAGTTAGTTCACAGAATGGAGAAAGTCAGAGTCTCACTCCAGCAACATTTATATTTGAAGTAGCAGTATCCAACAGCGGCAAGAATGGAAAATTTAAATCTGTCTATATGTAAGTCTGGTTTCACAATACATATGTTCAAATACACTGACATAGATCAGCAGTGTTTTTATCAGGAGATGTATGGTGTCTTGCAGACCTACTTTTTTCACATGGAAATCATTTTAAGTAATACCAATAGGCATTATGTATAAAGGGGATAATGGACACTTTGACACTAAATGTACATTGTATAGTTCTGTTTTGCAATAAGCCTGTTTTGAAGTACATGGGAGAGCTATCACTCTTTGTTCCTACAGAGGAGAAGAAACAACAATTACCCTTCCTGAACTCAGACCAGCAACAGATTGCCATGTCAGGTATGTACTGGAAACTTCCCTAATAGGCTTGGAATACCCAATATTCTGTTATATTAGAATTATATGATTTCTTCCTTCTTGAAATGGATGGGATTATGAACTATTTACCAGGGTTTGATATAAAATGTGATTGTGTCCATGCACTGTTATTGTTGCCACTTGTGTACTAATATTGTCCTATTTGTAATGCCAAAATTGATAAATATCCTGCCTTTTGCTGGTTAGCATTTTTGCCTACCGTTGTCCCTCTGCCTGTCTCCTCTGATTCCAGCTGAAAAAGGAGGAGTTAAGTAGTTTCCTGTAATTCCATGCTACTGCTCTAAAGGGTAGAGCAGGAATCAGGAAGAGGGAGATTCTTCTAGACTAAGGACAGCAGCAAAGAAAAGAATAATCATCAGCCTTCCTGGACCTTCTTTCACATGTCTCGGGGGAGCAGAAGGAGTCTCTGAGCTAATCTCTGTTGAGGTGAGGGGGAGGCTTCCAAACTGCTCCCCAGGGAACCTTAATAGTACTAGAGGAGGGGAAACTGAGGCTGGTTGGAGTAGTGGGAGAGCAGACCCCTTAGTGGCAGAAGAGAGAATGGAGTATTTGAGAGGAGGAGAGGCTTGCAAAAAGCAGCAGCTGCCATCTAGAGCTCTTAAGGCCCATCAGAGCAAACAAATCCTTGCCCCTACAGTGCCTAATTATGCAAGAAAGGAGACTGGCTGGAGTAGTGAGTTTGGGGGCATCCAACAGCAAAAGGGAGCTCCAATATAGGGTCCTGTGCGGGACTAGTGTAGAGCCCTGCAGCGGGATTGGAATCCCATGGATCCTGCGGGACCTGCTGCCATAATAGCGGGAGCAGGACAGGAGCAGGATTAAAAATCGTCCTACGCAGGGCTCTACTCCAATATTTGTTGGATACAGGAGAAGACAACTCTCAAATCCTACTGCAGGAGAAACGCCACTCCTATAAATTGCAGAATGTTTTCCAGTGTGTTGCATAATTCAATGAAGTCTTGCTGCATAGTTTAGGTCTAATGTGCTGCCTAGATCACAAGGGCCACCTCCAATCTAAGCAATATGAAACATGCATACATGGTGGAAGACAAGTAGATGTGGTCGGAAGACAAGTAGGTATGGGGCCTTGGTTCTGTATTTAGTTAATTTCTAGTCTTGTTCAAGAGTAGTGTTATCTCGCATCGGGCATATCATGGGAGATGTGGACAAGCCCTCCTTAAGTGGAAAATGAGGGAAACCCCTATATGTGACTGGTCACCAGGCACAAACGATGGAGCACATAATATCTGAATGTCCCCTTCGTTCTTCTGCCGGGAGCTTGAAGGACATTCACCAGCTCACCGCTGTGGCAATATGCTGGCTGTCAAACTTAGATATAAATTTGTAGTTATTGCTACCTATCCAAGCCATACGAAAGAAGAAGTTAACCTCCATTTAAGTTTTTAGTAGCTTGTGCAGATATTTATAATACAAATTTACCTGGAAGACTTGTACCTGAATAATTTGAAAGTTTAATTTATTCATTTTATATACCCTGGAGTGTCAAGGCCTTTTGGCATATTTGAATATAAAGTAATCCTCTTCTGCTGTCTCATCCATCTGGTAACATTCTTTAATATAGTTTTGATCATGAATCCCATATGTGTTTCATCATTTACTTTGTCACAGTGGTGACATCCTGACAGTCTGACAACTGGGCTCATGTAAAATATGCTTCTTGAAAACAGAATTCATTTGAAAATTGTTTAACATGAAGTTGTTTACTTTTCTCAAAGGTCTATAGCAGGTTTAAAATTGACTTTTGCTTCTAGCTTTAAAGATGAAGCTTGTTAACTGTAAGCCCCAGAAATGCTGAATTGTTTCATTTGGAGGCATATCAACAGTTAGAATTGATTCGTCAGTGCTTTTCATATTTAAAAACATTAAATGTAGAGCTCACTAACAGTGCCAGATTGACAGCCCTCGAGTCTGAGCCCCTCTGTCCACAGAATGGTTAAATCCAAAGAAACTGCATTGTGAGCATCTCCATGCTGCTCTTCCAATTTGCCTTTATTTCCCTGACACTGCCAATGACAGTGGCATTTGTGGTGGTGATTTTTGAGACATGAATACCAATCCACTGTGGACTGGAATGGATCATAAACTCACTTCTTTAAGCCTCTCTTGGACAATTACAATGCTAACAGTGTGAGTTATACTTGAACCAGTGGTCTAGAGAAGAAAGGCTCTGTATTACACTTCTAATACAATAAGCCATCTACTCTCTTTTCTCTACCTTCTGCCTCTAAGTGCAGTTCTCAAACTGATGCTCCATGTTCTGAACTTTAGGATATTCATGTGATGATAATCTTGGAACACTTTATTAATTGTCTTTTGTCATTCAGAATTTCAGCAACAAGCAGTTCCATAAAAGAATCTGTTTCCGAATTGGTGAGTTTTACTACAGAAAGTTGTGAACCAGACCCTCCAGCTGCACCTAAACTAATCAACAGAACGAAAAACAGCTTGAGTTTACAGTGGAAGGTAAATAACTTGGCAGGGATATTTAAAGTCTTGACAAAGCAAAACATACTAGTTCTCTTTTTTTAAAGTTGGATTTTAAGTTGCTCAGTGAAGATTGTTACTCTGCAATATAGCTGAAATATCACTTCTCCATCTCCAGGTCATCCTGTTTTCTTCTGTTACTTATTCAATATCCTTTGTATCCCATTAATATGTGAGTTGGTAGCATGCTTTTGTCAGCATAAAAAAAATTTCTTTTGTCAATGCAAAAATACATGTGTATGACCTAGAATATTTGGAAAAATTCTCTACTGAAACGATGGCATGTGAGAGAGGGGAGCATCAACACCTCTAATGCTTAGGGTCGCAGTGTGGTAGATTAAATAGCATAGAATGTCGAAGATAACTCTGAAGCCGAATTCTATTATTTTTAACTTGGTTTATGCATCATGATCTCTCCCCTCCCTCCCCCAGGCTAACTCTTGAATAGACTATGCAATGTATTCTATATAGACATGTTACAATACATTGTGTGTTTATTAGACTGAGTTTTGTAAGACTATCCCTGTTCATGTGCTTGACTGAAAAATGTCTTTGCAATTACATATGGCTCTCTGGTTTAATATAGATTAATGTTCAGTAAACATACATTGTCATCCTGATTTTCAAAAACATACAAGTGCATAACTCAATTGCAGTTGCATATGCTGTCATCGTATGAGCAAATGCCCAGTTTGTGAGCACAGTTGTGGTAATTGGTGTGTAAAGTAGGCAAGTGAAAATCAGAAAACCAGTGTCACAACTCTAGATGAGTTCCCTCTCCTAGATGCTCCAAGCTATTACACAAGACCCAAACAGAACCTTTGGTCCCTCGTGCTCTTGGCTTCCTGGGGCTGGGCAGAACTGAGGCACTGTGTCTCTGGCTCTGGGCCTCTAGGCTCACTCTCCAGGTGCAAACCCGAAGTCAGATATTCCTCTTGCATTAGGATCTATGCTCTCCAAAGCTTCCCCAGTAGCTGCTGGGTGGTCCAGAGTTCCACCAGAGCTGTGGACCATTTGGTTTACTGTTACTCTCTTTGGGAAGTACATGATGAAACAAAATAATGTAGACTCTGCAAAAGAATTTCTAAACCGACACACACGAGATACATAGATCGATAGAAAAATAACATACACTTACATGCAACACCCTGCCTCAGTTTACTTACTCTCCTGAAAGTTCTTTGGGTCTGACTGTTTTCCAGGGAGTTCAGGATTCTTTTGCACCATTCCTCCTCCTGCCCAGTCTTATCTTCTGGTTTTGGTCTCTCTCTGCATGCATAAAAGTCCTCCAGCTTATAAGCACAGTTTTGGTCATGAGTTCCAGCATGAGACGTCATGCTCTAGTGTTGCTACATTCATGTCTCAGAGGGGGTAGTGATGTGATAGGAGTCATTAGCAGAGCAGTAGTCCTTCCAGGGAGGCTCCGTTGTCCTGCTAATACAAATTTCATCAATTCATGTGGGCATTAATATCGGTCACATTGAGTGGCAGAACATCCAGAAGTATATAAACATAGAGTTCTTAATGAATGAGTTCTTAATTCAAACTGGAATTCATAAATTAACATACATTCCCAGACCATCACAATAAAGTCTGAAATGATCACTGAAAGGGTGCTTAAATATAAGTGTATCAGGAGGGAAAGATGAGATATAGTGTGAACTGTACAGTTAAAATTAGTTTGTATTGTCCTTACTTAGTTATGTCTAAGTAACACCATTTGAAACCCTATCCTCAGTATTAAAATCTTTCAGTTCAACATCCAAGTGTTAATGTAAAATGAAACTCTACTTTTAAACCTTTGATCTTATCTTTTGTTTGTTTGTTTATTTCAGTCTTCAAATGATAATGGTTCCAAAATAACTAATTTTCTCTTAGAATGGGATGAGGTAAGCCCTTTATTTTTATGATGGAAAACTTGCTTGAAAGCTTGAATGCTTTGCAGATATGAGTGAAAATGTATATTGCTTAAGTAGATGCACATTTTTTATTGTACCAGTCAATATATAGCCAACTTTAAAATAACAAACAAAACTTGGGCCAGATCTATAATACTACCGCTATTTCAAACAGAGATTCCATTAAATTACTCTTGGAATACAGTGTTAAATTGTAAACTGTTTGATGTATATGATTTTTTTGCCATCCTAAGTAATATTCATAATATATCCATTATTAGTGAGCATGATTGGTCCATTTCATGAAGACAGTCATAAACGTCACTTAAAACTTTCAAAAGTTCTTACTAAAAATGAGTTTTGTAATGACTGGACAAAATGTCAAAGGATTAACATCTTAGTTTGCATAGGTATCCAAGGGAATTTGGATGCTTATTGCTACCTTAACTAAGGTTATGTCTTACACAGAAGGAGCTGTTTCTAGTGTAATTGATAAGGCAGCCAACAGCCAATGTAAGTAACACAGACACACTGCATCACCCTAACTACACTCACATAAGCCTTACACCTCTGGTGGAGGTGGAGTTATGATGTCAGGGTATGTCTACACTATGAAATTAGGTCGAATTTATAGACGTTCGTTTTTTAGAAATCGTTTTTATATAGTCAATTGTGTGTGTCCCCACCCAAAATGCTCTAAGCGCATTAAGTTGGCGTACTGCGTCCACACTACCGAGACTAGCGTCAACTTCCGGGATGTTGTACTGTGGGTAGCTCTGAGTAGCTATCCCACAGTTCCCGCAGTCTCCGCCGCCCATTGGAATTCTGGGTTGAGATCCCAATGCCTGATGGGACAAAAACAGTGTTACGGGTGGTTCTGGGTACATGTCATCAGGCCCCTCCCTCCCTCCATGAAAGCAATGGCAGACAATCATTTCACGCCTTTTTTCCTGGGTTACCTGAGCAGACGCCATACAACAGCAAGCATGGAGCCCGCTCAGCTCACCGTCACCGTACGTCTCCTGGGTGCTGGCAGACGTGGGACTGCATTGCTACGCAGCAGCAGCTCATTGCCTTTTGGCAGCAGACAGTGCATTATGATTGGTAGCCATCATCGTCATATTCCTGGGTTCTCTTTTAGCCGACCTTGGTGAGATTGGTCGAGGCGCTTGGGCAGACATGGGAGTGACTCAGCCAGGTCATTCCCATCTTCTGGCGAGCAGCCAGGAGATGACAATGGCTAGCAGTCCTACTGCACCGTCTTCTGCCGAGCACCCAGGAGATGATGATGGCTAGCAGTCGAACTGCACTGTCTGCTGCCACCCTAAAGATGTAAAAGATAGATGGAGTGGATCAAAACAAGAAATAGACACTATTTGGTTTGTGTTCATTTGCTTCCTCCCTCCATGAAATCAATGGCCTGCTAAACCCAGAGTTTTGAGTTCAATCCTTGAGGGTGTCATTCTGTGTGACAGTTGTTTGTGTTTCTCCTTGATGCAAAGCCACTCTTTTTGTTGATTTTTAATTCCCTGTAAGCCATGTAGTCAGTCACCCCTCCCACCGTCAGAGCAACAGCAGACAATTGTTTCGTGCAAAACCAGGTGAGGAGGCGACTAACTACGGGCCTTTTCCTGTCTACCTGGCCAGTGCATCTGAGTTGAGAGCGCTATCCAGAGCGGTCACAATGGAGCACTCTGGGATAGCTCCCGGAGGCCAATACCGTCAAATTGCGTCCACACTATCCCAAATTCGACCCGGCAAGGCCGATTTCAGCGCTAATCCCCTCATCGGAGGTGGAGTAAAGAAATCCAATTTAAAGAGCCCTTTAAGTCAGAAAAAAGGGCTTTGTTGTGTGGACGGGTCCAGGGTTAAATCGAGGTAATGCTGCTAAATTCGACTTAAAGTCGTAGCGTAGACCAGGCCTCAGTGTAGTAGGGCACTTACAGGAGGAAGGCTGCAGTGTAGACACTGACATAATTAGGTCAATGTAAGGCAGCTTATGTTGACCTAACTGTAGTGTAGACCAGCTCTAAGTCTCAAAATTTTTAGTAGCCCTTCCTGTGATCCTTTAGGTTATTTTTCTCTGCATTCCAAACCCTCTTACCAGTAGGCCTTGGTCTTTCTAGCTCTAATGACCATCCTTCCACTCGAGGAATTCTGCTATATTGTAGTCTGTCTCCCCTCCTCCCCACATTAGTGACATATCCTCAGTCATAAGTTATTGGTTTCCCTGTTTGGCTGGTATCCAGCATTGAAAATGTCAGGCCACTGGCCTTCTGTTTTGAAAAGTGGTCTAATATAAAAAATAAACAGCTTGGATAAGATCACAATGTGCCCACATATAATATTTAGGTTTAATTCCTTTATTAAAATGTTGAATTAGTGGAGTAACAGAGGAAGGTGGAGAGCAGAGGAGATTAAATTTAACTTTAAAAATAGTTCCTATGTAAAAGTTACTTAAGTCTGTCTTTATTTTATTTGTTTAAAGGGAAAGAGTGGAGCCTTCAAAGAATGCTACTATGGGAATCTAAAGCAATACAAACTAACCAAACTTTCTCCTTCTACAAAGTACTTGCTCAGATTAGCTGCTAAAAATGACATCGGAATGAGGTAAAATGTATTCTTTGTTTCTCACTTTAATTTCTCAACAGCCCAAGCTAATGTTACTAACCTTTAAATTTAACTTTTCAGTGGGTTTAGTGATACAGTGGCATATTATACATCAGGAATCGTGCCTTTACCACCACTGCCCCCTCAGTTTATTGAAGCAGGAGTAACATGGTTATCATTAAAATGGAGCCCACCTAATGGCATGTCTTCAGATGACTCTCTGACTTACACTTTAGATATGGAAGAAGAAGATTCTGTAAGTTGGGTTTTCTTAATGTTTTGATGAGTAGTCTGTAATTTCAGGTGTAAATGTTTGTGTAATAATATGAAATATTGCACCAAAATTAACAGTTCATAAACACTGTATAATTAATAAAACAGCTTTTCATAAAGTGGAAATGCTGAAGTATGTAAAGGCCTATACTATCTAATGATAAAAAAAATTAAAGCGTAATTGCTGAAGTTGCCATACTCTTCTGTTTATGAAGTAATTCACCTTATTAGAGACACTTTATATAGTATAGAACCATATAGACTTGGTTAGAAATGTCCCAGGGGATTTCAAATGGTTTAATGCTTGAGAAACTGTGGAGACCAATTGCTGCTCTTATTGTTTTACCAGGAGAGTTGTTAGTGACTGTATGCCTGGTCTTAATTTTCTGTGCTTTACAGGGTTATGGTTTTCAGCCGAAATACAACGGAGAAGAACTCTCATGCACTTTAAAAAATCTAAGGAGGAGTACTTCTTATAAGTTTAGGGTATGTGCCAAATTACGTATTTGATTTCCTTTTATTTTTTTTCTGGAGCTATTGGCTAGTAGCACTTGTGTGGTGTTTCCTAACCATAGACAATAGCAGGCTAACCTAGTAGTAGTAATTTTTCAGTGGGGTTACATTTTTATTTTATTATGATGTCAGAGTAATGTTTTAAAAATAATTGCCTTTCTCTTTGATCTTTGTTTTCAAATTATCCTGATCTTGTCCATGGCAATCAATCAATATATTATATTCATTCTTAACAGCTCTCTGCCTGCAACAATGAAGGAAAAAGTATCCCTAGTGAGGTAGTAGAATACAGCACAATTCCTGATAAACCTGGACCACCAAGTAAACCAAGTGTAAAGGGAAAGATCCATTCACACAATGTGAAAGTTACATGGGGTAAGTGAACTTGTTTTTTTTTGTCTTCCCTTGCTCCTCGAAAGAGAAATGAGCCTATAAGGCAGAGGTGAGAAAACTACAGCCTGGGGGCTGCATCTGGACCTCCAGATGTTTTAATCCGGCCCTTGAGCTCCTGACAGGGAGCGGGGTCCAGGGCTCGCCCTGCTCCAGTGGTCCAGCCAGGGAGTGGGATCAGGGATCTGCTCTGCACACAGCTCCCGGAAGCAGCGGCATGACCCCCTCTAGCTCCTACACTTAGGGGCAGCCAGGGGGCTCCGCATGCTTCCCCCACCCCAAGTGCTGACCCCACAGCTCCCATTGTCTGGCAGCGCCTGCGGACAGGGCAGCCTGCAGAGCTGCCTTGCTTCAGAGAAAGTTTTAGCCTAAATGTAATCGCCTTAAAAATACATATTTTTCTCCTAATCCCATATCGTTTCAAGATGCATTAATGACCAGCTATTCCTTCAGAATATATTTACCAACTGAATTGGATTACCCTACTCTTAACTTTGAGTGTGGCTTCCAAGAAAAGTTGCAATTTACACATTAAAGCTTAGTCTTCATATAATATATATAAGTAGCAAAAATATTTATTTCATTAAAAAAAGAGTAGCAGAACTTTAGCAGCTGGCCTACTGTCTCCTCATACTCTTACTGTGGAGCCCAACCCACTCTATTGCTGTCTTAAAATGTGTATAATACTTCATAAAAACAGATTCTGATAGAAGGACTCTTATATTTTATGCTCTTTCTGAACATGAAGCTTTCATATTTCATCTTTTATTGCAGCATTATCGCAATTCCAGTTTAACTTCCCATATGAGTATATTCCACAATGAAAAATACTGTTCTAAATAGTTGATTACAAGATGATACATAAACCTCATGTTTTTTCTAAATTTTTGAAATTCATTGTAACTAAAATGTAACTTTCTTTCAGATCCACCAAAGGATAATGGAGGATCAGACATTTCTAAGTATTTTTTAGAAATTTCAGAAACTTTAATTGGTAAGCAATCATTGTAAAGGCCTAATTCAATTTATTGTTCACTTCTATTTACATGTAAGTACGTATTGTCATTACTGTAGCAATTAGAATGTTTATTTTGTTATAGGAGTGGTAGTTAATTACGGTAAATTCTGTTTGTATGCATAATGGAACCAATCCAGGATTTAGTTTTTTTCATTCTGTGATTAACGTATATGGGGAAAAGTTCAATGTTTTAATATAACAAAACCTTCTCCATGTATTGTAAATTGATCTTCTTTCCTTTTCCTGCAGGAACTAACTGGGAAGTAGTATATAGTGGTTGCATGAGAGAACATGTGTGTGATCATCTCAAGCCTGGTACTTCATACAGACTGAGAGTTTCCTGTGTCAGTAAGGGAGGTGAAAGCCCGGTGAGCCAAGAAGTCACTTGGAAAAGAATAAACACATTAGGCCTTGAAAGTAGTTTTATTTCTCTGTTAGTAAAATAATGTTGTGCAGTGTTTCGCAACTGTAACTTTCAAATAATACATGTATCATTTCCTAGGCTTCTGATGTTCTGACTGTACAAACATCAGCTGTTCCTCCTGGACCTTGCCATGCTCCATGCCTGGTTAACAAAGCTAAGCCCAGAGAAATAACTCTACAATGGGGTAAGGACCAATGTTTCTGTAGATAGACATTTTCCAGGTTTTAAACATTATAAAAATAGAAGGCTAAAAACAAAAATTATCCCACAAAACTAAAATTGAAATATCAGGAGACTAATTCAAAAACGTGAAAGCTTATGTAATTAAACTCAGTCAAGAGGAAAAAATGTAAAAACTGTAATGCACAGCTCTTAGTTATATCGTGTATAGCTTGTGGGGCAGCTATACACAGTATAACTAAGAGCTGTATATTACTAACAGAACTTTAAGGAGCAGCCAGCACAGAAGGTAGGGAATAGTGTGCTATGGTTGGTCTTTACCCTTTAACTGTTTGTAACTGGCAGTTGAAAGCAAAAATAAGTTTTGTTTTGTTTGGTTTTTTTTATTTTTAATCCTGTAAAGGGGAGGAGTAAGAGATAATATGCATAAATGCCTGATCAAAAAGATTGATATGAATCTTTTACTAACAGACAGATGTGTTTTTTAAAAGGATTAGAGGCTTGTGAATTGTTGCAGCTCAAATAGATGCTGAAACCAAACATCTGCAAATTTATTTTTAGAATTCATCTAACTTATGGTTTCATACAGACCATCTTGAAACTGTTATTAAAATAAGAGCTGTTTTCTGAAAATAATTACTTGGGTTTTGTATTAATGCAACTTTATATTTCATAGATCTCCCTTCCACAGATGGGGGCTCAGAAGTAACAGAGTATGTTGTTGAAATGGCAAACTCTGAACAAGATGAACATAGACAAGTGTATCAGGGTCTGACGAGAGAATGCACAGTGAACAATCTACTTCCTGGGAGAATGTACTGCTTCTGGATAAGAGCAGGAAATAAAGCTGGGGTAATCAATCTCTTTATATAATCAGTTTTTGTTTTGCAAGTAACTATACAGGTACTACCACTAATAAGATAGCTGTATATTAGGATCCTGGTGGTATTGTTTGCAGCATCTCTGTGGCTTTCCATATTAGTCCCATTGAAGGGCTAGTTTGCAAAAGAGAAGACAGTGACATTTATGTGCAAGATCATCAGTGGCTCAAAGAATAATTAGGAGCCCAACTGTCCTTTATGCCTTCAAAACATTTCCTCTAAATTTCCTAGTTTTGTCCTAGTGATCCCATTTTCTGTTATGTCCCATCTAGATTTTGCAGATCACTTTAAACTTACAGTATGTGATAGGTAAGGTAGGAGTAGGGTAGTGGTAGTGTTGGGCAGAGAGGATACCTCCAAGCAATACTGGGTTGGAACTAGGGGTGGGAGCAATGTCTGTCACAGAAGAGTGCCTCTGGAGCAATGCCTCTTGCTTTTGGAAGCAAGATGTGACTTCAACGAAAGGAAGATTTGGAGGGGGAGGAGTTGAGAGGCTTGCCAGTATGCAGAACCATATGAGTGGGAGCTTTGTGGAGGTTCTGTGTGCACACAACCATTTTGTGTTGCAGCTGCCCAAAAAGCTCCAGTAGGAGTTGTGAAGTTAGTACTAAGATTTTGCATCACAGTACCTATCAAAATAAAATGGCATCTCTTATTTTCTCCAACTTATCACTGAGCAAATGTGCATTGGTCCTGTTTTTGTGTCATTACCACACTCTTGCAATTGTATTTCCTTATAGTTTGGCCCTCTCTCTGAAAAAGCAGAGATTTCTACAGCTGCAGGACCCCCTGATCAGTGTAGTACACCCTTGTTAACCTGTAAGGCTGCCACCTGTGTAGCGGTCACTTGGGAGGTAGGTTTTTTTAATTTTTCATATTAAGGCTTTAGAATTTCATGCATCATATATAGCACATAAGTAAATACACAAAGAGAAGAATTGAATATATTGATGGAATATTTCAAATGCTTCCCCCATTTTACCAGTACTCAGACAGAAGTCAACTTTGAATAATTTTGTTTTGTAAATGTTCTCAGCTACAGATTTTGTTCTTGTATTGAGACAATTGAGTGATATTTAAGCCCTTCTCACAGTGTGGGTGACTATTTGCTGTTAGCACATTTTCCTTAAGCAGTGTGCACACCACTGTTACAGCTAGTTACTGGAAAATTATGGGACCAGGTGGGAATTGCAATCTTTGTGAATGTTTCTGTTTCAGTCAAATAGCTAGATGGAGATTTTCTGACGAGCTGTACTTATAGCCTTGCTGTTGACTACCTGGAAGGTCTGGATATTGTTTATGGAATGGTTTTCAAACTGAAAAACCTCCATTTTGCACGCTAGGACTGTACTAGTAATAAGTGTTCTGACACCATTGTTTTCTAGCATAGTTTCAACAGTAGTGCCTTATGTGAAAAAGCACCACTGACCAGAGTTGGATGTGCTATAGGGTGCACACTGTGCAAACTTCTCAATGCAGTTTTGTCAAATTACTCCTGTTTTAATACTTGTATTCCCTGTCGCAAGGAGTGTGATTTGTGTAGTGGTTGGAGGACGACATATACCCTCTTGGGAGTAGTTAGAAACCAGCCAACTCATTTCACTGATAACTTTATTGAATCCACACTCTTCTCTACTCATTCCACATTGATATAATCTTAAATATATATTTATAATTACAAATCATGAGCTATCTGAAAGCTAATCTTTCACTGACTTGAATTTCCCAGAGTCCTGCATGCAATGGTGCTGAAATTTGTGAATATAGGCTGGACTGGGGACAAATGGAAGGATCAATGCGTATCATATACACTGGCCCTTGTCTGAGCTATGAAGTGAAAGGTCTTACACCTGCAACCACGTATTATTGCAGAGTACAGGTATGAGAGGCTTGCTTTTGCATGTCACTTTAAAAATCAAAACCTAAAGATAATTAGCACCTGAATAAGTACTTCAGCTAGAAACTACGGATACAAATCTGGTCCAAATTGTACAGATGCATTGGACGAGGAAAAGGGTTTGGAGAGCATCTTCTGTCACTCCAGCCAAAATGTGTCGAACCTAGGAATAGGATAGTGTTTGATTAAACACTGACTAATGTCTTCTGCATCTCTTCAAAGTCCCAGGGCTTGGTTACACTTGCAGGTGTGCAGCGCTGGGAGTTACAGCTGTCTTCGTACAGCTGTGTAGGGAAAGCACTGGAGTGTGGCCACACTGACAGCTACCAGCACTGCAGTGTGGCCACATTTGCAGCATTTGCAGCGGTGTTGGGAGTGGTGCATTATGGGCAGCTATCCCAGCGTTCACGTGGCTGCAACATGCTTTTCAAAAGAGAGGGGTGGGGTGGAGTGTGACAGGGAGCGTGGGGGGGAGAGAGAGAGTGTGGATTTTTGGAGCTGACACTGTGTGTCAGCTCCCTGCCTTGCAAGTTCCGATCCCTTCCTTTCTTTTAAGTTTGCCCAAGGCGATATCAGTGCAACCCTCGGCCCCTCTCACCTCCTCGTTCATGCTCTGTCAGCTCCCTGCCTTGCAAATTCTGACCATTTCCCCGACCCCTCATTCACTCTTAAATGCAAATAGCCTGCAGACCAGATAAGCAGCTGCTCCGATGGACTCCCTCCCCCCCCCCCCCCACCGTGCTGTTTCTCTCCTCAAGCAAACACTAGCTGTAGACATTCATCCCCCTGCCTGCCTCATTCACAGCAAACAGGAGCTGTGTTTGTTTTTTAGATAAGCAGCTCCGGGAGCCCCGAGTTCACAACAAAACAAAGAGAGGCATCATAACAAAACAAAGAGAGTTCTTTAGTTAAAAGCATTATGGGAAAATTCTGGAGGCCAATTACAGCGCTTTTGGTGGCCACACTGGCGGAGCAGCGCTGCATCACTAGCGCTGCAATAGTTATACCTGAGGCAGAGCAGGAGTACAGCCAGCGCTGCAGCCAGGGAGATGCAGCGCTGTATGTGCCTTGCAAGTGTGGACAGTGAGTAAGTTGCAGTGCTGTAAACCCACCACCAGTGCTGCAACTCTCCAGTGTAGCCAAGCCCCCAGATGGTTGTGGCCAGCCGTCTTGGGAACATGTCCAGGCCTGTTACACCCTTATCCCAGATGTCCTTATTGGAAGGTGCTCAAGATCTGCAAGCTATTGCTTACTATATTTTGAAGGAACACAACAAAAAGTGTTTCAGAACAGATTGATCTGAGTTATCATGCAAGACAGAATGGTTAAGGACATTCTGCAGCTGTTCTCATTTCTCTCCGCCTCCACGTGAGCTGCACGTACTAAAGTGGAATTTTGCCTTTAGTTCTGGACTGATAAGTTTTCATTATGTTTAGGAAAATGCCATCCTCTTGCAAATGTCTTTAATGAAGCACAAAATCAAAGCAGTAGCTTTCTCAAAGACAAGATAGAAGAATGTGGACTCTTTGAACACAACAGAATCTCTCTTTCAGGCTGTGAATATAGCTGGAGTTGGATTATTTGGGGATATTGGTGTGGTAACAACACCAGCGTCGGTGCCTGCAGCAGTGTCAGTACTACATCTGCTTGAAGAAGATCAGATGGAAATTCCTTGTCCCTTGTCAGCATGCCTTGCCATTCAGTGGGAGGAACCGTGTTGCCATGGGTCAGATGTCATTGGATATAATATAGAATATGGGGAAAAGCAACTTGTAACTGTTGGTAGAGTTACGAGCCATATTCTGGAGAATCTGCACCCTGACAGTTTGTACAGGTGATTATTCCTTATTTTATTCTGAAACCAATCTTGTAGCTATTTTAACATACAATGTTCTGGACTATTTTTTTTTCCAGGTTTTTTTTGGTCTACTAGTCCACTTCATTAAGGTGAATGTGCTGTAAGCCAGAGTGTGCATTTATGTAATGGGTTGTCTTCAGAGTGACTGACTTTTTTAGAAGAAAAAAAAAACCAGAAGGTGAAGACACTGAGTCTCAGAGCCCTAAAATACAGCGTACATTGTATCAGTATGTTGCTGAGGTCACAGCAGAATGAAGAGACATAGAGAAAAATCTAGATATTTGCCTATTTGTCTACAATTTTATTAATAAACACAAAATGCAGAAGCCTGATAAAGAGTTAGTCTTTGTAAGTCAATTCCCTCCTGTGATGGAATTCGTCCTAGCTACTTTCCCTAACTTTATGGGGGATTCTGCCCCAACACACTAAATCAGGACAATTGAAGAGGTCACCAGGTCCACTGGTTTTAAGGAAACAATTGCAGAAAGAAAGAAACGTCACAGGAAATCAGGGAAGGAACAAATGGAACATGATTACGGGTTGAACCCAACATGCAGATATAGCAGTGAAGCTATTCATAACTTGGATAGACACTAATAATCATGGACTGAATAGAGACACTGGATTTGTGTCTTATAACAATCCATAACCCTTAACTCCTCCTAGCTGCCTTCTCTCCTGCCCTTCCTCCAGCCCCACAATGACTGGAGGGGTATTAATGGGCCACTTAACACACATTTCAAGGGATCATTCAAAGTTAACTACTTATGCTAAACAAGCTGTTCCACCTTCTGTTTAGCTGTGACACTGTTAATACGTTTCCCAGACATGAAGAAGAGCTCTGTGTAGCTTGAAAGCTTGTCTGTCTTACCAACAGAAGTTATGTAGAAGATATGTATTGTCTCTCTTGTATCCTGGGACTGACATGGGTACAGCAACGCTGCATCCAGTTGTTCTGTCATTCAGCTGTATTACCCACGTACCCGCTACAGCTACAGTCAAATGGATCCTGAGAACCCTTTAAGCTCCTGGGAGGGCAAAAAGCCATCTTTGGCCTTATTGCCACTGTGATGAGCAGCTAGTCAGTGAAGATGGCCTGTGCACCCAGTTGCCATGGCATCCTCAACCAGGCAGTGGCAGCCCATTGCCATTGTAGTCCCCTCCTCATAAGATCCACCACCTGCACCTGGAGAACTGGCAGCTAGTGAGATTGGCCTGCATTCTTATTTGCTGCTACAACCCAGCCATTTTGTCTTATTCAGTTGCAGGACTGAGCTTAACTCTCAGACTGAGTGTGGTCTGTTTTTCAGCTTACTGATTTTTTTCTCAATCCTTACAGTGCTGTATAACTTTTTAAAAAATATCAGGGCTGTGATAGTGGGCAGCATGGTAACATTGCTTTAATTGAACTTCAGTGAAGAGAAGTCCCTTTGGCCATTAGCATTCCAGATACCAGGAAATGTTACCAAGTGCAAACTGTACTCTGGGCATTAAAGAAACAGTATGGATCCTTGATCAAACTAGTAGTCCCCATCTAGCCCTGTTTGGCTCCTGACAGCAGCCAGTAGCAAATATTTCAGAGGAAGGTGGACAATTATGGAATAACCTGCCGATGGTGGAGTTTCTTCCTAAATCCATGAGTTTAGTATTTGACTTGTACCCTAAAACATCTTTTTTTTAATTAAAAAAAAAACAAAAAACTTTTGAATCTGACTAAGCACTTTAGCATCCATGATATTTGGTAACAGTGAATTTTAAAAGTTAATTTGGACTTCCTTCAAATCAGATTTAAATCTGTTGCCTCTTCTGTTATGAAATAGTGAACAGGAGTAACTGAGTGACCTTCTCTATACTATTATTTGTGTGTTCGTCTGTCATGTCCCCTCTGTCATTTCTAAACTGTACCAGTCTGTTCAAGCTCTCTTCATATGAAAGTCTTTCCTTGCCTCTAATGCTTTTGTCACCCTTCCTTGAGCTTTATTTCTGCTGTCTTTTTGAGGTAGATGTGTAGTGCTACAATACAAACAATAGAGCTGAACAGAGCATTATTCTAGGTGAAGGCATACCACTGACTTCACAAAGGCATCATAATATTGTCATCACTTTTTGTCCCATTCCCCATGTATCTTTTGTTTGCCAGGAGACAAGTGGCAGAGGCTTCATTGAGCTGTCCATAGGACATCAGATTGCAACTTCTCACAAAAGCTGTTAAAAGTCCAGCAAAGTCTACCACTAGTTCAAATTCTTCCTTTCAGGATTGCATTGCTTTAAATAATCCTTTGTGGTTTCAGTTAGCTGGGTTTGTTTTTAAATAGTTTTTCCTTCTTGGTAAAGAATGCATTGAAAATCCATATTAAAATATTTAAATCCAACTTCAGTTATAGTGCAAAATATCATTATGATCGGCTATATAGTTTTTCTATTATTGGCAGTGTTTCCAGAATGCTAGAAGTATGGTAGGTGTTTCTATAACACTGGTCATGGACCTTGGCCTGAAGAGCCTGGACACCCTAAAAATCAAGGTGTTTCCTTTTGTTTTGCCTATATAATTATGGACTTCTGTCCTAACAATAAAACAAATCACACTTCGAGTTCTTGAACTGATCTTTCATAACTGTAGCTTTTAGTCACAAAATATCTGTTTTTTGCTGGAAGCTTCCACAAAATACTAAGCAATGTCTGCATACAAGTAGAAAGTCTCTACCACAAAGAGCTCACAATCAAAGAAGACATCAAGAATAAATCATGCCAAACCAAACTAATGTCCTTCTTTAACAGGATTACTAACCTAGTAGATGAGGTGGAGGTGGAGCGAGGGGAGACAACAGCAGACGTGATATATCTTGATTTTAGTAGGCTTTTGACACACTTCCATGTGACATTCTCATAAGAAAATTACAGAAATATGGCCTATATGAAAATACAATAAAGTGGGTGCACATCTACTCTGAGTACAGTCTTTCAATTAGTTATCAATGGTTTGCTGTTAAAGTGGGAGGATGTCTCTAGTAGGGTCCCAAGGGGTCGCTCTTGTGTCCGATACCATTCAATATTTTCATTAATGACTTGGATAATGGAGTGGAGAGTATGCTTATTAAATTTGCTGGTGACACCAAGCTTGAGGGGTTTAAGGACAGGATTAGAATTCAAAATGACCTTGACAAATTGAAGAGTTGATCTGAAATCAGCAAGATGAAATTCAGTAAACACAGGTGCAGTGTGCTTCACTTAGGAAGGAAAAATCAAATGCACACCTACAAAATAGGGAATAACTGGCTACGGTAGTAGCACTGTTGAGAAGAATTGGGATTATAACGGATCACAAACTGAGTGAGCCAATGATGTGACGCAGTTGCGAAAAAGCAAATATTCTGGAATGTATTAATAGGAGTGTCATATGTAAGACACAGGAGGTAATTGTTCTGTTCTACTTGGCACTTGCGAGGCCTCAGCTGGAATACTGTATCCAGTTTTGGGCACCACACTTTAAGAAATATGCAGCCAAAATGGAGAGAACAGAGGAGAGCAACAAAAATGATAAAAGGTTTAGACCTGACCTGTGAAGAAAGGTTTAAAAAAAAATGGGTATTTTTAGTCTTAAGAAAAGAAGACTGAGGGGGGACCTGATGACAGTCCTCAAATGTTAAGGGCTGTTATGAAGAGGACAGTGATCAATTGTTCTCCGTGTCCTACTGAAGGAAGCACAAGAAGTAATGGTCTTAATCTGCAGCAAGGGAGATTTAGGTTTAATATTTGGGAAATAACTATCTTTATAGTTAGAAAGTAAGTACCGAAATAGGATTCCAAAGGGGGTTGTGGAATTCTTGTCATTGAAGGGTTTTAAGAACAGGTTAGATAAACATCTCGCAGGGATGGTTTCAGGGGCTGGACTTAGAGGCTCTCTCGAGGTCTCTTCCAGACCTACATTTCTGTGATTCTGTATGAAGGATAGATGAAAGGGGTAAAATTAAATTTTGTACACTTTATGTGCATTGTAAATATACATTCTATTTTTTAGTTAAATACGCATCTGTATGTAACTGCCCTTCAATCTATTTTAAAAAATAGTAGGCTAATAAGGTTAAAATATCACATCTGTAGGTTAACCTGTAAAACTCAAATGGGGGAGGGGAGGGAATATCATAGTCACAGCTGTCATTTTGTCCTTAGTCATCACATTGTGCCTGTGTTTTACAGTTTATTAGATGCTTTACTAGAGAGGGAAGGAGAATTACCAGATGAGCTGAAATACCCAGTCAAAACAGGGTGAATTAAGGCAAATTTCCTTGCTTTGTGTTTTAAAATTACACCATAACCTGCTTTAACTCTGAACTCTTAAAAATATTGTAACTTGCATGGTTTACCTTCATGAACAGCAGCAACTGTGCTTCCATTCTGCAATACTTCTCAGTATTATTTAGGATTATTCTATGCAAAATCCCACTGAAAACCTTGTAGTATTTGTCTCACTTGTATTCCAGATATTAGCTCAACTTGAAAGAGATCTTAACTCTTAAGCTTTTTTTTTTTTTTTTTTTCAAAAATCAACTCTGAAATCTCTAACTGTAGCTTTATAACTTCTGTGGTGTTTGGTTCTTTGCAAATGACAGTTGACATTTTGCTTCATTGCAGAATATTATTGGGGCGTGTATAAGATTATTTCAGTACATCAGTAATTGAACTTTACAATCAGTAAAAGTGTCTTTTTTAGTACATTATTTAACCTAGTAGTTGTAAATTAACAGCAAACCCTTTTTTCCCCCCTCTCTCACTTGAAGAATTAGAATACAGGCCATAAACAACTTTGGAGTTGGTCCTTTCAGTCATTCCATTAAAGCCAAAACAAAACCACTACCTCCTGACCCGCCTCATCTTGAATGTGTGGTCTTCAGCTACCAGAGCCTTAAACTGAAATGGGGTGAAGGTCCTGGTAGAGCTTTAATTACCAATCCTACACAGTTCAACTTGCAGATGGAGGATAAATTTGGCAGGTGAGATCATTACTGTACAATTTGGAACATTCAGAAGCCTGCTAATGTTTTACAGCTTCACGTCCTGTTTTTTGATCTTATCAAGTTAATGGGTCTGATGTATATCATAAAACTATTAATTTCCTCACTTCTGTTAGTGGATATAGTTTATTGGATGACAAAACTGGAAAGATAATCAAGACTATGAGTGTTAAGCCCACTTGCTGTCTAAATTGCATTTGTATGTTTCCTTAGAACTCTCATGGTGGAATCGGATATTCAGTTTCATTTTCCAGTGAAAAAGCTAAATTGGGTGTATCTGATTCATTGTATGACATGAGAAATTAATACTTAGCACTTGCATAACATGTTTTATTCAAGATTAAGAAAGTTGTGAATTGTTACACTATAATAACATAATACATTAACCTATAAGTCTATTGTCTGTTTTGTGTGTTTAAAAAAATCTGTTCTAAATTTAAAGGTTTAGTGTATGTAACCAACAAATAGGGTGAACAATTCCTTTTTGACCTAAGATTATAAAAGTGGATGAATCCCTTTTTTCCCCCAGAAGCTTGCAGTTCCTCTAACTTAAAAATTTGAGAGGTTGGGAAAGAAAGTGCATGACTAACCATGTGTAACAAACCTCCTGTGTAATGTTCCAGCCTAGTGCAAATCTAGGTTTAATGATAGATCCCCTAAAATGAGTGGGGGGGGGAAGGCATTGGCACTCTTGTGCCCACAACTCAGTGTTATTGTTGTGAATGACACTAATACACATAATGAGCTGTTTATTGCAATAAAAGAGGTCTGTTTGGTCTAACACTTGTGTAACAAATTTAAGGTAAGTCACAATTTTTGTAATAAAATTTTACAAACAAATCTTTCACTCTTCACACACTTTTTAGTGTTTAAACATTAACATAAATTAGTTTGTGTAGTTCTAACATGTACAATTTTTTTTTTTAGATTTGTTACTGTTTATAGCGGACCTTGTCATACGTACAAGGTGCAGCGACTCAGTGAATCCACTACATACTATTTTAAAATCCAGGCATACAATGATGCTGGAGAAGGGGAGTTTTCTGAAGTTTATGCTTTCACTACAATCAAATCTCCACCAGCATCTCTTAAAGGTGAGCATTCCATCATACAGCATTCTAAGAGTTGTTGTAATTCTGGTGCGTAAAAAATCAACAGTAGCATACCGGTTCTGTTCATTCCCTCTGAAGCGCTTGGTATTGGCCACTGTTGGAAGACAGGATACTGGGCTAGATGGACCTTTGGTCTGACCCAGTGTGGCCATTTTTATATTTGATATTAAAAACAAATTCTCTCCCCTATCTAGTCCCTTTGTCAAACACAGGAAGTGCAGATTTCCTGGATACTGTGACTGTATCTGGCCAGCTAGGAATCCCCCTACTGGGATGAAACATTCTGTAGGTGTAAAACCAGTGTGGCACATCACCAATGATTAAAGATTGTTCCGGCCAAATTATGTTTTCAGAAGCACCTTTGCATCCCCCATAGGCTTTGCAACAGAGTTGCACAGTGTCTGAGAGCATAATTTGGCCTGCAAAACCTTTCATTGGTGAGATATGCAAAATGGAAAGAATCCTGACCCAGCCTCTGTTTTGGGGCTAACAGTTTAAAAAAACTTACTATCAAATTGTAAACAAGTTGTATGTGGAAAAATTGACACAAAGCATAACGGGCTTCCATATTCAATCTTTACTAAGATACTTTAAGATAGAATTACTTTTTAACAGAGATCCTACCACCACAAAATTGAATACCCGTCCTGAGCCTGTTAACAGCCCTATTCAGAATCACTTCTTCATTAGTGGGGTGGCTGGGTTACTAAAGCCATGTCCTTAGTCATGTAAAAAAGGGATTACAGCGGTTTCAGGTTAACCATGGAAAAAATAGGTTTTTCTGAGTTTTTTTTGAAAGCTTGTGTGTGGATTTTCTTTTTTTTTTTTTTTCTTCAGCACCCAAAGTAAATCAGGTGGGAGAAAACATCTGTGAAATCACATGGGAGCCTTTACAATCAATGAAAACAGATTCCATTGTTTACATTCTTCAACTTGCCAGTGGGAGAGAGGTTGACCAGGTAACTTTTAAAATTTCATTTGCTATTTTTTTAAAAATTATTGTAAGGAATTTTTTTTTAAGAGAATCAAGTCTCTGAATGTTACTAAAGCCACGTCCAGTGGCATCAATGCAGCTGTGCTGCTGTAAGATCGCTCATGTAGCTGCTCTATGCTGACATCATAAAACCATCTCAGTGAGTGGCGGTAGCAGCTCTCCTGCCGCCATAGCGCTGTGCACATTATAAATTTTTAATGAGACCATAAGAGGCACAGAATTAAAGTAGTGTATTAATCTAGGAAGTTAGACAGAAATGATACAGGTTTTTCCCCAGAGGGAGGGGGTGGAACATGACGAGTTCTGTTTACACAATTGTACCACTTCTGAGATGACAAACTTAAGACCCTTGGTTTTTAGACTTGCCCAACCCTCTTGTGCACACTTTCTTGACCACTACTAAAACCCAGCTCTATAACCCATCCTCCCTCGTGTGGATTTTAAACCTGGAAAAGTCTGGTTGCCGTTTATTTTTTTATTTTTGAACAAACTGCCTCAAACTATTAAACTACTGTGAACAGTTTTAACAATTACAGCGGGAGCAGCGCAGTCTCAAAAGGATCTTTCCAATTTTTATGCATATCTTCGTGTATCACTGTCATGCACAAAGCTCTTGATACCATTGGAAATGTTGAATGCCTTATGTCACTGAAAACCTCAAATAGGTTTTGAACAGGGTAATTTTCAAAAAGCTAGAATTGTTTCTGTTCCATCTCATGTGTAAAGAACTTCCTATCGACCTGAGTGTACCACCAGGCACCGGAGCAGCCTCACTATTTGGGGGAAGGTTAATGAGATTCTTTCGCATACATGCCAATCTTAACAGGCCCTTCACAAATCTGGCCCCTCTTCTTATCCCAGTATTACTAGCCTGGCTCTCCCTCGTTACCTGTCTGCCCACTTTTTCTTCAAGCAACTTTGTGCTTTCTTGTACTCTACCCCTTAGGTAGGAGCACTCTGTCAGAACGGATTTGTAAAACCACTGCCATAATCTCCTCCCAAACCCCACTTGTACTATGAAATGAGCCAAATAGTAAATTCAAGTTTAAAGAACAGTTGGGGATTTGATGTTTGTGGGTGAGGGATAAATGTACGTTTGATCCCCCTACCTATCCCCAGCACTTCATTTGTTGCTTATCTTAAATTGTAAGCTCTGGGGCAGGTGCTTTCTTCCTTTAGGATGGACTGTCGGCACTACCCTATGGCTGTAGTTTTTTCAGAGGCCAGGCTTGCAAGGACGGCAAATAATTTGTCGTCATTAGGGGAACATCACTGGCAAGTTTTCACTCCTAGTTCTTTTACATTTTAAAGACTGTTCGCTAGGAAACTCTTTAGAAATAAAAGCAGAGGTTCTTTTATTTCTAGGGCCCTCAAATTGGATGGGTGAGGAAGGCTTCCCAGACCCTTGCAGGCCTGCTCTTGTTGCACTGCCTATTGTGTCAATTGCTAGATGTTGGGAAAGTGAAATAGATGAGCAATTTGTTCACTCTCTTTATTATTTAGGTATACAAGGGATCAGAGACTTCATTCCGTTTCACAAACTTTCAGACAAACTGTGAATATCGGTTCAGAGTCTGTGCTGGACGCCAGTATCAAGATTCTACTGGATTACAAGAACTGTATGGACCTTACAGTCCCAGTACGGTATTCTCATCTCAAAAACAAGAGTTGGTTCCACAGTGTACTCATTCTACAGCTAAATTTGCAAAGATTAAGAAGATGTTAAATGACGAGCGGTTTGCTGCTTTTCTTCTTCTTGTGGGGTTTGCAGTGGTTGCTATTTTCTTTGCTTTTGTTATTCAGTACTTTGTAATCAAGTAGATTGTTTAAAGCCTAGTCATTATTCAGCTTTTTATGACCATTCTGGGTATTTGTGTTGGTTAATTCTAAATAACATCCTAGCTGGAAATGATTGTATAAGAGATACACACGTTTCCATCTTTGCTGCTGACTGACATTGAGACTGGGTTGGCAGAACCTTTCTAAGTAAAGAACACACAACTGCCATAGAAAGGGTAATCCTGGGTCCTTTGTAATCGGGGTTAGCGGTTAATAGAACAGCAAAAAACTGCCTCCCTCCCCCCCCTTCCCCTAGTCTTTCTCAATATCAAAGCCTAGGCCCTTTGGCCAGTTAGAGAAACGGCTTTATATAAAGTCTTTTGAAGTACAACTAGGCAAGTGGTAGTGGATCAGCAACTTTTAATCAAGTATTGTTATAGTTTGGTATACATGAAATACAGCAGCAAAAATGCTTGAGCTTAGAACAGTACTGTACTGCAGAACATTGCTAGAGCAAACCACATTTAATATACTGTAGAAGAAAAACAAAATATATTACTACTTTACAGTTATTTTAATGTTTGGGGTTCAATAATTAATATTTCAAGTGTTAAAGTACAGGTGCCAGCATTTTTAGAATTTTAATTAAAAATGCTAGAGGCATGTAATGTACAAACAGAGTGATTACATTTGTATGTAATATTGCAAATTGGTCCTCTTTTGTACTTTACATTTCTGAATTAAATGCTTTCAGCAGTTGGTAAATAACTGTTGGCCCAATCCACACTTTCATTCTCAGTGCCTGAGAGAACAGTAATTTCCTGTGCATCTGATTAAATCTTTTCAGTATTTTCAGAGAAGGCACAGATTTTGTCTTTAAGGAGAAAGAGTGCATTTATGATAAATGTTTCACTATTGGCTCAAACTGAGCAAATGTTTTTGTACTATTCTTAACCTAAAAATAAAAAAGTTCAAACTGCTTTTGGATGCTCTTCTATCCTTATCTGAATTATCAAACTATACACGAAATATTTTTAGGTAACATTTATACAATGTTTTAAATTCATTGCTATCACAATGGTGGCAGTTCACATTCCATTGTGGTGGTGGTGGTGAGACTTTTCAGTTTGCTATGAAACTTTTCCAAAACTTGTCATGCATGTCTGGACTGTGTTTTGAGGAATATTTTTGGTGGATACTATGCACTACATATGACTTTTCCTTGTCAAACACATTCTTTAGATATCTGAAGATAAGTCTGACAGCTATTTTCTTTACATCAACTGTTTTGAAAGCTGGAAGCCACAAATTTAGACATTTGTTTCAGAATGGGTCATCTTAATTATTTGGCGTTAAAAGAACACGCCATAGAGTGTTACAGATTGAACATATTTTGCAAGTGCTACAGCTACATTTCATGTACATCGGGGCAGTGCACTTGCATGTGGGATAGTACTGTTGGGTACAGGCTAATTCTTTCAAAGAATAAAACATCTTAAGGATGTTTCTCCTATGGCTGTTAACAAGTTAGTTTGAGGCATTGTGATGCATTTCAGATGTGGAAATCCTAAATTATGACATAGTATCAGTTAATATTCTTAAAAATAGATCTATGGTGCAATCTGAAATTAACCTTTTCAAAAATGTACTCTTCATTTTGTACTCTATTTATTTTGATTAAAAAATCCTGGAAAATGTGTGTTTGAATGTATTGTTCTACTTGTAGCAGAACTTTAAGTTAATCATTTATATCATGGAAGTCTCTCTTCAGTGTTGGAAAGAGTTTTATACAGATATTAGTGTCTTTAGTTTGTCGAAGTTTACAAATATGCCTTCTTTATTTCCTTTCATATTTTACTTTTAGAGAACAATAGACTGCCTTCAGCAAATTTCTTTTGCCAAAGGATTTTTTCTTTAACTCCTAGTCAAACAGAGCAAATCATTTAGTGATTTATTTGGCAATAGCATTTCTGATATCTTTTTAAAATAACAAAGTAGGCTTTCAGAATAAATATTAACCAAAATCATGACTTCCTAGAAAATTAAAATAAAATGCTTCTGAATTGCCACAAAATGTTCATATTTCCAGGAAATATACTGGAAAGTATAGTGTAATGTAGATTTTATATTGACTGTTATACATTCCAGATTGATGTACCCTAGAGGCATTAACATATTAGATACCTTCATTTTTTTTGCATTGTAATTTTGAGATATTTCAAACTTATGTTAAAGCTGCCATGCATTGTATTACTAAATTGTAACTATCAAATAGATAATATATTTAATACAGCCAATAAAAATACAAGTTTTCAAATTTGATTATATGTATTTGTGTATTTAATTTGTGAATAAGAAAATAACTTCCTTCTGGGGCAATCCTGTCATCTGTGTAGTATGTAGTTTAGGATGAAGGAAACAGCAACATGGAATTAAGTTGCTTTATAGCATCCATGGGCTATATCATCTTAAACCTACAGACGAGAGAGGTGCTCAGGAAGCCTGCAGTTCCAAAGGTGATATCTCCATGTGGGAGGAGATTTGTGGAGGGGATGTAGTTCTCCCACAGCACAGATTTCCCAAGTTCCATAGGCAACTACCAGTCCTCCTGTGCTGCTCACAATGCCCTCCTCTGTTGCTCTGTGGGGGATTGTGCTGCCATTTGTTCCCCTCCCCACCTCCCGTGCAGTGGAAAGAGCGGGACTCCAGTAGTTAATTCCAATGGGTTCGTTAACTCCAGGGAATCATCTAAAGGAAACTCACTGAAATTGTGTAGATCAACTGTTCCCTGGCTTTGCCCAGCCACGATATGTCCAGGAAGGGAGAAGGGATTATACCAGATTGGCTCACTTCCTTTCCCTCAAACTTTTTTTGGCCCAATTACAATGGAATTTCCACTGCTTTGATTTCACAGTGCTCAGGGCCGGTGCAACCATTTAGGCAAACTAGGCGGCCGCCTAGGGCACCTAAAAGCCCGCTCAGGCGAGGAGGTGGAGTGGAGGTGAGCTGGGGCGGGGGGGGAGGCGCGGGGAGGGCCGCCCGCAGTAACGGGGTGCACAGGGGAACCGCTCCCCGCCCCAGATCACCTCCACTCCGCCGCCTCTGCTGAGCACACAGCCCCTGCTCTAAGTCTCCAATCAGCGCCGCAAGCCTGGGAGGGGAGGAGAATTAGAGCAGCGCCGGCGTGCTCAGCGGGGGAGAGCTGAGGCGGGCTCCCCGGGCGGGGTTAGCTGCTGTGGCGGGGGGCAGGGTTAGCTTCCGCAGAGGGGGGCTCCCCAGGTGGGGTTAGCTGCTGCGGGCGGGGGCGGGGTTAGTTGGGGGTTGGCGCAAGGTGGAAGTTTCGCCTAGGGCGCGAAACTTCCTTGCACCAGCCCTGACAGTGCTCCATCCAGTGGAGAATACAGCCTATTATTCCTTATAGAATTAACCTCCCCACCCCTTTTCCTATGCAAGATTATAGGCAACGCATTAAGGGCAAAAAATAAACCTTAAAATCTACTAATGAAATGCGTGAACTTGGTGATGCTGTTCTGTTTGCTATAAGCTGATGGAGTCCATCCTTTGGAACCACTGTGTACTACATAACTCCGTTTCTAGTTATTCAGATGAGAAGCGGCATGTATGACTAAAAGTGGTGATTGAAAATGGTCTCATTGAGATCAACATTTCGAAAAGGAAAGCAGCACTGAGTGATGTGATATAGCACCACTCTGGTGGTGTGTGAAGTGATGTGTGGTAAGTTGTTGTGCTCTGTCAGAACAACACAAACAACTTCTTGTGAAATGGTGACAGAGCAACAAAGGCAGGATTGCTTTGACATAACCTTGATTTCCACCAGGGAAAATGAAGCTTGAAATAGACTCCATCCTCTCTCTACCCATCAAAGTCCTTTGCCTTTAATGTAAGTGCAGTAATCTGGCTGTCCAAACAATATAATTTCATTACCCCCTTGAGGATGGCCTTGAGGTTAAGGAACTGGTGCAAGAATTGGGTTCCATCCCTGTGTGTCACAAACTTCTTGTGGAAGTTCAGCAAGTAACTTTCTCTGCCTCTGCCTCCCTCTCCCAATCTGTAGCTTACTTTCCTGCTTCCCTTTGTCAGCCTTTGTGTAACGGACATGCAGCTTTCCCAATCATAACATCTTAATATTTTTCTTTCCCTTCCCTTTAAGGTTTGCCCAGTTATTAAATATATTAAAATGAAGAGAACAAAGGTAGTTTCATTCAAAACAGACAAGCTGGATTGATTAGTTTTCAGACATCAAACAAATGCTAAGAACTTGAATGAGGACGTTGAATAGATTCTGTATCAACCATAACCAAAAGCTGCGATCTTGTAGGGCAGTGCTCCCCAACCTTTCTGTGGCCACAGCACATTCATGTTTTCAGAAGAGTGTGGCGGGCGCCAGGCACCAGTGGAGCAAGCACGTGCCTGGGGCAGCACATGCTACAGGGCGGCATTCTGTCCATTCTGCAGAGTCGGAGTGGTCTGGGGTTTGTTTGTTTTGTTTTTGTGTTCTGGCACCAAAAAAAACCCCAGTTCTGGGCAGTGCAGAGAGAAACCGGGAGGACAGATAATACTGGTGTCTGCTGCCTGTGGCCCCAGAGTTCTGTCCCCAGCAGGCGTGGTGCCGCGGCTTCTCTCCCCCTGCTGGGCACTAGGTGGGCGCACATAAGTGCCCTGGCGGGTGCCATGGTGCCCACAGGCACCACGTTGGGGACCACTGTTGTAGGGCTTAGGACAAATCCACTAGCGGATGACAGCTTTGTGGCTAGTTGGAACTACACGGACACACATTGCAAGGCAATTAACTGAAGCCATTGGCACTTAGAGTGTTGAGTCATTACTGGCTTCTGCATATAGTTTTGACTTGATCCTGACACTGCTAAAACTTTATAAACATTGCAGGAAATACTAATGACATCACCCTGAAGCAGAAGGAGTGACACTGGTTAATGGAGAATTTTGTGCACACAGATGGAAGCAGAAAGCTTTTTCCATCCCGAGAGTGATTAAAATCCCCCCTTCACCTACAACATGCGCCAGTGCCATGGCTTGATATTAACACACAGTTCACAAGCATAGTGGACCGCTGTAATCTAGCTGTACAGGACACTATTTCAATGCTGCACTGTTTACATGACAGAACTGACTTCTGTACCTTCAAGAGAAGTTCTTTCGCTCCTTGTCAAATTTCTGGATTGCCAGACTTGACTGTAGTTCAGGATTTTGCTCGTTGCTTTTCTGTATTTTTGTGACATGACATTGTAAAGTATTGGGTTTATAGATGCTCCAAGGTAAAAGAGAAGCATGGCGATGAGATTGAAGTACTGAGTGATGTCATACAGGATGGTTGTGGTCTGGGCAAAGAGGATTCGGCCAATGTGGAATGGTAGCCAACACAGCACAAAGGCCAGGACTACTACAGCTAAAAAGGAAAGGAATATAATTTAGTACAAATTTTGAAACCGTGTTTGTTCTGTCTCTAAACTACATTGTGGCTGAAACCTCTGACTACTACATTAATATGGCATGTACCGTAACATGCTACCACCTGACTTGGGCAGCCATGTTTGCTTCATGTTGGCAGGTAGATATAAGCACTGGAGATATGTTTGCCTGCTGCAGTGTTGTGTCCAGGGTTCAAATAAAAGACCTTTAAAATGTATGTAGTACAGTGACAAGAAAGGAACAAAACCGGCTAGGTTACAGAAGCATCGGTACTTCAGCGTTGTTAGATTGTTATCCTGAAATCTGCCTCAGTTGTCAGTGAAATATTTCCCAGGGTTGTGGGGCAGGGTCTTCAGCTGGGAAGTAAGTGGGATCAGAAGAGGAACAAAGTGTCTGGGTGGGCCCAAACACAGAAGGGGATGGAAAAGCGGAGTGAAAGAAATCTGGGAGATGAATGGAACAATAAAAAAGATGCAGAGAAAGAAGTGGGGAGAGGGAAAGCCGGGGAAGAAAGACCCTGAAAAAGAGGAGAGAAATATTTAGATACCATAATAGGGAAACAAAAGTTGGAGACAATAACAGTTGATGGAAGGAGAAAATGCACAGCTCTGAAGTTAATAAATTCTACTGCATGGATCCATGTTCCTGCATTTCACTGTTTCCCACAGAAAATGAGGGAGCTGAAAAGAGGCAAGATTCCACTGTGAGCTCTGGGAAAGGGGGCAGTGGGTATTTTGCTCATCTGAGATGAGCGAACAGGCTCAGTGAAGCTTTATAAACCCAAATAAATCCTTTGTTTTATCAAATTGTGATGACTGCTATCTTAGTTGTGACTGGGGATTGAAGCAGAGACCTTCAGAGCTAAAAGGTTGAGTAATTACAGCAGAAAACGCTGCTGTGGGTTCAGCCTCCTAGCCCCGTTCCTGAGCTGCAGAGGATCACACACTACATGCTGACCAGTGGGTTCTGTAATGAGTCTACTAAAATGTTAAACATGATTTAAGTGGAAATAAAGCCAATGTTTAACTAGGCCTGGACACATGATTTTGTTCAGATTGTGGCCCAAAGTTTAATTGCTAAAACACATGAAACTTTCTGTAGGAGAAGTGAGTGTGGCTGGCTTGAAAAACTACCTGTCAGACCATGACTGCTGAGTGCAGGCCCCTCTTGACACATACAAATCAAGGTTGATCAGATTTATTTTAAAAAACAAAACAAAAAAAATCACAGCAACATCATACTTTTTTTTTTGCTGCTATTCTGACTTTGCATTAGCCCAGAGCAAACTATGAGTTCAACTGTTCCCACGACTGACCTACACACAATTCAAATTGGGGCCCTGTATCTCAGTAAAACCCATGAACGTGACTAAATGAAGTAAAACGTACTAACCTTAAATCTGTAAGGGCCCTTCTTTGCCTTTTCTGTCTCACCTCCCTCTTTCCACCTTTTCTTTGTGTCTGACCTAGCGTGATATAAAATGTAGCTGGTTAGCCTGGTCTCAAGCCAGATCCTTACCTAGCATTTTGACAGTTTGCTTGTGGTACTTTTCTCTGCTTGCGGCCTGAGGTCCTCTCAGCTTGTGCCTGGTTCGCCAAAGCTTTCCACAGATGAGTCCATAGAGCAGAGTCAGGCAAAGCACTGGTAGGAAAAAATAAATGGTTGAAACCCAAGTCATTGTTTCTAAAAGCCCTGTGCGGGCTGAGCGTTCTATGTAATTGCACTCCTTGGCTTCATCAGGCAGGCTTCCATTGCGGTGTTCCACACCAAACAGGAACAGAATTGGGCTGGCAGTCAGGAGAGCCCACCCCCATAAAGAAAGGATGACCCTTTTCACCCTGCATTTAGTGATTGTCGTTTTGGCTTTCAAAGGAAAGCATATTGCAAAATACCGCTCGACACTCAAAGTGGTGATGTGCAAGATGGTGCAATATGTGCAGGTTTCACTGAGGTAAAATAAAAATTTGCAGAGGAAATCCCCAAATATGTATGGTTTGTATTTCCAAATCCTGTACAAATCAGAAGGCAGACCAAGGAAAATCAGAATGTCAGACAATGCCATGCTGGATAAATACATGTTAACTGTAGTCCTCATTTCCTTGTATCTTTTGAAAATGAATAGTGTTAGCAAATTCCCAGTGATACCCAAGAAAAACAAGATGCTGGAAATTATAGTCACAGGCACCAGGACATGAATATCAAATAAAGAAAATGACTGCTCTTCATAGTAGTCTGTATCATTTTGGAAATAGCTGTAATTTGAGAAGGAATCCATGTCTGGTCTCAAAAGAAATGGTAGTGCTGGCTGCAGATCATTTGGTATCATCAGAGTGATATCAGGCGCCCAATTATCTCCTTTAAAGATCAATTTTAAAACAAAAACTCAAAATAATTATCATCAAAATATTGGTTGGATATAACTGAATATGGCACTAGCCACTGGTCTGTTGCGAGAGAGAGAGAGGCTATTGTTTACGATACCAAACATTTTGGAATTAGAAAAAAAAAATTGAAAATGTACATTTTTTACTGTTTGCTTTACACTGCTTCAAAATAGCATTTGTATCTTGACAAGTCCACCCAGGGTATTTCTTGAAAGATGAAGATGGAGCCAATGTGGATGCAAATAGATACAATCCATCTTAACAGGCAGCGAGACGTGGACTGAGAAAAAACATTGTTTACCTCTGCGAAAGTTTGCCAAAATTTAAGAATTTGCAAGTTACAAAAGTTCAGACCCTTTCTTAACCAAGAAGCGCGCCTTTCTAAAGAACCCTCCAAAGCAGTTGGCTTTACAGGTGGTCTTTGCCATAGGCAGCGAGACGGTAAGCTTCGTTTGCAATATGGAACATAAATTCTAATGATGCAGAATCTGAGCAAAACATTCTTTTTACTAGCAGGTCCCCAGCCAAGTGTAGACGTCTGACGTGTCACAATTTCTGAGGAAAGCATTTTGGGTACTTTGATCTTTTAGTGCACTTCCTGTGGAGCATGGACATTACACAGACTTTTATAATAATCTGTCTTCCTCCTCTTCCATTTACATACAGTTAATGACATATCATTTAATACTTAAGGAGAAAAATAGAGTGAAGCCTAACTTGTGGAAAGTAGTCATAGCTAACAGGCAGGTTAAAGCGCTCTTTGATACTGGAAACTTAATGACCACTCAGGATAATTATGTAATTTTCCATTGGCCTGTATATAGAACTGCTGTGTTTATTTAGGGCCTTTTCCCCTACATCTCCTCCACAACATATGCTTCACAGTGAGAGGTCTGGACTGAACGTGTCTTAATAAGATAATCAAGTGAGGTGGAAACACGTTTGTTTGGACATCAGGTTAAAAAATGAGACAGTGTCACTTTGATTTACTTTTAACTTCAGAAAGGATCAGTAATTATTTACTAAATGATTGTGGGGTGGGGGAGGTGTTGGTAGAGCTGTACAAAACATAAAGGAAGCCATTAGCAGCTGACTCAGGGAGACTTTTAAAGAGATTTCATTCTTCACAGCTAGAAGAGAGCCATTATGCTAAATATCAGAGCTATTGTACGCTCCATGTGAAAACAGGATGCTTCACTGAGTAATCTGAGGGAATTCTGATATTCCCTGTAAATTCAAGATCAGAGAGCAGGGAAACAGAGATCCCAGAAGAGAATAAGTCTGTTACATTCATTTCCTTCATAGTGTTACTGTTTTTGATTTGTTCTTGTCCTAACGCCTGTTCAAGGTGGGCTATTAAAATGTATTGCACAATAGCTCAGTAGTTGGGTTGAAAGGTGCATGTCCAGCATGGCTAATTCCTTAAAACTGCAGAGCTGTGGGTTTGCTTACAGGAAGCCTTCCAGTGTGACTTCAGCAGGAGTTTAGGTGCCTAAAGATGCATATAGGCAACTAGTGGGATTTTCAAAAGTGTAGATAGGCACCTAACTTCCACTGCTTTCAATGGAAGTTAGATGCCTAAATAGCTTTGAGGATCTGGGTCTAGGCACCAAATGTCCTTTTAAATCAATGGGTATTAGGCAGGGCCCTATTGAAAACCCTACTAGGTTTTCGGCACCTTTAGGCATCTAAATGCCTTTAAAACTCTGTCCCCAAAGCCCTCATTTCTTATGCTGCATCTACAGCCTCCTGTGAATAGGAGTTCTAAAAACAAGCCACCCTAAATCCTGTGCGAAGTATCATTATCAACACTGCTAAAAGCATCCTATTGTTCCAAAAAGTGATCTTTTGACTGTAGAGTTGTGCTGACTGGATAGTGCTCACTAACTGATCAGCGCTATACACTGTGGATATTCTTTTCTTCTGCCAATACTTACAGTACCTCCAAGTTAGCCAAACACATTCATTTATAAAACTACCAGGAGGACTGGGTGGGTAATGGCTAATCTCCACCCTTCCTGTCTGAATCCAGATCAAGCCTTAGGAATCAAAAGGTATCATCTGAGGGATGCTTGGTTGCTTATGTAGAAGGAGTTTGTGGCTGTCCCAGTGGACCAATAGCTACATTGTGAAAAACATTCCCAAACTCTGTCCCAGTTGTTAGTCTCCATAGAGAAGAACCAGGCTGATGGAAAAGTGAACTAATTGTGCATGCTTAAAAATGGTCTTTCCAGAACAGGATTGCCCTCCCACTGTCTTTGGATAAACAGAGGACTTCAGTTTCCAGGGTTGTTAATGTAGCCCCTTTCACCAGTACAAGATGCATGCTATCAGTCCTTGCTCAAGCTGTCAGCAATGCATTTCCTTTTTATACCGTATGTTAGGAGTGAATGCCAACATGGCAGATGCCCTGATTTTGGCTGCTTTTGATTTAATCCATTGTCTGAGGCCATGTAAAAACTGCCCAGTTTTTGGTGGAGTAGATCCCCCTTTCCTGCCAGAAACATGCTGGTTTTAGTTCAGTGTCTGGGATTAACCTTTAGAATCATAGGGTCAGAAGGGATCACAGGGATCAGCTAGTCTAAGCCCCTACCAAGATGGATGATTTGTTGTGTATAAACTGTCCAAGACAGATGGCTATCCAGCCTCCTTTTGAAAACCTTCAGTGATGGCTGTTCCATGACCTCCCTTAGCAGTCTGTTCCATTGTATTACTGTTAAGAAGTTTTGCCTGAGATTTACTCTAAATCTGCTATGCTGTAGTTTGAACCCATTGCCTCTTGTCCTGCTCCCTGTGGCAAGAGAGAACATCTTTTCTCCATCTTTTTTTACGGCAGCCTTTCAAGTACTTGAAAATCACTATCATGTCCCCCCTTAAACTCCTCTTTTCCAAACTAAACATACCCATTTCCTTCAGCCTTTGTTCATATGGTTTGCCTTATGATCATCCCTTTGATAACCTTTCCAGGTTCTCTGCAAGTTTTCTATACATTGGTGACCAAAACTGGACACAGTACTCCAGCTGAGGCCTAATCAACGACATGTAGCGTGGTACTAGCATCTTCCGTGACTTGCATGCTATGCCTCTGTTAATGCAACCTAAAATTGCATTTGTTTTTTTGGCAACAGCATGGCATTGCTGACTCATGTTGAGGTTGTGATCCACCACAATTCCTAGATCCTTCTCAGCAGTGGTGCTGCCAAGCCAGTTATCCCCTAGGATGTATTTATGCATTTGGTTTTTCTTCCCTAAGTGTAACACCTTACATTTGGCTTTGTTGAATTTCATTTTGTTGGCTATAGCCTTTGTTGTCTTTCCTCTCACCTTAGCAGGATGTTTTTGTGTAATATACTAAGACTTGTGAAATTTAAATTTCTTGGACTACAATGATATAATGCAGCAACCCAAAGAATCTCAGCAGCTGCATTCTCTTTTCATCCAGAACTAATGCTGGTATGTACTGGATACTGGGCTGGCCCTGGAGCTTCTTGTGCCCCGCATGAGACTAGACTGCAGTGCCCTTGCCCCTGTGGGACAAGCAGAGGCAGGAGTGCAAGTAGGGTCATACCCTCCAGTTTGCAGTACTGGCTAGAGATTTTTTAGCAGGTACAGGGTACTGGAAAGACTTGGGGCTTCTCTCCCCCACCCCCGGAGGGCATTAATTCTTTAAATGGCTTTAACAGCACAATACATATGCTAACAAACTTAAACAAAGGCTTTGCTTAAGTTTGTTAGCATGTGTATTGTGCTGTTACCTTGGTCAGGAGTCCTCAAGAGGGGGCGGGGGGGGACGGGACACGGACGGAAGGCATTTAAACAGTGTTTTTCATTCTGTTTCTCCCCATTGGTCTGAATTATCCCACCATGACATCCATAATGTAATGCATCACATCAAGTCCAAATCATTAGAGGAACGCCTCTGCTTGCACTGACCAGATGATGTTTGGATTCTGATGTCATCCCAGTTCTGCATGAGGATCAGGTGTTGTCCCCAGTGTATGTAGAATTCTTCTTTGCAGCCAAACTAGTCTAACATGCATTTTGTTAACTGGAACTGGAGCAGCAAAACATAGAAAACAAATGCCTCATTTTCCAGCTTTGTGAGTGAGAGAACTATAAGTGAAGCTTATAATGCCAGACACTGATGGCCTTAAACCAGGTGCCTCAGGAATCTGCCAAGAACTTTGCTGAATAAAATATGTTCCTCGTCTTAGCAATGGAGCTAGGACTTATCACACATCTGCCCGCCTTTATTTGAATGAAGCTCCTTCTGATCTGACAGCTGAGGCATTGTCAGTTTCATCCAGAACAATTTACAAACTTGGAACCTAGTCCTGAAAACCCTTAATCATTTGATCAATCCCATTGAAGACAATGGGACTATTTGCATGACTATGGACCACTTTTGTGGGCTGGTAAGAGTTTCAGGACTCTGTTCCTATAAAGGAAGTTGAATCCCCCATTGAAATGCAATGTTTGGGTTGGTACAATATGATAAAACAGGTTAGGATACAGTTCTACTTAAAATTTGTCTTTTAATAAGTCATACATATGCTGAAATGGCGCCTCACCCAACTCTCATATTCCATATAAACAGACTGGGGGGAAAGTGGGTAGTTAAGCATGTTGATGTTTGTATATACAAAGGGAGGTGTCAGAGGGGATGGGGAGAGCATGGGGGCCCTGGGCTGAGGGCGGGGTGGGGAGGAGTCACATGAAGGGAGGGGTGGTCATGTGCCTCCCCCTTGTGTTCCTCCCATGACTGCAGTACCATCAAGAAATGTTTTCTACTTGCACCACTGATGCAGAGGACAGATATTGATAGACATTTTCATTGACAAACTTAAAACAACAGCTCCCAGTTGTACCATCTCCCATGCTGATTTCCTAGGTAAAATCTGGGCATAGAGCACCCAGAGCTACTCTCCCTACTTGGAGCTCCAGTGGAGGAGTGTCTGTATGGGGTTAAGGAGGTGATGGGAGAGAACAGATGCTGTATGAGAGCCAGGTGAATAGCAGAGCTGCATTTGTGTGGTTACTCATCAGGTGGTTGTTGCCATGCTTTGAAAAGTCACACATCATTAGCACATCTGAGAACATTCATTTTGCATTGAAATTAAAATGATGGTGAGTGTTTTGACTCCTGGTAATAACTTAAATTCCTTCCTATCTACCTTCCAAGGATTTCCTCAGCAATGTACATGGTAATCCACATTCTTTGCAGTTCAGTTCCTTGCTTTAACTTGGTTTTCAATGTCAAGAATACATTCCATAGCAAAAACCTGTCATCAAGGCAGAACACTGTAAGGCTGTGAGTGCCAGTATGCTTTCATCTAGTGGAGGGGATGAAATGACATGAGCCCAGGGATCTAACTGCAGCTCGGTTTGCATGATCAGGAACTATGGGCTTAATCCTGCTTCCCCTGAAATAACTGGAAGTTGTTACATTGATGTCAATGGGAGTTGATGGTTTCAAACACTGGCTGGGAGGGGGAAAAAAGGATGAGGGTAACAGCAATAAGATCATGATGTGGCTTTTGCTGCTAATACTCATGTTGTGAGATTATGAAAAAAAAATTAAAGCAATGCCTTAAGTACAGTTGCATTTTCTCCTATATAGTTGTTACAAACAAACTCCCCTCAACATTGAATTGCAACAGTTACAGCTGTTGCCAGTACTAGTAACAGGGCCGGCTCTAGACCCCAGTGCGCCAAGCGCGCGCTTGGGGCGGCATTTTGCCGGCAGGGCGGCAGCCAGCTCCTGCGGACCTTCCACAGTCAGGGCCGGCTCCAGACCCCAGCGCGCCAAGCGCGCGCGTGGGGCAGCATTTTCCCTGGAGGGCGGCAGGTGGGTCCGGCGGACCTTCCGCAGTCATGCCTGCGGGAGGTCCACCGGAGCTGCGGGACAGCGACCTCCCGCAGGCATGACTGCGGAGGGTGCGCTGGTCCCGCGGCTCGGGTGGACCTCCCGCAGACATGCCTGCGGATACTCCACCAGAGCCGCCGGACCAGCGAACCCTCCGCAGCTGCAGGAGGTCCACTGGAACCGCGGGACCGGCAGATCCTCCGCAGTCATGCCTGCAGGAGGTCCGCTGGTCCCCCGGCTCCGGTGCACCTCCCGCACGCATGACTGCTTGGGGCGGCCAAATTGCTAGAGCCGCCCCTGTCTGCAGTCATGCCTGCGGGAGGTCCGCCGGAGGCGTGGGACCAGCAGACCCTCCGCAGGCACGTCTGCCAGAGGTCCCCCCGGAACTGCGGGACCGGCGACCGCCAGACCACGCCCCGCGGCATGCCGCCCTGCTTGGGATGGCGGGATTCCTAGAGCCGCCCCTGACTAGTAATGAAATATCATGTACTGCTGTAACAGTGAAGACAAGTGATCCAGTGGTTAATGTGCTCGACCTGGAACATTGGAGACCAACTGTATTTAAGTCCTTGCCTGGCTACAGGCTAGCCTGTGTGACCTCAGGCTAGTTAACTAGTCTCCCTGTGCCTCAGGCCCCTCTATAAGAATCATAAGGCTGGAAGGGACCTTGTGAGGCTAATTAATCCAGCTCCTGTGCTGAGATACAGCAGAGTAAACCTAGACTTTCCCAGACAGCTGTTTGTCTATGTTGTTCTTAAAAAAACCTCCAGTCACAGGGATTCAACAGCCTCCCTCAGAAGCCTATTTCTATACTTAACTAGCCTTCAAGTTAGAAAGTTTTTCCTAAAATCTAACCTAAATCTACTTCACTGCAGATTAAACGGATTACTTTTTGTCCCACATTCAGTGCTGTGGAGAACAATTGATCAGTGTCCGCTTTACAACAGCCCTTAACATTGGTGAAGATAGTTAACACAGGGTTAGGCAACCTATGGCACATGTGCCGAAGGCTGCACAGGAGCTGATTTTCAGTGGCACTCACACTACCCAGGTCCTGGCCACTGGTCCGGGGGGGACTCTGCATTTTAATTTAATTTTAAATGAAGCTTCTCAAACATTTTGAAACCTTATTTACTTTACATACAACACTAGTTTAGTTATATATTATAGACTTATAGAAAGAGACCTTCTAAAAACATTAAAATGTATTGCCGGCATGCGAAACCTTAAATTAGCGTGAATAAATGAAGACTCAGCACACCACTTCTGAAAGGTTGCCGACCCTGAGTTAACAGGTCCACCCTCACTCTTTTATCATTTTTGTTGCTCTCCCTGGGCTTGCTCCAATTTGGCCACATGTTGCCTAAAGTGTGGTGCTCAGAATTGGAGCTACTGTAGTATTTCACCTGAGGCCTCATCAGACTGGGACAATTACCTCCCCTGTGTTACCATATGCCTGTTAATACAGCCCAAAATGATACTAGCCTTTTTCATAGTTGCATCACATGATTGTCTCATATTCCATTTGTGATCCACTCTAACCCCCAGATCCTTTCCTGCAGTACTACTGCCTAGCCAATTATTCCCCAGATATGGGGATAATAGCACTTCCCCACCATATAGGGCTGTTGTGAGTTGCCCAGATGCTGCAGTAATGGGGTCAAATAAGTGCCTACGAGAGTACAGAAATGAGACATTTAGCCAGTCGTCTAATAGGAAAAGGTCTTCCTCAAAGTAAAGCAAAAAAGCCCGCTGAGGGGAAAATTGATAATGCATTCCATTTAGGGGAAATATGTCCCCAACCCTTCTTCCTGTTCAGAACCATTATCCATGCTTCCCAGGAGACTGCGGCTTCAACTTGTGCTGTGGGGTCTCTAAATTTCACACGCTGGTTTGCTTTAGTATATAAATGAACAGACAGCAAGTGCTACATTATACAATATTCATGCTGTCTCCAGGATACAGCCTCTCTTTTTGTACCACTCACATAATTTTCCACAGCTCGTACATAATGTAAGTGGCAAAGGTGACTTTCATGGAAAATTATAAGATAAATAATGATAGTTCGTGCTTTCTTTCTTGTTAAAGTAATACATGAGTAATTAATTAATTAATGGTCTGCAAAGTCTGTGTGAGAGGTGGCCCTGTGCAGAGCTCCACAATGATGTGCATGGCGTCCCTCATCTTTAATATAGAGAGCTGCCTGCTCTGCCTAAATCCAGAGCTAATGATGGAACCGGGTATGCTGGGATTTGTCATTGCCACAGAGCCTGACTCCATAGCAAGAGAAGAGGGCAGCAGTCTTCTCTATTGCCTGCATATTAGGTGTGGGCCTTGGGTTCTTAGCCAGGCTTTCAGCTAGGAAAAGTTTGGAGCCCCAAATCATAGTTTTGTAGGGAAATATTGCTACCCCTTTTGACCTGAGTGGTTAACTAAAATTGGGGTTTAGTGGTTTGTTGTCATTAGGAGAAACTGATGAAAGTGTCACGTATGTCGTTGGTTCCCTGACCACAGTAGAAATCAAATGGCAGGAGACAGTTTATTTCCTCACAGGTCCAACCCTCTTTCCAGCCAGCACTCCAACCAAAAATTCCCTCTTTAGGCTTTTCTCAGGGTCAAGCTATGAGAGCTTATCTTGCTTTTGGCTTGGCTACACTGGAGAGTTGCAGCGCTGGTGGTGGCTTTACAGCGCTGCAACTCACTCACCGTCCACACTTGCAAGGCACATACAGCGCTGTATCTCCCTGGCTACAGCGCTGGCTGTACTCCACCTCTGCCTGGGGAATAACGACTGCAGCCCTGGTGATGCAGCGCTGGTCTGCCAGTGTGGCCACCAAAAGCACTGTTATTGGCCTCCAGAGGTATTCGGAGGTATCCCAGAATGCCTGTTCAGCCACTCTGCTCATCAGTTCGAACTCTACTGCCCTGGCCTCAGGTGACCCGCCCTTTAAATGCCCTGGGAATTTTAAAAATCCTTTTCCTGTTTGTTCAGCCAGGTGTGGAGTGCAATCAGTGAATCTTTCCAGGTGACCATGCCTCCACACGCCAAACGAGCCCCAGCAAGGAGCAACGGCTGGACCTCATCAGTGTTTGGGGGAGGAAGTTGTGCAGTCCCAGCTACACTCCAGCTGTAGGAATTATGATACCTTTGCGCAGGTATCAAAGGCCATGCTGGAAAGGGGCCATGACCGGGACGTGCTGCAGTGCAGGGTTAAAGTGAAGGAGCTATGGAGTGCCTATTGCAAAGCCCGCGAGGGAAACCGCTGTTCTGGCGCTGCCCCCACGACCTGCCGTTTTTACAAAGAGCTGGATGCGATACTTGGGGGTGACCCCACTGCCAATCCGAGGACCACGATGGACACTTCAGAGCGGGGGGGGAGGAGGAGGAAACCGAGAGTGAGAGTACTGGGGTTGGGGGAGACACCCCAGAGTCCCTGGAGGCATGCAGAGCTCTTCTCAAGCCAGGAGGAAGGTAGCCAGTCACAGCAGCCGGTACTTGGTGGAGGACAAACAGAGGAGCGGGTTCCCGGTAAGCGGCTTTTTATTTTCAGAATGGAAATTTTTCGGGAGACGAGGGAGGGTTCTGCATGCATGCATGAATGCCTAAGTGTGGAATAGCGCATTGATGTGGTCTATCACGTCGTGGTAATCGGCTTCGGTAATCTCGTCAAAAGTTTCAGTCAGAGCGTGGGCAATTTCGCTTGCGCAAGTTTATTGGGAAAGCCACCATGATCCTTGTCCCAGTCAGGCTAACGCGTCCATGCCACTGTGCCGCAAGGGGTGGGGGGGACCATTGCTGCACACAGGCAAGCTGCATAGGGGCCAGGGCGGAATCCGCATTGCTGTAGAAGACCCTCTCGCTCTTCCCAGGTGACCCGCAGCAGCGAGATATCTTCCAGGATCAACTCCTGTGGAAAATGTTGGGAGAGTGTTCAGTGTAGGTGCCCCCTGCAGCTGTTTGCTTTCCCCAATGCACAGAAACCCCAGTACAGCCCTGAAGCAATCAGTCCCCCTTACTCACCATTTTGGGGCTCCTGTGGGTTATGTGCACTCTCTTTGGGATGGGAAAATTATGCTGTTGTGAAGAATGTTACTCCTTCACTGTGTGGGAATAACTGTCTGAGATATAAACAATGCTGCCTCTGTTAAGTGTTGCCTTTTTTGCCTTTCCACAAGCAACCTTGAGTTCTCAGCTGCCTGTGTTATCAACAGCTCAAAGACTCCAAAACCTCCGGAAGAAGCCGCGAAAAAGCAAAGACGACCTGCTGCAAGCAGTTATGGATCACTCTGCCAGAGAGAATCAAAACGTGCAGGACTGGAGGGAAAGGGAAAGCAGGATCTGCCAGAGAAACGCAGCGGCCAGGAAGAAAAGCACAAAGCAGCTGCTAAGCATCCTGGCGCGCCAAGCGGACTCTATCCAGGCGCTCGTAGCCATGCAGACAGAGCACTACCGAGCCTCCCCCCCCCCCGTCCCAAAGCTCTTTCCCTTGTGCCCCAATGTCAGCTCAAAACCCCCTTCCCCAGCATCCAGGTTCTTACTACCACCAGCTGCCTCCAACACCTGTACGTTCACCAACCAGCCCTGAGAACTACGACCCTTAACCTCTGCACTCAACCCCCATCACCATGCAGTATAGGCATCCTGAAGTGCAGCAGTCATTGCACAGCACTCCAGACAGGACATATTCAAACCTGTGACTGCACAGTTCCCCACCCCACCCCCCCTGCCCTTTTAGGTTCCCAAAATGTTGTGTGTCTGTCAATAAAGTTATTTTCTTTTCAATAAATGAATTCTTAGCTTTGAAAACAGTCTTTATTATTGCAGAAAGTCAAAGATACCTTAGCCCAGGAAAGAAACAGGCACTGCAAATCACCTTAGGAAAAACAGATTCCTACTAACATTGTAATCACTGCACTTCACTCCCGTGCAAGGCACCAAACATTACTGTTGGTTTTCAGCCTCAAATTCCTCCCTCCAGGGATCCCTAATCCTTGAAGCCCTTTGCTGGGCCTCTCTAGTAGCCCTGCTCTTTGGCTGTGCAAATTCAGCCTCCAGGCGTTGAACCTCGGCGGTCCATGCCTGACTGAATCTTTCACCCTTCCCTTCACAAATATTATGGAGGGTACAGCACGCGGATATAACCGCGGGGATGCTGCTTCCCCCCAAGTCTAGCTTCCCATACAGAGATCACCAGTACCCCTTTAAACGGCCAAAAGCACACTCCACAGTCATTCGGCACTGGCTCAGCCTGTAGTTGAACTGGTCCTTGCTCCTGTCAAGCTTCCCTGTATACAGTTTCATGAGCCACGGCATTAACGGGTAAGCGGGGTCTCCAAGGATCACAATGGGCATTTCAACGTCCCCTACTGTGATCTTCCAGTCTGGGAAAAAAGTCCCTGCCTGCAGCTTCCTCAACAGGCCAGTGTTCCGAAAGATGCGTGCATCATGCACCTTTCCAGGCCAGCCTGTGTTAATGTCAATGAAACGCCCACGGTGATCCACAAGCGCTTGGAGAACCATAGAGAAATACCCCTTCCGATTAACATACTCGGACGCTAGGTGGGGTGGTGCCAGAATAGGAATATGCGTCCCATCTATCGCCCCTCCACAGTTAGGGAAACCCATTTGTGCAAAGCCATCCACAATGTCCTGCACGTTCCCCAGAGTCACGGTTCTTCTTAGCAGGATGTGATTAATGGCCTGCAAACTTGCATCAACACGATTCCAATGGTCGACTTTCCCACTCCAAACTGGTTCCCGACCGATCGGTAGCTGTCTGGAGTTGCCAGCTTCCAGATTGCAATAGCCACCCACTTCTCCACTGTCAGGGAAGCTCTCAATCTCATGTCCTTGCGCCGCAGGGTGGGGGGCGAGCTCAGCACACAGTCCCATGAAAGTGGATTTTCTCATCCGAAAGTTCTGCAGCCACTGCTCGTCATCACAGACTTCCATGACAATGTGATCCCACCACTCAGTGTTTGTTTCCCGAGCCCAAAAGCGGCGTTCCATGGTGCTGAGCATTTCCGTGAATGCCAGAAGCAATTTAGTGTCATACGCGTCAGGTGACTTGCTATCATCGTCAGACTCCTCATCACTTTGGATCTTAAGGAACAGCTCAACTGCCAAACGTGATGTGCTGGCGAGACTCGTCAGCATACTCCTCAGCAGTTCGGGCTCCATTTCCCACAGAAATCACGCTGCACAGAAACCGTTGAGAGAGTCAAGATGGCGCCAAACATGGACGGAACAACAGGGATTGCTGGGATGTGAAGCGATGCATCACGAGGTGTTGGGACAGGAAGCAGAATGACCTGCACCCTCCGCCCCCTTCCCACAACCCACGGCGCCAAAATGGTGCCAAAATGGGACAAGGAGCTCTGTGGGATAGCTGCCCATAATGCACCACTCCCAACACCGCTGCAAATGCTGCAAATGTGGCCACACTGCAGCACTGGTAGCTGTCAGTGTGGCCACACTCCAGCGCTTTCCCTACACAGCTGTACGAAGACAGCTTTAACTCCCAGCGCTGCACACCTGCAAGTGTAGCCAAGCCCTTCGTCTAAGGCTTCTTTGCTACTTTGCATGCTCCTGTGGTGCTTCTGCCTGCTATCACAAACACACAGATGCAATCAATTCAATCCCCTGTCCCGTATTTACCTTCAGCCCCTAGTGAAACTCCTCTGCCCACACAGTTAGTTCAGAGTCTTGAATGGCCTTAAAATTAAATGCAACCTGTGCTTTAGGCACTGGCAACTATTGTTTCAACTATCTCTAAACTAAAGGGTATTTAATTGTTCCCCCATTTAGCCTGAAAGGAAGGAAGCTGCCCACTATCTTCTACAAGTGTCTCCTTCCTTCCACAGAATAACAATGTGTTTTTAAAAATATAAGTAATTCCGTCCTTGTTTGCACAATGTTCTTCCAGCTCGCAGTCCTTTCATAGTAATGCTGGTGTCAGAGTTCTGGGACGCAGATAGAGGGGTTAATGGAGTTTGACTCACAGGCACTGGTAACCCGCTCAAGATGGTGGTGAAACTTGGTCCATAGCTCCCTACTGAATCAGGCACAGAAGCAAAAATGTGCAAGTGCCCTAAACAGTCTCAATCCTGTAAACATGTTTCACTTTGCAAGTGTGAGTGGTTCCACTGAAGTCAACAAGACTACTCTTGTGCATAAACTTATGCATATGTGTAAGTATTTGAAGGATCAGTACCTAAGGTAAGTGAATCCACACAAGCCAAGTTGCAAGATTTGGACCTAAAAGGAGAAAGCCAAAAGGCAATGGATAGAGATACACCATATACACAGAGTGATCAGGGTGGTGGCAGACATCTCATGTTAACTCAATATTGTTTTTTATTTGTCTTAATTTTCTAAACAATTGCCCTCACTGATAGGAATACATTTTTTTAAAAATCACTTTTTGCCTAATTTATAATTTTTCAAGTCAACACTTATTAATTGCCCTTGCCTGGTACATATTTAACATTTTCCCAATTTCTCTTTTAGAATTTATTTCATTCATCACTGTTGTCTGTTCCATTTTATGATACTTTTGCCTACTTTCTAGCAAATTTGCCAGAAGCTGGGAATGGGTGACACGGGATGGATCACTTATGATTATCTGTTCTGTTCATTTGGCATCTGGCATTGGCCACTGTCGGACTAGATGGACCTTTGGTCTGACCCAGTATGGCCATTCTTATGTCAATATATTTGCCTTTTGCATGTGTGGGAGAGAAGAATGAAGGAAAGCAGGCATTTATTTGTGATTTTATTTATTTTGCAGACCTCTGCTCAGTTTTATTTTCTCCCATAACAGGCTGTACAAGTGTCTCAGTGCTTGGTAGGAATCCTGCCTCTCCTCTAGCTCCCCCAAACTCATGTCATCCAGCACTGCCAACTCTTGTGCTTTTATCACAAATCATGTGATTGTTGATATATTTCTGAAAGCCCCAGCTCCTGGAGGCATGTGGTTAGGTGAGGATCTCAGCTTTCCTTAGAGGAAAAACTTGAATCTGTGACACAAGAGCAGGCCAAAGGCTCAGACACCATTAGGCAAATCAAATGAACCTTTCGTTTACTAATTTTAAGCACGACTTGGAGGGCCCCACTCCTTATTGTTATACACTTGGGGTCGCCAACACTAGCGACCAACCGCAGCAATACAAACGTCACGAGTCAGGCGACCGCAAACCACGAGACTGGCTTTACAACCAGCCACCAGGCTCTTTCCAAAGCCGAGCACTCGGGGCTCCCCGCCTGCGCCCTCAGCCCGTTCCGAGCGGCAGCGGGGCTGCCCGCGCTCGCGCTGCCCCTGCCTGGCGCGCCCACAGAGCCCCGGTCTCGCGGCTGCTGGCACCCACCCCCAGCGCTCCCCCGAAAGGCAGGTTCTACTGCCCCACGACGCTCCACGGCGCATGCCCAACAGGAACGTGCCGGGGGCGGTTCTTCACACGGCAGCCCCGGAAATAAGCCGGTCAGCTGACCGGAAGCTATGGAGCAAAGCAAGATGGCGTCTCCTAAGAGCGCGCCTAAGGATGCTCAGGTAGCGGGGGGCTCCCAGTGGGGGCGTCGCGGGCCGGGCTGGGTGGAGGTGCTCGGCGGCTGCTCAGGCGAAGGAGCGCGGAGAAGCTGGGGGCGCCAGCCCCAAAGCGGTGTGTGCCCAGCCCCTGGCGCCCTTGGCAGCGGGGTGTTAGCGCCGGATCTGATGGACTCACGCTGTGTTTCTCTTCCCAAACGCAGGTTATGGCCCAGATCCTGAAGGACATGGGGATCACGGAGTATGAACCCCGGGTGATCAATCAGATGTTGGAATTCGCGTACAGTAAGTTGCGCACGTGCTACCTACAGAACACACTGCGCTGCCTTCCCGGTGTGACCTCCCCTAGCCGGTACTGGGCACCTCTCTCACACAGGCTATTGCAGAAGTGGAGGAGCTTCGGAGAAAGTCAGTTAGGATGATCAAAGTCCTGGGAAAACTGGAGACCAATAAGAGGGACTGTTAGTATAGTAAACTTTGTTTCAGGGTTTAAACCAATTTCTGATTAGCAGAGATCAGGATGATCTTATGTCATTGTCTGAAGCATCTGGTTCTGGACACTTGCAGACAAAATACTGGATTAGGTGGACTGCTGGTCTGATCCAGTGTGGCAGTTTTCGTGTTCCTAATTCTCCAATGTATGGAACAGAAAAAAATAATTGGATGTTTAGAAGGTTTGTGGCGCAGTGTGTTGCTGCTGTAGAGTTTCACCTGTGGAATTTTTGGCTCCAATCTTAGCATGAGAACAAAAGTGAAAATGAGTCCATTGCCATTTATATATATATATATATATATATAAACCCACCACATTATTTGGCACAATTTCAGATGTTGCTGATGAGATGCCCTGGACTGTGGCACAAGTGGGAGTGATATTGCATGCTAGGCTTCATGTACATAAACAAATGCCTGATAGAAAAACTTGTACTGTCTTGCACAAGCCATTGCTGTTAGCTTTTCAGTAAGCACAATTGTTTAAAAAAATGTTTTGAAGGAAAAGAGGAACTGTTGGAAATAAAACTAGATGGGTATTTAAGGATTTATTTTTGTCACACTTGATAAATGTATTGTTGATTGTGATGAGACAAATTGATCTTTTGTTTCATGGAATGTGTATCAGGAAATAATATTGTTGCATAGTTTCTGGAAAACGTGTAGAGTACATGAACTTTTTACTAAATTTTTGTGAAAAGAGGTTATTTTTTAGACATGTTCAGGGGGAGATATTCCTTTTTGTTCTTCAAAGGGTATGTGACTACTATATTGGAAGATGCAAAAATTTACTCAAGTCATGCTAAGAAGTCCAGTGTTGATGCAGATGATGTGAGACTAGCAATCCAGTGTCGAACAGACCAGTCATTTACCTCTCCTCCCCCAAGAGATGTAAGTAAAGCTTATTCAGAGAATCATAATATAACAAAAGAATGTATGTATTGATAACTATTTCCCCTTTCCTCCCCCTAGTTTTTGCTAGATATTGCAAGACAAAAGAATCAGACCCCCCTGCCATTGATAAAGCCGTATTCTGGACCCAGACTGCCACCTGATAGATACTGTTTAACAGCTCCAAATTACAGACTTAAGTCCTTGCAAAAAAAGGTAAGAGTTTTATGAGCCAAATGGGATTTTTGTTTGATAATGACATTTTATTAAACATGATGCTCAAATTATTCAGTTTTTCTCAAGGTACAAACGTAGGTGCACATACTAGTAGAGATTTCTGGGTGCTAAAGTATATTGAAATTAATTCTGTTTTTAATTAATTCTGCAATTGTCTAAAATTACCTACTGCGTACAGATATTCTTTCCACCAATTACCTTTTAATAGTGTGTGTAAAAGAGGCTGTGTTTAATGGTTATCACAAAGGATTTCAGGTTAGGTGTATCCTGGTGGACCATTCAGTCAGCTCAGCTGGAATATTGGGTAAAAGGCAGAAAGTCATCTTTGTTCAGACACAGAATCTGAACAAAGCTATTCTGGATAAACAAATTGCTAAAGTGAAGACTTATCCTTTGGTTAGATTCTTTTTGCATAGGCCAAAGCAATGGCTTACTGTACTGAAAAAGCAAATCAAAATAAATTGTATTGCTTCTTATTAATGTAATAATAGTATTTGTTGGTCACATATGTGACGGGTTGGATCACAGAAACCCTCCTGGGAGCTGCCAACTGATGTGCCAAGACTACCTCTGCTCCTGTTTTCCCTGCCAGCTCAGGACTCCAGCACCCTGTCTTGCTGAGCCAGACACTCCCATCTGCTCCAACAAAGACCCAGAGTCTGAATTACTTGCCCCAAAACTACAGGTTTACCTGAAAGCAGCTCACAGAAGTGTGCTTGTCTTTGACACCCAGAAGCCCAACTCCCAATGGTGTCTAAACCCAAATAAATCCCCTGTGTAGAATCCAGTCACAAAATGGAGATTCGGAATCACATGGGCAAGTCACATGCCCATGCATGACTCAGGACTTGCAGGTAGCAGCCATTAGCCACATGCTACCTTGAACGTCCTCAGGTAAACTTCTTATGTGGAGTCTTCCAAGCTCTTTTGTCTGTTAAGTGCTTCCAGATTGAGCACTTAACTTGCACATTCGTGTCCCAAGAAGTGACCAAATGTCCTACGAAGGCTACTTAAAAATCAAGTATACAGCCAATGTTCACAACATTTGTAACTTTGAATACAAAAATGATACATGCATGCAAATAGGATTAATGCATTCAGTAGATCATAACCTTTGAGATCTGTTACATGGCATATGTACCATAAAACACATTCTAAGCATATTTCCATAAAGCCTTATAGGAGGTACCGTCACAACGTATACAGTGAATAGTACAATAATTTTCAGTATTACTCAAAACTAGCAATGCAGTTTCGGTATAAATGATTGGTTAGTAGTTTTAACTACAATATTAAAATTGGTTAGTGCTACCACAATATTAAAACACGGCTATAAATGTAGCAACACTTCCCTTGTAAACACTACCCGAGTAACAAATTTCATCCTGAGACAAAACAAAGTTTTAGATGGCCTTAGTCTGTAAGTGGTGTGTTTAAAATTAAATATTTAATGTAATTTATTTTACACTTGTATAACTCAAACAGCTTAAGTTTTTAAAAGATAGTTTTTGAACTTTTGTGCATTTCTACTGGGATGTAGCTCACAGTGTGAGGAGTTTGAGAACCTCTGTCCCAGTGGGTAAATTCTGTGACATAAGTGTTGCATTGCAATAGGCTGTGCATGATCACATGTTCATATTTTGTTACTCTTCCATGTTGCAGAGCGTTCATATGCTATCATAGACATAATCAATGATTCTTAACACTGAAATGGTGATTCTAGTCTGAATGCATATATTCTGTCTCTACAGGTCTCTTCCTCTGCGGGAAGAATAACAGTACCCCGACTAAGTGTTGGTGCTGTAAGTAGTAGACCTAGCACGCCTACGTTAGGTAAGAGAGAGAGCTCAGTTATGGTTTGCCATATTGACCTTGCTTAGAAAAAACTTTAAATCTATGGAGCAGTTCTGAATTTTGAAAAATATTCTTACGTGTTTAAAAACCTTCTTGGAGTATGTTTTAAGGAACAGTAGATAACATCCAACTCACCATTTCAATGAACTTTGATATCCTAACAACCTAATGGGTTTTTAGAAAAGTGTAATGGAAGTTAAATGAAAATAAGTTTCTCTGTAAATTACCAAAGCTAGACCATTTGTATTTAGTATCTAGGATGATACCATTCTTGTCTTTCTGACCTGTTCTATAAAATGGAAACTGTAGCACTTTTTCAGGAGAGAAAAATGAACTAGTTGAATGACTTTTTTTAAAACACAAACTGCATTCTGAGGAGGGCTTACACCCTGAACTATATAGATTGAAACATTTTTACTGACTGAGCTATTTTGAACCAGATATATACATGTAACTGTGCATGTCTACCTCTGTGAGTGCCTGTGCTTGTTGCCACCTGAGAGTTTCACTGTTAGTGTTCATACTCAAATGTATGCATGCTGCTGCACACAGCTTTCTCTGCATATCTGGCCATCATTAGGATCTAGATCAAACCTAGCCATGAAATATCAATGTATATTGATATACCTCTACCTTGATATAACGCTGTCCTTGGGAGCCAAAAAATCTTACCGCGTTATAGGTGAAACCGTGTTATATTGAACTTGCTTTGATCCACCGGAGTGCGCAGCCCTGCCCCCGAGAGCACTGCTTTACCACGTTATATCCAAATTCGTGTTAGATCGGGTGGCATTATATCGAGATAGCGGTGTATCTCTTTTCTATATGAAAGTAGCAAGTTCAGTCTTTGAAGACATTTTATGTAATATAAAGAGTTGTATATTTACCTGCACTGAGTCCTCAAATGAAATCATTGTGTATTTCAGGAACTCCTTCAGCACAAACAGTAGCTGTTTCAACAAAAGTTGGCACTCCGGTATCGCTGACAGGTCAAAGGTTTACTGTACAAATCCCATCCTCTCAGACAACAGTCAAATCAGGTATAACATAAGATGTCTTGAGACCTACACCACTTCTTCTTCTTATAAAACCACATATATTGGTTATTTTGGTTTACTTTTATTGAGGAGCAAGAGATCTGCATGGTGGATCTAGAGGTTCTAACCCTATTAATGACCCTGTGGTTAATGTGATGCCACAGGATGGAATTTTTTTCTTCCATTTGCTCTTTTAAAAACCTGGGGGGAGGGAGGGGGAGAGAGAGACACACACCCACCCACCCACTCAGAAGGCATTAAGCTTGCCTTTTCAACTTTATTTTGGTCCTCAATTCTTTAGTCTTAATATAACCAGTACAAATGTATCAAAGCCATTGTTAGTTTTACTTGGCTATTGAAATAATTCACTTTCTGCTACTAAACAATTACAAATTCTCTTAATTATCTCTTTATCAGTAAAATCATCATAGATCCTACTTCAACAAACATAAACAGCAAAAATGCCCTTTAAGGACTAAGCCTATTTAAAAACAAGCAACCAGAGTACTAATACTAACAAAACCTGAAGGAAACAATATAGCAAATTTTCATTTAAGCTTTGCAACAAATCCACAATTATGTGATGGAAACTTTATTGAACATTAATGAAAATAAACAGGAATATTAGCATGCAGCACAACTTTCTACTTTGGGGTATTACATGTTTTATAATTGGAAACTATATTTTTATTAGCTTGAAACACTAAATGCTCTTTCTGAACAGGACCTGAAGTTGTATACTTGTGTGGTGATGCTGGCAGCTAATAAACTTTTTCTTTTCCTTTTAAATGCAGCAACGCCTACTACACCTACAGTTCAGAATGTTCTGATTAATCCTTCATTAATTGGATCAAAAAACATTCTGATTACTACAAATATGATATCACAGAATGCAGCCACTGAGGCAAATCCATTGAAAAGGAAGCATGAAGATGATGACGATTATGATAATTTATAAAGGGATACAGTCCAGTCTCCATACTTTTTCAGAGGTGTGATTCATATTGAGTCTGATGCCGAGTTGGAACTTGCCAAAATGTTGTTCACAAATTGTGGACAGAAAATGTGTAAATATTCAGAGTTAATGGAATCAGGAGAAGAATGATATTGCTAGAACGATGCTGCAATAAAAGCTGTTTTTTAACCTTGTCTGTGATTCAAAATCTCTTTTGGTGCTTGCTCACCATGATGTTCATTATTATTCAGGGTTTCTGTCTTGTACCATAGTTATGTACGTCGTTCCCTCTCCTCTTGACTGTCTCTCGTGTAATTCAAATAGAAATGCTTGAAGGTTTGACGAGTTCAATTTCTGCCAGATGCTTTTCTTACTATACTGTTTAAGAGAATTTTAAAAAAGGATTCAGAGGTAGGTGTAGAATTTGAAAGGACCATTTTTTTAAACTAGGTTTGAAGTTGGTGTCAATTTTTAAATAACCGGGAAAAAGTGTTGGTTTAGTTCTTAAGAACATTCTTTTTCTGCTCCTGAACTGCTACTCCTAATCTGTCTCTTCAGATGAAGTGTTTTCATGCCACCCCAAATCTGGAACACCATAATTTACCTTGTTGCATATTGTTTTTAATATATCCTCCCATTCAACTGCAGCTGCCTATTAAGCTTGTCTGCAGTGATCCCTAGCTTGAGTTGCTACAAAGAGTTTAGAACATCATGGATGGTGGAGGAGGGAAGTACATAATGGCAGTGGCTTTGATTTTTAACTACCTACTTTGTGCTGTTCACAGGATCCTAATGTACCTAGGGATAAGAGACAGACTAACAAATTTAGCCTCTGTTAAAACAGATGAGCAAATAGTTTTATTAAGTGTCAATCAGTATTAACTTTCTTTGAAAAATATTCACTGTAGCCATTGAAAAACTGTTGGATTGTACTATTTTATGCAAAGAGGAGGTAGTATTTCAGATAAATGAACCCCTTTTTCCTGGAATATGGTCCAACCTTTGTTACTGTGCAACTGCTTACTCTTAAGCTATGTGCAGGGGTGTAGCTGTATTGGGTCTCAGGATAACTGAGCTCTTTTGTCTCATCAGCAGAAGTTGGTCATGTACCTTGTTACTCTTAAGCTAAAGTTAGTAGAGTAGATTTGTTTAAAGACAGTGAATGTGCAACTTGTACTGTTTGATTACTACTGGAAGTGGTGAGAATTAATATAGCAATACTGTGGTAGGACATATGACAATCATTGGACAGAGCCCTCTAGCTAAAGGTGACTAAGCCCTGTTTTCAAACTGGCTAAACATTTGGGCTTTTACAAAATAGATTTCTGGTAGCTTCATTATTAAAATGATCATTGCTTGCAGGGTCGTATTTTCTTTCAAGCCATCTCTTGTGAGAGCTGAAATAGCTGACATCTTGTCAGTTGTCTGAAATGGGCCATCTTGATTATCACAAGTTTTTTTTCCCCTCCTGCTGACAATAGTTCATCTTAATTAATTAGCCTCTTAGAGTTGGTGGCAACTTCCACCTTTTCATGAACTCTGTGTGTGTGTATATATATATATATATTCTTACTGTATGATCTATTCTATGCATCTGATGAAGCGAGCTGTTGCCCATGAAAGCTTATGCTCAAATAAATTTGTTAGTCTCGAAGGTGCTACAAGTACTCCTGGTTCTTTTTGCGGATACAGACTAACACAGCTGCTACCCTGAAACCTATATAAAGAAACTTATCCTGCATCTTCAGTTTTGTATTTTTTGGCTGATACTCAATGGGAGGGATGTTTTTCCTAGTATACTGTCTAGTTTGGTGCAAGGCACACCATATGAAGTGGAGAGTCTCAGCATTGGAGCAATTAGATGCACAAGTTAGCTATTAACAGTGCTCGTGCAAGAAGCCACTTTGACCACTTTCAGTAGCATAGCTGCAGCATGCAGCACTGGGAAATGCTGGAAGATCATTCAAATTGCTTTAGTTAATGTTATGTCAGATCCTGACCCTGTTGCAGCAATAACTACCTAGCATTCCACAAGTCAGTGCTGTAAGCTAATCACCCCTAGAAAGTAGCTTCTAGATTGCAGTTTTAGTAACTGTAGTCAGCCAAAAAGTCACATACCAATCTAAGGAGTGTTCCAAAGTGGAAGAAGAGTAGGGCTGAAGTGTCAAGGTTTTCCCCACTCAAGGAAGACCCTGAGCATTTCAAAATGTACGAAGATGTGACTGGCAATTTGCGCAGATACCAAGGGAAAGAATTCTGTTAGTAACTCGTAGCCCATCTCCAGCAGTTGGAGATGTTTTGCTACTGTCTGTCACTGATGGTCACATGCCACATAGGCAGTCCCCCCTCCATAAAAACAAAAAACCACCCAAGAACAACTTACAAGCTCAGGCTTGTAGCCAGTTTTTTTTTTTTTTTGGCTCACTGCTGCCCTTGGAAAGCTGTTCCAGAACTTCACTTCTCATGTTTGTTCAGAGAAGTCAAATTACCATAGCAGAACTACTAAGTACCTGCAGAAGAGGGGTTTTAGCTCATGAAGTTAACAGCCATCCATTCTTTTACAACTGTATGCATTTGAGGTATATTCTCCCTAAAGGATAACTGCTTATTTGAGTCACAGTCATCCTCTGGCAAAGGAGCCATCTGTACATTAGATTAGCTAGAGCATGCTGCACTGCTTCAGCCTCAGCAGGCCCTGTAGTTTAGTTCCTGGCATGGACAATGTAAGAACCCAAGGTGCTGTAGTAAAACAGGAGCAAGTACAGCTGGCAGTACTTTTTCCTTGTAGGTTAAGAGGAATAGAGTTAGACAATGCCATTTGTGTTCCCTGTTCTTTCAAAGTGTAGCTATTGAACAATACTATTAGCTATTGAGCCCTGTACTTGGTTGGAGCAGTTGCTGGAAGTTTTACTAACTACATCCATTGGAGTACAATTGGGCATGTAGTCAGAGAAGAACTTTGATAGTTGCAGTTATCCCACTGACATGATCAAACTCCATTGCCTAGTCAGATCAGCTTGGGTTAGGAAGTTACTGAGGCTCTGTAGAACAGGTGCTGTTAGAATCGCTCAGGAGATAATGCACTGAGAGCTTATACATTTTCATACTTCTTTATTAAAGCTACAAAAATTAAAATAGGTTAAAATTACTAATATTCACAAAACACAAGGGCTAGTGAGAGTCATTTTATTAATGAGGCACCAGTGGCCTAGAGGGAGCACACCCACTGACAAGTTTGTTGTGCTAGCTAGTTTTAAGACTACAAACAGTGCCTCACTGAGATAAAAGCACCATGAGGGCTCACATGGAAACTTGGGCAGAAATTCCTTTTTCTGCATTTGAAGAAAGGGCCAGTGACCAGTGCAATTCAAAATGATCTTCTAAGAACACTGCAGGTAAAACTGTTCACAGTTCAGGATGCAACTGGAATGCGTGGGTTAGATAAGTCTACTCTGCTCATTTAATATTCCAAAGAGAAAGTAGCACTTCCCTCCATTGTTCTGGTACAGCGAACATCTGCTCAGGCAGATCTAGACAAACAACCCAGGGAGAGCTGCTATGCCTTGACACCCATATCATAGCCAGCACCTGAGACTTGTTTCTTCTGAAGTTTTATTTTGTAGCAATAGATCCTGTTAATCATGTAAGAGTTAATGTTTGAGGTGGAAAAGGAAGTGCAACATGGTAACATTAAAAGTCACAGGTAGTCTCTTTTGCCCTCAGTTGTCCTCCTCTTTGATGGGGGTACAGCCAGAGAAAAAGCTGGTGCTACTACTCAACATTCGCTTCTTCTTCTTCACTAGTGGCAGTTGGTTCTCCTGGGACTCTACATCTCCATTGATTAAGAGTGCAGCTGTGTTGGCCTTCTTGACAAACACATCTTGCTCAGTGATCTCTTTCAGGACCTGGTAAGAAAATGAGGCTATTAGCTTGAGTTGCCAGAGCACTCAAAGAAACCAGGCAATCCTCCCCGAGACTTGAAGACATCCACAATTGCCAGCTGCCTTTCCCCAGTCACTAATGGTAATCCACAGAAGCTACTCTATTTTCTTTACTTTACATATCAAAACCCTAAAGAGATTTATAAAATGGAGCAGAAAGAGAAAAGTTGGATGGGAGGGAGCCGAATCCAGTGTACCTAGTTGGCATACGGACACTGGGAATCAGTTAGGGTGAGGTTGAGCCAGGTAAAGGGCCAACATGTCAATGGCTTATTTGAGAGCAAAAAAGGTCTAGTTCTCCCAGGTTGCTCAGAAGGTTAGGGATAAGCAAGAGGCAGAGGCAGTGAAATTGTCTCCGTGAATTTTCTCCTGATTTAGTGCCCACTGCTAGCCAGGAACAAGATACGGCAGCCAGTGGCTGGAAATCAATTCCACCCAGGCTCCCCCATTTCTGATTTGTACCTTCTTGGTTGGAGTGATACATATTGGTTCAAAGAAGGTCTCCCCAGCAGTCACTTCAGTAGGATCTTCCAGTTTGAAGGATCCTTCAGAATCTCTTGTTTGGTCCTCACTCACAGGACCATCCTGAGGGACAGACAAGCACATTAGCCTAGTCCAATGCTGCCCCATCAATAAATCTTATTTAGGAAATAGACTTATGGATCCTAGTATTTTACTTCCCCTTGCTGTGAACAGCAACTCTAGAGAAAGTGGCATGGGCACTAGAAGGCACATGTTATCGCCTTGAAGAACCAGTTGCCTTATAAGGGATCAAAAAAATCAGCTAATTTTGCTTTCTAGGTTACGGGGGGGGAGAGGAGGAGGAGGAGGTTTGGAGCAGAAGCCTCCCAGTACCAGACTGCTAGTTAAATGCAAAAGGCAGATAGGGCTACTGTTTGGAATTTCAAATGTCCAGGATGGTTTGTGAGGTCGCTAAAACCAGTAAGTTCCTCGTTGGATGTTTTTAAAAAGCTGTAAATAAATGAAGTGGAGTAAGTTTTTTGTACAGTTTGGACCAGAGGCACAAGTTCATATCTGCTACCAAGCAGAAGGGACTACCATTACCTATCCTCTGAGAAACATCTTCCAGGTTGCAGCAAGTTAACCCAAAAGACTGGAGACCAGTAGGAAGACTCCCACATTCATATACTTTAATCCTGCAGGATGGCAAAGCAGGTGGAGCTACTAACATGGCAAGATACACCAGGTGGATTATACTCAGTGACATTTACAATTGTTTCCAATATAGGGATAGACCTTACGTTGCCAAGTTGTGTGCGTAGGCACCACTAGCTTGTGGATGCCCTTTCTGAATTAGATTATATGGAAGTTATCGGGTAGCTGTTGGGTGCATCCAGCACCAAGGTCCAAGTGCCAAATGCAGTAGTACTCACCAGCAGGCCAGAATCACGGTTTCTACATTTTGTTGCATCACAGTTACAGCCTGCGGTACAGCCTAGCTTCTGCTTCCTGCAGCCACACTGCCTGTTTCCACATCGGCCCCGGCAGGAACACTTAAGAGAAGAGAGCTCAAGGTAATAACAGTTCCACTGCTGCAGGGCTGTCTCTAGATAGCCACAGCAGTCAGAGGATCTTTACCAGTGCTAGTACTGGACACCAAATTGCATAAGTTACCATGACCCTCACCTCATGCCACTCTATCCCCAGAAAAGAGATGCAAGTGATCATGTGACCCACTGAGCCATCTCCCGGGGTAGATGTTCATTCTGAATAGGAGTGTTTCAGCACCATCACAATAACTTTCATCACCTCACCAGGCCAAATTCAAGCTTGAGACCTCTCCATGTCCCCATTACACATGCCAGCCTCACTCACAGGTCTAAGTGCATGAAACTAGAGTTTCTCCCAGATAAAGCTAATGCACATCCCAGTTCAGAAGTAAAAGGGCTACATTGGTTTTGTGGCACAGTTTTATATTCCAAGTGTGAAGTATCATCAGCCACTCTCACCCCTGGAGGTTCTGAAAGTGCCAAGTTTTTAAATGAGGTTTGAGCACAGCAGTTCAGAATTACAAACTCCCTTTGATGCCAAGCAGCAGTTTCAATGCAGATGGCCCCCACCCTTCAGATCAGTTGAGGAGCCTGACACATCTGCAAGCTACATGCAGAGTATAGATTTTACACAAGTGTATCTGTCAAAAAGAGAAGAGTTGAGGGAGAAGGCAGTCAACCTTCATAGGGGATCAGAGCTCTGGCTTTGGGGAAATTGAAGCTTAGAATGGCCCACTAGTTCTTACTGACTTAAGTGTTCAGCACATGCAAGCTCGGTCCACACTGCTTCTCCCTCAAAAATCTTAGTGGAGAGCAAGAGCCTGAACAAGGTATCACTACGGGAACCAGGAAGGAAGGGGAAGTTCCCACAAAGTTTAACGCATCTCTCTACCTCCCAAATGCTATTCTTTAATTGTATGCATGTGCTTCATTTGGTACCCATCACTGCTTGTGGAGAAAGCTGCATGGTACCAGTGTCATCAATATTTTTGCCTCTATCATCTCCCACTCTACCTCACTCATCTTCTTTTCTGCCCCCCTTTCCCAATCTACATGTAGTGCTTAGTGTTCCACACCCATCTTCTCCCCGCAGCTTCTTTGGCATCACACCATAGCTGGGACTGTCTGCAGAGGGACTTTGCAATCCTAGCCAGCTTCTTTCTGGAACAGCCACATGCACAAGCATAGCAGTTCAGAGAGTTACAAACTCCTTTGATGCGCAAGATGTACAGCTGCCCTGGAGCACTTGCTATTTTTGCTATCTAAAAAGTGTTCAAGTGGGTGGCAGACAAACCATCCATCCAAAGTACTACTGGCCACAACTAAATGCCCTCTGGTGCTGCTGGAGTGAGTGGCTTTTGCTTCAGAATGCCAGTGCAAACCCCACAGTTCAGCTGCGTTTCATTCTGCATGTGCCAAGCAGCATCATGACACATGTAAGTGGTCCCCTCAATCAGAGCTAGTAACCCAAGCCGGAGGCAGAGAAAGGTAACTGGATCATACCCCTGATAGGCTTTTCTTGGATCCTTTGGCTGCTTTTATCGGCACCCACTCTGCATCATCCATCTCCCCTCCAGACTCCTCAGATTCAGAGAACAGCTCTTGCACATCCATTTCTGGTGTCTGTGCACGGGGTTTTGCAGTTGTCTGACGGCGAATCTTTGGCTACAGATGAAAATTAGATGGTTTGAGGTCTCAAACGTGTCAGAATTTGAACTACTCCAGAGTCCCAGCAACATATCACACCCAGCTTACTTGAACAGCTAAGAGAATTGCAGGACCAGGGAGGTGCCAAGTCATCAGGTTGGCAGGGATTCTTAACAGTTCAAAGCAGCAGCTGGTTTAGCTTATTATCTTTAATGGTGCACTGCCCCATGCTACGCAGCTATAAAAAAGTGATCCTAAATCACCACATGATTCCTTCCAATAGCTAGTGGTTAGCATATTGGCAGGCCATAGACTATACTTGATTTCTGGTTTCTTGCTCCCTGGCTCAGCAAACGCTGGCAGTGCTGCAGAGGAAACAGCCTGCTTATGAGGGTGGGGACAAGGTAAACTGTATCAACATACAAGGTGTGCCAGCTTCCTTTAGACAGAAGAGGAGCAACAGTGCCAACCGGTTACAAAAGGATTCTAGTTCTTTTCTAAAGAGGAGGATAGGGAGAATCCTTGGGGCCTGCCTAGGGCAGATGATGCATCTACCCCAGTCTTCAGAACAAATAAGCTTAATAAAGCAACTCAGGTGTAAGAAGGAAGTTCGAAAGATTTGTTAGTCAGTATCTTTATCCATACAGAGCCTGATCATCCACAGAGAAGTGTGGCAATTAGCACATGGCAGTTGTTTACCTTGGGTGGAATATAATCAAAGGGAGAATCTGGGGACTGAGTCGGCATTTGCTGAATGTGTCGGAGCTTCTGTCCGCTGGCAATTTGGTGGAGTATTAACTTCTGTTAGAAAAGAAGATGAATTTCATTGCATCATAAGTAGCCAAACCTAACAAATCGTGCCACCAATAAGCTGCCAGATGGCTATGCACACACCTTTCCCTACCTGTTTGAGGGACTCATTCTCCTGGAGAAGCTCTTGGTTCTTCTCACAAAGTTCCCTCATTTTCTCAAGTTCTTCATCCTGTTCACAAGAAAGGATGAAATCTGTAGGGTTATTTAGGGTCGGAGAGGTAGAAACTGCTTCCAAACTTCTAGCAGATTGTTTAAGTCAGGAGGAGGTCTTGCTCAATGCCTAGGAGTGCTCTGCGTCTCCACATCCACAGAGGTGGCCTCTTCACCATTCTCCAACAGGAGACTGGGCCTTCAGTTTTGAGATCAGGAAGAATACAAGCCTCACCGTCAATTAACTTCCTCTATCCTACCAAACAGGCCAACAGTTCCCTCTTCTCATGTTACGGTCTCCCAACTTTTAACACCTTCCCTACCCTTCAGGGACAATCTCTGAGCTAGGCTCGGAAAGCTCTGCTTCAGTAGCTCGGCCAGCTCTCTTCTTCCCTAGCAATTTGCTATACTAAACTCTAGTAGCTTTGAGGGAGAGGATAGTGTATTCCGCTGCTGTTTGCTACTGTAGGGCCCACCCTGGAGCTGGTGCTTTCAACATTCCCACTGTGGGATCCCCCCAAAAGGCCCTTCATCACTGAAGGCTGCACTCAGCACGGAGCTAACACTATTCCTTTGGTTGGCCTGAGCATGCAGAAAAGCAGCTGATGTTGGGCTTGTGGAAACTGGTCTTTGAGGCAAGTCTGTTGTCACTTTGTCTTTGGAAGGAGCATTTATGAACAAAGACTAGAGGCCTAATATTCCAGCCATCTACAGCAACTACTCCAAGAAGTCTAATCTACAAATGGAGAGCAGCATGAATAATTTCCATTGTTACTCAGCCACTCTGAAGCCAATGGCAAGGAGCTGGCATTGCTACAGCAGGGGCAATGGGGTGACACCCACATATAAAATGCTCCTGCACCAGGGGACCCCTCCATGAAGAGGGAACCTGCCACAGCTGAGTCCACCTCCAGCCAATCTACCTGGAACTTGAGCCGCTCAAGTAGCTGTTGCTCGTGCTCGGTTAGGGAGTCCTCCAGCTTCTTCTCTGCTGCTTCTTTCTGCTGCAGTTGGCTAAGCAGGTACAGAACCTACAGGCAAATTAACACAGCATAGATGAAAAGGATGCAGACAGTGACAAAACATGCTTTTAAGGGATAAACCCCTAAAGGCATGCCTGGCAGTCTTAACATTCTCAGTAGAGCTGGAGGTTTGGGGGCAGGTGAAGAGATGGTGTGGTGGGCAATCTCTAGTAGGCAGACAGGTTAGAGAGACAAGTAAGCTAGTTCTTTGCCATCCACAGCATGAGAGTAGTCTGGACCCACCTGAAAACAACACCTTGTGTTCAGATGCAGCAAGTTTGTGCCTTTGAATGGAACTGAATAAAATGGTTCTGTTTTTACTTCAGCAAGATCATTTAGCATCATTAAAACTTTAGAAATGGAAATCAGAAGACAGATGAGGGAGACTTCCTAGGGGGTAATTATATCAGGTCTCCAGCCAGAGGCCAATAAAGCTTCATGAAAATAGGTTTGGGTTTGTTTTGGGATTTTTGTGTTTTTTTTAAGAGACAGGTTGCAAACTGATTTTAATTTAACCCTTTTTCTCTTAAGGAAAGAGGCACTTGGATCTAGGATCATGCCCTTAACTCTTCTTCATGGGCAGACCTTTAGGAACCTTTTTGCAGAGCAGCTCCAAGGCTTATGTTTAACCCCAAGGAAGCCATGCAGTGTTAATCATGGTACTCCTTCACCCCTGGGTTTTACCTTTTCCTGATGTTGCTGCTCCTGCATCACCAACTGACTTTGGAGCTCAGCCTCTATATCTGCCACCTGGTTTCGCTCTTCAAGCAACATTTTCTGCAAGTCTGCGCAGTTAGCTTTGCTCTGTTCCAGGCTGCTGTGAAGTTTGCTTTCCTCCACTTTGGAGGAAACCAGCTGAAAGACATCAGTAAGGAGACCATTGAGGAAAATGGGTGCCACTCTCCACAGCCTATGAGTGGGACTGGACATTAGCAACAAGGGTCCTGGAGTCAAATTTAAATCCATCATCAAGTACCCCTTCACACACACACTTTACTACGGAAACAGACAGAATAGGCAGCACTGACAAGTTACTAGAATGACTCCATCATTGTTTATTACCTTTGTTTCTGCATTTTGGCATGCCATGGTCTCCCTGGTCTTCAGATCTCTCTTGATCCCACTTACCTCATTTGTCTCCAGTCTTCTTGGACTTGACATCTACTTCTCCTGCCTTGGAGTTTTTAACTCTCTCCTTGATCCTCTACAAGTCTGGTTTCCTCCTCCTCCACTCCATTTATGCTTCCTTTATGAGTGGCCTCTTCTGTTACCCCTCAAAGTTACCCACCACATAGAAAGACAATGACTCCTTGCCTGACCTTTACAGATTGCTTTTCATTGCTGACTACTCCTTCAGGGACTCTTTCTGCTGTTTTCCCCTCCTCCCTTGCACTCAGAGTACCCCCAGAGATTTGTCCTCTGCCCTCTCTGCCCCTAGACAAACTCATCTGCTCACAAAGATCTGATTAGTGTCTCCAGGCCAGTGCCTCCAAGATTTACGTGTGTGTGCGCACGCGCGCACCTACCTTTCCTCCTGGGTGTTTCGATGCCAATTTAAAGCCATCTTGTCAGAGACTGAACAAGTTCTTCCCCACCTCCCAACCGTAGACATTGCTAATAAATTCCTGTTTCTCCACAATCCATCCTTCCAGTTTCTGGAAGTCCCAATCAGCCGTTGATCGTATCATACCTTTACTAATCCAACTTGCTCCTTTCTGGCTTTCTTTACACACTTCATCCCTCACTCTTAACCTTCCAAAACTCTGCAGCAGAAAGTTACATGGCTCACTTGTAGCTATGACCATGGTCAGCTCTTCCCTGAACACCATCATGGGCTCCCCCATACCTCCTGTGTCAGATTCAAGTTCTTACTTTTCAAGGATGGCATCTCCCTGCCAAGCTATTTGTCAAGGATGCATTCTGTGCGTCTTCCTGCCCCTGCCCCCCACACTTGCCTCCATGCTACTCCCCAGGCCAGGAATCTTATTCTGACCCGATCCAGCATGCCTCGTCCCTCTCTTTCGGCTGCCCAAACAACCCACTTCAAGGAGACCAACTATTGTTAAAACAACCATCTATGTAACCTTCAAAATGAATGCACTATTCACCCAATCAGCTACATGATCTTTTTATGACCCTGGTCATAACCCCTTCCCCTGTCATGTATCACCACATTTGTTACTCCCTTCTATTCTTGTCTAACCTGAGATTATGAGCTCTTTGAGGCAAATATGTTTATGGTTATAGCTAATAAATACAGTGCAGCAATCCTAAGCAGATAGGTGTGCCACAATGCAGAAAGAATGTACCTCTCCAATCAGGTATTTCAGGGCACACTTTGCCTCTAGAATAGTTGCAATAGTTTCCCAGCGTTGCTTCACCCGGTCTCCATTGTCGGCATCCAATAGCTTCTGCTGCAGATCTGCTATCTGGGCACTCCTTTGGGAAAAACAAACACACACGTATTTGAGTTCAGGGAAAAGAATTTGGAGTAGTTCTTGGATAACACTAATGTCATATTCCCAAAACATTACACTACGGAAAGCAGCGTCAGTAAGTTGATTGTTTGCACGGTGGTGGGGTCTGCTGCAAAGCTGCACTGGTGGCTCAGCTGCAAATTCATTCTCCTGAATCTGTACCAAGCCACTGCTTCAGCATCATGCAAGTAGGTGCTGTGCTACCATCTTTCAGATAAGCAAAATGGACACACCTCTCTCTTGCATAAATAGTGTTCATAGCCCCAGTATCTTGGAAATTCTCACTTGATAGCTATACTCTCTCTGAAACTACACAGAACAAGTCAGCTGTATTTGCTATTCTTCACTTCTCCCAGGTCTCACAGAATGGCTGCAATGGTGAAAGCGTAGGGTACCTTGGGATGATGGCGCTATAGAAATGAGAGCTAATTCTGCCTGTTAGAAGCTTCATGACATTCTCTTACCTGAGCTCCATCTCTGTTTCCAGGCTTTCTATCTGCTTTGTGATAGAATGGTCCATTTCTGAAGCCTGCACGTCTGCGATCGAGTATGTACGTCTCTGAAGAGAATGCAGCAAGACACAATATGAAATAATTTGAGGTTGGGGAGGCAGGAGGGGAGTGAGAACAACCTAGTGCTTGAGCAGGGGTGGGCAAACTACGGCCCCACAGGCCACGTCCAGACCATCGGAACTTTTAATTTGGCCCTCAAGCTCCTGCCGGGGAGCAGGGGTCGGGGGCTTTCTGCACGGCTCCTAGAAATAGCAGCATGTCCCCCCTCTGGCTCCTACATGTAGGAGCAGCCACAGGGCTCCAAGCGCCACCCCCCTGCAACTCCCATTGGCCGGGAACTGCAGCCAATGGGAGCTGCAGAGGCAGTGCCTGCATAGGAGCGGCGGGGGGGGGGGAGGGGTGGATGCCACTGCTTCCCGGAGCTGCGGGAGAGGCACCAGACGTGCCTCCGTGTAGGAGACAGAGGGGGGACATGCTGCTGCTTCAGGTAAGCGCCGTGCAGAGCCTGCACCCCGAGCCTCTTCCCAACCCCTGCCCCAGCCTTGATCCCCCTCCCACCCTCTAAACCCCTTGGTCTCAGCACAGAGCACCCTCCTGCACCCCAAGCCTCTTTCCCCAGACCCACCCCAGAGGTCGCACCCCCAGCTGGAACCCTCTCCCTGCCAGCCCCGCCGACCCCCCCCATCCCCTGAACTCATTTCTGGCCCCATCCCAGAGCCCACCCCCCCAGCTGGAGCCTCACCCCATCCTGCACCTCAACTCCCAATTTCATGAGCATTCATGGCCCACCATACAATTTCTATACCAGATGTGATCCTCAGGCCAAAAAAAAAAAGTTTCCCCACCCCTGTGCTTGAGTCTGAGTTTTAGTTTAGACATCTAAACACTTGAGAGGGGTTGCATTACCAGGAAAGATGTTTACAAGTAGTTCTCAGCTGAAACCCCACCCTCCTTCCCAATTGAACAAGGGGTTGTACACGAAACCTTTGATGGGGCTGTGGCCCACTCTCATGACACTGATGCCAGACTAATTGCTTTAGGGACTAGAACCATGAGGAACCAGATCCCCGCTACCTCTTGTGCTACAACCACCTCTTCATTGCTATTCCTTTCATCAGCCAGGGGACTGTGGAAACATTAATCTACTCTTCATAGGACTCCACAGACTCAAAATGGAGAACAAGTGTAGCTGTAAGGGGACAGAGTGAGTTTAGCTCTCAGCTATGTCTCCCTGTGTGTCACTCACCCGAAGTTTTGGAGGTGGAGTCTCCCCAGCTTCCCTCTTTTCTCTAAGCTGAAGGAGTTCCTGGGCCAAGATTTTTCTATCCTCCAGAAGGTCAGAGAGGTGGCGCCGGGCCTCTTCGGTACTAACCAGAACCTCCACTTCATTTGCAAGCCAGCTCTGGAGAAAGACAGGACAGAGATAATAAACCAGGAGTGGGCAAACTATGGCCCGCATCTGACCCACCCGCTGTTTTAATCTGGCCCTGGAGCTCCCACTGGGGAGCAGGGTCAGGGGCCACTCTGTGCAGCTCCCGGAAGCAGCAGCATGTGCCCCCTCTGTGTCCTATGCACTGGGAAGCCAGGGGGCTCCACTCCACACGCTGTCCCCACCCCAAGCGCTGCCACTGCAGCTCCCATTGGCCAGGAACCACGGCCATTGGAAGTGGCAGGGGTAACACCTGCGGACAGGGCAGTGCTCAGCAGAGCTGCCTGGCCACACCTCCATGTAGGAGTCGGAGGGGGGACATGCTGCTGCTTCCGAGAGCTGCTTGAGCTAAGTGCCACCCCCCCACCCCAGCCCTGATCCCCCTCCCTCCAAACCCCTCGGTCCCAGCCCGGAGCACCCTCCTACACCCCAAACCCCTCATCGCTAGCCCCACCCCAGAGCCTGCACCCCCAGCTAGAGCCCTCACCCCACCCTGCACTCCCTCCGCCCCAGCCCAGGGCCCCCTCCCACACCCATAACTCCTTATTTCTGGCCCCTCCCTGGAGCCTATACCCCCAACCAGAGCCGTCACCCCCTCCTGCACCCCAACCCCAATTTCGTTAGCATTCATGGCCCGCCACACACTTTCTATACCCAGATGTGGTCCTCGGGCCAAAAAGTTTGCCCACCCCTGTAATAAACTCTACTGGACATCGCAACAGTGGGACTTCAGTCACCCACTTCCTCCTCTGAACTCTCCTCCATATCTAGGGGCAAATAAACTATGTTGCCTCTATTTACTCCTATACAGGACAGGAAATTCCATGGCCTTTCCCTGTTTTCCACCCATCTAACCCAGCCTCCATCAGTGAGCTAGTCAGGCAACCTTTGTGCTAGCTCGCTATTCAAAGGGGTGCATCAGGCAGTGCACCACCATGCTGATACCCACTTTTACTCGAGCAGCGGCTCCTTCCATTCCGCGGTTTTGGCTCTCTTTCCGTTTATCCACTACTTCACGCTGTTTCTGTAGAGCATCTTTCAAGCGCTTGTTAGCAGCTGCTGCCTGCAAAAAACCCCACCACACATACAATTATTTCCCCTCCCTGCATCTCTAGCACAGTGGAAACTGTTGGGCTGCTTAGCTTAATGTGATTCACAGCTCTGGGTACAGGACTCCATGCTGCTGAAAGCCAGTCAGGAAGCATCTGCACAATGACATGCTAACCGAAAACACTGCTGCTTTTAGCTTTAGCTGTGGAGTAGTACATCTACATTTATAAGAATCCATTCTTCCTTCACTGCACACTTGTAGAGCAGATACAGATGGCATGTCCCTGCACACAGGGCAGTATTAAGCATGAAGGAAACAGCTGCCTGATCTGCTTTTGGAATTACTGATGTCAATAGCCTCTGGCAGAGCATACCCTTTAACTAGGGTCTTAGCCATATTACAAGCCTCTTGGCTCACCTTTAGAATGCATTTTTACTATTGAGTCTATATGCTGGGTACATTATTTCCTGTGATTCTGCAGCCAAGTTGTCTCCAGAATACACCCACTGCAGCTGTGTACCAGAACCGAAGCTCTCATTTTAAAAGCATTTTTGTGTCAAAGCATTTCTGCTTCTAGATCTTATGGTTCAAGAAAACCTTCAAGAAGTGGACCCAGAGTAAACTGATGCAGTGCTGTCTTCTCATGTCTGCAAACAGCATGACACAAGCTCTGCACAGTGTTAACTGCACCCACTCATGCCAATGAGAAGTCTGAAGCCTAATGTCAATACTTTAAACACTAGCGATCTCATTGGTGATCATTTTAGCAGATCCAGCTACTGTTGGAACAGATGGTAGCATCTAGGGCAGGTAGTGCAATCAAGAGTTACTGGGTTTGGGAAGGAGACAGTGAGAATTAAGAGGCAGAGTCCCAAAATTTTTCCAAGGGGGAGAGAAAAAAAAAAAGTCACAATGCACCCCCTCTGAACTGACATCCTCACTTCATCTCCAAACCCCCAAACTGTTCCCCTGAATATCAAGAGTTCCATCTGTCCCCTTCCAAAACTCCAGTCATGTCTTCCAGACCTTGGGGGAGTGATCAGGAGTCCCGAGCAGATGTTCGCTTCTTACCTCTTCTGTTTTGCGCCTGAGGATATTGGCCTGATTTTTGAAGTCTCGTTCTAGCTTAAGCAGCTCATATTGCCTCTTGCGATCCTGAAGAGAAACAAAGTAGGCAGGTCAAAAAGTTGCAAGTCATATAAAGACATATTTTACAGTGCACTTGTTTAGTCCAGGGGGAGCTGAAACAAACATCCTATGTGCTCTATGACAAACACTGATCACTGTAAGCTTGAGCTGACTTAAAATTCAAGTGGCCCCTGTTGCTCTAGAATATGGTCTCCTACATCCTCTGGGGCTAGAACTGTTCTGCTCACAACACTTTGAGACAAGGACACACGAAGACTCAAGGGGCACAGAAGCCCCATTAGACCTGAATGCCACAACCTGATTTGATTACATTAACTACTGTAACAGTAACAGCTTTAACACCCTTGAAAGGGCAGATGCTTCCTACTTCTATTTTGTGGTAAAGATACCCCTAGGTACTAATGTGGTGTTATTTTTTACTTCTGATTTAGATCTGAGTGGTGATCACTCTGCTGGCAGATCAAGGAACCTCAGACATAAGCAAATCGTCAATCTGCCCTTGACACACACAACTGGTGAAAGGTGGCAGCCTGCCACTCAGGTACATATGGAACAAGCAGCTTTTTGACCTATTGGTTTGTTATTTTCAAGGCACTGTAGAGATGTTATGTTTTCAGATGTTTATTTGTAAGTGGAGCCAGCCCCTTAGGTAAGTTAACTCATGACCAGCAGTGACTGTCCAGGTGATTAATGGCTCACTTACCCGTTCTTTCAGCTGGATCACTTCCTTGTCCTTCTGCTGCTTCCACTGTCTAAATTTCTCAGCATCCTCTTTCATTTGGCGCATCAGCTGTACCCGCTGATTTTTCATTTCCTGCAGGAGAAAGTTACTCCAATACTTACACTTCGGATAGTTTTTTCAAGTACTCTTGAGAAGAGGACATATTACAAAAATTTTGCCCACTCGCAGCACCAGCCTTGTGAGGATGTCAGTGCTTGAGACTAATGATTTCATCCTGGTAACCCCCACTTAAAGGCGTAGGGAACCATCTCAATTTTACAGACATGGAAACTAAGTTACAACAAAGTCAAGTGACTTGCCCAAGGCTTGGACTGAATGAGTAGTATGGCCAGATTTGACTCCCAGGCCTATGCTTATACCATAAGAGCCTCCTATCCACGCCATCATTAGCAGCAGTAGTCATAGAACTACAATTACATGAGTCTTGTAATACAAGGTGATGCCAACCCAATAAAATGGAAGCTTTTACTGTCTTCTGGCTGGAAGTTGCTCCATTAGATGGAGCTCAGAGGCTGCATATGGCAGTGTTAATTACCCGAATCTCCTGGTTCAGTTTGGAGACTGTGCGCTCTGTAGATTCCTTCAGCTTCAAGAGTTTTGACTGTTCATTCAATTTCTTCTTTAGCTCATTCATTTGCCCTTCCAACTCCTGGAGTCTTTTCCTCCGTCGTTCACTCAGCCTGCAAAGAATCACCCTATAAATATATGCCTAATAGTGCTGTTCTCCAGGAATAGACTCCCCTTCTCCTTACTGTGAAAACAGACCCAGAATTGCTGTCTCTCACTCACCCCAGGGTCTGACCATTTTATAAAGCAGTTCCCTTCAGGTGAATGAGAGCCCACATAACTGCTCAATTAACTTCTTAACACTAAGTAGTATTCAGCAATGAGTATAAGTCATGCTATACCAGTGCAACAATAAATCCACTCACAATCTGGTTCTATGGCTGCAGCATTGTACCCAGTTCAAAAGTGAAGCTTGTAACTAGTTATATCCATAGCAGCATCTCTAGTCAGCCCTCCTCTCCCATCATGGAGCCCTGCAACCCAGGACACGACCCCTCCCAGTGACCATTAATGCAGGAATTTCACTGACACTGGAACCATCACTGAGGGGCTGTGTCCGGCCATAGCCCAGGGCAGGCAACTTGTGCAGGAGAGGGGCTGACACACAGAGCTCACTGGCTCATAGCCCAGAATGACAACAGTAGACAATTGGGTAAAGCAGCTCCCCAGAGGGACTTCAGCCTGCAATTCCCACTGTATCCAGACCTTTGCCTCCAAGCCCGAAGCTAGAGCCCAGATCAAAATAGTACTTCTGTTTATCTGAATGCCTGGTTATCCAAAAGTTTCAGCTGTTCCCCAAGCCATTTGCAAAAACAGAAGTATACTCTAATTCTATTCTTATCACTAGCCTCTTTAATCAGCAGACGGCAAAGCGCTTTAAAGATAGATAAGTCTGACAAGTCCTTCCCAACAAATCAAATCAAGTATGCATTATTCTTATTTTATTGATGGGAAACAGACACTGAAAAGGGAGAGAACTACCCAAGATCAGAGTCTGTAGCAGGGCTAAGAAGGATTCTTTGGCTCCCTGTTCTGGGCGTTCAGTCTCAAGGGCCTCCCCTTCCTCATCTCAACTCCTAGCAGGATGCACTAGGTCAAAATAGAGTCTCTACAAGAGAAACTGAAAATTTACTCATTCAGAGTTGAGGGTATTTCCCCCTAACACTTTATGCCAGTCTGTAGGGTAAAAACCTGATACAGCTGGCCCCTTCCTAGTGCCAAACATGAACCCTCCCCACAGCCTCAAAACATACTCATTGTCTCAATTAAGTAGTTAAGGTCATGGGCGGCAGGTTTGTAGAAATTTTGGTGCCCAGAACCCGCCCCCGCCCAAACTCTGCCCCCCACCTGCCCAAGGCTCTGAGAGGGATTTTGGGTGGGGCAGGAGGTCTGGGGTGCAAGAGGGGTGCAGGCAGTGGGAGGGAGTTTGAGGGGTGCAGGCTCTGGGAGGGAGTTTGGGGAGGGAGGGGGTGCAGGGGTGGGGCTGGGTTTGGGGTATGGGAGGGGGCTTAGGGCTATGGCAGAGCATTGGGGTGTGGGGGTGAGGGCTGTGGGGTGGGGCTGGGGATGAGGGGTTCATGCTGCAGGAGGAGGCTCAGGGTTGGGGCAGATGGTTAGGGGGGGATGAGGGCTCTGGCTTGGGCTGGAGATGAGGGGTCTGGGGTGCTGGAGGGGCTCAGGGCTAGGGTTGAGGGTGTGGTGAGGGGGTGAAAGCTCTGGCTGGGGGTGTGGGCTCTGGGGTGGGGTGGGGCTGGGGATGAGTTTGGGGTGCCGGTAGGCTGCTCCAGGACAGGGGCCAGAGAGGAGGAGGACTCCCCCCAGCCCTTTCCCTGCCGGGAGAAGCGAGCTCTGGGGAAGGAGCCCCCCTTTCCCGTCCCCCCAGCAGCACACTCACCCCCACCACTGTCACTGCAGGTGCTCCTAGGGCCTCTCTCAGGTCCAGGAATCTCCCTCACCTCCCCCGTGGTGGGTGCCAGGGGATGCTGCGTGTGCCTCCTCCCCTGCTGTTGCCCCTGACTGTAGCCTCACTGGGGGATGGGGCTGCCTCCTTGCCCAGCATGGGGCAGGAGTGGTGACTGTGTGCGGCGGGGGGGTGGGAGGCTGTGCTGGTGGAAAGGGTCTGAGGTGGAAGGGCAGGCTCAGAGTCAGTCTGCCCGCCCTGGCAGTCGATTTGGGGGGCATTAGGACCCTGCGGCAGCAGGTGCTGCAGGGAGGCAGCATGGAGCGGCACAGAAGAGGCAGGGACGCTCTGCTCCCTCTGGGGCCTGGGGACATGCATGGGGCCAGCAAGGGGGGGCCGGGGGAGACACTCAGGAGGCATGTGGGGGCTGGGCCGGGCTCCTGGGCTCTGAATATTGCTGGTGCCCAGGCACCACGTGGGTATATAGCTTGCTGCCCATGGTTAAGGTTGGACAAAAGATTTCCCAGAGCCCTCATTATCTGGCAAGGGTGTGAATGCAATTCCCTAGGTTGGTTCACTGTGTAGTGTGGTGATAAAAACTACACCCAGCACCTGAACTGTGCTGAGGTAGCAGATTTATCACCTGGGACATTAGTCATGGAGCAGACAAGCCCATTCATTGCAACAGTTTGGAATTTAGGATTTGATGTTTTATTCCAGTAGTCAGTATGTGCAGCAATGGCCAACAGGGCTTTACTTGCCAGGCCAAGTGCCACTGATTGGTTCCAGTAGATGCTCATTTCTCTAATCTACTTGGCCTTTCTAGCCAGCCTTACTTTGCTTGGTTAACATCCTTCTTTGCAGTATGAAGTGCAAGGATCAGCTCTTCCTTTTCTTTTTGCAGGTTGCTCACCTCCAACTCCAGGCCCTGGATATTAGTCTAGAAAGGAGACAGGAGCAGAGAGCTTCAGGTTACAAGTCTTGAAATCCCAACGGCTAGGGACAAGGCTAAGTAAGGCCTTGGGGAGCCATGTTTCCTTTCGATAGGTTGGACAACTGCACTGTTGTCAGAGGGCTCAGAAGATCTCCCCATGCAGCAGTTGTAGGAGCCAGATCACTATATACCTGCAGTTAGCCTTTTAGTCTAGCAGTCATGTTTTGATCAATAAGTCAGGTGGGTTAAAAAATGATGGAATCCAGCACTTATAGGAGAGAGGAAGCCAGTTCAATGGCAGCAGTGGCTGATTTCCATGGAGGCTAAGCAGTGCCACATCAGAAGTGCAATTCTGAGGAGTGAGTTGGAAGACTGGGATTACATGGAACAGTCAGTGGCCAGTGTCCTGATCAGAAGAAGCAAGGACTGTCTGCTCAGTAGAACCACGTGCAGACATTTAGGCACCATTAGTTCTGCCACCTGTGGGCACCTACAGCTAGACTACCACCATTCCAGAAATAGCCTCTGTCACAGGACTCAGCCCTCTCATACCACACCTCAAGGCAATATGAAGTTCTTACTATGAGAGCCACCAAGGGAACGCTCATGTCCTGATGAATCCCTTCCCCCACTAGCATTACAAAACCCACACATATGGGGTGAAGAGGAGGACAACACTGGACAGATATTTCCATGGGCCTTCCTGGAAAGGAGCGTTTACCTGGTATTGGGACTGAATGGGCTCCAGCTGGCTGTCATTCTGGGTCATTTTCTTGGCCAAGGCCTCTTTTAGAGCCAGGGCTTTATTTAATTCTATCAGTGCTTTGGACATCTCTGCCTGACGGAGGGCATGCTGAGCGGTGAAAGCATCTGGGGATCTCTTGCTGTCCTGGCTGGTTTCTGCTTGCTGGAATATAGTCACAATTATTAGCCAAAAGAAGCCAATTCCAAGAAGCTCTTCAGTGCTTGCATTGGCAGTTTGAACATAGTTAGCAGAACATTTGAATGCTACTGAAGTAAGCAACAGTATTTATATAAAATGTTTAGATTTTTTTTTAAACATAACTTTAATTTTAAGGAGAAAATAAAAAAATAGGAAAGGGTACAGTAAAGTAGTAACTAAGTGTCAAACACATGGGATTAGGGACCAGGAAAGATCTCATTCACTCAGTAATTGTGAATATTTACATAGTCAAAATCCGCAGTATATCAGACCCCCCACTACTTACAGCATCAGATTCTTGCTCAGAGTTTGCCATCTCAGCAACAACTTCCATGGATGCTGCCATACAGGCAGCACTTTCATCCTGTGTAGGGCAAACAGAGCACTTCAATGTACAGCAGTGAAAAGAAGTGCAGTTAACAAGGGCTCCTTGCTGTCCATTTAGAGCAGCAAAGGCTTCTCTAGACTCTGTGCTCTGATCTGAAAAAACTCCTCTTTCTCGGAAGAGAAGGCCACAGGCATCCCATTTTAACAGCAGCAGTGAATGCTTCTTCTGAACTGAGTCTCAATTGACTATGAAAAATTACTCCCTATCAGACATTTCCTGAACTACACAGAATTAGCAGCCAGTTCCTTATGGGGTGGTTGTAGCTTTGAGAGACATCTAGGAAGGGGAATATGGAAGAGTCATATTAGACAAGGACATGGAAATTTTCAAACAATTCCAGCTGCCTCCAATACGACCATTTAATAGAAATATAGACGCTAAATCCCTGAACTTACAAGAGTTGTTTTTGCGCCCTGCGTTACCCAGTCTTTGGACTGTAAATTTGTGCAATAGTCTCACTTCACAGCATTCTTCTGAGGATCCTCATTTACTCTGGCGTGAGCCGCTATTTGAGCATAAAATGGTCATTTTGTGGCTTTGAAGTTTCAACAGTAAGTCTATTTTAAAGTAACTTGCCAAAAGCCATTTCACAGCCACACACCTGTGCAGAGGGCTTATTTAGCAGGGCTCTAAAGAAACAACTACCTAGCAGACTGGCACCATACCACTGGGTTCCTCTCAGTAGGAAGCTCATTTGGCACAGGGATCTTCCCATTTTCTAGGTCAGTTCTTACCTGCAACTGGACTATCACTTGCTGCAGATTACGAATCACTTCTATGTTGTCTTTGAGCTCCTGATCCTCCAGAGTCTCTACCAGCTTCTGCAGATCAAGTTTGCACCTGAAAAATTCAGACATGCAACTGAGTCCACGGGTTTTGCTTAGCAATTGCATGTCTGACCCTCAATAGATAGGGTATTGCCAACATACTGTTCACCCTCCCTGCATACAGATGGACTTTGGAATAACAAATGCAGAGCCAATCAACAAAATGAGCAGTGTTGCAGGGCACTTCTGCGGCACATGAAACTGGATGGGACTTACGCAGCATGCTGCCGGAGTTCCTCGAGTTTGGCATTCATCTTATCATTTTCTTGTTCTGTCTAAGAAAAGAAAAAGTCAATTAGATACTGAATTATAGAAGGAGAAGCAAGAAACAGCTATCTTCTTTGTAGCAATAGCTGCTTCATCATTCTGCCGTTAAGGTGACTTGCATAGTGATTCGGTATGGATTTCTGCACAATCAGGGGAAGGTTAGTTCCCTTTAAATGAAAGTAAGTTTGGACTTTTCTCCAAAGCCCACAAAAGAGCAGGTCTTAGGAGGTTTTGGCATCAAAGACATGTTTTGACTTATTTAACCCTGGAATCGCAAAGTTTGGCAGTACAACTGCTGCGGGCAAATAGCCTCCAAATGGTCAAGACATACAGAGCTACAGTGACTGATGGGAGAACGAACAGGAATATAACACTGAATACCAACTTTGAGTGATGCATTTTCAGAGCAAAGTATTCCAATTCTAGTACATTTGAGTTAAAACCTGCAGGCTTCAGAACCAGATGCATTCTATAGCCTAACATCATATTGCTATTGGACATTTTAATATGTTCCCTTCAAATTCAGCTTTAGTCCTCCAGAGTTAGATGCTCCTGAATAGCATTAGAACACTTAGTGGTCAGCTTCCAACAGGTAGGAAACAGTAAATGTGTAGCTAAAAGCTCTTCACATAGAAGTTTAGCCTTACCAGAATGATTCTCTCCAACATCTGGGCTGTCTGACCAGCTGCCTCACTCAGACCTTGGCTCAACTTTTCATTTTCCTCCGTCAGAGACTGGTTCTTCTCCATGAGGGACTGCAGATTCTCTGATGGCTTCATACTAATTAAGACAAGTATTTATTATTTTAATGGCAATGAGGTGTTTACTGTTACAGACTGACAATATCCCGAATGAACTTTATTGAATTAAATTAAACCTTATTGAATTGGGGTTAATACCTGTGGGATACATTGTATAGGAAATGAAAGTGTTTATGTATTATGAGAGATTTTATGAAATTTCTTTAGCAGGAAGACAAAAGATTACTGCAATCTTTGGAAAGTATGAAGATGTTCAAAGGTCTTTGTGGAACAATATGTTTGAAATGGATTTTCTTAGGAAGTACTTGAGGTGAAGGGAATGCAAGTTCTACCCCTCTAGATCCAACCTTTGAAGACACGCTTTTGGGGGTGAGGGGGGGAGAAGAGAGAAAAAGACCTCCCCATTGTATTCTAAATTACCTGCTTCTGAAAACTCCAGCTCAGGAACTCATGGATTATAAAGGGTGGCCTAAACATGTCATGAGGGTACTTGTTCTCAGTTAAAGCAGTTATGAACTGGCAACTATAAGGAAGCCCCAGGGGGGTGTTGAAAGACTCTTCTTGCCAAAATACATGTTGGGCCTAGTCTACACAACACAGTTCGGTTGAGGCAAAGCAGTTTATGTCAACCTAGTTGTGCATGTGCCTACACTTAAAATTGGTCTCCCACCATTGTAAGAACCCCAATAGGCCAACATAGTAACACCAGCTCCCTGACCAGCATAAAGCGACAATCAATAGGCTTAGATCAACACAGTGCAAGTGTAGACGCTGCATTATTTATGTCAATACTAAATGTCCTCTAGCAGCTGTCCCACAATGCTCCACACTGACTTCTTTAGTCATCGTGAACCCACTACCAAGGAGTCAGAGATCTGGAAGTCCCCAATCCCCTTTAAAGCCCTGTGAATTTTTGAAATTCCTTTTCCTGACTGCCGGGCTTGGCGATCACACCTAGCAGCTCTCCATTGTTGAGAGCAACTCTCCAGTTGACCATGTCGGCTACGTGCTCCAGATGCACTCGTGCCTGGAGTAGACAGGAGATATTGGATATCCTAGGCCTGCGGGAAGAAGAGGCTGTGCAAGCACAGTTATGGACCAGTTGTAAAAATTTGGACATCTATGAGCAGATTGCTCAGGGGATGCAGGAGAAGAGATATGACAGGAACCAGCAGCAGTGATGTGTGAGAAGCCAAGGAGCAGTGGCAGGCATACCAGAAGGACAGGGAGGCCAATGATCAATCTGGTGCCAAGCCACAGACCTGCTGCATGCCATATTGATGGAGACCACCACCACTCCCCACAGTACTGGGGATACCTCTGAGGGGCCCACGTCACAGGTCCCTGCCATGAACAATGAGGAGGTGGTGGATGAAGAGGAGTATGGGGGACAGGCGACCAGGGAACCCAGCTGCGCAGCAAGCCAGGATCTGGGTTGTTTTGTTTTGATTCCATCACAGTCCAACATAGGCTAGCCTGATACAGGGGAAGGAACCATTATTTTCCAATTACAAGGCTGACACCCTCAAAGTAGCAGGACACAGTCTTTTCATGAATTTATTCATAGTAGAATAGGTAGTGGTACAACCAAAAAAAGGAGGTAGAGTTGCTATCTGCTTTTCATTCCCCTCCAGGATTATGCGGGGGCATGCAGAGCAGTTTATGTATGTATACAGGGATGGCCCTTGAATCTTCCTGAACGATCATGATGAAACTTTCATGGGAGTACTCTGCCAAAGATTTCTAGGGAGAGCTGCCTTATTTCTTCCTCCGCAATAGGACACTTTCCCAGGCCACTCAGCGATAACTTCAGACGACACTACTGCACAGTATGTCGGTCTTGGCGGCTTCAGGACAGGAGCAGCAGCTGTGTTCTCTGCCTTTGTTACCCTCAGCAGTGAGATGCTAGCTAAAGTCACCATCTGTGGAAAACGGTGCCAGTATTCAGTGCCATTGCCCTATGCTACTAGAATCATGCAACAGAGCAATTCCCTCCTCATTTCCACATCCTCCAGCAGGCCATACTGGCCATGGCTGGTGATAGGACTGGAAACATTCACAAGCAATCCCAAGCAGAAGTGAGAATGTAGTGCTTATAACTTTAGGGGAGCAAGGAGAGCGAGATCAACATTTTAAGTTTTGCTTTCTGAAGCAAACATGCTGATAATGGTACCTCTGTTTGCATCTTCAGCTGCTGCCATTGTGGCCTTCAAAGTTTCCCGCTCCACACCTGTGGAATGCCTGAGCCAGATAAGGAGGAAAAAAAGAACAGGACTCAGGCTGACATGTTCAAGGAGATCCTGCAAACTCGTGCTGCATCAGACTGTGAGCACAAAGCCTGGAGGATGAATGTTGTAGATATTCTGGAGAAGGAAAGAGTGAAGAGGAGAAAGGCCCAGGAGTCCCAGCAGGAAGAGAGGGAGATGCATCAGGACATACCAGGGTTTCTCAGAAAGAACACAGGTGCTGCACACTGGTGAACATGCATGTTCAACAATCCTGTGCTTGCCTCCCTCTGCAGCCCATTGAGAACTCAATATGCACCCCTTCAATATTCCACCTGGCATCAGTGGTTGCTGCACTACTTCTTCCATTCCACCCCAGGGAACATTAATGACAATCACAGCTTCACATTCACCAACTGTGACTTTCATGGGTCGGTGTACATATGTAGCCAAAATGGACATGAACAGCCTTTCCCCTTCAGAAGTTCTGTTCTCTTAATTTATTAAGTTTTTAATGTACTTGTTTTTGTTACACAACTCATAGGATCATTCACAAACAAAATTAATAGGTGCATTGACAAGGTTATATTCCTAGATGTACAGCAACCACCACATGATTTTTACCAGGGCACAAAAGAACAGGGACAGCCCATAAAACCATACCCTACTCTGGCTCTCTGTTAAAAACAGTCTTCAAAACCTCCGAGTCAGAAGAGCTCACTGCGACGCTATATAATAGCCCATATATCTGGTTGCTCAAATTCAGTAGACAGCTGCTCCACCTCTTCGCTCCACCATAGCAGAAACTTTTCCGACTTTGCTTCACATATTATGCAGGACACAATTGGGATATTTCTCACTGAGGTCCAATCTTATGAGTAAACAATGCCAGTGACCCTTCAAACGACCAAAAGCCCATTCAATTGCTATTCTGCACCTTCTGAGCTGGTAGATTATTCATTCCTTAGTGCTGTCGAGATGGCCGGTGTACGACTTCATGAGCAAGGGGAGAACATTGAATTCGTTCTCACTATGTTCCACAGCAATCTGTCCTCCAAGGAAATGTCATGTTCCCTCACATTCAGTTTTTCTTGTGGCTCTGCAAATACTCCAAGATCACGTACTCTGTTCTCACAACACTCATGACAATAGTGCTGAGCTGTGCAGGCTCCATGTTTCTGTCAGAGATGGCAGACAGCGAGGAGGGTCACAGGTTTTTGACAAAAGTCACAAAAAGTATGGGATGCAGATAGTTGCAAACTGGTATGTTGACCCCATGCTCCCAGTCACTCCTGTGTGACTTGTTTCGGACCCATCATGCATCTTCCCAAAAGACAGTGCGCTGAATGGTGGCAAGTTGTGCAACAGGATACCTACCCATGGAGCACTGCACTCTGCATCAGTTCACTTACCAGGTGTGCTTACGCACACCATTGACACAAGCAGCCAAGTAACCATGCACACAAGCAATGTAGTAACTGCAGCAGCTGTGTGAGTCAACATAAGTTTGTAATGTAGGCATGACCTTAAGCTTACCAAAACCTCTATTAGCATATGTAGTAGGTTCTTTTGTTTTTAAAATAGGTTCTCGCCCTAATGTTTTTTATCTTAAGAATAAAGTAGGCTTACTTAAAAAGAATCTTGTAGTCACATATCTGTGGCAATCATTCTGGTATCAGTCGCTCAAGAGAAAGCAAGTAGGTCTGTTTAAGCAGACTGTCTTTGCTGGGAAATGAAGGCAGGAAACTGTACAACCTGGAAATACCCTGGTCAGAAGGGTGAGAGAGAGACACACATCTCCACCTGAGAGAGGCAACAGCTGGAAGCCTGAGGGTAGGCACCCCTGCTGAGATGCAGGTGCAGTCACCCTGAACTGTGACAGAAAATTGAAGAGAGACAGAACTCCTGTACTGAGAAATTTACAGTCTAGGAAAATGGCAAAGTAATCTTTGCTTACTTGTAATTTACAGTTTGGGTGATGGATTGAGAAACTATACGGCAGAAGTGTACTCTAGGAAGGAGGAAGTATAAGGGATTTTATCCTATGTCTGAGAAATACATGGTCAGTAAAATGCTACCCTTCAATTTAAAAAGCAGGGTCAGATGCCTGCTCAGGGAAGTTTTATGGGTAACCCTAGCAGCTGCCTGTCAAACAAGGCCAACTACAGCTCAACTGCAACTTTACTAAAGTTTTGGAGTGAGATTTAAGTTCTCTGTACATTTCAGGGCCACCCAGGGCGGGAGGAGAGAGTGGGACAATTTGCCGCAGGGGCCCCCACGAGAATTTTTCAGGGCCCCTGGAGCGGGGTCCTTCACTTGCTCCAGGGGCCCCGGAAAAAACTCTTGTGGGGCCCAGGCCCCCAGAGCTTCTTCCGCTCCAGGTCTTCGGCAGCGGCGGGGTCCTTCCGCTCCGGGGCAGAAGGACCCCCTGCCGCCGAATTACCGCTGAAGCGGGACCCGCCGCCGAAGTCCCGGGTCTTCAGCGGTAATTCGGCGGTGGGGGGCCCCACCACAGGGTCTTCAGGGCACTTCGGCGGCGGGTCTCGGAGCGGAAGGACCCCCCCGCCACCAAATTACTGCCGAAGCAGGGGCCCCCCCACCGCCGAAGACCCCAGGCCCCCTGAATCCTCTGGGCAGCCCTGGCACATTTCCCCAACAGAACTATGACAAACAGGGGCTGGATAAGTTTAAGAGAAGGAAATAACTGGAAAAACCCAAATCCTGAATTTAAGACCTTCAAGCGCTATAAAAGTTAAATAGTTACTGTATCACATAGACAAGTGGATACTATTTAGGCAGCATCACTGTGGCGGATGTTAAATTGAAAAATGGCACTTTCAATGCACTCTCTAAAACAGACCCATACATGCATCATTTCCTCCCTTGATTTGCTAGTGTTTGCTTTTTAAGCTAGAGAGGAAGTAAAGTCAGTTGCTCATAATGTTTGTTAGCAGCCTCTGGGAAGGCAGATATTTAAACTACTAAAATGTTACCATTATTGATCAAGTTCCTCCCCCTGCCTCCTCTACTACAGCTAGACCAAGGGTCGGCAACCTTTCAGAAGTGGTGTGCCAAGTCTTCATTTATTCACTCTAATTTAAGTGTTTGCGTGCCAGTAATACATTTTAACGTTTTTAGAAGGTCTCTTTCTAGAAGTCTATAATATATAACTGAACTATTGTTGTATGTAAAGTAAATAAGGTTTTTAAAATGTTTAAGAAGCTTCATTTAAAATTAAATTAAAATGCAGAGCCCCCCGGACCCGGTGGCCAGGACTCGGGCAGTGTGAGTACCACTGAAATTCAGCTCGCGTGCTGCCTTTGGCATGTGTGCCATAGGTTGCCTACCCCTGAGCTAGACTGTTGCATTCTTACAGAGGGTATTGCTGCACATGGAAATGAAACATTGGTGCAATGAATTTAGTGAGCATGACAAAGGAGAGAGAAAAGGGACTTGACAGATACTTGAGTGGCAAATTAGTTCCTATCTTTGCACCAAGAGATCTAGTCTCAGCTGGGGAGGTGGAGGTGTGGGGAATCAAAGCCTCTAGTTACATTAAGCATTAGTCTATAGTTCTTACTTGATAGACACTGGGAGCGTCCCTCCATGGGCCTGCAACAACAAGACCTGCAGCTGTTGTACCTAGAGGGAAACAGAAAAAAAGTTACCCAACCTTGAATCTACCTCCTCTACAGTAATCAGCCCAGAGCACACTGATCTCTAAGAAACAGCTGGAGCTGCAGGAATTAACATTAATGACGATCCCTTTTCATCAGTGCTGAACCAATGCTCCAAATGTTATTTGATGGCAGTGTTGCCTTTCACATGATAGACAAGATAGAGTTTATGAGCACATCTTCACTGAGGAGCTCCTGGTACTCTCATAGGGACAATAGGGGGAAGCATTATCCCTTATGTTTTAGGCAAACTAGAAATTGATTAACTAGATTTGCCTGCAATTGATCGCATATGAACCCTTCTACATTTCCTATCCTAAACTTGGGCAGTATAGCTGTGTAGTGTTTGGCTAGATGCCATACTTCACTCCAGAGATGGCTGCACTTTGGTAGGAGTGACATTTCTTATGGTGTGTCCAGTGCACAATTTATATGAAATGTAAATTGTAGTTGACACCAACACTTGGCCATGACCAAAGCATGACCTTGAAGGCCCAATCTAACAGTGGAGAAATTGCAGCACACTTATAGTGGAGAATCTCAAGCAGCATGTGGCATTAGAGAAGAGGCCACTCCATACAGACAAAAACATTTAAGGATTTTCTTTAAGGTGACCCATAGCTAAGTGAGTTCAGTGTATTTCAGGGATTCTCAAACTGGGAGTCGGGACCCCTCAGGGGGTCGTGAGGTTCTTTGCCTCGAGCATTTATAGTGGTATTAAATATATATAAAAAAAAGTTTTTTTAATTCGAGGGGGGGGGGGTCGCACTCAGAGGCTTGCTGTGTGAAAGAGGTCACCAGTCGAAAAGTTTGAGAGCCACTGGTGTATTTCTCTTTCGTGAATTTGGTGCAATGGAGGATTTTCTCACTTTTGCTACGCACAACACATGTTTCCCAGCCTCCAGCTGAAGGAGGGAAGTGTCCAGTACCTGTTGCTTTAGATGATTTAGCTCAGCTGCCTGAGGATCAATGTTGATTATCGGTTTGTTTTTTATTTTTCTCGCCCTGTCAGCATAGCGCAAAGTATTTAAGGTTTCTTCTAGGTTGGAATCTGCTGGGCTCACACACGCAATCATGAGAGTGTGGCTGTTACCACCCAAGGAATCTGAATAGAAACAGAATGGGACAGAGCATTATTGAGACAGTGAAAATGGCAAAGTGGATTAGTGATGGAAAACCCAGAGCTGTAAGAGTGCACCATGTCCATAAAACAACAGCCAACACAGACAAGAGGTTTTGACCAACGTGCTATTCATGTAATACCCAATAGCTGATTTCTCCCATTACAAGAAACACCGGTAAGAAAAACAACTTTCCAGGTTACAACTAGTAAGAACCCCACAGAAATATTTCACCTCTACCTCCTTCTTACTTTCCCCCCCGCCCCACCCCAAGAAGTTAAAGAACATTTTCCACATATGCTATTTTGCCTCCTGTTTCTACTCCAAATGCTGGTGGTTTGACATCACACGCCCCTGATGGGATTCTCATGTGAAGCAGCTACACAATTCCCCATATCAATGGTTCAAGTACTCTTACTTCTGCTGGCATCAGCTCCCCTGGAAGATGAAATTTCATGGATACTCTGGACAGCCAAACATCAGATCAGACTTCATTCTCCTTCAATTTAAGGAAACATTTGATGATCTGAACAAATATACTCCCCCTGGCAATGAGCTGCCCAGCATGGCTTATTACTTTTGCACCCAGAGTATACATTATCCAGCTTTGTGCCATAAGTCTCCTAAGAAGGGCATAAACGGCCAAGCTCAAGTTCAGCTCACTCAACTGGGTTTCTTACTAAGAAGATTATGGCACCTTACAGTCCATGTTTTTAAAGATATAAAATACCATGAAAAATGGTTTTATGTAGCAAGTTCTGTACTGTGAAAAGGAAGACTGAAAAACTAATTTAGTAAATTGAGCTATTTCCTTATTATTCCCAGACTAAAAAGTGTCATTAAGATGAAGACAAGACTTAAGATTCCAGATCAGGAATTTAGGGTAAATGACAACATTCTTGTAATGTGTTTATCACAAAAACAAGCATTATCAACTCAGAAAATTCAGAGTTAAGTTTAACCTTAAGAAAGCCAAAAAACACATTAAGGTGTAAATGTACTGTTAAGGGATACAGCATCTTAGCTCTGCCCTGTAGTGACGTGGTGCAGTAACCATTCAGTTATGATTTGTTGATATTAGTGATTGTGCCTCCAGATTAATGCATTTTAAAAAGGCAGTTTAGAATTTCCCATGTTTTTTTCCTTATGGTGTCACTGCAGGATAGAGTTAGAGTTGTTTGTGCCCCTACCCCAAAGTAATTGCAGTCGAAGATAAGACAACAAAAACACAGAGGGCTTAAGGATCATAGGTATGTGGAATAAAGCACAAATAATACATTCATAGCTGGGTCAGCAGGAACGTAACACTTGGTCTGAGGGTTACACAGCTCTTGATGTATTATTTTGTTACATATTTATTTTTAACTATAGAACAGAACTATACTAGGTATGGCTCTTACCTTGCAACAGCCGTGTTAACTTGGAGTCTCTGTAAGGGACAAAACCACCCTTCTTATTTTCATCGCCAAGAGCACTGATTACATTCCCCAGGCATAGGAGGCCTCTGTTAATGTTGATTCCTGCACACAAACAAACAAAATCCAAAGTGAGTAGGAGCTAAACCAAATAGAGGAGGTTTGCTTTATTACTGTTTATGTCCTATACCTGCCAACAAAGGCCACAAAATGTAGAGGTTTAGTCCTCATAGAAAAGCTCCAGTTCCCAGAAGGAAATCCCTCCTTATGCCTTCTTCCCACGGGTTTGCAGAAGAGGTTTAATGAAGAAGGATATGATTATGACTACAGAACAGATGTGCTATGTGGAGCCATATGAAGCACAGCAGGTTAATAACCTTTGGTGTTGTCCTAGTTAGAACAGGCTGGGGAACTCTTCCTTAAAGACCTGCTCTTTGCTCCAACTGAATATGTCCAAATAGGGAAAGAACAGGGTTAATGTACATTAAGATAAGTTAGATGTATTCAAGTCAGCAAGGCCTAATGAAATTCATCCTAGGGTACTAGTTGACACTCTCTAAACCATTAGCAATTATCTTTGGGAATTCATGGAGGATGGGTGAGGTCCCAGAGGACTGAAGAAGGGCAAACATAGTATGAATCTTTAAAGTGGGGAACAAAGACGACCTAGGGAATTAGAGCAGTCAGCCTAAATTGGATACTTGGGAAGATACTGGAACATATTATTAAACAATAAATTTGGAAGTATCTACATGGTAACAGGCTTACAAGGAATAGACAGCATGGATTTGTCAAGAACAAATCAGGCCAAATCAACCTCATTTCCTTCTTTGACAGAGTAAATGGCCTAGGGGATTGTGGGGAATGGAAGCAGTAGATGTTTATTTTAATGAGGCTTTTTGACAGTCCCACAAGACACTCTCATAAGCAAACTGGGGAAATGTGGTTTAGATGAAATTACTATAAGATGGGTGCACAGGTGGTTGGAAGACCATGCTCAAAGAGTTATCAAGGATTTGCTATCACAGTGGGAGGGAATATCTAGTGAGGTCCTGCAGGGGTCAGTCCTGGATCTGGTACTGTTCAGTATTCTCATTAATAACTTGGGTACTAGAGGGGAGATCATGCTTATTAAATTTGCAGATGACAGGTGGTAGGGATGCAAGCACTTTGGAAGACAGGATTAAAATTTAAAATGGCTATGACAAATTGGAGAATTGGTCTGAAATCAACAAGATGAAATTAAATAAAGACAAGTGCAAAGTACTGCACTTAGGAATGGGGTTAGAAATCCACAGCTACAAAAGGAGGAATAACTGGCGAGGCAATAGCACTGCAGAGAAGCATCTTAAAGTTATAGGGGAATCACAAATTGAATATGAATTAGCAACGTGATGCAGTTGCAAAAAAGATCAATATAATTCTAAAGTGTATTAATAGCTGTGTCATATTAAGACACGGGCAGTTGTTGTTCTGCTCTCCTCAGCACTAGTGAGGCTTCAGCTGGAGTACTGCGTTCAATTCTGGGTGCAAAACTTTATGAAAGATGTGGACAAACTGGAAAGAGTCAGGAGTGTGTGTGTGTGTGGGGGGGGGGAAATGATACAAGGTTTAGGAAATCTGACTGAGAATGGTTAAACTGGTTATGTTAATCTTGAAAAAGAAAACTTAAGAGGGACCTGATGGTAGTCTTCAGATACATTAAAGACTGTTATAAAGTGGGTGGTGATCAATTGTTCTCCATGTCCACTAAGGTAGGACAAAAAATAATGGGCTTAAACTGCAGCAAGAGAGATTTAGGTCAGGTATTAGGAAACTAACTATAAGGCTAATTAAATTCCAGAATAGGTTTCCAAAGGAAGTTGTGGAATTCCCCTCACTGAAGGTTAAGAACAGTTTGGACAAATACTTGTCTCGGTTTAGTTGGTCCTGCCTCAGTACAGGGGGCTGGACTTGATGACTCACTGAAGTCTCTTTCAGCCCTATATTTCTGACTCAATGAACATCAGTCTCATCCTACTAGATTTAGATTTTTTTTGAAAAAACCAGAGCCAAGGATGAACAGTATCTGCCCTTCTCACCTCCTACTCCATTAGCAGAGTGCAGCAGATGGCTTATTTTGGTATAGTCAAAGGTTCATAAAGAGCGTAGCAGGCAGTGATGTTTTAGCATGTTGGATCTCTACCCTTATATGTTAGATCCATTCCGCCCAGAAAAGTCAATGCTGACATCAGCTACAGTGTGATGGTGAGAGTGGAAGACAAGGCACATTTTCCTTCCCCATACTTTGCTAGTTGAACACAGGAATGTAGTAACTGACAATACGCCTCATCTAGTCCAGTACCCATCTCTGACCGTGATCAACACCAGCAGCCTAAGAAGAAACCCTACAGTGGGTAGTTATGGAATAACTTGCTCCAGAGAAAGTTTGATCATAATTCCCACTAGAGGTTGTCTTATGCCCCAAAGTTGAGGATTTATATTTCTTCCATAGCTCTTGTTTATTTTTAGCTTTTACTATGCGTCTGATGAAGTGGGTATTCACCCACAAAAGCTTATGCTCCAATACGTCTGTTAGTCTCTAAGGTACCACAAGGACCCCTCATTGGTTTTGCTGATACCGACTAACACGGCTACCCCTCTGAAACCTGACAAGATATTCTGTTATCCAAGTAAAATGTCTAATGCTTTTTGGAATCCTGCTAAGCTAATGACCTCAGCAATATCTTGTGGCAGTAATATCTTCTGCCTTGTGTGAAAAGCTATGCATCAGTTTTGAATTGGCTGCCTTTGGAGCTCATTGAATGTATTTATGATCAAAGGCAAATAGAATTTTCAAATCTACTTAGAGCCCTACTCCTCTTCAGTGGCTAGCATGAGTTACTCCAAGTTTCCCCTTCTTCTGCACCAACCCTAGGAATCTTGTTCTGATTTTAAAAGGTGACTACAGAGAAAGAACTGGATGAGTCCTCTAATGCAGCAGCTCTCAGACTATGGGGCAGGCCTCCCCAGCGAGGCTCAGGAATGTGCGGATTTTTTTTTTTAAATTTAATTTTATTTTTTTTAAAAGAGCTCTGGCTGTCAGCCCCAGGTGACCAGGACTCAGGCAGAAGGGCCTGCATGCCTGGGATGCGGGGATAAAGGGGACAGCCAGAGCCTTGGCACTTGGGCTCTCCTTCCCCGCACCACATCCAGTCCCTCACTGGGAGGCAGCAGGGCTCTCGCTATCAGCCATAAGGGGGCAGAAGCAAGGGTGGTCATGGGGTGCTATGTCTGCTGTGAAAAGTTATATTGACAAATATCACTTTTTACATTGCCACCCTTATTTCTGTGCTGCTGCATGCTCTCCACTCTGCCTTCAGAGCTGAGTGGTGGTATATGTAGTTGCAGGGGTGGGAAGGGGGGGAAAAAAAGCAGGCGCACAAAGAACTACAGACACAAATAAGTTTGAGAACCACTGCTCTAGTGGATAAAAAGTTGTTTTGTTTTTTTAAAATGTTTGTGTTTGTTTTTGCTGGATTCCTTGGAGATTTGTAATGGAAGATCAGCCCTCAACTGAAGGTATATGAATCTTTCAGGGAACTTTTCTTCAAAAGCATCTCATGCACTTGAGCTAAATAACTGAACAACATGGTGTTTGATAATCAGACCAAAAAGCTTCGCCCTCAATGGCATGTTTCAGTCACTTAGGAAGCCATGCTCCAGCTAGTCCTTCAGCCCTCAAAGTCCAGAAGACAAAGCTGGATATATTCCTGACATAAAAGCTAAACAGAACATTTAACTAGAGACCTTTCAAGCTCTCCTTATACCTCAAAACCCAGCAAAAACAAGAATTTTTCCCCTTTGTGTGTCACCTTTAAGGTCAAGATTTCAGAGTAGTGTGCTATATTTCGTCCTTTCCAGGAATGTCAGATGTGAAGAGCACAAGCGTGCACTACTTAAGCTGTTTGAAGTTATTGTGCTTCCTTACCTTCCTTTAGTCGGTCTCCCTCAGCCTTGGTTTTCTTTTGCCTTTCAGAGCCAGCAAGATCAACAAGGTGTAGCTTGCAGCGAAAGCTGTTGTTCCTACAGAAGACCGAAAAGTTACACTCCTGAGCTAACATGTAGATAGAATGTGAGCAACAAGCAGGATGGAGGGGATTTCACATCAGAGCTGATCAAATGGGTTTAAGAATGCATTTCACATCAAAGTGCTGCCACTAGCTTTTGAAATTAGGAGAGTCCAGTGACTGTATATCTTCCATGAACATAAGAACATAAGAAAGGCCGTACCAAAGGTCCATCTAGCCCAGTATCTGTCTACCGACAGTGGCCAATGCCAGGTGCCCCTGAGGGAGTGAACCTAACAGGCAATGATCAAGTGATCTCTCTCCTGCCATCCATCTCCATCCTCTGACGAACAGAGGCTAGGGCCACCATTCTTACCCATCCTGGCTAATAGCCATTTATGGACTTAGCCACCATGAATTTATCCAGTCCCCTTTTAAACATTGCTATAGTCCTAGCCTTCACAACCTCCTCAGGTAAGGAGTTCCACAAGTTGACTGTGCGCTGCGTGAAGAAGAACTTCCTTTTATTTGTTTTAAACCTGCTGCCTATTAATTTCATTTGGTGACCCCTAGTTCTTGTATTATGGGAATAAGTAAATAACTTTTCCTTATCCACTTTCTCAACATCACTCATGATTTTATATACCTCTATCATGTCCCCCCTTAGTCTTCTCTTTTCCAAGCTGAAGAGTCCTAGCCTCTTTAATCTTTCCTTGTATGGGACCCTCTCTAAACCCCTAATCATTTTAGTTGCCCTTTTCAGAACCTTTTCTAGTGCTAGAATATCTTTTTTGAGGTGAAGAGACCACATCTGTACACAGTATTTGAGATGTGGGCATACCATGGATTTATATAAGGGCAATAATATATTCTCTATCCCCTTTTTAATGATTCCTAACATCCTGTTTGCTTTTTTGACTGCCTCTGCACACTGCGTGGACATCTTTAGAGAACTATCCACGATGATGCCAAGATCTTTTTCCTGACTCGTTGTAGCTAACTTAGCCCCCCATCATGTTGTATGTATAGTTGGGGTTATTTTTTCCAATGTGCATTACTTTACATTTATCCACATTAAATTTCGTTTGCCATTTTGTTGCCCAATCACTTAGTTTTGTGAGATCTTTTTGAAGTTCTTCACAATCTGCTTTGTTCTTAACTATCTTGAGTAGTTTAGTATCATCTGCAAACTTTGCCACCTCACTGTTTACCCCTTTCTCCAGATCATTTATGAATAAATTGAATAGGATTGGTCCTAGGACTGATCCTTGGGGAACACCACTAGTTACCCGTCTCCATTCTGAGAATTTACCATTAATTCCTACCCTTTGTTCCCTGTCTTTTAACCAGTTCTTGATCCATGAAAGGACCTTCCCTTTTATCCCATGACAGCTTAATTTACGTAAGAGCCTTTGGTGAGGGACCTTGTCAAAGGCTTTCTGGAAATCTAAGTACACTATGTCCACCGGATCCCCCTTGTCCACATGTTTGTTGACCACTTCAAAGAACTCTAATAGATTAGTAAGACACGATTTCCCTTTACAGAAACCATGTTGACTATTGCTCAAGAGTTTATGTTTTTCTGTGTCTGACAATTTTATTTTTTACTATTGTTTCAACTAATTTGCCCGGTACCGACGTTAGACTTACCGGTCTGTAATTGCCGGGATCACCTCTAGAGCCCTTTTTAAATATTGGCGTTACAATTAGCTAACTTCCAGTCATTGGGTACCGAAGCCGATTTAAAGGACAGGTTACAAAGCTTAGTTAATAGTTCCGCAACTTCACATTTGAGTTCTTTCAGAACTCTTGGGTGAATGCCATCTGGTCCTGGTGACTTGTTAATGTTGAGTTTATCAATTAATTCCAAAACCTCCTCTAGTGACACTTCAATCTGTGACAGTTCCTCAGATTTGTCACCTACAAAAGCCAGCTCAGGTTTGGGAATCTCCCTAACATCCTCAGCCGTGAAGACTGAAGCAAAGAATCCATTTAGTTTCTCCGCAATGACTATCATCTTTAAGCGCTCCTTTTGTATTTTGATCATCAAGGGGCCCCACTGGTTGTTTAGCAGGCTTCCTGCTTCTGATGTACTTAAAAAACATTTCGTTATTACCTTTGGAGTTTTTGGCTAGCCGTTCTTCAAACTCCTCTTTGGCTTTTCTTATTATACTCTTGCACTTAAGTTGGCAGTGTTTGTGCTCCTTTCTATTTGCCTCACTAGGATTTGACTTCCACTTTTTAAAGGAAGTCTTTTTATCTCTCACTGCTTCTTTTACATGGTTGTTAAGCCACAGTGGCTCTTTTTTAGTTCTTTTACTGTTTTTCTTAATTTGGGGTATACATTGAAGTTGGGCCTCTATTATGGTGTCTTTAAAAAGGGCCCACGCAACTTGCAGGGATTTCACTTTAGTCAATGAACCTTTTAACTTTTGTCTAACTAACCCCCTCATTTTTGTATAGTTCCCCCTTTTGAAATTAAATGCCACAGTGTTGGGCAGTTGAGGTGTTCTTCCCACCACAGGGATGTTGAATGCTATTGTATTATGGTCACTATTTCCAGGTGGTCCTGCTATAGTTACCTCTTGGACCAGCTCCTGCGCTCCACTCAGGATTAAATCTAGAGTTGCCTCTCCCCTTGTGGGTTCCCGTACCAGCTGCTCCATGAAGCAGTCATTTAAAGTATCGAGAAATTTTATCTCTGCATTTCGTCCTGAAGTGAAATGTTCCCAGTCAATATGGGGATAATTGAAATCCCCCACTATTATTGGGTTCTTAATTTTGATAGCCTCTCTAATTTCCCTTAGCATTTCATCATCACTATTACTGTCCTGGTCAGGTGGTTGATTAGGGATCCCTAATGTTATATTTTTACTAGAGCATGAAATTTCTATCCATAGAGACCTTATGGAACATGTGGATTCGCTTAAGATTTTTACTTCATTTGAATCTACACTTTCTTTCACATATAGTGCCACCCCTCCCCCTGCACGGCCTGTTCTGTCCTTCCGATATATTTTGTATCCAGGAATGATTATTGATTGCTCTCAGTCCACCAGGTTTCTGTGATGCCTATTATATCTATATCCTCCTTTATCACAAGGCACTCTAGTTCACCCATCTTATTATTTAGACTTCTGGCATTTGTGTACAAGCAGCTTTTTCTAGAGAGAGTCAACCATTACTGGTTAAAAAGGTTACCTTTTGATAGGCAAGTACAAAATCTCAGACGGACAAGAGACAAGGTTGAATCAGAACTGTTACCTAAGGAGTTATTGCTTTCTTACTTGTCACTTTTCTTTCTCTGTTCGATTGAAATGGTGAAGATGGCATGGGACCGCGAGGACTGAGAATTCATAGCTGTAGAGGCCACGGTTCTGGAATTGTTTCCCTGCTCCAGACAGAGGATGGTATCTCGGGCACACGCCACACCCCGTTCCGTTAATCCTACAATCTGTGCCAAGAATGAAGAATCTGGTTTCATTTTCTTCCCCCTGCCTCCCAATATTCAGCCTTCATTTACTACATCACAGATGTGTACTTTATGTCTCCGACCAAGTCCCTGCTTCTATGCCACTGTGACCATAACTAGCAAAGCAAAGGAGTAAGGAGAAAAACACATTTGCACTCTAATGTAGTCTAACAGACTTTACCAGAAAGATTAATGCTCACCAAGAGGGCCAAACTTGTGCCAACTAAGAGCTGCATTAACAGCTTATGAGTAAGCACATCTAATTTCCAGCTATGAGTCCAGTATGCTGCCATTAACTGGAGTCATGCCTCATCTAAAATACAGAAGCAAATCCTCTGAGGGTGTCAGCATGCAAAGCTGCATATGACATCCATTGTTCCATTCCAGGCATCCATCTAGAACACAGATACTACATATGGTCAAGGTTTTTGGATGCATGAAACTCAGCAACCCACTCACCATTTGGAAATGGAGTTTCATGTTAATGAAGTATGATTGACAAGCCCTGGAGACAAAAGCTAAATTTATCCATAGATCAGATGCAGGATGAAACAGCAGCACAAGCTTTCCCTACACTGTACCCCAAACCCATCTATGGGCTTCAGGCCTACTCTGGGGGACTTAGGTACTGGCCATAGATATGAAACTAACCTATGTCTCTGACATGGCCATTTTGCTGTAGCTTTCATCTTTTTGAGTTTGGGAGAAGGCATGCAGCAAGTTTGGCTACGGGAACTGCAGTAATGTGTTAGTTACTTACCATTAACTCAAACCCTGATTTTATTTAATCAGTTCACTAAGAGCTTTAACTAGCTGTGGTCTGAAATCTAGATCCTAATGAAGTTACCACAGAGTAGGTTTGAGAATCACCAGATATTTAATTTAGAAAAAAAAAAAGAGTTGGATGTCAGCATGCTTTTGTATCAGCGACTAGAGTGAAGCACAAGAGAGTCTGAGACAGCAAAATTATGAACTGCAAAAGCGTGTCTGGGTTTGATTGAAACACTGGACTCTGACCTCCGCCCCTCCCCCAACATGCCCTCTGTGGAAACAACGCACCTTTATGCCTTCTTTGGGGTCCTCCCGTATGCTGATTTGAGATCGTTCTCTAGATGGGGACAGCAGGTCTAGAATATCCTCATTGTAGATCTGAAGGTATTTGAACAGAAACTCAGAATAAGTGGTCCAGGCAGAAGTGGGCATAGGGCATGAGGGACAATACAGGGTTAGGCTGAACCAGGCTAACTTTGCAAGACATTGCACACATCTTACTCACTAAGACATGCAGACTTAACTTGGCCCCAGTCCTGGGAATTGGAGTTGTGTTATCATTAAATTCTATTTCTAGATATGTGCCCCTCTCTCCATGGTCTCCTCAAATGACAGAAGTTCCACAAGCCTGAGCACCCCAATTCCCAAAAGAGAAGAGTGTGATGCTGGAGATGCTCCTTGCTCATCTGAGGCAAAATTCTCTAGGACAGCGGTTCTCAAACCAGGGGGTGGGACTCCCAAGGGATGCATGGGAATGTGTCAAGGGAGGAGAGAGCGGTGTGCTTTTTTTGGGGCAGGGAAGAGCTCTGGCTGTCAGCCCTGGGTGGCTGGGGCTCATGCAAAAGGGCTGTTCACACCTGGGAGGCAGGGATACAGGGGACAGACAGAGCTGCACCACCCAGGCTCACCTTCCCTAGTCTCCCCCTCAATCCCTCACTAGGAGGTGGGCAGGCTCTGGCTGTCAGCCCTGCAGTGGCAGAAGCAAGGGTGGCAATGGGGCGCTAAGTCTACTGTGAAAAGTGATATTGACAAATCTCACTTTTCACATTGCCACCCTTATTTCTGTGGTGCTGCTGGCATGCACTACTTTCAGAGCTGGGTGCCCAGCCAGCAGCCACTGCTGCTCTCCACTCTGCCTTCAGAGCTGTGTGATGGTATATGTACTCCTTGCGTAAACGACTACAGACACAAAGAAGGTGGAGGGGGAGGGCAATTGATCAAATAAAGTTTGAGAACCACTGCTCTAGGAAGAAGTGCAGCAGTCCTATCCCCATTATAAATTGGGACAGAACATTCTAGGTGCTGTGTCCCAGGTAGCACGCATATAAGATTAGACTTAGCAGCCAGATATGCACACTGATGAGGAAAGGATGCAGTCCCATCTGCTACATAGGCTTTCATTCATGGAAAGTTATAGGTCCCTTTCTAAAGTCCTTTAGATTCCCCTTTACACCAGCTCTCCTGGTTCAGCTGCCACAACCCTACTCACTGGAGTGTTACAAGAGAGAAAAAAAACCCACACCAGACTATTTAAACAGCCACAAGAAAGAGGCTTTATGATGGGGGGCGGGGGGGAGGAGGACTAAGAGCCTACTGGAACCAGATTCCAGTCCCAACCAAGCCTCCAACATAATGTGTGACCTGAGGCTTGGATTTTAATAAGCCTGGTTGCCTGAAGAATTTGCCCTATTTAAGCCTCACCTTATTACAAAGTTTGCTTTTCATTCCAGATATTTTGAAACTGTAAATAGCTTTTACCTCCAAATAAGAGACTTTCAGGGTGAATTCCCATTCCAGCCTCTGTTCTTTTTCCTGAAAGAGCAGTTTGATAACACGAGGAATGACCCCAACAGTAGGTTCATGCTCTTGATCAGCAGTGTAAGTCCCTCCCATAGAATATGTTTTTCCAGAGCCTGTCTGTCCATACGCCAAGACAGTAGCATTATACCCTGAAGAAGTAGAGAATGCCTGGCATCAGGAGGAGGATGGGATCATCTAAGAAGAGACCTTATCAGATTGGAGTATCCTAGTATGCTTCAGTGGGAAGTGTCCTCAGAAGCTAGAATCTCCAATTCAGAGAAGCATTGTCACTCATCCTCTCAGTTTACACAAAGCATAAATGCACAAATCAAGAACAAAAAGCTGAACAGAACCAGATGCCTTATCTGGACTATGAAATATGAAGTGAGATTTATTAATTAAATCTCATTTTATGGCGACTAAATATGCCAGAAACCTTCCCCTCCCCACCAACATCTTAGGTAACCAATCTCAAAGTTGAAGTATATAACATTAAAGTGTCACACTGCAGATCAAACAATCAAATGGATCTTAACATAGAACATTACGTTCTATGGACTTTTAAGTCAGTCAGTCCATTTTTGCTTTCCTTGAAGCTCAGTGAGACTGCATAAGTCATCTTGGTGGCCAAGTGGAATATCACACTAGCAGTAAATAGGCAGGATTTAGCACTCACCACTGCAGCCTGGGATTGATTTCTAATCAGAGAAGCATTTTGGTTACTTGGAAAGGTATGGTGGGCGGGGAGGGATCAGAGCGGATAACCAAGTGATCTTTCCTGGCTGCTTTTGCTGTTTCACTTGACTTTGTGATGCCACCCTAAACCCAAGAGATTTCACTTAGTTACTATGAACAACGCAACAGGCTCTCACCTTTGAAGATGCCCCGTATCAGAGGGGCAACAGATGTATTGAAGACTTCCTCCTGCTCAGCAGATGGGTCAAACACAAAATCATATGTGAAGGATTTGTCATTGCCTACAATCACCTGTGAGAAAGATGAGAAAGCAGGTAATGACACACACATTGTAGTTTATGGGTTCATTTACTTGATACTAAATTCTGTAGACTTGCGCCATTGTAAATTACTTGAAACACCACTGACTCAATAGAGTGATTCTAGTGTAAGTGAAAAAATGTTGACCCTTCATAGTCAAGACATCATTTACTTACCTGTTGCTCTTCAGGCACGAAGGATAGACACATCTGGCATCCCTCACTGATCTCTTTGGGGACCAAGGGGCGGCAGCGGAGTACCACACGCACAGGAATGACTTTCTCATCCTCTTTCACCATTTCAGATTACAATAGCTTCCCTAAAAAAAACCAAAGACATAAAATTAAGTGCAAGTATCATCAGCTGAATTTCCTATATCAGGCTTGACAGCCACTCTGGGCATTAAGACACATTCAGCTTCCACACAGTTTGCACTGGCACAAGTTGGACAGAGTCTAGGATTCCATTATATCACATTCACTGCACAAAGAAAGTTTACCCATATAAGTGAGAAACCCAAAGCTAGCAGTTTCTGCATAATTTAACATTTCACTTAAAAAAATAAATAAATTAGATTTTAGGACACTTGGGGCTCACTTACACTAGAAGCACTACAGTTGTGTAGTACATCTAGTCAAGATACTCTATGCCAGGGGTTGGCAACCTTTCAGAAGTGGTGTGCCGAGTCTTCATTTATTCACTCTAATTTAAGGTTTCACGTGCCAGTAATACATTAACATTTTTAGACGGTCTCTTTCTATAACATAACTGAACTATTGTTGTATGTAAAGTAAATAAGGTTTTTAAAATGTTTAAGAAGCTTCATTTAAAATTAAATTAAAATGCAGAGCCTCCTGGACTGGTGGCCAGGACCCAGGCAGTGTGAGTGCCACTGAAAATCAGCTTGTGTGTCGCCTATGGCACACGTGCCATAGGTTGCCTACCCCTGCTCTATGCTGACAGGAGAGAATTCTCCCATCAGCATAATAAAACCACCTCCATGAGAGGTGGTAGCTATGTTGGGGTGAGAAGCTCTCCCACTGACATTGTGCTGTCCACACTGGTGCTTAGGTCAATATAATGCTGACATAACCTGTAGTGTAGGCAAGCCCTCAGAATTGTAAAGAAAACCTGCCGTAGGTGACCTGAAGCAGCATCACCTACCCAAGCACATAAACATACCTCCAAGACCTCTGCTGCTCAAAGCTTTTCCAAGGACCAGAGTAACTAATGACAACCTGACTGGTTTTAGGATTGCTACTTAGAATTTCGGTGCTAGCCTTGAAACTAACCAGAATCAGGTAATTTCATTCTGACAATGTATGGGAAAAGGATGAACAGCAACAGAAAGTGCTATGCATTAGAAAGAAAGATCAAAAACACTAAGGCTAGGGAACACGTGGAGTAGTAAAGACCCCATTCTCTCTCCTCAGCAGCAGGTGGTGGCTACACTTCTGGTCAAGGATTGCTGTAGGTTTCACTGCAATCTCTCATCAATATTCTGCTATTAGGTGTCTGAAGCAGATTGCTATTTAGTTGGAAAGGAGGTTTTTGTTTCTCAGAAAAAAAATAGTACAGATGGTAAAAAAAATCAGTTTTAACAGGAGGAAAGAAGCATTTTTGTCACCTGAGGCTCTGGAGAGAGATGACCAGCTTTTCACCTCCCTATTCCCAAAATGATGTACAACCTTCACTTCCTTGAGCCTCAGTTTCTGTGTCCAGTCACCATAGTAACCGAGCCCCTTCTGTAAGAGAGCATTATCATGCCATACCATCAACAGACACGGCTCTGCCTGCCCAGAGCTTCCCACGGGAGGAATCGTGACAAACCGACCACGAAGAAAGCTCAATAACGTTCATGAAACGCTCCTTGGAGAGAAGCCAACAGAGCCCAGGCTTGGGCTGACTCAGGCAGCACCAGCGCCTGGGGGGAGGCGGGCCCAGGGCTCCACTACCCCCAGCCGTGTCGCGGGGAACAAGGGCGGGAGGAGATGGGGAGCGGGCCGTGGTGCTGGCAGGGGCCTCGCGGCGCAGAGCCGGTTCCGCTCCTACCACGGGAGGCGGGGGGAGGGGGAAGAAGGGGGCTCAACTCGGCCGGGGAGGCGGACGCTGCTCCGAGCCGTACCCCGGTTTCTCTAACCCCGGGGGGCTGAGGCGGGGCCCCGTAGGGAAGCCGGCGGGGGACACGGCCGAGCTCTGGACCTGCCCAGCTCCGCCCGCCCCGCGCTCAGAGGGTCACGGGGACGCCACAGGGGCAGCCCAGGCCCCCGAGCCAACAACCGGGGGAGCTCGGATCCCGCCAGCCGCGGGCCTGAGCGGCTCCGGAGAGCGGGCCGGGCCCCTCGGGGAAGCGATACCTGCCCTCGCGGAGGCCCCGTGGCAACGAACAGGCGCCAGCAGCCCGGGGCCGTGGAAAAGAACCGTCGCCTGCCTGAACCTTCGGCCGCCACTTACTTACCCTTCTCCTGCTCCCGGAGCTTTAACCGCCAACATTCAAACCTGCCCCGCCTGCCAATGGCAGGGCCACGACGTGATACGTCACCACGTACGGGAAGAGACGTGCTCCCTACATGTAACCAGGGGCAGCACGTAGGGACGGCGTCATCGACTCGCGCTTGGTCACATGATCTAGGTCGGTCTCGGTCACGTGATCGTGCAGTGGGCGCGGTGCGAGGAAGCCGGACGGTGAGGGGGGTATCGGGGCGGGCTCCCTCTGGCGGAGCCACGGGCCTGGGCGCTGTAGGACGGGGCTTCTCCGCCACCGGTGCGGCGGGACGGGCCCCGTCAGCTGGGACCGCGGGGCAGCCAGCAGCCTGCTCTCGCCCCGCCGCAGCTGGGAGCGCCGAGGAGTGCGGGGGCTCCGGGGCTCAGTGGTCCAGGCGCTCACGGAACGCCGCACTTTCTCCCTGCAGAGCCGCTCCCGCGATGGACAGCAGGATCCCCTATGACGATTACCCTGTCGTCTTCCTGCCGGCCTATGAGAACCCGCCGGCCTGGATCCCTCCTCACGAGGTCAGTGCTTGGCTTCCGGCGCTCTGAAAAGTGGGGTGCTGGGCCCTGGGGAAACTGGTTACAGCGATTTCTGCTGGGCTCGCACGAGCTGGAATGATGGTTCCTCTGAGAGCTCGGTTCTGGGTGAGCTGCCTTGGCTTCACCTCGGGGCAGTCTTCAGAAATCTCGTTTAAACCTTTACAGCTGTAGGTGGTGCCAGTGATTCTCTTTAAATGAGCTAAGCATTTACAGTCCCTTTGTCAGGTTCGGTAGATTGAGATGAAAATTGGATGGAGAATAGCTATTGTAATTGTCTGTAACCTTTTTTTAACATAAACATCAACTATTTTTGTTAAATATTAATTCATTTTACACCAACAGCTTGCTCTGCCCCACAGATGGCTAAGACCACCAGTGCTCTGCCCCAGGAGCATGTAATTCAAAGTCCTCATCCTACAACTGCAGATGGACTTCTGCATGGAACTCCATTAAAAACAATGGGGGTTCATATTAGTACAGAGATCCACCCATATACATAAATAAGAGATAAACCTGCTATAAATCAGAAAGCTGAACTAGAACTTACAAGCCACAACTTGATGTTGCTAGAAACTTCCATGAAATAAAATATTTAGTGAAAGCTGTGTTTTGTTTTGCAGTGTTCACAGTACTGAGCATAGTACAAGAGAATTCAAAGGTGAAATTCACTAATACCTCAAACTGCTTAATCTGATCTTTCCATCAAATATCAAGAAGCACAAAAAGTAAACAAGGTCATAATTTTTTTTCTATTTATCTCAGGCTTAATTAGTGACAGAAGAAATCTGTTGTAAAAGGATACATTTTACCTCTCCAAATAATCTTTTGAAACTTGTCCCTCTGTGTGTTCCTGGTGTCCTCTTCCCTTCTGTTTTAATTTAGGGGTTGCAGTCCCCCTTTATTACTATGGAGTTCCTATTTGCAGCAGCTGCTGGGGCTTTTTGGCATTGATTTGCTCAGATTTCCGACCAGCTCCAGCTATCACAGGAGCATCCCTTGACTAAAAATGGCAGTCCTCTGCCTTGCTTGGGGCTACCACACCCAGTGTCCTTGACTAATGCACGGAACCTGTTCCACCCATAGCCATTTCTTTCAAACTTGACCAAAGCATTTCCTGACTGCTGGGCCAATTAAGAACCAAACATTTCAGAGTGCAGGAAGTGATGCTGTGCCAAGGTGTTCTAGAGGAAAAAGAAACCACGTGACCTACTGTCCTTCCAGGTCCCTCATCTAGACTGCATTGATCTACAGCAATTGTGCCATATCCCGTGAAGTTTTGTTGTATGCATTAAAGGAGATACTGAGGTTACAACTTTATTTGGCCCTGGCCCTCTGAGCTAGACAGCGGGGTCTTTGGGTTTCTTGGGTGGACCAGAAAGCCTAATTTTTGGGGTAGGGATGATGCCTTTTATAAGAAACTGTCTGAGAATTAATGTGGTCTGCTTAGGGCGCAGTCAAAGCCCTGAAGAATCAGGGTCTAACCCAGGGGTGGGCAAACTTTTTGGCCTGAGGGCCACATTGGGGAATAGAAATTGTATGGTGGGCCATGAATGCTCACAAAGTTGGGGTGGGGGGGGAAGTGAGGGCTCTAGGGCGGGGATGAGAAGTTTAGGGTGCAGAAGGGTACTCTGGGCTGGGATCGAGCAGTTTGGAGAGCAGAAGGGGGGATCAGGGCTAGGGCAGTGGCTTGGGGAGAGGCTCAGGGGTGCAGGCTCTGAATGGCACTTACCTCAAGCGGCTCCTGGAAACAGTGGCATGTCCCTTGTCCAGCTCCTGCGCAGAGGCATGGCTAGGCAGCTCTGCAAGCACTGCCCTTGCAGCTCCCATTGGAGCATGTAGGAGCCACAGCAGGACCAAGCTGCAGCTTCCAGGAGCTGTGTGGTGCAGCCCCGACCCTGTGCCCCATCTGGAGTGCCGGAGTGGGGCTGAACCACGTGCTGCAGCCCTAACCCTGCGCCTCAGCCAGAGTAGGGCCAAGCCACATGGTCTGGCCCCAAACCCAGCGTCTCAGGCAGAATGGGGGCCAGCTTAAAATGGCCCACAGTTTGCCCACCCCTGGTCTAACCACCTGATTCAACACATCCTTTAATATTGAATTATAGTGGTTTAACACGTGATGCTGAGTTCTGGCTAGTACTGCCCTCCCCTCACAGCCTGCATCTGACAGCAGAGATCCTTGCTTGTCCCCAATGGAATAAGGCTGTCACACTAGTTGTAGTGTGGTAGTGCACACAAGCTCTATCAGGGTCAGGTCTCCATTGTGTTGGGTGCTGTACAAAAACATAGGACAAGACAGACCTTTCTGGGAAAGGGTACATAACACAAGTGGGGGTAACAAGCAAATGGCGGTGTGTGTTTTTTGGGGAGGAAGGGAAGGGTGATGGTAATAGGGATGAGATCATGCTGTAATGTAGCCTTGCTGAGTGTCAGCTGGTTTTGTGATGGATCTCCTATAGCTGTACCTAAGCACTTGATATCAATGACATGAGGAATCCCTGCTGGCCACCAGCCTCACCACTTTTACTTGGCAGCATACCATAGGTATCAAAAGTGCATCTTGAGCAGTGATAGCATGGAATTCCTGTCTGGGGTGCAGAAAACTCCTTGAGGGGATTATGTTCCCTGCTGATTTCAGGTCTCTTACAGCGGTTGTTGCATTTTGCAGAGAATTTGCCATCCTGACTACAATAATGAGTTGACCCAGTACCTGCCTCGCACTATTGTGCTGAAGAAGCCTCCTGGGGCTCAGGTGAGAACTCTGAGGGCATGGCCCTAGCCATTTCTACAGGCCCAGGTAGGGTTGACTGCTGGTTGGGGTCTGACATCAATGTATGCAGTCTGGTGCTTTAGTATGTTCTTGTTTTGCTGTGGCAAGTTTGCTTCACTCCAAGGCACAATATGCCCCATGGTGTGACTATCCCATGGCCTCAGGGGATGGGAGATATGGGTCATACACAAATACTGTCTTCATCTACCGCTTCCTAGGGAAGCTGTTAGCAGTGAAGGATCAGTTCAGGCTCACCTCTCCAGGCCCCTGTCATGAAACAGTCTCATTCCACTGAGAGGTGAAAAATCCTGCTTGGAGACCAGTCCACAGAGAGAGATGTTGGTGGGAGGAGGTAACCCCCCTCTGAGAAGGATATCATCCTTCTGCACGTGCTAAGGAAGACATTTTGGAGGCAGTGGTGGTGAGTTGTATGGGCCTGTGGTGCCTGTGCTCCAGGAATATTCAGAGCACAGGGGCTCAGCTCCACCAATGTTCAGAGGCTAGTCTCTCCCCTGGTCTTGCCTGCCATCCCTACACGCCTCCCCCAGAGCATCTCCTAGCCCCACCAGCTGCCCTGAGCGATTTTAAAAGGGCCTCAGGAGCCACCACCAGCAGCACAGCAAGGCTAAAGCGGCTTCCTGCCTGCCCTCACTCCATGCAGCACCCCACTCCTGTAAGCGGCTGGCACATCCCTGCAGCCCCAGGGAGTGCAGGGGTGTGTCTGCGCACTGCCCCCGCCCCAACTCTGCCATTGGAACTGTGGCCAGTGGGAGCTGTGGGGGTGGTGCCTGCAGGCAGCAGCATGGGGAGACCCCTTCCCAGGAGTCACAGTGCATCCCTCATCCCCCCTCCCAACCCACTGCCCCAGCTCAGAGCCTGCATCCAACCTCCCTCCCAGAACCATAGGCAGTTGCAGGGGGAGACTTGGACCCATTTTGGGCATCATCAAAAATTATACAAACCTGCCACCCCTGGGAATGGGGCTCCTGTTACCAGGGTGACTCCCTCTCCTACTTTTATCACTTGTTAAAATGTTTCCTAGATAATAAACTGAAATTGGGGGCCAGGGCATGAGAGTTCTGCTGGCATATTCTTGGGGGATGGCTGACACTTATCCCCCCCAGGCAGTGGATGTCTTGTGGTTGAAGCACAGGGTTGGGACTGAGAAAAGCTTGGGGTTAAATTCCCAAGTGGGCCACTAACCTCTACTGTCACTCCCCAGCTGTAAAATGGGGATGATGCTTCACAGGGGGGTGCAAGGATTGCCATAGAGGTGCCAGTAGAGATCCTGAACGCTTCAGGGTGTTGTCTGAACCCATGGGTAACAGCTGCAGGATCTGAAGGCCTTTCCCTGCTGCCACTGGAGCAGAAGTCCCTGTAGCTGGCAGTTGTTCACATTCCACTTAACTACTAATCCTATTTTCTTCTCACAGCTGGGCTTCAACATTCGAGGAGGAAAGGCCTCCCAGCTGGGGATCTTCATCTCCAAGGTACATCAGTCCCTTTGCCATTCTCTCTGCCACTTTGTCTAGTGCTTTTTGGACAAGCTAAACCAGCAGAGTTTACTGATTTTGGGCTGATTTAGACACTGCCTGGAGCTCTAGAACCCATTGCTGTGAAATACCAACTGCCAAAGGATCAGCAATTGGGGACAACCTGGACTATACCACATCTGATTCCAACCCCTTATCCCTCTAGCTCTAATAAATCTCAGTTCTGACCCAAACCCCACACCCTGCTGTTTTGAGTGGAGCAGAGGTGGACACCACAAAGGGGAAATACAGAGGCTGAGTGGTACTACAGAGCTCTGGGGGTCTAACTTGACCTGTTTGGAGAGGGAACTGTGGACTGGTGGCTCTGCATAGTCTGATATGTTGGTTTGACTGACTTGGCATCTCTTCTCTTTCATTTCCAGGTGATCCCTGACTCAGATGCACACAGAGCAGGGCTGCAGGAGGGAGACCAGGTCCTGGCAGTTAATGATGTCGATTTCCAGGACATTGAGCACAGCAAGGTGAGAGCTCCCCTTGCTGCTGCTAGGCGATCATAGTGCTTGTATCCATTTGAAATACATAGAGAGAAGGGGGTTTAAGGGAAGTGAGGCAGGAGGTATATGCAGTGAGAACTGATCCTACCCCATCACAGCATCACCCCAGCCTGCACTAACCTGTAGCATGGCATTTACTTTATAGCTTTGTCCATTAGCTAGAGCAAGTCTAGGAGGCATGCTCCTAGACCTCTATTCTTGACTCACTGTGCCTGTGGGCAGCTCCCATCTCCCCACCTATAAAATAAGAGAATGATCCTTGTCTACTGTGAGATTCTTCAGTAAGAGCTCACTCTTGATTTAAAGAAGTGAGCAACCCTAAAATGAGAAAAGCACAGAATTGGTCATCACAAACCTGCTATAGGATAAGTAGAGGAGAAGCCCACTATCCCTTCCTTAATGTGTTATGGTTCAGGCCTGACCCCCTAGAAGTTGATTGGATGCTAAAGCATTGCACTTAGAGCAGCAGCAGCAATCAGTGCAAGTTGTGTACTGGGGGGTTGGAACCTCCAGCTGGGTTGGAGGGGTGCATTGGGCCAGACCCCTCTGTTCACGTAGTGACTCCCTTGCTGCTTCTTCCAGGCTGTCGAGATCCTCAAGACTGCCCGGGAGATCATCATGCGAGTGCGTTACTTCCCCTACAGTAAGTTCCTGTTAATTCTCTCCCCCATGACTCAGCTGCTTCTGAAATCCTGATTGTGAAGCCTGATGCCCTGCATCCTAGCAAGGGACTGTGCTAACTCCAGCGGAACAAATACTAAAAATTTAGAGTCAAACATAGGATTAGAGTAGCAGGCTGCTGATCAGAAACAATTGTTGCTTTGATCTCTCAAGATTTTACACTAGTCAAATACAACAGTAAATGAATGACATCAAGTACCTGCATATAAACTGGTCACGTCCTAGCAAGACAAGGTTTAAACAAACAACTGACCAGCTTAAACAGGTTCTTGGAACAGCAAGTTCTAGAGCACACAAGCAGCAATTTTAGTCTAAACTCAGGAATTGGTTCAGTAGATATAATTTGAATAACTAACAGTGGATGCAATTGTTAAACTTTCTCAGGGGAGGAAAGATGCCAAATAGAGGTGGCTCTTTAGAATGGAGAGTCTTTTTAAAAAGGAGACTGAGCAACATGAGCAAGTTTTTAAAGCCTTAGGAGTCTACATGCTAAGCAACCAAGGTACAAAGATGCAAGAAAACCCAGGTGGTAAAATGACATGTTCAAGGTTCTTTGAGCCAAACGAGTATCCTTCAAAAAGTGGAAACCCAACCCTAATGAGGCCAGTAGAGAGAGGCAAACTATGGCAGTCGAATTGGATGGAAATTAGACAGCGCAAATAGCCAGGGCCACAACCAGAAAGATATCCTTTAAATGGGAGATGTAGGATATGAGTGTGTTAAACCCCACAAGTCTATCAGGAAATCAAAAGGGGTAGCTAAAGAGGATGAGGATATTGCAGGGAAGCTAAGTGATTTCGTTACATCAGTCTTCACGATGGAAAGTGGTGTGAGATAGTGCCTCACCATAGTTAAGATCAGGTGTCTGGACTGGAGTGTCAAAGGAAGTGCTAGAACAAGCTGACAAATCAAAGGGCACCAAATCCCTAGATTTATCTCTACTTTCAAGAGTGCTGCAGGAATTTAGGAATGAAGTGGCTAAGCTGCCAACAAACATGCCATTAAAATCAATTGCTAGAGAGCAGTCCAGTGAGTGTTGTATTCAGGCTGATCCTGGACCTTAGACCTGTCACCCTTACTGTAGTAGCATCAATTTCCTTACTACCAACTGGACATAGTTCCATATAGAGCAATGCCTGCTCTCAAATAGCAGCACCTGAGCCCCTTCTGTTTGTCCTACTCTATCAGCCTCACTAATGCCTGCTTTTCCATTCCAGATTACCAGAGGCAGAAGGAAAGAACTGTTCACTGTCCCTGATAAGGTCCCCCTAGTAATGGCTGCTCTACCCTGCAGTTCATTGGGTCACAGCAAGATGACTCTGCTCTCCTCAGCATTGGGGAGATTTGACACTAAACTAGATTTTCCTTCAAGTTTCAGCTTTGGGCAGAGGTGTGACTGTCCTGCTGGCTCTGTGGGTCTCAGCTCCCACAAGATCCCAGCTCTGCTCTCTGTACTGATGGACCCAGCCTCTTCCTGCTGTTTACACCATGGAGTCAAGGATGTGGCAGGACAGGGAGCTGGGCTCTAAGCTCCAGTTTCTGGTTCAGGCACTGCACTGTAGAGGTTGATAGAGAAATGGGGTATGGAGGATGCTGGGGAATGAAGGATGGCTTCTGTAGCCAGAGTTGTATCCATGGAGTGAGTGTCTGGGCTAGTAGGTGATTGCTTCTTTTAAAAGGAGATTCTTATGGGGTGCTGCTCTTGCCCATCTCAATGAGGTGTGAGGCCAAAGAGGGTGGGTCTGTATACATGCACCATGTCTGAATTAGAGCACAAGATGATGGGGCTGCGGTGCTGATTCTAAGCCAAGCACAGAGCAGACTTTTTCTTTCCAACATGGTTTTGAATGTCTTTTGCCCTATCCATCATGCACTGCAAAATTGTACAACACTAATGAAGCAGCTACTGCTTGCTGTGTTGGTGGGAGAAAGTAGCTGGCAGAACCTGGCATGGGCACAGCCAAGCTGCTGTCTGCCATTGCCAAGATAGGTGCCTCTGCACAATTCATTATCCACTGGAGTTTCCTTTAGAAGTAGGCCCTGTACTTTGTTCACAGCACAGTAGCACTTGAGCTCTGGGGAGGCAAGAGGAATAAGTGCTCTGTGGTAAGAGAACCAGGGGGGGCAGGGCAGGGCAGCAATTACTGCATAGGAGATGGACTCTGCCTTGTTCTCATTGTTCAGTGGCCACTTGCTGCAGCCTGACCCTGCCATCTTCACAAATTCTAGAAGATGAACAAATTGTTCAGCCCCTTTTATGGACATGGCTAGAAATCATCCTCCTCCTCCACCCCTTCTGCTCCTTTCTAGGGCAATGGATTGATTGGTTGGGATCCAGGGAAGAGAGAGGCGGTAACATCAGTGAACTTTAGTATTGTGTGTCTGTCCAGCCATTTTCCTGGATTTTAAGATTAGGGCATATGTGTGTATCCCATCATGACTTCACGAGCAGGGGGGGAAGGGGAGAGCTTGAGTAATTCTTGGGACTTGTTTCCAAATCATGCTTGCTGTGGTCTAGCACCAAACAATTGTTTTGCTAGGTTCCTTGTGTGGCACTGCTGCTTTCATTGTTAATATCCACCACATCATCAGCAGGAAATATTTATCTACTGAGGACACATCCATCATTCTGCACTATCACACCATTTGTCCCTTTACTATTCTCTCCTGTTAAGATTCCCAGCCAGCTGTAAAGGGGAGGTACCTGCACTCATCCATCCCTCACATTCGATCTATGTAAGCAAGTCACACAACCTACTACTGAATTAACTGGATGTTGGCTGTTTATGAAGCGAAATAGAACCCACCATGCCCTATGTGGGGAAGCTTATTGCAGTTCCTCTTAGCAGCTGACTTCTTGGTAGGAAGCACAGCACTGAGGTGGTGTCATTATCCTCAAAGTTTCTTTGCTCTTGCCAAACAGGATCTGGGGCTAGGTCTGCCTTCCTGGGCTGGGATTTGTTCTATCGCTTTGTAGGCACCTAAAAGTCTTAATAAAAATAAAGTTAGTTTTGAAGTCTGGCTCCTGTACTATGTTTTAATTCCCTCCCAGGAAATGAATGGTCTGATGAATTGTACCCGCCCATCCCACACATGGAGGAAGTACAGCCAGCACAGCTCAATTGACATCAGCATTGGAGGCTAAAGTTACGTGCAAGACTCTGTCCTTAACTTCTACAACTGCAGGCACTGAAAGGGACCCTTGGCACATATAGGGACACTTTAACAGTTGTCCACCATTGTGATTACTGGTTCAGTTCCAGAGGTGGGAACCGCAGTGCAAGCCAAGCCAAACACTGAGTCAATTTGACTTTCTCTGACAAGGAGTCTGGGATGTGCCACTTAATCTCCCCCCCCCCCAGCAGCTGGTGTTCTCACTTCTGCTGGAAGTTCTAGTAACCACTGCTGTTAGCAACACTGGGACTGTCTCTTCAGAAGGGTCAGACTGCAGGAAAAAAGCAGCTCTAGGCCCAGCTTTTGCACCTACAGGCCAGGGTTAGCCAGTCTTCTCCCCACCCCCAGTGCTTTGGACTCAAACCAGGGAATAAGGAGGTGAAAACTGAGGACAGAACTAACAATTACTTGTTCTCAGTAACAATCTTCTATCAAAACCTAACATGAGCTGGCAGCCTCACTGCTACAGGCCAGCTGCTGCCAATAGGAATAATGCCCTGGGGACAAGGAACCCAAGGCATCTCCACAGCAGAGGCAGGTGAAAGTAGTGCAGAGGGCCCAGGCCCTTCCCTCATACTGACCTGCCTTTATAGCACACCCATGGACACAGTTCCACTGGCCTGGAGAAGGAACACAAGTCTGTTATCATTACAAGCCAATCTCACACCCCACAAATCCAACAACTGCCTTCAAGATTAGTTTCTCTAGCTTCATTGGTGTCACCTGCTTGAGCAGGCAAATATCCTGGGGGAAAGTTCAATGAGCAGTTCCACACCCAGCCTCGCAGAGCCAACACCTACCATGTGTTGCAGAATGGAGAGTGCAGTGAGCAAATAGGCCTGGCAGGACAGAGCAGTGCTCAGCACAAACAAGTGTATTTGCATAGGGTCTTTTAACATGAGACTCCAATAAGGCTCACTGAGGGGCCTATGGCCAGAGGCCCCTGGGCTGTCCCTAACTTACCTGCACACAGATGACTACAAACCCAGAGACAAACCCTAAAAATTCTCACTGAACATTCAAGCTGCTCATCCTATTTGTTAAGAGCAGGATCCTCAAGTGCAGCACTAGCTCCATCCATTTTACACCTCAGCTCCTGGACTCAGTCAACCTTACCATGCTCTAGATGTCCCTAAACCTCTGACTGCTAGAAGGTGGGACTAGACAACAGGGGATGGATCACTCAATAAATTGCCCTGTTCTGTTCACTCCCTCTGAAGCATCTGGAACCTGCCACTATCAAAAGACAGGATACTGGGCTAGATGGATTCTAGTCTGACCAGTATGGCCATTCTTATGTTCTTACTAGAACTGTAAATTAATCTCAGTTAATGCATGTGATTAACTCAAAAATTAACACTTTTTAGTGAGCATTAATCACATATCTCTGCAGATGGGACTCAGTAGTGGCCAGGTAGGCAAGGGGGGGGCCACTGCTCAAGGCACCATGCTCAGGGGGTGCTGCTGCATGCCTCTGCCACCCTTCTCCACTGTGGCTCCCACCTCTCTGCCCCTGGCCAAGCTGCTCCCGACTGGGAGCCAGCCTCCTGTGCAGAGTGGGGTGTGGAGGCTGACGCTGGGGTATTCCCCTCCCCTTGCCCATGTAGCCAGTCACCACTGAGCTGAGTCCAGGGAACGGGGGAACTTTGCTGCTGCTGGTGGCTCAGAAGTAAGTGCTGCTGACAACAGCTGCTGCTGGCTGCAAAGTGCTATGCTGAAAGAGACAGTGTTCTTCCAATACACACCAAACCAAAACTATTGGCAAAAATATGTAAATAAATGGTATTATATTGTTTAACAGGGTGATTAAAACTGCAATTAATCATGACTTTTTTTAAATCTCATGGTGTTTTTTGTTTTTTTTTAAATCATTTGGCAGCCCAGTTCTTACCACTCCAAGTCCATTTCCTGTCACCTTGACAGCAAAACCAATCTGCTCCCCTGAGACTTATTTGCATCTGTCCCTTTCCAGCTACCTATCACATCACCCCATTCAATACAAGCCTGCTTTGCTGGGGTCAAGTTCAGCCCTGGGGAAATAGGGTGACATCCCGAGTTACGGCAATAATAAACTTGGGTCAGTCTTTAAGGCCTTCTGGGGCACGCTCCTCCCTCCTGCACTGGAGTTGAATTCCTCAGCTCTGTCAGGGAGCATCACATGAACTCTGAACAGGCAAACAGGATTCTCCTCTCTCCCCAGAAGTGCCCCAGGAGGTAAGGATGTCCATCCACCCCAAACTCACCCCTGTTGCCCATTTCTGTAGGAGGGTACGTAGTCTAATGCTATCCAGTTCTTAATGGCTCTCAGAATACACAGGCAAAAACTCTCAGACTGGGGCAGCATTAGCACTTCAGGGAGCAACTCTCACCAAGAGGCAGCACAGCACAGTTGGCCTGATGCATTATGGATATTTTTACCTTCATATGAAGCAACAGGTCTTGGTCACAGTACAGAAACAGGAGTACTTGTGGCACCTTAGAGACTAACAAATTTATTTGAGCATAAGCTTTCGTGGGCTACAGCCCACTTCTTTGGATGCATAGAATGGAACATAGAGTAAGGAGAGATATATGCATACAGAACACGAAAAGGTGGAAGTAGCCATACCAACTCTAAGAGGCGGTATGGCTACTTCCACCTTTTCGTGTTCTGTATGCATATATCTCTCCTTACTCTATGTTCCATTCTATGCATCCAAAGAAGTGGGCTGTAGCCCACGAAAGCTTATGCTCAAATAAATGTTAGTCTGTATCTGCAAAAACAGGAGTACTTGTGGCACCTTGGAGACTAACACAGCTGCTACTCTGAAACCTGTCATAGTACAGAAAGGATCATCGAGCAGAAGAAATTCATACCAGCCTATCAGATGTCACTGATAATTTTCCCCAAGATTTACCCTGCTCACTGCGATAGCTGTCTCAGCACAATGGGCCCCAGGTGCTCCAAGCTCCCCATGCAGCCACTGTCCTCTGTTCCCATCCTGATGGGAACGGACACCCTTCTATGCTTGAGACCTAAACATGGTCTCTTGGCTCATGACAGGAAGAACTACAAACCCTGGGCATAAAAATACATTTCCCCCCTTTAATGTAAAACTGTCAGGAAGAGTCCAAATACAGTCTAGTGCAGTATTGCTCCTGGAAGAGAACCAAGCAGCATCAGTTCTCAGAGCCACTGTGGTCTCCCCTCTCGTCCTTCACCTCTGACAGGCTGCTCTCATCAATGTTCTCCAGAGAGGCAGCGTGCTGGAGTGCCAGGTCTGACAGCATCATGGTGGGGAGCTCGTTCTGCTCAGGATACAGCCAGGGCTTCACACTGACATTGTGCTGCTGTTTCCAGGAGGGGTATTTCAAGCAGGCCTTTTGCATCTTCTTCAGCATCTGAAGAAAGCAGAAAAGGGGACCAAGAAAATGGAAGCAGCCTGAATCTGACCACTACCAGACCCCCTGCATTTTCTTATGTACTTAATGCTTGGGAAAGGGTGGGTGCTGTGCAGTTACCTGAGCCAGGTAGAGGGGGCAGACCTGAGCGCATGGAGAGACTAATACTGTACAGTTCCATACAGGAGCATTTTCCATTTGTTTGGATAAGCAATCAGTATCTTCAATAGATCTAAGGATCTCATTGTGCTTCAGCTGCTTCTCCTCTAGGAGGCAGACAACTATTAGCCCCATTTTACAGATAGAGAAATAGAGGCTGAGCCAAAAAGTCACTGACACCTTGGTCAAGTCCAAGGACAGAGCTGTGGACAGAACCCAGGATGCTGACCCATGCTGCAATCTTGTGTCTCAACTACACCTCATGCCAAATAGATTCCCCCAGTTATGCCCTGCAATCCTGACCTGTGCCTTCCCCACTACTACAAGAGCTCAGAGGATGCTGAACCTCAGAATACAGAAGCCGGTGGTCACAAGCTGGGGACCCCAAGACAAAGCATTGTGCACAGGTTTTTCACCTCTCTGATGTATCAGAGGTCTGTCATTGTCAGATGCTGGACTAACCGGTCCAGCACATTCTAGTATCAAATCCAAAGATACCTAGAATGCCCCCATTCTCATTACTGCTCAGGTCTGTACCAGAAAGTTGGAGGGGCTGGAAAGTCTAAGCACACGTTAGATCTCCACTAACTGCCAGCCCTTTCCTCTAACCATGAATGATGGTTGATCCTTATTACCCACTACTCAGGAGCTCCTTCACTCACCCTTGGTGCCAGGTACTGGGAAGCTTTATTCACAACCCACTTTGGCAGTTTCCCTAATGCATAAGAGAGAAAGGTGGAGAAATAGAATAATTAGTGAGCCATGGCAGAAAAATGCTGCATTTGTGCCAGGGTGCAACTGCACGCAATGCTCCAGCCCCTCACCAGGGTACAATTGTGAAGCTGCAAGATCATCTCCATGGCAAGTTGCAAAGTGATCCTAGATGGATGCCTAGGAGGGAAATGTGTGGAAAGAAAGCAATACAATTGATGCCCTGTATAAGGGAGTAGAATTTCTGTTCACCTAGACCTGAAGTTGCCTCATCCCCTTGCACACCCACAAGGGATACAGAACCATACTCACCTTTGGGGTCCACCTGAGCCAGGTAAGTCAAGGTGCAGCTGTTTGGTCCAGTCGACTGCACCAAGTATCCCGCCAAGATAGAAACAGCCCTTACCAGGTCCTTTCGGGGAGGATATTGCTGTATGGTGAAATCAGACACTCAAACTCTGTCACCTTCCCTGGACTCTCGCTCAGACTTGGTGTTATACACACAGGGCAATGGGACTAATCTAGAGGCTCAGACACGGTGCTTGGTCTGTAAAGAGTTAGCTGTGCAATACATATCCCACAATAATAAAAAGGTCCCTGCACACCCAAAGGGACACAGGGACTGGCTACATACACTCTAAGGATATGTCTACACTACCCGCCGGATCGGTGGGTAGCGATCGCTCTATCGGGGATTGATTTATCATGTCTACACTACACATGATGTAAACGTGATAAATCAATCCCCAGTCACTCTCCTGTCAACTGCTGAACTCCAGCAGTGCGAGAGGCAGAAGCAAAGCTGACGGGGGAGCCGCAGCCATTGATCCAGCGCTGCGAGGATGCGACATAAGTAATTTTAATTCGATCTAAGATACGCAACTTCAGCTACAAGAATAGCATAGCTGAAGTCGATGCATCTTAGATCGATTTCCCCCCCCTAAGTGTAGACCAGGCCTAAGGCATCAGTAAGGGGTGGTAGATAAACAAGTGTAGCTCAGGTTAATAAGAGCCAGAGTCACATTCTGCTCAGAGCATCCTTAACTTGTAATCCGGACAAACGCCACCCAGCTCATGACTGTAGCTGTGGGGTGGAGTCATTCATCAAGGAGGCATCTGAGCAGGTACTATTGAGAGTCCTGTGGGAGCATGGGGCCATGTAATTAAACTCTTCCCTCCCACTGACTCACCGGGTGTTTGACAGAGAAGTTGATGATCATGTAAGATTTATCCACAACCTGCCAGGATCGCAGTGTCACCACGTCTCTGTTCTTTAAGGGCTTTGGACACTTCCCTAGCCAAGAAGGAAGCAAAGTCACTTCAACTCACCAGTGATAAGAGTTGCAGGAAGTGCAGTCACACTAGGGGGCGGGGGGGGGGGGTGTTCTACCTTGCCTGCACTCGGCCCTCAGGTGAGGGTAGTGATCTCTCTGTATCTTGCCACCAATGCCTCCCCTCATCTCTTAAGAGCCCAGCTGATCTTTCTGTTAGCAGCCTCAACAGATATGCCAAGGATGAAATGAACCCAGGGGACTGAACTCCCCTCTCCTGTTAGAAAGTCCAGTGGGCTGAGGCATGGGAAGCTTGCCCTACTGCTGACTAGATGGTATCTATTCAGGGCATACAGAATGGGTTCAGTCTTTGCTCCTTCCTACTCAAGGAAACTGGATGGTCCCTGCACTTCTTTACTCAGGATTTCAATTCTCTGGGGTTGATCGCACATCCTGCCGCACTCAGCCAAGCAGAGCAGCCCCCAAGCCATCACTCACAGGAGTAGTAGCCCACATCAGCATTGGTGGCAAGCCGGGCAATGTCATGTGTGTCAATGACGTTCATGTCCCACTTCCTGCGATACTCAATGTCATGCAGCACATCATATACCGTCTCCGCTGGCACATCTTGGATGTCAATGCAGCACTGCAGGCAGGAGCAGGACCACAACCACAGTCAGATCATTGGCTGGCCTCACCCCCATACTACTGATTGGAGTAGCTGACTTGATCCATGTCTAGGGAAGAGCTCCTCATCCTCAGCTGGGCTCCCACTTGTGGGGAAGTGTGTCAGCCAGGCTAACACTACCCCTTTACAAATCACTGGAACCCTCCACTCAAAACACTTTACAAATTTCCCCTCACAGTGGGTTGATATGATGAACAGAGAGGGAAGCAACTCACCTAAGATCAAAAACAGGGATAAGGACAAAGAATCCATTCCAAAGTAACAATACTTATTGCTCTTGAAACATTCAGCAGAGACAAATGCAAACAGATGAGTGTTAAAAGCCCTATCCCATAACTAGACAAATCTCAGTCCACACAACAACCAGAATCATGAACAAGCAGCACATGGCACAGGCTTCCATAACTAAGGTACCACCACACATGCTGGTGCAGAAGAATGGAGAAGGGAAGTATGTAAGCAGAGCAAGTCAGAGCCCGACACTATGTTCCAATCTCCAGATAGAAGCAACCAGGCAGACAGTGGAAGTATCCAATCTTACACAGATGACTCCAGTGTGGAGATGCACAGTAGGCCCCCTCAATGGCTTGTGGCTGACCGGAATTCAGGGGCAAATAACAGGTCTGGGAGATCCCAGAAAGAATAGCTTTCCCATTACTGGTTCAGAGAAGCTGCACCTCTCGTTCCAATCTCATCACTCTGTACCAGACTTCAGTCACTTACAGTGGTGTTTGTCAATACAAGTCAATGGTTTACAGAGAAAGCATAACTCAGGCTGCATTCTCAAGGCTGGTGCAACTCCACAACCACGCACTACATTGTTCTATACCACGTGGGCAAAGACGACTCCTGTGGGGAAGGCTATCACCAGGGCAGATGCCTTGATATGAAGAATAATTAATGCATCTCACTGGCCACTTTCTTGGGAAGTTCATATCAGATTCCTGGGACCCAGAGACTGGAGTGACAAGTGCCTCTGGGTCACAGATGTGTCACATGGCAAAGACAAGGGCCGTGTGAATTGCATACCAGGGAACAGGGACACCAAAAGCCATACAAGATGGTGACAATTAGCACAAATGGGCTTCACTACGTATTTTAGAGTTAATCAGTTACTCTATTCCTGGCACAGGCACCGGCCAAGCACCTTCTGGGGCAGGAGCCCAGCAACTCCTCCGGTGCCCAGTTTGTGTCTCCACGTGACACGATCCCCGACTCCCCCCCAGACGACATTAGACCTCAGTTTGAGATCGGGAGCCAGGACTACAAATAGTCCAACTCAAGGTGAGTGGAGCCTGCGGTGCCAGATCTGCGCGTGGGGCCATCCAACAGCTCCCGCAGCGAGCCCGGCCCCCAGGGGAAATCCAGCAGCGCAAAGCAGCCGCCAGGCTCCTGCAAGTGCCCTCTCCCAGCCCCCCACTCCGTGCCCTGCCCTGCCACCGCCCGGCTCACCTTGACCGTGTGCACGGCGGGGCCGGCGGGCGGGGGCGGCTGCACCCAAACCCCGACACCCTCCCGGCTGTATCTGCTCTGCCAGCCGCGCTCCGCCTCGCACTGAGCCTGGAAGGCCCGGAAGGCGTCGGCGTCGGGCACCTGCACAGGCTCCATAGGCGTTGGGGAGCCGGCGAGGTCAGCAGCGGAAGGCGCCGGACGGGTGGACACAAGTGCCGGCAAAGGCCCCACCCGCTCGCAGCCCCATACGCAGTTGGCGTAATAGCTCCCGCCCCTCCTAGGTTCGCCCAGCTGTCCCCGCTCCTCATTGGCTTCGCTTCGTTGAATCAGCCGCCAATCAGCCAACGATTCCGGCCAGGTGCGCCCCGCCTGCCCCGCCCTACCCGCTGATTGGCCGCGATGTCCGCGGCTTCTTTTCCTGGTTGGACTGCCCCCCCCCGCGGAACACACCTGCCGCCTCGTGACTGGTGAAATTTAAAAAAATCAACGGCGGGTTCGGAATTAGATACAGTATGAAACAGGCCGCGCCCCACGTGGCCAGGAGCTGGGGAGGGAGGGCTCGCACTCGGGCTCGGATTGGCTGTTGGGATGGAGTGTCTGGTGGGGATTGGCTCCAGGGGGAACAGCCGGGGAGCGGGGTGCCCCTGCGAGGAGCAGGCCTGTGGCGCCGCGTGGCCTGTCCGTCCGTCCGCCCCCTGCCCCGCCCCTTCTCCGAGCCCCCTCCCTCTGTCACTCCCTGTTCACCTCACTCGCTGGCTCGTTCTCACCGGGCTGGGGCAGGGTGTTGTGGCGCGGCACGGGACCGGGGGGGGACTCCAGCTGGGGGTGAGGGAGCTCTGGGCTGGGCGGGCTCAGCTGGCGGCTTGGGATGCGGGTTCCAAGAAGCACTGGCCTCAGATGGCTCCAGGGAAGTGGCAATATGTGGCCCCAGCTCCTAGGCAGAGGGACGGCCAGGAGGCTCCCCGTGCTGCCCTGCGGTTCCCAGCCAATGGAAGCTGTGGAGCCAGCGCTCAGGTTGGGGGCAGCATGTGGAGCCCATGGGACATGTTGCCGCTTTTCAAGAGCCAGGCAGGGAGCTTGCCTGCCAGCCCTGCTGCACTGCCAAACAGACTTTTAATGGTCAGAGTGTTGCTGACCAGAGCCACCAGGGTCCCTTTTCGACCAGGTGTTCCAGTCGAAAACCAAACACCTGGCAACCCTAACCACAACCAGGGTGTGCGGAGCTGGCCCACAAGGCTGCGATCTCTGAAGTCCATTAGCTGCAGACACTCTAGTGATGGAGGAGTAGGTGGCCTGATTGGAGCAAGGCAATGAAATAGCCTTAGCTGTCTGTGTTGTAACTCTTCATGTAGGGAGTGGGCACTCAGCGCTAGGGAAGGGTGCCCTTGGCAGAGCTGAAAAAAATAAAGAATAATAGCACTAGAAAGACATCACTACATGCAGGATTGAAATGTAGCCGGACCACAAGCCCAGCGTCTAGGCATTGGCACACAACCAGTCCAGCCCCTACTTCCCAATGCCAGTGAGACTCATTCGATTCAATGCCCTGGAGTTACCCACCACTGGGGAAGAGAGGAGGTGCCCAGTTTAAGTTTAAAAACCTTTTTGACACAAGAAGCTGTACTGATGTCATCAAAGTTAAGATATAGACAACAGGCTAAATCTTGCCCTAAGTTACACTCCCATCTAACCTCACTGGAATCAAAGGGCTTGCAGAGCAAGTAAGTCAGAAGATGTTCTTTGTTCATCTCAGGTTACATCTGCACTAGAAGCTTGTCTGCTGATCAACACTGGCGCTTAGGCCGGTCAGAGGTGTGTGGATTATTCACATCCCTGATGAGCCATGTAAATTATACCAAAGTAAATTCTAGTGTAGACAAGGTCTAGTACAGGGCTCTATGTGGGTACTTGCTATTTTACCCCATGAGTCCATGTGGGTTTATTGTCCATTTCTGACTCAGTCACAGGCTGCTTTCTCACCCACCCGTTTCACTTCTCAGGTTAAGCACACTTTTTCTTCTTCCCCTTTAAAGAGAATTACTTATGCTTTGAGAAAATTTCTTACTCATACTATGTTTCAGTTCTTGTTCTCTCCTCTGTGCGTGAGCAAGGAGACCCGTTCATAAGAACTAATGGTTTGCAATTACAAAAACAAAACAAAGAACATACCCAAAACACTAAAAGAACATTCTTAAGATTGTAAAGTCAAGTACTCTGTAGTCAGAAAAGACTAGAATTAAGATTGCTTGTGCAACCCACCAGCCCTCCCTTTGTGCCACCTTAATTCAGTCCCCTTGTACCTATGCATTATGTTACGTGATCACATACTATATTTTCAACAGGAACCTGCCTCATTCAGTGCTATTGCACAGAGCTCACTTATTGATTCAGTATTTTGTTTCTCCGCATTGTTCAATACATGACTCCAGGCCTTATTTACTGCCAACTATTCAAATCTGCTCACAAGACTGATTTTTAAAATTTCCTCTGGGGCTTTTTTTATGCACTTCCCTCTATAGTATCTAAGTGCTTCACAACTATTAATACATTCATTTTCACAAACCTCACAAGTGCATGTTATCCCAGTTTTTCAAATGGGGAAGTGAGGCACAATGAGATTAAGATCAAAGGTGCTCACTTACTTTGGGTTCCCAATTTGAGATTCCTAAGAGCTGATTTTTCAAAGTACTGTACTTAGCATTATATAGCATTTTCTATGTTCAAAGCACAGCTCCCATTGACTTCAGTTGGAGTTGTGAGTGCTGAGCTCTTTTGCAAATCAGGTATCAAGTCAGACACTAGAAAATTAAGAACACACAATTAGCGACAACTTGTGAAAAGTTTGGTTTAAGTGGCTTGCCAGCATCAGCATCACATAAGAACTCTGCAGCAGTGGCAGGGATAGAATCCATTTCCCAGAGGCAGCATTCAACTGATTTAACCATGACACTGTTCTTCCCTTGCCTCATTCCCTGCACACCTGTGACTATGTGGGTGCGGTTGCTGTACCAGAGACCCTAATTCTGCAAGCGCGTGTGGGTACACATGCCCCCTTGGACTTCCCCTCACCTCCCTTCCCCTCAGTTTGCATTGGGCTGATGGGCCTCCTCCTCCTGCCTGCCCACCAGCCCTCCCTCTCATGGCTTGCACCCCCACCCCATCCCCTGCATCTCACAAGGCCCCAATCTCACTTGCAGTTTATTGCTCCCCTCCATTTAACCTGTTTCCTTCCCCTTGCAGTTCACTGCAGCCCCCCATCTTGTGTGGTCCCCCTCTCATTGCAGTTCATTCCCCTTTCCATTTGTTATGGGCTTCCCCCTTGTTTGTTACTTGCCTCCCCTGCCTTGCCCAGGACCCCCATCTGTTTGCCTGCCTGCCTTCCCTAGGTTGCCCAAGCCCCAACCTTTGCTGTTTGTTCTGTGCCCAGGCCCTTTCCTTCACTCTGTTTCTTGCCTCCCACGGCCTCTTGGTCCCGCTTGCCTCCATTGCCCACTGTCCGGCCAGCTCTATACCAGTGCTATTGAACCATTCCTCTGTCTGCCCTGCAAGAGGATGACTGGGTTGGTCTTTCAGCAGCTGGATTTGCAGGTGGGCCTGTCGGCATATGCCAACAATGTATTTCTTGTGGTTAAGGACCCAGGAGACCTAGCATGGGTGGAGGCATGCCAAGCGTTTATTTGGCAGCCTCCTTTGCCTGGGTCAACGGAGTCGAGTGCTGGTCTAGATAGTCAGGGACAGGTAGCAGGTAGGCTCCCTCCCACCCATACTGTGCCAGCTGTGGGGTCTACTACTCTATCTTGGTATCACTTTATTGCCATTGGTCCCTCCCTGCTGGAGAACTGGATTGACCTAGAGACCAGAATGTGACACAGGTTGTGGAGATGGACAGAGCTTCTCCAGTGCCTTTCCCTTCAGGTGCTGGAGCTGATGTTGTTGATCAACCAGCTAGTCCAGTCCATGCTATGGCACCAGCTCAACACCCTGAGCCAACCTCCAGGGACCCTGGCCAGCCTCCAGCAAATGATTCTGGAGTTTTTCTGGCCAGGGTTGCATTGGCTCTCTGCAGGTGTCCTAAGCCTCCATCTGGGGGAGGGCAGACAGGGCCTGGTATGCAACTGTAGCCAGGTCCACCCCTTCCACCTGCAGAGACTGTGGTAATGCAGGTAGGCTGGCATAGAGTGTGCTGATGTATGCTTCCTCCTTCACCTGCAATACAACCAGCAGCTCTTTTTTCTCCAGCGAGACCTCTCTGAGCTGCCAGTCTTTTATCAGGACCTAGAAGCTAGTTTCAGCAACCAGGTCCATAGTGGCCGTCAAGTGGGAAGATCTCCTCATAGAACCCCTGCTACACAACCCCCGTTTCTTCATGGAAGTGGTAGAGTCCCCCTTGGCACCAGCCAGGACCAAACCTCTGGTGCACCACCAGAATTGGAGCCCTCCTGGCCAACAAATGGAGGGACGAGGTGGACCCTATGGTGCTCAGCCAGTGCATGGGCTACCCACCTGCATTTCCTCCCTCGGGTGCTCCAGGAGGTGAAGCCATCCTTGCCTCCTGTTTCTCTCACTTTTCTCAAGCAGTTCCTCTCTTTTCCCCCCTGGCCCTCCAGAACTCAATGGACCTCTGTCCCACGAGCCTCTGTACACCCCAATCCCCTATGTTGGCTGAACAAGGGCCAGATGGACCATCGCCACACTGGGCCCAGAAAATGTCTGTATGTGCTCATGCTTCACACCATCCACTTCCTTGCCCTCATGTCCCACCCCAACCCTAAGTGATGGGGCCTACTGCCACCTGAGGAGGGCAAGGAACCCTGGTTGGCCAGCCTGTACCTGACTCTGGGTTTATGGACTGCCAGGGATAGCAGTTGACAGCTCCTCCAAGGATCCATCAGCGTGGGTAGGTGCCTGACACAGCTCACAATCTCACGACACCTGTCCTTTCTGTAGTGAGGACACCCTGGATACACATCTACCTAGTGTATGTCAGATTGCAACCCCTCTTCCGGCTCCTCCAGAACCTCCGTAAGAGGTTTTGCTTGCACTTCTCTATGCACCTCCTCATCGCTGAACACCTCATCCATGGCAACAAAGCTGCAAGATATCCTCGTCAGTTTCCTCCTGGTGCTGGCAAAGATGGCCATACATCACTCCAAGAGGAAGCTGGATGGAGCAGGGTGCTCGGTGAGGCCTGTTTCTGAGCCCTTGTGAAGTCATATCTCCAGGCAGAGTTCCACTGACTTTCTAGGCACCTTTGAGGAGCAGTGGACGCTGTCGGGGGTTCTCTGCTTCGTGTCCCCTAGTTGGTTCTGATTTTTGGCCTTTGAACTTCACTTCCATCCCTGTTTTTTCAGTTGTTGTGCCCAGTATTTAATTGTGGTCTGAGTTCCATGGCCACTCTCACTCAGCTGACGGCTGGGTTAAGCCTGCTGTCTCTCTCCAACCACAGTAAGTACATACTTTCCAACTTCTGCAACAAATAAATGAGTCCTACAGACAAGTCTCCTTCACTACACAATCCTAATTTGCCCCAGAGCAGGAACAGCCTGTGCACTGAATGAGGCAGGGGTCCTATGGAAAGCATAATATATTATCATGTAATTAGATTGTATCATGATGCACAGAGAGAAGGGGGCTGAATTAAGGTTACACAAGCATTTCCTAACTTTTGAGTGCTGGACTTTGCAAGCTTACTAATGCTCTTTTAATACTTTTGTGGGTAACTTCTTAGACTTTAAAAAAAGCAAACTGAAAAAGAAAAAATTATCATGTGGCATCATATTAACACCCACATGGGTCATCAGCAGATTTAGAACCTTCAGATTTAGAACCTTTAGATCCACCACACAGACCTGTGACATTTGAGCTGACAAAAGAACTGATAGCAGTAGTAGGCTGTCATCCTCTATGTGGACTAGCGCTAGAAGGGAATGGGACGTTGTATCAGTGGGTTGAACAGATATTTGCTGATAAGAGGAATGGTAAGACCTGAGAATGTTGGGTTCTATTTCAGGCTTTGGAAGGGTGTGTTCTAGTGGGCACAGACTCTTCTGCCCAGTCCTGTCTCATCTCTCTCTCTGCTCCTCGGACATCTCATTCCAGCCCATGTTCTTGCCCAGCAAGTGCTCCAAACTCCTCATCCCACTCTTCTTGCTCAGCTAGTCCTAGACACCCCCAGCTCTGGCTCTTGTTCCCTCTATATTTGAATCAGTTCATTTCCTCCTCTCTGCCACCTGAACCCAGCAGAGGGGGTTAATATGAGAGAGAGAGGAGAGAGGCTCCCTGCTCGCAGTCAGTGTGCCTGGACCTAGCCAGGTCTGCATCAATCGAGAACTGCAACTATAGGGAAAATCTCACTGAACCTCAGGTTGGAGCATGCCTAGTGACGTTGGAGTCTTACCTGCTAAAAGTCTAAGTCTGTACCAAGCATGTGCAAACTGCAATTTTTCAAAGGCTTATAATTTGATCAAATTTGGATGGATTTTCACAGTGACACCAAAAGGCACATTAGGCCATGCTTTGACAAATTTTCAGTCCCTACTACACAGCATGGGAGCACTAGAGCTTAGAAAAGCAGGAATCATCAAAATGTTTTTAATAGGACAAAACATTTTTCCTTACCCTAATTCTTGGAAACAGCTGAACTATTTTGTCTGAAATTTCCAAAATAAATGGAAAAATAATTCTGCCTGACAGACGCTCGACATGGAAAATTTCAGCCCCAATTATTATAGTTTGGCAAAGTTATAAGCAACTTAAAACAGGGTCTTACAATGGGAAGTGTCAGGCAACCTTATTAAAAGGTAGTGCTACCTGCCCTATCTATAATGCTAAGCCCACCTACTCATCTCACACAGGCCCCTGAAGTACCATCAACATCCTTATCCAGGAAGTGGATTTACAAACCTAGCGATGTATCCTGGTTGTACATAATGCGGACTATTCCATGCCCAACAGAAAAACCCCATTTCTCATGTTCATGACGATAATGTAATGACAGGCAACTCTAGAGCTGGCAATTCACTGGTAGGACTCGACCTATGGCTGAAAAGGATGTCTGCCATGCAAAGTCTGGTTTTTGCTGTTCAGAAGGATGCTTTCCTCACTGGTGGGGTGACACTGAAATTCATTCTCCAGTGCTCCCCATCACTCACTCAGCTTCAAGTCTTGGAAAAACAGAGTAAAGCATCCCTGAATATGTTAAATTTGTTCAACTGTAACTTCCCAAGGGGAGCAACATCCCTCAGCCAGGAGTGGAAAAATCAATGAAAAAATCATGTATTAAACTATACAGCCTTGCAGCAATCCCAATTTCCTACTGCACAAATCCCTTTATGCGAGTTTCACTCACTGCAAGCACGCAATAGACCCCATAGGGAGCTAGCAGTTTACATGGGCCCTCATAAGCACTTTTAAAAGTTCCTCTTGTTTGTGTTTTCACTCTTCATTGACTTATCTGACTTCACAGCATGATGGAAGACAGGTGATAGGCCTTAGCTAGACTAGATGAGCAGGCTTCTTAGTGCCAGCAGCAGCATCTGTTACTTATGTACTCTGATTATCAGGGGTCACTTCGAAATGAGCAAACAACATTTCTGCACCTCCTTCCTTCGTCCTTTGGCAACTGGCAAATACAAATTCTCTTCCCAAAACAGTGGTACATACTAGTTACAGCAGGAGACAATGGGTATTGGGGCTAGGAGTCAGGACTCCGGGATGCTACTCCCAAGCCTATAACCAACTCACCATCATCTGAGGGCACTGTAGTTTTCTCTCAGAGCCTTGGCTTCCCCCATCTGGAAAGTACAATACTTTCTGTTCACAATTGGTTTGTAAAGTGCTTTAAAACTGTGTAACTGCTAGGCATTCTTTCATAGTTCTCATCAAAGTGGATGAAACTGGGTCATTTACTTTTTGTATGCATGTGTCTCAGAATGAGCAGAGTTATAGGACTCAAGTACATTACTGACTGTACAACTTCCAGGTAGAAACAGTGACTAAAAAACCCCAAAGGCTAAAGTGGTAGGTTCTTTTTGAGATGCATAAAGAATCCAGAAGACATTTCCCAGACAACCCTTAAGCTTCACAGAGCATCTATAGTGAAGAATGCATTAGATGGGACAGCCTGTTACCTGTTTCTTCCACAGATAAATTGGTGTTGGCCTTTGATGGGCAGGGGCTCTGAGTAAAGTAAATGGTGGCAGCAGCAGTCCTCTTCCCAAAACAAACATAGAAAAAGTGTTGGTGAAATAACTTTATTTAGTGTGATACACGGCTGTGGTCAGACAGTCGCTATTCATATTAATAGTCACACTTACTTGGCTAACAGCTAGGAGACAGCAGGGCCAGAGACACACACTCACTATTATGCACATTCATAGGGACGGCAGTGGAAAGTGAACTATTTTATTTCACTAGATTTTCCCTCCTGATTACTTATTCTCCCCCTCCTACCCCCTTCCCCCCAAAAAAAGAAAGTCCAGTGACTCGAGAGAACAATACAACACAGTGGCAGGGTATCTCTGCCTGTAAGAAGGGGAGAGCGGAACCTGTTCTACTGCAGACACAGACACACTGACAGAACATCAGCAATTCCCACACAACAGGAAGTATATACATAGTATGGGACAGGGCTTCACCCTGGGGGTGGGTTCTAAAGGACTCAGACTAGGCCATTGAGGGCTTCAGGTAGGAAAAAGGGAACACTCCAGAATAGGAAGGAGAAACAAAAAACAAAACATCCCAGCTTCTCCCTGCAGGTCAACTCACATGGAGAGGAAGGGACAATGCTAACCACATACCAAATGTATCTATCTTAACAACCAGAAGCAGGGTGCTCCTTGGCCATTAAGTAAACACAACCAGAAGAGCCAGCCCTGGCATCATGAGTTGGGTGCTCCCAAAAGGGAAATCCCAGCTATCAGGGTTCAAGTTAGTTCATTCAGGTAAGAGTGACAGTTCATTCCTCTCCCTGGATAGGGCCACATGGTTCACACACAGAGCACACAGCTGAAGTGGTGACCAACAAGGCATTATACCAGGGGAAATGCAATTTATGCTGCTGCACCCAACCCAAGCCCCTGTTCTACTGCACTGTCTCCACCCTCCCTTTAGGATGTACCCTGATACCACTACACAGACCAGGTGGTCAAATGGATGATCTAACAGGACTTCTCCATCTCTTCCTTGTATATTCCTCTCAGCCAATGGACAAGCCTGATCACAGCAGGGCTGTGGGTGGGCACAGAGGCAAAAATCACTTTTAAAAAAAATCCCCTTTAAAATGATCATAAGAGTCACTAGGAGATGTTCCCTCAACCCAAGTTAATGGAACAGAAGCAGCCACAAAAAGCAACATTTCCCTTTATTTAATCCCATCTTCCCCGCCTTTGAAGGTGGGAACAAACCCATCCTACTGCTTGTCCCAATGCTGGGAACATTATGACCTAGCATCTTCCCCACATACAGGGTTGAGGAGGTTCTCCAGCAAAGGCAGCTGCAAGGTTGAGGGTAACCATGTTCTATTTCATAGGCAACACACTAGACTAGAACTGCTGTTACCCAGATTCAATCTAGTGGAATACAAAATGCTTCAGCTGCCCTTCCACCACATTGGTTGGAGCTGCTGGCACTGGATTGAGCCACTTCTGCAGTGCAAGCCCCATTTCTGCATAACCAGTAACTGTGTAGCTTGTATCCTATGTCTGGCTAGCAGACAGTAGGCTGTGCATGTTCCACAAGAAAAAGGAGAATGTCTGCAGGTGAAGATAACCAGAATGGGACCTGGGATGCCCAGTTCTAATACTGCCATCCTAGGGATAAACTCTAGAATCCATTTGCAGCCTGCAGATAGAGCCCAGGTCATCCACAGATGCAGTCAGGCAGGCTCTCCCACAGAGATTGAATGCTGCAGCAAGTCTGTCTAACCTCCTCCCCTGCAGCTAACAGCATTCCCCAGGGTAAAGAATCCAACTGAAACCAGTGATCCTGGGGAATTCTACCCACCACAGGACAAAGGGAGCAAACAAGATCAGTGGCTTGTGCAAGAGCAGATTGGGAGTAGACTGTCCAGTGCTCAGCTCTCACTCACACTGATGCAGGAAGTGAGATGGGCAGGGAAGCTCCTTCTCCCAAAACTCAAAAGACCCAGGAATTGGCTAAGACCAACCACAGGAGGGAGGGACTGGGAAGCCTGTACTGTGTACTCTCTGCAGGAAGCAGGACATGGAGAACAAATCACCTCCAACTTTCAAAACAGGCAAGGCCAAATCAAATTGTGACTAGTTTTAAAGGAGACGCCTCTGAAGGGAAAAAATAAAAAAAGGACGTGGTGCATGGGAGAGAAAAAATTACTGGAGTGGAAGGAAAACTGGTTAAGATGCAAGGCAATTAAGGAGGTGGAAAACCAACCCCCAGCTTTATTTTTGTTTTCCCTAATGTGGCAGCTTTTTTGTTGCATTCACAGAAAAATACAACTGTGCAGATAGGCCCAAGATGTGGGATGGAGTAAAGGGCACCGTGGTGCCAAAGTGCACTACTAAAAGAGGACGACATGACATTCATTCTGCACTCAGGGCTCATACCATGCAATAGGAGGGGCAGCCAGGGCTGTTCCCCACCAGCTAACAGGGAGCTCGCTGACTTAGTAGATTGATTAGTTGTTTCTTCAGTTCACAGAAAGTAGGTTTGCCTAGCCAATGAGAAGTGATGCTCTTCAGTGAGACTGGCCAATCAGGGAAAGTGTTGCTATACAACGGGCACTTTAGCAGGAACAGCCGCTCTCCGTTACTGGCTGCTCAGGAGGTTTCTCTAGCTTGATGTCAATCACTGTAGAAGACAAGTTAAGGAAGCCACCTGGCCAAGGTCATGGGCACAGCATCACAATACAACTCAAGCCCAGTAGAGCAGATAGGACAAAGCATAGACCTTACCTAACCCAGGAGTAAAGTTGGGGGTTTCCACAGTTAAGAACTGGGTAAGAAGTGCAGCCACCTAGGTGGCTTGGTACATAGTTCCTGGCATTGATGCCTATGAGGTTTGCTTTTTGAAGCAGACATCTCCAGAAGCAACAGCTGTCTGAAGGCATTGGTAGAGAGCTGCTGCCTTTGTGAAGGTTGAGGCTAGGAAGAAGTACTGAAGTGACAGCTATAGATTTGACATCTGACAACCAAGGCTGCTGCAACAACAGTTGAATCAGCATGCACTGCCCAGTACAGCACCTACTCTCCTTGATAGAAGCCAGCACTTTGACTACAGCATGTTAGCAACTACCTGTAGCTTTAAACTAGTGTGACCTGGGATTTGGGGCATTTTTTACTATAAATCTGAACTGGTCTTTCCCCATAAATAGCCCATGGCAACTCCCTAGTCCCATGAAGCATGCTTCTCAAGAACAACTGACCGTCTCCACCCCATGCTATAATACCAGGTGTGTGCACATATGGGGTTACCTGTTGCTGTTAGAGCATTAGCTGGATACATGGGCAAGTAATGAATTTCTATGGACTGTTGCTTGGCAGAGGCCATGTTCCTGCCCTTCAGTCTGAGACAGTCATTTAGGAGCTGAGTTTGATGGTTCTAGCTAAGCCCCACTTGGCAGTTCTCTCTTCTGTAATTCTGAATAGCCTCTCAGTCACCCTTCCGGAGAAGGGAAGATGCGTTAGCAGAACATGTACTGTACACTGAAAAGCAGACATGATGCACGACAACAGTGGGGGGGACTGGCTTCACCCAGCTCTCTGAAGGGAACAGGCCAGTCAGAAGGATCTCTGTATCACCCAAGGTCATCTTGCATGCAGAATACAGAATCAGCAAAGATTAGATCATACTGAATCATTACAAATCAAAACACATTTCACACCAAGCCTAAACAGCAAAAGCTCAATACTGGCCCCAGTGGTACAAGTGGCCAAGACATTTGGCCGCAGAGCCTCAGTTTACACATGCAAGTGAGCATTACAATATAAAGGCTACTTATGCTTTGCAGCGATGTAACTGAATCGAGGTCCATGACTGCCCTCAGTCTGTCAAGGACAGCAAGCCAGACCTGGCAACAAGGAAAACTGGCTAACTCTTGAAATAAGAAAGCTACTGCATAGCAGACAAGGATACTGTCTTCTTTGCTCTTCTCAGGTGTGTTGTCCATCCCAGGTAAGGCAGCAGCCACACGGCGAAAAAGCTGAAAGGCAGAAACCAAAGCAACAGGTGAATGCAGAACTTGTCAAAGAAAGTGAATGATTAAAAACTCAATTTTCTCTCTACAGCTGCTGTTGGAAAACCAAGGTTTTGCCAAGAGTTATACACATATTGTAGCCAGCACTGCAGTAATTAACACAGTCCTCACAAGAATATCTAAGGACTTTATTCAACCCCAGTCCAAATATTTTATCAAGTTTAGTTAAGTTACTGAATATCTACAAAGCACACCTCTGGTGCAGGATTTTCCTTCAGCTTTTTTATTTCTTTAAATGTACCAGACCATTGCTCCACACACGTCACAAAATACCAGGATGTTAAGAGCAGGCTGGCTAATGATTCCATCCTGCACTCAACAGGGAAGCAAGTGAGAGGCAGCAATTTACCATTCCAACCCCACTGCTTCTGTGCATAGCTGTTATTGATTTTGTTACTGGATAGTGCTATCCACCTCTAAACTGATCTAGTTTGTTCCAGAATGAGCTCAGGATTCTAGGGACATGGTGTTTAAAAGTCTACCTTTTAAGTTAAAAGAAATCCAAGCTCTGAGGCAGTGAGCTAGGAGTGCAAGGGCTGACTTGAGAGTGCTGCACATAGAAAAGAGCCTGTCCTTAAACGCTATCTATCCATGTTCTTCCTTCCCCACCTCAGACAATCATGAATAGTGCCTCAGGTGCAAGATGGTAATTGTGGCCACGACACACAAAGCTGGACTTACCTTGCAGCACTAGAGAAATTCATGCATTACAAATTTCTGCTAGGCAAATAAAGCAATGCTATCACGCAGATTAGGCCTAGAATTTTACACTAGTGCAGAGTGATCTAGTTAAAGAGTAAAATGAAGTTACTGTTTGAGAAGTCCCCAAACCCAAGTGTGAAGTTCTCTGCCAAACCTGCTGCCCTGCAGCATGTTGTGACTAGTACAAATCAGAGATGAAGAATTTCCTGACAGCAATGATGTTGGGTGTACTTAAACGTAAATATGGAACAAGGTTTAATTCTGTCCCAGCAGAAACCACCACCACCTGGGGAAGGAAATTCCACAGGACACTAATTTAGCTGTGATTTGAAGGGAAAACAGGTGGCTTTGTTTCCAAAGCTCTGACATGCTTTAGCATATCAGTATATGCAACAAGTATTGTTGGTGTCACGGGTCTGGGAACAGAATACGTCAGCTGCTGACAGGATCCCTTAGCATTCTACCTGAATGAGCCACCCTTGGCTTGGCAGGAGAGGGAGCCTCCTCTATTTAAAGGACACACTGACTGCCTAAAGGGAAGAATTTCAGAGGCTGGGAATATAAAGGCAGAGGGTAAAGTGGGAAGTGAAGATTTGATGCAGCACAAAACCCATAAAGCAGCTCATCTCCCTGATCACAGTGAAGTGGAAAGTGCAGAATTTGCATCCTGAGGGCACAGTGCTGCTCTACCTGTTTCACATTGTATCCAGTCTTCGCACTTGTCTCAATAAACATCACATTCAGCTCTTTCGCTCTCTGCTCACCTTCCTCCGTGGTGATTTGCCTGGACAGACAGATGCAAACAGGAAAGAAAGAGCAAGAGAAGGAGGAATAGACAGGAGAGAGAAGGCATGAGTTAGAGACTTCTGTGACTGAAACACTCTTCAGTGAAGGATTTTAATAGCAGAGCATTGTCCAGGAAGGGAGACCGTAGGGCTTCTGAGCCTTCACGCCCCTCCCTCCCTTTACCTCCTCCTTATGCTCCAGCTAAGACGGGACCAATCCAAATGAGCAGCTGAGGGAATATGTAGATTATAATAACCAATAAGGATGAGTCTGCACTGGGTGAGTTTCATGTAACAACACACTTAAGTCTCATTCATAGCCTCCTTGTCGGGGAAGGAAGGGCCCTCTTCCACTGTACCTAATGGAACAGAATCAGTGTGCAGCCATGCAAAAAGCAAGTCCCCCAAGTCAACAGAAGGAAACTCCGTAAGGTGATAGGAAGGTCTCAGAAAGGCTCCAGCAGGAGGTGAAATTCAACAGCAAGTACTGAGCTGCTGCTTGGAAGCTAAGCACCTGCAAGAGCATCCCTGACCAACGCCCTGTACATACCTGTTTCATATTATATCCTGCTTTAGCACTGGTTTCAATATACATCACATTCAGTTCTTGGGCCTTTCTCTCGCCCTCCTCTATAGAAACCTGTCTACAGCAATGAGAACAAATCACAGAAAATAAACCAAAACAAAGGAAAACTAGACAGAAATGGTAGTAGAAATTAAAATAAACCACAAAGGAACTGGCCAGCAACTGAAATAACAGTAGCTTGGAAAGAAAACATACAGGCTACACAAAATAAAATGACAAATTAAATAAATGGCTCAACTCTTCAAACATGTTTGGCACTACAGCTTATAGAACAGCACCTGGTTCTTCTCAAGCGCTAAGTTTCCTGAAGATTTTATCAAGACACAGAAGTCATGGCCAGGCTCAGACTGACACTAGGACTTTGTTTAGTTTAGGATTAGAGATGTAGTATGTTAACTAACCAACATCTGAACACCTAAAACTCTTGGCATGACAAGGCAGGTTCTTGCTTTGACCAGAGTTTTAGGTGTTAGATCACATTAGCTAGCTCAATTTATCATCACCACCTTTAATTCCTAGTCTAGACAAAGCATCTGGTACCACCTAGATTACCTCACTGGGTGGGAATTTCTAATGCCACATGCACTCCAACTACAGGTATACTGCAAGCATAGCAAAGTCTCTGGCTTTTTTGTTAGGGCTAGTACAAACGATGACCTGGCATACACAGGATGCCCTACACTTCTGTCCCATCAGTCATCCTGTGACTGATGAGGTTCCTATTGTATCTTCCAGTGCTGGAAAAAGAAGAGTGGCAGATTCCACAACCTTGCTAAAAATTAGAAAGCCCAAAATCTGAGAGCCAGATGACTAATATTATTCTGGGCACCCAGGAAAGTACTAATTGCTCAGGCTATACTGTTACTGTGGATAGAGCATGGTTCTAATGTTTGATCTAGTCCAGGGGTGGGCAACCTGCGGCACGCGAGCGGATTTTCAGTGGCACTCACACTGCCCGGGTCCTGGCCACCGGTCCGGGGGGCTCTGCATTTTAATTTAATTTTAAATGAAGCTTCTTAAACATTTTAAAAACCTTATTTACTTTACATACAACAATAGTTCAGTTATATATTATAGACTTATAGAAAGAAACCTTCTAAAAACGTTAAAATGTATTACTGGCACACGAAACCTTAAATCAGAGTGAATAAATGAAGACTCGGCACACCACTTCTGAAAGGTTGCCGACCCCTGATCCAGTCACTTTCCCTGGCTGATCCAAAGTGAGGCAGCTTGGAATCCTTGTCAGCCAGATTTCTCAGTCTAGACCACTTGATGTGTATTATTTACAACCTAGTTTAAGTTGTTCCTGGGTGGGAAGAGTTTTCAATATTCCTGGAACGTACGGTAAGGCATCATTTATGGTGGCGTCCACTGAAGCTGGGACTCTCTAAAGTAACCTTAGTAGAAAGGAGCTTTGAAAACACAAGTGAACTATAGTAGAGCTACATGGGAATGAAGAAAACATGACACAGAGCGTCTGTCGGTAACCCAACTACTAGGTGGCATAGTGAGTAGGAGCCAAGCCTGTTAGTAACTTGCTGCTAGATGGTTTAACAGAACTGCATATGTTCTTCCCAGTGGTTCTGGAAACCTGAACACAGCAGCAAGGCATGTTCTCCCTAGTGAAGGGGAAGTGGTATGGGTAGACAAGGGCCAAAGAGAAAATGAGACTCATGGCAGCAATATGCACTTGCAAGGTTGAGTATCATGTCACATGAGCACTGTATAACTCCAACACAACGGGGGAAGCAGAGAACGCATGCAGTAAATTCTAAAATGATTTTTATATTTCATGGAAATGGTAAAATAAAAAGCAGATTTAAAAATTCTAAAGTATTAAAAATAATACCCCTTTAACAGAGGTGTACAGTCAGACATCTTGTTAAGCCTCACGTCAAAGCAGAGGAAATTAAATTGCCAACTGAGGGTATTTGGCTGAATGTTTACAATTTTTCTAGCATGGCTACCGCACCATGAAAGAATTATGTTTGACAAAGCATTTCTGTTTAAATTCCTCTTACGGCTTGAAACTCACCCAGCAGACAGAAGTATCTTGTGGGCAGCCTGGGGTGAATTGTTTTAGTTTGGTACGACTGCATTTGGCTGTGAAAGTTCCAGGTGTTTTCCCCAATTCAGCAACTCAGATTTTTACTGTACACTAATAACTCAAATAGGTTAACTTGAAGCAAATTTTCCATGGAACTCAGAACTCAGTAAAGTTAGTGCTTTTGACATAGTTGAAGGTAACAGTTTTGAAATTCATAGTTAAAAAAAATACTGCAGTCTAATTTTTCCTTCACTAACAATGTGCTGAGGTGCCTAGCACGAGATACACATGAGCAAACATGCTTAAGAGGTTATACACCATGAAATAAAGGCACAGCAGCTATTTGTATCTACAGTATTTCTATTGTGTCCATCATAATGGTACTTATGTGACATTTGAATCTTAGTGCACTTTGTACAGTTGAGAGTGGCCAGATTCATTCTGGTTAATTGTGAGTTTGTTTCATTTGCCGGTTCCAAACACTGCAGTGCTGTGCTACTGCAGGGAATTCTGTTTTGTAGGAAGCCTCTCTGTCGATCTCAGATTTTGTAAAATCTGTTTTCCACACAGCTACATCTGATGCCAAATTAGATTTGACAGGGCCCCTTACATGTGCCATGCACAAAGACCCATTTAATGTTGCTGTGGGAACCAGAATTTCCTGACTTTTATTAAGTTACTTTTTCAGTCTTATCTCCCTATTAGCAGCATGTTTTGTACCAAACGGTGTGGAGCAGGTGCTTGTTTTTGGTAGCCTGAGAAGCTTTTTTCAGTTGACTTTGTTCTAACCAGGATTTGTACAGTTTATAACAAGACAAAGCACCTTGGGCATTCTGTTACAAATGTCATGGAACAAACAGGAAGGACAGTGGAAATCTCACTCATCACAGGCTACTTAAGCCCCAAAGGGCCATTGTAGTCTGGGCTTAAGAACCGTTAGTGGTCCCCTTAAAAAGTATACCAGCCACTTGCTGTCAAACTGGCACGGTCACCAATTCTCCTCCATTACCTCTTGTCTGCCAGGTCAGTTTTATTCCCCACCAACATGATGATGACATCACTTCCTCTCTCTGTTCGCACATCATCAATCCACTTGGAGGTTTGCTGGAACGAGTTCAGATCTGTGTGAAGAGGGGAGGATTGAACACATTAACTAGAAGCTCTTTCAAACAAGGGGATAATGAAACACTTCTAAAACCACCTGTGTCTTCACCCCTATGCTTTGCCAATTCCCCCAGCACTGCACAGATGACATCCTTAGATTGCTTCTTGTCCACCCAGAAGGTAAGAGACAGTTATGTTTCTAATGTTATCGTTCTGTAATAACTCATGTCTGTATACTCACTAGCCCCTCGCTCAAGCGTAGCATTTCAAACACAATGAGACATCAAAGCACCACTCACTTGTAATGTCATAGACTACCACAGCAATGGTGGAGTCGCGGATGTAGCTGGGAATGAGGCTGCGGAACCGCTCCTGGCCTGCTGTGTCCCAAAGCTGTAGCCGAACCTGCTGGTACCAGGCCAGGGAGAGCAGAAAGAGCAGAGAGAGAAAGAAGAAAGGAGGAAACTGTCCTTTAGAGAAAAGGCTATTTGCCAGAACTAACTGTTTACAGGTCTCAGTCTGGGAACTGGACATTTGCCTTGCTGACCAGCCCCCTGAACACACAAAGAGCAGTGAACCCAGCAGTTCTGTCTATTTCAGGCTGTAAGAATTACCCCTTCTGTGTGCCTAGGAGTCCCATGAAGTTCACACCCTCCCGCTCCCCATACCAATGAGCTCTACCTTGAGGCTATTGCCATTCCAACCAAAAAGGACACCCACTGATACCCATCAACACTATTTAACATTGTGAAAGGTGGCCAATAAGTAACCTACCATGTTGGCCATTCCCTCCAAGGGAGGAGTATGCTGCCTCCCTAACACACCTAGGGTATGTCTTCACTACCCACCGGATAGCGATTGATCCAGCGGGGATCGATTTATTGCGTCTAGTCTAGATGTGATAAATCTACCCCTGAGCACTCTCCCGTCGACTCCTGTACTCCAGCACCGCAAGAGGCGCAAGCAGAGTCAACGGGGGAGCGGCAGCAGTCAACTCACCGCGGTGAAGACACCACGGTAAATCGATCTAAGTAAGTCGACTTCAGCTACGTTATTCACATAACTGAAGTTGCGTAACTTAAATCGATTCCCCCCCACCCGTAGACCAGGGCCTAGTCTAGGGAGCTAGAATCTCAGATCTGAGCCCCTTGTGTAATTCTCAGATTTATACTCAATGCAAAGACAAGGGACAACTTCTTCAGGAGACAGTAGTGGAATAGCATCTACATTCTCCTCAGCATCAAGCATCCAAAAAGGTAAAGGGGATTTTCGTGTAAGCTTAGGTCAAGAGGTTTCAGGAAGAAAAAAGCACACGCAGCAAGTCCCAGCCCACAAATGGTATTCGATGCTCCCTTGCAGGAAAACATGAAAAGCAGAAACATGCACCAGTTACTTGGTAAGAAGGGGGCAGTTTGGTCTCTAGCACAGCAGCCGTATTAGCTCAGTCAGAATATCCAAAGCACAAAAGGGGCTACAGGAGACACCACAATTTAAAAATGTTATTTCTCCCTCCCCCACTCCACCTTCACATCCATGGGTTCTTGGGAGGTCAGAAAGAAGTAATGGTGATTATGCTTGATAGAAGGTGTGGCCTACCTACATGAAGTGTCAGGGCTCAAAAAAGGCCCCTAGATACCACAACCGTGAGTGGACAAATGCTTACTAAAATATATCAAGTAGTTTCACCTCAGATTTCCCCTCCCCAAAATGCTGCCAACTGTAATCCCGTTGTCAGACTGTTCAGCAGAGTACTGCTGCTGGGGCAAGAAAAGCCTGCTACTGACATTCCCAGTGATCAAACGTGTTTAGTGTGAGCTAGAGGAAGCCCCAGAAAGAACCCAGTAGGAGTATCTGAGCAGGCTAGATGTGCTCACAAATGCTAATTGCTCAGCAGTTTGGAACAGTGGCCCTTTTATGCCTGAAAGAGGATGTTAGTTGAGTGAGCTTGCAGGTGCCAAACACTAGCTATAAGATAAAGGTGGCAGTTTTTACTAAGGAAAGAGAAGGGCAGACTGCCAAATTCTGTTTAGGAAGAGACTTGTTCTTGGAGATGCTTTGGCAGACCACCTCTCCAAACCCCCATGGTACCAGCACTAGAAACCACTCCATTGCCCTGTGGCTTCAGGAGCATTGGGGTCTAACGGTTTGTGTTTGAACAAGCATAAAAATTCATCAACACCAAGCCATGGTCTGACACATACAAAGGTTTTTGAGACTGTTTCAGAAGCAACACAACCCTGAAGTGGTAGGGAGAAGAGACCCCAAACAATTTAGCTGCAATACCCTATGAGTCCTCAGTGGCTCCCAGAAGTCAAAACTGATGCTCAACCAGTCTCTGGGGAGTAGTACCACCACAAAACCCTGAACAGTGCTGCACAAGGGCTGTGCTGCAGAGAGAGAAACCCCTTCCCTACTCTGGAAGGAGGAGAGGTCCTCATCCAGACATTTCTCTCACCAAGTTTAGCCTCTGGTATGCACAAGTTGCCTGGTCTCCTTACAGTACAAGGTAACAGACTTCAGAAGGAACACCACACTGTTACGGAGGAAATGGACCAACTTGATTGCACAAAAGCCCCAAACCCAGTAGTGCCTCACTTACACGGCTGCCACTCATGTTCCTACGTATCTAGAAGGTGTTACTGAGAGGTTCAGGCACTCATTCTGGATTTATTCCACACCACTCCCCGAAGGCCAGCTGAGCTCCTGCTCTGCCAGCTTCTCAGCAGGCACCCAAGTATGTTGTATGGAGTGCCACAGCTTTGCTGACCTGCTAGACTGTTTTGACCAGTGGCTCTCAAACTACTGTACTGGTGACCCCTTTCACATCGCAAGCCTCTGAGTGTGACCCCCCCCTTATAAATTAAAAACACTTTTTTTAATATATTTAACATTATAAATGCTGGAGCAAAGTGGGGTTTGGGGTGGAGGTTGCCATCTCGCAACCCCCCCATAATAACCTTGCGACCTCCTGCGGGGTCCCGATCCCCAGTCGGAGAACCCCTGGTTTTGACTTATTGGAGCCTGTTTTAGTTTGGAGAAGCTGAAGTTGCTGTGGGGACAGACAGCATAAATGCACGGGTTTTTCTGTTGTGTGTGGGGAGAATAAGGGAAACAATTGCAGCATCCTTCCTATCCCCAATTCTCACCATTTCATTTGTGGCCCAGGCTGCGTAAGCACAATCTTTCACTCCAAGTCCAAACAGAACTGCAAGCTTCCCATAGCATGCTGCAGAACAGGCTGAATAGCATGTTATACCCCTCACAATATCCATCCCGGGACAGATTCATCACAGACTGGCAGAGTGCGCATCCTGTCTCTCAAACTCCAACCTCAGCTAGAGCTGTTCCCAGTGTATAGCCGAGCATGTCCCTGTCTATGTCCAGAAGGCAGACTTGTCCTCGTTTTCCCCTCAAATTCCTGCATGGTGCCCTCTGGCACATTACATTTGTACGTTCTGCCACCCCAGAGGCCTTTCCCTGAAGGAAGTCTCAGAGAATCATTCCCAAAGTGGAGTAAGCTTGGAAATTACAGAGACCTCAATTGCTGGTACCCACTACAAATCATTGGGAGAAATTCAAACAGAAAAGTGATCTTACTTGTTAAACATTTATGTACTCAGCACAGTGCAAGACAAAAGTAAATCCTTAGAAGTTAGAATATTGTATCCTAAACTCTAGATTAAAGGGAATCTAGAAAGGAAAAACTGCTGAGGCAGTGTTTTTTATTTTACTTAGATCTAGTCTATACCATATGGTTATACTGGTATAACCCTCCATGTGGACACTTCTTCGGATATAAATCACTTTTTGATTTCCCAAGTGATAAACTAAACCAAGAAAAGGAACTCTTAATAATGGAATAAGTGTCTACCCCAGGGGTTATACCAGTACAACTATCAATTTAAATTCACCCCTTAGCTTACACCTCCCATATAGACAAGACCATTTTAATGTAGAGAAACTTTGAATGATGGGTGTTTTCCCTTCAAAGTTGTTTATTCTTTAGAAATGCCAGAAATATTAAGTTTTGCCTTTCCCTTTTTGTTAGAGGGCTCTTTGGACAAGCCAGACGTGCATTGTGCAGTTTTTTAAGTTGGTGTTATGCAGTTTCAGACAGTTTGAAAATTAAAAAAAAGTTACTCCCCGCAACTCAGGTTTCCCTTCTTTGGTATCTTTGTCAAATTCCTTCTAGTACTCTATTTGTCCAGAGAAAACCTACAGTTCTAGTGTTAAAACAAGTAGATAAAAGCTTCAGAAAAACCCTTTAAGGCCTTTTTTAATAACAGAGGGATATAAAAAGGCATTAATCCAATTCACACACATACTCACCCTTTGTAGGTCATCTTTAAGGTTTGAGATTTGAGTGAATAGAAATCAGTGATCTCCCAATTCCCAAAGCAGCCTTGATGGAATTACTTTTGGAAGTGGGAAAGAAGAGACTTCGACTACCTCCCCCAGTGGCAGCAGATCCATCCACAAAACACCTGCAGGCCTCTCACTGCGAGCCTAGCCTAGCCCCAACCCCATATGGAAATGAGCCCCTTCCAAAAACAGAGCTGTCTCCTCCACTTAGAGGGCACCTGTTAACAGCAAGGCCCCTGCAGGAGCTCAGGCTCAATACCTACTTGTAATGTCAAAGACAACGACAGCTGCAGCAGAGTCACGGATGTAGCTGGGAATGAGGCTGCGGAACCTCTCCTGGCCGGCTGTGTCCCACAGCTGCAGCCTGATCTGGGAAACGGAAAAATGTGGGGGGGAGAGGAAGGGGAAGAGCAGGAAAAATGGAAACAAAATAAAACCAAAACCCAAGTGAAATAAAAAGAAAACTATTTTGCCAGGCAAAAAAATAATGCAAACAAACATTCAAAGGAAAGTTAAAATGGAACAAAAATGCAGTGCAGAAGAATGAAGAGTGGTGAAGGTACCTCTCTATCCCTTCCATGCAATGGCCGCAACTAACAAGGCAGAACCATCACTCAGCCTCCACCTCCACACCAACCTGCTGACCTGTGAGACGCACCCTATTTCAGTGGAAAACCAAAACATCCCTCATAAAATCACTTCTAACAGCATCCACCAGAGATGAATCATGAATGTGTACCTATATCACTGCATCCTGCCAGTCAGACAGGACAGGGCAATCCACAATGCTTGCTGCCTACACATAGCTGTATGCAGTCACACCTAATACATAAGGACTAAATCATCCTGGAGCCTGTCATAGATTAGCTCATTATGGAGCCAAGAGGGACTTTGTTTAATCTCATTCAAAGGTCTAAAGCAGTGCTTCTCAAAGTCTGGCCGCTGCTTGTTCAGGGAAAGCCCCTGGCGGTCTGGGCCAGTCTGTTTACCTGCCGCTTCCGCAGGTTCGGCCGATCGGGGTCTGCAGGAAGCAGCACGGGCCGAGGGATGTGCTTGCCGCCCTTCCCACAGCCCCCATTGGCCTGGAGCAGCAAACCGCGGCCGGTGGGAGCCGCAATCGGCCGAACATGCGGACGCGGCAGGTAATCAAACCGGCCCGGACTGCCAGGGGCTTTCCCTGAACAAGCGGCGGACCGGCTTTGAGAAGCACTGGTCTAAAGCACAAAAGTAGAATAATGCCACCTTCAACTGGGGTGTCTGATAACACTATAGCAGGAGAGCAAACACCTTCTAAACTGGCCTATTGTCACTCATGCTCAGAACAGATGATCCCACAGTGGAAAAAGGGAATATGTACAACAGATGACACTGGAAGCCATTACATGAGAGCCCAAAAAGCAGGACCACCTGCAAGCCCTCTGTGCTCACTCAGTAAATTATCTTGGGATGGTGTGAAATCTAACAGTTGACTTTGCTGACATAGAACTGGGCTCATCCTTACCTCCTGATGTAGGTTGTGCCATGTGGGATCAGTTTTCACAAGGCCGCCCCCCCCCCCCAAAATAATCTAGAAAAACCTCCCAATCACGCTGACTTGGGAGCTGCACCCAGACACTGATGGCTGAGAGCAAGCGGAGCTTCAGTTCCAGGCCAAATCTCTCCACACCTCAGCAGCCTATTCCTCTCTTCCATTCCAGGATCACACAAGTTAAAGATTCATAGTATGAAGAAGAATGAAGCTGCAAAGCTTTGAACTTGTACTTGAGAATTCAGCCTGTTAGTAAGCAATACTGGGAGGTGAAGGACAAAGTTCCATCCATCCTCCCAGGCTGAGGTTGTAGCTGTGACATGGAGCTCTGTCTGACAGTTATGGGTACTCATTAAGGTAAATGAGGTTCCTCCACACTCTAATTTGGTGTGTCTCATCCACCCTACAAGCAAAGAGTTGTAAGCAGCATGTTTGTGTTCTATCTCCCACAGTCAAAGCCCGTGAGTTTCTCTCTTGGCAATTTACTTAGGGCTGATTTTGAGAATGAAAAGTACGTGCACTAGGGGCTATAGACAATCATTTCTTCTGTTCGCTGGTACAGGCAACACAGGATGGATTTACAGTTGGAGCATCTGGAACAAGAATAGCTCTGCGGGGAGGATACATCCAACACACCAAACCAAGTGTGCACCAAAGTGTTAATCAGGCCAGTGTGCAAGCAAGGCCCTGTCATGCTTCCATCCAAGCATGGCAGCCAGAGCCTTGTCTCAGACTTGGCTGGTGCTAGATTTCACAAGGCCCTGTGAGAAGAGACATGCAGACAACCTGAGAACAGGTATTTTTGCTCCTGTTTAATCTCCCATTTTGCTGTCCTTGCCCGCTTTTAACAGGCTTTATGGCCTCTGGTGGTCCCCCTACATGACCAGAAAGCTAACAGTGGAAATAATGTGACAGGAAGGCAGTTAGGAAATTCATTCTCTGCCACAGTGGACCAGAGAGAGGGATGTTGCTCTGGTTTGAAGATCAGGTGCAGAGGTAGCATGCCCAGTGTCACCTAACCAGAAGGGTTAGCATCACATCACTCAGGACCAGTGACTGTCTCCAAAGGAAGGCCAGTTTCACCTGCTCAGCCAGTGATGACTACTCATTGAGATTCAACAGGTAAATATACCAAAAGGAATGGGGGAGGAATCTAGGGGGCCTCTCTATGCACAGGGCACCTCATGTAGCCTACACACTTGACTGTATTGTTTCAATGAACATTTTCCTTCCATCACTGACTTTATTCAGAGATATGTTTGTTATCTGAATGTTGTAGGTTAGAATTATGTTACTGACTTATCTAGCCACCTGCCCTGTGAGAAGTGACCTTCTTCTCCTCAGAAATCTTCAGTGACTTCACAGAGCAGAATCACCCCAGGTCTACTTCGATCCATTGATACGGACAGTCCCAAAGGCAGCACGGCAGCCACTTATGAGAATGAGTATGTTATGCCTGTGATATACCAGCAACAAGTACAACACAAAGACAGCCCTCTTCTCCAAGCACATGGAGTTGTGAACTTGACCCAATTTTGCATAGTGCTTTTTTGACCTTCCTCTGAAGCACCAAGTAGTATCACAAGTACCAGAAACAGGACCAATGGCTTGAGCCAGTACAACAGGAAACAGGATTCCATGCAGACAGATTACTAGCCTGACCAGGTCTGGCAACTCCTGTTAAACACTGTCCCTGGGAAAGCTGCTGTGGGATTTGGAGGAATGGCCATTGCATGAAGAACCAGGCAGAAACATTGTGTACGTGGGCAACTGCTGTTCTTGTGGCTACATTTGCCAGGTTAATTACAGAGTCCTCACTTACCGTGCGGTCTTCTAGATACATTGTTTTTGACAGGAAATCAATTCCAATGGTTGCCTGAAAAGAAGAAAAAAAGTCTTAACCTGCAATTTATCCTCTTATACTGGTTTGTAAAGCATTATATTTATTAGTCTCAAAAAATCTTCCAATTAAGGTCGTTCATGTGCATTTATTGCCTCAATCTGTCCATGAGAGAGCATCTTACGAAGTGTGACAGATACGGCAACTTTCTGCAATATCTTTGCAAGATCTTATTGAATTAAGTTTAAGTAGCTTTGGAATCCATTGTATTATACATGCAAACCTTATCTCTTATTGTGGGACTGCATAACTTCTTTAGGGAGGAGATGTGACCAATGTAAACCCTATGAAGCATTCTGAGCATAAGGACTATTTTAAACAAAGTACCAGACAAGAAGGAACTTTTGGGACAAAATTAAGTGGGTTTCCTAGGAAATGCTTGGGAGGAGGTGAATGCAAATTCCCTCCTCCTGATCCAACCTATTGAAGCTATGCCCTGAGGAGAAACCCATTCTCTGCAGATTACCTATTCCTGGAATCTGAAGATCAAAGCCTAAACTACAAATTCATGAGAGTGCTTGTTCTGAGCTAACAGGTGTTACAAACCACAGAAAAAACCCTTGGTGGGATTTGAAGAACTGATCACCTGCCAGAGCCCTTGTGGGAGTTGAATTATCTCTGGTAAAGCTTATTGGTGTGTATAGGTTCTTTTATTGTTTAATATATTTTCTCTGTAATGCTTTCACCTTAAGAATAAGTGTGCTTGCTTAAAAAGGGCTGTGTGAGAACTCATAACTGTGGGCAATTATGCTGTTTATAGCCTCTGACAAGAAAGCTAAATGCTCATGCTGACTTATCTAGGCAGTCTGACTTGCTGAGAAACTCAGTGTAGGCAGGGAACTGTGTAGCTTCTGTAAGGAGGGAGAGTTACACAGGTTCCACATCTTATCTATCTCCATATGGCACTGAGATATCAGCACCCACCTATGTGAAACGTCATGCGTCTAGCTTCACATAACACAAGAACCAGGGGTCGCCAAATGAAATTAAATAGACAGCAGGTTTAAAAACAAACCTAAGGAAGTACTTCTTCACACAATGCAGTGTCAACCTAAGGATCTCATTGCCAAAGGATGTTGTGAAGACCAAAAGTATAACCAGGTTCAAATTAGTATTAGTAAGTTCATGGAGGACAGGTCCATCAACGTCTATTAGCCAAGATAAGCCTGGGATTGCATCCCTGACTATGTAGCTTTTATCACAGTTCTTGGAAGGTCAGTTCTTCACAAACAATGAAGGAATTTGATGTATTTTGATAAAAGAAAGCATTTACTGGGCTCCCACTCACCTGATAAGTATTGTCAAAACTGTCATACATAAACCTGGTGATCAGAGATGTCTTCCCAACTGCAGGAGGAGAGAAAAAATTACTTTCAATGGCAGAAAAGGAGTAAGGCTGCTTCCTGCAAAGCACTATTAATTCAAATGATAAAACTTCCAAACTCAATGTTCATTGCTCTTCTCACTACAACCTTCTTTGGCCTGTAAGGAACTGTCTATACTACAAAATATCTAGACAAAGAACCCGGTCACAACATGATTAAAATATACTGTAGAATAGACCTAACCAAGTCACATGATATTTTCAAGTTGTACTAGTTAATTACTAAGTATACTGTAACCTGGTCCTCAACTTAGTTCTAGCTAAAGTGTAGATGGAATCTAAAAATTATTAAATTTTGCTCTCCCAAAACAGTGCCAAATCTGTGTAAATTATTTGTATTGTAACACCTAAAAGCCCCAGTCACAGACCAGGACACCACTGTATTAGGCTCTGCCCAAACAGAACAATGAGCTAGATTGTAAACTGGGGCGGGGACTAACTAAGGGTACGTCTTCACTACCCGCCGGATCGGCGGGTAGCAATCGATTTCTTGAAGTTCGATATATCGTGTCTCATCTAGACTCGATATATCGAACCCCGAACGCACTCCCGTCAACTCCGGAACTCCACCGGAGCGAGTGGCGGTAGCGGAGTCGACGGGGGAGCCACGGACGTCGATCCCATGCCGTGAGGACAGGTAAGTAATTCGAGCTAAGGTACTTCGACTTCAGCTACGCTATTCATGTACCCCCCTCCCAGTGTAGACCAGGCCTAAGAGACAAACAGATACAGACAGAGGTGGAGGTGGAGTACAAAGAAACAGTGTGACAGTATTGGACAGCATGATAGGCAGTGACCCCAGCACACTAGCAGACTAACCATTTTTTGTAGGCATCACACAAAAATAATTTTTTAAGGAGGGATTTGAAGGTAGATAACGAGGTAGCTTTGTCGATATTTATGGGAGCTCCTCACAAGTACGAGGGGTAGCACATGAGAAAGCATGAAGCTGCTTGTTTGAAAATTTAACAAGTGGGTAATGGAGGTTGGTATCATGGGCTGATTAGAGGCAGGAGCTGATATCTCAATAGTGAATGAGAGATGATAGGGAGGGTAGGGACAGTCTGTGAAGGGCCTTGAAAATGAAGACAAATAGCTCATGTGTGATACAACAGAAAAGTGGGAGCCAGTAAAGAGATCCAAAGAGAGGGATGATATGGTCAAAACAATGGGCTAGTAAAGTGAACTCTGCAGTCATATTTTGAATGGCTATGAGTGGGGCAAGTTTGTGTGGTGAAGATCTAACAGGGAACTGCAGAAAGTCACGGAAGAACCAAAAATAATAAATGTTGTGAAATCTCAATGGCTTCAGTGAGCAGAATGGTAGGATAATAGAAGACAACCAAGCTAAGCTCCACCAGGAAGGTCATCTTTACGGTATCCAGTGGCATAGTTGATCTAAGAAGATGGAGGAATAATACCGAGCAACCTAAGAGCTCTTACTGGGATTTACCATCAATGGGAAACTTATACCCTTGATAGAAAGAGGTGAGGTAAATTCTGAGCTCAGCTAAGGACTTCTGTGGTCTGTTGAACCAGGGAGCGAAGTAAATGCTTGCACTTGTCAAGGCCAGCAAAAAAGATATTGCAGTAATTAAGATGAGAGCCTTGATGAGAGTTTTAGCTGTGTGGATGGATAGGAGAGGCTGTATCTCAGAGATGCTAAGCAAAAACAATCAGCAGAAGCTACAGGTCCAAGTCAAAGATGATGCACAGGTAATGGGCCTGTGAGATACACAGAACAGTGGTGTTGTCCATAGTAATTGAAAAATCAGGTATTGGGGAGGGAAGATCAAGAGTTCTGTTTTAGCTATGTTAAGCTTGAGCTTATGACTAGACAGCTACAATGAGAAGTCAGAGAGAGAGGCTAAGATTTTAGTTTGGAGACAGGTCTGGAGAAGACGACAATCTCCAAGTTGTAAGCATAGAGATGGCAGCTGAATTTGTGTCGGCAGATGAGACAATCTAGAGATGGAATAAGAGGACCAAGAACAGAGTCCAGTGGAACCCCCACAACTAGCTGAAAGGGGGATAAGCAGAATCCTTTGAAGAACATGCTGAGGGAGCAATGAGAGGTAGGAGGAGAACCAGGAGAAAACAGTCACTGAAGTTAAGGGAGGACAACATTTCAAGAACAGCATGGTCTGTGATGTCAAAGGTGGCTGACAGGTCAAGGAGGATGAGGCTGGAGTAGTGGTTCAGAACTCTGGCTAGGAATAAATCATTAAAGACTTTCACAAGAGTGGTTTCAGCAGAGTGCAAGGGGAAGAAAGCCAGACTGGAAAGCAACTCTAGACAGCAAATGACTGCTCTGTTTACAAAGAGCTTAGAGACTTCAGAAGGAAGAAGGGGTGGTAGCTGCAAAGGCAATTGGGGTCAAGATTTTTTTTTAAGATGGGAGGAACTAGATAAAGTATTCCTCTGTTGTGAGGGGAAGAGCCAGAAGTCTGAGAGAGGTTAAGTGGAACTGCACGGGAGGGGATGAGAGTGGCTACATAAGTTACACTACTATACTACTTATGCTATTTTTTGGCTATTTAATACCAATATGCAACTTATATCCCATTTACATCATTATGGAGTTTGACCTAGAGATGTCTATGGGAACTGAATCTGGTTATACCAGGTATGAAACCAGGCTCTAGGTTTCTTCATTTGTATCTACCTTTCTCAGTTGCACCAATGCTTCTGAGCACCCTCTCTTTCCCTTCATGGGAAGAGGGCATAATTTTTTGACAGGAGTTATCAAGTGGTTTCATAACAGGGTCCACATTTTAATATGGATCCCTTCCTATCCATTCACAATTGCTTAACTTATCTGTGGAAACTACAGCCATTGCCAACATAGATAGTAACATTAGGAAAACAATGTATTTTTAGCTTTCCTTAAGCACTGTTTAGAAGTTGAATGGAGAAGGAGCCAGCACTAATCAGCTCTCCATGGACAACCAAGCACTCTGCAGACCACCACTGGGGAATTTGCCTTATGGGATCATTCGATTTTCTCATGTTCTCCTTTACCGCCCCACCCCCGCACAATGCAGTGACCCTCCCTCTACTGCTTTCCCAAGCTGGACCATGCTCCCTCATAGAGCTTCTTAACACTGCACTTTCAGCCCTAGTTTATGCTAAAAAAACAGCTGCTTAAATACATTTGGGGATAATCATATTTTGTAATTGTGTTCTACAATGCTGGACAGAAGTCACTATAAGTGCTTTAACCATATTTTGGTGTAGATAGCTACCAAACCCTGGTTAGTTGCAGTTTATTAACACTTATGAAATGCTAATTTCTGTCCACACAGATCCGAAACGACAATATTATAGCATTTGGATCATAATTACACTTGACAGAATTCAATTTTTTTAAATAATATGACTGACAATATCCATGTTTATTTAAAAAAATTCTATTTTTATCAATATTGATATCACCGTTGTGGGAAATTAGGGCAGCAGGGCCACAATCTTTAAATATTTATCCTTGAGTTGCAACCCTTCTGTAAAGTAGGGAAGTACTATTATTCTCATTTCACATGAGGGCGAGGCAGAGATACTAAATGTCTTCCCAAAGGTCATGCAGGAAGCCTGTGAATCGTGGTCTCCTGAGCATCAGGCTAGTGCCCTAACCACCAGACCATCCTTCTTAAAAAATGTGAGCTTTCAGCAGAGCAACAGAAGAAGTCCTTTCTGACTGTTTGCACCTGGGCATGGTGCTCCCCCAACCGGTCTAGTGGAAATGCATCAAGATAATGCAATTCTCCCACAAGTGCAGAGAGTGGATTCCTGAAATCTCTTTACTCTACTCAAAAACACCCTCCATATGCAGCTCCCAGAAATTTGGAATTACTCTAAACCCAGTAGCTTTCAGCCTGTGGAGAGACTGATTTCCCACTAAGAACCTCAATGGTAATCTCAGCGCTCTATACGTGCACATGTGACTGCAACCGTGCACGTTATGAACATTAGCCAGCCAAGACATAAAAGTCTGCTTGCTTACCCTGTGATAAAAAAGTGAGCGTTTTTTAAACTCACCTGCTCAAAAGTGAGTGAGCAGAATTTTGCAAAGCTGGATAATGCCAACAGCACAAACAGTGGGCTATGTCTTCACTGAACAACTGAACTGGTGGGACTGAACCACCATTAATATAAAAAGTTCAGTGTGCCTACACTGTCCACACTGAATCAGATTTTGAACCAATTCAGTTTTGTCCACACTAGGCCATTTCTAAAGCCATTTCAGTTGTACTACTCTCTGGGTGTCCACTCCCAGTTCCTAGCTCAGCTAACGAAAACTGTGGATTTGGGGATATTGCAACCAGTGCACTGCAGAAGAGTAAGAGAAGAACTATTTGCAACATTCATTCTATAACTCCAAATACCTCCATCCACATTGGCACCAAAATGGCAGAGACTGAACTGTGTTTGGACCAAGTGATTTGGGGAGGCGTGATCTGGCTGGGGCACTTGTGCCTGGTCACCAAGCGTGTTACAAGTGTGCTGACAGGAGCATGTCATGGTCAGAACAGCAGATTTCAGTGATGCAGATAAGGTCTTATTCCTAAGGCTAAGGATTGGAGAGCTGACAGCCTGGCTAGACACCCCACACAGCAGCCCAGGGCTGCAGTGATGGGGACACAGCCAGCCGTTACCAGGAACAGTGAGAAGGTCTCATATCTGTGTCTGGCTTTGTGCGAAGAGCACCAGGACGACGACAGCAACGCCCTTCCCGCCCTCTCGGAGGCTAGAAATCACAGAAGGGATGATTGCAGCTCTTGTGGAAACCCAAGAGGCCACACCCCAAGCCATTGATGCAGCCACTGAGTCTGTTTCTTCCACTTGGCCACACCACACCCCCACTATGCCCCACCTCAGGCCTGGACCCCCACCCCCAGGTGTCCCCCCCAGTAACAGAGACACACACCCCCATGCCCCAGGCTCGGACCCCACCCTGCCCCAAGTCCCCCCCCCGCCCCCGGGTTTACCCCCGCCCAGGCTCGGACCCCCGCCCCAAGTCCCCTGCCCCGGGTTTACCCCGCCCCGGCTCGGACCCCCCCCCCCGCCCCAAGCCCCCCCCGCCCCGGGTTTACCCCGGCCCCAGCTCGGACCCCCCCCCGCCCCAAGTCCTCCCCCCGCGCCCCCGGGTTTACCCCGGCCCAAGCTCGGACCCCACCCAGCCCCAAGTCCCCGCCCCCGGGTTTACCCCGGCCCAGGCTCGGACCCCACCCTGCCCCCGGCGCCCCCGCCCCAGTCACAGAGAGACACCCCCCCCCGCAGCCCAGCCATGGCCCCGCCCCGCTCACCGCTCTGCTCGCCCAGGAACACCAGCTTGAACTTGCGCAGCGGGTTCCCGAACTCGCCGCCGCTGCCGGGCGCGGACATGGCGGAGCGGGGAGGCCGAGCCGGAGCCGGGACTGGGGAAAGGAGACGCTGCCCAACTCCCACCGCTCCGGGATCCACCCACCGCCACCGCTTCGAGCGTCACTTCCGCAGACGCAAGAGAGAAAACGTCATCCCCCTGCGCCGTGGGCTCATCCAGGCACGCGCGTGAGTGACGTAGTCACGTACCAGCTTGCCAGTTCCTGTATTCTGACGTCACCGTGTGCCGATGTGACGTCACTTGGTACGCTGGTGCTGATGTCAAGGGTGGGAGTTTCACACCCCAACACAGTAAATGCCTGAGATGCGTTAATCAAACACCCTTTCCCCCAGAGTGTTAGCTACCCCCACCCAGCCCTGGATGGATAAGCAGGATCCCCATGCACCTATAACAGGACCCCCACTAGATGTATAACGGGGGGTCCTCCATGCACCTATAATAGGGACCTCCCACCAGACAGATAACACAATTTACTTGTAAAAGGAACCCCTTCACCAGATGAGTAATGGGGCTCCCCCATTGCACCTGTAACAGGACCCCCCCCACACACACACACACCAGATTTCTACCTAAAATCCTCCCATGCACCTATACCAGGGGCTGTGCACCGGCTGGATACCACGGTTCCCCCTAATCCACCTATAATGGGCCCACCCATCAGATGGATTACAGGGATCTACCCCCCAAATGTACTATAGACTATAATAAGCCTCCATTTGCAAGAACAACACCATGTTTTTAGCCTTCATGGGCCTTGAATACTTAGGTCACATAGTAAGAATGCTGATTCCCTGCACACACTAGTACAGTACCTTTAACATTACTACCCCAGTTGTAAATTATGGGTCTGAATTTTCCTAGTGCAAACATAACCATGGTTGTAGGGGAAAATCTGAAATATAGGAAATTACGTCCTGTCTAAACATGGCTTTTGTTGCACTTACGTAGCAGCACCAATGTAACTAAACCAATGCAACATCCCTGTGTACATGTGCAACACTGAATGAGCTGCTCCAATGTAAACCTGCCTGCATAGAAGCAAGCCCACTTTTGCATCAATGCAATACATAAGGAATTTACTCTAGTGTAACTACATTGATATGGTTACACTGGTGCAAATTTCCCTAATCTAGACAAATCATGACTGCCACTGAGGCAATGATATCTGCCTTGAGTTTGCAGACAGACTCTGAGGTCTGAGGTGTGAAATGCCCCATTCATCTTAATGTGGTATTAACTCTGAAGTCTAAATATAACAGTTTACATCACTGTTGTTCATATTGGCAGAAATATCCAGCTCCCAAACTGCAATGCCTTTCTAGCTGCCGGAACTTATTTTCATCATAGCTTCTGTGATTAAGTTATGCATTGTCAATCCAAACGGAACATGTGGGGCCAGGGTAAAAATACACTGAGTTTAATAACACGATAAAAAAGAGTGGATACTATTGACTGTATTATTCTTTTACATATTTAATTTTAAACATCTTTTTTAATATTTAAATTTAGCTGCCACAGAGTTTCCAGTCTCTGCGCCCTTCAGAAAATCCAAGGAACCTTGTTGCAGAATTTAGATCTTGCTTGCACAGAGCACTAGATACTGACTGTAATGCTGTTATGGTCAACTGTTGTCACAATCACAGTTAAACATGGATGACAAATATGATCCTGCTGGTTCCATCCTCTTCTGCAATTGGTGCCAAATGGTCTGGCAGTCAGCACATAATTACCTCAAATCTCACTCTTATCATGTTTTAGGTCCTGTGAGATCCAGTTTTGCATCTCATCAGCCATCAGCGACTTCAGCTTCTTGAGCAGATGCAGTAAATACAATCTCCTTATGTTGGTCTGCATAAGCAAAATGATGCAGGCTGGGCGTTTGGGATGAGAAGAGAGAGATCCCAACCCCATTGACATCACCTGATTCCAGAGCAGGCAAACTAACGTCACTGGACTGTGGCAGATTTGAAAGGGTTTTGTGTAGACTCATAGACCTTAAGGCCAGAAGGGACACTCATGATCATCTAGTCTGACCTCTTCCACATCGCAGGTCACAGAACCTCACCCACTTATTCTTGCAATAGACCCACAACCTCTGGCTGAGTTACTGAGAATCCACTGTTTACTCTAGTTCAAACTAGCAAGTGACCCATTCCCCATGCTGTAGAGGAAGGCAAAAAATCCTCCCTAGGATCTCTGCCAATCTGACCTGGGGAAAAATCCCTTCCTGACCTCAAACATGGTGAGTCTCATGTGAGTGAGACCCACCATCCAGACAGCTGGGAAAGAATTCTCTGTAGTAACTCTACATCTAGGGTCCCATCTCTCGCCATTGGAGATATTTGCTAATAGCAGTCACAGATGGGTGGCATATGCCATTTTAGGCAACCTCATCACACCATCCCCTCCATAAACTTATCAAGCTCAGTCTTGAAACAAATCTGTTTTTTTGCCCCACTGCTCCCCTTGGAAGGCTATTCCAGATCTGAACTGGTTACAAGAATAGTATATACAGCATATGCTGAACATTCTCATTTAATAACATATTTATAAAAAAACAATTTGTTTGGACTTGACCCTTCTCTTGGTGGGGGGGGGGGTGTCCACCTAGCTGGTGCTGTTGTGAAAGAGACACAGGGACTTGTGCACCAACTTTGCCTCTAGCTTGTAAGCTCTTGCATGACTTGTGAGGAAGTGATCAGAGTAAAACCAAAGCCAAAATAAATGGATTCCAGCACATTTCAGTTTATACAGTTTTATTTATAAAGAAATTGCAGAATGTTGCAGCATTCCAGTGAGTGGCATAAACAGAATGTAACACATTTCCTTGACAGCATTCACATAGTTACAGTTGCTAACAAACGATGATTGTATCACACCACACATATAAGATTGGTACATCAGGGACTGCTCTAAAAAATCTATGTGCACTGGAGTAGTCACTACCGCATGTTTTGGCTGGGCTGGGCAGGGCAGCAGATTAGCTTTCGTCTTTGTCAGCTTCCTCCTTCTCATCTTCGTCATCTTTCTCCCCCTGGAGTTTTTGGCGAGCAAATTCCTCAATCACAATGTCCTCCTCACTGGAGAGAAGAAGACAGCATGATAAAGTCTCAAAATTGGGACTTTGGTGACTACACACATCATCTGCCTTGGGGGGGGGGGAGGAGAGGAGGGAGGGTCACAGTGTGAAAGTCCCAAAAGGGTGATGTCCCTGCTCAAATCATCAGGACCATGGAGACAATGTCCACTTTCTATTGACACCCAGCCTCACAGGACTCCTCAATGCACATGTTCTGCTGAGGAACAGTGCTTTGCCTTCTGTGCATATTTCAGCTCTGGTCCCAGGAAGCTTGGAGTGCTAACTGGTAAGGACAGTGCGGTGGGGGACATTTACTGAAGGAAATCCACAAGATGTGCTGATAAATAGTAAATAGCTACTCAAGTGGCTGAGACTTTTACCAGCAGCAGCAGCAGTGCAATTCTGCCCAGGACACTCAGCTAGGTGTGTGTATGGAGGGGGAGAACCTGCGTCTAAAGAGATATCTGAAGACAAAGTTTTACACAGTGACAAAACAAACAAACAGAATGGAGACAGAGAGACATAAAGAGGATTAATTACCTCCTTGCAAGAGGGAAATGCAAAATGACACCATGAATCAGAGAAAGAGGCACAAAAAGGAACAGAAGGAAAAAGGAGAAAATTGAGCAAAACAGGTTCCAAAATGTCAAGAATACAAAGTGATTCGACAAACTGCATGAAGTGCAAGTGGGTAGGAAAGGGACCGATCAGGGGGTTCCGTACTCCTGAGAGAAATTTGAAATATCCTGACTAGGCCCACAGAGGGGCTATAAAGGGCACATTCTTTGCTCTGAGAACATGTGAGTAGCTTATCTAGGCTCCTGGACTCTGCCTGTTCCCAAAGTACTGTTCTGATTTTCATGCATTTCTCCAGTGTCCCACAGCAGCAGCTTGCAGGATATAACTAGACACAAAAATGGGTCTCTCATGGTCTTGCAACTACAGATCAAATTCATACCTGGTGGACTTTGGAGTGGGAGATGGATTTGGCATTGTGAGATTTCCTAGAGGGCAAACTTGTAAGTGTGGCAACTCCATCCTTGTGTTTTGGTCAGTATAAATTGCTGACAGCTGGGGAAGTGGGTTTTCACCATTAGAGTCCTTTGGACAGAGTGTTCTGGAGCTAAACAGAATTACCAGGGCAACACAGAACTTTATTTTATGAGGCTGGCTCTCAATATATAATTTATTGGCACATAGCAGGATTTGGTTCTAACAATCCTGGTGGATTTGTGTCCTGTTGGGACAGTTCTTGGATGCTTTAGTCATTTCCTACACCAGTTAAGGTAGCTACAGGATTTATTGCTGTTAAGATTTCAGCCAGTGCCCTCTCTCTAGGGATATTCTGGATTTTGTTTTGGTTACAGTTTCCTGTAGTCCAGGGCCTGGAGTGCAGCCTCCAGCTGCCACTAAGATTAAATCAGCTGGAGCCAGCTGAGATTACCAAGGAAGCAACAGTACTGGGAAAGCTGCAGTCAGTGTTCTGAGCTGTGCTCATAGGAGCGAGGGACAGAAATCTCCATCAGTGGGCCATCTATCATAGCAACAGAGCAGTGCATGTATCTATGGAGCCAAGTCGGCGACAGCAACTCCCTCCAGAAAATAATGAAGTAACATTGAAATAGGCAATACAGTTTGGATCAGAAACAACAGGGGAGCCAGTGTGATTTTAGCAAGGAGAAGAAAAGCCAGGAAATCATAAAATAAACAAAATTAAGCTGCAAACAGGCCTCTCTCCCAGCTCTGGTTTCTCCTCCTGCTATGACAATGCTCATTTTAGCGGTGACATCACATTGTAATGTCATAGTGTCTTTTGTGATGTAGAGAGCACGAGTTTGTGGGACCTGAGCCTGAGCTCTATGATGGATCTTTTGGTCCAAGACACTCACAGGAGACTCCATAACTGCATATTGAAATGGGAGCAGGTTATTTAGTATTGCAATGAGTTTATGTAACAGATTTCTTACAGAAAGTGTTGGTGTAGAGGCCGAGAAACCTTTTCCTTACCTTGGCTTGTCTATAGTCCATTTATAAACACATTGTGGGGAGGCAGAGAAAGATTGAGAGACACACGCAGAGGTTAGTCTGAAACAGGCATTTCAAAAGGACATGTTCTTACTACTGGGATATTTCTATTGGAAAGACACATTCTGGGGCAAATAACTGAAAGGGGTTGTGTGTTTTATCTGCAGACTTACTGTGGAAGGTCAGTAATAGACATGAGGCTGAGACACTATGCAACCTTGCAAATATTTCTCAGTCTAGATCTCAAGACAAAGTCAAATCTTCCACTACACTTCACATTGTGGAGTTTTGTGTTTGTTATAAAAGTGACTCCAAGCAATTCTGCTAAATAAGCATTAAGCACAGTTCACAGCTCTCCCGTTACATGTGTTGTGTTTAGTGCCTTAGACACACAATTGCAAAATAGGACCTTTGTTCCAGCAGACCATTAGCCTCAAGTCTTGGGTGGGCATTGGATCACCATCCTTAAAAATTTGTCCTCCACTACAAACCCATGGCATCATGAAGTTGTGATGTCTGTGCCATCACAGTGCAACATATTGGTGTAGTTGCATGTTCTGCAAGACAAGTTTGCAGGAAATGAGATGGTCCTGTCAAGCTCTGGAGAAGTGGCAAACTTACAGGAGACCTCCCCTGGCATGCCATAGGCAGATCATGGCTAAAATGTAAGTGGGAACAGCTCTGACTGACTCCAAATCCATTGGAAACAATGGACTCTGGAAAGCACAGCCCGTGCCTTTTTCATATTGTTGATGGTATCATTGGCACACTGTGCAGGACATCATGGGAACTGACCCAGTGATGGGTCAGTTTTGGAAAGTGTGGAAGCTTGGTTTGGAAAGGGAATAATACAAGCCTCTCTCTTTCAGGGTGTGTTAGAGTTTCCAGGCTTGGCCATGTTGGAAGGAACAGAGCCACAGAGAAAAGGGCAAATTAACTGATCCCACCCTGGAAAGGCTCTGAGGTTTGTTTCCATCTGGGTTGGGTCTTCTCTGAGCTGAACTGCTTCACCTGGCCTTAGGGATAACCGATATCACTAGTGTTTCTGACACCTTCATGAATATGAATGCGTTTCCTTCCTCCCTGCTGCTTCTCTAGTGAAAATTGTATTCCAGAGTGATCACTTACCATCAGTGGGCTTTGGGTGCATCAGAATAAGAGGCAGCTCAACACCAACATCGCTGGAAGGAAAAGCACACATCTCTTAAAGGGGAAAATTACACAGAGACAGTTGTGAGGGAAGAGCACAGAATATGTTAAATCCTCCTGAACTGATGGCCTTTTCAATGGGCATGAGTACAGGTCTGGCTGTCTCTGCTCAGGCTTGCTTATAGCCAGGGGCGGCTCAAGAAATCACGCTGCCCCAAGCAGCGCGGTGCGCTGCGCCGCCCTTCCCCGGTCCTGCGGCGGGTCCCTTGTTCCCGCGGCTCCGGTTGAGCTCCCGCTGCGGCAGGTCGACCGGAGCCCGGGACGAGTGGACCTGCCGCAGGCATGACTGCGGGAGGTCCAGCCGAGCCGCGGGACGCGCGCCCCCTCCGCAGTCATGCCTGCGGCAGGTCCACTCGTCCCGGGCTCCGGTCGACCTGCCGCAGCCGTGACGGCGGCAGGTCCGCCGACCCAGACTCCCGCCCTCCCCGGCGGCAGGGGACGCCCCCTACATTTTGCCGCCCTAGGCAACAGCTTGTTTTGCTGGTGCCTAGAGCCGCCCCTGCTTATAGCACCCTGGCAGTCATTGAAACATCCCACAATACTTTGCAACAATCAGATAATCAAAATCGTAATTAAAACTGATATGTGTTAAAATGTAACCTTAACTTTTGTGGGACAAGGACAGGGTGGGGAGCAGCTGTGTGTTCTGCATTAGAAACACCATCCAACTCCCTGAATGGTCCTGCAAAATACAGCTCAGAGAGTGGATTGGAGAGAGGTCAGGCTGCAAATCATGTGTCAGGTCAGAAAAGGCCTTGGATTTTCTACTTGATCCACTCTGTCCTCAACTCTGAGTGAAGTTCTCTTAGCACAAGTCATCTGCTGGGTAATTGCACTAATAGCTGAGCAGGGAATATGAGAGCCCAGAGAAGAGGAGCCACCCACTAGCAGGACACAGGAAGGTGTCACACAGGTGGTGTGGGGTTTGACAATCACATCTTCACGCAAGGTGTCTGAAAGTGTGTGTGCATGTGTGTGTGTGTTTGGAGGTGTGAAGCTGTGGGGGCGGCTTGATATTAATTCCTGTACAGTGAAAGGAGGATTCATTGTCTCTGGGCCCATCTGATTGCAAAGCTCCACAAGCAGGGACACCATTCCTGATAGACACCTGTCAATTGACTCATTCTTTACCTTGAAGTGAGATCTCCCAGGATGCTGTGGGGATGAAAGAAAGAACACAGAATTCAGCTAAAGAACAGTACAACAAATACAAACGTAATGAATGAGTGGAAAATGTCCCCTTCTGGACAATGAGGCTTTTCATTTCGTGTCACGGTTACCTTGGGCAAGTAAATGACACCCTTCACAGGTCCCTGCTGTCATGGCACCCAGGTATCCTGTGGTGATGTGTCAAGAGTCCCATATTCTCCATAATCATAAATAAAAATACTGAATAGTACTGGACCTAGGATTGACTCCTGTGGCACCCCATTACATACGCTCTCCCAGTTTGACAATGAATCATTGATAACTTCTTTCTTTGAATATGGTCTTTAACCAGTTATGCACTCACCTTATAGGAATTTTATCTCCACCACATTTCCCTAGTTTGCTTATGAGAATGTGGGGCATTAGAGAATGTTGGTAATAAAGTGAGGTGCAGGGGTATAAATGGGGATGTGCCCTGGGAGGAAAGGGGTGGGAATCATTGAGAATCCAAGGCTCGCCTCTGGAATGGATGCCATGTGGATGACCCAATGCCTGGATGACTTAAGTCAGTGGTTCTCAAACTGTGGATCAGTTTGCCGGGGCTCACATTAGACTTGCTGGGGCTCAGGCTGAAGCCTGAGCCAGAAGCCCAAGCCTGACAGCTTCAGCCCTGTGTGGCAGGGCTCAGGTTACAGGCCCCTCACCCGGGCATAGGCGCTGACTCCGTGGGTGCTCCAAAAATTAGTGGGTGCTCAGCACCCATCAGCAGCCAACTCCTCCCTTTCCCTCCCCAGCGCCTCCTGTCCACTGGCGGCCCTTCTGATCAACTCCTCCTCCTCTCTCCCAGCGCCTCCTGCCCACCACAATCAGCTGTTTCACGGCGGGCAGAAGGTGCTGGGGGGAAGGGAGCAGTTGGCTGCCGATGTGGCTCGGGCGGGCTCAGGCTTCGGCCCCCTCCACCTGGGGCAGTGGGGCTCAGGCAGGCTCAGGCTTCAGCCCCCGCTCCTTGGGTTGTATAGTAATTTTTGTTGTCAGAAGGGGGTCATGGTGCAATGTAGTTTGAGTGCCCCTGGCTTAAGTGTTTGTAGCGTACAGAGAGGGCCCCAAAGGCAAACTAAGAAATCCAGTTATTAGCTATTTCCCTGGTCAGTACATGTCAGTATTATGATGATTAGCTGTAGTAGTATTGTGGTAGTGCCTAGGAGCCCCAGTCATGGACTAGGACACTGTTATGCTAGGTGTTGTTCAAACACACAACTCTTACACCAAAGAGTTACACTCTATGTACCAGAGAGATGCTCACCCTCCTCTGGATACCACCAGGTTGACCTTCACTTTGTAGGATACCAGGATCCCCAATACCTCCTTGTCCATCCCAGGTCTCAGCCTACAAGAAAAAGCATAGAAAAGAGGTCAGAAGATGACCTGGGATGAGATATGCCATGTGATCAGAGGGGGCTGAATTTGTTGCCTGATGATCAGGATGACAGCTACTGAGACAGGTTTAAGCCACCACAACAATGCCATACAAATCTTATAATCTGTGACTGCCATAGGGCTCCATCTTGTGCAGAGGGAAATACTGTAGCTGTTTAACTGCACAGCCACATGGCACAAAGGAAGGGAAGACTAATGTAGCTGAAAGCATGGAAGAATTTCTGGGGGTAGATGGTAATTACCTCAGCTGGAATTTTATCAGGACGCTAGGGCTGATGCACCTGCTCTTGGAAAAAGTGGGATGGGATCTTTTAAAGTTCATGGTCAGGCCCTTGGGTTTACCTCTCACCTGCACGATGGATCAGTGGGTGTGGCATCCTCATCACAAACTCAACAAATTCTTCAGCATGATTAACAGTCTCTGCTCAAGAAGGTCTTAGAAACAGAGCTGCAGGGACTGAGGCAGGACAAGATCAAGCAGTGTGTAGGGGCCCAGGACTGGACTAGCAGGAGTGGAGGCTGCAGCTCAAGGTTTGGGTACCTAGGTATTGGCAAGCAGCACTGGATGGTACAAAGTGAGAGTGGTGTGTGGGAAGTGGTTGTCTGGTAGAGACTGATAAGAGAAGCAAAGAGATCAGCTGGAGAACATGGTTGGCAGGGTGAAGGCCTTTCTCTTACATGGTGGTGGAGGCCAGGTTGGTGTCCTCATGTTTGAGTTTGCCATCAAGTGCCAGGCCACGCTTCTCACGGTTGGACGATAGGCTGGGAGTCACCGTGTAGCTTTTGGAGAATGTGGAATTGGCAGCCACAGTCTCACTGAAAGGGATGCAGAGAGAAAAGCTCAGAACAGCCACCACACACACACATACACACACACACACACACACACACACACTCCTGCTGTCTGTATCCCCCAGCTTCTCTGTCTCCTTTTCTCTCTTCCACTCTCCTTTCTATTCCCCCTCCCCTTTTCTTTATCCCTCTTCTTTTACACAGGAACTGCCAGATTGGATCTGACCTGTGACCCATCTTGTCCATGCAGTATCCTATCTCTGACAGTGGCCAGCACTAGATGCTCCAGAGAAAGTTGCTGTGTGGGCAGTTGTATGACAATCTGTCCCCAGGGAAGTTTCCTCCTAGTCCCCAGTAGTTAGACAGTGGTTTATGCCCTGATGCATGGGGGTTTATATCCCTTCCAAAGCTCTGTTGCTTTTTTCCTATTTACTATTAGAACTCTGGATATTCTTGCTCCACATTGAAATGTCATCTTTCCTGCCTCCTCTCTTTCCCATCTTTCTCTTCCCACTCCTTGACTATTTCTCTCTCTCCATCACTCTATTGGCCAGCCAAGCCCCGTGGTATATGAGCTGCTACCTCCTCTAACTTACATTATCTCTTCTGTGCACACATTCTTCATATATTTGTCCAGCGAATAGAGAACCACATCCGTGATCTGCTCGACTGATCAGAGAGAAAGGGAACACAATTCTATCGTGGCAATGACATGCATATCACATAGGATGTTGCACACACTGTCCTTGGCTCTGTACAGAGGCATGTGCAGGAATTTAAATTTGACCACATTCGGAGGGGCACATTAAACACACACAAATGAAAGGTTTGCGTGACACCCCCTGCTCCAGATTTATCAGGACATCCTGGCGGGGACTCCCAGCAGCAAGATGGCAGCAGCTCCCCAGGCAGCTGCACTCTCTGTGTCCCTGCTGCCCCTGGGGAGGGAGGAAGCAGCAGGGCGGATGGCTGCCAGCTGAACTCCTCCTCCCCCTCCCCTTGCACTGCTGCTTCTTCCTCGCTGCTGGACTCCCAGCACTGCTGCCTGGTTTGCAGGCACCCACTGAGGTGAGTCAGGGCTGGAGGCAGAGACAACACCTGGGACTCCAGCAGCAGGGAAGGAGAAGCAGCAGGCTGCACCTGCAGGGATCAGGGAAGGAGGTGCTCAGCAGGCAGGCAGCCAGCCACCCTGCTGCTTCTTCCCTCCCTGGGCTGTAGGGACACGCTGAGATTGGAGGGCGGGGTATGCTCCTGCTTGCCCCTCCCCCCCCGTTGTGCATGCCCCTGTGACACTGCAGCTCTATAGCGTCTCAGGAGGTAGTCCCTTAAACCAGTGGAATATCAGGGGGCTTCCCAAGGATTTTCCTAGTCATTCCACCACTGAATTTATAGGTTTGATAAAGTTGGAGCATGACACATGTAGTGCAGGCTTCTGGCCTCTCGGTTGTTTTACATCTCATCCCTCCCCTAACTGTCTGAGATCTATGATGCTATAAAACTATTGTGTCTCTAAACCGCAGCCCTAAACCATACAGATAACCTGGTTCTTCCCTCCCATGCATTGGTTTAAAGGAGGTATAACCCCACTGAAGTCAGTGGAACTACACAGGTGTAGAACTGGTGCCAGTGAGAGGAGAAGCAGGCACAGGGATTTACTCTCTGGGCCTGGGAGAGTGGGGAAGAGAAGAGGTGAGGCATTCTGCCTTGTGCCCAACAAGCACAGTTCACCTACTGGGCCCATGTGCACACTTATTTATAAAACTTGACTCTCACAGAGGTGTTTTAAAGGTCTGCCCCAGGGTGTGGGGCATGAGCAAAGTGTAGGGCAGAGGGCAAAAGGAAGAATGTGGGGCACAGGAGGTAAGAATGGAGCTGAGGCCTGGGGATGTGCACCATGCTCTCTCTCACCTGATATTTTAATTTTCTTCACAATCTTGTTGGTGGTGTTGTTGATATTAATATTGACAGTGATTGGGTCTCCGTGGTAATAGATCTGCAATCAGAACGGATCTGGTTACACTGCATGCTAACAGGAGTTAAGGAAGTAACCAGATACTATGGTGAAGGGCACCAAAGGACCTAAATAGATAAGTAGAAGTTGAGGCACCATGGAAAGAGAGACCTGTAATAGCTAGGATGCAGGGACCCAAGGGAATGCATATGCAATGTGCACCAGGACCTCTCCTCTCCAAGAAGTGGACAGCCCAGATCTGAGGGAGTCCTTTGTCTTCTTGGGTTTGTGGAGAGGGTCTGTTTCCAAGTACTAGAAATACAGACATAGAAGAGAAAGTTCCAGCCCAACTAAACTCTTGAGGATTCACCCCAGGGTAAAACGTCTTAAAAAGTACAGGCTGGGATGAAGCCCTCAGATTTGTTCACAGATGAATGCTGGATGCTGGAAGACTGAGAGGCACAATAGGTCAGTAGGCTGGAGTGGGTGCGAGATCCTCTTTTGGAGCCTCAGTTTCACAGCTGAGCTTTTCTGCTGTAATCAGTCTCCAGCAGCATGGGAAAGACCAGCATGTACCAGTCTGTGTGGGACAGGCCCTACTTGCAAGAAGAGTACAGGGGAGAGACTCCATGCAGGGATACAGACCTCCTTATCCAAGGAGGCCTCGAGGTGTAGGGGCTTGTCAGACATCATGAATTGCCTGGTGGTCTCTGACTTTGGTGCTGGGCCCGTATTTACTGGGGCAAACTGGACCTTTCGGATCACCAGTCGCACTGAATTCCTGCAGGGATGAGAAATGGCCAGGCCTGTAAGCACAGAGACATGGTGTCTGTCCCAGGGGGTTCCACCCATAATTTACCCTTCTCCCCCTAGCTAGGTCTAAAAGAATGGAGGAAAATGTCTGTTTGCTTAAACAGGTGGACACTTTTATTCCCCCGCCCCAGGGTGCATGGGCAAACCAAAGTCTGCTCTTAAGAACCATCAGAAAAGGAAACAGAGAATGGCACCCTTAAATCAAAAAGCATGAGGCAGGGATAATGGAGGCTAAAGCCTGCGGCCTCCATTGGAAGTCTAAACCCAGGGCTGCCCTCCTGCAGGGATTTGGCCTGAGGGGAGAAACTTGGTTCTTTTGCTTTAGGGTGATGGGGGAAGAAGGGATGCACTGGAATTACCTCTTGTGAATTTTCTCCTCCAGATTTTCAGCACAAAATCCTTTGACCTCAAAGTCTACACCACAAGACTGAGGGAAACACAGACGGTTACAAGGTTATTGTGCTAGGCCTCGGGGTGGAACAGAGCCCCTTAACTTCCATCAGGGGTAATAAGTGCTGATAGTCACATTTATTCACCTCCCTTCCTCATCACATCAGTGTGTATCCTCGACCTCTCTGAAGACCCTATCTCTGCATGAAGCAGCTGGGCTACCTCCCTCTCAGAGCTGCCCCCCAGCTGGCTGTACCATTCTGTTTGACACCACAATGGAAGCAGCTGTGATTTTTGGAGCCCTAGTGTTAGGGGAGGTTGTTGGAGACAGATTCTTAATTCATCCGTCCACCCCTGTGTCTTTCTTTCAAGCCAATGATAGGTATGAAATGCAGAACCCAAGCTTACCTTTCCAAGGTCATCCGGTCCTGGCTGGAGAGTGACTGAACAGGGCAAGTTGGTTGCCATCTGGGGGAGAGAGGAAATTTTTACCAAGAACACCAAACCCAACCCAGCGGAACAGCACAATCAGAGCTTAGGTTCCCCCTCACTCACTGTAATGTCTGACTCCAGGCCAATGATCCCTGGCACCGAGGGGTGTCAGGATAGGAAAAGCCCTAGCTGGAGTCCCCTGGGGCTTGGGGTTTATGGTGGGACAGATGTGTCCCTGGCAGATATTTTGGTAGTAGCTCAGAGTTCTGCAGGTGAGTTTCCTCTTCTATCATAGCTATAGGCTCAGATAAGGAGTGTACCTGAGGATTAGCACCCTAAGGCATAAATGGAGCAAGGAGCTTCACGCACACACACACACATGCATGTTCACACACACACACACCTCCCCCAAGGGAGCACCTCATTCAGGACCCCATAGTCTCTTCATAATTTCTTAAGCCACTGTCTATGACATGGGCTTTATGTCTGTCCATAGGAAGCTTCTGTTCAAGTTGATGCTCGTGCTTGTTCTGCCCCAACCTCTTACCCAAGGGACAAAATCCCAAGACTGCTTCCCCCAGCAATATGGGAGCACCTTTGAGCTGATGTAGCTGAGAAGGATTCTACCATGAGTTAGCTCCTTGACTTAGTTGCCACTGATCCTGGATCATTTGTTGGGGAGCATGAGAGGTGGCCACTCCTCCACAGCTCCAGAGAGACTGTGCACAGCAAGAGATACTGGAGTGTGTGACTGGAAAGAGCCATGTGTGTTGAGAAGTTCCTACCTCAAAAGTGAAGGGGTAAGCGTGCTCGCCCAGCTTCTTCAGCAGCTTTTCCTGCAAAGGAGTGAGGGAAGTTGGTGTCTGTTCTGGCACAGGAGGATAAATCTGAGTGGTCAGGACATAGAGGTCCTTCCTGAAGGTCAAGCCAATGACATCCAGGTCGTCTCGGCCATAGCGGAATGCACAAGTCAGGGTCACATACACTGGGGCCAGTGCAGGACAGATGGAAATTGAAAGAGAGAAAAGAAGATGAGCAAAAGGAAGGAATGGAAATGAGGAAAGGGCAGGTGGAGGAGCAGGATTGAGACAAGAGAAGAGACCATGGTAATGACTCTTCAAAATTAAAAGCAGTTTTTTGTGCAGGCAAAAATCTGACCCAATTATCTAGGGCTGGGTTGCTAAAGCCCAGTGTAAAGATAGGAAGATCCATGAAATCCTTCTTCAAGCCTCTGGTAGCTTCAGAATCAGTCCCCAAGACAGAAGAGAAGAGCAGAAAGCAGAGACAGTCTTTCATTTCTGGCTCAGGAATGGTTGCTTTGAATAGGGAGACTGGTGATCACTAGGCACTTTAACCTAACTACAGTCACAAGGCATATCATAGCCTCAACATTTGCATCTTATTGCTGCAGAGAGTTACCTTTTCTATCCTTCAGATACTCTGGATCAATCACAACAACACCATCTGCAAATAAGCACAAGAGGTGCAGGTGAGCTCAGCCTTCGCAAAAGGTGGGGTTGCAAATGGTGGGAATGTCCTTTTAAAAATACACTTTATCCATAAAATTTAGTCAACAAAAGTAGCTCCTTTCTCCATCTGCAGAGACATTAGCTCATCCCATAGGGAAATTGCATGTTGAAGAGCTGCTACCGCTTCCTAAAATACTTCCAAACCCATTTCCATGTAGTGATCAGTTTTCTCCATATACAGTCCTGCCTGACCCGCTAGGTACATACTCAGACAAGCTGCTCATGCTGTCATGGGCACATTTCTATTTTCAGTGTGCTAGCTTGAGCAGAGCTAGTGTGTGTCTGCCTGCCTGCTCCTACAGTCTAGATTTTCTGCTTCTCCCACCTTTGTCTTATGTTACAGATATTTACAGGAAACCAGAATTTTTGCTTCTCACAAGTCTCCCTTGCCCCTGTTGCTTATTCCCACTGAAAATCACTGACCACTGGAACATACGGAGTTAAGCCATTTTACACCAGCTGAGGATCTGGCCCCACGAAACTTCTGTTTGTAATGTGACAACCAGCTACACAGCAATCAGCTGCAGCGTCACATGCAGAGGATACTGGCTTGCAGAATGGGATGGGGAAGATAACGTCACTCACCTACAGGTTCCACACAATCTACATGGTCCACGAAATCCCTCTTTCCCAAGTAGATGGATAACTGAAGGCAGCATGAGGGGGGAGAAAAGAAAAAAGAACAACAAAGAAACAGGTGGTTGTTCTTCATTTGATCAGTGTAAGTTTCAAGTTTGTAGCTGTGGCTGGGATCAGGGAATGGAGATCTCTCGATATTGATTATTCAAGTTGTCAGAACAGCCATAATTACTCAGGGACTTCATTATATTTAAAAAAAAATCTTCCTGAAAAGCACCATGATAGAACCATGCCAGGTGTATCAGAAAGAGCAGGAGAGAGACTGAAGGAGAAGGGATTCCCCACAATGCACCCCTGGTGGGTTGGGAATCCCCCTGGTATGGAGTCTCTGCACACATGTTCCTGCAGGTCTCTCTTAGTAGTGCCTGGATAAATCAGATACAATTTAATTCAACAAGGAAAGTGTCCTGGGATACAAATGTGCACGTGTCTGTGTTCTGCAGCCCCCCAGCGTACCCAAGCTCAGCGTGTACTTACCTTCCCATTGGGGCTGGTCTTCTTAAAAACCCTGCAGAGGAAACAAACACAAAGGGGTTGGGAAGGTCTGGGAAAAGATGGCAAGTCCCTGTAGGCTGGCCTCTGCCAAAGTGCTGTGTTCAGAGAAAGGGAGGAGAAAGGGAATCAGTTCACCTGGTAGTTAGGAGGAACTTGGGGAGTGAGGCTGAGTCTGTAGCCAGACCTCTTGGCTACGGAGAAGTGGGCCTGTGAATTCAGGATCTTTGTGGATTCAGTCCCTTGCATGGTCAGACCCCAAACTAAGCCCCTGCCTGTTTCTGCCTGGTGAAGAGTTAAATGGCTGGGAAGAAGGGAGATATCATATGCCCTGAGCTCTCTGTGCTGTAGATTTCTCTGCCCACTATCATGAGGAGAATATTCCTGGTGGGGAGGAGTGGAGGACAGACTGTTGCCACAGACCATATTTTAGAGGCTGGGGAGGAAAGCAGGGAACTGCCATGTGAGAGTGTTAGCTAGTGAACAGCTCCTGGGGTTAGGGAGGTTGTGTATATATATCCTTTCACTGTAGAATATGGTCAGCCAGACAGGCGCTGATCCTGCTTCTGTCTCAGGTTCCTCAGGTAGTGCTGCTGCATTCCCTCAATTCTCTCTAGCTGCTGGCACTGGGGAGTGGATTTCTCCACAGGACGGGGAGCCAAACACTCAGGCCTGGTTTGCACTTAAAACATAGGTCAACAGGTGCTCAGGGATGGGGAAAATTCACCCAGGTGAGCTATGCTGATCTAACCCACGGTGTAAATGCAGCTGTGGAGGTGGAGTTCCTACAATGGCAGAAAAACCTCTACTGTTGCTGTAGGATGCGTATACACTACAGGTTATGCCAGTCTATCTGTCTCCAATCCATCCTGCTCCTTGTGCCCTGACTGCCACCTCCCCAGAGACCCCTCCAACCACCACTCTAGGACCCCACCCCTCACCAACCCCCCCCCGCTCCCTATCCCCTGACTGTCCCGACCCCTATCCATCCCCCCGCCAAGTCCTGCCAGACCCCTGGAACGCCCACGATCCAATCCCCTGTTGCCCATCCCCTGACCACCCCCCCGAACCTCTGCCCCAGCTGTCCCCTGACTGTCCCCGGGACTCTCTGCCCCTTATCCATGCTGCTTACCCCCGCCTCCCCCCTCTCCTGGAGCCTCAGCGAGCCGGGTCCAGGAGCGGCCCTGGACAGCACTGCAGCGGTGTAGCTCCGGCAGAACCTGAGCTCCTGCCGCTCAGCTGCAGCTTGCACCCCCACCCCCTTACCACACAGCTCCGAGTGGCAGGAGCTCAGGTCCCGCCGGAGCCATGTTGCTTTATCTCTGTCCAGGGCCACTCCTGGATGTGGCGCGCTGAGGTGCCGGTGGATGGGGGAAAGCAAAGTCGAAGGCAGAGGCAGGGGAGAGCCTCAGAGATTCTCGTGGGGGGCCCTGTGGGGCCTGGGGCAAATTGCCACACTTGCCCCACTTCTGGGCAGCCCTGCGGCCCTGGGCCAGGACACTGGACTTAATGGATCACTGGACTGGTTTGATTTTGGCAGGAGCTGGGACACTTGACTGGGTTAGAAGTTCCTCTGGTCCTATGTCCATCTGGCTCCTGGCCCAGACTCTGGAGGATTAAAGTCGCCTTGGACATCCTTGCCAGCTGGAGGCTGATGCTAAGGAGCTGATAGTGACTTCAATGTCAATTCCCATTACCATAATCCCACGTTCCCTTTGCATCAAGTCTAACATTAAGCACCCAGCTTCCCTCAGACGCAGGCCGTGCTCTGGGCTGGATTCAGAGTGGGAGAGCTTGCATAATGCCAGCAGATGGCATTGCATATGCATGACAGAGAGATGGATGGGCCACCAAAGCCAGGCAAAGACCCTGTCACCCACTGCTAAACACACGTGCATGAGACTCCTGTCCTGCCCATCCCTGGAGGATGGCATGTGACGTCCCAGTCCCCATGGAGAGAGAGCAAAGGGCGACATGGGCTGGTTGCAGGACTGTTCCAGGAGGGGGCCAAGGCCTTCAAAACAGTGGGCATTTACCCCATTCCATCTGATCTCTGCAGAACATGGGCTGCCTCCATTAGGGCTGGGGCGAGCTAACCCAGTGTGTTTGGGGTCCCCTCTTTCCCGTGAAGGGTGCTGCATGCTGGCACTCTGCAGTGCCCCAGTCCAATACATAGTGGGAGAAGGAAGAGGAAGACATACTTGGAGCCCTCTGACATTTTCAATCAGTCGCTGCACAGCAGGGGTTCTGCACAAGGAAGCAAAAGAAAACAGTCAGCAGCAGGGACTTCAGAGTCCTTTAAAGTTGCGGGGGGCATAGATTTGCGTTCCTCCCACCTGACCCTCCTCTTCCCCTCTCAGGCGCCCCCCTCCCACCAGCAGCCTGACTCCCCTGGCCCATGAGCCCCTACACCAGTGGCTCTCAAACTTTTGTACTGGTGACCCCCTTCACACAGCAAGCCTCTGAGTGCGACCCCCCCCATAGATTAAAAACACTTGTTTATATATTTAACACCATTATAAATGCTGGAGGCAAAGCGAGGTTTGGGATGGAGGCTGACAGCTTGTGACCCCCCCATTAATAACCTCGTGACCCCCCAGTTTGAGAACCCCTGTCCTACACCCACCCCTTCCAAATCTAAGTGGCATTGTGCATTGCGACCTGGCACGTGGGGTCACAGTGCCACTCAGGTTTGGCCCAGCCAAAAAGTGGCCAGGCCAGAGCCTGGGCAGCCCCCTGGTTCCACAGCCTAGGGTCAGCAGGGTGAGATATCTAGGAGCCCTAGTTCTCACAATGACAGGTCCAACATTTGATGGGACACTATGATATTAGGATAGGCCAGGGCCTTCCTTCAGCCTGGGGTCTCAGGCTATGGTCTCACTGGTTCTTTCGTATGTCTCAGGACAGCAGAGGAGCAGGCTATGAGGGGGTTAGGGCATTCTGTTTCCCAGCCCAGGTTTGCTCCTGATTCCCTAAGGACTTGATGGACGTGGCTAGGTGCATGCACTACTGATGCAAGTTTAACTGAGGTTCGAGGATACCCCCATAACCCAGATGGGAACAGACCTAGCATCCAACTCTTCCTTTGTTACACTGGAAGGGAGCAGAAAAAAATAAATAAATGAGGGTCAGAAAAGGTGAGAGCAATGAGTAGGGCAGGACAGATGTTAGAAGGTGACAGAAGAACCACTTCAGACCATCCTGATGGCAAGTGACTGTTGAGTGAGCGTCTGCGGGGCTGGGAAAGAAGGATTAATGAATGAAGTTACTAGAGGAGCTATCATTTTACGCAAGTCCTTATCTGCAAGAAATTTGCTGTAATGATTTATTAGGAGGAAGCTTCTGGTTGCTACACTGCCAGCCCTCTATAAAGTGAGCTAGGAAACCAAGCTTAGCGCCAAGCAGCGGACCTCTCGCGGGCATGACTGCAGAGGGACCGCTGGTCCCGTGGCTCGGCTGGACCTCCAGCTGCCACAGTCATGCCTGCGGGAGGTCCAGCTGAGCCGCGGGACGAGCGCCCCCTCCGCAGTCATGCCTGCGGCAGGTCCAGTCGTCCCGGGGCTTGTTTTGCTGGTGCCTAGAGCCGCCCCTGCTTAGCGCAGTCAAGACCAATGCATATTCAAGCCACTAATTACATACAACCTCCCACGAAGGGGCCTTTGAACAAGGACAAAGAGCTGGCTTTCCCCATAAGAGAAGTCCCTTCCTGAGCTCCTGTCCTCTTCTGACAAGATAGAAGTAACTCCCATTGGAGTCAATGGGAGCTGTGGGGGCTCAGCAGCTCTGAAAATTAGATCCTGCATGTCTTAAACTGAGTGCCCAAAAGCTGAAGCAGCCAGAAACAGAGCCACTTCTGAAACTGTTGTCCTTACATTCTGCACCGCAGTTTCCTCAGCAGCTTGTCTCTTGTAAAATGAGGATAATACGCTGATCGCACTTTGTAAAGTGCTTTGAGATCAGTGGATGGAAAGTGCTAGTTAAGAACTAAGTATTGTTAATTATTATTACTCTGAGAAGGCACAAAAATATGGCAGGTAAGATCCATCTCATGCTGCTGCTATGGGAAATTATTTCTCCCATCTCTACCTCCACATCAGTTTAATGGGAATGCACAATTGCCACTATCATTGCTAATTCGTCCTTAGCACTATACACATACCCAGGAAGACACAGTCCCTGCCCCCAAACCCTCACAGTCTGCTCAGTGGGCTTTCCTATAATTCAGCCTGTGGGAAATGAAAATACCATTCTGCTTTGAACATTACATTTCCATATTGAAACACTTCTGCCTCCACATCTGTCTCTCACCATTCATGTGTCCATCATCTCTCTCTTCACACTTTACATAGCTACTATGGGGACTGCTTTTGCTCTTACTGAAATCCTTGAAAACTTCCATGGTTTTAATGGTGCAGGGCCATGGTCCCAAAGTCCGTTCCAGGGGAGTGCGAAACCCAGGTCAATTCCCGGGACCATAAATATCCAGTTCCGGTTCCTTCCCTCGGCCCCAGTGAATGGTTTGAGAGCATAGACTGACTTAGTGATCATTAATCATCAGAGACAATTTCAAGTAAACCCTGCACTGTAGTGTTGTGCCAACATGGAGTGGATTCTGGCTTTGCCCTGCACTCAGGGGCATGCGCAAGATCTTCTCATCATCTGAATGAGTTTTACTTGATCAGTCTTTGCAGCCAGAATTATACTTGTAAACATCTCAGTTGTAATCAGCTGATTTGTGGGGAGCTTAGCAGGGATGAGCTCAGTATTAAACTTGGATAGCCCTGCTTAAGCCAGGTGGGATAGGAACCCAGGCAGAACTGCTAAATTGGGCGGAATGTGGGCAGAGATTTTTTTAGTGTGATTGAAATGAAACCCAGGCGAAAAAAGAAATCAGAACTCTAGGGGAAAGAGGGATGAGCCCCCTTCTGCCCCATTGGGAGACAGGTAATTAATCTTAACAACAGACTGTGCCTTTAATGCCCTGTGGGCAGGGGCGGCTCTACAAAGTAGGCTGCCCCAAGCAGCGCAGCGCGCGCTCGCGCCGCCCCCGTCCAGGCGCGGCGTCCCCTCTCTTCCCGGCCCGGCATCCTGGGAGGGCGGTGCTGTATGGTTCCTCGCCGCCCCGCGGCAGGCAGGTCGACGGAGCCCGGGACGGGACCTGCCGCACGGGCCGCAGGGCGCTCTGCCGGGCTGCGGAAGACGAGACGCCGGGACCCGCAGCAGCGCAGACCCGCCAGGGTCCGCTGGACCGGCCCCGGGCTCCGTGGCCGAGCCCCGGAGCCCTTCCAGCCCAGCCCAGCCCAATGAAGCCCCCGCCTGCCGCCGCCGCCTGCTGGGCCCCAGCTGCCTGTGGGAAAGCTCTGGGATTCTGAAACCCTGGGCATCTGCCCTAGCTAGACCTCAGGAGCAGAGACAGGCAGATTGCCCTGAGTCCAGAGAAAGAGGGAGCAGAGGAGGATATTATGGGCCTCATCCATTTCCAGATGGAGACAAGGCTGGGCTGTGGCAGGATGTTGGTGGCTGGATGTGGTGGGAATTAAAGAAGAAAGTGGATGGAGGAAGCCAGAGAAGAAAGGAGCTGAGTCCCCTCCTCTTTCTCCTGAGGAAGGGAGTACTAGGGATTTGGAGACATATTATGGTTTGGTTAGGATGGGGCATCTCCTGCTCTGATATATCAACACTTCTGTTCTCTAGTTTCCAGCTCAACCACATGCAGGCTCCTGGATTCCCTGCATGGGGTCGGCAAAGTTCTTTAGCATCTCAGCAAGCAGGCAGCCCTCTTTTAGCCCCCCTGTGGGCCAGAAGGCACTACCCACCTACCTAGCCACTATTGATTATTAACATTACTGGTCCTTAGCACTTTACAAGACCCAGAAGGGTCTCTGCCCCAGTGAGCTCACAACGTAACCACACAGGGTAACTGACCTTCCCCCAGAGTACTAGATGGGAGGGACAGAATCAGCCCCTTCCTCTCCCAGCTTGAGAAAAAGGGATGTAGATAGGTCTTACCTGTGAGATAAGTGAACAGAGCCCAGCTCCTCTTCCAGCCCCTTCTTCTGTAGACAAGTTACTAGGAGACTTCTGCTCTCTGCTTGTAGGCTTCTTATAGCTCCTTGTTAGTCCCTCCCCTGTAGTCTGCTCTTGCCAGAGGGGCTTTGACTGGAGATGTGATTTGTGTGTGTGTGTGCGTATTGTAGGGGGAGTATTTTGAGGCTAGAATCCTATTACTTTATTAGTTGGGGGACTTTTAGTAAGTAAGAGTGGGCTATAAATAATGCTTCTGTTGGAGCCCTGAGAAAGCAGATTAGAGAGATTGGTAGGGCAGGTTTAAACCCTGATGATGGTACTGTAATTAGGATGGATGCTTTGCTCTTGCACATTTGAAGTTTGCACAGTGCTGGGAGCCTGTTTCCACAATCACTGCACTGCTGCAAAATCACATCAGGTCATTAGAAGACTTGGTTTGAGAAGCTAGCAGGGAGAGGTGTGGTGAGGAGCCCTGGGAAGGCCAGGGAGAGAGCTGACATTAGAATGGGGAAGCTTTGTGGTCCTTGTTTCTTCCTGGCATTCTTCAGTCACAGAATCATAGAAATGTAGGACCTTGAGAAGTCATGAAGTCCAGCCCCCCCGTGCTATGCTAGGACCAAGGAAAACTAGACCATCACTGATTGGTGTTTGTCCAACCTGTTTTGAAAAACCTCTAATGATGGAGATTCCACAACCTCCCTTGGAAGCCTATTTCAAAACTTAATGGTCCTTATTGTTAGAAAGATTTTCCTAATATCTAACCTAAATCTCCCTTGCTGCAGATTAAGCCCATTACTTCTTGTCCTACCTTCAATAGTCATGAATAACAAATGACCACGGTCCTCTTTATGCCAGCCCTTAACATATCAGAAGACTTTATCAGGTCCCTTCTCAGTCTTCTTTTCTCAAGATTAAGCATGCCCAGTTTTTTAACCTTTCCTCAGAGGTCAGATTTTAAGCCTTTTATCATTTTTGTTGCTCTCCTGTGAACTCTTTCCAGTTTGGCCACATCTTTCCTAAATTGTGGTGGTCAGAATTGGACACAATGCTCCAACAGAGGCCTCACCAATGCCAAGAATAGTGGGATAATTACCTCTTATGTCTTACATATGACCATCCTGGTCATATGTAACCCATGTGCCTAATTTGGAAATATCACTTTAAGAGACCAATTGTGGGGAGGTAGGAGTGAGTTGTGTCTGGGTCATTGTTCCTATTGGGATCCAGGAAGCGGGCAGACGGAAACCCGCCCACTGCTAAAGGACCTTCCCCCAGCCTAGGGGGAAGACCCACAGGTCCGGGATTCCAAGTAATTGCGGGGGACAACCAGGGCCGGTGCTCAGGGCCGCCCAGAGGATTCTGGGGGCCCGGGGTCTTCGGCGGCGGGAAGCCCTTCTGTTCCGGGACCCGCCGCCGAAGTGCCCCGAAGACCCGCGGTGGGCCCCCCCCCGCTGCCGAATTACTGCCAAAGCGGGACCCGCCGCCAAAGTGCAGCCCGGTCTTCGGCGGTAATTCGGCGGCGGGGGGCCCCCGCCGCGGGTCTTCGGGGCACTTCGGCGGCGGGTCCCGGAAGGGAAGGGCCCCCCGCCGCCGAATTACCGCCGAAGACCGAGCTGAACTCGGCGGCGGGTCCCGCTCCGTCTTCGGCGGTAATTTGCCAGCGGGGGGTCCTTCCGCCCCGGAGCGGAAGGACCCCCCGCCGGCGAAGACCGGGAGCGAAGAAGCTCCTGCGCCCGGCCCCGCAAGACTTTTCCGGGGCCCCCGGAGCGAGTGAGGGACCCCGCTCCAGGGGCCCCGAAAAACTCTTGTGGGGGCCCCTGTGGGGCTCGGGGCCTGGGGCAAATTGCCCCTCTTGCCCCCCCCTCTGGGCAGCCCTGCCAGTGCTACCATTAAGATGAACTAGGCGGTTGTCTAGGGCGCCAAGATTTGGGGGCACCAAAAAGCAGTGCCCCCAATTTTTTTTTTACAGCGTTCCTCCCCGAGCGCGTGGTCACTGCTCCACTTCTCCCGCCTCCCAGGCTTGCAGTGCCAATCAGCTGTTTGGTGCCGCAAGCCTGGGAGGAGAATTAGAGCGAGGGCGGCGTGCTCAGGGAGGAGGTGGAGCAGAGGTGAGCTGGGGTGGGGAGGTGCTGCATGGCTCCCGGGGTGGGGGTGCCTCAGAACGGGGGGGAGGGCGGGGAGCTGCCGCAGGGCTGGAGGGGGGGCGCAAGGTGGAAGTTTTGCCTAGGGCGCGAAACTTCCTTGCACCGGCCCTGGGGACAACTAAAGATATAACAGGGACAGGAGTAAGGTCACAGAGCTAAATGAAGGGAACCTGGCGGGGACACCGAGCAAAGAACTCCGGACAGGGCCCACTGCTCCTCGAAAGTGTCAAGGGAGCTGGCAGACGCCACCCAGAGGAACTCTGCCCAGATGCATGAACTGACTGAAGATCAGAAATAGGCCCCACAGTTGCAGGAAACCCCGTCGGCCAACCTCCTTTCCCTGGTTTTGTAGATGGCCATTTTGGCCAGGGCTAGGAGGAGGTTGACAAGGAGGTCCTGCGACTTTGTGGGGCCACGGATAGGAAGTGCATTGATGAGAAGGTGAGGGGAAAAGTGCAACCAAAAATGTAATAATATATGTACGAGGAGCTGGAATGGGGCTGCAACCAGGCGCACTCCAGATATACGCATGCCAGGGTCTCCCTCATGCTGCAAAAGAGGCAGGTGAACTGGGAGGGGAGTGAACCATGCCAAGTACACGCTCGTACTTACAGCTCCATGAAGGCAGGGGCGGCTCCAGGCCCCAGCACGCCAAGCGCGTGCTTGGGGCGGCAAGCCGCAGGAGGCGCTCTGCTGGCGCTGCGAGGGTGGCAGGCAGGCTGCCTTCGGTGGCTTGCCTGCGGAGGGTCCGCTGGTCCCGTGGCTTTGGTGGACCTCCTGCAGGCGTGCCAAACCAAACCCCCGGAGGCAGCCTGCCTGCCATGCTTGGGGCGGCAAAATCCCTAGAGCCGCCCCTGCATGAAGGAGCCACCAGCTGATGTCCCTGGCAGGCATCAGGACCAGGGTGGAGTATAGGCTGGCCCACCGTGCCCCCTCACCCTCTAGAGGTGGCGGGACATCCTGCCACTTCGTGTCTCCAACCTTTTTACGCCCAAGATCACTTTTTGAATCTAAGGGCAACCCAAGATCTACCCTGCCCTCTCCCTGAGGCCCCGCCCCTTCCCCAAAGCCCCGCCCTGCTTACTCCACCCCACCCTCCCCAGTCACTTGCTCCTCCCCCACCCTCACTCACTTTCACCGGGCTGGGGAAGGGGGTTGGGGTACAGGAGGAGGTGCGGGATCTGGGCTGGGGCCAAGGGATTTGCAGTGTGAGGGGGGGCTCAGGACTAAGCCTGGGGTGGGGGTGCACCGTGTGGGCTCTGGGAAGTAGTTTGGGTGCAGGAGGGGGCTCCAGGCTGGGGCAGAGTGTTGGGGTGCATGAGAGGGTACAGGATGCTGGCTCTGGGATGGGGCTCAGGGCTGGGTTTGGGGTGCAGGAGGGGGTATGGAGTGCTGGCTTTGGAAGGGGGCTTAGGGCTGCAGTTCAGGGTGCAGGAGGGGGTACAGGATGCTGGCTCTGGGATGGGGTCAGGGCTGGGTTTGGGGTGCAGGAGGCGATATGGGGTGCTGGCTTTGGAAGGGGGCTCAGGGCTGCAGTTCAGGGTGCAGGAGGAGGTATGGGGTGCTGGCTCCGGAATGGGACTAAGAGATGGGGTTGGAGTGTGCCCTCCCGCCGGGCATCACTTACCTCCGGTAGCTCCCACTCGGCGCAGTGAGTAGGTAGCTCCCTGTCTACCCTGGCCCCACACCGCTCCCGGAAAGGGCCAACACGCCCCTGCGGCCCCTGGGGGGGTAGGTAGCCGCCACATGGTTCCGTGCGCTGCCTCTTTCTGCAAGCACCACCCCTTCAGCTCTCCCAGCCAATGGGAGCTGTGGGGGTGGTGCTTGCAGGCAGGAGCAGAACACGGAGGGAGACCCCTGCCCCCCCCTTCTCACTGTATTTCTGTGGGGACTGAACTGTTTAGATTTTAATTTGCTTTCTTTGTTAATGTTTATGTATAACTGTGATGGTAATAAGAATGAGGAGTACTTCTGGCACCTTAGAGACTAATAAATTTGTTTGAGCATAAGCTTTTTAGTCCACGAAAGCTTATGCTCAAACAAATTTGTTAGTCTCTAAGGTGCCACAAATACTCCTCGTTCTTTTTGCTGATACAGACTAACACGGCTACCACTCTGAAACCTGTGAAGGTAATGTATGTGGATTATAAATAGCCATGTCATGCTGTAAAAATTAGATTATATGTTTCTTTATCATAAGATTTTATAAAGTTATTTAACTAAATTCATTTCTTTAGTTCCTTTTGGGACTTGAATGTGGGGAGGTTGACCCTGTGCAATCCTTGCTGAAAATCTTTAGAGTCTGAACTCGGGGTCTCCAGCTACTTTCTATGGGAGTTGGGTTTTTTTAAGGCACTGGAGATGGGAAATGAAGTGAACTGTAGCCCACACAAAGGTTACAAATTTGTGCTCGAACAGACTTGAGGATTGCTCAGAGCTCACCTCTGAATTCTTTTGAGGACTATTGCAGTTAGTTATAAAATAATGTGGTGTTATTGAACATTATTGAATTTGTGCACTGTATTAATATTATTAAGATAATAGAAACTCATACACAGTTAGGGTTAGATCCCTATAGGACCATTTTGGTCACTGATGTGTCCCCTGTTGATAGTACAGCAGATATTAAGAGAGCTATTAGAATCTTTGGTCATGTGACTAATATGAGGCAGGTGAAGGGAGAACAAAAGGATATGATTCTCTATTAATTTGAAGACTCTGTTTCTGTGATACACATAGGAAGAAAATGTGTGTTGCAGAAGCTAAGGCAGAAATAGGATGTGACTCCTAGCCATTTTGAGGTTTTGCCATTTATATCCACAGGTTCTGTGCCCAGAGTACCTCAGTGCATTAATCAGGGATATTCTGTGTATTCTGACAGAGGGTTCAAGACTGAGACACAGGTGTGGTTACAGCTGTGGGTGATAGACAGACTAGGTGGTTAACAGATGCTACACCAGTTATCAACCAGGGTCTGTGGCATTACACATACACTCCAAAATGATAATACACTTTTTTGCAGCTGCGTCACATTATTGACTCATATTCAATCTGTGATCCACTGTAATCCCCAGGTCCTTTTCAGCAGTACTACTGCCTAGTGAATTATTCCCCATGTTGTAGTTGTGCCTTTGATTTTTTTCCTTCCTAAGTGCAGTACTTTGCACTTGTCTTTACTGAATTTCATCTTGTTGATTTCAGACCAATTCTCCAATTTATCAAGATGTTTTCATCTTCTTCTAAAGCAGCAGGTACTGTCTGCTGCTGGAGGTGTGATATCAGGCTAGCTGGGCCAATCATCTCTTCTGGTATGGCAGGAGGTGGGACACAGGACTAGCTCGGCCAATGATCTCTCCCATATGGCAGTGCCAGCATACTCCTATAAGAATGTGGCCCACATGTCCCTACTGGTTTCATAACAACACGTGCTGGCCTCAGCTGATCCTATTACAATGCCTTTAATCAATGGTTTCCTGCTGTGAATGGAAAACTCTTGCAAGAGTAAAGGTGGCTTTGTTTTATGAGACAAAATAGCCTCCACCCTCCATTTCCTTCTGCCTTTACAGACTGGGCCAATTAGCAGGAATTTTCCCAGCCTCTCTCAGCAGGGCTGACCTTGTGTCGTCCTATGGCTCCCAAAAGAGAGAGGGAGAGACAGGCCAACAGACGGAGAGTGCCCAGTTCCAAATTGAAGATGTGATGAAAGGATGTTTCCAAACGGATGTTTAGAGCTGGGGAAGCCCCTTTGGTACCCTCATCTGCCTGATTGTTACAAGGCTGCCCCTTCTCATTACTGCAGCTCCAGGGCCTCCCTCTGGTTTCTCTTGTCCCCATTACTGCCAGGATAAGGGGGCACTTTCCTGATGAGAAGCTTCTCAGGCTAGGTGACTCCTCCAGGGCTGCTTAGTGCGTGGCTGTCCTGCTCTCTTCACAATGTGATGGGCTCATGCATGGGAGGCCCAAAGGAGGAGAGAGCCAGCCAGCCCCAGAAGGAAAGCGGGAGGTAGGCTGCTCCCTCAGAAGAATGTGGATGATCAGGTGTGAGATCAGGGCCAAGTTCAGTGCTAATCATATGCATCACCCTGGGCCCCCTGCTGAGACTCCCCTATTAATCTGCTGGAAGCTGCTTTACATTTAGTGCGAGACACTCATCAAACTCTATAGCCTCCCCTTGAGGCTGCCTCTCCGATGTGTACATCTGAACGTGATTATAGATTCATAGATTCCCAGGCCAGAAGGGACCCTCGTGATAGTCTAGTCTGACCTGCTGCATAACAGAGGCCAGAGAACGTCCCCAAAATAATCCCTAAAGCAGAGCCTTAAGGAAAACATCCAACTTTGGTTTAAAAATTGTCAGTGATAGAGAATCCACCACAACCCTTCATAACTGGTTCCAATGGCTAATTACCCCCACTGTAATGCCTTATTTCCAGTCTAAATTTGTCTAGCTTCAGCTTCCAGCCCTTGGATCATGCTATATTAATAACAGCACATAATCTGATTTGCCAGTCAATGTGAAGGGCGTGCCAGGCCCCAGGGAGCAGCAAGATCAGGAGCCCCTAGAGCTCATTCACGGGAAATATTCTACAGCACTGTCTGTCTGGCTATCAGCTGGCGCAGTCCCAGGGTGTCAGAGTTGTCAGATGGGGTGACATATGTTGCCTAACACAGCCAAAGGGAGAGGGCGGGAGAGAGGCCGGTATTGCTAAAGTACCAGATGAAGCCCATTCTCTTTGGCCTCTGACTGAGTCTGAGTTCAGAGTCACAAAAGCCTCTGATCACAACTAAAACCCCAAGAAAAGAAATTCAACAACAAAGTCTCCTTCCCTCCTTCAGCAAGAAAATCCTCCTGGAATGACTTTTCTTTGGGGGGAAAAAATTGGTGATTTCTATCAATTTGCAATGCGCTGCAACATGTGCTGATCGCTCTGAATACAGAGTGCGCCAAAGTCTCCTCTCCCACCAGGAGAGATTTGTTGAGTTCCTGTGATTGCACCTGGCAGCAGGATAGTGACTGCAGTCACAGCAACACAAGACTGTGCTGTTACACTGAGGGGTTCTGGTCTGAGAATGAAGCTCAGATCCCAAGGACTGTTATCAGAACCCAGCCAGAAGTGCCCATTATGAGGCAGCCATTATGGAGCAGTTTAGCATTTATAAAACCCAAGAACAAAAAAATTCCACAGGATGAATATAAACCCTGCAAATTCCACCTGCTAAGGAGAAGATATGAGTTTAGCCTTTCTGTTTATCTGATCAAATAGCAAATCTGGGGATGTGTGAAGACTTTGAATGCAGTAAAGAACATTTGTGCCTGGCTATGTTGGCGCTGTTACTGGGAGATGAGAAAAGAGACCTCCCAGCCATCAACATCTATGATAGAAGCAGCTCTTTCCTGGTGGGATTGCACAGCATCAGATGTGCAGCAGCGCAAGCCTGATACCTGAATTCTCTGGGGGTCATGTATGTTATTCGCTAAGCATTACACTGAGCACAACTAACCTATAGGATCAATAACTACTATATTGTCTGGCAGACTGTTAACATGACAACAGTGCCAAAACTATAGGCCAAGGGCTTTATTGCCACTTTGTCAATTCAAGGTGCAATCCTTGTCCTGTGTTTTAGAATTTGGGCTGTATTTGTGCTTGTGCAGCACTGAAAGATGGGCAGGGACAAACGCCTCTGCAAACACAAATCCATCACAGACTGAGCACTAGTGGGGTCTGTACACGGACATGCTACCATTTGTGTGTGCAAGGTATAGTGAATGAGTGAGCTCACCAGGGTCTGTGCTCAGACACAATCCCAGGCCTAGGTTGCTTTATTAGACCTTTATAGCCCTTTGCCTTAAGTATGCTTTTGTTTCTGTTTCAGCTCCGAGGCCCCTGCTACCCTGTCCAACAGCCCTGCAGGGCTCCAGCACTACTGTAGATAGTTGAGGCTAAGGTTCCTGTGAGCGTTCATATTCATTTTTATTGCTTTGCCATTTGTGCTTCATGGTTGGTGCATTCACAAGGTAGCTGACTCCCAAAAGCAGCAGGGGAGGTGGAATACTGGACTGTAAAGGTCTCTGATTCTGGGTCTCACTGCTGCCGCAGCACAGATACCCCCTACTCTTAGGGCACAGGATCAGCTGACCCTGTTTCAGATAGTGGCCAGCTTGCCAATTGTTTCGATCTCTCTGCCCACCGATTTTCCTCTGGGACCCCTCTATGCCCATCCCCCAGGGCTGCCAGGGACCTCTGGTGCTCATGAACTCTGTCACCAGCCTTTAATCACTGTGTATCCCCTCCTCACGCTTAGCCCACCTGTACTCTCAGGTCTCTGTAAGCTGAAAAGAAGCATATTTGTCAGGCCAGCCTCAGCTGGGAGGGTTTTGTCTGTCAGAACACGTTGCCTGTCGCTGGGGCTTGTGATCCTGTAATTGTACACAGGAGAGCTGCTTAGTCTGTAGATTAGCACTGGCTATTTCCATCAAGGTCAGAAGGACACATGAACTGTGACCTTTCTAGTGACAGTCTTGCAGGGAACAGGATGCACACTCCTGACAGACCTGTTCTGCACAGATGTAGTGGGTAGAGATACAGCCATAGAAGTGGGCAGGTCTGTGTTCTTGGTGGTAGTTACACAGACACCTGTGATGAGTGGGGATGGAGAACCCTCAGCATGTATCAAAGCTGCCTAATCTCAAGGTTTTGGCCTGAGACTCAGGCTCTTAGGATAGCCCTTAAAGCCTGCTCTCTTTCAGTAGGGCAGTGGCCATGAACACTACAGAAAATGAAGGTGGATAGATCAATCGGAATATTGTCCAAGCAGGATGCAAGGAACACAGTCGAGAGGTTCAGTTCAGTTTATTTCCCATTGTCTGGATCCAGTGGGGAAGAACTTATTTCTCTGACTAAAACAAATAAATTGTATTCAATGGCTCTGTTTTTGAATTATGGACCAGGTGTGGGGGATAGGTCGGCTGAAAGAAACTTCTCAGGCTTTTCACTAGCCCACTGTAGTCAGGCACAGGACAGCGTGTTTGCTAGTGTATGTGTATCAGTGTAGGGATGCACACACCTGATCTGGCCTTTCCAATCTGAATTCCCATCGGCTCTCTCGGAGATAATAGCTTTCAGCCAAATCTTTGTGGGATTGTTTTGTTTTGAGCAAGCACAAAACAATGTATTCTCTTCTGGTCACTCCGATCCATGTGAGTGCATGAAATCCCCCTCCTCCCCCGCACTGCGTTTCAACATAACCTCCTTAGCTGACATTTCTCTAGCTATCCTTAGAATTTCTCTCTAATTAGCATTTACGTTTTGTCTAAGCAGTTATGATTCTTTGTTATTTATTTGCATTTTGGTAGCATCCAAAGGCCTCAGCTGGGATTGGGTTCCTATTGTTCTGGGTGCTGAACAAACACAGAGGAAGAAACTGCCAACACCCAAGGATCTTATCATACAACAAAGCAAAAGTTCAACCATGTTAACCAGATGGACACCTTGGGAATGTGTAGCAGAAAGACAGTGTTTGGAGTGGGAGGGTAGGAGGGGTGCACTTTCCATGAAGAGCTCCACCCTTTTTTCTCTTATTATAATTATTATTATTTGTATGATTCTAGTGCTTAGGAGCCCATCGGGGGCCAGGACCCTATGCTGCTAGACACAGAACAAAAAGACAGTCCCTGCCCAAAGAGTTTACAACCTTAGGCCATGTCTGCACTCCAGGAGCTTTAGTGGCCTAGCTACAGTGTCGTGACTATACCATTGTAACTCTGAACCATAGACACAGACTACAGTGACAGGAGGGGGTTTTCTGCCACCTCCCTACCAGTTCCTTTGACTTAGCTGGATCTCACAGGGGTTGGGTTGGCATAGCTATAGCACTCAAAGGTCTGGATTTTTCACACCTAAGGCCTGGGCTACACTAGCGGGGGGTGGGGGGTGTCAAACTAAGATACTTCGATTTACCTGGCCGTCCTCACAGTGGCGAGTCAATTGCCACGGCTCCCCCGTCGACTCCTCCTGCCGAGGTGGAGTATGGCGCCGATTCGTGGATCGATTTATCGCATCCAGACGATCCCCGGTAGCTATGTGTCTGAGTGTCATAGCTATGTCAATCTAAATTTTAAGTGTAGACCAGGCCTAAGAAGCAACTTTGGGCACATCCCTCCGACTAGTACCCCTTCCCTCAAATTCAAACACTGTTTAAAGTTGAGATTGGAACTGGATCCTCAAATCTGAACCCCAGAGCTTCCCTAGATCCAAATCTACCCCTCCATTTGGGATCTGGGTTGGATCAAACCCAGAAGAAGCCTACTTTCTGGTTCCAGTTCAGATGCAGGCAAATCTCTTGAGAATAACTGCTGAAATTTCTGTGCCATGGAATCTGAACTCGGACCCTGGTGCACCTTCAGACCCTAACCTAAATCTGATCTGGTTGCAGCTACAAAGACCTCTTCCTTGTCCCATATCGCTTAAAGGACTGAAGGGATTGAATAGGTGACTGCAGCTCTGTCATGCCTATGTTAGAGTGTGAGTGTGTGCAGACATAAGTAGGGTGACCAGATGGCCTGATTTTATATGGACAGTCCCAATTTTGGGAGCTTTTTCTTATAAAGGCACCTATTATCCCCCACCCCCTTTCCCGATTTTTTATACTTGCTATCTGGTCACCCTAGACATAAGGGAGTGTGTCAGGCCATCTCACCGAGCAGACCTGTGATAGTGCAGAGGCTGGCTTGGACAGGGTGGGTATAAGTGCTGGAGTTAACTATTTCCTAGTTGCTCAGATTGCTCATTTTTATTCCTGACTTGAGGACAGTGACACCTGCTGGTAACAAAGACTAATGACATGTTAGATCTCCCCAGCAGTAGTCTTGGGGGTAGTTCATCTCAGCTGGTTTCAATATCTGAGGTTATTCCCTTCTCAGATAGCAGAGAGTCTCCTTTTGCCCATCAGTTGAGTGCTGTGTAAACCACAATTTCATGGAGGGCATGGAAATCGTGAAAGTGCCCTCAAACCGTGAGCTTTTGTCCCTGAAACTGATTAAATTTAGTTGTAAAATTAATTCCATGAAAACTGTAAAATTCAACACTTTGCTGTTTACACTAGCATGAATTTTCTAAAAAAATCAAAATAAAATAGAATTGTAATTTACACAGGGCCCTTCCTTCAGTTTCCTGAAAGGGAGTGCCTGAGAAAAGCCTTATGTCAGACAATATCACATATGCTAAGTTGTACAACTAGGAACATACTTCCATCATGCTTTGCAATTCATGCTAAGCTTATAGTAGAAATGTACTAATAGATAAACTGTGTATGACACCTGTTCCTTGTACATATAGGACCCAACAAAAAGAAGATGTATGGTCTGTTAAGGCTTGCCAAATATGAACAGTGCTAGTTTTAGGGATAATTGGTATAAGATGCTTTCAGATGTCTTTGTGACCTGCAAAATAATTAGAAACTGGATCAGAACAGGTGTGTAAGTGCTTTAATTAATGACGTGGAATCTGTAGAATTTTCTATCTGTTGTAAACAAGTGGGGTATAGTTGTAATCCATTTGGGACAGTGAAGATGTAAGCTGCAAGCCTGTTCTCCTGATTGGGTAAAGTATTTAACCCTTTCTGTATTGGGCTGATTTATCTATGCTCAATAAACTGAGCTGAGTTATCTGACGTCTTATCAATAAAGAATTGAATCCATTGGTATCAACACTTAGGCAAGATTGTTTTTCCTACAGTGGATTTTCCAGGGCATTGCCAGTCCAGTTTTAAATGTCTCTAGGTCTGCATTTCCCAGCCCTTCTCTTCTGAGATGATTCCACCACCTGATCAATCTCACAGGCTGGCAATGCTTCCTGATTGCCTCTAAGACTTTCTTTTGGATTTTCCATTCAATTTCTCCTAGTTTGGCCCCATTAATAAACAATCTTTCCCCGTTCTTGGCATTTGCATCCATCAGGTTCTTCCAGACCCTTAGCATATCCAATAGCCAGAATGGACAGACTTAGTCCTAATCTTTTCAGACCCCAGGGAATCCATCCAACCTGACAACATCTTCCTGGTATTATCTATCTATCTATCTATCTATCTATCTATCTATCGCCATAGTACCTCCCAATGAGGATTAAGACCCCATTGTGCTAGAAGCAGTACAAAAACATAGTAAAACACAGCCCCTATCCCAAAGAGCTTATAATTAAGACAAGACAAAGGGTGGGGGAAAAGGGATGCAACATAGGAACAGAAATTGATTCTGGGTACTGAGAGGCCACTAACTAGCTAGCTGGAGCATTGTGGGTCTCCATGGGACAAGGGTCTCTGCAGTGACAGTACTGTGCAAGTTGGCAGGGTGCACTCAGTGATCTTTTGGAGGCACTAATCCTTAGTGGGGCTGGAAGGACAAAGGCTGTACAGAAAATAAAACCAGTGAAAACTCTTCACCGTTCCTTTGGTCCTGGTGCTGTCCCTTCTCCGCAAACTACTCTAGCTCCCTCTGGTAGGGTCAGGATTAAGGGTTTGGTCTGCATCAGGAGTTGGCCCCATTTACTCTGCTATCCTTATTAACAGCATGTGAAATATGTATGGAGGATCCATGCTCCAACCCCATTAACAGAGTCTGGCGTATGTATGAGGGATCCATATCCCACCCCCATAGCATCTGAACTGCGTTTTAGGAGATTCTTCCCCTAATTCCATTAACAGACTCTGAAATGTGTTGGCAGGAAGCCAGGACCCATGCCTCAGCCCTATTACCAGAGTGTGAAATGGGTATGTGTGTGTGTGTGTGGGGGGGGGAATTCACCCCCTAAGTCCATGAAGAGAATGTGCAGTATGTGTGGGCAGGGGGATTCAATCCCCCATTGATGAGGATGCAGAATTACCAAGACAGAAGCTGTCAGTCTTGCCCTTCTCAGAAACCTCTTACTCTGGAGTGTGTGTGCTGGTCCTGCAGGGGGTCCCTGCAATACTGTGCACATCACCTCAGGTCACATGGCTCTGAGAATGCACTGCTCGCTCCCTCTGTGCACGATTCCCACTAGGAGGAGCTATAACTCTGGGTGTGTAAGGTCTACACCAGAGGAGATGTAGACAAGAGGATGAAGTGCCACCAGGGTTGGGTGGGAGCAGTGGGTACAAGGACTCAGGAGGCATATCTGATCCCTTGGCTATGATAAAAGCCAACTGAGGCTACAGGAAAAGTGCAGGGACATATAAAGAGAGTCCACTTATGACACTGACTCACAGAGCAGAGGGAACCATTGTGAAGCCTATAGCAATAGCATTGCAATGAACAGCCAAAGTGGAGCCACCAGGAAGATATTCTGAGACTCTGAGGTAGACTGAGGCTTGTCTCAGGGAGTGCAGCTCCCATTGGAATGCAGAGCTAAGCAGGGGACTTTCAAAGTTCAGCAAAGTCAGCTCTGTATCACAGCAGCAACCAACACCAGTAGAAAGGCGTTTAACCAATTTGCCATAACTCCCTCTGGAAGTCTCCTGCTTTCCTCTGCATTCAAATGGAGGCTTGCCCTCTCTGAATCCTATCCTCACCCACGTCTTAGTCTCACTGGGAGACACCAATGCCTTGCACGGCTATGGAGAGCAACACAATGACAGGGGGCTCTGGAAGCTTCCTGGAAAACTCACATTTTAACATATTAATTCAGGAGTCAAGTTGGTGAAAAAAAGTTGATGGTACTCTTCCAAGCCCCACCCCACAAAATAAGCTCCACACACATGCGGCACCACTCACTGAGCAGACCTGTGATAGTGCAGAGGCTGGCTTGGACAGCGTGGGTATAGGTGCTCGTATTTGGAATATGACTATGGGTGTTTGCTTGACAGGGCCGGCTCCAGGCACTAGTTCAGCAAGCAGGTGCCTGGTGCAGCCAATGGGAAGGGGCAGCACATTTGGATCTTCGGCGGCGGGTCCCTCAGTCCCTCTCAAAGGGAAGGACCCGCCACCGAATTGCCGCTGAAGTGCCGTCGATTGCGATTGCGGCTTTTTTTTTTCCCACGCCGCTTGGTGTGGCAAAAACCCTGAAGCCGGCCCTGTTGCTTGGCTCCACTGAGCTCTTTGAGCATGGCTCCCCGTTGGTGGGCTGGAATGCCTTCCTGAACTCTTCTAGGCTCCCAGGGCTTTGCTCCTTGACAGGAGAGAAAGCCAGTATTGGTATCTCCCAAATGCCATCCACCATGGTGCCAAAATGAGATGCCACTCCCAGACAATTGTGGAGATTAGAGACCTTCCTCCCCCACAGCCCACCTTTCTCTTCCCACACACTTTAATGAACAATGGAATAGTTACAATGTTAGCTTTTAAATAATCTTCACTGGGCATCAGAGTTAACCCCTCATTGAGAAGCATGGGCCAGTTCACACCTCTCAGAGCCATTGTTCCAGACTCAGGCAGAGATCACTACAACCTTTACACTCCATTCACACCTTTTCACATGCAACCACAGCAGCTTTAGATTTACTTTATTGACAAATGAGAGCTGAGATTCTGGAGCCTAAATGGCAGCTTGGGAAAGGTGTTAACATGCCTGCCCTCTCACCACTTACCAGGCCAGCCCAGCCCAGCTCTGAATGTAGAGCCCCCCATGTTGTTATTCTCCTCAGTACACTTTCACTTTGAGGTGGCCACCCACCCAATGCATAACACATTGTGTTCCAAATAGAGCAGGAGTGGCCAGCCTGAGTCATAATTTACCAATATACATTGCCAAAGAGCCACAGTAATGCATCAGCAGCCCCCCATCAGCTCCCCCACCCCACTCCCAGTGCCTCCCACCCACCAGCAGCCCCACCGATCAGCACCTCCCCCTCCCTCCCAGCACCTCCTGATCAGCTGTTTTGTGGCATGCAGGAGGCTCTGGGGGGGCGGGGGGAGGAGCAAGGACACAGCAGGCTCAGCGGAGGGGGAGGGAAGGGGCGGAGTGGGGGCAGGGCCTGTGGCAGAGCCAGGGGTTGAGCAGTGACCACCCCCTGGCACATTGGAAAGTTGGTGCCTGTAGCTCCAGCCCTGGAGTTGGTGCCTATACAAGGAGCTGCATATTAACTTCTGAAGAGCTGCATGTGTCTCCGGAGTCACAGGTCGGCCTCCCATGAAATAGAGCCTGCATTTAATATGCTGGTGTGTGTGCGTGATCATGTATCCCTATAGTAGCTGGTTCCAGTGACTGAACAGCCTCCTACTGTCTCACAGCTAACAGAGCTCTCCCTTAGCTCAAGTGGTAAAGGCCTGTACTTCTGGTGCTCAAGGCCCAAAATATGATCCCAGCTGACGGCCATGGTGTCTGTATGTGCATGCATCACACATCGTTACATAAACACTACAGAGATCCTGTGCTGGAGCCATTGTATGACTGGTTCAGACTCTCGTCATTTCCCAAAGTCCCTCAAAGCTTCAAACTATCTTTCCTTCTCTGGTCTGGATTAAGGCGTGTGAGTGGCATTAATCACCAAGCTCTGCTCCCAGATCTGGGCATCCTCTTAGGTCTGACAAATTAGTGCAATGCTGTTAAATAACTCCTGCTTGTCTAAAAGGGGAGATAAGCACCCCCCTACTAGCCAAATCTGTATTGGAGAGGGTCCCTGGGAGGAAGACAGCTTCCTCTGTGACTCTATGGAAAGAGTCCCTAAGCAGCTAGTCTCCTGGCTGTCCATTGATTGCTATTTCTGATCCTGGTGGCTTGTGTAACTGGTGAGCAGCCTGTCCTGCTTACACACATTATATCACCAGAGGAATTAGTATCACTCTTTAGCATCTGACCTCTGAAGGGGTCAGAGACACAAACACAGCAGAGCTGCTCATAACCCAGGGAGCCACCAAGTGAAAACAAAGCAGGCAGCAAAGGTTCTCTGAAACCTCCCAGCAGGCCAGCCCACAGACCCTCCCACTGATGTTAAAGGGCATATGTGACAGCAGCAACCAAAGTGCACAGGAAGCTGCATGATGCTGCCACCCTTGGAAAGAAGCTTTGGCCACTTCAGATCCTGCAGTTTTATGTAAATGGTTGTAGAATCCTGATTTTCCTTTGTGTTCTCCCTGCTGGGTCAGCGGAATGGCCCTCCACGGGCCCCAATTCAGGGGTAGGCCCAGAGCAGGGAGGAGGTGTGTTGGGGAAGGATGGGGCGTGGTTGCTCTGAGCTGCTAGAGAGTTCCTTGGGGACCATTGCAGGCTGGGTCTGGTGAAGCTAACAGCAGAGGCTAAACCTGTCCCCAGCAGACCCAGGACCTGTGAAGGGGGTGCACTGCCACCTTTGCCCATCCTGCATTCTGGACTATACCAGCTGCAGCTGAGATTCAGGGCCCCAGTCCCCAGCTTCCTTCACTCCTGGGCTTTCCAAGGTCCTCTAGCACAGGGCTCCCCACCCTGACCTCTTCACACACCTCCCAAGCCTGCCTTTGGGGGACCAGGACATTCACTCATACTCCTGATTCAGCCCTAAGAACCTCTGCCTTGCTCACTGCAAAAGACTGAGCAGATGAGTGCTGTCCAAGCCATAGTCCCTGTGGTTCCTGCAGTTCCAATAAAACAAAGCGAGGGAGGTAAAGGCATCCTGTGCTGAAGGCACGTGGCAATTCTGCAGTGAAAAGGGCTGAGTAAGGGTCTAAAGAGGCTCAGAGGCAGAGCTGGCTTTATGATTTGCTGTGTTCCATGTTTTTGGAGGGGCACAGGCCTTGGTTCTAATGCAGAGGGGCACCTCTCCTGGCCTGAAATCTGGGCCCCTCGTCCTGCTGGACCTTGGCTGTCACCTATCACCCTCTCTCTTTGCCCTTCTGGTCTCACCTTTCCACAGCCTCCCCAGTGACAGATGGTGGCTGTTGCTCATCTGTAATTAATTGAACTCTGTGCTGATAATCATCCTAACAAAACCCTAATTAGCTTCTCTCTCAGGAGCCAGTGGCCACAACACAGTATCTCCCCCTACCAGCACCGCGCACGCACATACACACGCACACACACACACTGACTCCCTCTAACAGCCTATTTATAGCTGCGCTGATTGAAGCTCTTGGATTTCTGTCTGGGAAGAGCCTAGGAAGCTCTGGCGGTATTTGCTGCTCTGCCCTGCCTATCTATTCCCATGAGCCCCACCACTCATTCTCACCCAAATTCCAGGAGGACCCCAAAGCCCTTAATTCATGTCTTCCCTCCCCACTTCCAGAGGATGGGGATGTGGTGCTATCGTAAGTGTGATTACAGCCGATGCCAGACGCACTGAGGATTTCTCTTCCCATATGGACGGCCTCCCTTGGCATGGACGTGTCCCAAGGGCAGAGTCACAGAGCAGTCCCTGTGGGATGCTTGGCCCACTGACCAGGTCCTACCCCATGGAACCCTTGGAGCCCATCTCTGCTCTCTGGTTTGTTTCTGCTGTTTGCTCCAGGCAGAGCTTGCTGGGTTCTCCATTCCTTTTGGTGAGGTCGGTTTGTAGGGGAGGGGGCCATTCTCTTTATTTTCCCATCTCCCTTGAAAGCCCCATGCTGGGCAGACCCTCCCTTCTGGCTGGGAGGTGAACCCCTCAGGAACCCATCATTACTCCTGGGGTGGCTGAACCAGGCTCCTCTTGCCGGAAGCTGAGCATAGAGCAAGTTTTAACCATGGTTTTGCTCTGGTCTATATCTGCAGTTAAGCCGTACTAGTGCCCATTCAGCTGAATGTTTTGCTGACACCTGGCAACAGCAAGAGGTAATTTTCCTAGTGTGAACATGAGGGGGTGATGAGGAATGCTCTAAAATAGTCTCTGGGAATATATGCTTGAGTTTTTCACTGACTAAATCTAAGCTCATGCCCCCAGTGCTTAATTTGTGCCAGGGCTTGCCAGGGCTGAGCCCCGACACTTCAAGGCTTGGCAGTTCATAGCCCCAGCACCTCTGAGCTTGCCGCGTCATTTATGAATGTAAAACAATTGCTTGAGCCCCGACACCTCTTTCAGTACAACTTAAGCACTCCATGGCCCCTCTGTATTTGCTCCCTGAAAACATTTGGTCCAGTAAGTTTTACTTGCCTGGATGTTCATAGAAAGTCACAAGTGTGAATATTCATATCAGAAGTTCTCTTATGCTTATCTACTTAGGGATCGGAATAATACCACATGAATGCTCTAGCAATCACAACTAACCAAGACACTGATCACAAATACTGAGAATTGCATGCTGCGATCAATCCACACAGGGCAAGTATTCACCAAGTAAATGTGAATAATTAATCCATACGAGGGCAGTGCAGTCTGCTCCCAGATAGCCCACTGTTCAATCAGTGGAAAAGGAGGCTCCAGTCATCGGCTACCACAGTGGCTGAAATCTGATGCTCACAATCTGTGAGTACATGAAGGGTGTCAACACCAAGGAAGGAATGTAATTATTTAGGGTGGTACCAGGGGGTAAAATGAGGAGAAATGAGATGAAACAAAAGCCTGGTCAACACTTAAAGTTTAGGCCGAGATAGCTGCAGCATTCAGGGGTGTGAAAAATCCATGCTGGCAGCGCTGTAGTGATGCTGGTGAGCGCTGTAGCGATGCTGGGAGTGCTGTAGCTATGCTGATCTAAGCTGCAGTATAGACGTAGCTAGACTGATGGGAAAATGCTTGTGTCAACCTATCTACCACTGCTCGGGGAGGTGGTGTTCTTACAGCAATGTAAAAACCCCTTCCATTGCTGTAAACTGTGTCTGTGCAGTGGATTATGCTGCATAGCCACAGTGACCTAGATAAGCCGCCATAGTCCCCGTAGTGCAGACATGGCCAATGACAAGAAAAGTGTAGACTGGTTGTGGGAAAACATTTCAAGCCAGCAAGCTGTGTAGTGATCTCCCCAGGGTACGGGCTGGATGCCTCAGTGAGACCTTTTGAACTATGCTGAAGAAAGCACTCAACAATGTCCAACAGGAGACAACCCTGCCCTGGCTCCTGGGAGAGGAGCCGGGTGTTCCAATGGGCGTTTCCATTGCTAACCCCGAGGATTCTGTGAAGCAAAGGCTAAGACACTGCCAGGACTCACTCAGCAGCTGGCCCCCTGAGGGGCTCTCTGGCTGCCTCTCCCCACAGGGTTGGGGTTGCCTTGCAAACAGGGCTGCCTCCTGAACCACTGGAGCTGTGAGAATGGAGGCAGCATGTGAGTGCTGCACCCACATGACTAATTCTGGCTTCCTCTAGCAAAGCGGCTGCTGCTGCGCCTGCTGCAGAGTGACTGAACCTGGGGGAGGGGGAGCGAGGAGGCTGGTCCTGACAGCCACGGAGGAGAGGAAAGTGGTGAGAAGAAGGAAGAGGAGCACAAGCAAGAGAGCCACACTGTGCGGAGAGGAGCCAGGCCCAGCTGTAGCCAGGTGAAGGACGGAGGACCCATCCAGCAGGCAGGGTGATGCTGTTTTTCCTGCTCCACGGGACATTGGTAAAGAGCCACCGGAGAAAGTTTTCCTGGGCCCGGGTGTTCCTGAGGGGAGGACTGTGGGGGCCTGGGCTAAGCGTCCAAGCTTAGTCTGGGATGTGTCCGGCTTTGGTGCAGCAGCTAGGGGTCCTGCAGGGAGCTGCAGCAGGCTGGGGTGTGTGCCTGGTGTAGTCAGGAGACAGGGGCTGGGGGGGAAACTGAAATCATCAAGTGGACATTTAGCACTCAGCACAGCTACCAGCAGCTAGCAGGGCTCAGTCCGCTTTCTGGGGTGCACAGGACTAAGTTGCCCAGGGAGTGACTGAAAGCCCCACAGGTACAGGGTATGGGCTTCGTGTGCTCCAGAGAAATGGCCCAAGCTCTGGATGGGGCATATGTTTGGAGAGGTGCCTGTATGGAGTCTGCCTGCGTGTGTCCTGGCTAATGAAGTGAATGGGCCCTGTCCTTAGGCTGCTCCCTGGACAGACCCCAGGGCCAGGGAATCCCAGCATGGAGACCCTTTGCCATGGGACCAGTCATTCTGAGGGAACTCCCTCCCCTTCTGACTGCAGCACAGATCCTGCTCCCCAGGACAATCCCAAGGAATCCCAGGCTGAAACTCAGCTCCCCCTTCTAAGCATCCCTATTAAAGGGAGGTTGCTTTTATTGGACTCCTGTACAGAATGGGCCTCCCTGTCATCCTGTGATAGGGTCACATTCACTGCTGCAGAGATTGTTCAGGCTCTCACGGGGACCATAGGCTCCTAACAGAAGACCAGGCAGGGGCCTGGCAGCTCCCTGGGGTAGACGGTTACTGGAAGTCGCTGCGGCAGAAGTGCGATTACTAACCAGCCCCTTTGTCTTTACCTTTCCCAGATCGTTCCCTCTCCTGTCCAGCAGGCCCGTCGGAATGATTTGAGATGAAGAGTGTACCAACGTTCTGGACAACCAACCCTCCTCAGCAAACTTCAGCCCCATTTGGCTCTGCTTGGACCAAGTTAAATGTTTGTGGGGGTTCCGCCTGGCTCAGTTCGCATGGTCGTGCAGATCCAAGGCAGGGTCCCCTAATGGGCGGAACAGATGAATCAGAGACCACATACAGGACATGCAGATTTGAAGCTGGCACAGCTGTGTTCTGATCTTCAGCCCCTAATTTATCCCAGGGCTGGGATCCCGTCTCACCTCAACAACTCTCACTGCCTCTGTACTGAACCCTGTGGCTTGGACCCCATTAGTCTGGCCTGATCACTGACAGCAGCTGCTGAGCCCAGAGCTTCTGTGGCAGCAGGATCACTAGGGTGGACTTGCCTTTGGGGACAACTTTCAGTCCATGCCCAACTGGTGCAGAGAATGACAGCAGCAAGCTGGTATCACCGGGACATCAGTCGTGTTGTGGCTGAGGATTTGTTGGCCAAAGCTGGGAAGGATGGGTGCTTCCTGGTGCGAGACAGCGAGTCCGTGTCTGGGGCGTACGCCCTTTGCCTGCTGTAAGTGCCCATCTCACTTCTCATCTTTGTCTCTCTCGGTCCCTTTTCCTTTTTCGGGTTCTGACACCTCTCACTTACAAACCTGCTTGTTCTGCCAAAAGGCTTTGACCTGAGGCCCAAATCTCCTGTGCCCAGACCCAGGGTGAGAAGCAGGCTGAACCTGGGTGAATGATTCCTGGAGAGATCTCTCTGCACCTCAGGCTGGTGCCAGCCTTTCTAATCCCTTTTGTCTCTGACGGTGCGCTAAGCCTCCTTGGATCATTCCTGGCGAGGTCAATAGGGAATAATGACAAAGAGATGCCCTTTTCTAACTATGGGCCCCCAGATCCTATGGTGTAAACATGCACACACGCTCACACATTGCTGTGAGAATCTGGCTATGGTGTCTCCAGGCTGCTCATTGTGGAAGTGACTAATAATAGTGCTGAGCACTGATAGCCTTCAAAGCCCTGCGCAGACATTAACCAAGCGGGTAAGGATTGTATCCCCAGATGGGGAAACTAGGCACAGTGAGGTGAAGTGACTTGGCCAAGGGCATAGGGTGAGACAGTGCCTGAGTTAGATTTAGCCCCCTGGAGTCCCTGGTTCCTAACCAATGCTCCAAACCCCTAGATCACAGTGCAGCTATATCAATGGAATAAGCATGAGTCTTTCTAGTGGAAGTAACTACACAGCCTGACTGTAAGACAGTCCTGGCTACACCATGAGCTATGTAGCCTGGGAACCCTCTTTTCTGAGAAGTGGGCAAATGAGATATACCCATCACCACCGGCCCTTCCTCATGCAGGGGAAAATCCTGTTTCTAATGGGGGCCTGGAGTGCAAGTGGCTTTGCCTGGTTTGTAAGCCAGCAGCCCTGCTCTGGGAACAGGATCTGTGATATGTGGCTACAGAGGCAGTGACTCTCGGGTGTGATTCTCCATTCACACCATGTTCAATTTATCAGTGTAAGGAGGAGCAGAATCAGGTCCTTACACTCCAGAGAGCCTGCCTCAACTGTGTCCCCATCCGTCCTAGCAGAGTCTGCCTCTGATGTGGGTGTTCAGGGGAGTCACTGTGCACTGTGTGAGACTGCAGGACCCTGCTAGTGCTGTGAGTGAGGGAGTGAGTCACCCAGGCGGTGCAATCCACCCTCTGTAAAAACAAAGTCACCCCAAAATTCAGCAGCAGCCAGACCACGGAGCACAGTTAACTCTTTAGATTCCAGGGCACAGAGATCCTTTAAATGTCCATCCCCGGCATGGGAATGTGTTTGCTAAGTCCTCAGCCATGCGTGGCACTGCACAAAAAGGACAGGTCCCTGAGGAGGACAGTACGTGCAGGTAACTCAGAGTGGAGTTTTGATGGGGGCAGCCGATTCTCCCTATGCTCCATGTAATAGTAATCCCTCTAATAATTCACTCTGCGCTAGGCGATCCCTGGTACCCAGAACCTACTGATGCCCTGAAATCTAAAGTGGCATTCTGCTCTAAACATGCCTGTATACAAATGGCAAATGTGGAATCCTATGTTCATTGTATCTTAACTCCAGTTCATACTAGCTCAGTTTGGAAGTGAAAAGCTGTCGTTTTTTTTCTAGCAGCCAGCGCTGCAAACTCCCTTGGGATCGGAGAATTGTGCTGGGCTCTTTCTGGCTTATCAGCAATATGGTTTTGCAATTGGCTAGTTAGTTAAGAATTGTGTGGGTGATGAAGGAGCTACCACTGAGGTAGCTCCCTCTACTCTAGCTGCACTGGTTCCCGTAGGTTTTACAGAAGTAAAAGACTGTGAAAACCAATTTGTCCCTGAAGTTAGCAGATCTGACTCTGATGTGCATGGCGCTCAGATCTGGTGAGTAAGGAGGAGCCATTTTTATACAGTCACATTTCTGATCGTAACCACAATTTAAAATTTGAACTAGCAGACAGAGCAAGCTGTGCATGTGTGCAAGGACTGGACTAGCAGGGACTCTGTAGGTCAAGGCTGAGTGCACTGGCAGATCTGTGTGGGAGCTCGGGGCTGGACTAGCCAGGGGTGCTGCAGCTCTGGATTTGAATGTAGTAGCAGGGCTCTGCACTGCATTTGGCTAACCAGTGCTGTCCAATTGATTGTATTCCTGAGGACAACATTGTATCAGATTTGCCTAAACATGGTTTAAAGCCTTTGACTGGAGATTGACTGCTTCGTGTGATCTGAGTGGGCAGGTGTCCCTTTGTGCTGTCAGAGACTGAGTTGCCACATTGATCCCGACTCCCAACCAAGTCACACGTCTGCAGAACTCACTGAAAGCTCAACTAGTAGTCAGGCTGCTGCAGGAATAAGATGCTTTTCCTTTAAGAGTCTTGGAAGGATGCCGTTCCATTTCCGATGATTTTCCTGGCCCAGAGCATGGTACAAATTACAAACACATGGTCCTGAGGAGAGTGGGAGGCGCAGTGCATGCTGGGGATTTAACCAATGAGCTGCCCAGACCCCCAGAACTTGCAGGGACTTAGATTCTGCTAAGAACTTTTTCTTTCCAAAGCTCTTGCCTTGGCTCTGAGTAGCTGTGGGGTGTTTGGGCTCCCAGAGAAGGACATCCTCTCACTAGCCCAGGCCTAGGCTGTCCTTTTGTAGGCAGTTTAATTCACACTTGAACAGGAGTGGCCACATGAGCTACAGAAAGTTTGGCTCTTCAGCACAACACCATGGGTCAGTGTCTGCTTCCTGTGGCCTGGCTGTCATAGGTGTGCTTAACCCTGCCCCCGACATGTCCAAAACCACATTTTCAACAATCAGAGTGGTAGCCGTGTTAGTCTGTATCAGCAAAAACAACAAGGAGTTCTTGTGGCACCTTAGAGACTAACACATTTATTTGGGCAAAAGTTTCGTGGGCTAGAACCCACTTCATCAGATGCATGGAGGGGAAAATACAGTAGCAGGTATATATATATATATATATATATATATATATATATATATATATATATATATATATATATATATATATATATATATATATATATATACACACACACACACACACACACACACACAGAGGACATGAAAAGATGAGAGTTGCCTTACCAAGTGGGGGGTCAGTCTAACGAGACAATTCAATTAGGGTGACCAGATGTCCCAATTTTATAGGGACAGTCCCGATTTTTGGGTCTTTTTCTTTTATAGGCTCCTATTACCCCCCACTCCCTGTCCTGATTTTTCACACTTGCTGTCTGGTCACCTTAAATTTAATTAACAGTAGAATACTATGAGAGGAAAAATCACTTTTGTAGTGGTAATAAGGGTGGCCCATTTCAAACAGCTGACAAGAAGGTGTGAGTAACAGTAGGGCGAAATTAGTATGGTGAAATTAAGTTTTGTAATGACCCATTTACTCCCAGTCTTTATTCAGGCCTAATTTAATGGTGTCCAGTTTGCAAATTAATTCTAGTTCTGCAGTTTCACATTGGAGTCTGTTTTTGAATTTTTGTTGTTGAAGAATTGCCACTTTTAAGTCTGTTATTGAGTGTCCAGGGAGATTGAAGTGTTCTCCTATTGTTTTTTGAATGTTGTAATTCCTGATGTCAGATTTGTGTCCATTTGTTCTTTTGCATAGAGACTGTCCGGTTTGGTACGTGGCAGAGGGGCATTGCTGGCACATGACGGCATATATCGCATTGATAGATGTGCAGGTGAACGAGCCCCTGATGGTGTGGCTAATGTGGTTAGGTCCTATGATGGTGTCCCTTGAATAGATATGCGGACAGAATTGGCATCGGAGTTTGTTGCAGGGTTTGGTTCCTGGGTTAGTGTTTTTGTTGTGTGGTGTGTAGTTGCTGGTGAGTATTTGCTTCAGGTTGGGGGGGGGCTGTCTGTAAGTGAGGACTGGTCTGTCTCCCAAGGTCTGTGAGAGTGAGAGATTGTCCTTCAGGATAGATTGTAGATCTTTGATGATGCGCTGGAGAAGTTTTAGTTGGGGGCTGTAGGTGACGGCTAGTGGCGTTTTGTTACTTTCTTTGTTGGGCCTGTCTTGTAGTAGGTGACTTCTGGGTACCTGTTTGGCTCTGTCAATCTGTTTCTTAACTTCACCAGGTGGGTATTATAGTTTTAAGAACACTTGATAGCAATCCTGTAGGTCAGGGGTTCTCAAACTGGGGGTCGGGACCCCTCAGGGTGTCGCAAGGTTATTACATGGGGGGTTGTGAGCTGTCAGCCTCCAACTCAAACCCTGCTTTGCGTCCAGCATTTATAATGGTGTTAAATATATAAAAAAGTGTTTTTAATTTATAAGGTGGGGTTCGCACTCAGAGGCTTCTTATGTGAAAGGGGTAACCAGTACAAAAGTTTGAGAACTACTGCTGTAGGTGTTTGTCTCTGTCTGAGGGATTGGCGCAAATGCAGTTGTATCTTAGAGCTTACTACTGTTACGCACACTTACGGTTACTCACACCTTCTTGTCAACTGTTTGAAATGGGCCACCCTCATTACCACTACGAAAGTGATTTTTTCCTCTCCTAGTATTCTACTGTTAATTGAATTGTCTCATTAGACTGACCCCCCGACTTGGTAAGGCAACTCCCATCTTTTCATGTCCCGTGTATATATACATATACCTGCTGCTGTATTTTCCACTCCATGCATCTGATGAAGCGGGTTCTAGTCCACAAAAGCTTATGCCCAAATACATTTGTTAGTCTCTAAGGTGCCACAAGGACTCCTCATTATTTTCAGCAATGGCAGCTAATTTTAGGTGGCTCAGATTTTGGATACCCAAATTGAGACAGCTTGTGCATGAGCATCTACAGCTTCTGCTGATGCCAAATGGAGCTGCAGGGACTCAGTGCCTCTGAAAAATCAGGCCCACTGTACTTCAGCTGAGACCCAGAATTGGAAGCATCTGTAATCAGTGGCCTCTCCTGAAAACTTTGCCCATAAAGTCCTTTTGTGCTTGGCCTGTCACTTGAGAAGGAGGGAGAGAAATGTGTCACTCAAACCCTCCCTCCACAAACCAGGAGTGAGGCCTTGAGTCAGACCCAGTATCCAGCTGTTATGGCCTTGTGCGGGGGTTCTTTGGCCAAACAAGGATGTTTATCCAGGTGACAAGCCAGTTAGCTTCAGGCTTCAATGGGGGCAGGGCATACGTCCATCAATGGGGCTCCCTGTTGTGTGGCCTGGGTTGAGAGCAGCTACTACAGCTTAGAGCCTATGGTGATAATTTTATTTTCAGGGTTAGAAGCTTAATTTCTCTGGCCCTTTTGTCCCAGGTACTAATTATGGGTAATGCTCTGAGAGCCAATTGGGCCCTTTATCACAGTGCTGGGGATTGTTGGCTGCTGCTCCCAAATGGGACAGAAACTTATGATGTATTTGTGTTGTGGCAACACCCAGAGGCCCTGTTGGGGTAGGGACTGCACTCACATACACATGGTGAGAGATAGTCCCTGCCTCAGGGAGATCACAAGCTCCCCAGACAAGACAGAAGCTGGGAGAATGGGAGTATTATTGTCCCTCATTTCCCTGAGAACAACTGGTTTCCAGATTCATCCAGATATAGCTGAGCTTATGGGTGCTGCTGTGATCCCTCCCTGCCTTCCTAATGGGCTAACGGATCTTCCCACCGTCACTGCCCCCCCGACTGTTAGACCCACAAGGGTGGAAATCTGGTGTTGCTACCTTGTTCTGTTTCCTCCTAGGTTCCAGAGACACGTGCACACCTATAGGATCCTGCCCGATGAGGAGGGGCTGCTATCTGTGCAGGTGGGTGGAGTGGGGTCCACTGGCTGCAGGTGGGAAGGAGGCAGCTGTAGCAGAGATGCCCCAATCACTAGTATTGCTGTCCCTTGAATCTCTCTCCTTCGGGTATGTTTAAGGCACTTCTCTCCATGGCCTTTAGGTGTGGAGATCCCCTGTTGGCTGCGTGATTTGGGGTTTGCACAGGAAGCAGATGTGGAAAGGTCCTGCCTCTACCCTCTACTCTGCAGGTGCAAATGGGAGGGACACAGCACTGGCCGCATCTGGGGATGGGACTAGGGGGTATATGTGCCTCCCTTCCTGCTGGGAGCCACAAGCTAGCACTGTGGTTTCCTTTCAGCATAAGACACCTGCAGTGCTCAGAGCCCACAGGATGTGTTTCCTTTGCACAGACGCAGTGCGTCACAGCCTCACACGCATCTCTGGTACGGCCTGGCGCTCAGTGACAGCCTGGGAACGCAGCTCTCTGGCCGCTCCATGCTGATGTTGCATGCCTGCATTATATGTTATGGTCATAACCGGGGTGGCTCTAGAGAGACATCTACTCCTCCCCATTTCCTTTCTGACTCACCTTCAGTTTCAGCTGGATACAGGATTCTTGTTCACTTCCTGTCCTAAACTGCTGTGTGGGACTGGGTGACAGCTCTCAGAAAACAGTGATCCCATCCCATCCCAGAGGTGTTCCCTTTTAAGTCCTGCATGGCTCCACCCACTCAGATCAGACCTTGGCTCTTGGCATGTCCCTACTTCTCCCCTTACTTGTGCCAATGGCACCAGCCTCCATGACCCTTTGGGTCTTCCTCCCGTTCCCACCTTTCTGATGGCTGCCAGGTTGCCCCCTTGTGTGTGCAATGATCTCCCTGTCCCACGGCCCCCATCCTCTCCTCACTCAAATCTCTCCTAAAGACAGATCCCATGAACAATGACCCACGTTAGGCAAACTCCCTCCCTCCCCAGCACGATGTCAGGGCAGAGGAGAGAAATCTAAGGCTGTTTAATGTTCTAAGTGAGCACCCGCCCCCAGCTCCCCTAGGTCTTGTGGAGTGTAAGTTCCTTGGGATGGGAATGGTCTTCCATTGTACCCTGAGCCGAGTCAGGCTCATTAGCTGCACCCAACAGAGAGATATTGTATCATGTTCCTAATCCTAATCCTTCCCGGGTGGCTGCAGGATGCCGTGGGTATCCAGAATCTGGGGTGGGATCTGCCAGAGCAACAGCCATTCTTCTTCTTCCCTTAGACCATACAGGGCATCCAGGCCAAATGCTTCCGCACCCTAACTGATCTAATAGGGGCCTACCAGCAGCCCAACAATGGCCTGGTGATCCCACTGCTCTACCCTGTGAACAGAGCAAGAGAGCCAGTGGATGAGGACTCTGGTGAGTCTGGAGGGACTGGGGGGTGCGTGTGTGGTGAGGGGAGCATTTGGGGGGCTGGATGAAGCCATGGGCTAGGGAAGGAAATGAAATGGGGGGATGTGGAGGGTGCAGATCAGCCATTCAGATCCCCAAGAGAGTGAATTATAGTCTCCACAGCACCTAACTGTGCCTGGGGGTCATGGCTTAAATGGGGCATAACATTCCACTCACCCCACACCCCGTTGACCCAGCAATGGGGAGATCAGGGGTGAGCTTGGGGGAGGGGAAACTGGTTACTTTTCTCTCTTAAGATGCTGTGCCTTTGTGTTTGCAGATGGTGAAGATGGCGGAGCCAGCCACCCTCCAAGCCTGGTGCCTCACAGTGGGAACATCGTGGGCAGCACCAGTGGGTGGGTTAGTGCTCAGCCAAACAAGGCCCAGATATCTCAGCAGCTGCAGCTGAGGCTGCAGGAGCAGGTTCACAGCAGGTACTGCCTGGCACCTCCACACCTGTCACAGAGCAGGTAGCAAGCCCTATATTTTGGGATGTCCAGAGGCTGCTGGAGTGAGTTACCAGTGCACGTGTGAGGAGAGCTTCCCTTCCTGCTATGGAGAGTGGAAACTGTCCCATTGGGAAGGGCGAGGCCACAGCAGTGAGGGGGGGAATTGGACAGCTCGATTAAAGGTACAGTGGGGGCTGTACCTCTAGCACCTGCCTTTGCCCACAGGTAGCACTAGAACACCCCTTCTCGCCCAACCCCACATGGTGAGAGTGAGATTGGAGAGCTCGGGGTGACTGGCAGCCAGCCCTGTCTTTTCCCTGAAGTCTGCAATATCCGCTGACTTTCCCTGTCATGGTGCCAGGGGCAGTACCCGCATCAGCACAATGCGGGGCAGGCAGCTGGAGCTCTCAATAAGAAATTCACTCGCACGCTCACACATCCCCACCTGTTGCAGCCCGGCCAGCGATTTCATGGGATTCATGGCCGAGTACCTCAGCCACCATCTACAGCTTGACCTGGAGGCCCTGAGGAATGGGAACCTGCAGCTGAGACACCTGAGCACAGCCTTAGTGACCGCCTGCCGTGGGCTGCACAGGTGAGCAATGGAGGGAAAGGAATTGGGCTGGGGATAGACTCATCCTAAGTCAGAGGCAGAAAAGCCCCATGAGGTCCTAGGGCTGGGTTGTTCTTTCCTGTCTGTTCTCTAGAGACAGGATGTCAGGTTTCTCTAGAGACAAGACATCTGTCTCATATCCGGCCCTCACAGTCCTTCCTCTGGGCATCTCATCTGTGCTGGGTACAGATGCTGTCTGCTACTTTAAACGCTGTCAGGCTGTTCTCTGCTGGGTAAAATTGGCATCTGCTGCTTTGAATACCTTCCCCTAGGGGGGTCTTGTATGTGCTGGGTACAGATGGAACCTGCTGCTTTGCCCTTTTACTTTGGCTCTGTGTCCTGCAGCCAATGAGGCAGAAGAAAGTTCCCCTGCGAGAAGGTAGCTTGCACAAGGCCTTTGCTAGGAAGCCAGGCCAGTTCCTGCATCCAGAGCACCTGGAACCCACTGGCCTCCACAAAACCCCTGTGTGAATTTCTTCTTGTGTGGATGCTGGGGGAGTGTGGTTCGCTGAGCTCATCCACAAGCTGAGAAATCTCCACCCGGAAGGTCTCATGCTGTTCTCTTTGCTTGGTCTCAGCCCTAATTACAGCACCTTTCCCCTCCCTCCCAATTATCCCTCTCCCTCAGTGGCTTCATCCTTCAAATTCAAGTGCCTAAGCAGCAGTTGTGTTAGCAAGTCACTGCAAAGCACACCCACTTTGCATAGCTTTGTGGAGTCTTAGGCCCAACCCTGCTTAGATTCCTCCGGCACTGAAAGTGTCTCTGGTTTGCTGCACTCTCTGGTGGGAAGGACCTGCTCCTGGCACTGTGGTGTCAGGTGGCACCACCTGATGGCAGTCCCTACCAGTAAGACAGAGGGATTGCTGCCCCCAGCCCAACTTCTCTAAACGGGTGTGACTGGTGGCTTATCAGGACCTGGGATAGGACCAGTAGGGGTGTCCTGGTGACTGGCTCCTTGGACCACACAGAGCTTCCCCACTCACTGCTCTTCTCTCTGCAGTGAGATTGACTTCACGCTGGCTGGTTTAGAGACTCTGGCCAAAGTGTTTGACCCTCCAGCTTCCCCTCGGAGCCCCGTAAGAGAGCAGGTGAGCCCTCCCCATCCCCAAAGTGTTGGCCCAGGGCAGGGAGCCTCACTGTAGGCGACAGCATGTCTCTCCCCCTATGGCTGGCCTGGAGGGGGAAGTTGGTCATGGGGGATTTCATTGTTTGGGTTTGGTTTTCCTGCATATCTGCACCCTTAGAGGGCACCATGCTCCGTTCCTGGAGCGAGGCCCAGCCAGCTGCCTATGTTCATGAACCAAGTGCTAGAGCTCAAATCCAGAGGGAGTTCAGATGCAGCAGGCTAGATGCTACAGTGAAGGTTGGAAATTGCAATGCAGGGACCTGGGAGAGGAAGAATACTTCAGTGGTGGGGCAGGTCAGGGATCTGGTCTGGGACACCTCAGCTGGACTGACCCAGAGCGTGTTGCTGAGGCTCAACAAGGACAAGTGCAGAGTCCTGCACTTAGGAAGGAAGAATCCCATGCACTGCTACAGGTTGGGGCCCGACTGGCTAAGCAGCAGTTCTGCAGAAAAGGACTTGGAGATTACAGTGGACGAGAAGCTGGATATGCGTCAGCAGTGTGCCCTTGTTGCCAAGAAGGCCAACGGCATATTGAGCTTTATTAGTAGGAGTATTGCTAGCAGATCGAGGGAAGTGATTATTCTCCTTTATTCAGCACTGGTGAGGCCACATCTGGAGTATTGGGTCCAGTTTTGGTCCCCCCACTACAGAAGGGATGGCATGTGGACAAATTGGAGAGAGTCCAGTGGAGGGCAACTAAAATGATTAGGGGGCTGGGGCACATGACTTACGAGGAGAGGCTGAGGGAACTGGGGTTATTTAGTCTGCAGAAGAGAAGAGTGAGGGGGGATTTGATAGCAGCCTTCAACTACCTGAAGGGGGGTTCCAAAGGGGATGGAGCTATAATGTTCTCAGTGGTGGCAGATGACAGAACAAGAAGCAATGGTCTCAAGTTGCAGTGGGGGAGGTCTAGGTTGGATATTAGGAAACACTATTTCACCAGGAGGGTGATGAAGCACTAGAATCGGTTACCTAGGAAGGTGGTGGAATCTCCATCCTTAGAGGTTTTTAAGGCCCAGCTTGACAAAGCCTTGATTGGGATGATTTAGTTGGTGTTGGTCTTGCTTTGAGCAGGGGGTTGGACTGGATGACTCCTGAGGTCTCTTCCAGCCCTAATATTCTATGATTCTAAGATCTGCCTGGGAGCTGAGACCTATGTCCTGAGCCAAAGCCCCCCATGCTGTCCCAGCCCCAGCCTGCCTTCACTGCTCTGCCTGTGCGTCTCAGTCCTGCTCCGCAGTTCCCTGCACAGACCTACGCACAGAGGTGCTAATTGTGCTAAACTGTGTGTGTGTGTTTTAGTTCCATAGAGAAGTGTCTCCAGACCTTCCCAACTCTTTGCTAGTGACCCAAAGTGTAGTTAATAACCATTACAGTAGAGTGACCAGATGTCCCGATTTTATAGGGCCAGTCCCAATATTTGGGACTTTTTCCTATATAGCCCTATTACCCCTCACCCCCATCCCAATTTTTCACACTTGCTATCTGGTCACCCTACATTAGAGAGCCTTTTTTTTCAGTTTGTCAAATAGTAAATTTTCTGAAAAAGGCGTTTGTGGAGCACCAAAACTATTCAGAAATTCAGCCAATAGTTTAGGCTGAGCATACCTAAAATTAAGTTTCAGAAATGTCAAAATGGTTTAAAAAAATCTCAATTCACGTCAACCTCCAAAATGCTTTGTTTGACCCAAGCAACATGTTTTTGTGTTTTAATAAGAAAAAAATTCAGTTTTGACTCAAAATGATTTTTTCCAGATTTTTCAGTTTAGCTACCAAACTTTGGGGGAAAAAAAAACAGTTATTCATGCAGCTCTACTCTCCATAGGTATTGAAATGACCCTGGAAACTGGTCAAGGTTTCTGGACATATCCACTACAGTTTAATCTGTCATTGCTGCTTTAAGAGCACCAGATATCAGAATTTGTCTCTTTCTGTTCAGGGTCTCTTGGCCAGCGATCCAGACCTTGAACTGCTCCTCAGCAAGATCTCCACTGTCAACCACCTGCTCTCCTCTCTAGAGAAAAAGGTACCTAGTGAGTTTGTAATCTCAGCACACGTTGCTAGGGCTTGGGACCATTACTCTGCAAACAAGTCCAGGGTTACAAGTTTGCCACCCTGCACCCATAGCACATGAGCAGTGCATTTTTCATGGATTAAGCTACAAAAGGAAGGCAAAGAGAGCAGAAGGTAGAATTCTGTTAAATATAGGAAGGTTTAGAATTTAAGATCCCAGAAGAAGTAAACTTAAATTACAAGAATTACAGCAAAAACCTCTGAAGAAATACTCTTTTATAAATTCCCCCATGAAGGGTAGAAGAGCTACTAATTGCAACCTTTACTAATGTCCCCTAGCTCTCCAGACTAGAATAAGCTCCTTAAATTTGAGCAAACTCCTAGGATAAATTAAAACTCCCAGATAGAGCAAGTTTCTACTAGGTTGAGCTCCCAGACATTAGAGACCACTTCAGGAAGGGTACTGGCCTCTCATTAAATTGGAGGGAAGGGAATTCCTTCCACCAGGAGCATACTTTATAGTTCCTTAGTCCCACCCCTAACAGGTTCTAGCCAATCAGCGCCCTCCACCTTACTCACAACACACATTACCAATTTAACACTTTCACAAACCAACCTCTGCCTCTGGGCCTCCATGCTTTTTGTGCTGGCGCACTGGGTCACCTGGTTCCCAATTCCTGCTCACTTTTGCTGAGATCCCTGAGGTGTCTATCACAAGCAGTCTGACATTGCCACTCCTGCAGGACAGCCATGAGGGATAGATCTGTGTCATTGCCTCCTTCCTAGAGCAGGGCATTGTGATTTGTAGCCAAGCCATTGCTCTGGATGCCTCCATGGTGAAGCTGACAGAGTCTGCGTATGGCTCTCTCAAACATGAGCTGTTCACCTTGTCCCCTCCCTGGGTGATTGGAGCACTGGGCAGGAGGGAGCACATTCTGCTGAGTGTTGCCTGGCTTCTTCACACTGATGGCTCCAGCACTGCCTAGTCAATACATGCCAGATAGTGCCAATAGCTGATGGGTAAATTCAGGCACCAAAAGAGGAGGTGACTGATTGCAAGCAAGTCAGTGGCAGGGCCAGGAACAGAACCCAAGGCTCTCATCTCCCCCTCTGACAAGTAGGTGGTGTTGCCTTCACTTTAATCTGTGCAGACACAGAGCAAACAGCAAGTGGTACCTCATTAGGACCCAATTCCAAAGTTCCCGCTGTCACTTGTTGTGCTTAGCAGGAAGGCCCAGCCATGCCCTGCAGCCAGCAACATGTTAGAATCTCCTGCTCCCACTAGACTCTAGTTCGCCTGCTGGCAAGGCAGCTGGATTTGAACCCTCTCCCTTGTGCAGCTGGTTTCTCTGTTTGTGTCTCTCAACACCTGCCTGTCTCTGACTCTTTTTCTGTAGGTGCTGAAGACACTGCAGGAGACAGTGACCAAGCACAAACTGGCTCTTCCCAGTGTGGCTGTGGCACACCCCCCTGCCGCCAAGCCCATGGCTGTGCAGAACTTTGAGGTGAGAGAGGCACCTAGGTGTGGCGAGCTCCGCTGCACTGCTCCCTTCAGGGGCTTTGATGGGGCCTTTCCCAGCACAGGCAGAGACTAGGGTGGGTATGATCAGCTTGGGCCCTACATAATGTGGGGCCTGCAGCTTGTGGGCCAGCTGGGCAGTGAGACTGTGGGAGAGACAACATGGGGTGTGATTTCCCCTTCAGGCAGATGAGAAAGCCAATCTGGGGGGAGGGGCAGGAAGTCTGTGTGGCTGCCCTTCTCCTATTCTCCAATGGACAGCAGAAGCTAGCATGAAAAGAGCTGGTTTATACCTGCCACAATACATGGGGGTTCAGACACAGGTGTGAAGCAGCTACAGCACCTGCCTAGTGAGCTCAGTGGGGTGCCATGGGAGCAGTGTCCCTCCAGGAGAGGGGTAGTCCCCGGCCCAATGGTATACTCCAGGGAGCTACAGAGATAAAGGGGCATACATTCCCTGCTCCTGCCCTCAGTTGCACCCAACCTAGTTGCACCTGCCTCAATAACCTAGTTCCTTGTGCTGCAGGTGAAAGTGGGCAAAACACAGAGGGCCTCCCTGACAGTGGATGTGGAGTCTGGGACAATGGCCATCACAAAGAGGGGCTGCAGCTCTCCAGAGGAGACCATCTCTCAGGACAAAAGTAGGGGAAACTCCTTCAGTCCATTGACTTGGCGTAAGCCTTGGAAGGTTATTGAGTAATTGGCCCATTGTGGAAGTAGACCCCTGGGAGAAACATTCTCGGTCAAGAATACTCTGTGGTGCACAAATGGAACATGGCCACCACTAGGCTTCCTGGCTGAAGCCAGGGTGATGGGCTCCTTCACCCAGGGTAATCTGCTGAACAGTTATCTCAAGGATGGGAGGGATAAGCCAGAGCCTGCTGGATGCACACAGGAGCCCTGCTTGGTGAGCTCAGTGCTGGCTGCCTCCCTGCAGTGTGACATCCTGCGGGAGCGAGGGGCAGCTGTATCCACACCCCTCTGTGTTATGCTGAGAGGCAGCAGCAGTGCCCTTCCTTAGGGGTGTATTGGCCGTGCTTTTGGGGGTTGTGCTGTTCCGTGTCTCACTGTCGCTGGTGTGGCTGTCTTCAGTCTTGCAGCTGATTAAATACCAGAGCATGCAGAGCAAAGTGAGGCTGGTGTATGACAGAGACCAGCACAGAAGCCTGACCAGGGACTTCATCTTCCAGAACGCACGGGTAAGGGGTCCTCCCCAGGCCTGGGCTCCTGCCAGCTTCACTGCAGCAAAAGACTAGGGCCAGGCCTCAGACCATGGGGCAGTATTTGCCCCTGGTGCAGACTAGCCCTGTATGTGGCCTGGCATCCAGGCTCTCTCTGCCTGGCCTCTGAGAATTGGCTGGTAGGAAACCCACTTATGCTCTGCTGTATGTGGGCAATGAGGGGATGTTGGCGTGGAAAGCGCAGGGGCCTGAGCGCAAGCTCTCTGAGTGACACATGGATGCAGAGTACTGCAAAGGATCATTGAAAAGGTGGGTGAGGGCTTCCCCTCAGCACCCAGGAGGTGGAACATCACCATGAAACCAGAGAGGGGAACAAGGGGCTTCAGCCCATCTTCCGAGTCAGGTGCTCATGTGGCTGTGCAGCACTGCCCTCTGCTGGTGTGGGAGAGAGCTCTTGGGCACCACTGCTTTCCATCTCTGGTGTGAGTCAGCAGAGCTGGCCCTTAGCTTATTGGTATCCAGTAAAGAGGGGCCAGTATCCGGAATCCCTGTCTGTTGGCTTTGCCCTGTGTGTTTACAGATAGTTGATGACCATGGCACTTATATGCATCACCTAGATCAGGGGTCTCAAACTCAAATGACCACGAGGGCCACATAAGGGCTAGGTCATTGGCCCGAGGGCTGCGTCACTTACACCCCCCCCCCGGTGCCTCCAGCCCTGCCCCCACTCCACTCCTTCCATGAGGCCCTGCCTCTTCCCACCCCTTCCCTGCCCCCATTCCAACCCCTTTCCTGAAGTCCCCACCCCAACTCCACCCCCTCCCTGCCCCCAGAGGGTGCATGAGGGGTGTGGCGGGGGCTCAGAGCAGGGAGTTGAGGTGCAGCAGGGGGTTGGGTTGCAGACAGGGGACTCAGGGTACAGAAGGGGTGTGGGATGCAGCAGGGGGCTCAGGGCAGGGGGTTGAGGTGCAGGCACGGGGCTCAGGGCACAGGGTTGGGGTGCGGGGTGCAGCAGAGGGCTTAGGGCAGGGGGTTGAGGTGCAGGCAGGGGGCTCAGGGCAGGGATTTGGGGGGGCGGGGTGCAGGAGGGCTTTGGGCTCCGAGGTGGCAGCGGCGCACACCGGGGCCAGGGCAGGCTGCCAGCCCCGGCCCTGCTCCGTCCTGGGAAGTAGCTGGAACCATGTCCCTGCGGCCCCTGGGGGAGGGGGAGATGCAGGGCTCCACATGCTGCTTGCCGCGCCTCCAGATACCTCCCCTGAAGCTCCCATTGGCCGCGGCTCCCCGTTCCCGGCCAATGGGAGCTGCGGGGGGGGCTGTGCCTGGAAGCCAAGGCAACACATGGACAGAGCCCTCTGCTTCTCCCCCCCGCACTCCCGGATGCTTCAGGGAGCGGCGCGGGGCTCGAGGGGGCAATCCTGCGGCTGTAGTTTGCCCACCCCTGGCCTGGAGGTAGGCCGAGGGGGGCGGGCGTGGGAGCGGGACACTTGGCGGGCCACAGGAAATAGCCCTGAGGGCCGCCGCGTGTTTGAGACCCCTGACCTAGATACTATGCTGGGAGGTGCACTGAAGAGAGCTAATCACAGACTAACCCTAGACTCTGAACTATTCAGCAAGGAGGCTTGGCCTGTGAGGCTGCAGTGTGCTCCATTGCTTTCTGCTGGAGCATGGGGCCTCCTCTCCCTCTACTCATTAGCTGGAAGGAGCCTGGAGATTTGGGGTCCCTGAGGTTTATTATTATAGTGGGCCCAAACCCCAGTGTACTAGGCACTGTACCACACAACATGAAAAGACAGTCCCTGCGCCAAAGAGTTCACAGTAAGTTAAGACAAGAGATGACAGGTGGATGTCGACAGACAGATGGGGGAGAACTAGGACACAATGAGACAATACTGGATAGCATGACTGACAGTGGTCTTGCCACACCAGCAGCCCAACCACTGTCAAATTTTATTCTCCTTGCCTCTTTCCATGATGCCCATGTGAGCTTGACTGTGGTCCTGGAGGCCCTTCCTCCTGTGCTCTTCTCCTAAGAAGTGGGTCATAGGACAGTTACATCCATTGATCATCACTAGACATGGGGATTACAGCTAAAAGCAGGATTGGCCACCACTATGAGCCTTTAGCGATGCTCTGGAGTGATACAGATGAGTCCTGCACTGAAGACTGGTAGTTAACATTGGCCACCATCAGTCTGCAGCTCTGTGGGGACAGGCCTGTGGCTCAGCTTGGGCGCCATGTTCTCTTGAACTCTGTGTCAGGACCCAAGCAGACAGTCGTGTTCTTCTCTTGCAGAAGCGAGAGGCCTTTTGCCAACTGCTACAGCTCATGAAGATCCAGCATTCCAACCTGGATGAGCCAGACCTCATTTCTGTGTATGTTGGGACGTGGAACATGGGTAAGGAGTAGGGACAGCTCAGAGACCTCCAGTGTGACCATGGGTTCTTGTCATGAATCCAGGGACAGTTCTGGAGTTGAAATCTCTGCAGATTTCCAAAGGGAGCTATGCCCAGGAGTTCTGAGATCCTTGTTGAGTCCTGGTGGGATGAGAAGGTTGGAGAAGCCCTCATCCTCAGGCCTTACCTGGGCTTGGGTCAATATCATGATGCACCTGCCACACCTGGTATTTTTGTTGAGTAAATAGAGTGGTGGGACATGTCAGTGAACCTCATAAACGACTAACAGACGTTTTGCAGCATGAGCTTTCGTGGGTGAATACCCACTTCTCATAAACAAGCTGTCTCTTGGCTGGACTCAAGAGCTGCCATAGTACCTTCCATCCTTGACAGGGGACTTATTAGACCCCCCCAGGGCCTGGCACAGAATGAGAGGTAACCAAATCCCACTTCATCCAGTGTGGTTCCAATTTATGGACTTGATATTTCACCAATGTGCTTGGGTTGGTGCAGGGGAGGGGAGGCAATGAAATGTAGCAATCTGATCCCATCTCTCCTTTCCCCCCAGGCAGTGCTCCACCCCCCAGGTCCATGGCTTCATGGCTGACATCAAGGGGGTTGGGACGGACTCAGGATGAGACCACAGCTGGCATCCCACATGACATCTATGTTATTGGCACCCAGGAGAACTCGTTGGGGGACCGTGAATGGGTGGAGTTCCTGCGAGCCTCTCTGAAGACCTTGATGTCCATAGATTTCCGAGTGGTATGGGCCCAGGCCACCCCATTCACGCAACGCTGAGGGAGGGACAGTGCCCATGTCCTCTAGTATCCCCTGTCCCTGTTGGCTCCCCTTACCTTACCTCTCTGGCTTTGTAAGGAGTGGTGCCTGCCAGCACTCACTCAGTTAAGAGCCTATCCTTCATCCAACTATTATTGGAAGTAGATCACTCAGCAACAAATTGTCCTTGGGCTGTTACACCCATAACCAACTGCTTAAGATAAAGCCAGAGGGATCCAACACACCACCAGAGCCCTTGACAAGCAAGAAATATGCCCTCCCCAAATGGAGCCTGTTGTTGAGACCTGGTGCTTAGACACTTTGGTGGCTTGTTTGACCCCACCTTTCTGCTTCCTTCACCATCCCCCTTTCCACCTGTTGGCTGAAGGACTGGAGAACAGTTCAGGGACCCACAGATGCTTCCAGTGGGAGATGGGGAAGCCAAGATCGTCCTCTCACCTGTGTCCTCTTCTCTCTATCTCACAGCCCTGGGTTCTCTCTCCCTCTCTCCCCATTTCTCCAGTTGGATTGAATTCTCTCTTAGGCATCCTCCTTGGTACCTGCCTAGGCAGGACACGTTCTCTCATCTGTGTGGTGCCATTTTTCAGGCTGTGGCCTCTGCAGCCAGGACCTTGTGGCATGGATGGCCACGGTCATGCCCAGAGAGCTGGGAAGCAGGCCTGAGAAATCTCCCCATGCAGTTCAGGCAGGTCTTGCCCACAGCCCAGGAGTGAGCTAATGGAGTCTTGTCCAGGCCAGACCCAGCAAACGCTGCAAATCCAAACCTGACGGGCCCAGGGAGGGGGTGTTTGTACACAAGACTTCAGGGATGCCTGGCCCAGCTGCTGGAGGGTTGCCTATTGCAGCGTGATTTCCAGAAGAGGACAGTGTGTTCTTATTCCCCTACTCTGCTTGGGGTGGTCTCACTCCTTCCCCAATCTCGTTGCAGGTTGCCTTACAGTGCCTCTGGAGCATCAAGATTGTGGTGCTGGTGAAACCAGAGCATGAACGCCGGATCAGCCATGTGAACACGTCAAGTGTGAAAACAGGAATTGCAAACACACTAGGTGCAGCAGAAGGGGAAGGGCATCTGGGGGCTGGAGTGGGAGGAGAGGAGAGGAGAACACTGGGGGGCAAGGGAGTGCTTGTAGATCCATGTTGGGGTGGGAGGAGGGACATGTTCCAGGGCCGTATCTGGGGAAGGGGCAGGGGAGTGGTCTGGGTTCTGTATATGGATCAGGGGGAGAGGAGCTGGGGAGTACTCTGTATCTGGGGCAGAGGGGAGTGCTCTGGGTGCCATACCAGGGGGTGAGGCGGTCTCAGGTCCCAGTGGGGATCAGAGCAGATGGGGACAGCCAGGTCCTGTGAGGAGCCCCTGGCAAGGGGAACATGCAGGACTGAGGGCTGACCGGGCCTGGTGTGTTTCCTCAGGTAACAAAGGGGCTGTGGGCGTCTCCTTCCTTTTCAACGGCACGTCGTTTGGGTTTGTGAACTGCCACCTGGCCTCAGGGAGCGAGAAGACACACAGGTGATTGGGGGGCTGCTTCCTGACCCCCTGTGCCTGCATGAGACCCTCAGGTGGCTGGGAATGCCAGCACAGCTGCCCCATAGCCAGTGCATCACCTCCTGCATTGATTAGCCACTTCCTGGCCTTTCCTCTGCCTCAGCCACAGTCAGCCTTCATCTCAGCCTCCCCGCCATGGCCAGACAGCCTGGATACCGGGCTGGACATGCTCACCCAATGACTGCGCTCTTCCAGCTGGCTGGGGTAGATGTGTGCAGGGCTGGGACTCTGTCCAGCCTACTGCAGGGCTGGGGAGAGTCCAATGTGTTGGCTTGAATGGGCTAGGGTTAGTGTCACTTTGATCACTGTCAAATTGGAAAGTGGGGGCTGGGAATGGGTGAGGACAAGGAGAGGGGGCCTTGTGGGGGCAGGTAGGTGTCAGGGTGAGATGGATCCCAGGTTGATTTGTGGGGCAATGGGATGCTGGGGGGATTTGTGGAGGCAGGTGGGGTCCTGCGGATTTGCAGGGCAATGGAGTCCTGGGGGAATCTCCCTGATTTTCTCTGCCTTGTGTAACCCTCATCATCGGTGCAGGCGGAACCAGAACTACAGTGACATTCTGCGCTCTCTGGTCCTGGGTGACAAGAGTCTCAGCAGCTTTGACCTCACCCTGCGCTTCACCCACCTCTTCTGGTTTGGAGACCTCAATTACCGCCTTGATATGGAGGTCCAGGTAGGACTCTGGTCCCATTTGTGCCCTGGGTTGCTGCTGAGCTCCACACAGCTGCTCTCGAGAACAGGCCAACTGTGGGAACACTTTTGGGGCAGACAGCTCAGTCCCTCCTCCCAGCCCAGCCCCAAAGGCATGCAGGGGATGGGTGTGGACTGTGAACATGGAGCTCCTTGTCTTCTCTGAGGACTCCTCTGGTGGGATCCCATGCTGGGGGAAGGGTACAGAAAAGCCCTTCAAACCCTAGTGCTTATGGACCTTTCCCTCTTCCCTCTCAGGACATCTTAGCTCATGTGAACAAAAAGGAGTTTGAGGCCCTGCTGGCTGTGGACCAGCTCACCCTGGAGCGGGAGAAGAACAAGGTGTTCCTGCGATTTAGTGAGTGTGATGGGGAGAGATGGGGAGCCCCCACTGCCCTCCCAGAGCACTGCCTGTCTGCTGCCTCACCCCGAGCCAGGTTCCCATATACCATGCCCCCATCTCCAGCCACCTCCTGCTCTCACAGTTCAACAATGCTTTAAGGCAGGACAAGCTCTACAGCTGCTGCCAAAATGTGCAGGAGAGCCAGGAGCCCCCAGGTCTCCAACAGCAGCAGATACAGCACAGCCAGGATGGGGCTTTGCCCTGTGTTTGGGGTTTAACCCCTGCCATGATGCAGCTAACAGCTACGGGCCAAGGAGCTTCGCTACACCCCCCCCCACACCCATCCAAACCATCACTCTGTCCCCTACCTCAGCCATGAACAGTCTAGTGTCACCTCCCAGCCAGGGCTGTGCTACATAGTGTCTAAATATGCTAGAAACCTTGATGTGCACAAAAGAAGCCCAGCCTCAGGTGGTAAGCTCAGTGAGGTAGTTGGCTTGGCTTAGTCCCCAGGGGATGTTTGTGCACAGTTCACTGTGCTGAGGAGAGGCCCTGGGCTGGACAGCAGAGGGGCTACAGGCCAGGGTGGAAGTGCTTTGGCAGAGCAAGAGCAGGGATGAAGTTCAGGGCTGGGAGGATGGTAGATCTGTGTGTGTCAGTGGAGGACAAGGAGGTCTTTCTAGTCTGACAGAATAATCTGGCTGGGTTTCTCTGGCCCTGCCATTGGCTCTGTGGGCAGTGTCTGCCTCCCCTGGGCTGTGGGTGTCTGGCGCAGTCTCGCCTCCATGTCTTCCTGTTTCCTCCATTTCCAGGTGAGGAAGACATCTCCTTTCCCCCCACATACCGATACGAACGGGGCTCCCGAGACAGCTATGTCTGGCAGAAGTTCAAAACCACAGGGGTGAGTGTCTGGCCCTGAGGGGAAGGGGCTGGGATCTGGCCAGGGCTCCCATGTGGGACTGTCCCAGGTGAGGTGCTCCATGGCCCTATCTGGCTGGGAGAGGGACTAGGACTGGGCCAGCAGGCTCGATTCTGTCTTCCAGCTGAGTTGCACTCAGGGTAGGGATGACACACAGTGGCTTTGAGCCACCCTTATTCTCAGGCTGGGTCTCTGAAGCTCCTCTGGCTTGTGCTGGCTGCCTGTGGCCACGAGGGAATAGCTGGACCAAGGAAGTCTAGAGCGAGGCAATGGCAGGGCTGGAGTTAGGGCTTGAGAGCTCCTGGCTCCCAGCCCTGTGTTCAGCCCACACTGCCTCTCCCTACTCCCTGCCTCTCTTGCACTGTGATCTGTGCTGTCCCTGAACAGTGAGTGGCGGGGACCCCACGCCTTCAGTGACACTAGGATGATCGGTACCCTGCCCTTGGGAATGAACAGGATGGTAACCTCCCTAGTTCAGCTGGGAGGGGCGATGTGCTGGGAGTGTGGGAGGCTGCAGGGAAATCCAGGCAGCTCAAACCAGGCTCAGCCATGCACCTAAAGCTTCTTTGCTCTTGGTTGCAGGTGAGGATCAACGTTCCCTCGTGGTGCGATCGCATCCTATGGAAGTCACGCCCTGAGACTCACGTGCTCTGTAACTCGTATGGTGAGTGAGGAGCCCCGGGGGCTGTCTGGGAGCACAAAGGCCATTAGCCTGCACCTCTAAGGCCCAGCCTGGAACAGGTGCATGGAACAGTGGGTTTCTGTGGCAGACGTGGCTCCCTCTTCTGTGTTTCAGGCTGCACTGATGACATTGTGACCAGTGACCACTCGCCCGTCTTTGCCACGTTTGAGGTGGGAGTGACGTCTCAGTTCGTGCCTAGGAAAGGTAAGGAGGCTGCCCCCCGTAGGCCACTGGACAGGGTGGGGAGGGCCTGCTCCCCTGGTGGATCTAGGGCAGGAGTGCTGCAGTCCTAGCCCCGTATGTGCTGAGTGGTTCTGCCATCCCTTCCAAACTGCAGTGTCCTCAGGGCCAACACATGTCGCCACAGGGCTACCAGCCAGCAGTGCTGGTTAGCATTGTTAGTGGGGAGATGAACAGGTCAGTCTTTGCCTGGGGAGTAGAGTCCAGGGAACTCATTTTGCTGACCCCACAGACAGACCTGAGCTATGACTGGGGTAGTAGCAATCTGACACCCTGCCCAGGTCCTCAAGAGGTCATATCAGCCAGCACAGGAACAGCCCATCTGAGGGGTCAGATCTGGGACAGGGTGGGGCCCCTTCAGCATATACTGATTGGCCATTCTGGGCTGGCAGCTCCTGGTTCCAGCGCTGAGTCCCTGGCCTGCATCGAGTGGGACAGCATCGAGGTGATTGTGAAAACAGCCAGCCGCAGCAAGTGCTACATTGAGTTCCATTCCTACTGCCTGGAAGGTGAGAGCAGCCTGGGTGTGTCTACTGGCCACATGCCAAGCCCGTCCAGCACCTGGAAGGGAGACCAGCAAGGAAAACCTAGTGCTGCAGGGAGCAGCACAGGTGACTTTCCAGACCAAGTCAGTGCTGACCCCAATACCCCAGTACAGTGCTAAGGGGCTCTGTGCTGCAGAGGGCTCCTTGGAAGGGGGTGCTGTCCCCAGAATCAGTTCTGACCTCAGGGCCAAGGCTGCTGTGGTGCATGAGGTGCCGTGTTTCAAGTGAGATGGAAAGCCAAGCTTCTGGCCTTTTGTGCTCATTACATATCCCAGGACATTTTGTGTAAGGATTAAGGTGTACCGCTGGTGTCACACTTGGGTTAGATTGTGACAACCTCTAGTTTCACTAGGATTGGGCCTCTTCTAAACTTCCTGTCCTAAATGGTTGTGCACTGTTGCTGTCCGTGGTATAAGCAGCTGCTACGTCTCACCTCAGAGGTGGCTGCATTTCAGCAGTGGGTGATGTGATCTCCGTGCAGTCCGTTCATGTGTTGGGATTCTTTTTCTGGGGGCAATGGGGCTGGCAGCTCTATCTCAATGACAAACAACTGGGATTTGTCCTGGGTTGAGTCCACCCGCCTTCCCCATGGCAATGTGGTTGGTGCCTAGGAGAGGCTGGAGCTGGCAGGGAAGAGGAGGGAGGCCAGTACCCAGGTGGAGAGAGGGGTGGGTAGGTTGCAGCAGGATACAGGTTGCTCTTGTAATTCTCTCTCTTGATTTCTTGCCAGAGTCTCAGCGGAGTGGGGAGAACAGCTCCCAAAGCAGCGACATCCCGGGCTTCCTCAAACTCAGCTGGTCAGCTAAACAGCTGCCAGTGGTAAGCACGGCGGGGCAGGGGGGAAGTGCAGGCTGGTGAGTGTGTGCATGGGCAGGGGCTGGCACAACAAAGAGGAGGCAGGTGAGAAGGACATAGGCAGACTATAAGGAGTGACAGCCTGTAGACTTTGTTAGACTCCCTGGCTCCTCCACCCTTCCCTGGCCTTGACTTCCCACGCCACTGGCTCTGAAGCACACCCCCATCCCCTGTTCCCCGGGATACCCATCCCTCTCCCTCTGCCCTGACTCCCTGGTGCTCCCTTTCCCTGGCTGATCTCCTGAGCAAGTTCTTTTGCACACAGAGTGAACCCAGTGGTGAGCACTGGGGCTTTATCCCTTGTACTATAGGACGGGGGGGGGTCAGTGTGATGTCTCTGTACCTAAGCCCAGCGCTCAGGCCCCATGGCTGTGTGGCTGGATTGGCGGTTTGCTAGCCTTCTGAGAGTTGTTATCTCTCCCTGTGCAGCTGAGCCCAATCCTGTCGGACCTGGAGTACCTGCTGGACCAGCACCTGCTCCTCAGCATCAAGGGCATGGACAGTTGCGAGTCATATGGTGTGTGTCCAGCACCTCCTCTTGAAAGGGGGAGTGTTAGGGAGTGGCCAGGATGGCACATGAACCCCACAGAGGGTTACGGTGATTCCTACAGGGCTCCCTGTATCCTGGAGCAGCCCAGAGCAGGAGACCCGGGGGATCAGGGTGAGCACCTACATTAGTGAAGGGTCCAGGTCCCCCTGTGACTTCCCCTGCTTGCTCCTGAACCAGGGAGCAAGAGAGTAGACCCAGGGGCAGCAGCAAGGTCTCCTCACAGCAGTGCAGGGCACTGTCCTTCAGCCCCTGCTGCCCCTGGGACTCAGGGGGAGGACCTGGGGGCCTGTAGATAGTGCGGGGCCCTGACCACCAGAGCAGGCCCAGGAAGAAGAGGCTCGTGCCTCACTGAAGACATGTGCTGTAGCCTGAATGTGGTGACCAGAGACTGACTCCTGTCTCCCCCAGGAGAAAATGGTTTCTCCAAGCTACTGGGAAACTAGAAGCACATTTAGGGTTTTGGCAGGACAGGCTACCCCGCCCACGCCCCCATGAACACTAGCTCTGTGTATATGAGCAACTCCATGCTCCTGGTGGGTGTCACATTGTGGTGTGGTGTCCGCCAGTCCCTGGCCCTAGTACTTTTCCATGGGAACGTGTGAGTGGGAGGAGGAGGATGCTAGCTGCTGTTGGTGGGTGCCTGAGTGACTGTGGGGTGCCCCGTCCTCTGAGGTGATGCTGTGCTCTCTGGGCAGGTGAGTGCTGCATTGCCATGAGATCCATGATTGGCAGCCTGGCCCAGCAGTTTGAGACTTTCCTCTTCCACCGGGGTGAAGAAACAGGCTCCATGCGTGGCTGGATGAAGGTCCGAGTCCCCAAGGACAGGCGGAGCACACGCGAGAGGCTCTACGGTAATACAGCCATGCCACTGAACCGCTGTTGCTTCAGAGATATGGGCTTCAGTTCCCTGCTTGGGGACCAGGGAAAACCCAGAGTAGCTGCGGGGAGCTCCTCTGCAGCCATTTCTTCTGCCCCAGGAGGCACCAGGCCAGGCCAGGCTGGGAATAAGTGAGAGTTCCCCTGTTGCCATTCCTCATGCCCCCTTCCCTCTAGAGCTCCCAGCTGGGAGAGGCTGGGACTGGAGCAGCTGGGAGTTCCCGCCATCCGGGCTAACAGTTCAGTAGAAACACTCTGCAGCATTCCCATTAACCTTTACAGTTTTTGTTTTGTGTAGAGTGGATCAGCTTTGAGACCGACGAGCCGGAGTCCGACGTCCCAACCTTCTCCAAGCCAGCTCTGCACGCCGTCAGGTAACTGCCAGCATGTTTGGCCATTAACCTGCTAGGACACTTGGTGCTGCCAGTCCAGGGCTCGTGATGGGAGTTGTTTTGTTTGGTTTGGTTTCTGAATGAGGGCGCACTCTGAGTGGATGAAGTAGCTGCTTGTCTGTCTGTCTTCTAGGATTGTCGGTCCATCTGCCCCAGAGTGCCATGGTTGTCTCTCTGTCGCGGTGTTGGGGATGTCGGTCAGTTTGTCTCTGCCAGGAACTGGGGATGGATTTGTCCCAGAGTGCTGGGATTATCTATCTCTTGGTGTTGTCTTTCTGGGCAAAAACACCCACTCGACTGTTGTGTGTTTCAGGAGCCGGCCCCTCAGTCTCCCGGATGCAGCCAGCAGTTACACCAATCCAGCCTATTTCATATTTGAGGGGGTCCCCAACACCTGGGCACAGTGTCCCAGCCTGTCTGAGCCTCCTTACAGTCCGGCAAGTGACACGCAGGCTGACAGGCACCCAGGCCATTCTCCATGCCGCAGGCTGCAGAGCCTGACAGGAGCACAAGCCGCCTCCTCCTCCTCCTCCAAGGAACAGCTACAGAGAAGCCCCCACTACCCTGTGTCCGAGACCACCTCCTGTGGGCACCAGCTCAGCCTCTCCCAGATTGGGAGGCACAAGAGGCCCAAATCAGCCATTCTGACGAGAGATCCGCAGACGTCAGGTGATTGTTCCCTCACAGCCCTGCACATGGCCTGGTGCCTCAGTGACGTGGACACAGAGCCCCCCAAGAGAGGAAGCTGCCTGGGCCCCAGCCAGCCAGAGGGCCGGAAGAACCTGCTGCGCCACACCCGCAGCGCACTGGAGCCACCACCGCAGAGCTGCTGGGAGGGGGCAAGGTCCCAGCGGGACACTCGCCGACTCAACCGTGCCGGAGAGGTATGTCCCCGGCAACTCACACTGGAAAGCACCAGCTGGCTCATGTGCCAGGGAGACATGATGCCTGGCGAGGGCTTCGTGTTGGCCTTGAAGGAGCTCCAGGCATAGGGAGGGTGTTAATGCACAAGTCTCTGGAGACCCATGTGTAAATGTGTTGGTTGGGCATCAGCGAGCTTGGGGTCTCCCATCCTAATTCCCTTGTCCACACTGGGTACCACAGTCAGTCTGGCTCAGGGGAGGCCTGGGGCTGGAACAGCAGGATGCTGCAGGTCACAAGGGAGGCACCTCAGCAGAGCTGTGATGGGGGATGAGCAGGGATAGCACAGGACTGGAATCAGGAGACTCAGCAGTGCTGGGGCTAGAGTCGTTGCGTTGTAGTCCCCTGGCGTGACGCTGTTGGGCCATATCCTGGTTCTTCTTTCCTAGTGGCCCTGTGGCAGTGGTGATCACCCCCGGAGCGTTGGCATGTGGCTGAGTCGCTTGGGCCTGGAACAGTATGAGGCGGGGCTGTATGAAAATGGCTGGGATGATCTGGAGTTCTTCAGGTATCATAGGGATAGTGGAGTGTGAGGGCTCATTGGCTCACGTGTACCATTGTGCCTTACTGGAGTATGACAGTCCAGCTCGTGTGCCCCACAGACATCCTGGCAAGAGCTCTGGGGCAGGAGGAGAATTGGGGTTCCTAGCTGAACCCTGGATGCAGAGCGCAGGGCAGAGACTAGGGGGAGATGACCTCTGGAGTCTCATAGTCCTTCCATGTCCAATAGTCATAGGTGGTTGAGTCCCCTTCCTCCCTGCCTTGTGCTGCATTGCTGGCTTCTCCCTCAGTTGCTCTCCTTCTCTCCCTTGTTTAGAAATATCACTGACCAGGACCTGCTAGACGCTGGCGTGCTGAGCCCCACTCATCGGAAGCTCATCCAAGCCAAGCTACACGAAAGCAGCCCCAGGAGCCTGCAGCAGGGACCCAGTCTGAAACCAAACCCATAGTGAACCTGGCATTCAGACTCCTCCGTGCCCTTCTAATCTCCTCTGGACAGCTTCCTGGTGCAGGGGGTTGGAGCGCTGCTGAAGGTGTTCTGTCCCTGGGACAGGGCCAAGATCTGGGGTCACTGGCCTAAGCCTCTGGATTGGAAATATCCCTGTTTCTGCCTTCCTTTGCAATCTTCACTGTCACTCTGATGTCATCGTGTATAATTTCCCCTGGCGGTAGCTGCAGAAATGCCCTGTGCATCTGGATGAGGCTCTGCCAAAGGCCTGGACCCAAATGGATGTTTAGCCTTGTGGTGAAACTGGCCACACCCCAAACTGTCTAGCCGGGTTCCATGGAGGGGTGACTGGGAATTCAGAGTAGCCAGAACGTAACAGGGGAGCCCCAGCAGCTACTGAGACTCCAGCACTAACTTTTCATCCTTCCCTATTTGAGCCACAGAAAGGGCCTAGCTTCACCTCTGGTGGGCATGGATCCTACTGCTGAGCCCTCGTTCCACTTCCCCCCCAGCATAGAGGCATGATACACTCTGAGCCGGGGAGATGGGAGCAACAGTCCATGTGGCCACATCGCACTGGAGCTGAGACTTTCCTTGTTGAGTCTGATACAGCTGATGTGGGGTGGTGACGCTACAACCTGGGCTGGCTGGGCACCTCTCCCAGTCTCTGCCCACACAGGTGCTGGAGCACTAGATGTGGGCTGTAGCTTGGTCACAAGGGCTTGATTTCTCTAAGGTCTGAACTGAACCGTGACACATCCCATGGAGGAGGGAGCCCCAGCGCTGCAGCCTCATGGGGACTCCAAGTGCGTCGCAGGGGAGAACACTCTAGTCTAATGCACTTATTATGTATGGGCAACAGCTTCTCAGAGTCCAGCCACCCTTGGCGGCAGAGACCTGGTCCCTCTGTGAGAGAACAAGGCTGCTTGCTCTGCCCCTTAGATGGCAGCTAGGTGTTTGCAGAGCACCCCACAGCCTCCTGTCATGTGCCTTCAATCACACTGTGTTTAGCTGCAGTTGCCACATGGCGTTTTTAATAGGCTCCATATTGCTGGTTTCTCATGAGATGCACTTTCTGTTTCAATTAACAATAAAACCCCAAAGCTGCGAGGAAGCGCCACATCTAGGTCACTTCCTGGTTTCTCTGACCCTGTGGTGACAGGATGAAGTTGGTGCTTGAGGCAGGAAGAGGGTGATAGTGCTGGCTAGAACCAGGCACATTATGAACAAGGCTGGTTGAAGCTTTTCCCTCTAGCTAGCTCTAGCAACATCTCCATCCCAGTCCTGCCCTGCAGCCCTCCTGCTAGTAGTCCTGGTCTTCCCACAGAGCTCTGCCTATGCCCTTCCAGCGCAAACAACACCACCCAAACCTTTCCTAATCAGAGCCAGGTGTTGGCTGCTGACAGACAAGGTGGGGAGAGGTGCTTGTGAGTTTGTGTCTCACACACTGTAGAAGCCTGTCTTGGAGAAGCTTGTGTGCATATGTGATGTACATGCCCCCACCCTCTGCTGTGGTGACTTTGCTTTCTGGGAGGAAACACTGGTTCCATTTGCAATGTTGCTGCTGGTGCTTTCTGTCCCAACAGGTTCTTTCCTGTTCCCAGCATGGAGCAATCTGTTTCTTAATATCTGAGCAGTCCAGCTGCGCCCTGCCCATGCACAGAGATGGGCCTAGGTCACACAAGCCGCTGTGAATTGTTTAACACTGAGCTTCAGGGTGGACATTGAGAAAATATTTGGGTTTCGTTTGAGCATCTAGTCAAGCCCCTACTCAATGCCATGTCAGCCAGATGTGGGTGTGTTTGTGCGTCAGCCTGGCCGACTCCAGCATGCGATATCATGGCTGAAACATGCAGGGTGGTTGGCAGTGTTGCTGGCTACACCTGCCCCAGATACCCGTTCCAAGGCACTCTCAGACTGGCCTGTAGGTGGCAGCACTAGTCTTTGTCCCAGGACTAACCCTGGGAGAGGTCGGGTCTCACTGGCACTGGTGTGAATCAGGAGTAACTTCTCTGAGCCCCCTCCCCCGGAGTTCTGCTACCGGGTGGGGATAAGTGGGAGGGCACTCAGGGGCGCCGGGCCCAGTTCAGCAGCACTGGAGCTGAGCTTAGCACAGGGACCATGGAGGAGGAGAAAACCCTGTAAGGTGCAGGGAGCTGACGCAGCCGCCAGCACAGGTTAGAACAGTTCCTGAGGGGGCTGCCCTAAATTGTACCTTGCTGTCAATGGCTTGTGGGCTTTTCTGCCAGCTGTGAATACCAGAATGTGGGAATGCAGCAGCCACAACCCCTGCTGCTCTGACACATGGACGGCTGGGGGTGCTGGGGGCTGCGTTACCACCGGCTCTGCTGACTCTGATTGCGCTGTACAGCAGGAGTTGCTCAGAGGGCACTTATGGCAGTCGTACAGCTCCTATATTCCGCCATAGCCAGTACAAAAAATGGTGAGGAAATGCTGGCTTGGCTCTTTGTGCCCTGCCCAGCTCCTGGTGGAGCCTAGTGACATGGTTCCAGTGATGCACGCTGTATCAAATGCCACACTGCCCCCGGAATCAACCCCTGCACCCTGGTGCTCACAGGCGGGGGAAATATCTCCTGTGCAGAATGTGCCACAGGCCAGAGACTCTGACATGGCCTGCCTGTCAGCTCCACGTGTGTCCAACCTTCACTGGCTCAGGGACAGACGCTGATGGCATTGTGTGGTGCCGCAGAACCCTGGAAGGCTGCAGTCTGTAGGGGCACCAACATGTGTCAGCTGCTGCTCCAAGTCAGAACTGTGATCCACACCTTGTATCTGCCAGTTTCTCACCTGCCACTCAGTTCTGCTGCAAATGGACAACTCTAGCTAATGCGAGGGACAAACGACACTTCAGGCTGGCCTTACTGGCAGTATGGCACCAAGGGTCTGGCCAAAGGGAGTGGTGTAGGGTAGGACTCAGCACAGGACAGGCAGTGGTGCTGAGTAGCAGGTGTGACACAGGCCAGGGGTATAGCACAGCACCGGGTAGGAACGGAGCATGCGGCTGAGGCTGAAACGCAGCTGGCACCTTAGTCCCACAAATGGGAATCTCTTATCATTCAGTTCAGTTTTCTAAAATGATGCACTATTTGCTTTTTGATGACCAGGTTTCTGGTGATGGGATGGCCAGGCGCCACAGGAAGATAGCATGGAGGGGTAGGGGACTGGAGGCTGCAGAGAGGACATGGAGGATTGGGGCCCAAATACCAGACAAGGGAATGCTAAGGCTCAACATAAATGCAGGCTGTGCCTTTGGACTGCAGGTGTCAAGAGAGCGGGTCAATGCAGAGCATCATTAGTAAAAAACAATCTTCAAGGGACGTCACACCAAAGAGCAGCAAAGCAAGGGGTTCTGAGTCTTCTCCTGAACCAGGAGCCTTTAGCCCTGTCTCACCACAGCAGGAATCCAGTGGGTCCCCTTCTGGGGCTGGGAGAAGGCAGTGCTGGCAAAGGAAGGCAGGGAAGCTGAAAGGAGGGGTGGTGGCTCACCTACTTGTGATGGGGGATCAGAAAGCCAGTGACTTCCACTCTCCCCACCCCTCACTCCCGAGACAAGTTTCTCACTGTCCTCCATTGCAGTGCAATTTCTTTTCAGGCAGGCACCTGAGTCAGGGCACCCATTTCCTCAGCAGCTTCCCAGACCCTATATCCTCCCTCTAGTCTAGTCAGTGGGAGTATCACAGTGTGGTGAATCTACAAAGGATCAGAAAGTTTGTTGGGCAATCCAAGAGGCAGTGAAGAGAGAGTCTGAAATGCGGCAGAGGAAGGGCAAAGGGAATGAATAAGCGGGGAGCGATGAGGCTGCAGATCAGGGATTCTGGCTGGGTCTGGGCCCCTTGGATAGGCAGGCTTGAGGAGGGGGTGTTCTCAGAAGTGCACATTGAGCTGGTGAGCTGGATGGAAGGAGGGAGTTGGCACTGACAGCCTCTGGCTTCTGTCCCCGCCTCTCCCCACCCCTGGCCCTCCCTCTCCTTGGCACGTTGTTCAGAGAGTAAGCCTGAAACTCTGCAAGTGCCCAGTTTGAGCAAGAGCTGTATGGTGACCAGGAGGAACTGCAGCACCGGCTGGCCAGGGATGGGATCAAGCTGGGGCCCAGCCCAACACAGGGACACACATCACCTGAGGAACTGACCCTGAAACCGGGGAGAGCAGGTGAGGCTGGGCATGCGGGGAGACTGTGGAGTTCCTGCAGGGAGCTGTGGCAACAGGGCCAGGCTGACCCAAATGGCCATGGAGAGGAACTGCAAGAACCTGCACTAGGGTGACCAAATGTCCCGATTTTATGGGGACAGTCCCGATTTTTGGGTCTTTTTCTTATATAGGCTCCCCACCCCTTGTCCCAATTTTTGACACTTACTGTCTGGTCACCCTTCTGCACAAAGGAAGGGGAGGGAGAAACCCCAGATTCTGTAGCTGTATTGGAGCCCTATGCCATCCTGTGATGTTTGGGGTGTGGGATGAATTGTCACGCTGCCACAAAACTAACCCCCTATGAACACCAGAGGCGCAGAAAGGCAAATAAACACAAGTGGGGGAGGGTCCTGCCTTGGAGAGTGGGGTTCACTCCAAAACCAGCAACCAGCAAAACAAAATCAGCTGGGGAAAACATAGGGGCAGTGGCCAAGACCAGGAAGACTCCTACTTTGAGGGGAACAAATTTCACTCCAGGGCTCACACAAGAAGTGCTCAGACACAGACTGTAACTGTTTTGAGGTTATATTTTTGTTATCTGGGTGTACAGCACCTAACACAGAGGGGCCCTGATCCCTGATGGGGGCCTCTGGCACCACCACAGTCCAAACACTGGTAATCAAACCCTCCCCAGCATGGAGTCCTGAGCTATCCCCTCCCAGCCCCATGTCCAGGCATGCAGGGGTTGGCTAACCTCAGCAGGCCAGCACATTGATACTATTCCTGCCCCAAAGAGGAACCATGCCCAAGCTTCTCTAGGGATGGAGTCTGGGTTTTATGGGTGTTAAATAGAAATAGCTGAATAACTCACCGAAAGCAATGTGTGGTGTCACCAGGCAGAGCCCCGGCTCATGTCCCAACGTGGCTCCCTCCTCACTCAGCACACCTGCTAACATCACCATCTCTTCCTCCTCACCCCAACATGGCTGCCTTCTTTGCCTCTTCTAACATGGCCTCCCCCTCCTCAATTCAACATGGCCACCTCCTCACCTTCTTCCTCACCCCACATGGCCACCTTGGTGTAAGGTAGACTTGCTCCTTGCACTAATCTCCATTAGCTTTGAAAGACTGCACAGGTTCCCTCCTGCCTCCCCAAAGATGTGTGAAGGGTGAAATTCCCATGCATCCCATTGTATGAGGGTCTATTGGGTGGGAACACTGGCTCCTGGCATCTTTCTGCTGAGAGAGAAATGGAAAGGGCCCTCACCTCCCACCCTGCTTGGCTGAGAAACCGGGTCACTGTCGTGAGGAGCAGGCTGTGTATGGCAGTGTTGGGCTGTCTTTAGCTTCAGGGAAAGGTCCTTGGGGACCTGGCCCCACTGTACCTGTTTTTGCTGCTGCTGTGAAGGGAAGTCTCAGAGAGAAATTGGGTCATGCTCCCCTTGTGACAGAACTGTAGCATAGTGATTACAGACAAGGGGCCTTACACAGGAAGTTTTACATGACTTCCTCTCTTGTTTTGCAATTTCTTAGAGGAGTGTGGAAGACGATGAAGGTGCACTCCTCCCTACTAGACTGACCAGATAGCAAGTGTGAAAAATCGGGGTAGGGGATGGAGGGTAATAGGAGCCTAGATAAGAAAGAGCTCCAAATATTGGGACTGTCCCTATAAAATTGGGACATCTGGTCACCCCACTCCCTACCCAGGTCACAGGATGACCCTGACTGGGTTTGTTCCTCAGCTGCTAAATCACTGAGATGCTTGTCTGTCTGTCAACAGCCCCCAAGTGCCCATCCCTGTATACAGTGCAATCTGCACTCCAACCCCCGGAGTGGTGGCTTAGGACACACACCCTTGCAATTTCCTGCCAAGACAGGGTGCGTCATGCAGATAGAACAGAGTAGTATATCATTGGCTCCTGAAAGGAAGGAGACAGGAGCTTTGAGCTGCTAAAGGAAAATCTGGGCTCTTTACTGACAGGTTCATTCATTTTATTGACACTTTTAAACTGCCTGTGTAAATATACAAACTAGGAGGCACCTGGAATAAAGTCACACGGCAGGGTTCAGTATCCTTTTCCAGCAGGGAGTGCAGGTGAAGGGAGTTTCAAAGACTCCAAGGCCAAAAGGGACCACTGTGATCATCTAGTCTGACCTGTACTGCACAGGCCACAGAACGTCCCCAAAATAATTCCCAGAGCAGATCTTTGAGAAAAACATCCAGTCTTGATTGAAACCTTGGCAGCAGGAAGCATTTGGTGCAGGCAGTGGGAGATGGGTAGTGGAAGACATTTGTCCTGGGCAGTGGGAGATGGCAGGGCATGGCATGGGAGAGGGGCAGTAGAATGTATTTAAAGTGGGCAGCAGGGTCTGAGCAGGGCTGGGAGTGGGTGGTGGGGTACAGGCAGGGCCTGGAGCCTCAGTCTGCAGATTCCTTCCTGTGTCAAAGGGCTGAGGCCAATGCATCCCCTAGTGCCTCCACCAGCTGTAGCACTCACTATTTCTTGGTCACTGTAGATTTGCATGGCATTACAGGGGCTGGTGCTTCACTAACAGCATTGCATGTGGGTTAGAACCATAGGGGGGAACAAAGGGGCTGCTTATGAGAGGGAGTCCATGTTGCATTGCCTGACACTGATCGTACATCTGTTTGGGCGGTCATCACTGTTCTACCCCTTACATCACCTCCCCCTCTATAGGATCTGCCCTTCTCTTAGACAGATGGGGCCCATTTCCTTCCAGAACCTGGCAATGCTGCTCCTTCTGTTGGCTATCGTCCTGCTGACCATGCAGCCATTTTTAGGGTGCTAGCTTGATCAAAGCTAGCGTGGGTATGTCTGCCTGAGCTAGAAATTACACCTCCAGCTCCACTGTAGGCATTCCTCATGTGTCAGGGCCAGGAGAAGTGACACATTCAGATGCAGTAAGCCACAGTGAAGAGGGTTCTGTGCAGTGTATGGGACCTGAACCCTGCCCCTCCCCCCAATGCTTGATTTTTGTTTTAGATGACATTACAAACTTGATTGATAAATCTAATAGCAGTGAGGTAATAGACAGACTTCAGAAAGGCATTTGAGATGGTATCACACAAAATCAACACAGCACACATTAAACACATTAAAAACTGGTTAACTGACAGGTCTTAAAATGTAATTGTAAATGGGGAATCAGGAATGCATGGGTGTGGGTCCAGCAGGGATCAGTTTTTGACTCTATGCGATTCACTATTTTTATCAATGAACTGACTGAAAACATAATGAACAGGGCAGGGCATAATGATCATTTGGATCACTTGATAAGCAGGGTGCAAGCAAACAATATGTTTTTATACATGTAAAGTCCTACATCTAGGAAAAAAGCATGCAGGCCATACTTACGGGATGGGAGATGCTATCTTGGGTAGCAGTGACTCTGAAAAGGACTTGGGGTCCTGGTGGATAATCAGCTGAACATAAGCTCCCATTGCAACACCATGGTCAAGAGAGCTAATGTGATCACTGAATGCATAAACAGAAACCTTAAGTAGAAGTAGGGATGTTATCATCACCTCTGTATTTGGCACCACTGCTAGAATACTGAATCCAGTTCTGGTGTGCTCAGTTCAACAATGATGTTAATAAATTGGAGACGGTTCAGAGAAGAGCCATGGGAATGATTAAACAGACTCTGGTGCTCAAGCTGTTTAGCTCAACAAACAGAAGGTTAAGGGGTGTCTTGATCAGTCTATAAGTACCTTCATGGGCAAAGAGAATATCTATCTTTTGTTAGACCAACAGAAGTTGGTTTGAGAGACAAGTTTTTGAGCTTACACAGAGCTCTTCTTCAGGAGCCCTCAAAAAGAGTTCTGTGTAAGCTCAATAACTTGTCTCTCTCACCAATAGAAGTTGGGCCAATAAAAGACATTATCTCACGGACCTTGTTTCTCTAATATTCTGGGACTGACTTGGCTCCAATATCTCTGCATACACGGGGACAGGAGTTTGATAAGAGAGGGCTCTTCAATCTAGCAGACAAAGGTGCAACAAGATCCAAGGCCTGGAAGTTGAAGCGAGAGAAATTCAGATTAGAAATAAGATGCAGTTTGTTAACAGTGAAGGTAATTGAGCATTGGAACTATTTACCTAGGGTTGTGGTGGATTTTCCATCAGGGGACGTTTCTAAATCGAGATAGGATGTTTTTCTAAAAGATTTGCTCTAGTTCTAACAGGAATTAATTCAGGGCAGTTCTCTGGCCTATGTTATGCAGGAAGGCAGACTAGATGATCACAATAGTCGATTCTGGCTTTATAACCTATGAATCCTCAGTGCCCTGTCAAGGACACCTGAAATTGGGAGCACTTTAGGCTGAGCAGTTGGGACTGGGAGGGATCCTGGAGAATGGCTACTGAAGGTCCTCTTGACTGGATGCAGAATCCTGTTCTTGTTCTGAGCTGCTCCAAGCTGCATCTGGCCTGAGAATGTCTTCCTGCATCCCATCTGGAGGGTGCATCTTCTCATTTCCCCAGCCAGTTTCCAAGCCAATGTCAACAGTGAGAGCAAATATAGAGCTCTGGCCCCAGGATAGCACAAACCTGATAGGAGCGATTGCTGGGAGGGGCAGGGCTGAGGGAAGGGCATCAGCAGGGAGGTGAGGGTGGGGAGGCAGGGGAGTGCCCCTTGATGATGAGCTGGGCAGGGCACGGAGAGAAGCAGGGATCCCTCTCTGTGAGCTGGCAGCAGCCATGTCATATTGGGTGTCACTGTCTCACACCTTTCTGCCCTGTGAGGAGATGAGCTTTTGGGAGCCTTGTTCTGCCACTATTGGTAACACTTCTTGAAGGAGGAACTCGCCCCAGAGCAGAGGGATTCCAAATGTCTCTTCCCTACCTTCCTCTCAGCCCTGGCCCTGCTCCATCCTCTTCAGCAGATGGCATCTATCTCCGGTATTCATAAGGCCCGTCACTACAGCATTCAAATGTCAAACAGCTGATATTTGCATGATGCAGCTCTTTGTCTCTTCCCATTCCTGGAAATGTTCTTCTCTTAGGGAGATGCCATTCCTAGGGGAGACCTCAGTGAAGAGATGGTTTTTGCCCAGAGATCTGAACAGGCTCAGCCTGAGCCACTCATGGAAGATGTGTTCTACAGCTGAGGTCCCATCACCACATACACTCTACCCTGAATTTAGGTTTGCTGAGCTCTATCAGCCCTGGGGAGCTTTGTGTTATTCTGTTCTTTATGGGAGATTCCCCAAATTACCCAGGGCAATTTCATGCCTGGTATTCTGAGTGACTCATTCCTTCAGTCCTGAAATTGGGCTCATTGCGCAGTGTTGGGGAGTTTCCTGTGCAGTTTTGTAAAGAAGACACATCCACTTCTTCACTCTGTGAAGGTGCTGTCACCAGTGAGATAATGTTGCTGTCCCCATGGTGAATTGCAGAGTTTACAGGGTTTCCATTTGTTAACCATTCCATCTGAGATAAGGAGCTGTGGAATGTTCCCTATCTCCCAGCTGTCAGGACACTTTACTGCCAGGTTATGTCCACTAAGGAGAGACCCGGGCACAGAAAGATGTGTCAGTTCAGAATCTGACAGTGGCTTCTCCCATCTCAGGCTCTCTGCAGCCGCCAGGGCTAAAGGCGGAGTGAGTAGTTACTATTTATCTTAGGGTTTTATAGTGCCATCCACATAAAATCAACAATAAAATCCTTCCTTAGAGGTTTTTAAGGTGAGGCTTGACAAAGCCCTGGTTGGGATGATTTAGTTGGGGAATGGTCCTGCTTTGAGCAGGGGGTTGGACTAGATGACCTCCTGAGGTCCCTTCCAACCCTGATATTCTATGAACAACAATAGCAAAGTCCTTAGTGAACTTCATAAAGTCTCTCACACTCCTCCCTTTTCAGAATCAAAACTCTGTAGGGTAGAGTGTGGGGTTGTTTTTTGGGGGGTGATAGTAGTGGGTAAGCGGTTTGAGAATAGAAGGGGGTGTTCATATTGTGAGCACCACATAGAGTGGAAAGGCTTTCTCGAAGAGGAAGACCTTGCAGTGGTTCCTCAAGATAGTCAGGCTCTGGATTTGCATGATCACCTCTGGAAGACTGTTCCATGCATTGTGCTTCGCCCAAGGCTTTGAGATTTTCTATTGCCCCAGAGGAGTACAGCTGTCATGATGATTCATAGTTCAAAATTCGGTCCCCGATGTAGCCAATCCATTAATTTCTTTGAAAATTAGGATCAAGGCCTTAAACTGACCTCGGAGCAAGTGGAGGGACTTGAGCACAGGCCTGATGTGCTCATGGCAGCCTATGCCATGGAGAAGGCGGGCAGCCACATTCTGTATCAGTTGGATCCTGTGCATCATCTTGACATTGAGCTTCAGATACAATGATTTACTGTAACACAGTCTGGAGGTGACAAATGCATCGATTAGTATGGGCAGGTCCTTGTCCAGGGGGAATGGCCTAAGTTTCCTAACAATCTGAAGGTGAAAGAGGACATTTTTGGAAACTGATACTGCCTGGTTATCCAGGCTTAGCAATGAATCAAACAAGACCCTGAGGTTTTGTACCACTCTGACCAACGGGGGCTCCATGCCTTCAATGGAAGGTGGAGACAATATCTTGGCCAGCTCTTCAAAGTGTTTTCTGTTTCCAACTAGCATCCTTTTGGCTTTGCTCAGGTTTAGCTTGAATCAGCGGCTCTTCATCCAAGAGCTTATTTCTTCTAGGCATTCTGACACTTTAGTAGCGGCAGTGGTTGCATTAATTGAGGATGAAATAAACAGTTGTGTCCGTGGCATACTCTTGGCAGCTGAGCCCATGAGGTCTGTCTCTTTCCTCCAGTGGTCTCCCGTAAGTAGTGAAGAGAAGTAGGGATAGATAGTGTGGATCCAACAGGACCCAGCAGGTGAGGCCTTTGGAGAGGAAGAGCCACTACCCATCACCACTCTGGATCTGCCAGTGAGGAATGACTGGCGTTACTGTAATGCTGAGCTGACTACTCCAGCTTTGTCATATAGGTGTGTTAGTAGCGCCTTGTGGTCCACTGTATCCAAGGCTTCAGAGAGGTCCAGCAGAGTGAGCATGGAGATCTGACCTGTGTCCATGGCCATGAGAAAATTGTCTTTTAGTGTTACTAGAGTGGTCTTTGTGCTGTGCCTTGAGCTGAATCCTGATTCTGAGCTATCCAGTGTGTTGGCTGATGTCATATGTTGGAGCTATTTTCTCAATTATTTTGTCCAGGTAAGGAAGGTTGGAGACAGGATGGTAGCCGAAGAGATCTTCAGGGTCAAGTGTTGGCTATAGTTGACGGCATTTTTCAAGGAGTCTGGTAGGTGAGGGCACAGACTATTTCCATTAGGATTAGGCAGACTTGTTATTTTTTGGCTTGTACCACCAGAAGTGGCATGGATCTGTTTCATAGGTTGTGGCTCTAATATGTTTCAGGGCTTTTTGAGCCTTGGCTTGTGTGATTGAGCCAGACTCAGTCATAGACCATGAGGCAGCTAATACAAATCATGTCGGGGAGGAATTTTCTGTCTTATTTAGCTCCATAGGTATTCAACTGAACTTATCAGTGAAGTATGCTGACAGCTCTTCACAATGGTCAATGCTGGGCTACACAGTCGGGGTTGATTAGCTGGTTCACTGTATGAAATAGCTCTGATGGCCCTGATTCTGCTGCACTGATTGTTGATGAGTAGAAGGCTCATTTTGACTCTGTTACTGCAGTGGCCTAGTCCTAGAAGTGTTGTTTGTGCTGCTGGCTGAGGGATTCAGAATGTTTTTTGCATCTCTGAAGTTTGAACTTTCTGCATGTGTGCCTCAACTGCAGTAGTTCATCTGTCAATCCTGGTGTCTTCTTGGTCAGTTGGGGGTGGGGGAAATGGATGGGTTGGGTGCCGATGGTAGTGGACAACAGGTGATTGTACTGTACTAACTCATTGGTGCTTTGGCCTTGTGTTTGTGTGGCTTTTCTCCTAGAGCCAGTTGAAAACCAAGGGAGTTCAGGAGTCTTCAGTGGTGGACCAGCTTTGGTTGATCATTATCATTGTGGAACGGCTCTGGTCTCTGCCTAGATGAGGTGGTGATCAGATGACGAACTATATGATGGTGACATCTCCAATATCCATTCCTAGACTGAAGATAGGCTTCAACATATGTCTGGCTGCATGTGTGAGTCCAGAGACTGCCTGGGAGAATCCCATGGTTTCCACGTGGTTACTACTAGAAAGAAAACTCCAACCGCTCCTTAGCAGCTGAGTGGACACAGGCCGGTCCCCACTGTTCCATTCACCCCATTTCATTCTTCCTTTCTTTCCATATGAGACTGTTCAATAGAGCAGCTTCTGTCTGGGCAGCAAGTCAGATCTACACCACCCTTCAGTGAGGAGAGAAAGTGTTTAATGCTTCCCAGGGACACACCGGCCAAATCAAATGCCTGGTTGAAGTGGGCACCACTTTAAAATAAATCAAACTTCACCTGACCCAGAAGGATCTTCTAGCCAGTAAACACTCACAGGAAGCCTCTACCTTGTGCATATTCAAAAAGGAATTGACGGACAGAGCCCTGGGTTGGGACATGGTAGCTGTTTCTTTGGCCAGATTCTCAGCTGGTGTAAACTAACATATTTCTATTGACTTCAATAGAGCACTACTGATTTATGAACCTGAAGATATCTGATCAATCATTGGGTATTTATATCACGTGCATCACAATGATTGCTGATTAATATCAACATTCTACAGCACTTTAGGAGAGGAGAGAAAGAAGAATTCTGGATCCAATGGAAACTGCAGAGGAATTTTAGGGAGGCACAAGGTTATGTGAGCTAGTCATCTTAGGGGGCTGAGAACCTGACAGACATTCTTGTGAAAAATATCACAGGTGGTTGAGCATTTCATCTCCTCTGGAATATCATGCCTCCCACAGAGCAGTCACCTGGCATCACAGTGGGGCATTGATTTAGCACTGACTCAGAGGGACATGGGCCACCTCCTAAATCCCCAGCAACATTTCCTGTAGTGTCTGGATTTCCCTGGGTGGTTTCTCAATGAAGTTATTATAACCAAAGACAATGCTACAATCTTGCAGCATTCCCCACAGGAAAGCCAAGTCACAGCTTGCAGAAGTGTCCTGCATCTGGTAATAGCAGCTTCAGTGAAGATTGCTAGACTTTCATACTTTCCCATTTTTCTCATCTGTTTACAGTGGAATTGGCTGAGCTCCATTTGTTAATATTTGATAGGGCCTGTCTGCCCTCTGAACTCAAAGCGTTTGCTCTCCAAGGATACTGAATATAATTTAGCTCTGTAATAAACCTGTGCAGCAATCTGCACCTTTGGTAGCTGGAGGGAAATTGCAGACAATGTTTAGTTTGGGCTTCAAGATCCAGTTCCATCTGGAACACAAGTAAATACTGCAATCAAGAGATATGATTGACACTAGCATTGGATGTCCTGCAGGTGGAAACCTATAGCAGCCTCGTATGCACCCTCTGCATATCAGTCTCACTTGCATCCCAGTCCACCTGCAGGATTATTATTAGTGTAGGTCCAGGAACTGCAGTCAAGGATCAGGGCCCCGTTGTATAGGCACTGTACAGCCAAGTAATGAGGAAGATAGTCCTTGCCACAGAGAGCTCACAATCTACATGTCAGATAGGATACAACAGGTGGATGAAAGACAAACAGGATGGGAGGTTGCTATAACAAAATAAACAGAGGTCGGGATACTGCAGGCTTCTGCCCTGCACCACTGTAAACCAGCATCCCCACTACCATAGACTGTCGCCTTGTCTTCTTCTGAACATGTCTACAGTTGTGAGCCACATGCAGCTTCTCTGGGCATCACGCTGTTGATGAGAAGAATGTAGCAATTTCTTTAAGTCATAGATTTTAAGCCCAGAAAGTACTATTAAGACCATCTAGTCTGACCCCCAGTATAACACAGGCCAGAGAACCATACCCAATATACTCTGTATCAAGCACATAACTATAGCATGTCTGTTAGAAAATGATCCAGTCTTGATTTAAAGACTTCAAATGATGGAGAATCCACCACATCCCTAAGGATGGTGTTCCGGTGGTTAATTAACCTCACTGTAAAAAATATGCACCTTATTTCTAATCTGAATGTGTCTAGCTTCACCTTCCAACCTTTGGATCGCATTGTGCCTTTTTCTGCTAGATTAAAGAGCTGTCTGCTATCAGAAATCTTTCCCCCATGTGGATACTAATAGGCTCAATCTTCTTTTGGTTAACTTGATAGATTGAGCTTCTTAATGCTTTCGCTCTAAGGCATGTTTTCCAGATCTCCAGCCATTCTTTTAGCTCTTTTTAGAACCCTTTACAATTTTTCAACATTCCTTTTGAAAGATGGACAGCAGAACTGAACACTCTATTCCAGTAGTGGTCTCACTACTGCCCCATACAGAGATAATACCAGCTCCCTACTCCTACTTGTATGCCCTTGTGTATACATCTAAGGTCATATTTGCCCTCTTTGCTACAGCATTGCACTGGGAGCTCATGTTAAACTGGTTACCTACCATGACCCTTCAGTTCTTGTCAGTGTCACTGCATTCTAGAGTACTGTGTCCCATCATTTAATGTGACCTACATTCTTTGTTGCTAGTATGAGTTGCAACTGGCTGTATTAAAATACATATTATTCAAATGATCTCACCTTACCAATTGATCCAGGTTAGCCCGTACAACTGGTCTGTCCCCATCGTTATTTACCAATTTTTGTGTCGTCTGAAATTTTACCAGTAGTGGTTTTAGCTTTTCTTCCGGATTATTGATAAGACTATTTAATAGCATTAGGGCCAAGAACAGAGCTCTGCAGGCCCCAGCTAGGAACACCCACGTTGGATGACTATTCCTTGTTTACAGTTATTTTGTGAGATTATCATGTAACCATTTTTTAATCCATTTAATCCTCTGATGCTGCAAATGGTGGTGGGAATGACCAGCCAACCAGTCACTGGTACAACAGACAGATCTAAGTTAGTGCCCTTTACAGCCAAAATATATACCTTCTCCATCCCCAGCCTCTGGCAAGAAGCTTGCCCCCCACAACAGGGCTTCAGAGATGGTTTCTGCAGGTTGCTGCTCTCAGGACAATCCACTGTGAGGGGGCTTACCAGCAGGTGTCTGTAGATTCAGGTTTCAGAGTGGTAGCTGTGTTAGTCTGGTTGGTGATGAGATGCGGTGCAGACTGAGTGGCACTCCTGAGAGCACTGGGGCCTGCTGCGCACCGCTTACCCTGAGCTCCTGCTCTGGGATTGAGAGGCCAAATACTATAGATACCCTTTATTCTTGGAGGGGGCCCTATCACCCAGTCCACCATTCACCAGTTTATGCCTTTTGGCCTTGCCCTTGATGTGACTTTGGCCTTTTGTTAATGGAGCTACACAAGTGTTGGCTTCACAGTGGAACGGGCACCGGGGCATGGTGATAAAGCAAGTGTTCCCAGGTCATCCAGTGCCTGCCTGGAGCAGCTGCTTCGCTTCAGTCCGCTGCACTTTTGTCCTCTGTGACACTGGGAGCTTTTGGTGAGTTTTGTCAATTGCCTTCTCCTGATTTCTGCCTGTGGTCCCTCATTGTAGCTGGGGCCCTGGGTGATGGGCTGCTGCCTTTCTGAAAATGCCAGGCAGGGAAATGAGCTAATTTCAAAATCTTTAGGGAGATTCTGGGGGCTGCTGAGGTGCTCAGAACCTTCTGGGGCCTGACACCCCCATGGGATGAAGCTAGTAGGTGCAAGTTACTCATCTCCTGCAGGGAAGAATCAGGACGCTGGGCTGTAGATATTCTGAGATGCAAGTGGAGCCATTTTATGGCTCTTTCCCTGCCCTGGGGATTCATTTGCCAGACACACACAACTCCTGGGCCCCTGCTGTTGATGTGCTACCTGGGACCTATCCCACCTGGATTCTGAGCTCACAGCTGCACTGGGATGAGACTCAGCTTTGTAATGACTCTTCTCTGTGTGGCTCAGAGATCAGTGTTCTGAAACTGGGAATGCCTCCAATTTGGGGAAAGCTGAGGCCCCTCTCAATGCTGATGGACAATGTTCTTCCAAGACGCCCCTTTAGCAGCTCCTCAGGGATTTCTCCAGAGCCGAATGTGCCTCCAGGCGCGACTCTTTCCTCTCCAGTGACCCTGCACTCTCCTTTGTAAATCACTCCTCTGGGATTTGCAGCATCATTGAGGACATGCTAATTAGTCTGAATCAGTTTTTGAGAGGCTGTGCTGGCATCGAGTGTGGAGTTGCCATGGCTCACAAAGGTCTCATTGTTAGGAAAACAGTGGGATTATCTGAGTAGCTGCTAGAGTTTGGGGAGTGGGGAGAGAAACAGGTTTTTCTGACACATACTTGTAAGGTCTCATAGGTGCTTTGTGTCACTCAGGGGGCTTAGAAAGGGGAGTTATCAAATCCTCCTTGGCTGGGTAAAGGCCCAAAGGCAGGAGGCCTTGGAAAAACCCCACAAACGATCATCAAAGCAGCAGAAGTGCCTGGGAGAGGAAGATCTGGCTCCCTGGATTCTTCATATCTGACAGCGGCTGAGATCAGTGATTAACAGATGTTTTTATTATTGCCTTTTCAGAGATTGGCTTCAGGCAATGGCCACTTCAGTGGGGACATTCCCAGCTGCTCTGTTGACTCCAACACCTGCTTTCCAGCTGACAGCAAATACCACCAGTGAAGGTGAGGAGAATTGCGTCTTCAATGAGGAGTTTAAATTCATCCTGCTGCCTGTGTCCTATGCGTTTGTCTTTGTGGTGGGGCTGCTGCTCAATTCCTGGGCCTTGTGGATGTTCATCTGTAAGATGAGACCCTGGAACGCCACCACCACCTACATGTTCAATCTGGCCGTCTCAGACACTCTGTATGTGCTTTCTCTCCCCACCCTGGTCTATTACTATGCTGACCGCAACAACTGGCCCTTTGGGGAGGGACTCTGCAAGATTGTGCGCTTCCTCTTCTATGCCAACCTATATTGTAGCATACTCTTCCTCACCTGCATCAGCGTGCACCGCTACGTGGGGATCTGCCACCCCATTCAGTCGCTTGGGTGGGTAAAGACCAAGCATGCCCGCCTCATTTGCGTGGGTGTGTGGTTCGTTGTCACCATCTGCCTCATACCCAACCTGATCTTTGTCACCACCAGCACCAGGGGCAACGACACCCTTTGCCATGACACCACCAAGCCCGAAGAGTTTGACCACTATGTGCACTACAGCTCCTCAATCATGGTCCTCCTCTTTGGCATCCCTTTTCTGGTGATTGTCGTGTGCTACAGCCTGATGGCTAAGAGACTTTGGAAACCCAGCCTATCCAGCTCCAACCAGAGCATCCCCTTCTACAAGAAACGCTCTATCAAGCTTATCATCATTGTAATCACAGTCTTTGCCATCTGCTTCCTACCCTTCCACATCACACGGACACTGTACTATACTGCCCGGCTCTTCCAAGCCAACTGCAGGACCCTCAACATCGTCAACTTCACCTACAAGATCACACGGCCTCTGGCCAGCATCAACAGCTGCATAGACCCCATCCTGTACTTCTTGGCTGGGGATAAGTACAGGGGAAGGCTGCGTCGGGCTGCGCTCAAAATGCCCAAATCTGAGAACCCATCTACTCTAGCCCTCGTCTCACAACTCAAGAAGAATGGCTTCTCCACCTCCCGAGGTGCCAGCTACTCCATGAATGATGCCTGAAAAAAGGGGGTGAAACTGACAGACAATGGAAGCAGCAAGGGGTATTGAAAGGGCTAGAGCCTGGGGAGCCAGTATGCATCTAGGCCAGAATGTGGGACCAGCATTAGGGAAGCCAGTAGAGTTGCTGGGTTAGTCTCACTCCACAATGGAGATCTTCTCCATCTCCTCCTAATCTCTGTGAATTATTTCCCCACTATGCTGTGTCTGCTTCTGACACATTCTGGCACCAGGTTTAACCTCTGAATGCTTTTGAATTAGGTTTACACTCCCACTCTCAAAGCATGCGCCACTCCCTCAGACAGACTGAACATCTATCTCAGAGCCAGGGATAGTCCGTGTCTTGTCACAGCATGGGAGGACTGCCCAGAGTAATGCCAATGGGAGTGCAGAGAGAAGAGACCCCTACGTCCCATAAGGAAATGGAGGAGGCCAGAGGGATTGGCTTATGAAGAGTACGAGAGACTCACAGGTAGTGAATTCCCTGCTTCAGACGCAAGTTGGGGCAGAGCAGTGGGAAGGGAGAGGACACGGTGACACTTCGCTGGTCAGAAGCCTAGGAACCCAGAAGCCCCAGTGCCTGAGGCCGAGAGCAAAGAGATGGAGGATTTTACCATAGGAAAGGAGCCAGCAAGTGACCACAGGCCACAAAACTGGCCTCCTGAGTCTTTTGGGAGAAGCCCAAATAGGCTGTTTCAAGTAGCGTGGGGCCCTGGGCTACTGACAAGGGAAGGTCACAGCCTAGTGTCTGCAGTACAATGCTAGGGAGCTGAGGACTGAGCATAGGCCATGCTGTGTCTAATGATATGCTACGTAGGGGGGGTCCAGGTGAGAAGAAAGGAGCCTGTCTTCCCAGGCACAGAAAACCCATTTAGAGCTTCCTTCAAAGTGACCCAGAGGAAATAGAGACCCCCTGCTGAAAAATAAATAGAGACAATGCTAGCAAAGAAGAATATTTAGCACTTTATAAACAGTAACTAAGTGACCTAATGGGGTCAACCCTGGGTCAAAATGCAGGGCTGGGGGAGGACAGCAGGGAACTCCCGCAGCTAGGACTCAAGGCGCAGCATATGCTATTGAGGACAACACGAGGGTCAGACAGGAAAGGGGAGAAGAAATAACTGACCTGGATTCCTGGGGCTAGTGGCTTGGCCTTTTGCTGGCCATACTTTCAGCAGTAGGGGGTCTTATGTCAGGAATCTTTCCTGACCATGCTCAGACCACGCTATGTCATAGCCTGAGTCAGTATCTGTACGGAGCAGTGGCTGCCATGCCAACTGTGAACTCCCTGCCGGCAGAAGGGTATCTCCTGGATTACTGACCGTGACTAACATCACCTCATTTGCCTTGCTTCCCTTTTGCTGCTCTAAGATGGGGGAAACTGAGTCTGAATCACAAGCAAAAGTAGCTGAGCTGCTGTTGATGGAGCAGGCACCACGCCAGCAGGCAGCCAGGGCAGGCAAGGAAGCACTTTCAGGGCACTGGTTCTACCAATGCAGAAGAGAGACTGGGGCTGGCTCTGGCAGGATGCAGGTGATGGGGTAGGGATGCACACAGAGTTAAAGCCTGCGCAGTGGCCATGGAATTGTGTGTGAATTGTAGATGCTGTTACACGTCTCTGTCCCTTTGTGTATGGGAGGGCATGACTCACCATATAACTAACAGAGAAGGCACCACAGCACCTTTGCTCCCAACTCTCCTAGCTCCAGGTGGCTGGAGGGTGGGCAGAGCCCCCAGAGCAATGAAGCCCATGAAAGCAACTAATTGATCCATGAATAAAATGTTTTCCTGAGCAATTTTCCTAGAGCCCTGGACTGTTTATTGCCACCAGGAAATCAATAAACAGGAGAGAACTGGCACGCATGAGAATCTTTTAAATGCCTCATTGAAGGTCCATTTGGCTTAGCCAGGCTGTGACGTGTCCATTGCTGAAAGCTGAGAGAGGATGGAATGCCAGGTGACATGTCTGCCTGGGCTCAGTGGCTTGGCACATTTCCTTAGGGCCTCAGGAGCGTTCAGAGCCAGTTTCACCCCTCAGGACTCCTGGAGATGGCCAGAGTGAGTTTTCCATTGCAGTCAGAGTGGGGAAATAACTGAAGGCATAGCTGCTACCTCCTGATAGGTCTCGTGTATCGGAGGGGAAGGCCCAGGTGGTTTCCCAGAGCCTCCAAAGAAGGTCTTAGATGATTTGTGAGGCTGGTATTGTACCGGAGACTCCAAGCTCAGCATGTTTTACATCTACATTGCTCCTGCTGGGGAAATGTCCCCAGTCCCTTTAGATCTGCATTTAGTGGGCTCAAGTATTCAAATAAAAGGTTTGAGCCTGAAGAAGAAAGGCCTGTGGTAGAAAGGGGGCATTTCCCCTCCTTTTTGCTAATTTTTCCACCAGATCATACCTGAAATGGCTTTCACACACCCCAGCACCATCCACCCCCACCCCCACCATGTCTCAGTGCCTCTCGCCCAACTGAGGATGGGCTTATTTACACAGGTTCTGGCATTTCAGCCTCTGAAATATGCCCTTTAGATTCGTGGTGAGAGTCAAGAGGCAGGGAAGATTCACCACTTAATGTTCCATTTTTCTCTGCCAGATATTAGCCAAATTCCAGCAAGCATTTCTAAAGCAAGTGGAAAGCTTCCTCCAGCCCCTGACAAGACCCTAGCATGCCCTGATGTGGCACCACTGCTGACTAGGGCATGAGTGTTAGCATTTCTGCAGAGAAGCCAGGAAATTGGGAGTGTAAAGTACTTAGAGGCACTATAATAGGAAATTAAAAAGCTCTTTAGAATGTTTCCTTTATTAGTATTTACTTTTGAAATGTTTGCATAGCTCTATTGTTTAATTGTGTGGGCAAAAGGTGGTATCCGCAAGGGAGCATACAGGTGTGTGTAAAGTGCTCCAGCGATGATGCTGGATGATACTAGTGCACTAGGTTGTAATGAATTAGATATTTCACATTCTAGAATTCATGAGCCCAAGCCTGCCTTCTGTGCGGAGCAGAGCTGGGGCAGGGCCATCTCTGCCACTGGGAATCTGAGAGGGGAGCTGCAAAGCAACCCGTTTTGTCCTCGCCACAGGATTGTGTTCATACAACTCAGCCTGGCCTCATGGGTGATCTTTGCTTTCAAAGCTGCTGTCATCTATGCCCAGGGAACAGCTCACCAGGATGCCCCTGGCCTGGGCCCAGCACTGGGCACTACCCAAGCACCAGCTTTCCCTACAGCAAAGCAAAAGCTTTAAGCTAAGGGATGGGTCTTGTGCCATCACCTTCTCTGCTTGCAGAGGCTGGGGGGGGGGGGGGGTCAGGTGCAGAAGCTGCCCTCTACCCCTGAATACTCTCTAAGGCCAGAAACAAGTTTCCTAGCTGTTTATTCTTGGCCTGGTTCTCTCACTCCTGTGCAGGGTGCTCTGCACCAGGTGCTGATGTCTCCACCTCAGAGGTGCTGAATTTCAGTGGGGCTGTGGACATGCAAATTGCTTTAGGAGCTTTGGAAATGGAGGAAATTATTACCATTGTTTCAGCCCTGTTTCCTCACAGACTTCGTGGAAAGCAGTGCCCGCCTGTGCTGTGCCCCTGATCTGCATCCTCCAGGGTTTAGTACCAGCATGTACCATGAGCGGGGCTAATCCATGCACTACTTTGCCTCTGATACTGCAGTGCGGGTGGCTTCAGACATTCCCCACTTAGAGGTCCTCAGCAGCTGCTCCAGCAGGCATCAGGCTGAGGCTTTGCTCACAAGTGATGGCAGTAGCAGAGCAGCTTTTGTTTTATGGAGTTGAGCTCCTCAGGGAGGTTAATCCCAGCTTTAATGCTGGGATTTCCCTACGCTGGTACCAGCTGCCTGACATTACTCACTCGGCTTGAGAAACAAAACACTAACCCCTGGGACCTGAGCTAAGCACCAGGGGCTGGGTGCAGAAGCTCCTGCCTGGGGAGCTACCCAGTTATATTCCCCTGGCACCATTCGAATCTTCTCACCACACAGAGTCTAGAGCTAGGGCAGGACCCTCTACTCAGTGCTCCCATAAGGTGCCACAGCCCCCCATTCTGGGCCTCCAGGCATGGCAGCACAGCAGGAGAGCACAGCTGAGAGCCACTGAAGTAGCTCAGAGCAGAATTATAGGGCCCCAGGCAATTGGAAGGGAGCCCAGCAATAGAATCTGTGACCACAGGAGCAACCCTGCCATCCCATTAAGCTACTCCATTAGAGTGACCAGATGTCCCAATTTTATAGGGACAGTCCTGATATTTGGGGCTTTTTCTTATATAGGTGCCAATTACCCCCCACCCCGATTTTTCACACTTACTATCTGGTCACCCTATACTCCATGCAGAGGAGCTTGTGATAGACCCATTGTCATTTGTACAGTGGGAGCAGCAGGCTAGCTGCCCCCTCAACCAGCACAGGAAGGGCCTGCAGGGGGAGCCAGGCTCACTGCTCAAGAGAGCTGTCTTCAGCAGGGAAGGGCTAGTGCACCCCTTTGGGCTGAATCCTACTGAATCCTTGGAACAACATGCAGCAGCCTCCCTTCTCCAAAGAACAATGAAGTGTGTTTGAAAGTCCTTAGGAGTGTGTGCTCTGAGCTCGTGCATGGAGGGGTGTATGTATCACGTGTGTAAGGAGCAGTGTGTGTTTGTGTGCATGTCTGGGTATGGAGGGGGATGTCCAGGCACATGCATGGTTATGTTCTTGGCATGTATGTAGGTGTATGGACTACCACATGGTGCTTCCCCACCTCCAGAACTGCCGCCTTCTCACACAACGTGGGCCATGTCAGTATGAGATTTATAAAAATGTATTCAACAAAGAATCATTGAGGTGAGTGATGGACAAGCCCCATTGGATTATCCCATCCAGCCCTGGAGCCAAAGCAGGATTGGCCCCTACAGCACAGTCCAGTCCTACTGTTTTGTCAGACCCAGCCTGAAATGCCCCATGTCCTGGGGCTCACACCCCTTCCCTTGGGAGACAACACCCAAGCTCAGTAATCTCACTATCCCTGAGAGACAGTCTGTATTTTCTCATCATCAATTGCCTCCAAACCTCCTAGTTACATCTGCCTTTACTCGTAACTAATTTCTTGCCCTCCCAAAGGGGACACACTTGTCAGAGGTTTGCAGACTTGCACGCTAGGCTTTCCCTCCAGGCTCCTGGGAGTTTTTCTTGCTCTATTCTGATCCCCTTCCTAGGATCAATCTCTTTCTGGTCACGTGGTGCCCAGAAATCACTGCAATCTCCCATGTGCGGTCTCCCCAGAGACTCTGCTATTGCTGTTCTGGGACCTGGTGTCTCTCCACAGGCAGCTCCAGGTGCACTGGCCTTTCCTGCTGCCAATTCACACAGACAGGGACAAGAAATTGTGAGGCTGGGACCCACAAGTGAAGAAAGTGGTGGATGGCACATACGGGGGCCATGGGGAAAACACAGGGATGGCCACAGCTCAGGCAGAGAACAAGATGTGTTGGGAAGGGGAGATGCAAAGGGAAAAATCTTGTGCATCCTGGCTATGTCCTGGCCAGAGTCTCACCAAGCTTCCCATGAACTCCCTGACTGTCCATCCTTCCTCACTGTGGGAAGGGAAGCCATGAACCTGCCCTGATTCTAAGGCTGAGGCAAAGCTGCCTGTGCTAACCACCACAGGGAGAACTCCCCAACCCGGTGCAGGGATGACATGTCCCCTTGGGGGTAAACAGCCTGACATGCCCGCTTCTGAGCGACACGTTTAGCCAGCAAAACAGAGATGGAAGGACAAACCCTCCCAGGAGGCTCCATTCTACATGGGCACCAGGGACAGACAAGGCCACAAGGAGTTATAGCTGCCCAGCTTTCCTTAGGCAAGGAGTTGAGTCAGCAGCCAGCTCCTCAGAGACCCTCAGTCTCAGGGCCCTGCCCCTCACAACACACCCTGCATGGCATTGCAGGCCCCTCTGGTAACACTGCTTTTCACACTCGCTACAGTCAAGGGTTTTCCCTCCATTTTTCTCCTCCCTCCCCTCTTTTCCCCCATTCTATCCATCTCACCCTCCCTCCTTCTCAGCCAGACCTGGAGCCCTGGGCAGAGTTTAGCCTGCAGGGTTGCATTTCTCTGTTCCATTAGCAGCAGCACAAAGCTACTATTCATCTCCCTCCAGGAGAGCGGGGTCCGGGCAGAGGAGAAATGTCCCCACACACATTCCCCCATGTCCCTCTACTCACATGCACACTCCCCATCCCTTCCAAGCCCCAGCACCTGTCCTTCCTGTGCTCCTCCCTTCCCTGAGGGGGCTTTGGGAGTTGAGGAAGCCAACTCACTGCATTGCCCATGGGAGCGAGCAGAAAGCACACAGGAAACGCGGGGATATGACAAGCAGGGAGATCCCTCCTTCCTTCATTCATCTTCTGGAGGGAACAAACAGAAGCAGAGACTGGGGCAGCACCAAGGGGACAAGTGAGTAAGGCACTGGGGGAGAGAGCAAGCAGTAGCTGGGGTGAACAGTATGTCCCTGAGAGCCCCCATCCTGCCAGGTAAGCTGCCATTCCAACCTCCAAGAGCAGACAGCCCTTGCGAGTTAGGGCTTGGCTGCCCAAAGTCCCCTGGCTTCTCTCCGACCTCAGTCACAAGATCCTCAGCTCGTCCGCCTCCGACAGGCCATACTTGGCTTTGTGGTCATTGAAGAGCTTGAGCAGGGAGCGGATGTACATAGCATGGTACAGATCCACCGTCTCGTGGCTAGGCTCCTGGATCCTGGGCACCGTCACAGGTTCTCCTACTGCCAGAGCCAGAAAGAGGGTGGAAGAGTGAATCCTAAGCACATAGAATAAACCAGCTGGTACAGCTAGGAGGACTCTCTCCCCCTCATAATGAGCTGGGCCTTGGAATGCTAATGCTAAACTTTCTTCCTAGTGAATTCTTACATATGGGCAATAGTACCACAGAGACAGCAACAGCACCTGGCCACAGGCATGGGGCAGAGAGGGAAGGAAGAGAACACACTGTGCCCTGGGATCACACCCACCAACTGCAGGTTCACAAGCCCCCTGGGCCCACTCTGCCAATTGCTGGATTTCACTCCTCACATTATGAGTTTTTGGCTTCCACACTTATCACAAACTCAATGGCAAGTGGAACCCTCTCTGTCAGCTTAGGCCAGGGGTTCTCAGGACAAATTTTTGGTGGCCTCAGAGTGCGGCCACCAACTCTTGCTGGTGGCCGCGCTCAATTTTTTTCCTAAAATACTTAATTAGCTTCAGGAAAAACAAACAAATATGCATGTTCAAATCATTGTAATTTATTTATTGCTAGCTAATAAGTCTGTTGTTAAAAGTGATATTAACAAACATACAAATATCACTTTTCACAGCAGACTTACTCAGCCCCAACAAACCTGAGGACAAATTAAGCTGGAGCTGAGTAAGTAAGTCAGGGGAGCCAGCAGGAGCCAGGGGTGATTGGGTTGGGGATGCCAGGGGAAATAGTTGGGGGCCAATGCCTGATGCCCCATAGCCAGAGCCAAAACACCATGGCTGGGGGATGGAGCCCAAAGCTGCTGGGCCAGAGCCTGGCATCTGTGGCCGCGCAGGCGTAGCCCAGGGCTGGAACCCGAAGACCAACGGCCAGAGCTTGCTGCCCCACTCCCCCAGGGGTGAATCCCAAATCCTGAGCCTCACCACCCCTGGAGAGGTGGGGAACTCACCAGCAGCCTGCTCCTCCAGCGTTGTACCCCAGTTGTGTCCAGAGGGGGCAGGGCTCAATCCCTGCTTGCAGCCCTAGTATCCAACACCAAGGCAGTGCATCCAGGAGCAAAACGGGGGTGGGCGGGGGGAGGGGCTGCTGCTTGCCCCACCCTCCCCCTAAATCACAGCCCAGGAGACTGTGGCCACAAGAAAAGCTGCTGGTGGCCGCATGTGGCTGCTGTATCCACATTTGAAAATTGCTGGCTTAGACAACCAGGCCTCAACCCCCACCACTACCAGTGCCGGGGCTTTTGGAGCAGCCAAAGCCATAGGAGAAGAGTAAGGGGATACTCACTGACAGTGGTGATAGGCTTCGGGTAGGGCAGGAAGCCTCGGGAATGGATAGAGGTTAAACCCCGTCCATAGAAGACGCAGGGAGCAAAGCCCACCAGCTTCTGGAACCTCTTCTGAATGCCCCTCATCCAGCTGTCCTCTTCAAAAACCACTTGCCGGAAGAGGTCATTCTCACCGAAGGAGAAGGCAGGAACCAGGTGTGCCCTGGGGGAGAAAGCATTGTACTATGAGTGCCCTCCGCAGCCAGCGCCCCCACTCCCAGGGTAGCACTCGCTACCAGGGGTGTGGAACCATTTGTCTGGAGGGGGGGGGGGCGCGGTGCTGAGCGCCACTGAACCAAACTGTAAACCCTGTATATAATGGAACCCACTTCAAACCAGTGGGTGCAGCCATACCTCCAGGACCCCTACTTCCAGCATCCAGCTCGCTACTGCACCTCAGTACCATGGGGCCCTGCAACAAACTTGATCATATTGAACCGGCCTCCCTTGGGAGTCACAGTAAGTAGCAGCTGAGGCACACTCACTATCCTATCTCCTGGGTCCTACTGAAAGGTAGTCCAGGGATGGGCTGCCTGGGGAGATCCCAAGGAGGGGAGAGGTGCCAGGCCCTGTTTCCTGGGCAAGTGGCTGGCTTGGCAGGTTCCTGGAGGTGCTACCAGAGGAGTTGGAGGCCTCTCAGGACAGCATCTGGCTGATGATACTCACCCATGCTGCAGTGCCATCCGAACAAAGCCTTTGCGGTTTTTGAGGATTAATGTGGTGACTCCTGGCTGGCAAGACAGCGACTCGGCCGCACCTCCAATCACGATGGCCACAGCGTTCCCACTGCCATTCTGAGAGAGCAGGTACCCTATTGCCCGGCGTGTCACAGGACACAGGCCTAAAGAGAAGAGCACCAAGGGAACATGAGGAGAACTGCAATGGAAACCAGCTCTTGGCCCACCTGAGAACCCCTTGACTCACCAGATGACCTGGGGGACAGACCCCTGGCCCCAATCTCTGAATGAGTTTGGGGGGCTTGGAAACAGGCCTACAGTTAGGATTTGAGGAGAACATCCCAACAAGCAAGGGCGGGTGGATGATCAGGTGCCCTCCACTCAGGCGTGCAGAAGGTGCAGGGGAGCTATTCTCTTTCCTTCCTCCCAGCATAGAGGCAGACCTATGTCCCTGCCCAGGAGCCCAACACATGGAATAAGGGCGACACCTTGTGTCCACCCAGGAGCCACGGGGTCTCTTGCTCTGGAGGGTGCAATAGGATAAGGAGATCAGCAGAGCGGAGGCCGAAATGGGCACTCACTGGGCCCCAGCTCCTGAACGCCCATGTTAGCTAGCAGCAGGAAGCAGCAGCTGTGCCAGGCAGAATGCAGTTTCCCAGGGGATGTTATGGTGCCATTTTCAGTGACTGAGCCTGGGAATTGGCACTCGGGGAGTGGAGGACATAGAGCAGAGCACACTTCATGTCTGGGCTGCATGAAAAATGACAGTTGCTCAGGTCTTTGAGCTTTCCTAGGGGATGGTGCAAGGAACAATCCCTAGGGAAGCACTATATAGCCCATGAAATACTTGAGCTCTGTGGCGTTCCCCTGTCTTTCCTTCTCTAGGGCCTGGCTGCGGCATGGAATTCCATCACCCAACCCAGGCAGAGGAGCAATGGCAGAGTGGGAGGGGGCAGGCTAGAGTAGTGCTGGGTGTGGGGCAGAATGGAGGTGCAGTAGCAGAGCATGGTGGGAGAATCTCAGTGAGCTGCTGACTGCACTGAGCCTGGCCCAGGCAGCAATGTCAAGCTGACATTTTGGCAAGTACTAAAATTTGCTTTAGTCTCAGGGGAAAAAAAAAACAACAGAAGCACATGAGAACAGAATGATGTTGCCAGCAGTAGATTCAGTATCCAGAGGGTTCGAAAGGGGCTTTGGCCAGACGCTGCAGAGGGAAGGGACTCAGGTGATCAGTGATGGAAAGAAAGGAGAGGAGCTGGCTATTTTACAGATCTCCTAGGTCTCTTGTATTAGCCACATCTGCAACACTTCTGGTGTGATTCTCTGGACCTGAGCAAGGGACACTCCCTGAGCATGCTCACCCCCACTCATCAGGTACTCCCGGAAGACCGGCAGCCGGAAGTTGCCAGCCAGCGTGGCCAGGAAGGGTCTGATGCCGGGGAACTTCTCAGAGAAGCCAGTGGACTCGGTGATGAAGTTGCAGAAGGCCCCAACGCAGAGGATCCCATGGGGGTGTGCGCCAATGATATAATTGTGACTGGGGAGGAGGCTGTGAGTCTTCACTAACTAGAAGGAGAAGATACATAATCAATGGGGAAGGCAGGGACTGGTGGGGGAAGAGGGAAGGAGGATCCTGGTTGGGTCACAGGTCTCTACACATGACTGCAGGTGGGCAGTGCTGGATAAATATCAACTTGGCAATCCCCACCTGGCGCACCCCTCACCCCCACAAACAGATGGGCAAATCAACACATAAGAGCGGCCATACTGGGTCAGACCAAAGGTCCATCTAGCCCAGAATCCTGTCTTCCACCATTGGCCAATGCCAGGTACCCCAGAGGGACTGAACTGAACAGGCAATCATCTAATGATCCTTCCCCTGTTGCCCATTCTCAGCTTCTGGCAAACAGAGGCTAGGGACACCATCCCTGCCCATCCTGGCTAATAGCCATTGATGGACCTATCCTCCATGAATTTATCTAGTTCTTTTTTGAACCGTTATACTCTTGGCCTTCACAACATCCCCTGGCAAGGAGTTCCACAGGTTGATTGGATGTTGTGTGAAAAAAATACTTCCTTTTGTTTGTTTTAAACCTGCTGCCTATTAATCTCATTTGGTGACCCCTAGTTCTTGTGTTATGGGAAGGAGTAAACAACACTTATTTACTTTCTCTACACCAGTCATGATTTTATAGACCTCTATCATATCACCCCTTCGTCGTCTCTTTTCCAAGCTGAAAAGCCCGTCTTATTAATCTCTCTTCATATAGCAGCCTTTCCTTTCATTCCTGAGCTGACCTGTGCTCAGTAGTTACTCCCTCACCCAAAATAAATATATGTGCTGAACAGCTATTGAATTGCTGAATTTTGTGGGGGCTGGGATTCGATTTGGGGGCAAGCATCTGCACCGGATGTGATCCTAAAGATTCTGTGAAGAGTAAGGTGTCTGTTGTCTCAAATGTCCACTAGGGGGTAGCAGGAGGTCACATTAATTCCAGCATCAATTTTTAAAACAAATTTCTGTCGGCTTTACTGGAAGCTCCATGCAGGGTCTGGCCTGGCCTCTACAGAAAAATGCATGTGCAATTTCAGGGGCAGGTGGATGTACTGGGCACCCATGAAGCTGCCAGCAGCCAGGTTGCAGGATGGATGTATACAGAGAGACATGAGAGATTTATTCAGGCAAGGGGCCCAACAGAGATGCCTGAGAGACTTAGGAGCTTGTCCAGAGGTTTGCAGGAAGTCAAAATTCTACAGTATAGCACTCAGCACATACTGTATGGACAGCAGGGGCATGACACACCTGCCCAGCACAGCTTACCTGAATAGGGAAATAATCTCGGAAATGCTTCCAGACAGGCCAGTTTCGAACCCATGCCGACCTCCTCCCACCTGCAAACCACACAAGAGGGAGTAGCTGTGAGGACAAGGATCTCACACAGACACTGACACTGAGGACAGAATCCACTTCCACTGGGAGGTTGGTCACTTCCTCTTCCTTTTAGCCCTTGCCTCCCAGCAGACCAGAGCTAGTCAGAACATTGGTGATGACCTGATTTTTTATTTAATTTATTTATTTATTGTTAACAGTTTGCAGAGATGTGCAGTTTTCACTGGAAAGATTGGGGGAGGGAGGAGAAATTGTACAGTGCAGCCTGATGGCCAAGGCATTGCCCTGGATGTGGGATACCCAGGCTCAAGATCCTGCTCTGCCTGATTCAGAGTGATCTGGGATGAAAAGCTATGCTCTGAATCAGGCACAGAGCAAGGATTAGAACCTGGGTCTCCCACACTGCAGGCCAGCGCCTTACTCACTAGGATGCACACGTGTGTTCTGATGTGAACACAGACATTTTGGCACAATTCGGTTTTAGATCAGTTGTCCAAAAGGTCATTTTATTGCAGCGAGGAACAAAACAGCTTTTGAAACCTTGGGAGTCTAGGACTATCCTCTCACAGGGCCAGTATCTCCTGGGTATATTATGGGCTGCTGCCCTCTAGTGTCATACAGCAGACCTATTCTTTTGCAGAAGTTCCCACTACTAACTGGCTTTCCCCTCTGATATTTTGCAAAAATAGCTGTGCCACAATCCAGGCAGGGGCAATAACAAGAGACCACCACAAACTGCTGCAACTTTGGAGCGTAGTCCCCAACTAGACCTCATACAGTGACCATCCATCACAGCCACACTGGGGATTGCTGGAAAGACTGACTCTTTTGGGGAACCCCTGCACCTCTGTAGTTTGTCTTTGTCACTAGGCCAGAGAAATGATTCTGGAAATCTTACCTTCTCTGGCTGCTTATGCCCCAGCTGATGTAATGATTCTCTGTGCATATTTGTGCCCTACTAGAAGGAATCACAACTGCCCAGAACTATGTCATAGGCCCTGTATTGCTAACAGATAAAGGAGAGTCTCCTTAATCTCAGGTGGCAGGAGTCTGTGCTTCTGGACTATCCCTGCTGCTGCTGTAAATGTTGCTAGGTGTTACAATACAGAGAAACAGAATGAAATTAAACAGAGTTCCAGCCCGGGTGCTGTCAGAGTCACATTTTAATCACACATGACACTGAGCAGATGTTGTGGAAGGGCCAGTCACTAAAGATCATTAAATAAGCAAGCAAATAATGGAAGATGAGAGGGGAAAAACAGCAAAGAGCACACAAAGATCTTTGTACAATCTGCTGTAAACTTTATGGTTTACTCCCTGTGTGCGTCTCTGGACCTATTTCCCTTGCTCTTGGGGAAATGCCTTTAGCGTGAGTGTGATTTAGCAAATACCGGGACCTGAAGACCTACAAACACAGATCATACTCTCAGAGACAAGGACATACATGCAAGGGGTTGGACAGACATTTGAATCCTCCAGCAAATCTGTCTCCCCTCTGTCCTGCTATGCATACACGTATGCAGTAAATTAGGCTGTACCTTCCCATACCTTGCTCCGGTGCGTCCCAGTCAAAGATTACCCAGGCAAAGTATAGAGCAGAAACTGGCCAGAAACTGGTGAAAACCAAATAGACGAGGAGAAACAGGGCGACGATTCCTGAGGGTATCACAAGCAAGAGATTAGCTCACATATCCCATAATGCCCCAGTTCTAATGTGGAATGAGATGAGCGCCCACAGTGAATCCCATCCTCTTTGGGCCAATTCAGAACTGGGCAGATCTTCCCACCCACCCCAGAAAATATCTGATTCCCAGCACTTGTCTGTAGGCCAAAATGCCTGCTTATTTGCGGTGTGTTCTGACTGGCTGTGTTTCAGCACTGACCAACCAATCCAGACCCATTAAGCCTCCACGCTGAATCGGTAAGGGCAGAACAACAGCCAGACTGGCTTTGCTGCACTAGTAAAATTTGGGGCCCTAATTCATTACCTGTGGTGCTCCCTGGAAAGAGGCTGCATTGGAGACAAGATTCTGGCCTTTTTACTACTGTCATCTTTATCTATACAGCCTGTCTAGGCACCACAATAGTAAAACCTCAAGAGCCTGGTCTATGCTGGAGCCACTCTGATGGAGAATTACAGGCTCCAATGTTCCTAGTACATATGCAGCCTCCCCAGGTCAGAGACAAGCAGCCAAAGCTGAGCATCAACTGTGGACAGCAGGAGACACTTCTAAAGGGGGTGCAATGTCTGGCCAAACAGCTTCAGATATGAGAAAGCCTGCTGAACCCGAGCCCCTCTGCCCCCCCATGTATATCGTGTACTTAAACTACAGCCCACTTCCAGTACATGGAGCAACCGGGGAAAGAGCGTGAGAGGCTTAGACTGCAGTAACCACATGTGCTGGGACTGTGCCGCATGCAGACCCACCAGAGGTCTCAAAATGCAGCCTGCCTACCACAGTCTAATGGTGGAAAGCTAATCCCATATTTGTAGAACTTGCTGAGGTACTTATTAGTATAATTTCTATTGCAGTGGCACCTCGGGGCCTCAGGCAAGAATCAGGCCCATGGTCCAAGGCACTGGACAAACTGAACAAAACGATGGTCCCTGCCCCCAGCAGTTTACAGCCTAGGACTGTAGGTAACAATGTCTCAAGTCTCTTTAGGGCTAGTCTACGCTGGCAATGTTAAAGCACTGCCATGGCAGCGCTTTAACATGGCTTGTGTAGTCGCGGCACCACCTCCATGAGGGGCGCAGCTCCCAGCGCTGGGGCACTGTCTACACTGGCGTTTTACAGCACTGAAACTTGCTGCGCTCACGGGGCTGAGCAAGTTACAGCACCGTAAAGTGCCAGTGCAGACAAGCCCCGTGTCTCAACTACAAATTCAGTCTTCTGAAAAGCTGAAGCCATTTACCACTAATCCTCCCTTCCCTTTTAAATCAATTATTCTGTAACAAGCACTAACTTGATCCGATTTGCAAGTCACAGTCCCAAAACAGAATTCCGCAGAATAAGATAATTAAGCTAACGGGAAGTCTCCTGTCACAGAGTGCAGCTGGGAGGTGGCAGGGGAGGGGGGTATCTGTAAGTGAGCCAAGGTGCCTCCTATCCCCTCTGTAAGTCGGAGGCAAGTTGAAGGAGCTGAATTCCTGCTCGGGATTCTGAGCTATTTCAGATGTGGTTGTGCTCGAAGGCCCCAGTCGGGATCAGGGCCTTGTCCTCCTAAGCACTGTACAAACACATACGGAGACAGTCTCTGCCCCCACCACCAATCCACAATCTAAGCTTTTTCTGGGGGGTGAGCAGGAGGTGGGTGCACAGCAGGAGAGGGTATAAACATTCTGGGCCACTGACACGCGGTTTGGGTGCTCAGCACTTAAAAAAAAAAAAAAGCAGGCCCTTTGTATCCTGAGAAGTGGATTGGTGCCAGGCCTAATTTGAATGCAGTTAACCCCACCTATACAGGGGCCTTTACCCCAAAGCACTTTGTCCTTCAACAAGCTCTAAATGCAACCCCAGAAGGCAAGGAGAGAAGCAGACAGCCGAAGGGAGCACACCACGTTGCACAGCCGTGAGAGGAAAGATGTTAGCTCAGGATCACACGGACCTCTGCTCCTATGAAAAGGATCATGGGGTATTTTTCTGAGGTCTCATCTGAAAATCCTTCCCCCACTGACCAGCAAAGATCTCTTGCACCCCTCATTCCCCTGGGCAAGACTGCTGTTCTTCCTGGTCATTCCCTCAGGCCTTAGTGCTGGATTTTCCGATGTCCTGAATTTTTGTGAAATTATCAACTGTGGTGCTAGGGATAGAGAGTAACAAACCATACGGACCCCAATGCAGAATCTCAACAACCCCACAGCAGCATCTGATTGGTGAGAGAGATGGAGAATGGTGCGCCTCCTCCTGCCAGCTGGGTCTACTCACCCATCAGCAAGAAGCTGAGGACCCACTGCAGAACTGAGAGGAGCTGGATGCATGCTCGGAACTCCCGCTGCGAGGGCCAGGGCACGGTGAGCAGAGTATGCAGGGCGGCCTGAACGCTGGCACGGCTCCCTGCAAAGCACACACACCATTTGGTTTGCACTTGTGATCGATCACTTCCTGAGCCTGCTGCTGGTCATGCTGCACTTACCTGCTGAACCTCTTCTCTCCCTCACCCCCATAACACACAACCCCCCAAAAACACGGACAATCCCACGCACACCTACACCTTCACATGCACGCACACACACACGCAGTCCCCCCCCCATCGCATGCACCGACACACAGCTGCACAAACCACTCCATGCACCAAAACATATAGTCACCCCACTCCCCATACATGTGCACCTGCAGGCCCTCGCACATACACTGAGCCCGCAGCACGTACACACACAGGGCTGATTCCTCAGGCTGTCTCCAGTAGCCCAGGCTGACCACAGGTACAGAAGATGAATATGAAGCTCAGAGCAGACAGGGAGAGAGGGCAAGGCCCAGTGGGGCTCTTGTGCTGGGATGGGGATGAGGGTGTGCTGCTAGGTGAATGAAGCACATCCAAGGACGTTCCAAGATCCTGAGGGGAATGGAGACTCCTCCAGAGTCTGGGGAGGAGTCTCCCTGGGCCTGTTCAGCCTCATAGGGAAGGAGTTTGGCAAAACATTCAAGTTTCAAAGCTGGCCAGACTCCCAGGGAGGCCAGATTCTGCGCAAGGTTGGGGTCACTCTGCTGCATGCAAGGCAGCTGCCATCCTTCCTATAGATGTGTGCTGGGGAAGCCTGAGCTAGGAGTCATGGGAAGCAGGGGGCAAGTACGCACCCAGCTAAAGCATCCCAGCAGGCAGGAGCGTCTGAACTAGTGACAAATGAGCCTGAATGTGCAAGGCTCATGGTCCTGTCCTGCAATGACTGATAAGGGGACCTCGCCCCTGCCCCCGGCCTTGATTCCTGAAAGAGGGAGTTCAACAGCACTAACTTGCTTCACTTCTCCTCCCCCCAGCTAACCTTGGTGAACGATTAACTCCCACTGATGGCACAGCAAACACAGTGAGGGGCTTTCCATCCCTCCTCCCCTCTGGACTGGAGTCAGATTCCAAATTCCATGTGCACACCCATCCCCTCCTTGCCATGGAAGGGCTCAGTGTTTGTGTGAGGAATTTAGGCTGAGCTGCGAGAGCCTCCATGTGCCAAATGGCCTGTCCCACCAAGGCCTGACCACAAGGCAACTGGCTCACAGAGCACTCAGAAGAGTTGCACAGAGTCACAGCTGGCCTTTCCATGGCTGGGAAAATAACTTTGGCAGGTGCTCTAATTTTAACAACCCCCAAGACATGTATCTACATAGCTAGAACAGAGGGGCCCCAGCATACATTGCTGTGCTGGATCAGAGGAAAAGCCAGGAACAGGAGATCACAGAAAAGCCACCAAATCCAGATTTGTGTCAGACCCATCCAGCTTTGGGGGTTCATCCCTTCCAGAGGCAAATCCAGATCATGGACAGGGCAGTGGAAATTAAATGAATATGGGAGCTCTCATTGGGTTTGAATGCATGTGTTTTCTTCCCCAGAGCAGTTTGCCAAGTTCTGTCAAATCCATTACTCATCCCTGATACACGCCAGACTCCCCAATGTATCACACCGGATCCCAGAAATCTCATACGCCACAGTTCTGCCCTTAGTTGAGCGAGGGCCAAATCCAGCACACTTTACTCAGATTTACTTAGCTCTCACTCCTGTTAAAAGCAGCGGGAATCTTTCCTGAGTAAGAGTTGCTAGATGCTTTCCTTTAATTTGGACTACATGTCTGAATTAGCACTCAAGCAGGGAGAATTTGCCACTCTTTGCAGCCCCCTATTTTGGTGAACTACCTGATGCTCCTTTGCAATGTCAATTTCAGAGAATTCATTCCTGCAGAGTAATTTGAGGGATTTGTGCCCTGCTGCTGCTACACAATATTTATAAAAAGCCTTCCCCTTTTATTAAACAGCCTAAAACAAGTGTATAACAACAAATACTAATCAATTGACTAGAAACTGGCAAGTCTAGAGCATTATAAATAACTTCAAATACGCTTTGCAATTTTCTTACCACTACGATTTTGGGAATAGGCTGCAATAATTGTTTTCATGTTGGTGACAAGTTCTCTCCCAGACTTTGGATCCGCAGGTTAAAAAGCAGGTTTGCAAATCTCAACCTGTGAAACTGATGGTGTGTCCAACTGCTTTGAAATGCCACTGTCTGGCCCAAGGTAAACTGCCCGCATTGGAGGGGTGGTGGACAAACCCTGTCCTTCATTTGAAAAAACAAGAAGAAAACCCTGTGATATTAAAAAGGAGGAGTTATCAGAAGGTCCCAGGTGGCTGTTTCCATAAAGGATCCTGCACCCTTCACCCACTTACACAAATGTACACAATGCTGGATATTTTCATCAGAAGACACTTGCCTGAGTCTGTCTTCCCCCCTGCTTGGAATGGTACTTTCCTGGGTATGTCACAAACTACTGCCCACATGTTAGTTGTGGGATTCTAATTAAAGGCAAGTTGAAAATGTGAAAAAGTCAAACTCAAATCATCATTTGTTAGAGGAAAGTAGCATTTGCCACACTGGCTCAGACTGTTAAATCCAGTAGCCAATAGCCAATATATTCAAGAAGGCACAACTGCCTCACTCCCTTCTACGATGCACCTGGCAAATTGGTCAAGGCTTCACAGGGGAAAGGCTCCTTCCTGCTCACTGTAGCAGAGATTACACCTTGACGTAGAAGATCTGATTCCTCATCCTAGGCATCCTTGACACTCTGAATGCTTTTCCTGTCACCCATCTCTTCCAAGGCTTACTGGAAATCAGACCAGAACCACAGAAGCAGAAAGAAGAGAGTCTGAAGCCAGAATCAGAATTCTGGGTTGTGGTATCTCAGGATTGATCCTACTCACACTGAAATCAATAGGAATCTTTCTACTGCCTTCTGGGTGCTGGAGTGGACTCCTAGGTATAGTATATAGTTATTGAAGGAGGTTCCAGGCAATGCTATGTTAAGTGCTACAGAGTTGGGGTAAGATGTTCTGGGTCAGGCACCACATGAGGTTGCCACTGGATGTTCTCGCTCTCGGCTGTGCTCGGCTAGGTATTCAGCTGTTGCTGGTTGTTTAGGCAATCTGAGTACCTAGCTGGACACTTATTTTTCCTCTTCTGCCTTAAACTTTTCCGCAGTTTTCGCAGGTGCGGCACTGAGCACATTGACAACAGCAGCATGGAGGAAGTGGCAGGTATGCAGAATCCTTCCTCCTAGAAAATCTGCTTTTGTAAATTAGAGTGAATTTCAGTACTGAAGAAGAGAAGTTCCACGTTTGCTGTTAAAAAAGGGCAAAATATCTTGTAAACGGGCAAATTCTAACTTCAGAAGAATGGATGCCACTTTAACCATTACTTCTGCTAAAAAGCTACATTCACCAATAGAAATAGAAAATTTGTCATATTCCCAAGCACTGATAAAAATACAAGCCTTTGCACATGAACATCTATTGCCAAAAGAGACCGCTCTAGCACCAAAACCACAACTTGTGTCAGAAGTTATATTTGGATTTTAAAAGGACTGGAAAAAAAAAGCATCATTGAGGAGGAATTTTAGACTGTTGTGTGATAGGTAGTTGAGAGAAACTTGACAAACCAAGGAGAAAGTATGCATGCTGTACATTTGCTACAAGAGTGGGAAATTTCCACTCTTGCATCCGACGAAGTGGGCATTCACCCACGAAAGCTCATGCTGCAAAACGTCTGTTAGTCTATAAGGTGCCACAGGATTCTTTGCTGCTTGTACATTTGCTAATGATTGCTTGGAATTTGTATCTATAGTTCTGAAGAAAGCTAGCACTAGGTTACTTTTTACCCTCTATTTGCTGCAGACTGGTTTGGATTTGAGATTCTGTAAAACTTCTAGATTTTTATAGGTCACTAGTGTATATTCACTACAGACTGACTGGTCTCCCCCTCTAAATACAAGGTGTTAGCCTCACAGCTATTGCAGCCCGGTGCTTCCCTTGGACTAGGTTGTACATACAGATGAACCTCCAGCTAAGACTAGCTCCTAAAAGGGGTCTCGAGAAGTTGGGAAAAGGCATTGTATTTTGATCCCCTTTGCAAAATTACATCTAATCTTGGTAATTATAGATGAGATTTAACAAATTAGCATCTTCCACCAAGTCAACACCATGCATTGTGAAGATTTAAACTTGTTTTTTCCATTGCACATTCAAGGCTGCTCTAGCCTAAAGAACTGGGACAGAGTTTTGTGTTCTACTTTGAGAGAGTCAGTCAAGAAGAACACTTACTTACCTTACAGTAACTGTGGTTCGAGAGGTTTTGTCCATATGGCTCCTTCTCTTGAGGCACATGCACCCCATACATGCAAGATCAGGTTCTTTTGGCCAGTAGTAGCCACTGGGGCAACTCCTGGGCCTTAGATGCCCTTATCCCACACTGAGGGCATAAAGAGTGACATGTGCCCAACACCCCTCAGTTCCTTTGCCAATACAGGATTGAAGAAGTGTAGCACTCCTTAGCAGCCGCAAAAATGGTTGTGGAATCCATGTGGACAACCCATGCTGAAGAACCACCATTGCTGTAAGGGAGAGAACAGTTACTTTTTCAAGTATTTGTCCACACGGATCCCACTCTTGTCCTTTACAGGCTAACAATCCCTTGTAAATAGACATGATGAATCTATCAGGTATAGAAGGGTGCAGAATATCTAGTGACTTGTGTGACTTCTCTTCAATACTTCCAGTGGAACATTAAGGGTCTTGACCATACATTTCAGGTCTTGGAACGCGTTGAAGTCATTTGTTGGACAAGGTATAGAGCAGTGGTTTTCAACCAGTGGTCCATTGATCCCTGGGGGTTCACAGACTATGTCTAAGATTTCCAAAGGGGCCCAACACCTCCATTTGAAGTTTTATAGGGGTCCGGAAATGAAAAAAGGTTGAAAACCACTGACAGAGGGATTGACTGCTTCATCAAAATTGCCACTAGGATCAATTGTTTCACCTCTCTCTCTAGGAGCTATGGTTGCACTAACTGACCTGGCTGGGAAGATCTATACTGCCTTTTAGGATAAGAGGATTTAACCCTAGAAGAGGGGGGAAAGGATGTTGGCTTGCAGGTATGTGGCTGCCTACCTCAGGACCATGACTCAAGCATATAGATATTGGACTGATGGACACACAGGAGGATGCCAGGGACTTGCTCCCTGTGAGATACATGCCATCTCCTGTTTTAAGAGCAGTCTCAGCTCCACACTGGGAAGTCAGGGAAAGACCCAATGGAGGGGATGAGCAGGAGATAAGTCTCTACTGTGTCCTGATGGAGAAGATGGTGAGGCTACCCTTTCTGGTGTGCTAGGGCACTCATGCATCCCTTCTGCCTAGGGTAGGGGAAGTAGATAGTTTCAAAGTCTCAACTGCTGACCAAAGGCCTAATTAGTACTGATAACATGGGTACAACCCCTGTTTTCTAAACCCAACTAAACTACAACAGAGTCACAGAGAAGCAAACACTGCAAGGGTTCCACCTTGCTGCAGCAAGAAAGAATTAAGGAACAATTGTGCTTCCTCCATCCTTTATATCCTGGTACTGGAGGACATCTAGAGTGCAGACACAGCCCCAACACACACTATGACCAAAGAATTTCATTGTGTTCATGGGCCACATGCTTGAAGCAGCAGAGACTCCAAGACACAGGTGTGCAACTCTGGCAAACTGGGTTTGTCCATGCACAGGGTTACTTTCTCATTAAAGCTAGTTCTTAAGATCCCATTCTGAGTTTTTAGGTCAGCCAAAACAATACAGAGCCTCCTATATGGAGTATAGCGATAAGGGAAGTCCAGGTGCAGCACTGACCACATTGACAGCAGCAGCATGGAGGAAGTTGCAGGTATGCAGAAACTTCCCACCTAAAAAAATTGCTTTTGTAAATGAGAGTGAATTTCAGTACCCAGTACTGAGCCTCTCTCCACCAAGGCCTCTGCCAAGCAGGACCAGAACTCTGGCTACTTTTGGTACCAACTACTAGATATAAAGAATGAGCACTAAGCCTTTTTTAAAGCCAGACTTCATTCCCAAAAAGGTAAGTAGAGACAGGAGATTAATTGGGCTCTGGTTGGAAATTCCAAGATGAACCTTGGAAATCAGAGGTGTCAAATACCTAATGGCCTGCCTTGTACCCAGGACTGACCATGTTAGCAGACAAGAAATTTAGCCAACAGTGTTAAGTCAAACAGTTGTAACAAGGCTTTCAGTAGCAGAACAGTTATAGAGCAGGTTCAGAAACCATTACTGATCCCTGACAAACATGCAAGGGGAGGGGGCAGTATAGTGCAGAGCTGCTGGCAATTTCTCTTTTTAGATTCCCTACCCAATAAAGTCAGTATTGCAGTTGCAACTCCATGCCAAATGTGAAGCAGCAGTTATGTTACCTAGTCTATCCCTTCTCAGCCAGTACAGGATTATTCTTCCCTACAGCATTTTTTTTTTCTTTTTTACATTAAGTATTCTATCTAAACTAGCTTTAAACAATCCAAACAAGGAGGCCTCCACCACACAGCTTGTCTCAATGAACAGCCTAAAATTTCCGTTTAATATCACCTCATTTCTTAATTCTAGCCCCTGGCAGCCCCATAAGTAGTTCTTGTCTCCCCTTGATATTTACCTTTATTTCAGTTATCGGTCAGAAGTGGGTCTCAAGACACAAGCAGCTCTTTTGTATTCTCTAGAGAAGTGTTATAGCCACACAAAGTCTCCATTTTGAATTTAAATGGAGATTGCAGCAGTGCTGGAGACTGACATCCCTACTGTCGCAGTTGTATTGGGTCTTTTACCATCATTTAAAGCCAGTGTCCTTGAGACGTGTTGCCTGTTTTACACAGAAAGACAGCATTTCTGTTAGCCACCTAGGGAAGAATAAAGATGTCTGACACTGGAAGCAGTGTCATCACTTGCTGGTTGCACAAGAGGCCCTCTTTGTAACTACAGCCCTTCACAAAAGATGAATCATATGTTTATGAACTCCCCCTTCAGAGCCTCAACTGATAACTTGCTCCTACAAATTGTTGTCTAAACTCTCACTTCCCATACTGTCCACCTGTACGCCACTGTCCAGGGCCTCGGAAGGGTACACCAGCATGATAAAGAAACATGGGCAGAGGATGAGGCCAGAAGCAAGAAACTACGTGAAGGATTAAGCAGCACAAGAAAATTTATTCTTTTAAAAATAGAGAAAAATAAATACAGCCATACACAATACAAAGCCACTTTCAAATGAATAGGACTTTAGGAGGATCAGAGAAGTTTTGCTCTGATCCCTCAAGTAAAGGCCCCTCACTTGATGAAGCTTTGGCACATCATCACTCCATGACAAGTGCACTCGCTGATATTTAATGTAAATCAAGACAAACTGTCCTCGTCAGTCCCCTTCCACAGGTGAGCCCCCAGCAGAAACCAAGGACCACCCTGCATATGTACAGCTATATACTCCTGCTATATCATGGAGTGCACTCAGTTGAGACTCTCCTGCCCTACTCATCCCTTCGACAGTCAGCCCATGTTCTTTCGGTTCCCATATCCCTTTGGGTGTGTGTCTTTCCAGTCCTCCCAGGCTCGAGTTTTCTGTAGAGTTTCCTCATCGTCCTCTTCCACCTTCTTCTCCTGCTGCTCTTTCTGCAGCTCCTCTTCAGAAAGATCTGCTGATGGTCAAGAAAAAGAGTAAGCTACCACACAGGGAAACGGAAACAAATGAGAATCACCAGTCAAGTTCTCTGTAGTGATGTCTCCTGGAATATGATCTTTAAGAACAAAGGACTTGCCATATGGGATCATCCTAATGGTTCATCTAGATTGGTAGCCTGTCTGTTGCAGAGAAAGGTGCAAGGAAGTCCACCGTGGCCAATTATGAAACAAACCCATAGGGAAAGTGTCTTTCTAACCCCTCCCCCACTTAATGGCTGACTTATGCCCTGAAGCACAAAGGCTTATATCCTTTCTGTTCTTCTACTCAAATATAACTGTGGATATACTCAGTCATATAAGTGTCTAATCCTTTTTTTAATCCTGTTAGGCTCTTACTTCAGAGATGATGTGGCAGAGAGTCCCAGTGGTTAATGGGGGGGGAGTGGGGAAGAGAAAGAGTCCTCAGCAGTTTAGTATATTACTTTATAATTTATTTGCAGTAGTGCCGACAGTCCAGGGCCCCATGGTGCTAGTCATTTCACCAACTTACAGATACGTTCTTTGGGGCTGGGACTACCTTTCATTTTCATTAAGCGTTCCCTGTTTTTGTATTATGAGAATGGTCCTCCCATTTACCCTTTGTGTACCCTTTACTTTCTTTGCATCTTGGGTTTTGTTTTTAACTAACTATCATAGTCCCCTTTTATTTCTCTCTTCTCTAAACTGCACCATGTACCTCTTCAAATAGAAGTTTCTCCAAAACCTTTCATCACTTTTGTGGCCCATATACAGACCCTTTGATTTCTGGTCAGCCCATCTCAAAAAAAGATAGAGTACGTGTGTTCCGTTCTGATCTAAGAGAAGGTGTGCCCTGATCTATATTATGGTAATATGTTTTCAGTATTATTCTCCATCCAACTCTTTATACATCCTAACACTGTTTGCTTTTTGAACTGCTGCTGCATATTGAACAGGTGTTTTCATTGAGATGTCTGCAGTGACACTCAAATACCTTTCCTTAGTGGTTCCAGTTAATTAAGAACCCAGTTCTATACATGATGAGTTCAAATGATTCCTTCTGAGGTACACTAGCTTACATTTCCTAACACTCATTTGCCATCGTGTTGCTCATTCAGCTAGGTTTGTTGGGTCCCTCTGAAGTTCCTTGCATTCTTCACTTTTCCCCCCCCTTCCTTTTGTTTTCTGTTTCAGCCAGTTTCAGAGCCATGGCAGTACTTGGCCTGTCACCCTACTGCTACTTAGTTTTCTTAATAGCCTCTTGTGACAGACTTTGAAGGACGACAGATTACAGCATATCTGGATTTTCAAAAAGCATGCCTGTTCCTATTTTGTTAACAAGCTCACAGAACACTAGTAGATTAAAAAGTCCGATTTCTCCTTTACAAAAAGATGTTTCAGCCTGTCTCCATCATATTATATTTATCTTGTTGTTTTACAATTGTGTATAATTGTTTCAACCAATTTTCCTGACACTGCAATAATGCACACTGGTTTGTGATTCCTAGGATCATTAGCACCCCCATTTATATTTTCCTTACTGCTCCATACCTGCTGTTGTTAGGGGTCTGCCTTTGTCAGGCATGATGCCCTGTTTACAGCGCTGTTCGTACCAATCATTTACTGTCATCGTTGCCAGGCTAGGATAGCCAGCTCCTAACACCCTGCAGGAAGAAACAGAAAGTTAACATAAAGCTACATACATGGTGCACATTCTATGTCAAGTTAATCCTCCTGTTGTGGCCTCATATCGCAGGTACCCACAACACACCAAGACAACAGTCTTTCCAGGGCAGCCCCAACTTATCAAGCATATTCTCACCTCCCATTCAAGAGTCCTTAGTCTGTTTAAATGAACCCTCCTGATTTGTACAGTCTATGTTATTTTTCCTGTTAAGTAAGAAATAAAATAAAAGGAAAGCATGACCCTGTAAGTTCTATACAGATATTAATCTCCTTTTGGCCCATTTGGTAAAGGTAGGATTAGACCTAGAATCATTGACCAAAAAGCTCTTCCTTTATGATGCTGCAGTGCACAGAAAATCATCTGCCTGGCTGATGTTCTCCCCACAAAGTGACTGCATTTCAGTGGTGGTAGCTAATAAATTTGCAAAGCTGCTGCATTTGCATGAAGAGCACTTGAAAAACACAATTATAAAAATGATTAAGATGAGTTTAGATCCAGTCACATATCAAATTAACAAGATTGAGGATGTCATTCTGGGGCCAGAAGATAGTTAAGGACTTTAGAACAGAATGCCTTAGAATTCCATCCCTGCAAAGATCTCTGTTGTCGTCTAGTTGAAGCAGCACAAATCATTCCAATTTCTCCACAAGTTTGACAGCCAGAATTTATAGTCTGATCCTTGTATTCAGGGTCTTTCTTCTGGATCCTTTGTGAACCACAAGGTCATCCTGACCACCGGACTATTAGAGATTCTTCTATCCCTCCTCAGAGCAAACTCCTTTCAGTTTTCTTGTAAACGAAAGGAAGTCCCAGCAAGGAACTATGTTCTGGGGTCCCACAGAAAGAGACAGAAGGGCCAGACAAGGCCACTTCGGTCATCACTCAGAACTTTATGAATCCTTCCCACCAGCATCTCATCTTCCCTGATCTTGATTCTGCAAGGATAGTGCCTCAGCCACCTTCTCAATGAGTCTGTTCCACTAACGCATTACTCTGACTTAGCTTTTTGATTCCACAGCTTCTGGCCATGGCTGCTTGCTCTACTGTCTTCTCAGGGTGTAACAACTCACAGCTTTGCTTTAAATTGCTCCCCAGAGAATAATTTAGACTCGCCTCCAGTCCACTGAAGATGTTTCTCTTTCTACAATATACACTTTGTTCCCCTCCAGCCTCTTCTTGTTTTCTTCAGGCTCTTTCTTGGTCTGACAATATCCCAGGACTACTGAATCATCATTGCTTCTGTTCATTATTAGGCTCATCGGTCAAAGTCAGGGTGTATCCGATGCAGTTTCCTGCTGCTTTTAGCTCAGTTCCATTTATTTGGCTTATTCATTTTTGCATCTAATGGCCATAATGAAGATCTGGCAACAATCTGTTTTATTTATTATATCAGTCAATGCAGAACACAGATTTGGATGCTATCATTGATTTCCCTTTCCTACAGTCTTCCCATTTAGTAACTTTACACACATACCCTTCCATCTCCTAGAGCGCCTGCTGTACTGTGTCACTGCCCCATCAAGATAATTTAAACTCACTAGGAACAGCAGAGGGGCAAGTACCAATCTCTGGAAATTTTTTTTTTTTTTAAAATTTTCCCCCTCAGACTGGACATTACAGTAATACTGCTATAAGGTTAGAAATGTCTCTTCCTCCATTTCCTGTCTTGTTCTGTCCCAAAGCCTGAAATGTGGCCTTGGGGGGTTCTTTATCAAAAAGGATAGGGAAACAGCAAACTGGTTGCATGCTGCACTTTGCCATCTTCTGGGAGAGGGCTACTTCTATTCCAGAGTCTGCCACTGTGGGCTTAATCCACACCCCCCGCCTCCCTGTGAACTCTGGATATATGCTGTTATTCTGCACAAATAGTTGTAATCAACATCTTCTCTGAGGATTTGGGGCTCAGCAGTTGCAGTTCAAGTCACTAATGACTAGGAATGTCTAATATGTGTTATGATACATATACCTACTTTGGGACACCTTACATTTATCCTGTAATGCTATGCGGGACAAACATGGTTTGTGCTGGAACTAATGTATTTACATAGAGCTCAAGCCTACAGCAATTTGCTCTCCAGTAACCTTACATCCACAGAGACCATCCCAGAAGTCTAAAAGGCAGAGACCTGCTCAGCTCTTAGGACCCTTGAAGCAGCATCCATTCACCCCAAAGGATAAGGATGGATGACACCCCTAGATACATGCTTGCTGTAGATCACCAAGCAATTAGGAACCAAGCTCAGAATCCGGTCCTTTACTTAGCTAAATAAACACATTTTAAGATCCCAACAAAGGCCATACTGTGAACATGGCAAAAAGCTTAGGCACAGGATGGTGACAAAAGACCTGGCAACCATACTCTTTCCGATATATTTGTATACCTACCAGTTAATTGTAAAATCCTGAATCCATTCAGTGCACTTCCTATTAACAGCTAGAATTAAGGAGTTATGTGTGTTTCTCAAGAAACATAGCAGACCTCTCTAGTAGATAACATCTTGCTCCCCTATCAAGGTTATTTATTTTGGCTATATGACAGTCTTCTCCTGAGTTTGCCATTAGACTGATGGACAGACTGCTTCTGAAGTCACAGCTTTCACTGGCTCTAACACATTGACACGTCACATTAGAGACTGACATTGATAAACTACAACAGAGTTACCCAGATCCTTTGAGCACAAACATGCACCTCACTCCTATGGATAGATCCAAAATCTCAAGCTTTGCAGGAGTAAAATTTCTTTTAAACATAGGACGAAAAGGGAACTGTAACAAAGGTGAAGCAAAGAGCAGCCAACTCAGACTGCCTACTAGCCACCAACCTTCTTTCCTTTTTTGGCTCTGTTTCAAGCCCTAGATTGGTAAAGGAAGTGCTAAGAGACTCTCTGTGTGCGTTGCAACAGTGATGCTGCTATGACACATCGAGGGCTCAGAGAGGGGCAAAGGAAGCCTTGCCAGCTGGGAACTCTCCCCAGTTAACCAAATATAAAGAAAACAGACCATAGATATGGTGGTACTCTTGGATCAGTGCACTCCACAGAGAGATGCTAGGACAGCATATTGGAGCATGCTGGTAGAGGGGAAATAAAAAGGAAAGGAAAAGTGGGAGGAGGTCTCTTACAGGCTCCCACTCCACCACATACAATAAAAGCCATCCTGATGTGGTGCAGGTATCGAAGAAATATTCCCTTTGGACGTGGAAGAATGCCCTGAGCCCAGCTTAGCCTTTTGTAAACGCAAGTGCTCTGCTCACTACTTCCAGGAAAATGGAGCCATAGATTGCATCTAACATTATTATGGTGCAACATACTTAGCCTGCATGGCGTCTCGGGTGAGAATGAAAGGTTTCATTGCAGTCCTGGGATGCTGAGAAGTCTGAGGAGGTGCTGAAGCCTTGAGATGGGAAACAAAAAGCAAACAGAAGATTTACCTTCAGAATAACCTCCCCTGCATCCCCCTCCATGTCCTCAAGTGCAGAGCATGAGAAGAGCGCCACCTCTGCAGTCAGAGAAACATACTGAGGGTACGTCTACACTGCACCTGGGAGGTGTGATTCCCAGTGAGGAGAGAGACTTGTGCTAGCTCTGTTTGAGAGAGTGTGCTAAAAACAGCAGGATGGATGTTGTAGCACAGGCAGCGGCTCAGGCTTCCTGCCTGAATCCAAGATCGCCTGATCCCCTGGGTCGAAGTTCAGATGGCTAGCCTGAGCCACCATCTGTCCCACAATGACCACACTGCTGTTTTTAGCATACTTGCTTGAGCAGCCCAAGTGCACTTATCTACTGGTGCTGGGAATCACGTGCCAGCTGCAGTGTAGACATACCATGAGTCTGACAAGTTCCGGCCTTAACCCATGCTACGCCATAAACTTCCTAGGTGAGCTTCAGCATGTGACATCACTTCCCTGTGACTCAGGCACTCCCGTCCTGGGTGAAAGCAAGAAGCTGATAAAACATGAGGCAGCTTCAGTTGAGCTAGACTAACCTGGAGGAAAGAAACAAGAACAGTTATTGCTCCCAGAGACCAAACATGGCACATCTGCCACTCAGTAAATCCTATCACGAGCAGTAATTCTACCACCTCAGAGCACTGCAGATGAGCAGAGCACTGTCACTCCAGCTGACAGTGCTACAGGGACAGGTCATTGAAGTGCACAAAACAAGTTTATGTCCCAAATAGAATATTGTATGCAATATCCATTTAATGTGTTTCTAATTCTAACCAGTAGACATCTTAAATGAACAGCACAAAGCTTGAACTCTTGAAAACAGCATCAGTCTGTATGATACAGATGTTGCATTTGCTGAAGGGGCTTTTACTGTTTAACAGGGTCACTCCTTTCAGATGGTACTTGGACATTCCGAAAGCCAAGACTGCATGCTTAAAAGATCACTGGATTATTATTTTAACTGTGGCAGATTTATTATTTTAAGAGTGAGGGACTGACAGTCTGGCATAGTGTAGAGAAACAGGCAAACCTGCTCCAGTAGTCTTTAATGTACCTCTAGTCTGATGTGCAACACTCTGCTGTTTCAAGCCTTGACTGCCCACAACTAGAAAAGGTCATGCCAAATTTGGTCCTGGTTTGTTAATAGAGACAAATATATAAACAGAGACTCCTCCATTCATTTTACTGGTGATCTATGTAGGATTTTAACCCATGACTTCACATATGAAAGTACACTAAGCTCTGCCATTGAAACCATCTGATAATCTTTCATTTTGTTTCAGGCTCACCAATGTCCATCATCAACCTACACAAAACCTACAAGCCCCACACCCCACGACATATCCCAAATCTCATACCTGTTTTAGTGCATTCCTTCCTCTCAAAATCACCATTTCCTGGTCAATGCTCTCTATTTCCTCCAGGCTTGTTGTGATCCACTTCTGGATTTGCAGAATGTAGAATTCCCGTATCTGTTCCTCCTCTGCCTGGCCACTCTCCACAAAAGCTTTCATGGAGGCCAACTTGTTCTCCACCTCCTTCTTCTGCTTATATCTGCCTCAGGGAGGGAGAGATAGGACCATTTAAGGAGCCTCTTTCAAACAACTTTTTAACAGATGCTATTCTGACACAGCTGACAGTACAGCAAAGAGAGTTCAGGATGTCACAGGGTGGATCACACCTTGTTAAAATTACCTTTTGGAACAAGTAGCTCTGAAGTTCAGAATTAGAACACATCCCAACAGAACTACAGTGGCTTACAGGGAAAAGTAAAGCAATATATTTCAATACAAGTCAGCACCTTATGGCCAGCCCACTCTCTGGAGACCATCAGCAAAGTGCCCCACAAACTACAGTTTGAGAACCCTAACATGGAGTACAAGGACACTCTTCCCATACTAATCAGTACTAATCAGCATCCAGCAGGTGGCTTTATCTTCTTGACTAAAGGCCTTCCCTTTCCCCTGTAAGGCTACTGAGAATATATAAACAGTCACATGCATATAGCACAATACAAGAGGGAAATCTGCTACAGTCTCCCTTTCCTCTCCCCTTCACTTTGCCTGGTTATGATCCTTCTTTGATGTGTCAAATCAAGTTTAGATTATATGATCTTTGGAGCAAGCATGGGATCTTCACCTGTCTTTGTGAGGTGCCCAATACAATTTTTGGAACTCAAAAAAAATATATATATACACAAAAGGGCAGTTTTTGATGGCTCATTTCTGCAGTGTGGGTAAGAACAGACCTTAGCTGCAGGTATATCTTATTTAACAGCAAAGTGGAGATATTTCAAACAAGAGGCTGGCTGAGATGCCAGAAAGCCTGCTGACCATTAACGAAAACCAGAGATACAATTTTAAAGTGGGTACAGTGCCATCTTAAGGAAACTAGCTCTTTAAAGAGAAAAGTCATGCTGACAGGATGTGTGAATAACTGCAAATAAGGGAGTACTTAACACCCAGGAGCTTCTCCAACAATACAATAGCCACTATGGGTACCTGGTGGAAAAACCAAATAGAAAAAAACACCCATGGTGCACAAAATATTCCAGCAAAGGTCATTTTGGTTTTTCTCAAGTAAATGTTATTATGGTAGAAGCTGTGCTAAAGCCACCTATGCATAGAATAGATATTGCTTCTGCCCATGCACTGAGTTTCCCACACACAATACAACCAATACTCCTAATGGAGAGATTACCTGAAGAAAAGGGGCACTCAAACTTCATGGCCTAAAATCTTTAGTGCCCCTGCTGAGAGACCACCAACATGAGAGCTAATTAAACCCTTCTTAGGAAATAAAGATATCAGAGGGGATCCTATAGGATGCAGTAATTCCTGGCTAGACAGAGATCTGGGCTTCAAAGTCTGAATCCTTGCGTTCAAAGTGCAAAAGGACACCTGAACCAGAAAACAGGGAGCTGATTTATTACTTTATGGGATTATTATTTAAATCAAATATGCTTCTACGGCTAGCCCCTTATGCCCAGTTTCAGTGATTAACAAACTCAGCTAGGGAATCGTTTCTGGGGTCCTCAGAATAAAACATTAAGAACCAAGGAGAGAGAAACTAAGGGGGTTGGAAGAGCAGATCATTCAGGAGAACCTCAGTATTGAATTTACTAAGAGAGACTGGAGAAGCATAATGTTAAGCAACAGAAGGACCAGAACTCCAACTTCCCTCCTGGAGCAGTCCAAGGGAAGTGACCCCATCCAAGCGACCTTTATACTTTGAAGTAGGACAATCCTCTTCAAATAAGTTACTCCAAGGACACCACACGTTTTATTACTATTCTCCAGACTCTAGAATTCTACCACATTCCTTCCAGTTACAGTTGAGGGCCTCCATGCACTTGGGGTGATGGAGGGTGAGGGGGAAGAGGAGGCAGGAACATGCAAGTCTGGAATATAAGGAAGAGGTGCCATTCACCTGAACTGAGGTGTACTGGTGAATCCACATAAGAAAATCTTGCCCAGTCTGTGTGAACTATGCTTGTCTTTATCAAAGTCAACGTGATTCCTCACTGCTGACATCAAGCCAACTTCCCAGATCAGACTGCAGCTTACCCTTGAACAGAATCTACAGAGAAGACGTTGCCTCTCCCCCCACCCCCCATATACATATTGTTGCCAACAATCTTGGTCTCATAGTAAGAAGTGACCTTATATGTACATTATATCTTATTATACAATTTGAAAAATAGGTATTGTTTAAATTGTTGCATTAAAGCTTATGCTGAAGAAGAGGCAGCAGTACTGAGGACTTTGATAAGTGTATGGTGTTTTTCCCTCTCACAGTAAAAAGGCTTTGGAGATAAAATAGTATCATTTCACTGATCCAGTTACCATCCCAAATCCATTTATCTTAGAATATGAACTCTTTGGGGCTGGGACCATGTGTTTGTATGCAGCTCGGTGGGTCAGTAAGTTTGGCCACGCCTGAAATAGAGGCTCTGGTAATATTTCTTTTCCTCTCATTTACAACTTTAGGCTCCAATCTGGTAAATACTGCACAAATGGTTCCTCTCTGTGCAAGATGGGGTCTTAGTTACTTGAGTGATTACAACTACTGAATAGAAGTTGTAATCAACATGCCTATTAATGAATGCTATAGTAAATCAAGGGCTCTCCTGCCCAGGGAGAACTTTATAGCATTAAAAGATACCTATGGTGAATATCTTGAAAACTAGAATGCATGTTATTTAATAAATGGATGATGAAAAACTGTTTTTTCACTTTAATTACAATTCAAGCTATTCTCTTTACCATTTTATATTCTTCATTTCTATAATACACTGTACATTTTGTACTATGAAATATTCTACTTTTCCACCCCCTAATTTTGTATCTACAACTGCTTTAAGGTGGGGGGAGGGGAAAGGAAGACCTACCTTTCAATTTTTGCTTGTCTACTAGATGCCATGGCCACCAGACTGGACTGTCTGCCAGCTGGGCCAGCCCCAGAAGTACTCTCTGTAGGCTCATTTTCATTAGGACTCTCTGGCGTTGGTGGAAGGTGGAACTTGCCAATCTGGTAATTCTTGCAGAGCTTCAGGAAGTCCATGAAGTGGGCACGAGCACTCTGCACATGATCCAACCGCTTGCTAAGATTGACCTGTTTCATGGTGAGGGCTCCCAACAAAGCAGGTAACAGCAGATACTTCAGGTCAGCAGATGCAATCTCCTCCAGGTCTTCGTTTTGGCTGAAAGAGAAATAAGATCTTCTTGTACCTCTGCCCTATTGGGTTCACGCCTATGGCATGTATAGGACGAGCTGTAATCTCCACATCTCTGCCATGGGAGGAGGACCACAAGGAAGGGATGGAAGGAACACATTTCCTCAGCTGAAGACAGCTCCTGGAGTGCAAGCTCTGAAGTCTTGTCTAAACTAGGATAAAAGATGGGTTTTTAAAATGTGTTAGCTAATATTTTATAATCACCATAGCTTTTATCTTAGCCTAGACAAGGCCCCAGATAGAGCAGTAATACTCACAACATACAATGCTCTTTAGCAATTGGTTTAGGTCTTTCTGCATCACCATATTCTATGGATTGTTATGCACTCCTAAAATAGTTGTAGACCAGCCCATTAATTAATGGGGGCCAGTTTTAATTCTCTAACTTGATCTCTTGCTAACAGGACCAGCAAGAAAATAGATGCAGGATGCTTAGCACTTAGGTGATGGAGCACTTCATGTCACTATGAAGCAATCCCTCTGACAGACCAAGTTGCAGAACTGATGGGCTATGAAAGCCAATGCCCCTCATCTGCAAGGTGGTGGCGACATTCCAGGGTAGTTTCTCCATGGGGGGTGGGAGGGGTCAGGCTCTGAAAAATAAAATAGTATAAAACTAATATGTAGCTTTTTGCTTCTTTATCAAGAATGTTGTCCATGTTTTTTTTAAATATTGCACTTTATGAAGTCGAGCAAATATACACATCTTATCATTTTGCACAAAGCCAAATCTGTTCTGACATGCTTTGAAATGCTTCGTCATCTTCTGTAAAACTTAACCACTAAACTGCCATAGAAGTGGCAGCAGGAGTTCTCTCTCACCTACCACAAACAGTATATCTGGGATTTTCATTCATACCCGCTGCTTGGAAACTATATTTACTGGATAAGCAGGATTCAGTGATCTGAACATTGGGAGTCCCAGATCCTAACCAAAGCTCTGCTACTAACTCTCCATAATCTTGCCTCTATTAGGGATATTTTGCAAACCCTTCCCACTGCTAGTGGCACCAGTTCAGGTTCCTACCCCAGCCAGAGTCCCGGTGTAAGGGAGCTGCTTCCTATCGGGGACATTTTAAGATCTGGGAAGGGTTCAGTGATGTGGGGCTTCAAACACCCGCGGCCTGTCTAAACCTGCGCTCCCAGGACAGACAGCAGGCTCCGAGACTGACCGCCCGGCCCACCCAAGCGATATGCAGCAGGCTCGTCCACCGAGTGCGCGGACCGAGGTAGCCCGACTGGTTGGTCGGGTCCGCAGAGCCCGGGGCCGGGGCCCAGCTGCCCGGGGGAAGGGGCCGCAGAGCCGGGAAAAGGGGGGAGGGGCGGGGCCGGCTGCCCGGGGGAAGGGGCCGCAGAGCCGGGGAAGGGGGGCGGGGCCCGAAGCCTCCACCCCCCGAAGGGGCAGCTCGGCCGCGCACCTGAAGAGGTCGAGCTGCGCTACGCCGCGGGCTGCCTGCTGCAGGAGGTCGAGCCCCCGCCGGACCTTGTCCTGGAGCGCCGGGGCCCCCGAGGAGGGCTCGGTACTGGCGTCCACCTCCTCCAAGAGCCGCCAGCCCGATTCCAGCAGTTCGGGGAGACGCGGTGGCGTCTCTGCTGCCCGCGCCGCCATCTTAGGAAGGTGCGCGCGGCCGATGCGCAACTCCTTCCGGGGCCGGGAACGGCGAAGGCGCGCCCGGCCGCCATATTAGTAGAGGCAGCCCTCAACTCACGCGCCCGTTCGCCATCTTAGTTGACGAAAGGAAGCGAGTTGCGCGGAGGGTTCGGGGCTTGAGGCAGCTCCCGGAGAGTCTCCTCGTGGGCGGGAGGCCCAGGCAGCCCCGGTTGATGTGCCTGGGCTGTCGCGCCTCTGGCACCGACAGTGGCCTAGCACCGCGCAAAGGCCGAAAGGCGCCTGCTCAGCCTGGGTTCCCAGCTGTTGCAGGCGCGGGTGCCTCGGCGGAAAGCGGGAGTCACACCCAGCGTGGCAGGACGCCTGGGTTCCATGGCCAGCTGTGCCCGGGCTGGCGGGTGCCACAGGCATGTCCATTCTCCTCGCTGTGCCTTAGTCTGGGTAGTTGTAAAATGAGGACAACACTCACACGTCTCTGTATGTGTGTGAACTCGTTAATGGCTGGTGCACTTGGAGGCCGGGGCACCGCCTGCTATAGAGACAGGTACAGGATTGTCTGTAAAAGTGAACGTGGTGCTGGCCAAAGGTGCTGAGCCCACTGTAGCAGCACACACTGACATTGGATTTACCAGACTCGTCACTAATGCCCCTCCATGGACTGCAGCAAATACCTAAACCAACCCTGTCAATTCATAGGAAACACGTGTGTCAGCCGTGATCAACTCCACTAGAATGTATTACTGTTAATTGTATAGTGGTTGAGCAAACTCTGCCTGACTCTTCCTGGAGGCTTTGTAGAACTGTAAACATGTACGTTACCTTTCCTTACCTATAAATTCCTTATAGGAGCAGCAGCAAAAAGAAGACTGTCCTTCCTTAACTTAGTTTTTATTAAAACTCCCTGACCATCTTCACATTAGAAAAATTTGACATGCTAATGACTTTGGATCGCTACCATATGCCTGTAACTCCTCTCATATTGGCACATGACATCGCTTTCCACAATCCACAGACTATCTTTAGAAAAGAAATGATCAATAAAATGAGGTTAGTCAAAAATGCACTAAAAGCTAAAAGTGAAATAAAATCCTTAGAGGTGGCTGGGATGCTATTAAGAAAAATCAATAATGGAATCTCAGAAGAGATGTATACTGCTGGATAAAAAAGGAACCAGGAAGCATGGAGGAAATCAGTATAGCTAAAAGGCCAAAGTTTGAGAGGCTATTTAACCAAACAGAAATCCTTCAAAATCTGTAAGTCTGTCCCTCATGAGCCCAAGAAACAGAAGCATAAATTATTGCAGGCAATAAGCAGTAGAGAAGTTAGAAGAGTCAAAATGGAGTTTGAAGAACAAATAGCTAAAGAATCTAATTTGTTTTAATCAGGGCCGCCCAGAGGATTCCGGGGGCCCGGGGTCTTCGGCGGGGGGGGCCCTTCCGTTCCGGGACCCGCCGCCGAAGTGCCCTGAAGACCCGCGGCGGGCCCCCCCCGCCGCCGAAGTGCAGCTCGGTCTTCGGCGGTAATTGGCGGGGCCCGCCGCGGGTCTTTGGGGCACTTCGGCGGCGGGTACCGGAAGGGAAGGGCCCCCCGCCGCCGAATTACCGCCGAAGACCGAGCTGAACTTCGGCGGCGGGTCCTGCTCCGTCTTCGGCGGTAATTCGCCAGCGAGGGGGCCTTCCGCCCCGGAGCGGAAGGACCCCCCGCCGGCGAAGACCGGGAGCGAAGAAGCTCCTGCGCCCGGCCCCGCAAGACTTTTCTGGGGCCCGCGGAGCGAGTGAGGGACCCCGCTCCAGGGGCCCCGAAAAACTCTCGTGGGGGCCCCTTTCGCCCCCCCCTCTGGGCGGCCCTGGTTTTAATACCTTATATCAGAAGCAGGAAGCCTGAGGCTATGTCTATGCTACAATCTTAAATTGACGTATGTTAGGTCGACTTATAGCCACTGCATTAATTACTGCAGTGGCTGATGTCCACACTACCCTCCTTCTGTCAGTGGAACACATCCTCACCAGGAGCGCTTCCATCGACTGAAGAGGGGCAGTGTGGGAAACTGAGACCCAGAACTCTCAGCTCTGCACAGCTCCCCACTGGGAGCCCAGCTGCTCCCTGAGGCTTCTCATCTCCCTGTTCCCATCCGAGAGCAGTGGGCTGTGATTTTTCCTCCAAGGACAATGATCAGTATGTTGCCACCAGTTACAAGTGACCACACAGCTTTCTCAGCAGTACCTTTATTCTTAAGGTTAAAAGCATTACAGAAAAAAATGTATAAAAACAACAAAACAAGTTTAACCACACACTAAACATACCAGGATTCACCCATCAGTTATGGGTAGAGCCCTGCGCGGATACCAAATGTATATCCGCGGATGCAGGTATAAAGTGGATATCCAAGGAGTTGCAGGGCTCTACCGAGAACAGCAGCGGCAAAAGCAGCCGCACGTCTGGCCACCACTCACAGGAGCCAGCACCTCACACGGGCAGCTCCTCCGGCATGGCTGTACCATCCCTGCCCACTGGGGCAGGCACCTGGCTCAGTGGCAGCTCTCCCTGGTCATGCTAGACTGGGAGCATGCAAGTCACTGAGTTTGGTGCCCACTCCCATGGGCAAGGCTATGGGCAATACAGCCACACCGGAGGAGCTGCCCGCACGGGGCGCTGGCTCCTGCAAGCGGTGGCTGGACATGCGGCTGCTTTTGCCGCTGCCGTTCCTGGTAGAGCCTTGCAGCTCCTCAGGTATCCACACCTGCAAATATAAATTTGGTATCCACACAGGGCTCTACTTACGGTGCCAAAGCCTTTCCAAGCCTTCAGCAGGAGTGGAACTCCCTTAGACAAAAATTCTGCTGGATCAGAAAGAAAATCCTGTGTCAGCTTAATTCAGCCTTTTTATACCAAAAGCTCCCACCCCCCATTTTTGTCTTCATATATTTAATACAGAGGTCCCCAAAGATACTGCATGGGGTTGCAATTGTCTCCTTGAGTTGAGGCTATATGGTCTCAGAGAGGGTTACTGTGCTCTTGAAAAAAAGATTATGAAGCCAGGGTAATTTAGTGAATGGTTTGTTACTTGTCTAATTATACTCTGTAGTGCAAGAAAGCAGTGAACCAAGTAAATACATGGAAATCCCCCAAGGGTTGTTTAGGGTCAGAGAGGCTGTTTGTTCCCCTTCTTTTTTTGTTTTCAGTGTTGGTTTTGGTTGATACACCTGGCCCAGGAAGGAAGGGTCTTAGTTTCCTAGTAGTCCCTTTGAGGTGAAAGAACCTATCCCTTTTCTTTTTTCTTTTCTTTTCTCTGCAATAGCAGAGACAAATATTCAAGGTCCTGGAAATCCCCAGTGATCCACTTCAGTGAACTGGAAGGTAATATATAAATCAACAGTGCAGCCTCACCTGCAATACTGTGTATGGTACTAGTCACTCCATCTCAAAAAGGATATTGCAGAACTGGAGGCAGGGGTCAGAGAAGAGCAATGAGTACAATCAAAGATATGGAAAAACTCATGAGAGGAATAATAGAAAAGACTAGGATTATTTACTTTATAAAGGAGACAAATAAGAAGGTATATGATAGAAGTATCAATGTTATAGGACAGGTAGATCGAGGGCTTCCATTTGCCTTGTTTTATAATCTAAGAATAAGACAGTGAAATTAAAAAGTAGGAAATTCAAAACTGTTAAAAGGATATACTTGTTCACGCATGATGTGTTTAAGCTGTAGCGCTCATTGCCAGTGGACGATATGGAGGCTAAAATCTTAACAAGATTCCAATAGGGATTGGGAATGTATACTTCACCTTATGGGTTATTGCCATAGTTTTAACATTTTGGTGGGTATTTTTTAAAATAAATTGTACCTTTGTATAGGTCTGGAGCAGCATTTCTAAACCTTGACCATTATCAAAGAATATTTTTTCCTCAGGAATATACCATTTGCCTGTGTACAGGGCAAAGTCTCATCCTCTGTAAATTAACCGTGAATTTCAAGAAGTTTCCATGGGCAAAATTCTGAAAGAAGCGTGTTCCTGCCAGCCTGGTCATGACTCCCGCTCTCACGGTCCCACAGAGTGCTCTGGGCATTTCACTGTTAGTCAGGAAGCCTGTTTGTTTGATGTTAGTGCCTTATATGGGGGCTGTGTATTTGCCCCAAGCTTTTGGCGGGCACATGAAAATGATCTATTGTGGACAATTTTATTTACAAGCTTTGCTATGCATCTTCCCTTGTTAGCAAAATGGGCAAAGTAGCAGGGCACCCATCTTAAACCAATGTTACTTTTAATGCAGAGAAAACCTAGCTTTCCTAAAGCTAATTGTCTTACCTTTTCCCATGATTTTTGCTCCAATTTCCTTCGCACAGCTCTCTGAAGATGTATTTGTTATACTATTGTTAGTCTCACTTTTCCCCATTAACCTTACCATGAAGAAATTACAGTGAAAATGAAAATCTGGATGCTGCACCAATAGTCCTATTGTGTGCCGGGAGAAGAGCAGGGAATCCTTTCCAATAAAAGCTTTATAAAACTGAAATATCACATATTGGCTGTACTAGAAGCACATGCTGGACACAGACACACGGTCCATTGATATGCTTTGCCTGTTGCACTTCATCCAATGGAGCTAATTCCTTGCAAGACTGAAAGAGCAGGAGATGCCTGACCGAACTGCTGCTGCTCATTGATTTGGTGGGAAAAGCCAACCAAGACCACAGTAGCCTTTGTGATTGGTCTCTCAGTGAGGTGCAACACCCCCACATACTGTGTGTCTCATCCCAGGGATTAAAGTAACTCTTGGTGAGGTGTGGGTTCAGGTTTTGGCTTCTCCCCTCCCTTGAAGAAGCCAGAAGCACCTATTGCAAGATCACCAGTAATACCTTGATGCTGCTGTATTAGAGCTAGTGCTGCTGCAGGTTTTTTTAAAGAGATTTTTGCTGTACTGGATTATTAATAATAATAAGTAGCTCATGATCTAAATCAGACACAGACAATCCAGTACAGACATGGATTCAGCCCTGGAAAGGTGTAGATTTTCTTAAAAGTAATATTTTGTTTGAAATTTCTGTAGCCTGTCATCCAAATGGATCCCAGACCTCTTTACTAATGAATTATACGCTCTCTATTTAATCATTTTACCCACTGCATAAATGCAGCCATCTCTAGAGTGGGACATCACACAGCAGACTAGTAGAAGAAGAGAAGGAGAATCCTATATCCAACTGAAGTGGAGGGGTGGGAGGGGTTAAGGAGACAGAATGCAATGTGGCATTACAACCAGTTTCTCTCATCAGAAAGAGAGCACCTCTAGCTGTACAGCACATCAGTTAGTTAAGAGGGGAGAGTACCTCCCATTGAACCACCCACTGTTACTTCTAGAAATGGGATTTCAACAATGTAATCCTCTTCTAGGACATGCAGCGCTCCAGGTGATAGCAACAGAAGGACTTGTAGGGTAGACTGGCTCCTCCAGCATTTTAACCATTGTGTCACCTAGACTTGCTCTGAGCTGGTTTAGACAGCACAGTGATTAGAACAGCAGGAGCTGGCCTGCAACTACACTCTCACTGGTGAGGCTAACTGCTGGCAGCACCAGTGGGAAATGTTAGGGAAAAAATCTAGTGTAAACACAGGCTCTTCCTTCCCAAACTGCTAGGCTAGGTGCCCACGATACATTAGCAGAATCCGAGAGATCTACACATGGTAGTTGGCCCCAAGCCTCACAGAGAGCGGGACTAGTATGATCCAATTTCCCGTCAATAAGGTGTGGGCTAGGCCCTGATCAGCACAGACCCAGTCTCTTGCCAGTTTTATTTTTCTACCACAACCCCATGCTGGAGCTAGGAGCATCATGCTGCTGAAGGTGCCAATTTTCAGAGGACATCAAACCAAACCCCTGATTACTCAGAGTGTTTTCTGAGACATCATCATATGGAACCCAGGTTCCTAGCCAAATTCCAATGGGCATGAATTCTAGCTCTCTAAATGCCTCCTACATTTTCAGTTAGAATTCTTTATCCACTTCACTTCCTGTCCTAAACACCTGTGTACTGATGCTGTTAAATGGCTACCATGCTCCACAGATGGCTGTTTTTCAGCAATTAGGTCAGTGATCCTTGCATATCCTAAGCCTACCCCACAGGAGGGTTGGGTGAGGCTAAAGTAAATAAATCCTCACATCCCCTGGCATAGGGGGAGAGAATACAGGACCCTAATATGGGGGTGCACACAGAGCACCAGGGATGAGGGAGAGGATGGTGGGGAGTTGCAGGGAGCCCTTGAAATAGAGAGGGATGGGACAGTGGCCCACAGGGAGTTTATTGGATAGAATAAGATGAGCCCATGGTGTGAACTCAGCCGATAGAAGTGATTAATTGTGAAGCAACTCCCACCAGCCTGTACAAAAACAGACTTACTTCAAACTGGCTGCAGTGGAGCCTCAGCAGGATAACAGCTGGAAGAAACAGCAAGCAGGAGTCAACTTCTTGTAGAACATCCACCAATCATTTGTTTGTCTCCCTTTGGCTTGGGGTGGGGAGATGGAGGCAGGGAGCTGCTCTTTCCTTTCTTATAGGGTCATTTGTTTTGCTGTCTTAAACAGCTCCTCTAGCTTATTAGAGTTCTGAGTACTAAGGTTAGCTCAGTAATGAGGACCCTTGTCATTTTATTGTCCTAGATCAGCTAAACCAGAGAGGCATATGTTTGGTATTAACAAGAGTCATGCCCTTAATTTCTTCCACCTGGACAGGCAGAACTCTTTTCTTTCCCCCTTCCCCCAATGAGGAAGCCTCAGCTGTTCTCAATTTAGCAGGATTTCCAGGCTTGTGAAACAACTCTCCCCACCCCCAAACGTATGTGTGTTTGCATGGTAGGAGCAAACCTGCCCCTGTCAGTGAATCCAGGGACCCTCCAGAAGGTGTTTATGGAGTGGATGTCGCTATGGGCAAGTCTTGTTTAAAAATTAGCACAGAGTCTGAACAAAGCAGCATGACAGAACCTGCCCTAAAGAAGCAATTGTTGGCACGTAGCAACTGAGTTATTTTGCAGTTGGATATTAGGAAAAACTATTTCACTAGGAGGATGGTGAAGCACTGGAATGGGTTACCTAGGGAGGTGGAGAGATTTTTGAGGCCCGGCTTGACAAAGCCCTGGCTGGGATGATTTAGTTGGGGTTGGTCCTGCTTTGAGCAGGGGGTTGGACTGGATGACCTCCTGAGGTCTCTTCCAACTCTAAATCTATGATTCTCTAAGGACAACAACAATGTATGGGGGAGTTGAAGGAAGCTAGATGCTCCACACGCTGCAGAGCTGAAGCTTCGGGAGGAGGGTAAGGGACCCTGCTCCATAAACAGGGAAGAAGATGACGGCCACTTCCATCTTTCCTATCGATGGCCTTGCTTTGTCTGCTAACTGGAATTTGCCAGCTCCTTCAAGAATAAACCCCTTGCCCAGACCTAAAGGAAATCCTATGAAGTGCCTGTTCTCTTATCAGGCTCAACAACTGCTCACCAGATCTGATGCTCCCTCTTTGAAGTGGTGCTCTCTGGCTAATTGCAAACATGCTGATGGTCAAGCATAGCTCCCCACCCCTTTGCATTGTGTGTGAGCAGTTTCAGTGTCGATTATCTGGGGTGGGGTTAAAAAGGCCTAGAGGAGCATTATCAACATTAGCCAAATGGATCCTAGATTGAGATGAAAGGAAATAATTGGAAACTGAGACAATGCCCCTGCCCCCACCCCGTCTTGTCTAGAGTGAGCAAGCAGGTCCACCCAGCAGTGTGGGCAGGCTCTTACCTGTGCTGTTGAATTGTCAGGAGCCCAGGCCCTTCCCCTATTGTGAGCTATGGCTCCTGTTTTCACCTGCCACCCTCCTAGGTCTAAAATGAGTTAGATTTTCAGTGACAAGGTGGGTGAGGTAATATCTAGGGTGACCAGACATCCCATTATTAAAGGGACAGTCCTGTTCTTTGGGACTTTTTCTTATATAGGTGCCTATTATCCTCCACTCCCTGTCCCATTTTTTCACAGTTGCTATCTGGTAACCCTATATCTTTTATTGGACCAACTTGTGTTGGTGAGAGATGTAGCTTTCAAGCTACATCTAGCTCTTCTTTAGGATTCATTAGATTTACAGAGCCACTTACAGCAGGGGTGGCCAAAGTATGGGCTCTAGGCTGGATATGGCCTGTATCTGCCTTTATATTCAACATAGGCACAGCCAGTTATGACTACTGGTATGAGGATGCAGCCTAGCTGCTTGGATAGTGACTGAGTATTGTCTAGTGGGACATGTCTTTGCAGGCTGCCCCTTCATATTAAATAATGAACATAGTATGCAGAAGCAAAAATGGTTCTCCTGCACATATATGTAATCATTCACCAAGCTCTTGCTCACACTATGATAAGCCTCCAGCTGCAGAAGTAAACAAATAGAAGCTACAATCTGCTCCATTTCATGCAAATTAGGGGCTGCTTAAAGATTTCTGGTAAAAAGATCATTCCACCCCAACACACACAACCTACCTTCTCTAGCTCTGTGGGACTACCATCAGTGGGGGGATGAGGGCCAGGGATCCACTACTACCCAGATCATTTATCTATTCCCCTATTGGGGAAGAGAGGTTACACACAGCCCTGAGGCTGCAGTGGCAGCTGACTAGCTGCCTTTGGTTGGAAAAGGAGGTCTCCCCTGCCTCTCAGGGGAGCTATGGGATATTGTGATACAGGGCTCCCTCAACCTTTCTTGCCAAAACTGTTCCACTATGCTAAATAATAAGAGTCATTGGAGCTGGGGGACTGGACACTGGGTCTGTCCCCCACCCCCACTCCCCTCTCAGCTTCAGCCCATGACACCTACTTATATCCCCTTGTACCACCCTAAATAAGTCCTTAAAGTGTTTGCACCCTTCATTCCATTACACATGTATCGTGTTCCCCTCACATAGAGTTTTAAGCTTTTCAATCGCTGCTCATTTATCAGTCCCTGCAACCCCCAATTATTATTGTTGCTCTACTTGGAGCTTTTGCCAATATGTTTGGGGCTGAGAGGCCCAGAACTGAATGATGCCTCCCAGGTACAACCTCACCAGTGCCAGATAGAGTGGGACTATCCTCTAACCACTCCAGAAATGATGCCTTTCCAGATTTAGCACAAAACAGTCTGTTTTTTCTCAAACCACTGGAGATTCACATCTAGTGTACTATCACCTTCTGTGATTTCCTACTCACATTTCTGGCATCACTAAATCATTTTGCCATGCTCAGTGGGATTCATAGCTCCTCCTACTTCCATAATATTTAGTATCCACAGAGTTCATTAACACTATTAACCTGCATTTCCAGCTCATGGTATGCCTGGCATGGCGATGTCTTCTGCTGGTTGGATCTGGTAGTTATTCAGCAATTAAGTGGTTATGGTGGAGGCATTTACGTTACTAATTAAGCACCAACATTAACTCACTGGAATAAAGGAGGGTAGGTCTGGCTATACTTGCTGGTTGCAGGCACAAAAAGTCCAGCACCTCAGTCACCGTGGGAAGCCCTCTATAACCAACAGGGCTGGAAGCTCCCTTCTCTCTGTGAATAAAATTTTGTGAGAACAAACACGCCACAAGCATGAGCTCCAGATTTGAGCTTTTGTTTAAAAATAGAAAATTAACTTTCTAACCTTCACAGCTGTGAAGAAAACTATCTACATAAGGCCTAAGAGTAGCTGATGCAGAGATATCTGGCTGAGGCTGCAGATCGTCTGACACAATAGTCATTAAGCTGAACTCTAATTATATGCATTTCATTGTAAACAGTTAGCTATTTCACCTCTGATCATTTTAATTTCTAGCACATCTGCTTATCTCAAACTACCTCCAGATCTCTGCTGAGAACTGGTGAGATGCAGCTTTTCATTTTCAATACAAAACCTGCAGCATATTAACATTTAGAGGCTGAGTACAGTAAAGAGTTAGAACAGATTTCATGACACAAGAGAGTGAAGCAAAAGAATTATTCATTTCCTTATTTAATTCAATTAAACCCACAATTTTTTTTAAATAAATGTATCAGCAGCTGCCACAGAATCCCCAGGGCCACAAGAGCTTTGCCCTAGAATTTTGATCAAGTTTACAAGCCTGCCCCACCCTACAGATGTCCTGAGCATATTGCCTTTTAGAAAAAAAGAAAAATCCTTCCCCTTACACTCAGAGGAAGAGGAATCTGTGAAAGCTGCAGCTGGTGTCTCTCTGCTTTCATCTTGGCTTTGATGTGTATTCTGAGAGAACTGAGGCTGTTGGGGCCAGCACTAGCTGCAGTGTGACCCACAGACAAACAGGGGGAGGAGAGAAAGTCAGTCCATTTGAAAGTTACTCTCACTTTTGACCTCTCCTCCAGTTGCCAGCTCTCACAGAGGTCAGTTTGACCCATGATTTATAAAGATCAGAAACAACTCAGGGATCATTTCCCCAGACTCAAGCTCTCTGCTACTAGGAATAAATCCCAGAAGAGTGGGTACTTTGCTGGGAGATTAGATCTGCAGTAACCCAGAAAAATGTTCCAAAGCTTGTTATGTGCATATAGGGAAACCTGTGTCTGGCCACAACAGCCAAATCAGTATGTTATCAGTACCGGAGGAGATACAGGAGAAAGGGAAAAAAGCATCTTCAAATGAAAATAAACATCCTTTCCCTTTAAACTATGAAGCCACCTCTGCAATTTCATCTCCTGAAAGGATGCGGAATGTCTGCTTTGCACTCCCTTTACCAGGCAAAGAGGGGAGACAGCATTGCCTCATCCCTTTTGTGGCCAGCTGAGTTCTGGGGGGTACAGAGTGGGGAGCCTTCCTGGGTAACGCATGAGGCTTAGGGCCATCATTGGCAGAGACACGCACACATTTATTTAAAAGGCACCAAATAAATAAGCTGAAATCAAAAAATTCAGTTTCATCTCCAAATCCTACAAAGGGGCCCTGGAGCCAATGTACTCAGCACTCGCTGTCAGCACTCCTGAGTGAGCCTGGTTCAGAGACAGGGGCAGGCAGACAGGCTGCCACCCTGGGTGTGGAGGAGCAAAAGAGGAGGGGAGAAAAGGATGTGAGAATGAGAATGTGCCACCCAATTTACTGGCTTCTCCACCTCACAAGGTGTGAGCTCGGGGGCAGGAGCATCAGGCCTGGTCCTTACCAAGACCCCTCTGGTTCAATAGCGCTTTCCATCCCACTATTTCCATCTACATCCCCTATGGACGTTTCCTTTGTCTCAGTTTTTATAGCATGCCCATCACCATGATATTAGAATCTCTCTTTTTCTCTCATTGCTATAAGAGGACAGAGGAATAGATCTCTCTGATAGTGAAGAGGGTGGCAGAGGTCTTTCTCTAGCCTACACCCAAGCCTGATCCTAATGTTAGAGGGAAAGTGTGATACTGCAGAAGACAATGAACATGTACCTGTCTTGAAATTGAGAGTATCTGGTGGCCTTGGGTCAGCTTGCCACCCCAAAAGTGCATGCCCATGGTTTCCTCAGCATGCTTATTCAGGAGCAGCACTTTTCTTCCCCTGAATTCACTCTTGTCTCTCCCCACCCCACACCCTTTTCCATCCATCACTCCTGACTTTCAGGCCACCTTCAGAAGCTTCCCACAAAGAGACAATGGCTGCTGGCAGCTCAGGGGAGAAAGAAATCCATGCATGTAGGGTGATAAATTATTTGTCCCCAGCTGGAGATTGAGAATTTAAACAAACCAGGTCAGCCCCAGTAGGCAGCTGTTTCTCTTGCTCTGGAAGGGGTGAGGCTAAGGACATCAGGCCTGGCCTTTTCCCAAAAAATGTGTGTTTTCCTGGGTAATGCCAATATGAGGATTTCCGCCATGGCCCCTTTTCTAGCCAAAGCTCAAAGCTTCCACTGTGATTAATTAAATATCCAGGCATGCTCTGGAGTGTCTCGGAGCATAGGTCCTTTAGTGCTTTCTCAGTGCATGGGCTGCTTCAGGACCTCCTGCATTACTTGCACACGTATCTCTCTACTGTCCGCTGGCACTTCTTGCACATCACGTAGCAGCACCAATGGTACTTGCACTGGCACCTCTCCACCACACTCTCAGTGTAAGCATTGTAGCCACGCCCGCAGCACATCAGGTTGCAGCTGTCACTGCCCACAGAGGTCTTGTTGCATTGCCTGCCAAAGTGGAAGCAGATGAGGGCATTGAGGGGCTTCAGGGATGTGACAACACAGCTGTGTCGAGGTGCTAGTCATGGCATAGGAGTGGAGATAGGTCAGTCTAGGAAGCGACTTTCTCAGCCTCCAGGGAAAGACATACATGGGCACCAGAGAATAGTTTGGGAGGGGCTGTTTTTCCCTGAGGGACACTGGAATGATAACCAGTTTGATGCAGGAGGACTATGGAAGAGTTTAGACTGGAGGACCATTATCCTCATGACTCATCAGGGTGGGGTGGGTAAATGCTTCTGACTCCACCTACTGAATAGCTCAGAGGTTCTAAAAATGGGGGTTGGGACCCGTCAGGGGGGTCACAAGGTTATTACATGGTGGCCTGCGAGCTGTCAGCCTCCACCCTAAACCCTGCTTTGCCTCCAGAATTATAATGGTGTTAAATATACAAAAAAGTGTTTTTAATTTGGGGGGGGGGGGCTTGCACTCAGAGGCTTGCTATGTGAAAGGGGTCACCGGTACAAAAGTTTGAGACCCACTGGAATAGCAGGTTCATATGCCAGGCAGCAGGGCTGGGCTAAGGAATAGACTAGTTGAATCTACTGGGCTCTCCATTGCCTTTACAGCTGAATCCTGAATATGGGGGCGCCTACCATCCTGTACCCAGGGGAGATAAACAAGCTGCTAGGGTTTCATGGGAATCCCCCACACTTGCTGGGTCTGTCATCTAACTAACTGGCAATTTCTTCCTCCCCACAAAACACTCAAGCTCTAGTGGAAAAGATGGATGGGGCCCAGTCTAGACCATGGGAGGTCCCTTGTAAGACCATGCCATATGAGAAGGTGCTTCTCTCCACCTTTTGCATCCTCTCCCCTCCCTCAAACTGTCTTCAAGTCTGCAGCAAGTTACATGGTTACAAGGTTTGCCTGTGGTAGGGCATGCACGACAAGAGAGGGGCTAGGGAGTTTATTAAAACTGATGCAGGGAGAGTTCAGAACCTCTTGCAATTACAGCCTCCCTATGCACTCACAATCAAGCTGGCTATGGGACATGTTGTGTATGTTATAGCAGAGATTACATCATTCAGACAAGAAGGGATTTAGAGAGAGACTGTTTCTAGGTTGGACTGCAGAGGTCTAAGGTAGCCCCTTATACCAGAGGGAGAGTTATAACATAGGGAAGCTACAGCATCTGTAGCTGGTCCTTACCTGTCCTGAGTCCCCAGAGACCCCAATTTGGGATCCTTTGTGCAGTAGTCTGGAGAACTGACTAGATAAACCAGCTCAGCCTCTCTCACTGGCCTGATGTCCAGTTCTTTGGGCACCAGCTGCTTTCTGGTTCCCATGTGCCGGTGAGTCACCTTGATGGCTGCCAAGTACTTGGATTTGAGGTCAGTGGCTATTTCACTCAAATCTTGCAGCCCCTTCCAACAAGTCTTAACTGAGCAGGAGCCTGAAACACCATGGCATTTACACTTGGTCTCCAAGGAGTCAATCAATACCTGGAAAGAAATAAAATCACTAAGGAACCCAAGGCTGGGATTCATCCTTCCCTGACACAGCCCATACATCCCAAGAAGATCTCTGAAGAGCATCCACAGGAGGCTTTAGGATATGAGAAAACATGGCCAGTCATTGGCACCCAGGAGGCCTTATCTCACTTATTACCTATGGGGGATGCTTTCCTGCATTGCCAAACATGAAATGCTGCATCAAGACAGGGAATCCAAGGTCTCATTTACTATTCTTTAGTGTCCCTGTAACAAGAGGGTAGTCCTTGGGACAAGTGCCATCCATAAGTTTGCAATGGGGCCTGAAGTTTCCCTTCATTAATTCAGGGGTGTGCTGTGGGATGTTTCCCATCTTGCTCCAAGTAGCTTGGCTACGTTTGGAGACCTGTAGTCTCTGCATGCCATCACTCCATAGTATTAAGCAGGAGAGGTAGCTGCTATTTGCTCATTTTTGCACATTAGGTGCCAGCTGTGGGCTCCTGGCAAATTGTCAGCAAGGTCATTGATTGGGTTAGTTTGGTCACCACAGATCCATTAGCTACCAGGAGTGGAGGTCTGCAGAGACATACAGAAAAACATGCAGTTCTTAGTATAGCAGGTTAGTTCCTGGGGTAAAGCAGGTTCAAAGCTAGGATGGATCTCAATGTATCATTGGGAAGATATAAATAGCCAGCAATTATCTCCCTGGAGGTTAGCAAGACAGGGACTCTGCCCTGTTTCTGTAAGGCATGTGTTTGTGTGCATGGGTCATTATAAAGTTACTTTAACCCATCGATTGCCTCTCCAATTTATTCATGCGTAGTCTCCCAACAATCTGGCACGAGGCTGCAGCCCTCCTCTGCAACTCAGGCAGAATAACCAGTTATTTCTTAAAGGAGGTGCCCTGGTTGTGGCTGTCTTGCCAATTTTTGTGGCCAGTGACCATACCCACCTGTCGGCCCACTGCATTGTTATGTAGATTCATAAGCCTGGTGGCTTGTCCTCCTGCCTTACTGGACTTCATGGGACCATCAGCAAAGGCAGAACCCATCTGGAGGCCATAGCGGAGGTTGTCCCCACAGCCACCCCACCTGAAGCCAGGCCCAGGCACCTCAGATGGGGCAGGTCCACAGGAACAGATAGGTAGTTCCCCTGAGGCACAGGCCCGAGCGACGGAATGGCTGACAGCAGCAGCAGCCAATGCATAGACAAATGCAGATTCCCTGGTCCCTATAAAGAAAAAGGAAGAATCCCAGAAAGTCCTGAATCCCAGAAACACCAATGTGATTCCTAGTGCCACAGAGCTTTCAGAATACAGAGAAAATCACCATGTACTCTTCAGAATCATCCCCACCTCTCATTCATTTGATGCTAACGGTGATAGCGGCAGCACAACAGCAATCAGAATTCAGGACCTGGGGTGAGGGGGCATGAGGGAAGCATTTCCTTTTGGCTGACGCTCCAGGCAACACTGATTTGGGCTCCAGAGTGAGCAGAGGCTCGCTCTCCTCAGCCTCATTACATGGGTCCTTGGAGAGAGCAGTGCTGTTTACAATTAGTACCTTGGTTTTCTACAGCTCTCTTCACCCAAGATCTCAGAGCATGCACGCACACACTCTACTGAAATCTCACAAACTCTTCACAAAAACTGTGGTGTAGGTCAGCATTATTCTCCCCATTTCACAGAAAGGGAAAATGAAGTACAGGGAGTTAGAGCAACTTGCTAAAGTCACACAGCAAAACAGCAGCAGCTCCAGAAACAGAACCCACGATGGTTTACTCAGCAATGTTCTCTAACGGCTCAAGTAGATCTTCTCTGACAGATGTATTATTTCTATTATAGTGGCACCCTCCGTCCAACCCCACTGCACCCCAGCCACTAGGGCCAGAGCCCTATTAGATTAGGGAGACAGGGCCCTCTCAGTTCCTTCCAAAAAGCTACTTTCTTTCCCTCTAGCCAGTAATTCCTTTCACAGGAGCAAGAATGCAAAATTCCTGCTGAGTCAATAGCAACTGGACAAAAACAGGTATAAGAAAATATACTTCCTTTGTGCCCCCACCCATCTGCATCCCATTCTGATTCTATTCTTTGTGCTATCTTTTTTCACCCTGTTTTGTTCTGTTCTTTACTTTCCCCTGGGATTAACTCTCCCCTTCTTGTTTGGGGGTGTCATGGGTCTACCCTCACTTGAAGCTGGGGGGTTTCAAAGTGAGGACCAGCATGTCTTCCCCCACCCCAAAATCCTTAGGGTAGGTCTCCTTCAGGCTGCCACCACTCCTTTCCAGAGACGTTCCTGGGAAATACAGATCCACTCATCGGAGGGAAACCTCCCCCCCTCTCTCTCTCCTAGCCACTGGAAAGAGATACCTGATTCAACTGTTTGAATCAAACCCAGGAGGAACCCTCTCCCCCCGCCCTTCTCTGCCCGGAGATAAGCCTGTCTCACCACCGAGAGAGTGTCTTCGCCCCTCCCCCTATCCACAGTGGAAGGGATTTAAGCAAGTCTTTATAGAAAGAATTTATTAAAAGAAAAACAAGAAAATACAGAATCTCTATGAGCCCAAGCTGGACACTCATAGGGTATAACAAGTTCTGGAGAGAATCCTCTCTTTCTCAGTACAACAACACAGCAGAATAAGAATAATCAATAACAAACACACAGAATTGCAAGCATAGGATTATTAGGTGAGGACACAACGTATCTTTCTAATACTCACTATCTTGACTAGAAGAACTTAGTTCAGAAAGGTGGAAACTTGTAGACTTGATTAAAACATCTGGACTCTTGTAACTCCAGACGGCTAAAGACAAAGACCCCCCCAAACAGAGGGAAAAGTTCCCTCCTAGGAGTTTCAAATTCTCTTCCCTGATTGGTCCTCAGGTCAGGTGCCCACCAGGTATTATACTTTAACCCTTTACTAACTATTCATGACACGCCCAAATCGTCACAGTGGGATCCACTAAACAACCAGAGTAATAAAACACATGCACTATTACATCGACTACTAAGCATGAAAACATTTTAAGAAAAGTTTTTAGCCACTTGATTCTGGGAAACTTTCACGAGAGTGCATCAGCAACTTTGTTGGAAGCTCCTGAAATGTGTTGAATGTCAAAGTCAAAGTCTTGAGAGCTAAGCTCCAGCGGAGAAGTTTCTTGTTGTTTCCCTTGTTGGTGTGAAGCCACTTTAGCGCAGCATGGTCAGTTTGTAGCTGGAACTGCGGCGTAGCTTTTCCAGGGCATATACAATGGCGTAACATTCTTTTCACTGATGGACCAGTGGCTTTCCTCTCAGACAGTTTCTGCTGAGAAATACGACAGGATGGAAGTTGTGATCCGGTCCTTCCTGCATGAGTACCGCCTCTACCCCACGCTCAGATGCATCGGTGGTAACTAGGAAGGGTTTGTCAAAGTCTGGGGCCCTTAAGACAGGGTCCGACATGAGTATCGCCTAAGCTGGGTAAAGGCTTTCTGACACTCATCAGTCCACTTAACTGCATTTGGCTGGGTTTTCCTGGTCAGATCAGTTAGTGGGGCAGCGATTTGGCTGTAGTGTGGTACAAATGCCAAACCTAAGAAGGATTGGACCTGCTTCTTTGACCTTGGGACAGGCCACTGTTGGATAGCCTCAACCTTGGCCTGTAGGGGGTTGATGGTTCCTTGACCCACCTGGTGTCCTAGGTAAGTCACTCTGTTTTGGCCTATTTGACACTTTTTGGCCTTGACAGTAAGTCCTGCCTGCTTGATGCGCTCAAAACCATTTTCAAATGTTCTAGGTGTTCGCCATGAATCAGAAAAATGGCCACATCATCGAGGTATGCAACTGCACAGTCTCCCAATCCCGCTAGTAGACCATCCACCAGCCTTTGGAAGGTGGCAGGTGCATTCCGTAATCCGAATGGAAGCACATTAAACTCATACACCCCTGCATGGGTGATGAAGGCAGATTTTTCCCTGGCGGTTCATCTAGTGGTACTTGCCAGTACCCCTTGGTTAAGTCAATGGTAGAGATGAACTGGGCACGTCCCAACTTTTCCAATAGCTCATCAGTGCGTGGCATTGGATAGTTGTCTGGACGAGTTACAGCATTTAGCTTACGGTAGTCCACGCAAAAAGATTTCCCCATCTGGTTTGGGAACCAGAACCACTGGAGATGCCCATGCACTGGTAGAAGGGCGGATGATACCCATCTCCAACATGTTGTCAATCTCCTGTTTAATAGCAACTTTGGCATGAGGTGACACCCGGTAGGGTGGGGTCCTGGGTGAGCATTACCTGTGTCAATGGAGTGGCAGGTTTGCTCAGTCCGTCCTGGGTTGGCTGAGAACAAGGGCGCGAAGAGAGTGCACAGCTCCTTGATCTGTTGCCGCTGCAGACGTTGCAGGGTTGAGGAGAGGGTCACCTCTTCCACACCACCATTTCTTTTACCTTCGTAGTAGACACCTTCAGGCCACTCGGTGTCATCTCCTTCCTGAACTGTAAAGTGACAGACCTGTAATTCTCTGGGATAAAAGGGCTTTAGAGAGTTAACATGAAACACTTTAGGCTTTAAAGAGGAATCAGGGAATGCTATGAGGTAGTTAACAGCTCCCAGGCGCTCCTGGACCACGTATGGTCCTTCCCAGGATGCTTCCATCTTATGGGCCTGTTGCGCCCTCAAGACCATGACCTGGTCTCCTACCTTGAAGAACGCCTCTGGTGTGTCTATCATACCAGACCTTTTGCTCGCTTGAGCATCCTTTAAGCTCTCTCGAGCAAGGGCCCAAGAGTCTCGGAGGGTGTTTTGAAGGTTGTTTACAAAGTCCAGAATGTTAGTCCCTGGGAAGGTGTAAACCCTCCCATTGCTGCTTTACCAGCTGTAATGGCCCCTTAACCTCATGGCCATACACCAGCTCGAATGGTGAGAATCCTAACTTGGGATGTGGAACAGCCCTGTAGGCAAACAGCAACTGTTGTAACACTAGATCCCAATTATTGGAGTGTTTATTGCAAAGTTCCATTGAACCTTTCCACTAGGCCATTAGTTTGGTGATGTGGCAACCAAGTGATGCACCCCATGAGTTTCCCACAGGTCTTTCATGGTCCCTGATAGGAAATTTGTTCCCGAATCTGTAAGAATTTCAGAGGGCCAACCCACCCTGGTAAAAATGTCAGTTAAGGCCTGGCACACAGTGTTAGCCCTGGTGTTGCCTAGAGCTACTGCTTCCGGCCATCTGGTAGCAAAGTCCACAAAAGTCAGTATGTACTGCTTTCCTCTGGGGGTCTTTTTGGGAAAGGACCCATAATATCCACAGCTACTCGCTGAAATGGGACCTCAATTATGGGAAGTGGCTGGAGAGGGGCCTTGACCTGGTCTTGAGGTTTCCCTACCTTTGGCATACCTCACAAGACCGGACATACTTGGCAATGTCCTTGCCCATCCCCTCCCAGTCGAAGGACCTTCCCAACCTGTCTTTGCTTGGTTCACCCCAGCATGGCCACTGGGATGATCATGGGCTAAGCTTAAGAGCTTTTTTTGAGGATGCCAGCCCTCCTGGTGTCCACCATAAAGACTTTCCTTGTATAAAGTCCTTGGTCCACCACAAACCGGGATCGGTTAGTGGAGCTGACGCCCATGCTTTCTTGAGGCTGTCATCGGCTTCCTGCTCTGCTTGGAACTGTTCCCTTGAGGCGGAGACACCAGTTCCTGTGGAAGCGATAGGTGATGAGGTTGTTTTGTGAACCGCGCCCGCTGGTGCACAAAGTGTCATTTCAGGCTCGGCTGAGCCTCTTGGGTAGGGTTGTCTGCTGCTTCTGCCAGTTTTGTGCTGGCGCTGGTACTGCCGCTGGTTGCTCTTCCAGTTCCGGTTCTGGGACTGGATGTAGTATGGCTGCTGTAGGTGTTGTCATGGGATCCGGTTCCACCACCTCTGTCTGGGTCCCTGTTAACACAGACGGGGTCTTGGTGGATGGCTCAGGGACAGGGATGGCTGCAGCAGCTCGTCTGGCTTGGCTGCGTGTAACCACCTCTGTTTCTGGCGGCTCAACGTGATGGGCTAAGTGGTTGCCCAGAATCATGGGGACAGAATAATTGTCATAGACAGCAAAAGTCCACGTCCCTGACCAGCCCTTGTACTGGACAGGTAACTGCGCGGAAGGTAATGTCACAGGTTTTGACATGAAGGGTCGAACAGACACTGTGCTTTTCGGTTGATGAATTTGGGGTCCACGAAGGTTGATTGGATAGCTGACATATGTGCTGCAGTGTCTCTCCATGCGATAACTTCCTTTCCGTCCACTCTCAAAGTTTCCCTAAAGCATATTTGAGATATATCTAATTCCGGTTTTCTTGGTGTGCAGGTGCAAGGAGTTGGACCCGGTTCAGGTTCTTCGGGCATTTGGCTTTGATATGCCCCAGTTCATTGCATCCAAAACATCGCCCACTTGATGGGTCACGGGTTGTGTTGGTTTACTGGAAACTGGTGAGGTAGAAGAAGAAGTAGGGTGTGACTGTGCTTGGGTTGTAGGTGTGGGCTTGATTGGCCCTCGATGGTAAGGTTTAGTCTCGGTGGCTACCTTGTGTGATTCGTGCCATCCATCTGGCTCCAATCTCCCTGCCTCAGTGAGAGATTTTGGTTTACCATCTTGTATGTAGCGTCTAATGTTCTCCGAACACCATCCAAGAACTGCTCCATCATCATCAGGAGGGTTAGCTCGTCCATGGTTTGAACATTGGCTCCTGCTAACCAGGAAGAAAAATGCTTTTCAATGTAGGAGGCGTGTTTTGGAAATGACTCCTCGGTGTCCATTTCTGGTTTCTGGTGATGCCCATTCTGAGTCTGGCCTTGGTTAGGAATAGTTGAAAGTCGTTCATTTGGCCCAGAGGCATTTCAGCTGCCACCAGGGATAATTGTCCGCTGAGCTGTGACCTCAGCTCCAGCATGTATTGATCTTTAGGAAGATGGTATCCAATACAGGCCCTCTCAAAGTTTTCTAAAAAGGCCTCAACATCATCCCCTGCCCTGTAGGCGGGAAATTTTCTCCGAGAAGGTTGATCAGTAGGTTGAAGAGGATTGGATTGGGTGGAGTTTGCTGTTTAGCTTTTTCTAATTCCAAAGCCTGTGTCTGGATTCGTAGCTCTAACTCTTTGGTTGCCCGGTCAGCCTCTTTGGCTGCCATTGCCCGCCTGTGTTCTGCCTCTTTGGCTTTCTGGTTAGCTTCTAGTTTTTCCATCTCTCTGTTGGGCAGCTTCCTCCTTCTCTTTTTGTGCCTGTAGGATTTTTAAATTTACTTGAGCAATTTCCAGCTCGGTCTTTGATTCAGTCATGTCTGTGCCTTCAGGTGCTGGCCACACCTCTGCAGTCAGTGAACTGTTTGTGTTGCTTGACAGTCCCTACCCTGCCTATGATAACTTGAGTAAAGAAAGAGAAATCAATCCTTTGTATAGCAAATTGTGGTTTGTGTAATGTTACTGGTTTGTACTGAGAAAGAGGGAAAGAGTAAAAAAATTCTCTGTCCCACTCTGCTCTGAGTAGCTGTACTCAGCAGCCCAGCTGAAAGGCTGCTGCTAACAATACCCTGAGAAAAATCTGGTCTATTTCCTCAGAGATCTATGTTCTCAACACAGGAGAAAAAAAACCTGGCTGGAGGGTTTATCTCTCCCCAAACCTGTTTTTCCTGTTGGATGGGAATGTACTTTGTTGAGCACTTCCCCACCTCAGGAATCCTGAGTGATATCTCCTCTCACAATGGACGAAAAACAGCACCACAGGGCTTTGTAACAGAAAGCCCTGGAAGAAACTGAAAATCTTCTAACCCTGAACCTGCTTCAAAACCACCTTTTCCTCAAGCTGCCTGTCCAAGCAACAAGAAAGAAAAGAGCTCCCTTCAGCGTAGCCCAGCTGAAAAAACTCCTTCTAACAATGGGTTCGAACTCCGCTGCCACCATGTCATGGGTCTACCCTCACTTGAAGCTGGGGGGTTTCAAAGTGAGGACCAGCATGTCTTCCCCCACCCCAAAATCCTTAGGGTAGGTCTCCTTCAGGCTGCCACCACTCGGTCGATTACGTGGGCGTTCCAGAGACGTTCCTGGGGAAATACAGATCCACTCATCGGAGGAAACCTCCCCTCTCTCTCCTAGCCACTGGAAAGAGATACCTGATTCAACTGTTTGAATCAAACCCAGGAGGAACCCTCTCCCCTCCCTTCTCTGCCCGGAGATAAGCCTGTCTCACCACCGAGAGTGTCTTCGCCTCCCCTATCCACAGTGGAAGGGATTTAAGCAAGTCTTTATAGAAAGAATTTATTAAAAGAAAAACAAGAAAATACAGAATCTCTATGAGCCCAAGCTGGACACTCATAGGGTATAACCTTGCTAAGTTCTGGAGAGAATCCTCTCTCTTTCTCAGTACAACAACACAGCAGAATAAGAATAATCAATAACAAACACACAGAATTGCAAGCATAGGATTATTAGGTGAGGACACAACGTATCTTTCTAATACTCACTATCTTGACTAGAAGAACTTAGTTCAGAAAGGTGGAAACTTGTAGACTTGATTAAAACATCTGGACTCTTGTAACTCCAGACGGCTAAAGACAAAGACCCCCCCAAACAGAGGGAAAAGTTCCCTCCTAGGAGTTTCAAATTCTCTTCCCTGATTGGTCCTCAGGTCAGGTGCCCACCAGGTATTATACTTTAACCCTTTACTAACTATTCATGACAGGGGGTCTCTAGCAATTGTTCTTTTTTTTATGTGGAAGTTAATGTCAGTCACCCAGACAGAGAGCTAGCTCTGAGACTGCATCCTGCAGTCTCTTTGCACACTCCAGATTCTGATCTCAGTTACACTGCTAAATTCTGTATCTCTATAGTGACATCAATATGGTTACTCCAGAGTATCTGACATCAGAATATGGCCCATTGATTACAATGGGAATTTTGCATGTGAACAGACTGCCGGAGAATGAAAATACAGTGCCTAGACAAGCAGAGTATAGAAATGCCAGATGCAGAGTATATAAGCAGAGCTTCCTTTACCTTTCATGAGGTCAGGGGTAAAACTGGGTGCATACTCAATGGAAGAGCAGTTCCACCTCATATCCGAGAACGTTTTCTGGCAGACTCCCTTGGTCTCTTTGGCTGCACGTACAATGCTATGCATGAGCTCCAGGTTTCTTCGGCACAGCTGCACCTGGTCTGGGACTAGCCCATCCAAAATCTTACAGTGCTGGGTCTCATTCCAGGCTACCCTGCTGCCATTCACCATCAGCCCTCTGTCATGAAAGAGGAATTACCATAAACAAGTGAGACAGGTAGAGAATCCAGTCCAGCCCACTCTTCTTGTGACCAGATTTGTTACTGGGGGTGAGAGATGAGCCATGTGTTGAGTATTGGTAAGAGCCTTTCACCTCTAGATCAGGAATCTGGTTACAGTCCAAATCAGTGACAGCTGTTCAGCGGTCCCCCCCCATGAAAAGAGGTGGTGGGTCTCAGGCCTGGTATCACCATTGTTAAAACAAACATAGCTGGTGCTAATTGCATCCCTTTGTTGGTATCCTCAGCAGAGGCACCAGGACTGAATAGACCTGACAGCTAAACTCCCTTCTGTGCCTAGAGGCGCCCTCTCCAGATCCAGATTGAGGTACATTGTAGGGCAGTGCACTTGGGAAGCTGGTCGTCAGCGCTGTGAGTTGTCCTGGTGGCACTCCACCCTTAGAGGCATTCCCTACTGGAGGAAATAAGTGTGAACAGCGTGTGGGGTTTAGAAAGTATACATCTAGCACACGCTTTTGTTACATAGACACACAGGGCCTGATTTCCAGAGGGATGAGCAGCCACAGTTTCTGTTGATTTAAAATAGTGTTGGTGCCCAGAACATCTGCAAATTGGGCTATAAACCGCCACATAGGTGTGTATGTTTGTTTATTCTATACACACAAAGGGCCAAACTGGAGCAAATGGATGCTCCCACCCACCCAAGGCTGCATGTGACCCATTATTGCTATGTGTGAACTCAGTGGACCTAAGCAGTTATAAAGACCAGCCAACACTTGTATCCTGAGGGGCAAACGTCAGTCTGATTTGAGATGCCATTTAAAAAGCAAGACTGAAAATCCTTCCACGCTAGCCCCAAGGCAGGCAGTGGCTAGTTGGCCAGAAGGGGAAAGGGCTTGGAAGGGAGGACCGGGTAGAGTTTAAAATCCAGCGGGGGAACAATGGCACACAGCCTGTGCAAGGAGCTGCAGCGTGGTCAGAAAGTGGCCCTAACCCAGGGGGAAAGGCAGGGGCGCTGGAGCCCCTAGATAGCAGAGGACAGAGAAAGGGAGCCAGCTCCCCCAGCGGGTGGCCGAGCCTGCCCTGGCCCCAGGCAGCCGTTTAGGGAACAGGGATTTTCCAGCTGAGCTGGGGAGCCCCGGGCAGGGCATCTCTCAGCGGCCGGGGCGGGGGAGGGCCGCAGGCCCCCACCCCTCCGCCCTGAGGAGCTACTCACAGCCACTGGATCGCCGCGGAGAGTCCCAGCTGCCCGAGCAGCGCCAGGGTGAGCCGCAGCGGGGCAGGGAAGCTCGAGCCCATCGCAGGAGCAGGCGGCGCTCAGGAGAGGGGCGAGGCGAGTGCGGGAGCAGGGCTGGGGGGCGGCCGGCAGCCCCCGGCTCTTAAAGCGCCCGGGCGCGGCACCCCCCGGGGGGACGGACAATGGGAGTTTCGGTGCCATTCACACGGCGGCTCCGCTCCCGGCCGGACACGCGGGGCCGTTCGCAGCTTCGTGTCAAAGCCACAGAGCCCGCCCCCGCCCCAGGGCCCGGCCAGGTGTCCCGGGGCTGCCCGGAGCTCCCCCGAGTCAGCGAGAACAGGGGGCAGCGGCAGTGCCCGCGCCTCCGCCTCCGCCCGGCCCAGGGGGCGCAGAGCCCGGCTGCGGGGTTGGGGGCGGGTTCAGTGCCCGGGTTGGGTTGGGGGGCGCAGAGCCCGGCTGCGGGGTTGGGGGCGGGTTCAGTGCCCGGTTGGGGGGCGCAGAGCCCGGTTGGGGGGGGCGCAGAGCCCGGCCGGGGATGTGGGGTGAGAGTGGTTGGGGCGCAGAGCCCGGGGACTGGCTCGCGGACGCTGCCTTTTCCTGGCGCATCAGGGTCGGGCCCCTCGGCTGTGCCCAGAGCCAGCCTTCCCCAGCGCTGCCCCTGGGGGGCCGGTCTCCTGCGGGCTGGCCCGGGATCTCACGGCAGTGCAGGGGCTGATCTCGCAGAGGGGGCTCTCCCTGGCCAGGCCTGTTTGCATTAACAGCCCCCCTCGGCATTTAAATAGTGTCAGACAAATATTTCAGGCAATTCTCAGAGGTGTTGAGACTGTGTCAATCTCCACTTCCCCGGGGAGTAGCGAGGAGCTGGCTGCCGCTTTGAAATGAGAACTAGGCGGCTCCGGTTTATCTGCATGTGAATTGCTGTGAATCAAGGTAATCAACTGGGGGCGCTGTCCCTCTAGGAGCTCACGAGGGGTTCGTCCCCAAAACCAAGGGGAGCCCCCGTTGCACTGCCCGGTCCCCGCTCCCCGGCGGCTCTGGAACAACCCCCCGCAGATTAGAGCAAAGGCCAGTAACGTTACACCGCTGCTTCAAACCCTTAAACCTCCTGGCTTGCAAACCACCCCTGGGATTGACCAAGGCGTGTGAACAGCCGGAGCGTGGCGGCCTCTTCCTGTTCAGTGCACAGGTAGGAGAGCCAGCCAGTGAGTCCGCTGCCAGCCATGGCTTGGCATTTCCATAATGCCTTGCATTTGCAAACAGTGCACAAATATTTAGGATTACTGAGCTGCCTCGAGGGGGAAACGATTAAGTATTAGTATCTCCCTGTTGCAGATAGGAAGAGGGAGACAAACCAGGTTAAATTGCTGCTGCCGATTTACACTGTATTCACATTCTGGGTGATTTGCTTTACCTAGGGTAGTTCTAAATTACAACTCCTAGAGGTGACAGATTGCGGGGGGAGCCGAATTTTTGAGTTAATTGACTTGACAGCACTTTGTGAATCTTCAGTTTTCCACCTTTCCCTGCAGTCAATTAGGGCCAGATCCTCAGAGGTCCTTGAAATCATCTGAATCCATTTAAATAGTTGAAACCAAGGGAAGTTGGGATCTGGGCCTTCCATTTCTAGTTTGAGTGGGACTTTGCTGAGAAAAATGGTTTACAAAAATAGTAAAACCTCTGAGACTGGCAGGGGAGTTCAGCAGCAGATGTAGGAGCTGAGTTGTTAATATTTATTGTTTGGGCATTGGTAGGGGGACACACACAAGGACACACTTTATCCATAAGTTACTGTTTACAGTCTCAACAAGATGCAAGAAGACATCAGGAAGAAAAAGTGAGGGTGATAATAAGAACTCCAGGTTACTATGTGCACAGCTTGATGGTTCTGAATACTTTAAATATGTGTTTGCTCATAAATAAAGAATATCCACTCTCCCCACCTGTCCCTCAATCTAGCCATGATTAATGGGTGCATTTCCTAAGGTCAAGGCTTGAGGGATTTGAAGGAGGAGAACCAAGAGGTGGCTTTACAAATTATCTCAGGCAGGGTTGAAACTACTTGTAATTTTTTTTAACTGATTGAATTTCAAGTTGATGGCGTCTCCTTGAGGGAGTTGACCATTGCCACACTGTGAATGGGAACTGAACTCTGGCAGTTCCTAGCCCCCAGCCCTGTGTTCCATTGCATTTGTTCTTAATAATCCAGTGGCCACTGTTGCCTCTGAGTGTTTTATTCCAGTGCTGACATCGTAGTTCTGGAATAAGTTTAGAAATGATGGAAACAGCATAATGTCATGGTTTAACAGTTGGCGTGAACATCAGAGCCAGTGGCAATAGGGCACAAAGTCAAGGGTTGCTCTTCTTGGCCTTTTGCTCTGTAGGATAAAATGATCCTGCAACCCTACACAAGTACTTGCTTTGTGTTTTTGGCCCTTCTGTCCTATCCTTCTCTCCTGCCCCCACTTCCTCCACAGTTTCCAGGTTACCTACAGTGGAGCTCAGTGGCAATACCCACCCCCAGTTTAAACAGCAGGACTATCCAAATATATGAGTCAATCAAAAACAGAGACCATCTCACTAAGCCTCATCAGCGGGGAGAATCCAGCCCTCTGGGAAAGGCAGAGACATGTGGGGCCAAATTACTGCCAAAAGCACCAGCGTTACTAATAAAAGCAAGCTAAGTCCCCCACCTTAAATGGGGTGGAAAGTAAATGAGAGAAGCCCAAAGATCCCCTCTTTTGGATTTGGGGCTAGGAATTTGGGCTTCCCAGTGAGTCCCCTCCTGAAAATGAGTATAGGGATTCCTCAGAATCTGATTGAACGTGGGAAAGTCCTGCTACTGGCCATTGACTTCTCAGTGTTACCTCCTTCCTCTTTCTTTTCCTAGAGACAAATCCTTTGCGCTACCTGTTTGACTTGCTTAGGATATTAGGAGCTGCTAATAGGTTTCATAACTGTATGAGGATCAATCTGCAGAAGTTTAGTGTGATTAGGAGAGGTACTTGGGGACACCTACTGGGGATGTGTCAGACCAGCTTGGGGAGAGCTCTCAGCATGCTGCCAACAAAAACATTTCCAATGTAATCTCATTAAAGCACCTTTCCGGAAGCTGTGTGAAGGCAAGGGGCTGCAAAGCAGCTTCCACCATCATTTTGGAATCCATAACACTGGCACACGATATATACACAAGCACTGAGAACAGACACACTACACACAATACACAGCAGCCCTAAAACTAATTGATTGATTGAACTTCCTCTACGCCCATCACCAAAACATCTGCCCACAGCATGACCTAACTCAGCATGATGCTGCAGTTAGTCTCACAGCACAATGAACCCCTTTCCTTCTGCACTGGCCCATACCAGCCATAAAAAGAACCAGCAATTATCCAGCCAGGCAAATGCTTGACCAAAGCAATGTGCCTTGCACTGCACAATGAAGCTCAGGCTTTGATGGACTGAATTCCAGAATGTGGCACATCACATAAATTACCCTCCTGCGTCCAGTAGTACCCCAGAGTGCACACTGGGAAAATTATAGATAAAGCACCTCAACTATCTCAGCCACAGCACTGGTGCAGGGGATCAGAGCAGGTCCCAAACCACAGCAGGCTTTCTGGATCAGAAGCAGCATCTTGAATTCCACTGCTACAATGAGTGAAGCCCTGCTGACCAATGTACACAACTGAGGAAAACCATGCATATAACACTCAGGAATTTAGCAAGACAAAGAGAGAGGGGGAAAAAAAGAGGTGGGGAAAATATAAAGGAAGGTATGCCTTCACAGCAGAGTTAACTTGGGCTCACCGTAGATTCATTTGATGTCCCAGTGCAAAGCAGGGCTGAGGGGAAGGATTCCCACTGGAACAGATGGGCTGTGATGGAGCCAACAGCCTTGTGAAGTCAAATACTAATTTCTTTTGGAATTATTCCCTGTTATAAGACATCTGCCTTGGGCTTTTTCACTCTCTCCCTTGTGTGATCACCGCTTTAAATGGAAGGGATCTTCTCTTTACTGGCCATAATTAGATGGGTAGTTAATATCTTCCCCCTGACCTCCTTTTGACTTGCCATCATGTGAAATAAAACGATGATGGAGCTTGGATTGCTGACCTTCCCCAGTTACTTCCCTGGGATGAAAAGGCATTTAGTGCTTTGTGTCTGAGTAATGGTCCATGAGGAAGGTACCTACTGGGAAGGGGATGAGGTCACTCCCAAATCCCAAAGGGAGATAAAAAAGGCTTAAATTAAAAGAAAAAGAGAAAAATCTGATACTGTATTATTGCTGAAATCAGCTGATTTCCATCTCATTAGTCTTTATGCTCGTGGGCTCTCCCCAATTATTAGGTTTTGAACCACGGGGCTTTCAGCAAACCCTAGTAAATTGTGGAATGACTTTTCAGCAGAGTGGAGGGAGAAGAGACCCGGGAGGGGAGTAGGAGATTGAAAGGGAGGAAAGCTGCTTCACACGGCTGCCCAACAAAGGCACAGCTGGGATGTCTCTGCAAGGACCCCTTCATATGGAGGCCAGTAGATACCCTCCTGCATATGGATTTCTGCTTCACTGTGTTCCAGGACGAGGAGTCTGGTTCATCTCTGCACCTCAGATCAGGGCACAAGACAGAACCAGTTTCCATTTACCATGTGTTCTCTGACAGAACACTGCCAGTATCTTGCTTTGGGTTCTGAGGTCGAACCAGAGGGTTGAGTGCTCTGTATCAGAGGCAGGGCCGGCTCCAGGGTTTTTGCTGCCCCAAGCAGCAAAAAAACAAACAAACAAAGAAACAAAAAAAGCTGCGATCGCGATCTGCAGCTCTATCGCTGCTGCTTCAGACTTCCGCGACAATTCAGCAGCTGGTCCTTCACTCCAAGAGGGAGTGAGGGACTCGCCTCTGAATTGCCGCCGAAGACCCGGACGTGCTGCCCCTCACCGTTGGCCGCCCCAAGCAGCTGCTTGCTGGGCTGGTGCCTGGAGCCGGCCCTAATCAGAGGGAGAATGGCCTTTTCTTTTCCTGTGCAGCAGGGACTTTGAAAATCCTCCCTGAGCATCTCTGAATGGGGAAAATTTCCTGCTGGTGAAAGCAAGTTTGTGCTGCACATTTCGGAGACAAAGAAGTGCCATGCAGTATGCTGTATCTGGCTGGAGGATTTGGCCTGTCCCATATTCCTGGAGCTCTACAGTCCATGTTAAAGATCAGACTCTTACCAGAACTGGGGGCTAAGCTGCCTATTTATTTTTTAAATCAATATGTTTTTCAGCAAAGCATCTGAACAAACAAAGTAGCAGTGGCCACCTTCTCCTGCCTTCCCTTCTTGCCTTGTCTGAATCCTCTCTAATGTGTGGTCATCACGGAACACTACAAAACTAGTATCAGACACAACAGTGACATCAAGAGATGTCTCAGCTACAGGAGGACAGATTTCTTGCCCTCTTCGCTGCCCTGCCTTGCTCCAGATGATGGCCAGAAGAGGGAAGAAACAGAATGGGAAAGATAAAGAGACAAATCAGCTATTATGGCTTTGATTCTCAGACTGGTATTGTCTCTGCTTGCCTGCTACTTAATGTGTAACCCAAGCCACTGACCTAGATGGAGCTCCAGCACATACATCAGTACAGCCTCTTCCACTGCTAGTCCTTCACTTCTGCTCTCATTTGTTCCATCAATGCATCCTCTCTTCTCCCTCCATCTCCTGGCTGTTTGGATCAAGATACAGCATAATGGGAAGGGACCATCCATCCATTGATTGCTCTTTCTTATGAAAGATTAAGGGTAGGTCCATACTTACCCGCCGGGTCGATGCGGAGAGTTTGACTTCTTGGATCTAGACGCGATAGTTCGAACTCCGAACGCGCTCCCGTCGACTCTGGAACTCCACCACCGCGAACGGCGGGGGCGGAGTCGACGGGGGAGCCGCGGACGTCGATCCTGCGGCGTCTGGACAGGTAGGAAATTCGAACTAAGGTAGTTCGACTTCAGCTACGCTATTTGTGTAGCTGAAGTCGCGTACCTTAGTTTGACCCCCCTCCCCCCTGTAGTGTAGACCAGGCCTAAGACATTGGCTATGTTGCCAATTCAGCTGTAAAGGAATAAGTTCAACTGTGAAGGAAGCCCTGATGGAAGGCCCTGGAAGGTGACAGGTGAGGGAAAGCTATGATCTGCTGCATCCCTGTGCATTTCCTAATCCAGACACAAGCAAGTGGAGTTCAGAGAGCCTGGTAATACCATAACCCCTGGGTTTCCTTATTGACACATTCCAGGCACTTCAGCCTCTTCTACATTGTTAATTACCTTGTATGTCTCTCTCAGAGGGCAGCAACTCCTCTTGCCTCTTCCAAGGCCATGAAAAAAATGTGCATGATCTCATCTGTGATGAAATTCACAGGCTGGTTTCAGATTAAATGCATGGAGGCATGCGTGGGTGAGATCATCTTCTCATGAGGAACGTATGGGGCAGTGTAAGGGGACTGCTGAGGAAGGAAGAGCTGGTTAGGTGCTGCATAGCAGGATAATCTCAGGGAATTCCCAGGAGATCAGCCAGAGGGAATCACCTCCCACAGAAATCCAGAGCCCTGAGGCAGCCTTGGCATAATTCCTGGCTGGGAGGTGGTGGTATAATCATCAGAAAGAACAACATATGCACTGCAGGTGCAGGAAACAATTATCTTTACATTAGTTTGTAACAGCCTCAGCATCATCCACCCAGCTCAGTTACTTCTTATCAATCCAAAGTCTCCTCAGGCCACCCCTTCTGTTTAACAATGTGCGCTGCTGTCATTTGCTCCACTTAATGTTTGGGCTGCAGTTGGGCATTGCCCCATGTTATCTGAAGACTTGAGTATTGTCACTGCATGTGAAATCTTTTTCTCCACCTTGGACCAGTTGCTCCTATAACTCCTTTGAATTCAGTGTGTTTACGCCCAACATGAATCTGGTCCATGAACTTTAACCTTTCCCAGGAGCTATGAGAGAGAAACTGGTCCCTTAATTCCGTGACACATTGGATAGTACACAAGATAAGATCCCAGAAGTTAGAACTGGAAAAGCCCCATCTAGCTAGCCTGTTCTCCTGGGGACTGAGGCAGGATTTGTCCAACAGTATAATCTCCAGTGCTTTGTCCTGTATACTATTAAATTATTCAAGCAATGGTGCTTCCATCAATTCTTTTGGGTGATAAATCCAGGTCAAATTGGTAAAAATGGTTCCTGATAATCAGCCTACAGTTTTCTTTGCTCCGTTCCAGCCTGATGCTACTTGCTGTGCCTCTGGATGTCTGTAAATATCTTTTCTCACACCCTAAAGGCATAGGTGTGTTGATAGTTTTTACCTTGAACACAGCTCAGACGTGTGGTTCACACGTCTCTTTAGTTATGGCTCGCATATTATTTTCATTTTGAACCTCCTTTTTTAGTGTTTTTAAATAACTTTCCTCATAAGTTCCCCTTTGAGCTGAAGTGTCTTGTGCTTGTTCTAGGTCCAGAGGTGGGGGGAAAGTTTGAAGAAAATCTGTTAAATGGATCTGGAGTTTTCTGAACATGAAAAATTGGTTTTTCAGCTGTGAAAAATTGTCCAGGTGCTTTTCCATGCTGGTATAATAAAACCAACTGGAACATACCAATTCAAATTCATCACATCTTTAGCCCTCAGAGATGCATGTTTTGTTAAGCTCAAGTGAGCCATGAAGTGATCAGTGAATCAGGGGCGGCTCCAGGCACCAGCACGCCAAGCACGTGCCTGGGACGGCAAGCCACAGGGGGCGCTCTGCCGGTCGCCGCGAGGACCTTCTGCGGCATGCCTGCGGAGGGTCCGCTGGTCCTGCGGCTTCGGCGGACCTCCCGCTGACTGCCGCCGAATCCGCGGGACTGGGGACCTCCCGCAGGCAAGCCGCCGAAGGCAGCCTGCCTGCCGTGCTTGGGGCGGCAAAATACCTAGAGCCGCCCCTGCAGTGAATGAAGCACTGCACTGGGCATGCCTGCTATGTTGTTTTACATATCAGCGTAGGTGTCTATCCCATGCAGTTAGCCAAATTTTCAGACTCACATAGACCATGGAGCATTCCATATTCTCCCAGCCTGCTGACAATCCTCTGCACCCTCTGAGCACCATCCAAAGGGGCACAGTAGCTCTAGCAGCTCCGAACTGGGCCCCAGCCCTGCCAGTTTCAAAGTCATTGTGCTCTGTGTTCATGCACCCAGAGCTGCCTTGCACCCAGCAAAATGTGCTTAATGGGACAGTATCTACACTGGCTCTGTTTCTCTAAAATCTCCCACCAGTGCAGCTCCACTCGTGTGAGCACTGTTGGGAGTCCTTGTGTAGGCACGTGCCAGTGTTTTAACTTCTATGCACCTAACCCAGTTCTGAACAGGTCTTCATGTCACTGGGGGGGGGGGGGGGCTGCACCAGTGAGAGGAACGGTGGGAGATTTTAGGAAAACTGGCAGAGACCCTAACCTCACTGTGTGATTTCATTGGGCTAATTTCATTAGCTACCTCTAACAGAACCACCCAACCCCAAGGAAAGTACTGCCAGCACAACGCCTATGCCTCAGCGTTTCCACAACCTGCCCCAAGCCTGTATGCAAAGGCAGGCTTAGCAAAATACCATATCTTTGCAGAGAGTGAACTACTCATGCAGCTTCCTCTCCCCCAAATCCTGGGTGTTGAGCTGTGGGGTTCGTTAACTGAATAAATACAGGGATAAGGGACATTTGACTCTTAACAGCAGCTACCACTCAAGAACATGACAAATCAGCAATTTCCCAGCCGGCCCTGCGATGGGATTCCTGGGCAATGGGAAACTACTGCCTCATCTACCTAGCTCTGAGCTCTTTGTGCTCCTGGCAGGCCCCACACTGAATACTTGAGAAGCGGATGTGAGAAGAATTCCCCACATTCAGAGGGAGGGAGCAGGACTCTCAGCAGGGTGAGACAGGAAGGAGAACCCCCCCTAAGCCTTCAGGAAAGTAGCACTTAGGATGCTACGTGGCAGGTGACTCACCATCACCAGCCATGTATTGTGACCCCTGCTCCTTGGTTTATCTGATTCTCAGAGAAACTCCAGGGGAGTTTTATGACCAGAAATGGGTTTGGCTATCCTGGGCTGCATGCAAACTGACAGGGCCCCAGAGGGACCTAACACCTTCCCCCAGCCTGCAGCATAAGGCCCCACCCAATACAAACACCAAATGCAGGTCCCTGACAGACAACTTCAGGATGCTCCTAAACACCCTCAGCCAAACAGGGGAGTCCCAGACATACAGACACCTCCTGCCCCTTAGCACTGACCTTGCTAATGTGGGAAGTGTTGATGCCTCTCAGTCCACTTCCTAGTGGCCAGGTGTCCACACTGATAAACCCCTCCACAATCGGCACTAACTGGCCTCTTCACCCCTCAGCAGACAGACCACAGGGATGGAGCTCAGGGCAGCCTGAGGCATGTTGGGCATGGGAAGGTTGCACTGCAGCTGCCTGGGCTGGACCCACTGCGTGGAGAACCCCTATGGCTGATTTGCCCCTTTTCACCAGCATGTAATTTGCTAATCTGTTATACAATTGACTCCCTGGTACCAGCTCTTCCATTCTCCAGGCTCTCTGCTTCTCCCACGCTCAAAGCTCTCCCACTGCCCTGCTTCCCCAGCTAATGGGAGAAGGGACAGTGCAGTGAGAGCAGGCCCTCCCGCCCTGCATACACCCAAGTACAGGCTCCTGCTCAGCTCCCCTCCTTTTCTGTTCTCCCATTCACTCCACCTTTATGACCACCATAAACCTCTCCACATCTCCTTTTCAATGAGGCTGTAAAGCATGAACTGGTGACCTGAGGATTCCAGACCATGCTGTCACCAGAACAGATGGGCTCCTGACCCTCTGGCAGTGGGGCAGCAGCTTACATCCCAGACATGCAGCCGGGCCTGGTGTCTGTGGCAAGCGTAACTGCACATCATTCTGTCCAGGGGTCAGCTCCTCAGAGTTCAGTCTCCATAGGCAGGAATGCCCACAGGAGGCAATTTATGGCATAAAAGAATTTTTTTAGTTGGTGCATTAAAACTGGAGGCAGAGCTCCTGTCCAGAGCTCATTCCAGGAGGCACAGAAATAAGAATGTGTCTACACAGAGCATTGGATAGTGCCCTACATTTGAGGATCTCAACATGCTGTGCATATAATAGACATGCTTCAGTACAGCTAAGACATGTTTATATCCCTTTCTCAGTTCAGGTGATTCTGTCCCCAACATGGTACTGATCCCAGAGTCCCTTCTGGGGGGCACAAGGACCCCATTCCAGTTTGTCTCCTCCCAGGGGGTACACAGAGAATCTGATCTTGGAGTCATCCTTTGCCTGTCCTTGGTACAAACTGCCTTAGCTAGCTAGCTTGTCACCCAAGACTCAAGAGTATGAGAGATCCCAGATTGGCATTCTGTGCCCTATTGCCCTGGATTGATACCTGTTTGATGCATCCTGGCCCAGATACATAAAATCATTGTTTGGTTTCAGTTCACCCAGATAGCCCTGGGTATGGCTGGCACTTTATACTGGCAACTTGGCAATCTCAAGAATCTAAAATCAAGTAATTAGCAGGCAAATCTATTAAAATCCCAAAGCACTCAAATATCAAAGCCAGTGACAGTTTGAAAGGGAGAGGGAAAGGAGAGTTGGTGAGTATGATATCCAGGTACTTATGCATCTGACACTGAGGAACCAGCCTCGCTGTCAGTGTTACTCAGGGTATGGAGTACAGCAGAGGCTTGAAGCAGCCAGCATGCTGCAATTTTGTCTGACCCCTGACCTCAGTGAAGCCTGCAATGCAACGAAGCTCTGTGGCGCAACGGATAGCGAATTAGACTTCTAGATCAATGACAGATGAAGTTATTCAAAGGTTGTGCGTTTGAGTCCCACCAGAGTTGTATTTTGGGGGGTGGACTAGATGGCTTCCTGAGGTCCCTTCCAACCCTGATATTCTTTGAAAACCAGAGCAGGTAAAAACATTTACTCATCTCTGCTGTGACTGGATGGGAGAGGGGCTTTGCTGCATGTTAGCAGCGGATCAAACACAAGTCTCAGAGTCACACCATTTGCACAGGCGATTCTAGAGTCACAGGCCTGCCCCCAAAGGACCAAACTTTCCTACCAGGTCAAAGGAGCAATGTTTCACTACTTTGTTTTGATTGGATTAAGAGTTCCAGTGGAAGAAATGGCTGCCTGATGCCTTGGGCTCTTCTCACGCCTGTCCAGTGGTTGGTGGCTATGGAAGAAAAGCCCAGTAAGAAGCAGACGTAGCAATGAGCAGAGTATATACATTGCAGGAAGAGCTGGATAATGGGGTTTAGTAGAAGCCAGGAGTAGCCAGTAGCAAAAGCCACCATAAACTAAAATGGGGGCACAGTGGTTTGTTGTTATTTTACAGGATGTTGTCCAGGGGGTTAATTGTCCCAATCATAGAACAGGATCCTCTCCTGGAATAAGTTAGTGTGGAGGCCCTGTGGGTACACGCACAGTATGGCAGAGAGACAGACATCGGATGGGGTTGGTTGTTATGATCAGGAGGCTTCATGAACCAGGAAGACTCTTCAAGGTTGTTTGCACAAGCTGAGCAAAGGAGCTTGCGGTCTGGCTGGGAAGCGCTCCCAAGTGGTAATGCTGTCAGTCTGCTGGGAATTAAGGATAAAATGGAACAGGGTGTAGAGCCTGGCTCTGAGCCACCGTGTGTTAGAAGAGGCAGAAATACTACTACTACAGCTGAGCACTTACACAGCACTGCACTAACATTAGGTAATTCACATTCGTATCTGCTCTGGGAGATCCAGTAGTTGCCAATTAGAGGCAACATTTGCGGACAGACACGGCCCAGCACTAGCCGAGACATGGCAGTTTTTCATAGGCTTGGAAGAAACTGCAGTCACTGGTTACTGTGCAGAAGCCATTGGCAAATGCTACCTGTTTAATAACATACCGTGAAGATCACTATTCCCTTCCCTGACTCTCTGATGGGGAAAATAAGGGAAAGAGGGTAAGTGCCAAGCTCCCATAATGAGCCAGTGTCAGCGTCGGGGTTAAAATTCAGAAGCTGCTGGCTCAGTTCAGCTGCTGAGCTGTTCCCAAGCTCAGTCCACTGGAACATGCTGCCTCCTAAAAAGGCGACTTTGTAGGTCGCCCCCTTTGCAGATGAGTCTTGCAATGACTGGCCCACAAACAAGGGCTTCCTTTTAAAGCAAACACCATTCTTCAGTTGAGGTCAGTTCCTCTTTCCAACCTGAACCAGAGAACGAACAAAGGGTAAGTGCTAAAAATACCCAGTCCACTTCCGTGTCACACTCCATCCTGAGGGGTTTTCCCAGGTCAGGAGGGAGGCTTCACTTTTCTATATAGACTCTACATATAAGTGGTTTTTTTTTGTGGGGGGAGGGAGGGGGAAGCATGTCATGGAGAAAGTGAAATGGAGCCACAGTAACCACTGCCACCCACCAGAGTAGCTGGTGCTGTTCTTGTGACCGGTCTGTGTGTCATGTGGGGAGGGGCAGAAGAGCCTGTATAAATGGATAAAAAGCAGGGAAGGGAACACTTGGACAATATGACTATGTCCAAACCAGCCAGTCTGGATAACATGTCTAGGGAGTCAGCTGACAGACTGTCTCCCTGGGGAGATCTTGTAGGAAGGACAGCAGAGGGATCCAGGCAAACTGCAACCTGTCACTGGGCTTGTCTGTGCACAGAAGTTGCACTCATTCCATTAAACCAGTGCCACATCACACCTTGCTAAACTGGACAAGCTTCTGTACGCAGGGCAAGTCTCTGTAACCACCCTCCTGAGTGAAAGGGCGGAGGAATAGAGAGAGAGGAAAAGGTTATGAAATACCTGGACATTAAGGGAACTGTGAGCATTAACTAAACAGCATTGAGGGGGCCAGAGAGAGAGCTTGCTAGGGAAACTTGATTGCTTCTGTGATAGGATGATAGAGCTGTGTTCCTCAAAGGATTTGATAATAGCTCTCATGAAATCTTCTCTGATACATTAATTAAAGTGGCTTGGATAGGCAGACCAGAACAAAGGATGATGGGAAAAGGGCGACTATTGGAGTTAGGGGCCCTTAGGGGTGCCCTAACCCGTTTTTGGGTGCCCTTCAGGGCCCTGCATTACTCTGGCACACACCACTGGCTGGCTTGGTGCTTCTCACCAAAGTGCAGGTCACAGATGCCAACATCCATGGGCTGCCTTACAATCACGAGGCAATGGCGAGAGCTGAGCAAAGAGCCCTGTACAGTGTTGCCCAAGAATGGGGAAAAAGAGGTTCTTTGCTGGGAATCCTTCTCCCTTCCGGCAGCTAGAAGGGAAATGGGGACAGAGAGAAGAGAGAGCCCCTTGGTGGCCAGAGGGAGGCTGCTGGTGGTATTTGATGAGTATCTTGTCCTATGACATTACAATAGCTGAGGATTCTGTATTGCAATGACGTAAAGCCACCAACGCTCCAGAAGTGTCAGGCTGTCATGTGGTGGTGACTCTTCCATCCCCAGCACTGTTCAGGAGTGAGGCAGCTTCCCTGTCACTGACCTAATCTAGACAAATCCTTGGGTGGGGGTGGTCTGCATACACTTTGCATCCACTAGGGGCAAGTACACGCTTCCCCATCCCAGAGCTCCTCACTGAGGGGGTAGGTGACCCAGGGCAGAAGAGACTGTAGGCAAACATTCCAGGAGGGAGGGGCTGCCTCTCCCTCAGGGCCAGGCCTCCTTCCTCTTTCTGGTTTGCTGGCTGAACTCGTGGCTTCACCACAGAAAATATACTAAGAAATGGGCCGTGGGAGGCAGTAACCTTCCAGAACCGGCCCATACTCGGTGAACTCACACAGGGACTAACTCAGACAGCCCCATTATAGCCCTGAGCAGCAAGCTCCCCCAGATGACTGTAGCAGCAATGCCTCCTCCCATGGGCTAGGCACTGAAGGGCAGGGGGACTGTCCCCAGCACTAGCTGGAGAGGCTGGAGCAGTTTGTAATGCCACTCTGCAAGGGATCCCAAAGGGCTAGGGCACTGTTAGAGAGACAGTGCTTCGCACGCCCCTGGGACCATGCCCACCTACAGCAGCACAATCCATAGTTCGGGCTACCTGGCTGATTGCATCTCCGGGCTCCCACCCATCTCCTTTGATGGAAGCTCAGCAGGTAGGATCCAGTTAGGGAAAACATGCCAATGGAACGAGAACCATTTCACTTCTGCTTTTCCTGGACCATCAGGCTGGGACAGTGCGAGCACGAGGGAGATTTCAGACACAGCAGGAGGGAGATTCTAAAAGGAGGCTGCAAAGCAGGAGAGGCTGCGAATTGCCTTCATGTCACTCTCCACTGAGGAAATCTCCCTCCCACCGAGACGCCGCACTGGCTGGGCTGTGGCAGGTTCTAGTCCCTACTAATCGCCATCACAGAGGAAGGAACAAGAACAAAAAACCCAGCACATCTAATTAGAAACAGCTGTCAGGGGAGTTTTGCTGAGTCACACAGAACAAGCAAGCGGTAATAAGAGATAGTGGAAAGGAGTGGCAGCGGGGACCGCAATGGGTGCCAGTGTAAATGAGAAGGAAATAGTCTCTCTCTTCCATATATAGGGCACCCAGTGGGGCCCACTGAGCTCTGAGGAGGGTGAGCAAATGCATGGTATGCAGGTTCTTCTGTCCCTAATGCACAGAACAAGCATCACCTTACCTAGAAATGCTTAGAAAACCTCAATCTCCCTCGGGGGGAACAGGGTAAAATTAGAGGGAAAAGGTTCATGAGCTTCTTTTGTAAAGATCCCTTTGCAAAGACCCCAGAACATAGCGTAAGAGTCTCCCACTCATCTCAGTTACTCAGCCTCCATCACCACTCTCCCTCACCTGCTGCACAGGAGACAGGAGGCTCACTTAGGCCTTGTCTTCATGAGGAAAAAAGGTGCATTCTCAACTCGAGTTAGCTAACATGGGATAAAATCCTAGAGAAGATAAGGCAGTTTGTGGTTTCACATGAGCTAGGAGGTTGAGTTAAACTATGAGGGAGCCTTGGGTTTAACCTGACCTGTTCACATGCATTAATACTACAACTGCCTTGTCTTCACTAGGATTTTACCTCATGCTCATTAACTTAAGAACAGAACACACCTTTTTCCTAGTGAAGACACAGCTGTAGTGTCTGTGAAATGTTCAATGGCCACAGCATAAGCCCTAGGGATTATGGAAAACATTCCTCCCTCCCTGTCTTCCGCTTAGATGCTGTGCTTGGCACACTGAGCAACAGAGAATAAAGAATCTCCAGCCTTTGAAAGCTGCTTCTTGCATCTTTGTGAGGACTGGAGCAGGATGGACATCTGAAAGAGCAGCTTTGGGCACAAAGGCAGCACCGGGGCTTTTGCGTGTGGTTGCAGCCGAGTCACCTTTAATACAGAAGTACGTCTAATGAAGACTAGAGGGCCCAGCATGCAATGTTCCAGCTCAATTCAAGTCACCATTCACTCAGATTGCAAGGGAGGCATACTTGGGTCTGTAGACTCCCTGGGCTGCTCTTTCATATTAAAGGTGAAGGTGCCTGTAATTTGTTCCATTTTACATTGCCAGCAGCTATGGCTCTTGGGTACCAGGTGAATTACTAACAAAGCTCTCAGTGGGGCACAGCAGAGCTGTCCTGGTTTAGAGTGCATGGAATGTACAACACTGAAGGCTTCTTCATGGGGCAGCGGAAGGTGGTGATGACTAAACCTGGTGAAGGCCAAGGCAGCGTACTGTGGAATGTATGGAGGAAAGTACAGCCTAGTATGTGGTTTAAATGAGGAACATTCCTAACCAAGAGGCCACCCAATATGCACATTTACAGCTTCAAAAACACCTGTCAAAAAACAATAGCACCTGCAACTGGGGCTTTGTTTATCATGAAACACCCTCTGAAGTAACCATGCCCTGGGTATGCAGAGGGCATCCAGCCCTCTCTCCCTTACCTTCTCTTGGGAGCAGCCAGACTACTTATGTAGCACCAGTGGTGTGTACATGGTGCTCTAAAGACAAATAAGAAAATACATCCCTGTCCTAAGGAGCTTCAAATGTAAATGAGATGGATAAATCCACAGATAACAACAGAGCCTGGTGGATAAGGAGGAAGCACAGTGGAATAGAGAACAGCATAATCCCATGGCCAATCTTGAAATGACCACAGTACCCTTCTGGATCAAAGACAGTCTGAACTGAACATGGAAACATGGGCTCAGCTCCATTCAATGAGATGGGCATAGATTCCCATTCATTAGGAAAGTTGGTTTGTCATGGCACATAATAGCTGACCTACACAATGCAGGTGGCGGGGATTGGGGGGAGGTAGAGGGCAGCACCTTCTTTAGAGCAAAGTGTCCTTTATTTTACAATAAATCATTTAATGACAATTCATGAATAATTTAACCCTTTTCCAAACCCCATTCATTCTGCGGTACTCTGCAGCACCAGATGTGTGTAGAGCTTGACTTGTAAATGTTCCTGGGTGTCGGACTCAGTGCCAGGCTGGCTGGGGTGACAAAGACTAGAACTGAGGAAACCTGAAAAGCAGTGGTTTTTGTCACAGCAATCCTGGCAGCGACAGGATGGAAAATGAATGCGTCTGAGCTCAAGCACAACACCCATGATAGTAATGAGTGTTTCTCTTTGGCTTCCTGAGTCCAGGAAGGAGTAACCTGGCAGCTAGAGAGCTGCAGTCTCAGTATGTTTTATTGCTTTCAGGATTTTGCTCCTGCAGCATCTGCTGATTATCTGGGGAGCGTGAGCACCAATGGTGAGAGTGTTACTGGTTAGAACAGTGACTGAGAGCTCTTTGTCTTGATGGCTTCCATGGGGAGGTCCAGCTGTCCCTGGAGCTAGACAGCCAGATTGCACTCTCCTGTCCTTGTGGAAGAAGTCACTGCAGTTTATGACAGTTCAGAAATTGTGGCTTGGCTATCCTATTTCAAGCTCTGAGGATGTTCATCTGCCTGCACACTGAGCTGAAAAGCTTAGGAGTTTTGACTTAAAAGCAGACAGAGAGGCTGAGAATTTTCAACTCGGGTTCTTTTTGTTGAGGTAGATTCATTCCTATCACAATGGCCAAAAACATGGCAAGCTGTCCTCAGGCACAATCTGCACTGCTCAGAGCCACTTAGAAGTGTCAACTTAGCACAAAGATTTGGATGAAAGTTCAAGGGACAGGAGTGTCAACAAAGGGGAGAGTCACATTTTTAAACAATATCCTGGGATTCTGCAGAAATCACCCTCTCCCTCTTCCCCACAAGGCCATTTTTGACACTGTAAGCTGTTGTGTTTGGGGCCATTACAGAAGAATACACTACGGGTTTGTCCACACTACAAGTGCTACAGCCAAACAGCTGCAGCAATGCTGCTGTAGTGTAGACACATCACAGTGATGGAAGAGTTTTTCTATTGCTGTGGTAAATCCTCTCCCTTGAGAGGTGGTTGCTAGGTTGATGGAAGAATTTTTCTGAGGATCTAGCAGTGTCTACATCAGGGCTTAGCTCAGTTTAACTACATCTCCCAGGGTGTGAACTTTTCACACCTCTGAGCACTGTAGCTAGGTTGACCTAAGGTTTAGGTGTAGACCAGGCCTAACACTTCTTTACAAGGGGCATTTCACAGGACTCTGCAGCCCTCATATTGCAGGGGGGAAAGCAGGGGTGGGGGGCTTCTTGTTTACTAAGTTGACAAGTAACAAGTATTTAGTTCGCCTATTGAAAGGCCGGGTGACAACTCCTGGACAATGCTGAACAACAGTTATGTAGAACAATAATTCCGTTGCTGTGGAGATAACGATCTGCTCACAAACAGGAGAGGATGGGTTCAGCTGTGAGCGATGGAAGAAGCAGGAGGGAGAGATCCATTCAAAGAGCACCGGCCTTGTTTCAGGGCAGGAAACCCATCAGGGAATTCTTTCTAAATACAACAAAACATTTCCAAGTCTCCCACAATGAGCAGTTATCCCTTGCACACAAAAAAAGCAGTATGGAGGGATGGCCCATGGAGGCTACAGTATGTGTCTAGGCTGCTTGCATCAAGAGGGAGCACAGCATATTGATTTGATTTTGAATGTTTTATTGTCTGGTTTGTGAAACCTTTAATGTATCAGTGAGGGGCAGGTGCCTAAAATACAATAAATATTATTCTCCCTCTCCTGTCCTGTACTATACTTCTGTAACTCTGTCTATTGCAATCTGTTCAGTTCTCTTTTCCTTATTTGGATGATAAGGAATGGGGTCCACCCTGTTGCTTCTGAATCCCAGATACTTTGAGAGCTTCTGACTCTTTTTCAGACGACAGCATATCCCACAGCTGAGAAACAGAAAGCAAAGAGTGATCACCACCACCAGCAATACCATCAGGTAGCGATTTCCTATCTGATGAGGACAAAGCCACGTGGTCTTGTTGGCTATCTTAGCTGAGAAGTTCCTGTTCTTGTCCTGATAAGAGCACAGAGTTTCATTCAGATCCAACACATTCACATGGGCAGCTTGTAGAATTTCCAGCCAGCTCAGCGCACAACAGCTAAAGGGATTGCCAGCAACATTCAGATGACTGAGGCTGCTGGACCATCTCACGGTGGCAGGTTTCTCTAAGGCCTGGAGATTGTTATTGCGAATGTCCAGGTTTTCCAATGGAGAGCAGACAAGATCAGGGGGCAAAAGACTCAACTTGTTGTCTGACATGTCCAACTTTTTCAGCATCTTCAGACAAGGGAACTCTGTCTTGTTGTTGTCCATCTGGTTTCCTCTCAGAGAGAGCTTCTGCAAAGAGAATTCCAGACCCTCCAGAGCTCCTTTTGGCATGAACAAGTCTTCATTTTCAGACAGATCCAGGGAGACTAAAGAGGTTTGGTTGAATATGTAAGGATATAGCCTCACAATGTTGTTCCTACGTAAACTCAGATACTTCAGCTGCGGTAGGTCACAGAAGGATGTACAGTTACCTCTTTGAGCTGAGTTATGACCTATTGGGATCTCTCTTTTATTAGCATTCTGGCTCTCACAAGGCTGGAGGCGGTTAGAACCAAGGTCAAGTGTTTCCAGTTTGGGCAGAATACCAAAAAACCACTGTGGCAAGGAACGAATGAAATTGCCTTGAAGATCCAGTGACCTCACCGACAGAAAGGCATTGTCATGCATCGCGCCTGGCTCCTTGCTTTCCATATCACCAGGAGGTGACTCCACAGCTATATTATGGAGACAGTTCTTAGCCATATTGAGATTCTGGAGGGAGCTCAGATTATGAAGGAAAGTAACTGGGAACAAATACAACAGGTTACTGCTGAGATCTAAGTCAGTTATCTTTGACAGTCTAGCTGCTGCATTGTAAATATTCAAGGATATGTTAGGTCTTGCCATCTCATCATACCGCAGTCTGAACTCTGCTGTACTGGTGGAACTTGGAGCCAAAGAGGCTATGGCGTTATCAGAGAGGTTTAAGTGTGTGAGGCGATGCACCTTGGGAAGCTCTGGAAAGTAGATCAGTTTGTTATGACTCAGATCTAGCACCTGAAGCTGGTAGTGTTCCTTTCTTTCCTCTGTAACAAAGAATTCCAGGGCATTGTAGCTGAGATTTAAAACTTGCAGCTGTGTGAGGCTGAAGCCCGAGATACAGTGAAGAGAATTCATAGCTAAATTCACCACTTTTAGATTTAATAGAGCCTCAAAAGCTCCCTCCTCTATTTCCGTGATGTAGTTGTTGTTAAGGTTGATCTCTCTCAGCTTTAGAGTTCCCTGGAACATGCTCCCTGGCAGCTTGGTCATCTTGTTCCAGGACAGATCCAGTTTCTTTAAAGAGGTGAGATTGCTGAAGTACCAGGCTGCCATATCACTGTCCAAATTATTTGCAGAAAGGTCCAGGACCTTTAGATTCTTCAGTGACCCGAAGGCTCTTCCGTTGGTGAAGTAATTCCTATCAAGGTGGTTTGCAGCTAGGAGCAGAGAGTGAAGATGAGTTAGAGGAGTCAGGGCCATTTCTGACACAGTTGCCAACTGGTTGAAATGCATATTGAGGTGCTCTAGCTGCCCTAACTTTGATGTGCAGCTTTCCGTCAGGTTTTGGATGAAGTTGTCAGAGAGGTCGAGTTGCTTAACCCCATGGCCAAGCTTCTCTGGAAATGTGCGGAGGCCAAGACCTTGGCACGAGACCTGAACTGAGCTCTATGGAGAAACAAGGAAAGCTATCAATGAGAGTGAAGGAGCTCAGCCCACACCTCATTTCAGATGTGGCTCCATTCCTATCACACACACCTTACTGCAGTTTGGAATTTATACTAGAAATCCTCAGACACAAGCATGCTAACCCCCTTAGGCAAGTACTTTGGCCGTGGCAGACTGAGATCAAGGCATAAGCTCCTTCACACACAGTTTCTAGCATAATCACAAATCCAACCTTGTGGGTTGGGAAGCTCTTTCAGAGCTGTAGGGGGTTGTGACCTGGCTTTCTGAGGTACAGTGGGGGCTGGAACTCAGAGCCGTCCCTTGGGTAGGGTGAATCAGGGCAACCATTCTGGGCCCCATGCTTTGGGGGCCCCTGTGGACTGAACCGATTGGCCAGCGAGGCCTGTTCCGAAAGTGATGGATTCGTCACTTCTGCCCCGGGTCCTGCACTCCTTTAGGGAGGGTCCTGCTGGCACTATTACCTTCAGAGAAGCCCCTGAATAAGCCCAGGTTATTGGTGTGTGCTGCTGAAGCCCCCCAGCCTGGGTGACACAGATGCACCTGTGCTGGGTCAGCAGATCACAGCTTAGACTCAATGAAGGAACCACACAGCACCTCTGCTCCCTCTCCTGAACAAAAATAAGGCACAAGGGAGGCAGACAGCTCCCAACTGCTAGGTCACCACAGTTCATTGGCTGCTCTCAGGTACCATCATCACTGACCCCTCTACCAGCAAGGGTCTGTGCCACACTCACTGGGCTGCAGAAGGGTATGAGACTGCGTGAAGTCTGCCAGCTGCATCCCAGAGCCTAGGCTGCAGTGGGGTGCATATCCTGATGGCTCCACTGTGCCATGTGCCACTCCCCCAAGCACAGCCCTCAGACAGGCATATATTCAAGGAGGGGACAGGGAAGTAAGAATAGTTACCATTGGGACCTGCCTAGTCATTTCCTATTCCACAATGAGAAACCTCAATCCTCTGGCAGCCACAATCCTCCCTCAAGTGTCAAGTGATCCATCCCACCTCCTCTAACCACAGCCTATCACTTAGTGAGCAGGAAAAGACCCAGCCAGGGGGTGTGATCAAGCAGGAGGCAATGCCATGATGTCTGTCCCTTGTTTTAAACAGTTTGTCATTCACCTGAGTGACTGGCTGGGAGCTAGATCCAGCTTTAGCGCCTGGCCATGAAGAAAAAAAGATGCCTAGGAGTTAGTACTCTCACTGTCATTGGAAAGACTGAGTTTGATTTCAGGCCCATGTTCCCTTGCTCTCCAGGCCAAGACAACCAGGGAGTAGAAACTGGGTGGGTATAAGGGGAGGAGAAAGCCATCGTTCTCATTGCTTATAGGGGCCCAGATGGTCTCCTTCTCTCTCTGCTCTGTCCCCCACATTTTAATTCTATAGATCTGGTGTTTCACCAACTGGTCGCCAAAGGGGAGCCACCCTGGAGATCAGTCACAGAAAAGTGGGGGAGGAACAGACAATACAGGGTGACAAGATGTGTCCAAGGTATCTAGCATTTCCTGGCCCGGACATACAAGAGCTGTGTAAAGCCTCACTCAGACACATGGTATCCAAAAAGCTGCTCAAGACAGAGTCTGTCTGAAGATGAGGGGTAACGATATCACAGGGCGACAAAAATGAAAGCACCTGGGTACAAGGCTAATGGTCAAAGGGGGGAGATTACAAGGCAGAGGTGTGGGGAGAGAGGCTTGAAGACAAGGTCTGAAAGTCCTTGCAGCAGAGAGAGACAAGAAAGTGTAAGAGAGGGGACATTAAAAAGACAGGCTATGAAAGGAGTGGCTGCTAGGCTGAGGTGGTCAGAGTTTTGGGGGATGGTTTTCAAAATCTGGTTTTAAACTTCCATTTGCCCCCTTCAGTATCACAGCAGGGTATGAGCACAACCAGCACTTCCTGTCTCAGACCCACCGGGGGCATCATTTGGCTATTAAATCACAAAGGATCCTGGGTAATTAGCCTTACCTGCTGGCATGGCAGAGGCTTTGGGCTCACCTCCGCACTAGGCTGGGCTTTGAGAACAGATGGGAGCAGCCAGAGCAGCAAATATCCTCTTTCAGCCAGCCGGTGTTCTGACAGAAACATGATGGACTCCAGGAGCAAGCAGCCCCTTCCCACCGCTTCTGTGCTGTCATATGGGCTAAGGGAGAGGAAGACTTCTATATAAATAGGCTCCAGTGCAGGCTTGGGGAAGGAGATAGTGTGTGGGAGTCCCAGCTACAGTACTGGGAAAATAAAGATATATGCCTCTGACGGGGAAAAACAGTGCATGAAGCCACAAGGGAAAGAGAAACTAGGGAACAGGGGGTGGAGATGCCACTGCACATGCTTCCAGGTGATAATTTGAAACTATAAAGGAAATAAATATCAGAATGGAGCAGACAAAGCCCAGGGAAGGAGAGGAGTTTTTGTGGGGCTTCCCCAGTTTGGAAACCACATTGTTGTCCAAAGGGTTTGTCCTAGGGTCTTATCTGCTGCCACTTCCTGCTGTGCTCTGGGACAGAACTCATAGCTAAGCCTGGTTAACTTGTATAAGGGATCCCAAGCGAACAATTTGACACTGTAGGAAATGCTGGGCTCAGGCTAGCACCTAAGACTGGATGGTGCCACCAGGCAAAATGTAAACTGGAAGAGTAGGGCCCCCTTTGCTGCCCAAGCTGGAATAGTCACAAGGTGGGAGGTGCTGGACATCTGAGGGGGATTGAATCCCTTGCTGTGGTCATAATCAGCACTGGTGTCCTTGTTAAGCACAACTGGCCATGCCTTCCTCCAGGAGGTGGGGGAGACGAGGCTGGAGTGAGCCTGGAGAGGGAATTCCCTTCTCCCTCTTTGGGCTACTGCAGCTCATGCAGAGGGAAATTTTACAACAATACCTGACCCTTTGCTGGGGAGCGAATGCACCAAGGGTTTTACCATCCAGCTCCCATGAATGAGTCACTCAGCACAGTCCTGAGGTGAAGTCCAGCTCACACCCTCACTAGGGGTTTCCTGCACCTGGAGTATCCCATGGGCTCCACTGGTGCTTCTGCTAGGGGGTGCCCAGTCTCCCACAGCCCATGGGCTGCTTCTATTCCCAAGATCAGAGTAGCCTCCCAAAGGGATGGAGCCTCCCTGAGCTACATCAAAAGAGAGGTGAGGGCAGAAGAGATGGGCTCATAGAGGTGGCCTCAGTTTAAACCCCTGGTATTCCACCTCCCCTCCTGCCCCCCAGACAGTAACAAATGTACCAACTCAACCACACAGCTCTGAGCAGCAGCAGCAACCAGCAAGAGCCTTTCACCTCCAGTGTAGGGCGCAGTGCAGAGAAAACAGAAGCCATCACTGGGGTGAGTGAGCAGTGAGTCTGCAGTCTCAGTCCAGGGCTCAGCAAATAGATGTTCACAACATCCCTTCACCCCCAGTCAGGGCCGTTTCCAGGGTTTTTGCCACCCTAAGCAGCAAAAAGAAAAAGCCGCAATCGCGATCTGCAGCTCTACTGCCGCCGCTTCAGTCTTCAGCGGCAATTCGGTGGCTAGTCCTTCACTCAGAGAGGGAGTGAGGGACCTGCTGCCGAATTGCCGCCGAAGACCTGGACGTGCCACCCCTCACCATTGGCCACCCCAAGCACCTACTTGCTGGGCTGGTGCCTGGAGCTGGCCCTGCCCCCAGTTAGCCCCGAACTGAATGGGCCACAGAGACTGACCATCTGTCTTTCCTTGGTGGCGCTTAGTATAGGGTGGAACAGGCATGGACAGGAGCCAGGAGTATATGTGGGTGATGGGAGGGGGAACTTGTGCTGCCACTGCTCACTGCATTATCACTATGCCCTCCTCCCAGGAACGTGATGGTGCAAAGCATGGCTAGAAGATAATTGCCTGGTAGTTACACTGCACTGGGGAGAAAGAGGAGAGTGAGGGGATTTTCCTATGACAGCCTCATATTTAGGGTGACCAGATGTCCCATTTTTATAGGGACAGTCCCGTTTTGGGGGACTTTTTCTTATATAGGCATCTATTTCTCCCCCCCTCCCTTTTTTTCCCCACAGTTGCTGTCTGGTCACCCTACTCATATTAGCTCCCTCAGTACCAGCATATCTCAAAAAAGAATTTTTCTGTAGTCACATATCCAGGACCACTCTGCCACCTACTGGTTGGTCCATACATATCACAACAAAAATGTCTGGCTGCTGAGATATTTTGCTAAGTGCACTTTTTTGTTTGTTTGGCTCAATGCTGTTGACTCTTCATTCCTTTCCTGCAGCAGGCAGCACTGCCACTGCCCAGTTTGCACAAGAGCTTATTTTGCAGCGGTTGTTTTAGATGTTTCCTAATAGGCTATTTCCCCAGCTCCTGGTGTCTTCGGTGAAGGAATATGGTGTAGTCTTAAAAGGAGATGGAGCACAGTGGAGCTGAGCTAGGCCTGCATGTTAGATTTTTCATCCTCTTGCTGGTTTACATGGTGGGAAAGCTCTTTGTTTCTTATGGTTCAGGGCTCAAGCAAAATACAGTGCTGAGGGTCACATGCACCTCAGTGAATAAACAGGGTTCTTATGAGTGAGTAGAGAATCCTGTGGAAGTTCTAGTCTCTGGACTAGAAAACCAGGTACAATGCTTTAAACCCATTTTCTTCATCAGGCTTCACTGGGTGCAGGGCCCCTGAAGGCGTCAGCTCTTCTAAACCTTGCTTGGTCATATTGGTTCTATTGAAGGCCTGGGTTCAATGCTATGAAGGCAAAGACAGACCTTAGAGAGAACAAGCCTTTATTGTTCTTTTAGAGACAATCAAAAGAGGTCACAAAATGTGTGCAGCTCCAAAAAATGTGGAATCTCCAACTAGGGAGACGCTGGCCTGCAGCTCTCAAGCTCACCTCCTCCATCCAACTTCACCACCCCTAGCAAGGAGCAGAGGAGGGGGAAGGGAGTACAGAGAAGGGAACAAAGTTAACCTCTCTACTGGTATGGGTGACATAACTCCCTAGCACAAGACCCAGGCTCTGTGCATCCCCTAGCCTTTTTCCACATCCCCAGAGTGTCAGATGGGGGAACCCAAACAAACTCCTCTGTGCACTTTAAACAGCTGGTTTAGGCCTTTAGGGTGAAATTAACTGAAAGTCCCTGATCAGACTCTGGCACACTCATGTACTCCTTGGAGAATCCCCAGCATTTTCATCCAAAGGCTGGGAATTCCCTGTGCCTATCCATATCTATTCTTCCCTTTGGAAGAGGAAGAGGTGTCAGTGCTGGCACCAATGACAGCCGCAATAGTGCTGGGCATATCTGCACCATCTGGAACACACTCTCAAAGAGAACTGTGCCTTGGGTAGGCTCCGTCCTGGGAAATATCTTGGTGCTAGTGCAGATACCTGTAGTGCCAGGAGAGGTATCTTGTGCTGAAGATAGTGCCATGATGAGTTTGGCACCATGAAAAAGAGAGCCTGCTTGGACCCCTGAATGCAGGGCCACATGAGTATTGAACATGGCCCTGCATAATATCTTTCACGAGGCAAGTTGAATTGGGCTTTCTGGAGTGGACCAGAAGAACTTACACAGTTGGTTCAGAGGGGATACCATCTTCCTCCATTATGTTCTGGATTGAAGTTGGAGGCAAATATTGCTGTTGGGATTCAAGCAGTGGCAATGTAGTCAACAGCTTTGAGGGGGGTTCTCCAACAAGATAAATTGATGGTGGTGATGGTATCAGCACTGAGGCCTGAGCTGAGGAAGAGTATGTGCCTAAGGTGACTGCAGCACTGGTAAGGAGTCCTCAAAGGAAATGTGTCAGTGCTGGAGGAGAATGATGCCTCCTATTTTTCTTCTCCTTGGCCTCTCTCTGCAAGTTGGATGCTGCTTCTTTTCCTTCTTCTCTGGGGCAGGGTCACATGGAGATCTGGAAGCCTGCCTTTTGCTTATAGCATCGACCAGCATCTATTCTAACAGGACCAAAGGAGTCTTCAGTGCTGTCACAGACCATTGTGCCAGTGTGGACTGTCTACATGGAGCTTGTGGTGAAGGATGGTGCCAGACGGAAAGCTCAGCCTCTGCAAGCATTAACTTCGGAAAGGTGGACCTCGGGCCCGATATTGAGGGAAGTGCCAAGGCAGAAGTGGCTAGGTGCATCTCTGGCCTCTTTAGAGAAGATCTCAGCACAGAAGCAGACCTCAGACCTCCTGCAGGAGTATCAGGTCAGTCTGCTCGGATGCTTGCAGCCTGAGCTACCTGTCCCTCTTTGTCTGAGGAGTACAACATGGCAAGTTGTGCACTGGGACACTATGTGTGATTCTCCCAGGCCTGTGGCATGGACATGTGTATCCATCTCAGTGAAGATGGCTGAGCAAGGTGCTCATCTTTTGAACCCCATATGGAATTTGAGATCAGGCATGGTCCTGGAGATAACCCAAGGCCAACATCCAAGTAACAAAAATTAGCAGTAATTAGCTGTGACTATCCAAAGAGCATAGGCTCACAGACCAGGGAGCTAGTGCCATTAGTTCTTCGCGGCAGTGGCAAAGGAACTGAGGTGGCTGGGGGGTGCACTCCCTTATACAGATGGAACCAGTGATGTCTTCCAAATACAAGTGCGCTACTGTACCCCCCAGGGGCAACTGCTTTTCTGTACAGCTCCACAGCTCAGCATCAGAGGCACTGAATCCCATTAGTGGGAATACACAGAGAACCTGCTCTTGTGACTTGACACTGCTTCTGGGTGTTTCTCAGACAGAACTAGACTGGGGAGGCTGGGCAGTACCAGGCCAGACATGCTGGATCTGGCTGTTCTAATGGTTTCAGCAACATGGCCCAGTCAAGGGGAGAAGGGAGGAGTGGCCACTCACCAGCAGTGCAACAGGCATTAGTGCTGTAATGGGCCAGCATATTCTGCATACAGGAATAAGCTGGTAACTTTAGGATCCCTGCCTCACACCACAGTCTTCCTTCTCTGAATGAGGTGACCTGTCGGCAGGTCCAAGATATAATACAGCACCTGCAAAACAAATGGCACAAAGCAGAGAGCGCAGATACTTCACAGGGAATCTCTCCCCCACCAGTCTGAGTCCCAGCATGGTTCAGAGTGAGCAGGTGTCTATCACAACACACACCATCACATCTGGCCCTGACTAGCCCCTTTGTTGACAGACTCAGTAGAGAGGCCAAAGAGACTGAGTCCCCCTTTCCCACTTAGTGGGAGCTCTTCAGGGCTGGGGGTAAGGCACACGGGCAGGGAATGGAGTGTGCACCTCCCATCAGCACAACCATCTCACTTTGGACTGAAAATAAGGCTCCTGCTTTGCAGTAATGCCTCTACCCTGGGATTTTGGCTAATGGGGTACAGTTCACTCCCTTCTTTTGCCTACTTAATGCCCATTCCCAGCTGGATGCCTGTATCTCTGAGGGCTGAGATTCCCCAGTCACTGAGATCTCTCTGGTGTCCAGGCTTCAAGCAGAGGGAGCTCTGTTGCACTCATCTTAGGGAATGGGCCATGAGTGTGAGCTGTGAACTGCTCTAGATCCTGCTCCCCAGGCCATATATCAGGGAGTTACTGTTCATCTGTAATGGGCCAGTTCTGCTTTTCTCTCAGGCTGGCTCCCTTCTTGCTAGTCACTCTCTACGGGGTGATTACAGTCAAGAGTGGCCCTAGCCATTTTGCCAGCCAGGGCAGAAAACATTTTTGGTGCCCTCCTGCCCTATATTTGGGGTTGGGAAGGAATTTTCCTCCAGGGCAGATTGGCAGAGGCCCTGGAGGTTTTTTGCCTTCCTCTGCAGCATGGGGCATGGATCATTTGCTGGAGGATTCTCTGCAGCTTGAGGTCTTCAAACTACAATTTGAGGACTTCAATAACTCAGACATAGGTTAGGGGTTTGTTACAGGAGTGGGTAGGTGAGATTCTGAGGCCTGCACTGTGCAGGAGGTCAGACTAGATGATCATAATTGTCCCTTCTGACCTTAAAGTCTATGAGTCTATGAGTGACCAATCAGCAAGCAAAAATGGCCAGCCAATCAGAGCTGAGGAAAACAAAAAAGCCAAGTGGAATAGCAGTACTGTGCCCTGGAAGGAGGCGCCTGCTCGCCTGACCCTAGAACCAGTCCTGAGTACAGTATCATCTGGCTCCACACGAATCCAAGGGAGGAGACAAATGACCATTACTGAACAATTTTGCAGAGGTCAGGGTTCTTTGCCATTAAAACAATGCAGCAAAAGGGAGCCCTAGAATGCAAAAATCATAGGGCAGGCCCCCAAAATGATAAGATTGGCTTAAAAATCATGAGATTTAAAAATATAAATCTGGGGGGTTCTTTTCTCTTCTGAGCACTTAGAGTGCACTCAGTTCACATTTTCAATATTTTCTCTGCAACCATAAATACCAGAAACTTTCATTTTTAAATAAAAGCTGTGATTCTCATTCAATCTCAATCTCAGTAGCTGGGGCTTTAAGAAAAATACCAGATATGGGGAGACTCATCATACACTTGTGAGAATTGGCAACACAAACTGCAATCAGAGAGAAGGTTCTTAAGGGGAAAAAAATAAGTATTTCAGCCGTAACTGAACTAGGTCAGATCAGGAAAAAGCTTTATTTGCAAAGAAAATACTGACAATTTACATAAACTTACATCCCAGTTTATATACATTATGTATATTTTATATACAGATAGCGTCTTGAATGAAGATGCTGACTCACAGCGCAGCATCACTAGATCAGTGTGCAGCTCACACAACAGTAAGATGGGCTTGGAGTTGCTATATCTTTGACCAAAATTCCTCTGCCATAATATTTTCATTAACGAGCTTGAGTGAAGGTTTGCTGGAAGCAATGATTCATAAACCGTTTACTCAATTAAAGGCAATGACACATAAACCCCATCTTGTAAGGGGTACATTTGTAAAGGTATGCAACAACGGCAACAAAATACATTATTGCTTCCTATTGCAAACTCAAGTGGGTAGAGTATACAATCCAGGAGCCAGAAAAACTTATCTGCAGGATGATGGGGGTAATAAAAAGGGAGAGGGACCTTGCTGCATGATAGACTCAGATTCAGCCTGCAAAAACTAGATGGCTGGCACTGCTTAGTCCAAGTCACCAAAGGTTTTGTTCCCAATGCTCCCAACAGGCACAGTCTGCTCTCAGAAGAGATAGCTGGAAGAGATGGAGGCACAGAATAATGAGAATAATAGTACACTGCTATTTGTTTCAACAGTGAGTGAGCTCCTGTACGCACCAAATAGTGTTTAGCCTGCATTCAAACTTATTTGCAGCTTTTCTGCATTCCAAAAAGATTAGAAAGCATCTCAGTGAGATGCCTAGCCCGAACACAGCACTTGTGGATAAATCCTCAATTCAGTGGGGTGACCTTTAGACTACTATAAAATACACAGTTGCTTCTCTTTGCTCTAGAAACTTGTGGCAATGCTGCTGTGTGCTGGAGAATAGCAACAGGATTCTGTTTCGGGGCAGGAGGCAATGGGCTCTAAAACTGGAAAGACCAATAAGTAGCTGGACAGCTTTGGAAGCTTGACTCTTCACTGTCTCCCAAGAGGGATAAAAGGGCAGAATTGCTGAGATGAGGGGGTTCCTCCCAACCTGTAATGGCTCCCATGGTTGTGAGAAAAATTGAACCATCCAGCTTAATTTGTTCAATTCAGAATGCTTATCTAAACAGAAATGCTGGCACTCTTCCATCAAAGCATTGTAATTTCTAGTGTTCTTTAAGAGGAACATCGCAGCCCAGTGATGACCAGGCACGATTGTCAGTAGGAGCAGGGCTATCTGAGTCCTCAATAGGTTAAAAAGGCAACCTGCTTATCTGTATAAGAAAGGCACTTGGGGATAGCAAAGGCAGCAGGTCAGTCATTCTCTGGTAGCCAGCTCACAATTAAAGGCATCTACTGCAGATATTTGCTTCTTTTAACAATGGCCTGACTGTAGCAGCTTTTCCAGTTTCTCTAAAAATTGTCTCCACAGAAAGAGTTTTGGAGGTTTAAATTGTCTATTGTAAATCAGTAACCATTTGCTACTTTTCTGCAACTGGGGTCCAGCTAGCAATCAAATGACAGTTAAGGCTCACTGGTAAGGGCGGAGGAAGTAGATTGCCACTCAAAGGGAAAAGGCTGAGACACAAACAGGAAGGCAGCAGGGGCTGCATTTGCAGAGCACAGCACTACACACCAGAATTCCTGATATGCTCGACATTTGTCCATTAACAAAGCACTCCCTTTTCTCAACCTGATTAGCAACTGACGCCTGTCAGAACGGAAGACATCACAGTGGATGACTGAAGCAAGCCCCTATTTTCCTTAGAATCTTGTTAAATTCTCTCACAGTATCTCTTTTCGCCCTGGAGACTACAGTCTGGTCTCACACCTCTTCTGCTCAAGTCCTTTCTTTGCACCACCAGAAAATTAATCAGGGGCCCTGAGATGTCGCAGAAAGAATCCATGCTATAACCTAGGTCAGGGTGGGCAAACTTTTTGGCCTGAGGGCCACATTGGGGAATAGAAATTGTATGGTGGGCCATGAATGCTCACAAAATTGGGGTTGGGGTGTAGGAGGGGGTGAGGGCTTTGGTTGGGGGTGCAGGTTCTGGGGTGGGGCTGGAGATGAGTTTGGGGTGTAGGAGGGTGCTCTGGGCTGGGACCGAGGGGTTTGGAGTGGGATCTGGGCTGGAGCAGGAGTGCGGGGTCAGGTTCTGGCTGCGGGTGCGGGCTCTGGGGTGGGGCTGGGGATAAGAGGTTTGGGGTGCAGGAGGGTACTCTGTGTTGGGATTGAGGGGTTTGGAGTGTGGGAGGGGGATCAGGCCTGGGGCAGGAGGTTGGGGTGTGGGAAGAGGCTTGGGGTGCAGGCTCCGAGTGGCTCCCGGAAGCAGTGGCATGTCCCTTCTCCGGCTCCTAGGTGTGGAGCGGACCCTGACCCTCAAAGCAGGGCCATGCTGCGGCTTCCAGGAGCCGCGTGGTGCGGCCCCGACCCAATGCCTCAGCTGGAGAGCCGGAGTAGGGCCGAGCTGCATGGTGTGGCCCCCGGCCTGGCACCCTGGCTGGAGTGCCAGAGTGGGGCCAAGCCGTGTGGTGCCATCCCGACCCAGCTCCCCAGCAGGAGCTCGGGGACCGGCTTAAAATGGCTCGCAGGCCGGGCTGTAGTTTGCCCACCCCGACCTAGGTGAACTTATAATAAGTTAAGTCATTTTAAGAATGTCATCTAATACTCCATTAATGAGATTTTGCTGCTAGAAAAGCCATTGGCTTTTCATTTATAAAAAGGCTCTTTATGGCTCAATTCACTCTCTCATGGAGTTACATTCACTTATGCCAGTAATGAATATGGCCCTTAACATACTATCAGAGTTCTTCAGGTCATGTGCTCCCCAATCTCCTGTGCTCGATGCTGTGGAACTCAAGTTATAATGAATTCACCATTTGGTCTAATGCAAAATCAGAAAAGGTGCATTCTACTAACTGAACATACAAAAAAATTAAAGCTGATGAGGAAGGCGCTATTCTGTTCCTTCCGGAGTCCTTCATTGCTGTTCTATGTACATGCCAGGAGGAGTGCTAGACAGAGATACATGGTGCTCCCCACAGTGAGTGTTCTGCCTTTGCACAGATGGAATATTGCTGCTTAGTGGAAGCCTTATCATTCAACTCGGAATCATGGGGCCTAGCACAATGGGACACAAGAGCATAACTAACTCCATCATGCTCTTCCCTGTCATTTCACTACTTTTGCTTGTCCCTAGTCTTGTCGTTTAAGTAGACTATATTTAAAAGTATACTTGTTAATGAGTTGGTTAACAGAGGTTCCCATCACAAACATTTCCCAATTTCATTGTTATCTGAAGAATGTGTCTTTCTAATCGATTCTGAGGGAAACAAACCACTGAAAACTAGTTAAATGTCCTAATGCTCATGCTAGTCCAACATGTTGAGGATGGAAAGGAGGCAGATCATATGAAGAAAAGAATAATAGGGAATTGTGTCATGCACTTATGGCATAACTATACCCCTCCAACGAGTAGCGAGGTCTGAACTCAAAGGCTAGTTCCCCCTATGACGCATTTCTCTCATAGGAATGTCAGTCTTTGGAAGGTGCTTTTCTCCTTATACATTGACATCGCTCATGATGAATGGGGAAGAACATTGAAGCTAAGGGTACTCTGGGCTAAAGAGTACAGGTTGGCACCTTTGTTGACTAATCCAATTCCTGCCTTTGTGGTGCTGCTGGAGGGTCATTTTCAAATGCCAATAGGTTATCACTGTCAAGTAGCCTTTATTGGTAAAGAGGAAGGTAGCACCAGGCTGTCTGTTTAGGATTTTCTTCCAATCTCCAGAAATTCATTTTTATTTTAATATATTGACTGAGCTATCACCCTCCCATATATAATCTGTATTTTTGGGGAAAGCTCTGTTCAAAGATGGCCAGTTTATTTTGAATAAAGCCCTTTCCTCTTCCCGAATTCAAGTACAGCTCTTGGATTTAGAGTTCACCAGTCAAATGGAAATAGTAGGAAAGAGCTGCTCAGAAAGCCTGAAGAAACATTCTTCTAATTTTTCCGTTAATGCCTAAAAGGTACATTGGGACTAGAATCAGTTGAGTCCAGAGAAAAGAGAAGTGGGAAGGGTGTGTATGCGTTGGACCAAAGTTTTCAGTACAGGTCGTGCTGGAAAATAGTTAATCACCACTTATTACACTGTCTTTCTGATAGAGAAAGGCAGACAAGAAATGAAAGATTCTTCACTAGTATAGGAAAAGAATAAAGCACCTAGAACTCAGCACATAATTGCCAATAACAGAAAAGATTTCCCTGTTTGCTTGTATATGTTAATCTTAAAAAAACCCATTTCAGTGGATGCTGCAGTGTATGTGTGTGTGTGTAGCCGTGTTTGCAGCAGGCTGCACTACGAAGCCTATGTAAATATTTCCTCACATGCAACAAGTTAGTTTTGTAAAATCACAAGTTGCTGTTGCAACACCACCACTTCCAGGAAGTGCCCATTAGAGCAACTTAAACCTCTGGGCACATGGCAGGAGCTTAAAAGTACCAGTGGCACTGAAACATCTCGTGGTCATTGCTGCCTAGAACATCTCAATGCTGGGCTTGCAAAATGGTGAGAGAGTTTTTTATGTGGTATCATTTTATTTTGTGACTATGTTTTAATGCTCATCAAATGCTTATTACATTTGCAGCTTGCTTCCAAGCCTCGTAACGAAGCACTCAACCTACTTATTCTTACAGCCCAGAGGATGAACACCACTGTCTAGGGCGCATTCTCACCTTTCACACTGCAATGCCATTGCCCTAAAATTGAACTCTCCCTCGTAGGTGGAGAAACCCCACAGGTTTCTTGCCCTCAGTGTGAAAAGGCAGCAGTGCATGAGTGCCTAGAGAGAACAACTCATCAGAAAGTCTGTCTTTTCTCGCCTTCTGCCACTGCCATGGATGCTATAGCTAGTGCAACATAAAAGCAGGAAACCCATATCATTCTCACCAGAAATCTCTGGTGAGGACCACAGAGCAGAATATCAGTGCAGTAATACTTGAAACACTGAGGCAAGAAAGGACATGCTAGCCTTTCTTCCTCACAATGCTTTCTCAACTGCCTTTCCAATACAAGTCTCCACGCAAATCACAGGTGACCTTGCTCTTCCTGTATCCACGTAAAGAAATAAATAGCTCTGGATCAGTTTTCTTTGTGGCTGGATTATAGAACCCCCTCATATTCTTATGAAAAGCAGCACTGTGCAGTTCTGGGAGACTCCATGTATACGCCAAGTTCATCTAAGATGTTGGTGCGTCTCCTAGCCGTATGGCCCCAAAGAAAGTCGTGTGCTTGCTCATGTTGATGGAGATGTCAGCATGGACCATTTTCACTGCAATCTTCTGCCTGGCTTTGAGGAGGCAGACTCCAGCTGTGTAACAGGTGTTGAAGTTGGTCTTGCCTGTCTCAATACTCCGGGTGCATTGTAGGAATGGCTTTTCATCCACCACCACCTCATAGCTGGCAAAATCTGTGAAGTTTATGTAGTACACCTATGAAGCAGGAGGAAGAAATGGTGTTATGGAGAGGCAGAGGGTGTTTGTGCACCAGGAAACCACCCACTTCTTGCTGCAAATGTCCTCATGCACGTGCACCTTTCCTCATTTAAACACGGACCACTTCCATAGTCCCTCTATACCTACATCTACAGTGGGCTGGCTAGTTTTCAGGATCTCACAGCCCCCTATAACCTGCCATTAATAATGCTCTAGGATGAGCTATCTGAGGTGCTTTCAAAGTCATCTGCTATTATAGGGGATACACAGACTCTTGAGCTCAGGCCTGGGCAGGTAAATGAAAGGGGAAATGATCTTCAAATACTTGGATTGAATGTATAATATTAATAAACCTGCTATTTTTAAGTCCCCCCAGCAATTCTGTTACTGATTCAGGACATTTAAGTTTTAACCTTGTTTTATTTTTATTTTCCTGCAAAGGCTGTTCCACTCCCTTTAAAACATTGATATGAAGACTGAAGGATGTATGGTAGAACTCTGTATGGAGAGTGGTGATCTCAGAGGACAATGGCAGGGCTCATCCATCTGATGAGGAGAAGCCAGTCATCCTGGAGGCAATGGGTATTTGTTAGTTTTCCATAGTCTGTGGACTTTCACTGAGTTGTACCCCATCCTATTGATGCACGGCTGAAAGGAAATCCTGTCACTGCACAGACACTTCCCAATAGACGCTCATCTCCACCTCACTGCTAGCATATTGCCCCAAACAAAGAAAAAGGTTAGCGCTACTTTTTCACAGGACAAAGTTTTCAGTACTGAAATGCTGTTGCCAGCAATTGTCAGTGTGAGTTTAAGGGAACAATTTTACTCCAATTTGCCGCCTATATATTGGTGCCCAGCTCCATGGAAGAGACTCTAAGATTAACTCATTGATGTCTGGAATCTGCATTGCCTGCCTCGGAACTGTTACTTACAGGCAGACAAGTCATAAAAAGATGCAGTTGATACTATAAGTCTGGAGTAAAGCTATTTTAATTATGGAGCCTCATGGAAGCCCTTTTGTCAGTTGCAGAGTTTCTAAAATCTGTTCCAGTATCTATATAGCTTTTCTCTGTAGAGGTCAATGCAGACACTATGGAGGGACTGGAATGGAGTTTAGAAGCTCTGCAGCTGCCTCATTTCCTGTGGAGTTCAGAAGCTCCAGGATATGGGTTATCAGAATATTGAGACATCCCAATTGAACAATCCTTCGCCTGAATAACACTTGGGTGGAGGAAACAGTTCTCTGGGAGATGCCATGTTAAGAAGTGTACTGTATAATCATAATCATCATCATCTATTTACACAGCACTTTCCAGCCTGGTGGATTCCAAAGCCCTTTACAAACTACATACATACACTGCACTCATCTCTGGAGTGAACAGCAGCAGCTGTTTTACAGCACACAGCCATAATACACAATGATTTTGGAAGAGTATTGTATCCTTTTAAAACCACAGGAGGAAATTGGGAGGTGGGATGGAATTACCTAACTTGGAATTTGGCCAGGACAGCAGGGCTAACAGCCCTACATTTATAAACGGTGACATGAGATCTTAAATTATCATAAGTAGTCAGGACTTTGGTTTTATACATCTCTTAAAAGACAGCACCTCCAGCAGAAAAGTGACTTCTAGCTTCCTTCTGGGCTTGTTGTTCAGTACTGACTTGGAATGTGAGTAACTGCACAATAGAATGGATGGAGAAAAAAGCAGCAGGATTTATGGCACATGGAATTTTGTATTGAGTCTGCACGTATGCTCAGTAACTAATCCCTTGTAGTTTGTATTATGATATAATACATGACCGTGCACTCCCCAAAATTGTACATCTTCCTCCTCTACTCACATCCTAGAACATGAAGTGGTTCAGAGCACATACAATTTCCTGGCCTTTGCTGGCTCTCTGGAGCCCCCTTGTGGTTCATGCAAGGCTTTGCATTTTGAATACAGGAATAGGAGTTAGGCCTAGGACCGTACTCACTTCTACCTGACTATAGATGAAGTATGTGCCGTCCACCAGTACCTCCAGCTCCCCACTGCGTGCATGCAGCTTAAACACCTTGGGGTTCATAATGATGCGAGACCAGTCATTGAGCACTCCACCTGAAAGATCTCAGTATGAGAAAATGGCAGTCACTCAGTACCCGTCAGAATGAAAAGCGCAGTAGCAACACAAACACAACTTCGGATTACAGATATCTTACCTATAAAATAAATATATTAAAAGAATACTAAAGTTGCGAAGTCAAGCACTCAAAGTTAGGAAATGCCAGAATTAACGATGCCAGTAGATTAATTCAGCCCCCTTCTGTGTAAGCCTTATGATACTGTCTTTGATTTCATGTTGTACTATTTCTTGCACAAGCATCCTGCCTCATTCAGTATAACGGATGGTGCTCACTGAATGGTAGATATTCAATATTTCTTTTGAGCATTCAGTATATGGCCCTAGGCTTCATTTACTGTACATCATTCATAGTCTGGACTGAATACAGAATGATTATTTCCTCCTGGGTGTGTCTGTGGAACGCTCACCATAATCTGAGTGTTTCACAAACATTTATTTTGACAACACTTCTATGAGGAGAGGTGCTATTATTATCCCCATTTTAGAGGTAGGAAACTGACACACAGAGAGACTAAGGCCAAAGTTGTCAAATGTCCACTAATTCTGGGTGCCCAACTTGAGACTCTAAGGCCTGATTTTTCAGAGTACTTCACATTTACATAGCACTTTATGTATTCAAAGAACAGCTTCCATTGACTTCAACTGCAGTTCTGAGAATCTGCACTTCTGTAACTCAGGCTCCAGGTGTCTCATGTTGGGCACCTGGAGAATAAAGGAACATACAATTAGTGGCCTCCTGTGAGAAGGTTGGTACAAGTGACTTACTTAACATCACATAGGAACTCTGTGGCGGAGACAGGTAGAATCCTATTCTCCAGGGAAGCATTCAATTGCCTTTACCATGAGACCATCTTTTTTCTTCCTGAAACCTCCTGCCTCATTCCCTGCAGAATTTCCAACTTATTCAACAAATGAAGCAAAGTCCTATAGATAACAGCCTAATTCATTACACAACCCTGATTCATCCCCAGAGGAGGTACATCCTATGCACTGAATGAAGCGAGGTCATGTGGGAAGAATAGTATGTGATCCTGTAACTAAAGGCTGTCTCATAAATGCATATGCACAGGGGGTCAAATTAAGTTTGCATGGGCAACCTTGATTCTGGCATTTCCTAACTTTTGAATGCTTGACTTTGCAATCTTAACGTTCTTTTAACATGGTTTCTTTGTATGTAATTTTCTAGATTAAAAAATAATTGAAATAAAACCAAGAATTTCATCATGTGGTACTATACTGTCTAACACTTGAGTCTTTAATGAGGCTGGAACCTTTAGATCCACAACACAGACCTCTACCGCTAAACCTAATGGAGTAATTGGTAGCAGTAGTAGGCTGTTATCCGCTATATGAACCAACCACTAGATGGGGATGAGACACACACTTTGCTGGTTTTTTTCACAGCTATTTGCTGACAGCAGGGGACTGTTGGGATCCACGAATACTGTTTCAACTTACAGGTTCTGTGGGGGAATGTGCTCTAGTGGTTATAGACGGTTCTACCCAGTTCTCCTATGCCTAATTCTTTTGTCCCAGTCTATCTCTGCTCCTATCCTTTCCCCACCAAAGCTGCCTTTCCGTTCTTCTCCTGTCTACATTCAAGGCAGAGTGTTTCTTCCTTGTCCTCAAGCCTGCTGGGTGGCAGTGGGGGAACCTCTGAGAATGCAGGAGCGAATCTACTTTGCTCTCACTTTTGGTGCCAGGCACATTAGCCTCCAGAAGCTGGGAGGAACAATTGCAGGATAATTCCTATTCATAAGTTCTGTGGGAATGGAGCATGCTCACTGTGATTGCCATGGAGCTCTGTGGTGATGGAGCATGCTCAGTTCAGATGGAATGTTCAGAGAATTTTACTGCCAAATGTGCATACTTCTACTGAGAATGTACAAACAGTAATTTTCAAAGGCTTATAATTTGGTGAAATTTGGATGCACCAAAGGGGATCTCTCTTGGCCTGTGGGTGACCCACTTGCCAAATTTCAAGTCTCTGCTTGAAAGCAGGAACCTCTCAATGAAAGTTGTAAACATTAAAAAAAAAAAACCAACCACCACATGCAAAACAATGTGTTTTCCCCTAATATAATTATCAGAAATAGCTGTAACATTTCTCTGAAACTTCAGAAAAAGTTCAGCCTGAGGTAGACACTTGGCATGAGAAATTTTAGCACCAATGGTTAAAGTCTGGCAATGTTATAAGGAAATGAAAATACGCTCTTTCAATGGATAGTATGGGGCAGCCTTAACTATAAACATTGCTGTCAGCTCTACCTATATTAGCTAGGAGGCAGTAAGGGGCACCCACTTCCCCTCTCCCTCCTCACTCCCTCCCCTGCAGCTCTCAGAGCACTCTGCAGCAGCCTCCTCTGTGTGAATGGAGAGCATGCTGAGCTGTAGCTACTCTGTGTGTCCTCAGTTGGCCTTGCTTAAATCAACCTCTGTACGAGATGACTGGCAGACTGCTAATGTGACGCTGATTTTTTTAAAAAGGATCCAAAGGTGATCCTGGCAATTGCAGGCCAGTAAGTCTAACTTTAGTACTAGGCAAACTAGTTTAAACTACAATAAAGAACAGAAGTATAGAATCATAGACTATTAGGGTTGGAAGAGACCTCAGGAGGTCATCTAGTCCAACCCCCTGCTCAAAGCAGGACCAATCCCCAGACAGATTTTTGCCCCAGATCCCTAAATGGCCCCCTCAAGGATTGAACTCACAATCCTGGATTTAGCAGGCCGATGCTCAAACCACTGAGCTATCAGGCACATGGATGAACACAATTTGTTGGGGAAGAGTCAACAACACAGCCTTGGGGAAATCATGCTTTATCGATCAATAGAATTCTTTTATGGTGTCAACAAACATGTGGACAAGGGCAATCCAGTGGATATAGTGTGCCTGAACTGTCAGAAAGTCTTTGACAAGGTCCCTCACCAAAGGCTCTTGAGCCAAGTAAGGAGTTAGGGAGAAGAGGAAAGGTCCTCTCATGGATCAGTAACAGGTTAACAGGCAGGAAACAGTACATAGGATTAAACGTTCAGTTTTCACAGTGGAGAGAGGTAAATAGTGGGGACTTCCAAAGATCTGTACTGGGACCAGTGCTGTACAACACATTCATAGATGAGCTGGAAAAAGGGGTAAACAGTGAGGTGGAAAAATGTGCAGATGATACAAAATTACTCAAGATAGTTAAGTTCAAAGCAGACTGCAAAGAATTACAAAGGGATCTTACAAAACTGGGTAACTGGGCAACAAAATGGCAGATGAAATTCAATGTTGATAAATGCAAAGTAATGCACACTGGAAAACATAATTCCAACTATACATAAAAAATGATGGGGTCTAAATTAGCTGTTACCACTCAAGAAAGAGATCCCGGAGTCATTGTGGATAGTTCTCTGAAAACATCTACTCAATGTGCACTAGCAGCCAAAAAACCTAACAGAATTATAGGAACCATTAGGAAAGGGAAACACAGAAAATTTCATAATGCCAGTCTATAAATCCATGGTAAGCTCATGCCTTGAATACTGCATGTAGTTCTAGTTACCCCATCTCAAAAGAGATATTAGAATTGGAAAAAGTATAGAGAAAGGCAACAAAAACAATTAGCGGTATGGAACAGATTAAAATGACTGGGACTAATCATCCTGGAAAAGAAATGACTGAGAGGGGATATGATAGAGGTCTATAAAATCATGACTGGTGTGGAGAAAGTAAATAAAAAAATGTTATTTACTTCTTCTCATAACACAAGAACTTGGGTCATTCAGTGAAATTAATAGGTTGCAGGTTTAAAAGGAAGTATTTCTTTACACAATGCACAGTCAGTCAACCTGTGGAATTTGTTGCCAGGGGATGTTGTGAAGGCCAAAAATGTAACTGGGTTCAAAACAGATTTAGATAAATTCATTAGCCGAGATGATCAGAGATGCAACCCCATGGTCTAGGTATCCCTAAACCACTGATTGCTAGAAGCTGGGATTGGATGACAGGGGATGGATCACTCAATAAATTGCCTGTTCTGTTCGCTGCCACTGAAGCATCTTGCACTAGCCGCTGTTGGAAGACAGGATATTGGGCTAGATGGACCATTGATCTGACCCAGGATGGCCATTCTTATGGTCTTATGAGTGTCTTGGGATACCACGTGGGAAATATGATCAGTGTTCCAGTGATTTGGATTGTGTCCAGGCAGGGGAGCACTTATCACAGAATTTCTCCCCTTCCAACACAACCACAGGAGTTGAACCACAGGGAGAAAGGAGGCATCTGATGAATCTTGTGACCCTCCATTGGGTAGAGAGAAAAGAAACCTTCATGAAAATTGGAGAGGGACATAGGATCAGTTTTGATGGGGGAAGAAAGCATAAGCTCAATTTTACTGCAGGATCAAAATTACTGGAGGGAACAGCAACACATACAGGATCAATTGTACTGGCAGAGGAGAACACAAGGTCAAATTTGCTGAGGATGAGTAGAGGGAGAAAGGGTCAATTTGCTAGGTGAGTTGATGAGAAAGATTTAGTAAGTTTTGGGGAAGAAAAGAACATCAACCGGTTGGATGGGAGGATCAACTGGCTGAGGGGTGGGTGCTTTGGATAGATGGAGCTGGACTAAGGTGTTTGATAGATTTGAGGTCAGAGATTTGGGGAGGCTGAGGTGAAAGTGAAGAGTGTGGGTAGATATTTGATTTGGAATCTAGGGGGTTAGAAGAGTAGAAAAGTCCACTGATTGGGAACTTTGGGAAGGGAGCAGAGAATTGATAGGGACAGAGAATGTATTGATGGGACTGGGAGCTATAGAATGGAGTAGGGTGCTAGTGGACAGAGATGGATTGCTGAAAAATGGAGGCAGCCACAGGATACATTCAGGACTAAAGGGAGGGCAGAAGATAGATTGGGGAAGAGGACTGGTTAGTCTGTGAAGGGGAGAATGGGGGACTGATTGTTCAGTTGGTTTGAGGAGGCAGATAATCTATTTGGAGGTCAGCAAGTGGGCAGAGGATGGACTAGGACAGAGAATTATTTGGAGAGACTTGTGTGTTATAGGATAGTGGAGAACAGGATGGATGAGGCATAAAAGATAGTTGGATTGATGGGGCTGGAGGCAGCAGAAAGTCTTAGTGTCACTTAGGGAGGTTAACAGAGGAACATATTGAGAAGACCATGACTTGAATTAGTGTCTCATACTATGTAGTATACTGCACAGAGAGCCTAGCTACAAAATTGAGGGTGCAGGATGGGACCCTTTTAGTGGTTGACAATCTCTTGTCATTCTTACCATTCTTTACTTGAATTGCTGACCCTTGGCCCTGCAGATGAACCACAGCTGGCTGCAAATAAAAGTACAGCAAGTTAAAATTATCCAGATGCACTGCTTTATTCTACTAAATAACCTTATTTATCTCTCTGTGGAATTGATGATCAGGATATAAAGTTCAAAGTAGTCATTGTAGACCTCCAGAATATTGCTGGCTGTGCACAACTAGGCAAGAGGACTCATTATTATTTTCTTTGTGTCAATGTGGATTTGAGTACATTTATTTCTATTTAAAGAGTACAATTCATACAGTCTTTACCTTTTACATTTGAAACTCCTTGTACATCAAGAATGCTTTTTGTAAAATATGGAGTGGGTTAAAATAAACCAACGACAAGAGATTTTTTAAAGGTATTTTAAGAAGGTAGGAAAAGGTAGCAAACTGTTCAGTAAGCAGCAAATCAAGTGCTTCCTCTGGCATTTCCAATGGTAAAGGTGACTCTGGTAATTTCTTTTGGTATTTATGTGAGTGTAACAACAATTTAGCACAAGATGTTCATTTATTCAGGAAAGTTACCACAAAATGGACATTTAGAAAATGTACCCTTGTAAAATTTAAAATCTAGCCAACTCAACTGACATTTCCCCCTAAGACAGAATCAACCAACCTGTGTCTCCCTGGAGCCAGCTTTGTCTGTGGCACCTGCAAAATATAATATCCACAAAATAATGATGGCACTTGAGAAACTTCTGCAAAATCAGATGTAGCAAATATCCTACTGAGTAAAAAACGGGTTTTCCTAATGGGACCACATCTTCAGTGGGAAGGAAGAAAGACAACGAGTGACATTGAGCTTAACAATTAACAGGTCTCCTAATTGGAAATGCTGCATTCCATCTTTCCTCTTGGTTTGCAATTTTATCTGACAAATCAGGAGTCCCCAAACTTTATTCAACCTGTTTTCATTAAACAGAACAAATTGCAGCAACCCTCATCTTGATTATGGGGGTGCATCCTCCAAAGACTACAGGTTCCATACTGCAATGCTCCAACTCATTCTGAGCAGCCAGACCACACAATAGGACCTGTTATCTTTGTGACACAGATCTCTTTAATAAAGATAAGGGTCTCTGTGGACTGCACTATAGAACTAAGGATTGCAAGTTGTCTATGAGCTGCATTTTGGCCACTCCTAGTATACAGACTGAAAGCCAGTCAGTTTTCTCTGAAAGCACCATGAGGGAAAGGGTAATAAACCTTGTCTGTCTTCAGGAAGGAAGTTTCAGTGTTCTGTTATCTCAGAAAATGAATTAAAACAATATATAGGGACAGTGAAGTGAAAATGGGAAGTGCAGGAAAAAATATTTTCATGTGAACCAGGTGAGACTTGCTGCCTGTGATTACTCTGAGACTAACCTAACAATTGTCTCAGACAGCAGCTTTTCTGATCCAGTCATGTCCTTCCCAATGGTTTACCACATCAGATATGTGGATTAGGACAGATTAGCTTGTTGACCAATATTACAAGCAGGGCAGCCTCAAACCAATCCATCTGACAACTCATACATAGGAGTTACAGCTGATTGTATACTTCAGTACCAATGAAATTCAGGCTCACTGGGAGGTTAATGGGAACAAATACTTTGACATCTTCAGAGAGAATGCTTAGAAATCTGCAAAGTGCTTTACAGACAAAAATGAAGCTTCAGTGCCCCCTGTGATGTAGACAAGTGTTACACCCATTTTACAAATTGAGAAATTGAGGCAAAGAGAAAGGAAATGACTTAAGACCTTACAGGGAATTGAAGTAACAGTACCCAGTTTTTCAGTCCCAAGCTTCAACCACTAGACAATGCTGCTTCTCAAAGAGAGACAGAAGTAACTGATAACACATAGCTATATGTAGATATTAACCCCGTTTCCTTTGGCTGCTCTGTTTAGCCATAGTGCTAGTCCCAGTCCCATAGCAGGTCACGTCAGGATAATAGCTCCTGGAAGTTCACTGCTACTCTCACCCAGTGGAATGACTATGGATGGGGAATTTAAGTAGCATCTTTTTCTTGCAAATAGAATAAATGTAAACAGTGTGGAACCTATAGCAAACCAGAACCACCACATGATCCTCTTGCCTTCATTGTTTGTTATCACTCACTGTGTTATGTTGAAACTTAGTCTAAGTTCTTTGGGGCAGGGATCAGGTCTTATTTGTCTGTGAAAAGCCAGGCTTATCTATGCACTGCATAGTACTAGTCAGTGGAGCAGCGCTAGTTAGGCTAGCTGGGGCAGACGTAGTAGCCCATCTCCAACCTATCCAGCTGAGCTGGTAAGGACAAAGAGGGTTTTTAACCTCTTTTTCCTCCCTCTCCAGTTCTAGTTAGGAGTACTAGTGTCTGCATCCTGATGAGAGATTGTACATGGCACTTAGAAAATGAACCTTCATATATTGTTATAATAACAGTGCAGCCCCACTGCCTCAGGTTAGAACTGAAGGAGAAGTCTCTGGGTATGTTCTATTCAGTTTTTATGCCATTCTCATCACCATGGTATTTCCCCTCATCACTGGGGTCTGCAAAGCATCTGTCCAATTAGGATTGAAATAAACACCTACCTGAAGGGCCCTGAAGCCCAGGTGGTCCCTGGGGGCCAGGAGGACCAGGAGGACCAGGAGGTCCCATTACAGTTGTGCCTGGAATTCCAGGGATCCCTGGGATTCCTGGGGGCCCCTGGGGTCCAGGAGGTCCTGGTGGCCCTTGAGGACCATTGGGCCCTGGAGGACCAGCCTTTTTACCTGAAAAACACAAGATAGTGTGTTAGGTCCTCTGCCTACTGAGCATGGCACTAAAAAGCTCTGAGTTGGCTTCCCTGTACCCTCCCATAAGAGAACAGCAGGTAGCTTCCTAGACAGCGAGAAAAAGGAAGAGCCAGGATCATGTTCTCACATTCTATTCCAGCAGTCAGCCTTGTTGGAGCTGGTGAGAGATAAGCTAAAAGCAAGATCAAACAGCTAGCTCAGATTTTGTGATTCAGTCCAGAATGTGATGTTATGGTGTGAGACAATCTGGATCTGATGACCGATAGTGACCAGTGGTTGGCCCTTTCATCAGGTGATTGCACTTGCCCTTGTTGGGTAGAACAAGGTGGGTTCAGCAGGGCTTACCGTATGAAGAGAGAAATTGAACATGAAGTAAGCAAGCCCCTTATCTAACAGATTCCTTGGGATGTATATAAATATTTTTAAATTAGGACTAAACATTCTACAAGGCTGTTCTGTAATCTAGACTGAAGAGGAGAGAGGGAATCTATTGTTCTGGAGCAAGAATCCTCAGATGAACATGGAGCTGAACCTCCTATCATAAAGATCCAGTTCAACTGCCTGCTTGGAAATCCTGTTGTATTGTGTTCATATGTGGGACATGCACTGAGCATGAAATTTGGGTGCTCTAGATTTGCAGATTTGCTCTGGAAAGGCAGGCTGGTTGACTAGGGTACATTTGGAAAAAAAAATATAGGCTTCAAAATACTTCCTTGAAAAACATGGTCCAAATAGCCCATCCACAGTCTGGGGACACTGCATGGAGAAGAAGCTTTTGATCATTTAGAGATAAGAGAACAGAGAGCACTGGCTGGGCTCTCCAAGTACCCCTTGAATCTAGGTGGGCCACTTCCCCCCATAATAACAGCCTTCTCCTGATGCCTGCTAATGTAGTTAGTCCTATAGCTCAAGACCTGCTAAGGGCTCATCTAGATTTATACCCCCCAAGATTGTGTGCGTGTATGGTTGTTGTTACAGTTGTACATAATATAACTTGTGTTTATGTTTTTTAAAACATAGGAAATTACATTGCCCGTTGAACGTTAATTCAGTCTCTTTGTGCATATGTAGAGATGATTGAACTTCAAAATTTCCAATCTGAGGGAAATTAAGAGATTTCAAAATTTGGTTTTGTCCCAAATCAGGACAAAAAGTCAAAATCTCAATTTTTTTTCATAAAACAAAATATTCTTAAAATAGTTTCAATAAGGTCAAAACATTTTGACGATAAAATTATAACATGAAAGTAAAAATGACAAAGTTAAAATGAAACATTTAGATAATATCCTATTAAAATTCTGTGAAATGTTTCAATTTCATCAAGTCAGTATTTTCTGGTAGACAACTTCTGTCATAAAATTTTTGACCAGCTCTATTTTTATCCACAGGACCTATGTCTCATTCAGTGTACAAGCTGGATGGGCTCTGGGGATGAATCAGAATTGTGTGATTGAACGAGGCTGACTGCAGGTTCATTTGTTGCAGAAGTACTAGTGTCTGCATCCTGATGAGAGATTGTACATGGCACTTAGAAAATGAACCTTCATATATTGTTATAATAACAGTGCAGCCCCACTGCCTCAGGTTAGAACTGAAGGAGAGGTATCTGGGTATGTTCTATTCAATTTTTATGCCATTCTCATCACCATGGTATTTCCCCTCATCACTGGGGTCTGCAAAGCATCTGTCCAATTAGGATTGAAATAAACACCTACCTGAAGGGCCCTGAAGCCCAGGTGGTCCCTGGGGGCCAGGAGGACCAGGAGGACCAGGAGGTCCCATTACAGTTGTGCCTGGAATTCCAGGGATCCCTGGGATTCCTGGGGGCCCCTGGGGTCCAGGAGGTCCTGGTGGCCCTTGAGGACCATTGGGCCCTGGAGGACCAGCCTTTTTACCTGAAAAACACAAGATAGTGTGTTAGGTCCTCTGCCTACTGAGCATGGCACTAAAAAGCTCTGAGTTGGCTTCCCTGTACCCTCCCATAAGAGAACAGCAGGTAGCTTCCTAGAGAGTGAGAAAAAGGAAGAGCCAGGATCATGTTCTCACATTCTATTCCAGCAGTCAGCCTTGTTGGAGCTGGTGAGAGATAAGCTAAAAGCAAGATCAAACAGCTAGCTCAGATTTTGTGATTCAGTCCAGAATGTGATGTTATGGTGTGAGACAATCTGGATCTGATGACCGATAGTGACCAGTGGTTGGCCCTTTCATCAGGTGATTGCACTTGCCCTTGTTGGGTAGAACAAGGTGGGTTCAGCAGGGCTTACCGTATGAAGAGAGAAATTGAACATGAAGTAAGCAAGCCCCTTATCTAACAGATTCCTTGGGATGTATATAAATATTTTTAAATTAGGACTAAACATTCTACAAGGCTGTTCTGTAATCTAGACTGAAGAGGAGAGAGGGAATCTATTGTTCTGGAGCAAGAATCCTCAGATGAACATGGAGCTGAACCTCCTATCATAAAGATCCAGTTCAACTGCCTGCTTGGAAATCCTGTTGTATTGTGTTCATATGTGGGACATGCACTGAGCATGAAATTTGGGTGCTCTAGATTTGCAGATTTGCTCTGGAAAGGCAGGCTGGTTGACTAGGGTACATTTGGAAAAAAAAATATAGGCTTCAAAATACTTCCTTGAAAAACATGGTCCAAATAGCCCATCCACAGTCTGGGGACACTGCATGGAGAAGAAGCTTTTGATCATTTAGAGATAAGAGAACAGAGAGCACTGGCTGGGCTCTCCAAGTACCCCCTGAATCTAGGTGGGCCACTTCCCCCCATAATAACAGCCTTCTCCTGATGCCTGCTAATGTAGTTAGTCCTATAGCTCAAGACCTGCTAAGGGCTCATCTAGATTTATACCCCCCAAGATTGTGTGCGTGTATGGTTGTTGTTACAGTTGTACATAATATAACTTGTGTTTATGTTTTTTAAAACATAGGAAATTACATTGCCCGTTGAACGTTAATTCAGTCTCTTTGTGCATATGTAGAGATGATTGAACTTCAAAATTTCCAATCTGAGGGAAATTAAGAGATTTCAAAATTTGGTTTTGTCCCAAATCAGGACAAAAAGTCAAAATCTCAATTTTTTTTCATAAAACAAAATATTCTTAAAATAGTTTCAATAAGGTCAAAACATTTTGACGATAAAATTATAACATGAAAGTAAAAATGACAAAGTTAAAATGAAACATTTAGATAATATCCTATTAAAATTCTGTGAAATGTTTCAATTTCATCAAGTCAGTATTTTCTGGTAGACAACTTCTGTCATAAAATTTTTGACCAGCTCTATTTTTATCCACAGGACCTATGTCTCATTCAGTGCACAAGCTGGATGGGCTCTGGGGATGAATCAGAATTGTGTGATTGAACGAGGCTGACTGCAGGTTCCTTTGTTGCAGAAGTTGAAGGGTGTGCAGTGAATAAGGTAGGGGATTGAAGGGAGAGAGGAGATGGTCTTGTGATTAAGGTAGGTGAATGCCAAACAAACTAATTCCATCCACAGTCTTCCTATGTGGTACCGAGTAAGTCACTTAAACCAAAAGTCTGGCATGTGGCTGCTAGTTAGTTGCATATCCCTCATTTTCTGAGTGTCCAACTTGAGACATCTGGGGGCTTGATGTACAGAAAAACGGAACACACACAATTACAAGTCAAGTCAACAGGAGCTATGGATACTCAACAACTCTTCCAGTAAGGTAGTGTGGTCTATAGGAAGGAACAGAGGGTTGGGAATCAAGCTAGTCTGAGTTCTAATTCTTGCTCTACCACTGATTCACTGTGTGGCCTCAGGTAAGTCTTTTCCCCCTCAGTTTCCCCATCTATAACATAGAGATAATAATGCTCTCTAATACTGCACTGGAGATAAATTCATGAATGTTTGCCAGGCATTCAGATACTATTGTAATAAGTGCTTTAGAAAAAAGACTGAGGCAATGAATGATTTAGTATTAGTTGTAGGCTTTGGAAGATGTGCAGTAAACAAGGCAGGGGCTACTAGCAGCATGATGAGGATACCAATACTGAACAGCTGTCTCATTCCCTGAGCACTGTCCAACCTGCACATTGGATGAGGCAGTGGTTGCAATAAAATAAAAAAGGAATAAGTAAAAACCATCATAATGCATGTATACAAGGGGACCTAACTATGGCTGGCTGTGCAACTTTAATTCTGGCATCTCCTAACTTTTCAGAGTTTGATGTAAACAATTTTCTTTTAATGAAGTTTTTTTTTTTTAAATCTTATATTTTTATAGCAACTCTTATTTTAAAGAGGCTTACAAGGAATCTCTTTACCCAACAAAAGCAGCAAAGAATCCTGTGGCATCTTATAGACTAACAGACGTTTTTGAGCATGAGCTTTCGTGGGTGAATACCCACTTTGTCGGATGCAAGTAGTGGAAATTTCCAGGGGCAGGTATATATATGCAAGCAAGAAGCAAGCTAGAGATAACGAGGTTAGTTCAATCAGGGAGGATGAGGCCCTCTTCTAGCAGTTGAGGTGTGAAAACCAAGGGAGGAGAAACTGATTCTGTAGTTGGCAAGCCATTCACAGTCTTTGTTTAATCCTGATCTGATGGTGTCAAATTTGCAGATGAACTGAAGCTCAGCAGTTTCTCTTTGAAGTCTGGTCCTGAAGTTTTTTTGCTGCAGGATGGCCACCTTAAGATCTGTTACTGTGTGGCCAGGGAGGTTGAAGTGTTCGCCTACAGGTTTTTTTATATTGCCATTCCTAATATCTGATTTGTGTCCATTTATCCTTTTCCGTAGAGACTGTCCAGTTTGGCCGATGTACATAGCAGAGGGCCATTGCTGGCATATGATGGCATATTACATTGGTGGACGTGCAGGTGAATGAACCGGTGATGGTGTGGCTGGTGAGAATATGCTCCACTGGCCATCACATACAGTCCCCAGCTAAAACCCCACCAACGCAACATCAGGGATCTACAACCCATCCTGGAGAATGATCCCACACTTTCACAGGCCTTAGGTGGCAGGCCAGTCCTCGCCCACAGACAACCTGCCAACCTGAAGCATATTCTCACCAGTAACTGCACACCGCACCATAGTAACTCTAGCTCAGGAACCAATCCATGCAACAAACTTCGATGCCAACTCTGCCCACATATCTACACCAGCGACACCATCACAGGACCTAACCAGATCAGCCACAACATCACCGGTTCATTCACCTGCACGTCCACCAATGTAATATACGCCATCATATGCCAGCAATGCCCCTCTGCTATGTACATCGGCCAAACTGGACAGTCTCTACGAAAAGGATAAATGGACACAAATCAGACATTAGGAATGGCAATATACAAAAACCTGTAGGAGAACACTTCAACCTCCCTGGCCACACACACGGATCTGAGATCTGGCCATCCTGCAGCAAAAAAAAAATTCAGGATCAGACAAAGAGAAGAAACTGCTCAGTTCATCTCATTCTTTGACACCCATCATTCAGAATTAAACATTAAACTGTGAAATGGACAACCAACAACAGAACCAGTTCAGTTTCTCCTCCACCTTTTTTCCAACTGCTAGAAGAGGGCCTCATCCTCCCTGATTGAACTAACCTCGTTATCTCTAGCTTGCTTCTTGCTTGCATATATATACCTGCCCCTGGAAATTTCCACTACTTGCATCTGATGAAGTGGATATTCACCCACGAAAGCTCATGCTCAAAAACGTCTGTTAGTCTATAAAGTGCCACAGGATTCTTTGCTGCTTTTACAGATCCAGACTAACACGGCTACCCCTCTGATACTTTACCCAACAAGGAAATGCAGCCATCTCTGGGATAGAATATAAACAACTGTTAATCAGACCACAACAGTAGTTTAGGACAGGAAATAAAGACTACTAGAATTGTTTCTATGGGTATGTCTACACTACGGGATTATTCCGATTTTACATAAACCGTTTTTGTAAAACAGATTGTATAAAGTTGAGTGCACGCGGCTACACTAAGCACATTCATTCAGTGGTGTGCGTCCATGTACCGAGGCTAGTGTCGATTTCTGGAGCATTGCGCTGTGGGTAGCTATCCCGTAGCTATTCCATAGTTCCCGCAGTCTCCCCCGCCCATTGGAATTCTGGGTTGAGATCCCAATGCAAAAACAGTGTCGCGGGTGATTCTGGGTAAATGTCGTCACTCAATCCTTCCTCCGTTTTTTTCCCTTTTCTTTCGGGGGTGGGGAGGAAGGGTGTAAATTGATTACATATACCCTGAAACACCCAGGAAAATGTTTTTGACCCTTCAGGCATTGGGAGCTCAGCCAAGAATGCAAATGCTTTTCGGAGACTGCGGGGACTGTGGAATAGCTGGAGTCCTCAGTACCCCCTCCCTCCCTCCATGAGCGTCCATTTGATTCTTTGGCTTTCCGTTACGCTGGTCACGCAGCACTGTGTTGAGTCCCTGCTGTGGCCTCTGTCTATCATAGCCTGGAGATTTTTTCAAATGCTTTGGCATTTCGTCTTCTGTAACGGAGCTCTCATAGAACAGATTTGTCTCCCGATACAGCGATCAGATCCAGTATCTCCCGTACGGTCCATGCTGGAGCTCTTTTTGGATTTGGGACTGCATCACCACCCCTGCTGATCAGAGCTCCAAGCTGGACAAACAGGAAATGAAATTCAAAAGTTCGCGGGGCTTTTCCTGTCAACCTGGCCAGTGCATCTGAGTTTAGATTGCTTTCCTGAGCGGTCACAATGGTGCACTGTGGGATACCGCCCGGAGGCCAATACCGTTGATTTGCAGCCACACCAACCCTAATCCGACATGGCAATACCGATTTCAGCGCTACTCCTCTCGTCGGGGAGGAGTACAGAAATCGGTTTAAAGAGCCCTTTATATCGATATAAAGGGCCTCGTTGTGTGGACGGGTGCAGGGTTAAATCGGTTTAACGCTGCTAAATTTGGTTTAAACGCATAGTGTAGACCAGGCCTGAGGAAGTTATTGCACTTCTGTCTATCAATGTCATGGTGCAAAATGAAATAATCTCATTATTTTTGGTGAGCACAAAGTTGGAAGGGCTTCCCCCCTTTGGTATGTTCTAAGCACATACCTAGCAGTTAACAAGGATGCCTAGAATCAGAGCTGCTGTGCTAGCTACCTACAACTGATCACAGTGCCTTTCCTGAGTTGTTTGATGGAACATGCAGGTTTTTTTCTTTCATTAGGTGGCGCAAAAGTTCATTTCTTGTCTCTATCTGAAATGGAAGTTAGACAGTCACCACTCCTTGTACATGTTAGTATACAGAACTGAGAGCTGACTACTTTTATAAAATACCAGAATTCTCTCATTCTCTCCCCCATGTTCCCTGGGCCTGCTCTTGTATTTTGAGTCATAAGAAAATTAAAAACTAGACTGTAGTATTTTTAAAGCAGAAATTTGATTTAAATTATTTTATGAAAAAGTACATGTCTTAGGAGGGTGGGCAGAAGTTGTAAAAGCAGATGAAGTATATTGTTGGTAGTATTTCTGTCCCAATTAGCATGCATTCCTCTTCCAATATGAGCTGGCAGGTGGTTGAGTACTCTTTCAATCCCCAAGCTCTCCTCCCCTATAGGATAATTGCACATTTTTGAAATTATCACCTTGAATCAAAATTCAAATCCTTACACATCTCCCGTAAAGCATTTTTATTTAATTCCTTTGATTTATATCATTCTCTATCCTAGACTACCTTAATACAGGATCAAGTGTGCACCTAAGCCAGATTCACTGTTGTTTGTCCTTGCTCTGCTTGGGAATCAAGATGGAATACACATTACAGCTGATTTAACTAAATCCTGCCCCAGAGGGCTATTTTGCTACTTCAGGTGTAAAACAATTACATGTAATTCTGATGCAGCACATGAGCACATGGTGCATGAAGTTATTTAAATGAATTTTCCACTATGCAGTGAATCTTACTTACTAACCTACAAAGTAGAAACAGAGCTGTACGGTAAATTGTGAGGACTCTTGATTCAGTCTCTAGTGAGGTGATCATTCCAGAGCTGAAGAGATGTATAAGAATTGCTGCATCTGGAAGATGGGCAAGAACTTTCTTCAAATTTGGTAAAAAGAGCAAGCAGGCAACTTGTGGGGGGTGATGAGGTACTTAGTTGCTCTATCTCCGCCACAAAACATGTTACGTAAATCACTTTCTTGGGCAGAATTCCACTCATACTTGAAACCCTTTGCCCACAGGAAATGAGCCAGAATTATTGAGAAAGAGTGAGCGAGCATGAACACATGTATGCTTGAAACTGTGCATATAAAACAAGGGAAGAAATCACAACATGAAAATGTGTTGGCGTATCCTCTCAAAAAACTCCTGAAAGTATTCAGTATTTGACTGCGAGCCAAAAGAGAAAGCTGATACTTATGGTTAGGTAGATGGCATCTGCATGGCTCCTGCATAGCAAACGATGCCTTGCGTAGAGTTGCCACATACCAAAAATCTAGCTAGATTTCACAGGGTCCTCATGCAATCACCAACACCACCACAGAAGAGCTTTATAGAGCGTGCTTTGATTATCTGATTCCCAGCTTGCCAACTCTGTCTTCAGGCAGCATGCAGACACTTCCTTTCTTAAAAGCAGGGGGAATTGAGACTTTTTCTGTTTTAGGGCATGCCAACGAACGAACAATCACTGTTTTTGCAAAATATGGCAGCACCACAGAAACTGAAAAATATAGATTAATACAGCACTACCATTTTTTCCTCTGCCGCGCCAAAGCAGTTAAAATGTCATAATTATCACTTCCTATGAGGCCTCTAGTTCTACTGATCCTACATGAGAGGGATTAAGTTTTCAGATTTTTTTTTAAAACTAGGTCTTTAGAAAATATAATATTTAGGGCACCTTTCATAGAAAACATAGACAGAGTTCCCAACTGTAGCCAGCATCAGCCAGTTTCAGATTGTTTGTCCACAATGACGGGGGACGGGGCCTTGTGGCGAGTGGGGACGAAGGCCCACCACAGCTCCTCCCCCATACTGGGAAGAGGCTGGAGCTGCCCTGAGCCTCAGGCAGGCAGGGAGCAGTGCCACAGGGAATCCGGGACAAATGCTGTCCCAAAGTCATTCAGCCCAGGACTGGGACTTGAAATGTACATTTTGAGACTGTCCCATACAATTAGGGATGGGTGGTCACTCTATTTTAAGCACATGCTTACCTCCGTTCTTATTCAGCAAACACTTACACATATGTTTAACATTAAGGACACGTACAAGTTATTTGGTGAACAGGGATGGACTTAAGCATATGCTTAATTTAAATGCATGAATAATGCTTTGCTGAATCACATCCTAGATCAGTACTGCACTCTCTTTCAAGCATGTGGGCTACATCTGGAGGAACGCAAGCACTGCACACAGCAATTTTTTTTTCAGACTTACAACGTTCTGTAAATGTACACAAGCGTTTACCGAATACATAAAAAGGATACTTCAAGGGTTGCAAAGGAAAGAGTAACAGTAGGTAGGATGGCACTGCTTCTTTGAAACCAATTTCCTGACATCAGACCTTTGAGAGGGAGTCTGGTAGGCAATTGAGGTGTTTTGATTTGTTAGATTCCTAACAAAAAGTCTGTGCAGAAACATAAATACTTCAAAAGAGGGCTGCAAAATAGCAGCTCTCAGGTACTATATACCACTGCAGCTCAACTGGGCTAATGTGCTAAATTACCTTATTAATATAAAATAAACTCTTTAATAAGCACTTTTTAAATAAATTACTGAACACTTTGAATAGCTTGAAGGATGTGGTATTAGAGTCTGATCCAAAGCCCTGAAGTCAATGGACTTTGGCTCATATCACTAAAGACATGCTTGCTAAAAAGTTAGGCTGATTGCCGACTAAACTTTAAGAATCAGAGATTATGCTGAAAATCATTTTAGTGAAAATGACATGATGAAGGACAAGCAACCAATGATAGGTTGACCCATGACCCAGCCAACTGCATTTACAAATATGAAAGCTTGGGAATTATTTGTATACTATGCAGCTAATTACAACTGCATCCCCTACACTGCCTCCTCTGAATACTGATGTGCCAGCTTTTAGGGGGAAAAATTAGTAAATGTCTATCTTTCTAAATATGAACCTGCTCAATGTTGCAATCACTACAACAGAAGTGGAAATTATATATGAGGCAAGGTATACCTAGACTGATAAGAGTAAAAATGCCACTTGTCCGGTATTCATATTCATCAGGAAAGTTCACAGGCAAAAGTAGCTTCTCATTTGCTAGAGAAAAGTCACTGCAGTGAGCAAGTAAATTAAATTAGATTTTTAACTTACCCTTTTTCTTGTTTTTAACTGAACTTGGACCTACAAAGAGAAAAGAAATATACTGAAATTCACAGTAAGCATTCCCTCAATAACAAAAAAATGAAGAAGGTGGCTGGAATGTGATTCGGCGCAAAAACAAAATAGCAAGGTAAGCCAATGCTGTGGAAGCATAGGCCTATGATCAAATGATCTGTTAGACCCAGGCACTTATGTGAAATCTTCCTACTGTGTTGCCTTCTCTCAAACTGATGATCTGTAACTATGATGGTTGATATCAGAACTCAGTATAGTGAATTTTGGTGAAAATTTCTAACAGAATTTCTCTTTCCTTTTACCATCTGTTTCTGGACTACAGCAATTCTATGATGGAAAATACTTTTCATCCCTGGAGTCATGGTTCTATTAACACATATAGTCAAATTTTCACCTCAACCTCTAAACTGCCCACAAATTTGCACATAGGTTTTGATTATACATCTCGAGAATTTGTGTGTGTAAAAGTGGGGCCATGTGCATGCAAAAAATTGGTACACAAAACTGCAGCACAACTGTTGAGGTTTGGTTGAAGCTCTTTAAAAAAAAGTGACTGATAAGAAGTTTAATTTTTAAGTGCTCCCTCTCAGAATGAATTTGGTCATCACTATAACTGCATAGTCATAATGTATTCATTTATGACCCATGTGCGTGACATATGAATTTCCATTGTAATTTAATTTAACGTAATGGACACTTAAAGGGAGTGTCAACATTTTCAGCTGTCAGTAAGATCACAGGATTAATTTCTCGCGAATTACTTTGTAAAGAAAACAATCTTAAGAACTCCTTTGAACTTATACGTTCAAGAACTTTCACCTAGTCAGGTATGTAAGTGCTGGCCTGATTCTTAAACACCATCTTGCACTCCACAGACTTCACATTCCCGGCCTCACCTACTCTTCCCCACATCCCTTGTTTCTAAACATTTGAGGAGTTCCAATAATAGTTTCCCCATTGTGCAGACAGGTTGAACCTTCTTTAGAGCTAAGTAATTAAAACCATATTCCCCTCCCAGCCAGTGTTAAACCCTTCACAAAACGCTCCACTAAAAGCTTGGTTTACTATATTCACTTTTGCCAAAGGGAAACCAGAGCTAGCACTTTGCAAGCTTTGAGAAACCATGAAATGAAAACCTTTTTTGCTAAGCTCTTTATTAGATTTTCCAGCACCTGTAGAGAAACCAGTGATCTAATGTAGCTCAGTCTTTTTGTACATTGGTGTGCTTTCACCTGCTCCTCTGAAAGATGAAGGAATTTTGTCTATTGTAAATTACTGAAGCAGTGGCTCCCAGATTGTTGTCTGTGGAACATTTGATGATGATCTGTGAAAAAATGGCTGGTCACATGGTGCTTGGTCTCCTCCTTGTTTCCAGCTGCTATTATGCAATAAAAATGCTGAAAATGCATATATAATTTCCTAATATTACTTGTTCATGTCAGTAATTGTACTTTCCACAGGGAAGTTATGTGATTGACAGTGTGAGTGAAGATGGCCCGTGTAATCGCAATGGTGTCCATGAGAAACTCTATTAAGATGTGGCCCAACTGTATTAAAGAAACCCCTGCCATGAACAGCAAGGAGGAGGAGAAGGAGAAAGGAAATGTGGGGTGGGGACAGGAGAGAGAGAGAGAGAGTCCAGATATGCCATGAACCAGGACCTGTTTGAGACTCCACTGTAATCTAGCCAGTGCTGCCAATGGATGAGCCAGATGACTGGGGAAGGAACCTTGGGTAAATGTTTGCACATATTTTTCCTTGCAACTTTTAAATGTGAAGATGGCACCCAGCCCACCCCCAAGTTAGCACTGGTATTGATTTTTCATTGTTTTAATAATACAATTAGAGGCAATGGTACAACAAACAGGTAGAGGAGCTTGGAAGCAGGCATGATGCTGCTAAGGTAGTTTATGTGCAATATCCACCATCTGCCCATAGATCAAAAAGTCATATTTGGTCATAAGCGCTAGGTAGTTTGAGATATGAAACTGGAGACTGGCTGAGGAAAAGACTCCAGCCCCAAAGGTACTATCAGTTCCTTAGGGTATCTACATTCTTGCGGTATTGATGGGTATCAAAGATAGGGTCAATTGAGAACCTGTGGAGGATAGTTTTGGTACCAATGCAGCTGGTACCAAGCACTTGGCATGAGAGTGAGTTGGCTCTAATCCCATCTTTACCATACGTCTTTGGTATAGTTGACTTTCGTGTTACTGTTACCAAGTGTTGTTCGGGAACGGGCTTAGGACTCTTCTCAACAGTGTCTCTGATGCTCTGGGTACAGGTACCTGAACTCGGTACCAAGTCTGTCTTAGATGACTGGCGCTTCTTCACTGTTACAGTACTGACACCACTCGGTGCCTGCATGGAACTCCCCTTGGGACTTGAGGTCTATGTAGCCTTCTTGTGCTTTGGCAACTTCTCGAGGATGTACTCCTTACCTCATTCTCCTTAGAGGAAGATGTTGTTGAGGACTTCAGTACCATAGATGTACTCGATCCTCCAGTATTCCCTAGATCTCTAGTGGTTGCTGGTGACTGAGATTTTAACATGGATGGAACACTAGTGGTACTGGGAGATCAATGTAGAGGGGCTTCTCTGCCCCTGGATCTGAAGCGGATTGTAAAGCTTACTCCATCTCCCTATTTTTCTGAGATCTACCCTTGAAGGACACGCAGATATTGCACTTACTGGGGATACAAGTATTACCCAGACAGCGGAAGCACTTGGAATGCCAGTGACTGATTGGAATAGCCTCATGGCAGGAAAGTACCGGGAAGCTTGGCATTCCTGGGTCAAATAACAAAAAAATCTCTAGAAAAGGAAGCTTGTAACAACTATCTAACTCAGGGGTCGGCAACCTATGGCACGCGGGCCGAAGACTCCAGCATGCCATTAAAAATCCTGCCCAGCCTCGCCCTCTGCTCCCCCCGTGGGAGCAGGGAGCAGAAGCATAGCCGTGCACACGGGGTGGGCAAATGGCCCCACTCTCCCGGCACGGCAAGCCGCGGGGTTTGCGCTCAGGGGCCGGAGCGCCGGGCCGAACGCAGCAAGCTGCCGTCCCCTCCCCTGCCTTCTCCCCTCCCCTGGAGCCCTGCCGCCGCGTGCAGCACTTTGGGGGTCGGGGCTGCGCGCTCCCGCGGGGCAGTGTTTGGCTCCATGGGGAGGCAGAAATGCTCCCCCCTCCCCTGGAGCCATGCCGCCCTGTGCGCTCTCACGGGGCAGCATTTGGCTCCGCGGGGAGGCAGACACGCTCCCTGCTCAACTGGAGCTCTGCCGCTGCCACGCACAGCGCTCTGAGGGCCGGGACTGTGCTCTCCCGCAGGGCAGCGTGTCTGGCTCTGCGTGGAGCCTCAAGGTAAAGGGCCCAGGGCTGGGGGGGGGGTTGGATAAGGGGTGGGGGCAGTTAGGGGACAGGCAGCAGGGTGGGTTAGATGGGGAGGTGGGGTCCCGGAGGGGGCGGGGGTCTCTGGAGGGGGCAGTCAGGGAGCAGTGGGGGTTGGATGGGGCATGGGAGTCCTGGGGTTTGTGAGGGGGCAAGGGGTGGATAGGGGTCAGAGCAGTCAGGGGACCGGGAGCAAGGAGAGTCCGGGGGGGCAGTTAGGCTGGGGAGTCTCTGGAGGGAGTGGTCAAGGGACAAGGAGCTGGGGGGGTTGTATGAGTTGGGAGATCTGGGGGTCCTGTCAGGAGGCAGGAGTGTGGAGAGGGGTTGGCGCAGGCAGGGAGTTGGGGGGTTGGATGGGTCAGGAGTTCTGGGGGTCCTGTCAGGGGGCAGGGAGCGGTTGGATGGGGCATGGGAGTCCTGGGGGTCTGTTTGGGGATGAGGGTGTGGATAAGGGTCGGGGCAGTCAGGGGACAGGTAGGGGATAGGGTCAAGTCTGAGGACAAGGAACAGGGAGGCTTAGATGGGGGTGGGGTCCTGGGGGGCAGTTGGGGGCAGGGGTCCCAGGACAGGGTAGTCAGGGGACAAGGAGCAGTGGTGTTGGGAGTTCTTAGGGGGGAGTCACCCAGCCCTCTCCCCTGAGCCCTGACCCCCACATACACCCTCTGCCCTCACCCTCACACCCCCCCAGGCCCCTGCCCTGAGCCCTGTACCTCCCTCATACACACCCAGCCCTCTGCTTGACTCCTTCATCCCCTCCCCCCACAACCCTAGCCCTGACACCGGCACCCCCACCCATACCCAGCCCCCACTCTGCCCTGACACCTACACCCTCCCACATACCCAGCCCCCAGCCCTGACTCCAGCCCTCTACCCCCAGCCCTCTGGGTCCCGGCCCCGCACAGCCTGCTGCTGGTCCTGGGTTCTGGCTGACCGGCCCTTGCCAGCCGGGGTCCCGGCCGCAGGCCCCACTCAGCCCGCTGCCAACCTAGGTGAACAGAACCCCAGACCAGCAGCGGCCTGAGTGGGCCGGCAGCGTAAGATCAACATTTTAATTTCATTTTAAATGAAGCTTCTTAAACATTTTGAAAACCTTGTTTATTTTAGAATACAACACTAGTTTAGTTATATAATATATAGACTTACAGAGAGAGACCTTCTAAAAAACATTAAAATGTTTTAACGCGAAACCATAAATTAGAGTGAATAAATGAAGACTCAGCACACCGCTTCTGAAAGGTTGCCAACCCCTGATCTAACCCTTTTTTTAATGGATAAAATTTGTTTTCTGTTTTCTTTTTAAGAAAAAAGAAGAAAAAAAAAAAGAACAAAGGGAACACCTGTTCCAACAACTATAAACTCTATAAGGTAACTAACTATATGCTAACATACATACATTGCTGAAATATTAGAGAGAACAGGTCTGTGGAGATTCTGTTGCAGGCTGAAGGTGGCTGAGAAGGAACTGTGGCTGGTTAGCCCATGCAGCCATATATAACCTCAGCGCAGGGCATGGGGATGTATGGGGGGGATGCATGGGCTGAATGGGCACCGCTACCAAAAATCTCCGATCAAAGTTGCAGGCACCCCTGACGTGAAGTACCTACAGGGACACTACTCAAAGAACTCTGGTTCAGTGAAATATACAATGTATTAATTATAAATGTACAGCAAAAACTGCATAATTCCCAAAGTCCCCAAAACTGCAGGACCAGAGCACAGTCCAACACAATGGATTACTGTGGCGGACCATTAAAGTGTTCTTTCAAGGCTTCCTTTAACTGCATAGCTCCATGTTGAGCTCTTGTAATGGCCCTTGTGTCAGGCTGCTTACAGTCAGAAAACATAAGGACATAAAAATAAGAATAGAGAAGGGGAACAAAAATAATTAGGGGTATGAAACAGCTTCCATAGAAGGAGCAATTAAAAAGACAGACTATTCAGCTTGGTAAAGAAACAACTGAAGGGAAACATGATAGAGGTCTATAAAATCATGAATGATATGGAGAAAGTGAGTGTTATTTATCCCTTCACAGAACACATGAACCAGGGGACATCCAATGAAATTAACAGGCAGCAGTCTTAAAATAAACATAAGGAAGTATTTCTTCACACAACACACAGTCAGCCTTTGAAACTGATTGCCAGGGGATGTTGTGAAGGCCAAAAGTATAACTGGTTAAAAAAAAAAAAGGCATTATATAAAAGTTCATGGAAGATAGGTCCATCAATGGTTATCAGCCACGATGGTCAGGGCTGCAACCACACAGTATGGGTGTTTCTTTACTTCTGACTGCTAGAAGTTGGGACCAGACGACAGGGGATGGGTCACTAGATAAATTGCCATGTTCTGTTCATTCCCTCTGAAACATCTGGCATTGGCCACTATAGGAAGACAAGATACCGTATTTTTCCGTGTATAAGACGCCCCCATGTATAAGACGCCCCCAACTTTTCTAACCCCAAATTCAGGTTTTTTGTTTTGTTTTGTTTTCTTTGCCGCTCCAGCCGCGCTTCAGCTGTCCCCCCCGCGACTTTGCCGCTCAGGCACAGGAAGAGAATGCCGAGGTAGGGGTAGAGGGGCCGAGGAGGGCCATGCGCCCCGGCTGGTCTCCGGCGGCGGCCCTGCCCGGCTCCTGCCGCATCCCTCCCCGGCCGCGCGACTCCTGCCCTGGCCGCGCGTCCCCGGCCGCCCGGCTCCTGCCCTGGCCCCGCGTCCCCGGCCGCGCGACTCCTGCCCCGCGTCCCCGACCCCCCGGCTCCCCGCGTCCCCAGTCACCGGCCCCTCGGCCCCGGCTCCCCGACCCACTGTGTCCCCAGCCACCTGCTCCCCGGCTCCCCAGCCCCGCATCCCCAGCCGCCCGGCGCCCTCGTCCCTAGCCGCCCGGCTCCCCGCGTCCCCGGCCGCCCAGCTCCCCGCGTCCCCGGCCGCCCGGCTCCCTGCGTCCCCGACCCCCTGGCTCCCCGCGTCCCCAGCAGCCCGCTCACCGGCCGCCCAGCCATGTGTCCCCAGCCGCCGGCCCCTCGGCCCCGGCTCCCCGACCCACTGTGTCCCCAGCCACCTGCTCCCCGGCTCCCCAGCCCCGCATCCCCAGCCGCCCGGCTCCCCGCGTCCCTAGCCACCCGGCTCCCCGCGTCCCCGGCCGCCCAGCCCACCCCGTCCCCGGCCCCCCGCGTCCCCAGCCACCCGGCGCCCGCGTCCCCAGCCGCCCGGCTCGCCGCTGGCCGCCCGCCCCGCTTCCCGGTCCCGCTGGCCGCCGCCGCCCGCCCCGCCGCTCGCCCCGCGCTCGCTGCCCGCGGCGGCCGCCGCCCGCCGCGGCCCGCCGCCGCCGGCCGCCGCCGCTGCCGCCGCCGCCCGCCGCCGCCCCGCGGCGCCGCCCGCCGCCCGCCCCGCCGGCCCGCCGCCCGCCCCGCCCGCCCCGCTTTGCCTGCCACCCGGCCCCACTTACCCGGCCCCGCTTCGCCAGCCGCCCGCCCAGCCCCACTTCCCCGTCCACACTTCGCCGGCCGCCCGCCCGGCCCCGCTTACCTGGTCCCGCTTCGCCTGCTGCCCGGCCCGGCGTATCCGGTCCGGCTTTGCCGCCGTCGCCCGTCGCTTACCCGCCCTCGCTTTGGCTGCCTGGCTCGGGTCCCGTCCACGGCCGCCCGGCCCCGCTTCCCCGTCCCGCTTCGCCGGATCCCGCCACGTGCAGGCCGCGCGGTAAGGGGGCAGGGAGGGGGTGTTGGAGAGAGGGCAGGGGAGTTCAGGGGTGGGGGGGGTGCATAGGGGTTGGGGGGGTCAGAAGGCAGGGAATAGGGGGCTTACTTCCGTGTATAAGACTACCCTCAATTTTTAGTCTAAGGATTTTAGGAAAAAGTATAGTCTTATACACGGAAAAATACGGTACTGGTCTAGAGGAACCACTGGTCTGACCCAGTATGGTCGTTCTTACAGTTCAGTCTGTACCTGCTGAGTTGGTAATTGAATCCTTGCTTGGTGCTGTCAAGGTGGCTGGTGTATGGTCTCATCATCCAGGGGAACAAGAGATAGGCAGAGTTCACCAGAATCATTACTGGCATTTTAATATCACAAGTGGTAATCTGCCCATGTCTACTATGTATGTTTACTAGTGAAGAGGAACTCCACTGGTCTGGAGTTTTGTGGATGTGTATGAAGGGGATTTATCACAGCCCTTAAAAGAAGGCCAATGGCAAAGTATTTTATGGAATGTTAAAAATGCCTCTGTGGAACTCAGGCTATGCTTGTTACAGAAAATATGCTATTCAAAATGTCACAGAGCTTATGCAAGATGGGGGCCTTTCCTTCTCCACATGCAATGGCACTGTCCAGCAATCAGGCAGCTGTGGAAAGAGGTGGACACTAGAGTGAAAATAGTGCTTGGCTTCAGCAACCAAACCTCAGCTGAAAATTATATCCTAGGTTATATACCTACAATGCTGGGTCTAACTCCACCGCAAAGACTGAAGGCCACAATGATTACCAAGTGCATGGTTTTACAAAAATGGAGGAGTAGGCTTGTGCCCAGAATAGATTACTGGTATTTGGACCTATCTAAGTTAGCAGCAAAAAAGAATAGCTTATAGACGAAGAGAACAATTATATGAATTCAAAGAAATTTGAACCTCGTTTCTTGAAACATTTGGACAAAGAATGCTGAGATAGCTCAAATAATGCCACTTCCACTTGACACCTCTGCTTTTTCTTTCCCTCTTCCTACACCCCATCGCATCTTCCTTCTTTTTTGCGTATGTCTGTTTTTTGCTAACCCCCATCCAAACATATTATGGCTGTGTAATACTGTCTATTTTGTATTGCAGCTTTGACAAGTTGTAAAGTTGCACAACAGCAAAATTTTACATAATATTCTATGAAATGTGCAGTATTTGGTCACAGATACAAGCTGTAAACCATTTACCTTTTTTAATTTTTAATGTTTGCCTCTTGATGAAAATTAATAAAAAAATTAATCACACAAAAAACTATTAAATATGACAAAATTAAATACTTAAATTCCCCTCCTTCATGCTCTGGGGATGAGACCTGAACCCCCATCCCTATTTCTCTGGAATAACACTATACATTTCCCTTCCTCCAGACTGAGGCCTTGTATTTCAAGTCTTACTCCACAAAAACGTTTCCAGAAGTATTATGATTATGATGGTGCTGGAAGATATGATGAACATTGATATAACAATTCATTAGGTGGTTTTTAGGCACATATTGTATTGCAGGGGTCTCAAACATGCAGCCCACAGGCTGCATGCAGCCCGTGGAGTTACTTGCTGCGGCCCGCCAAGCTCCCTGCCCCCCTGGAGTTATTTCCTGTGGCTGCCGGCTCCTATCCCCTGCCGTCCTCCCTCCCCCCGAGCACGCCACATCCCTGCTCCTCTGCCTACCTCCAGGCGCTTCCCATCACCAAACAGCTGTTTGGCAGCACTTAGCGCTTTCCAGGAGGGAGGGGAGAGGAGCGGGGAGCCGCGCACTCAGGGGAGGAGGCGAAGAGGTGGGGCAGAGGTGGGGATTTGGGAAAGGGGGCAGAGTTGGGATGGGGACTTTGGGGGAAGGGGTTGGAATGGGGGCGGGGAGGGTGGGAAGAGGCAGGGCAGTGGCAAGGTCTCATGGAAGGAGTGGAATGGGGGCGGGTCCGGGGCTAGTATATAGAGCAGTATAAACAAGTCATTGTCTGCATGAAATTTTAGATTGTACTGACTTTGCTAGTGCTTTTTATGTAGCCTGTTGTAAAACTAGGCAAATATCTACATGAGTTGATATATCCCCCGGAAGACCTCTGAGTACCCCCGGGGGTATATGTACCCCTGGTTGAGAACCACCGGCTTAGAGGTGTCAATGCACTGACAAACAGAGCAGGGTAATTTCAGGCTTTTGCTTCTATATTGGGCCCCAGTGTTACCCTATTGCCCTCTACATGTTCAACTATATGATTTATAATACACAGTGAAAACCTGAGCCACTCACAAGACTGGGATTTGGAGTAGTTTAAGATCCACTGCAAATTATGTTTATAACTGAATCAGAGATCGGTAATGGGCAATACAGTTGAGGTCTGGTAAACTGGCAGAGCTACCCAGAAAGGCTTTGAACAAATGATGTAGAGCAGTGGTCTCCAAACTTTTTTGATCATGCACCCCATCAGTAAAAAATTTTTGAGCACACACCTCATGCCGCCCCAAGCAAAAAAAAAAAAAAAGAAGAAAAGCCACCTGAACTGCCGAAGTAGCGCTCCTCCTGACATGCACCCTGAAGGATCCTCTTGCGCACCCCTTGCGGTGCACACACCCAACTTTGGAGACCACTGATGTAGAGAACAGAAACCAAACACTAATACACACAAGTTATAGCCACAAAAGCAGCTATAGCACTGCTTATTTTAAGTCTACACAGGGATAAAAGACCTGCAGCATGGCCCTGGTTGGCCTGAGTCAGCTGACTTGGGCTCATGGGGATCAGGCAAAGGGGCTAAAAACCACTGTGTAGATGTTTGGGCTCAGGCTGGAGCCTGAGCTCTGGCTCCCTGTGAGGCTAGAGGGTCCCAGAGTTTGGGTTCCAGCCTAAGCCACAGTGCCTACACTGCAAATTTTCAGCCACGGAACCCAAGACCTGAGAGCTTGAGTCTGCTGACCTTAGCATCCAGGCCCATCCAAATTGGGGCCGGAGACCCCCAGATCCACAGGCTGGGACTCCCGACCCAGCTCAATGTCTGTCAGCCCAGCTGCATCACCCTCCTGCTAGCGCTGTGCACTCCTGCCCCGGTCTCTGGCCCCAGCAGTAGCCCAGTGGTGGGTGTGCCTCGTGGGAAATGGTCTGGGCAGGGGTAGTGGTGGGGCAGAAACCAGGGCAGCAGTGCGCGGCTGACAGGATGGGGACGCAGCTGGGCTGACAGAGACCAAGCTGGGGTCACGAGGGGTGGGCAGAGCTCGAGCCCTGGCGGGGACCCCTTCTACCTCATGGTGGCTGTTGAGCAGTAAGGGGGGGAATCCCTCCTGCCCCCCTCCCCAGGACACCCAATCCCTCCCGTGCCCCTTCCTGTCACCCCCCATCATTGCCCACCCACTCGAAAGCCAGGGCCAACCCAGTTTTCCTAGCTATGCCACTGAGTCAGGTAATATGCCCATTGAACCTATAGGCTCAACATATGCTCCTCCAGGCCCCAACTCACTAAGGTACGTAAGCAGGTGCCTGGACTTCAATGGGGCTCTTACATGATGCAGATTAACCATGTGCTAAGGTACCCAGCTGAATCAGGGCCATAACACTAATTATACTTTGCTAATGATAAAAGTTAAGGACTTTAATGAACAACTGTCTGGCTTCAGAACTTTCACAAGAGTTAAAGATTTGCAGATGATGCTATTTATTTAATTTCATTTCTTCCATAAAGAGAATCTCATGGGAATAGCAAGGTAAGTCCAACAAATTCTAAATAAGAACATAATAAAAATAAAGCAAAACTGAGTTTTGATTGGAGAAAGAAAAGAGAAAAAGCTGGCAACACAAATAAAATTATTTTCTCAAAGAGTCCCTCTCCTTGTTATCTCCAATCCTCTTTCTTGGGCAAAAAAGGAATAAAATGGATAATAAACTGAAGTGCACTGAAGCCAAAAAAGAAAGGACAAGCAAACTTCATAGGTAAGTTCTTTCCAGAAAACTGGTTTGTCAGAGTCATTAACATTCTAGCAACAGAAGCATTTTATATCATAATTCAGGAATGCTTACAAAAGTAAAATGACATGTCAAATTAATACTATAGAATTACATTTAAAAGTGACAACACAATATCATTCAAGCTGGATTTCATCCCTCTTAATAATTATAGTTGCATATGCTTTATTTTCCAACTTTTTGTTATCACAATAAATATATAATTAATGACCACTTTTCAACTGAAGGAAATTTTCAGTTATGAACTCTCAAAATTAAGGGTTTTTGACAGTGTTAATGACAGCTTATTATGAATGTGAAGAAAAAGACAAGAGTAACATTTTCAAAAGCACCTACATTTAATTGAGTTTCAGTGGAGGCTTGACTCTAAAGTAGTACCAGTTGCAAAACTTTTGTCTGAACATTCTTTCATTAGAAAAAAAAATTCAATTTTTTTTTTGCAAAATTGTATCAATTTTGACAAAAATTTCACAGGGGAAAAAAATCACATCTAAACAAATCATTTTTAGTGATGGAAAATTTCATATTAGAATTTCGAAAATTCATTTTGCTTTTTTGTTTTTATTACTTTCATTATTTTTACATTACATGGTGCATCATATGCACAACTCGTACCAATTTGCAGTGATAAATTTTGAAATGTTGAAATTTCCCATTCATTGGAAATTCTGAGTTTTGTACAGCTCTACTTCTAACGCACTTATGAAAATGGGACTTAGGCTCCTAAATGTGATCAACCTGAAGTCTAATCAAATTTAAAAAGTGAGTTAATAGCAGTTTTGTGTACTAAATCTGCCCCGTCAAGTTTCATGAAATTCCCACACACACGTGGAAATGTACTTGGTTAAACAGGGGAAACATTGTAACTGATCATAAGTAGTATTGTCAAATACACAAAGTAAACATTGAGAAAACACAGTATTTTCTTTAATTTTTAGTTAAAATTTGATTATTAAGGTGACAGTGTCCATTTAAAAGACACACTTACACTTGAATATTGATCACAATTTAGTGCTGTCTAACTGCAGGGATCTCTTTGTTCTCTTCTCAAATAAAGCCCAAGGGCTCACTGGCCAAATCCCACAGAACCCTGATTTGAACAGTGATATAGTACTGAATTCTCCTCTAAACGGAGGTCATGTACTGAGAGAAGTAAATACATCACTCAATAACAACTCTTTTGCACCTTTCTCATCTTCGGGGAAGGGAAGGACGGAACAAATGAGTTGCACCTACAAGTTGTGGTGGGGAAAAGCCAGCACTTTTTCTACAATACTGGAAGTTACCCTAATTCGGCCAGCTGTAAAATGTTAGCAATTCATGAGGCACCTACTCTGATTTCAAAACTCCATTGAATATAGTTCATACAAGTTTATTTTTATCTAATGCTTGGCCTAATATTTAGTAAAATCCTCTGCAGATACCAGATTTTAAAGAACATAATGCAACCTCCTTTTTAGTCACTGAACCCCAGTCTCTGTTACAGTGGTGGGGGGAAAAGAGTAACTTTCAGAAACTTGTAAATGCCTCCTTTGACATCACTGCTTGTCTGCTTATTAAGCAGGTGCATGCTGTGCTGGATTAGGGTCTTCGTGCTCTGCAGCTTGCTGAATTGAGCCATATATGAAGGGAACTATAGTATTTCTCTGGGGTGGAGAGAGGGAAAGGAAGCCATCTGGGATCAGCAATGCTAGAACAAGCTGATTGAGGCACCTGGACAAAGGAATAAATAATAATAATTTTACCTCTGACGATGAAGAAAGCTGAGAGAAGAACCCCAGAAAGTATCTGCTAGCCCCAAACCAAAATTTACTGCAGAATAATTTCAGCTTTGGAAAAAAATTCAATGGAAAACTGAAATTATTGCTCCCTGGCTGCTCACCTGACTTCTACCTCCCTTCAGCCTCTCCCCCAGAACTGGGGCTAGAGCGGCAGAGAACCCAGGCACTTAGCCTCCCTACCTCTCCCCAGCTCCGAACGTACTGAGCATCTCAGCTTTCTGCTTCTCTGGCCCTGGGGCTGGGAGGAGGCTGAACATCCCATACTGTGCCTCTCTGGCTGCTGGGCTGAAAGGCTCTATTCAAGTTCACTTTTGAAATTAACAAGATCCTTTTAGGCTGGCAGCTGGGAAGTCACAAATTCTGTTTGGGTTTCCCTAATACAGACTTTTTTCTTGTAATCCTGGCTGACAAAAAAAAAAAGTTGTGTTTTTTATTTTTGTCCCAATCTGGGACAATTTTTTTTTCAAAACCACAAATTTTTTTGTGGAAAGGGCTTTTTATTTTCTGGCCAGCTCTAGCAATTTTACATACTAAAGATATTAAAACAAAGAATACGATTTTCACTAACATTATAAAGCTGTCCAACAAATCATTCAGATCCAGGAGAAAGACACTTCACTACAGAAACAAAGGGTTCTGAAGAAACAAAAAGGTCAGGTACAGTGCAGACAGCTGCATTGCAAAATTTCCTCCATTGTCCCAGAGAGGAAAAAAAGAGAGGGAGAGACAGAGGTGCGTGTCCACACTGTCCTGCAGGCTTCCCATTTTTTATTCTCTGAACTCCATAATTACACACACTATAGAATTAGCAATGACCATACCAGCTATCACTAAAGAGCCTAGCTATAGCATTCCGAGAAGCAAAGGAAGAGCTGGCAGAGAACATAATTTAAAATTAAAAAAATCAGAATGGAATTTGAGTGTTGTGTATCTGTCTCTTCAGACTTTTGAGTCATGAGAGTTTATTTCATGTTATATATATATATCACACCATTAGAACTATAAACAGAGTGAAAGTACAAATAACTGTGGTGAGCCAAACACATTTGAAATGGATGGAACCAATTAGCTTCAAAGACGAATGAGGGGAATGAGAACCACATGGGATGTCAATGTTCACAGTCTATATTACAACACGCACATCTGTTCCAAGCACGGCAGAGAGAGATGCTGGGGCTGTGCAAGTGGATCTTTCCACAAACACAAAAATACTTCTGACATGAAAAAAAATACATTATTAGCAGCTTTGGGAGCTTCTGAGTCTCTGGGGTTTGCATCTGTTCATCTCCAGCAGGAGAAGTTGGATATTTCAGCTGGTGCAATCATATAGTCATGAGACTCCTCCGGTACAACATAAGACAGTCCTTTGTCTAAACTTCCATCTTTGTTCAACATTGTTAACTTTTCTGATCTTTCAAAAGTTACAAGAAAATGCTGATATTCTTTCCTTTTACTTGGGATAGGAGGAAAAGGCCCACTGTAGTGTCAGACATTTTTAAAGTTCTGTTCTACTCTGAAAAGCAGCAAGGTATCAAGATTGAACATTTCACATATCTACTAGTCCAAAGATTAATCCTTTTAACCATGGTGAAAGAGATCTGTGCCCTCACATCTTTCCAAAGCCACATCCCGCTGTTTAAAGAACAACAACAGCTGTGTACATTTATTGTGTACTGTATCTAACATTTTGTATCAGCTTATTTAATATACTTAAAATTTAACTTACTCCCAGAGCTGGTTGAATAGCGGGAAAATATATTTGTTAAATATATTATTTGACAATTTTCAATAGTATTTATCAGTTACTTATATTTGACTAGTTATAGATCTGGTTGAATACCTTAAAAAAAGTATTAGTTCTTCCAATTAATCTGTCAAATAAAGGGGTGGGAGGTGTTAAGCCATTTACAGGGTTTCAGAGGATGAGGAGGCTAGAAAAGGTACCTCCTGACCTTCCAGCTCTCTAGTGTCCTCCTGGTCAGTGCCTGGGGCCTCTGTACTGACTGTTGTTGCAGCAGCGGTGGTCTGGCCAGCTGTCGGGGCTATCGCCATGGTTGTTTCGGTGGTGATCTGGGCTGTGAACCCTGTGCTGTCGTTGTTTCCAATTCCTGGGCATTCTTTAGGTGGCTGGGGTGCTCGGGTTTCAGAGACCACCGACTAAGAGCCCCTGGAAAATGAGCCCTGGGGCTGGTGATAAGCCCAGGCAGTCCAAATGGGCCGCTGAGGCCGCGGTTGCCAATGCGGAGGCCATGCCGCCGGTGACTCACTTCTCTGCCTATCCAATCTATGCCTGCTATGGTGGGAATAAAATGAGTCCCCGTCCGAGTCAGATGACACTGATCTGGACCGTGACGACCACGGTGACGCTGACTAGTACTGCGCCGGGGACCGGTGACAATGTGCCTGCGCTGGGGACTGATGCCAGTGTGCCTGCGCTGGGAGATTGGTGAGGCTCTGCCAGTCCCAGAGATCGAGACTGTTGTCTCATTGGTGCTGGGGAACTGCACACGGGGTCCGGAGTTGGAGATTGGTGCCTCAGTGATGTTGAACTTGAGCGGTGCCGAGGTGAGTGGTGTCAGACCGGAGAAGGTGATCGCCACATCATGGCCGGCTTGCCTCTAGATGGCGCCGGACGCAGCGGTACTGGAGGCTTGTCTCTGATAGCCAGAGGTTGAGGGGCTGTCATCACTATTAAATCCCTGGTGGCTTCAAGTGTCCGGGGTGGAGGGGAATTCCAACTCCTTCACCTGGCACTGCCTGTCTGAGTCGTCGCTGAGCGCCAGACTTGACAGTCCCCTCCGGGGAACCAAAGTCAATGGCGCCAACTACTGCTCCTTGGGTGCTGAGTGCTCCTTCGAGGGACGCACTGCTGCTGTGCCTGGCGATTGGGTTGCCATCGGCACTGGGGAATGGCCCCTATCAGTTTTCTTATTCCGCTTGTGCAGCACCGGCAAATGAGAGCAGTGATGCGTGTGCACTGCTTGTACTGCTGGGGAGCATCGGTGCCAAGGGTCTCTTGGAATAGAGACTGGAGTCGGTGCACTCGGTGCCTGATCCTGACACTCCATGGTGGGCTGGGGACAGAGAGCGGACTCCATCAGAAGGAAATCTTGCTCTTTCTTCATCCTAGGGCGGAAAGGCCTGCAGAGTTTGCACCTGTCTGTTTGGTGGTCTTCCTTCAGACACTTCAAAGGCGTGTTGTGGGGGTCACCAGCTGGCATGGGCTTACTGCAGGTCCTGCAAGGTTTAAACCCATGGCCCCGAGGCATGCCCTGGAGCAGAGGGGAAGGTAAGGTATGGGGGAGGACTCTGTTCCCTAACCTTAACTACTATATACACTATGTACATAAAACCTAGACTAACTGAAACCTAGACTAAAACTACAAACTAGAGAAGAAAGCTAAGGAAACTACAAACTAGAGAAGAAAGCTAAGGAAGCAAGGCAAGCGAACTCAGTTCCAATGGCCAGCAGGGGCAGTAAGAAGGAACTGAAGGGGGGCGAGGTCAGCAGGGTCATATATTGAGCGCCATGGAGGTGCCATTCCAACGGGCTCCCCAGCCAACCCGAAGGGAGCTGCTAAGGGAAAACTTTCCTACAACCAGGCATGCGGCGCACGCACACCTGATAGGAATTGACGTGAACAAGCATTCGAAGAAGAACTCCAGCTTGCATGGACAGGTAGGGTTCTGTGGCAATGGAAAACACTGTACCTACAATTTACAAAGCAATCTACAACCAAGAGGCCTTCCTTCAAGCAGAAATATTATAGCCATAGGTCTTAGCAATAAGTTAGTTGAGATCAGGGTGGATAAAAATCCATGATTTTTAAAAAAAATAAAAAAAAAAAGATTTTTTTTTATTCAAATCGGATTTTTTGATAAAATGCTTTTTGAGGAAAAAAAGCTATCTAAATATAGTTTTAATCAGGATACATTATAGCTCAAAGATATCTCATCATGGAATAGGGATTATAAATTCTAATTCTATTAGTATGAGACCATATATTCATGTAATATTTAAGAAAAGTTTTGTAAACAAGTTCTAACAGTACATGGATTACGGACCCAATTTTATGCAGTTCCAGGGGCTTCTGTATAGATTATTTAGGTTAATCTTTCTATCTACCCAATGGGACTCAGTGCTCAGTCTAGAAGATACCATCAGAGATGCTTAGTTTTGTAGTTCTCAAACTATGGATTTGTGTCTCCAGAGATAACATGCTTGTTAACAGCAAAAATGTTTTAAAATAAATATATAAATATATAAATATATAGAGGTGAGAAATAAGAGACCTCAAACCTATTGTCCCTCTGCAAATCTGTGTACACAGAGTCAATCCCTTACTTCTCTCTAAAAGTGCAAAGTTTCAAAAAGTTCAATGAACAGAAGATTGTTGGGGGTGGAATATATCTGGATAAGAAGAAGTCTGGAGATAAATGTGAGAAGGGAGGGACAGGCAGTAGAAACAAAAGTGAAACTGTTTGAGCAGCATATTCCAGAAGTCTTGAGGTCTTTCTGAGTGTAGCCTTCATTGATTTGATATCTGCCATACCAGTCTCTCACTAGAAGGGAAAACCTATAATGGCAGCAGTGATCTTTAAATCACTTTAAAAATGCATAGTGTGTACCTTCTAAAAATGAAACCTACATCTATCTGTGAGTTGTGAAGAATATGCATTAAGGTTCTAACAACCAACAAGAATTCACTTTTATGTAGAAATCCATGATTAAATCGAGTCTTCCTGACTAGTGATTTAAATCATGATTTAAATAAAATCCACCCTGGCTGAGATGCATGCATTTCATTTAACTTAAGGAGAATGCAGCACCTGCGATACAGAAAGTAGCAGAAGGGACGAGTGTAGCATATTATCCTACTTCAGAGAACAGGTTCTAGCCCCAAGCCCCTGCAGACCTACGCTCTGCTGGATAAATGCCATGTCTATAGAAAAAAAAAAGGTGGTGCAACTCAAAAATATTATGGTTGGCATCTCTTATAAAGAGTAATAGATTTCACATTTTTTCTCTGATTTTACTTTCTGCACACTACATTTGCCATGATTGACTATGTATATCTTCAAAATCTAACCAAAAAAACTTCAAGACACATAAAAATATAGGTGGGACATCTTTTAAAAACACCTATGGTCATTTAATTAATAAAGGTGGGGTTTGCTGAAAAATAATTCCAATTCCACCACATCAGGTCAGTTTCTTGGTTTGTTTGATGTGAGCAGAACTCTTGGAAATATGCCTATTTTAAGTAAGTCCTACAAAAGGTAGATTATATTACATATCCTCAAAAGAGGTGTGATTAACGAAGTGAGCTGCCTCCTTGGGTAGAGTTTCAAATTGTGAAGATTAGAACAGAGTGGATCATCTTAAGCATACTCTGATAGCATCAACATTCAATTTAGAACAGAGCTTTCTTTCTTTGGATAAATTTTACTGGGCCTCTGGGAGGTTTTAGATGTTATAATTACATATTCAGCACTACACAGAAGCAAGTACCCAAGTTAGTCGTGTGTGTATGTGCACACGCACACACACATACAGCCACCATATGAATTGTTTTATGTAAGACAGATACCATGAAGAATAAAATAAAAAGCAGCTCACTGATGCATCTTTAAAAATTAGTTTAATCTAATATCAAATCCAAATTACTAAAGCACACTAATAATTTTAGCTCTTTGTAGTGACTATACAACCTGAAATCTGAATTTCCTGAGTTTGTAATATTTGTTTCAGGGATAATTACAACATTTCTGCAATGAGTAACATTAAGTTACAGGTATGTATTCTCAATGTTAACTCCATATAAACACAGTTTTTGTTTGGGAAGAAATATTACAAGCCCAGAAAATATAATATAGATGTATATAATGAAATCTTGTATAGACCTGAAAGATGGTGAGATTAGGCCCTCTCCAAATTATCATCCCCATTATACTGAGAAGTTAAGGGAAGCCCAAGTTTACAGAGCTAGCCAGTGTAAGAAGCAAGGCATCTTGTCTGATCTCACACCACCTAGTGCCTCCCAGATAGGGTTGCCAACTTTCTAAAACCGAACACCCTTGCCCCGCCCCTTGCCCCCACTCACTCCATCCCCCCTCCCTCTGTTGCTCACTCTCCCCCACCCTCACTCACTCGTCCATTTTCACCAGGCTGGGGCAGGGGGTTGGGGGTGCTGGGTATGTGTGTGTGAGGGCTCCAGCTAGGGGTGCAGGCTCTGGCGGGGGTTGGGGATGAGGGGTTTGAGGTGTGGGAGGGTGCTCTGGGCTGGGATTGAGGGGTTTGGACGGTGATCAGGGCTGAGGCAGAGGGCTGGGGTGGTTGGGGGGTGAGGGCTCCAGCTGGAGGTGTGGGCTCTGGGGTGGGACTGCAGATGAGGGATTTGGGGTGCAGGAGGGGGCTCCAGGCTGGGGCTGAGGGGTTCAGAGGGCAGGAGGGGGATCAGGGCTGGGGCAGGGGGTTAGGGCATGGGAGGAGGCCAGGGGCGCAAGCTCTGGGCAACATGTATCCCAGGCAGCTCCTGGAAGCAGCGGCATGGCCACTCTCCAGCTCCTATGCGGAGGCGCGGCCAGGCAGCTCGGTGTGCTGCCCTATCCACAGGCACCGTCCCTACAGCTCCTAGCCAATGGAAGCTGCGGAGCCTGTGCTTGGGGTGGGGGCAGCGTGTGGAGCCCCCTGGCTGTCCCTACATATAAGAGCCATAGGGGGAACATGCCGTGGCTTCTGGGAGCAGCACGGAGCCATGGCAGGCAGGCAGCCTGCCTTAGCCCCACCAACCCAGACTTTCAACGGCCCGGTCAGCGGTGCTGACTGGAGCCACCAGGATCTCTTTTTGACCAGGCGTTCTGGTCGTAAACTGGACACTTGGCAACCCTACTCCCAGACTAGTCACTTAACCTGTCTCTCTTTTTACCCATGTATAAAATGGGTGAGATATTTATCGTAGGTGAAATCCAAAAAACATACAAGATGTCTACAACCACTTGGGAGAAGCTCTGTTGCTCTCATTGTGCAGGTAAAGACAGAAAGATGGAGTTTTAAGTGGCTTGTCTGGGAACTACCGTCAGAGATCTGATCTGATCAAGCTCCTTCTGCTGGATGCTGTGAGGGGATCCAAATGCTGAATCCCCCATGCCTTTAGCTTTCTGGGGCTGAGTAGAGTTTAGGTACTATCCCTGGATTAGGGCCTGTAGGCACACACTCCAAGTGCAGATCCTCTTGGTGATGGGACCCTATGGCCCAAATGCCCAGGCCCTGAAAATAGTATAATCTCCCTCAACCCTCCCCAGCATCTCTTGCACATTCCCCAGAAACCCATCAAAGGTACGAGCCTTCCGGTATATGGTTTACCTCATTGGGGGTATTTGACAGTGGAAGCCAACAGACAGAGTGGACAGACTTTGCACGGGATTCTAAAACACCATTAGTTTTCATTTATTAGCATAAGAAACATACACATCTGTACAAAACACCACACACCTATATGCATTTCCCTGCCTCAGGTTTCTTACCACTCTTGGGAGTTTTTGGGCTTGAGCAGACTGCTCCAGGGTGTCTTCCTCTTGCAGCTCATGACTTCTCTTCAGAATCACTGAGCCTGTCCAGCTCTGCTAGCTTGCTCTGACCTTACCTGGTCCTTCAGTTAAGCCAGACCACGCTCCTATCAAAGCATGCCTGTCTCTTCCTCTCTACTGCCCAAACCTTGTCTGTCCCCGTGGGCTTCTCGAGTTTTTATATCTCCATACCAACATCTAGGTTCTTTGTTCTCATGGCTGGGATTTTCCACTATCCCCTCCTTGCAGAGGAGATGGAAGGACTAGCTTCTTCCAGCCTCAGCCAACCTCCATAGCATGCTCATATTTTGGTCAGAAAACAGTTGGTAAGGTTAACGAATCTCCATTGTCTCGGCTCTGAGAGAGACTTGCCTTAGCCCTGTGAGCAAATGGTGAATTCAACATCTACTAAGGGTATGTTTATGCTGCAACTGGGAGTGATCCTCCCAGCACAGGCAGACAAACTCATGCTATAGGTGCTTCAGCTAGCATGCTAAAAACTAAGACTCAGGCTGGAGCTCAGGTTCTCAAACCTACCTGACCTCATAGGCTTGAGAAGGAGAGATAACGTGGGATACCTCTGTCCCTCCCCCTGGCAGCAGCTGGTACAGTAACTTGATTTCTTTGTGTCCCTCCATGGATGCTCCATATCAGGGTATGTACACACCCATGCACTCTTGGTTGGAGATTTTTGTCAGCAGTGTCCACAAGTCCATGCCTGCACCCTAGATACACTTGTGCCCTGTCATCACCCCAGTTCCTTCTCAACCATGTAAGTCTCAAGACGACGACTCCAAAGAAGAGGGGAAGGCGGGCAGGTAGTGGAGCACCCACAGAGACAAACATCTCAAAGAACTCTAGTTACTGTACAAAGTACACACCTCCTTCTTCAAGTAATGTCCCTATGGGGGCTCCACATCAGGAGACTCCCAAGTAATACCTCCATCATGGAGGAGGATGCTAAAGAAGTAGATACTGTACGGATTGTAGGACAGAGGCACCGTAGGCCATGTCAGTCCCCGAGAGGGGCATGAGAACATAATGCTTTAAAATCCTAGGCAGATTTTAAATTTAGAGGGAATATAGGTTTCTCCCAGGCAGCGCAGGCAGCTTGAATGTCTGTCACTGTGCGGAAAGGACCCGTGGCAGGCCTGGCAAGGTTTGGAAGCCCAGCACCTTGGGCATAACCTGTACTCGAGGCTGTGGATGCGGGCAAAAATTTCTGATCAATAGTGAACTGATGCGCACATATTCTGATGTGGAGCACCCAAAGGGACATGACTTGAAGAAAAACCAGAGCTTCAGCCCGAGCCGCAACATCTGCACTATTTTTAGCACTCTAGCTCAAGCCCCTCTACTGTGAATCTATCTACCCAGGCTGGATGGCTCACTCCCAGCTGCAGTGTAGACATACCCACAGACACATTTCATGATACAACCATTGCATACCATCCACATGAATTCATAAGTTGTACACAGTGTAGCTGTAACCGTATTGGTCCCATGACATTAGACAGACAAGTTAGGTGAGCTAATATCTTTTATTGGACCTATTTCTGTAGACCTGAAGAGGAGCTCTGTGTGGTTCGAAAGTCGGTCCAATAAAAGTCGGTCCAATAGAAGATATTACCTCACCCACCTTGTCTCTCTAAGTTGTACACAGACAGATTCCCAAAATTGTCACAGGAAGGTCTTGAAAATTATACCATATCCTCTACAAGGGTTTGTGTACTTTTATGTGAGGTTTCAGATGCTGACTATTGTTGAAGGCAGGATACCTGATTAATTTATCATTGGTCTCCTCTGCTATAGAAATTCCTGTATTCCTAAATAGCAAACATCTACGAAGTGAAGGTCATATAAAAAGATGAGGCCCTGAGACATCAGTCTGGTTGGACCTCAGTTCTCACCAGCAACTTCTGGAAAAGGGGAAGATTCTGGAATTCTTACCAGGATGCTGTCCCTGTACGCTGCTTGGGAGCTCCATTACTATGGAGCACATAAAGGCCCCAACAAAGATAAGGGACCCACTATGCTATACAAAACACATAATGACCGCTGTACCAAACTGCTTACAATCTACACAGACCAGACAGGTAAAAGATGGGAGGTGAAACAGAGGCAAAGAGAGTGAAGTGACATGGCCAAGGTCACACGGTAAACCAGTGGCAGAACCAAGCTCTCCTGACTCTCAGTCCAGTCTCCTATTCACTAGACCATGCTGCCTCCATCTTTCATACCAGCCTCTGACTATCAGATACCTGATAAATCTGAAGCACACTGTCACGGATCCACTCATCACAGTGGCACCTCCAGCTGGCCATCTTGGGGATTAGCTCTGCCAGTTGGCGTGCCTTCTTCGGGTGGTGACTTTCCCATCATCATCTCACTCTGAGGACCCACCTCACTCCAGGAACCGCAGTGTCCTCTGCATGACTCAGCCCTCTGGCCAGGTTATCATCCCTGTTTCCCCCTTCCAGGGTTACCCCAAAGTTTTGCTATGCAAACAGTCCCAGGCAGCCTTCTCCTGGGTTGCCCTGATGATGCCACTTCCACATTGGCCAGTAGTCGAACCCAGACCCACCCTCTACTTTGGGTTCCAGTCTAGGGACTCTCAGCTCAGTAGTTCTGGGCTCTACCCTCTCAGCCCTCACTGTACCTTCTCCAGACTGCTTCCTACTCTTCCTGCCACCCGGAGTACCAACTCCCTCCTTCCTCTTCCCAGGGAGTGCCTGCTGCCTGCTTTCCTGTAGTCTTTGCCAGATCCCACCTGTTCTTAGGTTCTGGGCTCCATAGGCCCTGCTTATCCTGCACAGTTGAGCCTGCTCATCATCAATTCCCTGTTCCCTGGCTCTCCTTCCAGGTGCAGCCTGTGGAGTTAATTGGCCTGCCTGGCCACCTTAACCCCTTTCAGTTCTGAGTGGGGTGGACATCCCATCACAACCACATATTCTTGCTAACAGGGAGGAGTTTCCTCTTTCTTTCTTGACCCTTTATCACATCTTCCTTCTGGGGGGTATCGTTTCTGCTGTCTGACTCTTCTCCCGTCTTCCTGGCTGCTGCCAGGGGGAGGGACAGTTGGGTGGTGGGAATAGGAAGAGGGGATTTCTACCACCTCTTTTTTCTGGTGTGTTTTCCCACAAAAAACCCCAAACAAACAAAAAACTCCACCTCAAAACAAAAACAAACAACCCCCTCCCCCCCACGTCTGATGTTGCTTCTTAGAGCTTTCTAAAGCCCTAACAGAGTGAAACTGACATCATTATTGTCAATTTTTACTGTTGCTATAATGACTCAATGACACCCGAGAAACTGATCAGCCTGGTTAATTTTCATAGATTTCTACTGCTAGAAGGAACCACTATAATCATCTAGTCTGACCTTCTGCACAACACAGGCCAAAGAACCTCACCCAGCAATCTCTACATCAAGCCCATAATTTCTGTTTGAGTTAGAGCATGTCTTTTAGAAAGACATCCAGCCTCAATTTAAAGATTTCAAGTAATAGAGAATCCATCATACCCCTAGATAAGTGTTCCAATGACCAAATATTAACATACCAACTTTGGTCAGGTCTCTAGCCTCCGTTCCTCCATTTATAAAATGGGGGTAATGATATTTGCTTACTTCACAGGGGCGCTGAGGCCTAAATATTTCAGAAGCGTTATACAAATGCAAAGTATTATTAAGGCCAGTCCATGGCTGAGTTGCGACAAACTCAAGTCATCGGCATGGAGCCATATACTTAATTTAGAACATGTGTTTTTGGGAGGGGTTCGGCATCAATATGTCTTCAAGATTTTTTAGGAAATTTGGGCTAGCCAGATGAAAGCTGTCTGAAACCATGTTGAAATATCAAAATCAGGGTCATGCAAACTTTCGGAAACATGCAGAAGCTGTTTTCAAAGAGGAAAGAATTTCTCAACCAAATTCCAAAGAACAAGTCAGAGGGACAGTGCTCACCAAGAAGAGCAGATTAAAACAAATTTGGAGTTTGAAAACAAATTTGGAGTTTATAGCCCAAAACATTTTTAGTAAAAAATAAGTTAGGAAAACATCTCTGAAATACTATTCATCATGAAACTACTCAAACATCTTATCCAATTTGCCCCAAACCCGTCAGGGGAAAAAAAAAATTATGCAGGCAAAAGATGATGTCTGTGTAATTTCAGAAAGAATAGTTTGTTTTTGTTCAAATTAGGGGCAGAATGTCAAGGTAAGCCTTATAACTGGAAGCTAATTTCAACCCTAACTACAATAATATAGAGAAGAGTATATCAATTTAATACAAAGTATACACCTTATCCATCTATTAAAAATTATTCATCAGATCCAGAGACTATATGATTAAAAGTGCCCTATGAAACAGAGAGATGATCTAGAGGATACACAGACATTTATGGTATTTACATTTCAGTGCATTGCTACTGTAATATTCTTGACCTTTGCTACAGAGAAAAAAAACCTGCTTACCTACCACCCCTTTCGTCATGGGGGGAAGAGAGGCAGGTGTTTGCCACAATGCCTTAGTGGTGTTATGGATAGTCTTAACGAGGGGAAAAGCCACCCTCGAGGGACCTTCAGGGACCAGAATGTCAGCCATATGGTCGGTCTCCTTCGACACCTCCCTTGTCTGCATGCTCAAATTTTGAGCCACCCTCCTGAGCAAATCTTGGTGTGCCCTGTTGTCCATGCCATGCAGTGTGGTGGAAGTGCCCGCTACTACTTAATCCGTGGAGGATGAGGAAAATGCCCATGGGGCACCGGGTCTACCTGACCCTCTGGTTCGCAGGAATCCATCCCCTTGCGCCGAAAAGTGCTGTGCGGTGCCGGGAGTGGTGCTAGTTTCCAGGCCTGCACTTGTCTTGGGACGGGCCCGAGTTCTGGGTCCTGCAGCAGTTTCGGTGCCGTCCTGCATGCCCATCTCCTGCCTTTGTGGCAGTTCCCAGGCTACTTATGTCGATGATGGAGGGATCAGACCTGGGCCTCCAAAGCAAGAGAGGAGCTGCTTCAACGACCGTCATTGGCGGTAAGAAGGAACTGAAGAGTTGGTGGGTTGGCAGGGACCTATATACATTGCCATGAAAGCACAACTCCAGGGGACTCCACAGCTGACCCGACGGGTACCGCTAGGGGAAAAACCTTCCGGCGACTGTGCAAGCGACACCCAATCACCTACTTGGAACGGACATAAGCAATCACTCAAAGAAGAAAATTATGCTCATGGAATATTTAACAATAGTCATGCATTAGAAAGCACATCTGCATACAAATATGACCTTGTATAGCCATTTTGGCATTTGATGTGGCCTCTAACTTCTCTTTAAATCCCCAGCAGATCATTTATTTATAATAATCACAACAGTGAGAGGAGCATGAAAAGGCAAAGACAATCCAAGCTGAGATCACATTCAGTGAGCGAGCCTTGGTTGATCAAAATGTTACTATCATGTCCACCATACAAAATGTTACTATAATATCTACCATTAGCATCTGCAAATCACTAAGCTTTAGAAGTGAGGAACTATTTTTGTGTGCAGCAGGCAAAGACTTGTAAGTCTAAAGATTTATTTCACTAGTGGTTGCTCAACTTCTCTCTTTACCAATGAAAAACAAATATATGAAACAAAAAGCTGGTGAAAGTAGTATTACTCATTTGAGCTACTGCTGAAATACTTTAAAAGCCAAAAATAACTAGCAATAAACAGCAGTCAGACATAAGGATGACTAGATCTATAAATCTGTTCATCACTTTAGAACAGGGGTTGGCAACCTACAGCACGCGTGCCAGACACGGCACGCAAGACGATTTTGAGTGGCACGCTGCTGCCCGCTGCGGTCCCGGCCCCCAGCCCCACTCAGTCCCCCTGCCCACCGCTCTCTCCTGCGGGGGCAGGAGGCAGAAGCTTGGTCCTTCGGCAGCCAACCTTCCCCCTCCCCCGCTTCTTCCCCCAGCGTGCTGCTTTCCTGCCCCTCCTCCTCTCCTTCTCTGTGCCGATCAGCTGATGGCCCTTGTGAGGGGGAGGGGGAAGAGTGGCGGTGTGCTTGCTGCTCCATAGAGGAGGCAGAGAAGAGGTAGGGACGGGGCCTTGGGAAAGGGGGTAGGGACGGGGCATATCCCTTCCAGCCCCCTGCCATGAGCTGCTCAGGGCAGGGAGCTGGAAGCACCCCCACGAGCTGAGCATGCCAGCCCTCTGCCCTGGCCCCTGAACCCGCCCCACACCCAGCCTTCTGCCCTGCACCCCCCACACGTCCCAGCCCTCTGCCCTACACCCCCCCACCCCCAGTCCTCTGCCCTGACCCCCGCACCCCCCCGCCGACCGCCCCGCACTCCCCATGCCCCCACTGCCCTCACCCCGAACCCCCCCACCCCCACTGCCCTGACTCCTGAACCTTCCCCACACACCCAGCCTTCTGCCCTGCACCCCCACAGCCCCCATCCCTCTGCCCTGACCCCTGAACCCCCCCAGCCTTCTGTCCTACACCCCCCACACCCTCCAGCCCTCTGCCCTGACACCTCCCCCCACAGTCTGGAGTCCTGGCTGCCGGCCCCTTGCCAGCCGGCAGCCTGGCCACAGGCCCTGCTCAGCCCGTTGCCGGCCTAGCGGAACAGAACCCCAGGCTGGCAGCAAGCTGAGCAGGCTGGCGGCGTAAGATCAGCATTTTAATTTAATTTTAAATGAAGCTTCTTAAACATTTTGAAAACCTTGTTTACTTTACATACAACAATAGTTTAGTTATATAATATAGACTTATAGAAAGAGACCTTCTAAAATGTTAAAATGTATTACTGGCACGCAAAACCTTAAATTAGAGTGAATAAATGAAGACTCGGCACACCACTTCTGAAAGGTTGCCGACCCCTGCTTTAGAATATGAGGAGGATTCTATAATGTCACAGCTTTCATTTCATAATCAGCATTTCTTCCCATTGACCTAAAGGACAATAATTGAAAGAATAATTTCAATTAACTGTTACTTATAGAAACTACTTTTGTAAATAGTAAAATACCTTCAAACTTTAAAAATCATACTTCCATCTAAAAAGGTATTAAACATTTTTATTATAAGCAACACCTAAGATTACTAGAATTGAAAGGGATTAGGGGAAAACAGTTTTAGTTTGTTTACTTTGCCCCAAATTTTCAAGCTTGGGTGATGAAAATTAGGAACCTAAGTATATTTAAACAAAGTGATCTAATTTTCTGATATGCCCAGTATCTGCAGTTCCATCAGGGGGAGTTGAGAGGTGCTGAACACTCCTCAGGATTTGCCCCCCGCCCCTTAAAAAATTAAGTACTCTTCTAACGGCTAAGTTTTAATAAAAACTTTCTTAGCATCCATGTACTACACTTTTAAGGATTATTTTCCCTTTAGAGAAATAACTTAATATATTACTGTTCAAATGTGTAGTATCACAGAAACTGTTTCTCAGAGAAGTGCATTTGCAGTATTGCAGTAGCAATGTGTTTTTATGATTTCCTGTTTAACAAAAGTTTAACTGATTGTATTTTTATGTGACTATCCTTCAAATAGGTTACTGTGTTCAGTTATCTTAATAAAGTTCAAATATACTTCCCTTAAAATATTATGTAACTATTTCTTTAACGAGGAAGACTGAGCATACCATTTATACTTCTATGCTATAGGTTTAAAGTTATTAATACATTTAAATTACACAAGTAGAAATGAAAAATGAACATTTTTCCATAAACTGATCTCCAATGTATGTTCTTCCATAAAACATACATGGATATCCAGTGTAGAAAGTGGCACATTGGTACATTCGATGAAAATGAAAGGCATTGAATTTTAAAAAATGATAAAATACTTGAAAACACCCTTAGTTACATTAGATAGGATTACAAAAAAATAAGAGATAACCCTTTTTACTTCATCCCTTTGACTGCTGACTCCATGACCCTGTGGAGTCACTGCCCCTTTGACCTACCTCTTGAGGTTGCACCCCCACCTCCATTCAACATGCTCCATGACTGCTGTTATTATCCAGCTCCTGCTTTTACTGAACTGCCATCTCACAATAAATAGCTAGTTCTTGCTGGCTATCCACTGCCCCACTCGCTTGACCTGCTTACTCCACATCCATTCATTGCATGACTGTCTGTTAAAATAACTCACTGCTAAGTGACCTGTCTCATCACATCTGGTTGATTGCCTATTGATACTGCTATTGATTGGCTGGGTTTCCATTTATTGATTCAATTGTTCAATTGCTCAGCTGTTTTCTAATCATGTCAGTCTGTTACTTTCCCAGGGCTCTCACCATCCCCCTTATCTGCATCTACATTTCTCCCTTCCACAAACTCCTCTCTGTCCACTGATTTCATTTCCCCTTCCCTTTTACTCTCTCTCTCCTCCACAGGTCCCATCAGCCCACTGTACCTACTCCTCTTTCCCTCTTTATCCTGATCCACAAAAATCTAGATCAGACATCCACAACCTCCTCCTCACATCTGCTGATATCTATGCCCACCAACATCACGTTCCACACCATCATCTGCCTCCTTGCTTCAGCTTCACCATCTTTCTGGTTAAGGCTGTGGCTACACTTAGCACTTCAAAGCGCTGCCGCGGTAGCGCTGCCGCGGCAGCGCTTTGAAGCGCTAAGTGTAGTCAAAGCGCCAGCGCTGGGGGAAAGCTCTCCCAGCGCTGTCCATACTCCACCTCCCTGTGGGGAATAACAGACAGCGCTGGGAGCGCGGCTCCCAGCGCTGGGGCTTTGACTACACTGGCGCTTTGTAGCGCCGCAATTTGCAGCGCTGCAGAGGGTGTGTTTTCACACCCTGCTGCAGCGCTGCAAATTTGTAAGTGTAGCCAAGCCCTGAGTAGCAGTACTACTTCAACCTTCAATGATTCCCAGGCCTACAATCCCAGCAGTCTGTTTACCACTTTTGACTCCCTCCCCAAACACTCTCCACCTCCTGTCCCGCCTTCCCTCTCCACACAGGATCATACCAGCTGCTTCAATGTAAAAAAACAAACAAACAAAAAACAACTAAATAGGACATCAACTCTCCCTTTACACTTCACCTCCACACTGAACTCTGTGTCACGGACCCTGAGGCTGATCCCTTGTTTCTCTCCTTTAATCCCTCCACCTACGCCAGTGACCCATTCCCATCCCCAGCTCTTGATCTTCCTGATTTTCAGTCTAATCCCTGCCCTTGCTCTTTTCATTAACCTTGTACTCTCCTCTGGCTTGTTCCCTTCATGGTATAAACATGCATTGATCTCTATCACTGTTGAGCCAAACTCTTCTCAAAATCTTTTTATCTCCTGGGTTTTCATGACTCTAACCCAGGGAGCAGCAACCTTTGGCACATGGCCTGCCAGGGTAAGCCCCCTGGCGGGCTGCACCGGTTTGTTTACCTGCTGCGTCTGCAGGTTCGGCCGATCACAGCTCCCACTGGCCATGGTTCACTGTTCCAGACCAATGGGGGATACAGGAAGCAGTGGCCAGCACATCCCTCAGCCCGTGCCGCTTCCCACTGCCCCCATTGGCCTCAAGCGGCGAACCGTGGCTAGTGGGAGCTGCAATAGGCCGAACCTGTGGACGCAGCAGGTAAACAAACCGGCCTGGACCGCCAGGGGGCTTACACTGGCGGGCCGCCTGCCAAAGGTTGCCAATCCGTGCTCTAACCTTTCCTGGTTCTCAGATTGCTCCTTCAGTGTCTTGTTTGGTGGATCTTCCTCCTCTCCTCCCTTTTTCAGTGGTGATCCCTTAAGGCTCTATCCTTGTCCCTCTCCTCTTCTCCCTCTATGCTATCGTTGGGTGACCTCTTCTACTAACACGGCTGTAACTATCATCTTTACGCTGGTGACACAAATCTCCTTCTCTATTCTGGATCTTTCTCCCTCCATCCAAACAAAAATCTTAGCTTGTCTTTCCGAAATCTCCTTATGGATGTCAAGCTATCATCTGAAACTTAAAACAGATAAAACTGAGCTCCTGATCTGTCTCTCTAATCCACTCATCTTCCCCCTTTCTTTATTCATGGTGGGCAACACAACCATCCCCCTGGCTGCATAATCCTGGTTTCATCTTTGCCTTGGCCTGCTCCTTTGGCCCACACAAATAGGCAGTCTCTAAATCTTGCTGCTGCTTCTTTCACAGAATCTCCAAGATCTGACCTTTCCTCCGTGCCTGCTCTTGTCCAAATCCTGATCATTTCATGTCTTGAGTACTGTAATCTCCTCTCTAGCATCAATCCTTGCAACCTCAAACCCCTACCCACAAATTCATTCAAAATACCACTTCTAAGATTATCTTCTTGGCATGTCACTCTGACTATGTCATCCCTCCAAATCCCTAAGCCACTTCAAACACAAACTTCTTATCCTTACTTTCAAAGTCCTCCACAGTTTAGCCCCACCCTACCTATCCAATCTGTTATCTTACTACAAGTTTGATTCCTGCCTTTGCTCCACTAATGATGCTAGCCTTGATTGCCTGTTTCTCCAACAAGCCCTTTCAAAATCCATAAAGCCATTGTCACACTTCAAGACAGCTGCACCTGTATTCCCCCTCTACGATTCAGGAAGAACACTCAATAGCAAAGCCAGGCTGCCTCCTGAAGTAGTTTTCTGAGAATACTGCTATAATAGGCATATTCGAGTTAGGACTTCCTTAAAAAGTTAGCATTTTTGGATATCTAAAACATTAAGGGCCTGATTCACCTCAGTGCTATGTCACATTTATGCCTTAGGAATTACACCAACATAAAACTGGAGTAATGTGGTGGTGAATTAGGCCATACACTTTTGATTAGTTGTAATTCAAAAGTGTCAAGACAACAAACATTCTCTCTTAATGTAAATGTAAGCAAGATAAGTTTCAAATAAAAGAGAAGCTTGAGGTTATTTTTCTGTGAAGGTATTTAGAATGAGATCTTATATAAGACTTTGAATGAAAACCCTGTTACCAGCTTAATTACAGAGCCACTGTTGCTGGCTCAAAAAATACATTAGACTGAATTGTAATAAATAAATAAATAAATAAATAAAAATCTTGGCTCTGCTCACACGCAGCCAACCCTAGCCAAGTTCCTTGGGTTCACATGAGAACTTGCAGCCTTTCCTATTTAGTTTGCTGCACTATTACTGGATATGGAGGATGGTAAGATGCGTCTCATATGTAGCCCTTTGTTTTCCTTCAGGCATTTAGGTGGGGATCCAAATAGTGCTCTTTGCTACACAGCTGACAGACAACATCATCACTATTTCTACTATATACAGGCTAATATATCTAATCAAGAATCCACAGGATTTTTTGGGCTTGTTGGCTGGAGCCACAGGATTTATTTTCTTTATATACCACTACTCCTTACTGCTTGCTTTATCAATACCATACATTTAAATTCAACAATTTAAAGAGTAGTATTACAGCTGTGGTTTTGTTTTGTTTATTTTATTCAGTTGATGCTTAAAACAAAACATTTTGACATTTTAAGTCATAACCCATGAAGATAAACAACAGACATATGTCATGAATTCCAGAATAAATGATTCCCAAGTGATTCCTCAGCAAGACTCTGACCAAGTGTCCTAAAGGTTCTGCTACATCTACAACATTCATTGGAGGAATGTTTTAAACATAAACTCTCCACTACAGTCACCCATATGAAATTAAGGACAGGTGTGAGGTAGTTTGCTCTCAAGTTTACCTCATGTCTGCTGGAAACCTACATGTTTGTGTTTTCCCTGCTATGTACACTTTTAGACACTTATTGTAAATTTGTAGAAATATTAGGTATACTGTCAGATAAATAATCTGATTAATTACATGCATGCACATACATACCCACATGATATAGTAAAGGTTTTAGCCTAGATCTATTATTCCCATCTCTTAGGTCTGTGAATCTACAAAAGGGGCTTCTGTAAAGTAAGAAGGCCTGCTCTGTACCTTTAGTGACTGGGGTCTTTGCAATATTCACTGTCTTACAGCCCTTGGAAGTGAAACAATACTTTGCTGGGGTGTGTGTGTGTGTGTGTGTGTGTGTGTGTGTGTGTGTGTGTGTGTGTGTGTGTGTGTGTGTGTGTGTGTGTGTGTGTGTGTGTGTGTGTGTGTGTGTGTGTGTGTGTGTGTGTGTGTGTGTGTGTGTGTACCTACCTGTTTAAAACCAGATTAACACAGGGTCGTGGGTAGGTATATTAATGAGAGCAAGTATGAGAGTAATAACTGCAATCAATATACAGCAAAGTTAACAAATTTCCATGTAAAATATAGAATATCTTGCAATTAAAAAAAATTTGCACAACTTCCCACTGGTCCTGTTCTTCAGCTCTGTGAAATCCTAAACTGCTTTCACGGTGTATAGCATACCTAGTCTGTAATACAACTGCCTGATTGCTTTTACACAAGGGCATACAAGTCAGGGTTCAATACAGCTGCAGTAATCTGACCACCAGGGGGTGCCAAATGATGGAACTATGTGGCTAAAATGACTGAAGGATCACAGCATATTCACTGAAATGAGAGCTCAGTAGTGACTACTCTAATAAGTATTTCTAATAAGATAGACAATTGAGTCTCACTCCAGCAGTGAAGAAGTCATGAACTACTAGTTTAGTTTAGTATAGTATTCATGGTGGTGTGAACATGGCAAGAGCTTCATTATGAGTATGCAGTTCAGATGCAGTCACATCTGTGCTGTTGTAATGTTTGTACGCTACTCATCAGTACTAGCCATGTTTCCCAAAAATAAGTACCGATTTTGGGTGCCTCAATTTTAGGTGCCCAACTTGATGCATCTTGAAAGGTCCTGATTTTCAGAAAGGGTTAAGCACCCATCCTCTGAAAATCAGGGCCCTCTGCAAGGCATTCAGAAACCAAAGCACCTGAAATCACTAGTCACTTCTGAAAATCTTACCCAAAGACATCACAGGCTTCTTGCTCCTGTACCTTCCCACTGTAATTACTGAAAGCCTCTCACAACATGCTCAGTGCTATACAAGACACAAATTGAAATTGCCCTCCCCTGAGCAGTTTACTATCTAATATACATACAAAGTGCTCTCTGAGAATATTACAAGAGGAATAACTTGGATTTGGCTTTTTGAAGAGTGGGGGCTAGACCTATGACTCAATTCTTGTAGTCAACAGAGAAGGAAGGAAACATTTTGAGCAGTTTGAACAAGGAGAGGGTGGAGGCTCAGTGAATCAGGACAAGGGCTTTGAAGATAAAATTCAGGCTCCAACCAAGTGGTATATTTACAAACAAATGGAGTATTATTTAGTTGCCACATTCAAAAATCTGTTGACATCAGGATTGTCAACTGCTTCTCAAAAAAAAATAAAATAAAATCACATAAGTATCATATTAATCATCACAAACTTGTGCCAAGTCTCACATTCAAGTTTTTCCTGGAGGTACACGTGGGTTTCTGTGGTTAATCTTACACACCCATGTTTGAATCTCAATACACATCCTTGAACAGATTCTGGCTATGTATTTCTTTTTGGAGCCCACACAAACATGTTTCCCTGTTATTTGTATACCTTGCATCTCAAGATCTTCCTTTCAGCTGATACACCCCCAAACTCAAACTCACTTGGGATGGATTTGGGGGCAGCACCTAACTACTACAATGACTGGTGCACTATAACACTTTAAAATAGTGCAGATGAGGTTTCTATCTAATCTCTCAGTGAACCAGGCTGTCCAAAGCCAGTGTGATATTATCAGAATAACTGATGTCCACCACTTAAGGAGGGAGTCAGCACTGTGGACACTAATCTCACCACCCTTGTTTTAGCTATTTGATACTGTTTTAAGATAGCTGACTCCAAAATCCCTGGATTAAGATGTTGTTCAGAGCCCTGCTATCAGGCTGGCATCTCTGGTTGCCACAACTCTTTAGGGCTTGGAAGTGTTTCCTTATACATTGTTTGGATTTCCACCAGTCCAGATCTCTCTTCAGCACTCAGAGCAATAGCTTCCTGGTACATGTTTTTCTGAGATGTGTTCCAACAAGAATCACTGAAGGTACCTTACCCTCACAAAAAATGTCTGTGTAAGAAATTTATGCAAAGGAGTTTGAGCAGAGAGCATACTGAAGATTTCTTTATGGTCTGTGTCTGAAAAACTTATTTTTTGGGGGGGAATGTTCCTGGGGCAGGTAGCTCTTGCCCTTGTAAGCATATCCCTCTTTAAATATATCAGAGGGATAAATACCAGGGAAGGAGAAGAATTATTTCAGCTCAGTGCTAATGTGGACACGAGGACAAACGGATATAAATTGTCAGTCAGGAAATTTAGGCTTGAAATTAGACGAAGGTTTCTAACCATCAGAGGAGTGCAATTCTGGAACAGCCTACCAAAGGAAACAGTGGGGGCGAAGGACCTCCATGACTTTAAGATTAAGCTAGATAAGTTTATGGAGGGGATGGTATGATAGGATAACTGGCTTAGTCAATAGGTCAATAAAGTGCCACACTGGTAATTAGTACAATGGGTCAATGATAGGATATTGTTAGCCTTTTTCCAGAGGGTCTGGCTGGAGAGTCTTGCCCGCATGCTCGGGGTTCAGCTGACTGCCATATTTGGGGTCGGGAAGGAATTTTCCTCCAGGGTAGATTGGCAGTGGCCCTGGAGGTTTTTCGCCTTCCTCCGAAGCATGGGGCAGGGGTCGCTTGCTTAAGGAGTGGGTGGATCGGCTTATGTGGCCTGCATCTTGCAGGAGGTCAGACTAGATGATCATAATGGTCCCTTCTGATCTTGAATTCTATGATTCATCCATCATCAGTCTCTGATGAATCAGGAACTGAGAAGATGGGTAATCTGCTCTTTTTGTAATTGATCACAAAACCATGAATTAACTGTTCGTGGATGTTTCTGGCAGTTCTTACCCCTCTATGAAAGTCACCTCAATGAAGATGATGTTTAAATAGGGCAACAGATGTATGCCTATGGTCCAGAGTGTTACCTGCATTTTTGTGAATGTATTTGCCATAGAAGAGAGTCCAAACTGTAAGGCTTTGTACAACAGCGCAAACTAACTGTAACAGAAACACGTACCACCTATGTGAATGTCAGAAGAGGCTGTTTAAGCAGGCTTTGAACTCCTACATACCAATGTCATAAGCATCCCTGGCAAACGTGCCACTGAGAGGATAGGTAGGAGTTTTTGTTCCTCATGTGAGAGGCTTCATATATTTGTACAGCACCTTCAAGTCTAATACTACTCTCTGGTTCTTCCATTTTCTTGGGAACTACACAGAAGTTTAAGTACTTTCTGGTGAATCTCCTCTATGCTAATATCCAGGAAATGTTCTCTTTATTTATTCATTGCTCATCATCAAGGCTTCTATTACCCTTAATACGTCTCTGTTTCTGAGAATTCCTGGACTTTGGGGAATTTCAGGTGGTTAACACCAGGGGTGCTGGAACACCAAACTGTAAAACATGTATTTAATGGAAACCACTTCAAGTCAGGGGATGTTGAAGCACTCTTCACACCCCTTGTTCCAGCACCTATGGCTAACACAAAGGAATTTATTGATCTATGCCTCTTGAGTCAGATGGATGCGTCTCTTAAAAAGGAGAGGAAGTGAGCAGGAAAAGTTGCTTATTATAAGATGTATATAAAAACCCACATCATCATTACATAAAGAAGAAATAACAGACAGGCAATAGATTAAGGAAGCTTGGGGGCAAAATAGCTTTGCAATGCATAACCACAGAAAAGAATGAGTTCTGAGTACAACCTGCTTCTCAGGATGGGAACATCCTGGAAGTATTTCTTTCCAAGAGGCAAAAAAGGGAAGGAAGGAGGCAGAATAAAAAAGAGCAAATTCATACTATGATTTCTGAGTATCTGAGAGCTGACTGTAGAACAAACCATTTCATGACAAAAGAGACAATACCAACAACACTGCTCCCATTTGTAAACTCTGACCATTATTAGAGAGACAAACCCATACAAACTGGCATATTATTTTCAAGATGTCAGGTAAAACTACTGATGCTAATCCAGCTTCTGGTATCCCAACAGGAGAGGTTTGCGATCTTCATGTTAACATGTTATCCACCTGCTCCAGTGAAATCAACACCAATCAGGCCCCATAAAGAGCTCGCTTCAGCAAGGTTGCCGAAGTAGGAGGAGGAAAAGCATTAGCTGTTCTTAAATTGACATCTGCTGAGCTTCTTCCCATCCTCCCTGCCTCAGAATAGAGAGTAGGCCAACAACCACTCTGTTTCTCACCAAATTTAGTATGAAAAATCTAGGAAGGGAAAATGAAACCAGGAAACCAGTATTGCAGGGATCTAACTGGGCATGGAGATGAAAGCACAATGAGCTGTAGTTTTTAAAAAGTGTTGTTGTTTTTTTAAAAAGGACCTAATGACATCTGCTTTGTAAGACATTATGTCTATCACTATTTATAACATCAACCCCTCCAAAGGGCAAGAGCATGGAATTGTCTCCTGTAGTTTCAACCATGCTGCTCCCATATTTTGGCTTTGCTAGCATGGAGCCTGCAATATTTTTACTGTTGCTCTGGGAATAGAGATCTAACATTTCAAACACAGTTTATGTAAAAGTGGACTAACTTCACATTCTTTATGTGTGTGTTTTTTTTTAAAAGCACAACTGTTGCTAATTACCAGTCCCAGAATGATTTGTTAATCTGGGAGCTACAGCGGTACTACAAAAGAATAGACATACCAAAACAAAAAGGAGACAAAAAGGGGAGGGGGAATCTGTGGATGAAAACAAAATTGGCAAGTGGAATGAATAGTAAGAAGATTACTATATTATAGAGCATATAATAATGTGGAAATAAATAGGAACCTAAGAAGCTGAATAGTAAAAAACGGTTACTCACCGTTGTAACTGTTGTTCTTCGAGATGTGTTGCTCATATCCATTCCATGTAGGTGTGTGCGCACTGCGTGCACGTTCGTCGGAAGACTTTTACCCTAGCAACTCAGTGGGTCGGCTGGGCGCCCCCTGGAGTGGCGCCACCATGGCGCCGGATATATACACCAGCCGACCCACCCACTCCTCAGTTCCTTCTTACTGCCCGTGTCGGTCGTTGGAACAGTGGAGCGCTGCTTAGCTGACCTCCACTTCCCTCGCTACTCGTAGTTTCTCTCGTTAAGTATCGTATATAGTTCAGATTTTTATAGTTGTAGTTAACTTTATTTGTTTGTAGTATAGTATAGTATATTTATTTCACAGGGGTTCGGGGTTTATCCCCTTCCCCTCACCCGGTGCCGGGTCCGATGCCTGGTCCACAGGGTTTTATAATGCTCGGCCGGCCTCAAGCCGATGCCGACAAGAGATCCTCTCCTAAGTGCCTCGAGGAATCTCACCTCACAGATAAGTGCCGCATTTGTGAGACCTTTAATCCGAGAACAAAGGGGAGCGGGACTTTCGTCTCAAGCAGCTCCTGCCGGAGGCAGCTCTTGCTCCTCCGCTCTCGGCACCGAGCGCTGGTTAGTTTTCAAGGAGTGCCCCCTCAGTACCGGATCGCCGGTACCGCCAAGGCCTCTCGGCACCGGCCGTCGATAGCTCCGATGTCCACCCGGCATGGATCCCTCTCCTGGAGAATGAAGAGGCTCAAGATTCTTGCTGCGTCCGAGCCGCCTGCTCCGCAGCCCGAGCGCTATGCTAAGTCGGATCGGCTGGCACCGATGTCTGCCGCGGCGCCGACAATATCCGCACTGCTAACTCTGGCCATGCAAGAGCCGTCGAGTCCGGTGCTGGAAAGCTCCCCGGTACGGACCGTGGTCGAGCCTGTTATTAAGCTGCGTCGGAGCCGCCTGCTCCGCAGCCGAGCGCTCTACTAAGTCGCACTGCCCGGCACCTATACCTGCTGCGGCACCGACAGTATCAGCACTGTCCACTCCGGCCATGCAAGAGCCATCGAGTCCGGTACCGACACGCTCCCCGGTGCGAGCCGTGGTTGAGCTCACTATTCCCTTCACGCTGGAAACATTTCCACAGCGAGGGAGTTTATAGCAGTGACAGAGCCTGCGCTGCTTCAACCCCCGGCACCGCCGATGCGGGTTATATTGTCTATCAGCAAGCCTGTCTTCCTCAGGCCACCCTGCGTTGGCACCACAGAGCAGCACCGTTCACGATCACGGTTCCGCAGATGTTCTCGGTCCTGTCGCCAAGACAGGTGCCGGCACCGCTCACAGTCCTGTCACCGTTCCCCATATCGGTACCGGTCGTACCCGCGGCACCGATCAGCGTCCCGTTCCCCGACCTGGTACACCCGGTGCCCATCCAGCTCCCGGCACCGCTCCAGGCACTGGACTCCCGTAGCCACTCCCGGCGTCGAGCCTCAAGATCTCGGTCAGCCTCCTGGCACCGCTCCAGTCGCAGGTCCCATTCGCGCTCCCGGTACCGGTAGGCCTCACGGTACCGATCCCCGGTGCCGCGTCGAGCGCCATGAGCTGGAGAGGGAGACTCTGCCCAGGGCTTTAACTTCTCCATGGCCATCCATTCGGATGTGCACACCAGAGTCTTCCGGGTGCCCCAGGCCAGGACCCTGACCCTCATCAGTGGCTGCCCTGTACATCTTGAGCGTGCCATCAGGCCAAAGGCCTACCTGTGATCCCATCGCGCTCTGTTCTGTCAGAGCACTGGGTACCAGGGACGACAGTTAGCCATCCCCCTCCGAGCAGTACGGAGGAAGTCCGGTTCTGCCACCGGATTCCCACATCCCACCAGATCAGGAGGTCGTCCAGGAGCGTGAGCCCACACAGGACCCACTTGTCCCCGGCCTTTCTTCTCCCTCCGCCCCAGATCAGGCAGTGGCAGAAGCGTACTCCTTGGGCCCTCCCCTAATCGGCCTGGGGGCCCATCAGGACCTCCCGAGATGGGTGGCATTCACTATGAATCTCCAAGTGGCCACTATCCCGCCCGTGGGCACGGGAGTCGAGTGCATGTGCATGGTATCCTCCAGGGGCGACGGGCACCTATATGTACGTCTTTCCCCCTGCTCCCTTGTCATCTAGTCCGTCAATGAGCCGCAACGCCATGGCCTACAGGGACCAGCCCCTATGTCCAAGGGGGCTAGGCGAATGGGCTTCCTGGGCCATAGGATGTACTCGGCAGGCACCCTGCAACTTTGCATAGCAAACCAGCAAGCCCTACTTAGCCGTTACTATGGGCGGCGGTGGGAGAATTTATGGAGTCGGTTTCTCAGATCTCCCGTCAAGAGTTTGATGCCCTCCTGGAAAAAGGGCCGAAAGTGGCAAGAGCTTCCCTCCAGACCTTGTTAGACGTAGCGGACTCCACAGCCACGACTCTGGCCTCAGGTGTTGCCACGAGGCGCATTTCATGGCTCCAGTTATTGAGCCTTCCCTCGCAGCTCCTGCACACTATACAGGACTTGTCCTTCAATGACAAAGGCCTGTTCTCAAAACTGACCCTAGGCTGCAAGGCCCAAAGGACAGCGAGGTCACTATGCACTTCCTCTCGGCATGTACATGCCGATGTCTCACTGCCGACCTTTCCGCCAGCCTCACCGCCCTTACTCTACGCCTAGACAACGACAGGGCTTTGCCAGCAGGCGACGCTGAGGCAGTCGTAGGCGTTGGTCGGGACCCCTAAAGGGCCAAAATCAGGGTCCTCCCAACAACCAATCGAGCAAACCTATCCCTCCTCGTCCCTCTTAGGGACTCCTCTCACGAGCAATTCCTCTTGCAAGAGGTGCGGGTGTTCCTCACCATCGGAGCTATACAGGAGGTTCCAAGGATGAAAGGGACAAAAGGTTCTAGCCCCACTAGTTCCTGATCCCCAAGGTGAAGGGAGGTCTCAGACCTATCCTAGACCCGCGGGAGCTCAACAAGTTATGATATACCTGGAGTTCCGCATGGTATCCATGGGGACCGTCATCCTGTCCTTGGATCCCGGAGACTGGTATGCCACCCTCGATATGAAGGGCGTGTATTTTCACGTTGCCATTTATCCTCCGCACAGAAGGTACCTCCGGTTTGTGGCCAACCGTCATTTCCAGTTTACGGTCCTCCCGGTTGGCCTCTATACAGCCCCTGTGTATACACGGTGTCTGGCTGTAGTCGCCGCCCTCTCCGTCACCGGATGATTGGCTCATTCCAGGGGCCACCAGGGCCCAAGTTACCACTCGTGTGGGCTTCGACGAGGTCCTATTCCTGCGTTTAGGCCTGATGTTCCATATAGCGAAATCCACCCTGATTCCCACTCAGGGAATAGACTTAACTGAGGCCACCCTGGACTTCAGTATCGCACAGCCTGCTTACCTATGCCTTGATTTCACGCGATGGTAACCATTGTACAAGGTCTACGGACCTTCCCGGCAACTTTGGCTTGAACTTGCCTAGGTTTTCTGGGCCACATGGCTGCCTGCACATGTGTAACCGAACATGCCAGGCTTCGCCTCCGTACACTTTAATCGTGACTCACCTCAGTGTACCACCCGGCCAGAGACAGCATGGTCATGGTCGCCTCGATCCCCCTGAGCGTCCTAGGCTCCCTCGACTGGGGGTCGACGCCCTCCTTGACGTGTGCAGGGGTGCTGTTCGATCCACCTCACCCTTACTCTCGGTGTCCCTCATGATGGACGCCCCCATCTCTTGGCTGGGGTGCTCACTTGGGTCAGTTTCCCACTCCAGACCTTTGGTTGGCTCAACAGCTGCCCTTGCACATTAATGTCAGAGAGTTGAGAGCAGTCTGCCTTGTGTACCAGGAGCTTCAGCAGCACCTACAAGCCTGTTGTGTCTCGGTGTTCACAGACAACACAACGGACACCCGTTGCATAAACAAGCACGGAGGAGTACGGTCCTCCTCTCTTTGCAGGGAGCTATCCAGCTCCAGGACTCCTGCACAGCTCAATCGACGGACCTGGTAGCGTCCTTTCTCCTAGGGGTCTGGAACACTCTGGCGGATCGCCTCAGCAGTTCCTTCCTGTCTCTCAAGTGGTTGATTCCTCCGGATGTTATCCATTACGTTTCTGGAACTTCGCTCTTGCGGGAACAGAATGAGGAAGAAGTTCTGCTCATGCCAAGGCCTCTCCCCAGGCTCGATCTTGGCTGCTTTTCTGATGCCATGGACGAGCCGTCTGCCATCCGCTTTCCCACCGCTCCCGCTGGTTCGCAAGGTCCTAACACTCCGCAGGGACAGAGCGCATCTGATCATGATCGCTCCAGCATGGTCCAGGCAGCACTAGTACTCCATGTTGCTAGACCTGTCGGTAGCCAACCGATTCCCCTGCCTCTTTGCCCAGACCTCATAACGCTGGATCACGGCAAGCTTTACCACCTAGACCTACAATCCCTGCACATCTCTGCATGCCTGCTGCGGGCCTAAACCGATCTGAGTGACGTTGTTCTGCCTCGGTTCTACAGGATTCTCCTGGGTGGTAGGAAGCCTTCCACTCGGTTAACGTATCCGCCCAACTGGCAGTCTTTCTCTTGCTGCTACGAAACACAATGTTTCCCCCACAGAGGTTCTGATCCATTTCCTCTTGGATTGCCTATGATCTTCTTGGATTGCCTATGATCTTCAAACAGCAGCGCCTGGCGCAGTTCATCATTAAGGGTGCACTTGGCAGCCGTCTCTACCTTCCTCCCAAGGGAGAGTGGCCACTTCATGTTCTCACACGCTGTGGTTTCTAGGTTCCTCAAGGGCTTGGGGCATTTATGCCCCCAGGTTCGCCGCCCCCACCAACTCCTGGTTATAAGCAGACTTATGCCTGCTCCATTCGATCCACTGACAACATGATCGCTGAGATACCTGTCCTGAGGGACAGTTTTTTCCTTGTAGCCTTTGCATCGGCTGGACAAGTCTCCGAGCTTCGGGCTCTCACAGTGGACCCACTGTACACTATGTTGCGTAAGGACAAGGGGCGGTTGTGACCACGTCCGGCCTTCCTCCCTAAGGTGCTGTTGACCTTTCATATCATCCGGGATATCTTCCTTCCGGTCTTCTTTCCGAAGCCCCATTCATCGTGACGGGAGCACATTTGCCCTCCCTAGACGTCCGTAGGGTGCTCGCTTTTTATGTCGAGCGGACAAGCCTTTTTGTACGCCCCCAACTCTTCGTTGTATTGGCAGACCGGATGAAGGGCCTACCTATCTCCTCCCAGAGCTTTCCATCTTGGGTGATGTCATGCATTTGCACCTCCTGTGACTTGGCCCATGTTCCGTCAAGCCACCTTACTGCTCGTTTCACCAGGGCTCAGGCTTCTTCTGTGGCCCTTCCGACTCACATACCCTTCCAGGGGCTATGTCGTGCTACTACCTGGTCCTCTATCCGGACCTTTGCCTCTTTGGTCTAACTGTCCAGAGATGATGCAGCCTTTGGCTCAGCAGTTTGCATTCTGCAACATCTCACTCCGACCCCACCGCCTACGTAAGGCTTGGGAATCACCTACATGGAATGGATATGAGCAATCACTCGAAGAAGAAAAACGGTTACTCACCGTTGTAACTGTTGTTCTTCGAGATGTGTTGCTCATATCCATTCCAAACCCGCCCTCTTTCCCCACTGTCGGAGTAGCCAGCAAGAAGGAACTGAGGAGTGGGTGGGTCAGCTGGTGTATATATAACAGAATAAGTCTGCTTCTTCAAGAAGAGAACTGAAATGGTAAAAACCCTTTAAAATCTGAGCAAAGAAAAAAAATATTAACCATATATGTCCCAACTGCAGTCAAGGAGCACTATGGGAAACTTAGTGTGAGTGGCTTGTTTGCATGATTGGCTTTAAACCACTTTTGCATTCCCCTGTCTCCATTTTAGAGCTATTCTGTGTTGGGCTAGACAGCAGTCATAAGTCTTTTCTAACTTATCGGGGCTGCCCATGTCACAAATGGCTATTCTAATACCTAGGGAAGCTGGCCACATGGAGGAGCGAGGGGGAAGAAGAAAAGGGCCTTGCAGTACAGGAGCCCATATAGGGCTCACCTATACTGGGGGATCTCTGGGGGCCTGCTAAATTGGCTTTAGGATACTCACAGGGGAGACAACCCCCTTTTTAAGATAATGTGATTGTAAAAATGACAAAAATGCATAGCAGGGATGAACGGATGGTGTAGTATTCAAAGTAACTGAAATCATGTTTTGAAACTCACTAAATTTCAAGTTGACAGTATCCCTCTGTTTCCCTTAATTCTTCCTGGTGTTCTCCAGCAGGTAGTAGATGTGCACCTGCTGGGACACCTTATTTCATGTAGTGCTCTACACACCCCTTTGTGAGCTGGACCATTGGCTTCCATCCTCTCTTCCCCTTTTGGGTGCTGAGGCTTGGGTGGGATGGGGGAGGGACAGTCCCCCACACTCACTCAAGCAAAGGGACCACAATTGAGCTTGGCCCTTCTGTGGACAGCACAAATGGGAATGATGGGTTGAAAAGGACTTCGCTTCCCCTTACCACTATATCTATATAAGAACTAGGCACAATCTGGCTCTGTGTGTGCAACAGTTTTTAGAAGATCTGTTTAAGGATCTGATCTCCAACGTTTCCTTTCCAGAGAGCCCAGCATGAAAGCTTATATATCATCTATCCCAGCCTTTCTAAAAGCCAAAAATATCCACTTTAGGAGGAGGACAGGGAAGATTCTGTGATTCTTACTGTACTTTTGTAATCTCTTACCCCTACCCCATACTTCCTGGCCAGAAACAAAGACTTGGGAGCAGAGTAAGGTCTTTGGGACAAGAACCGTATCTTCTTTTGTATTTCTATGGCATAACACACTTTGTAGGTGGCTACTGGAAACAGATAAATAATACATCCAGTTTAATAATAGATTGGATGGAACATGATAGCATCAGTTAAGTACTGTTTTCCACACATCTGAGTATCTTTGCTTCTTATTGCTTGTGTGGATTTCCTTGAATGTTTACAAATTAATTCTTCACTAATGTTAAAGACCCCTTCAGAGAATACATCTCTTTCCTTTTGGGTTTCTGTAGTTTATCTTCTTTCATTTTTAAGAGATTCTTTAGAGATCAAATGTTTCAAACACGGTTTATTTAAACGAGAACTAATTTAACATTCTTTATGGTTTTCTTGTATTGTACAACTCTCCCTTCATTAAACTAATGCAGAAGCCAATGTTACAGAAAATACGGCATTCTTCCTTTGTGATTCATTGGACACTTCTCTGACTCTTAAAAAAACAAAATACTTTGCACAAGCCTAAAATTAATCTTATAAATTAGACTGAGAGAAGACCTATTTTATTTGTTAGGCCGCAACAATGTGCTCATTGTTACACATGTCAAATATAAAGACCCGATCTTGAAGAATTTATAGTCTAACAATTGTATCACTCTAAAAACTGCTCTATTAGAATCTGGACATGGATGTCCTCTGTGGTCTTGGGCAAATCTACTAACTTCTCTGTCTTAGTTTCCCCATTTGTAAAATGAGGATAATATTGACCTATGACTCAGTGGTACGAGTATGAAATCATTAAATGTTTGTAAAGCACTTATTGGAAGAATAAATTACAACTTGTGGCTCTGAAAATTTTGTATGAAAGAGCTTGGTACCACCTGTTGCAATATCACCCTAAAGAAATCCAGAGTAATCTATCTAATTTACATGGAAACATGCAGCTCAGGGAAAAACTCATTTTTAGAATGCTTGTACTTTCATCTTATAACAAAGTACAATAGACTTTATGGATGACTGCTAGTTGATGAAGGGGTCGTGAAAGAATTAAAGGTTTTCATTTAGGAGCAGCGAAGAAGAGGATAGCAATGTAGAACATCCACTGTCTTTCAACAGATATTTCTTAAAATAAAATTATCTTCTATACATATGCTACTATCAAAGTAGTATTTGGACAGTTAAACAGGCTAATTAAATTACTAATTGTGACACTACACCCCATATTCATCCTAGTAATATTATTATAATATGATTATGGCATAACTGAGATGTATTTTGTACAAAATGGGTCATGTAAGGTGTCACTGGAAAAGTTATGGTTGGTTGAACGATTGTCCTATTTGTATGCATGTATCATTTTCGTAACTGAAGTTGGGCCTATTCAAGGTAATGGACCATTAGGAAAAACAACAGGCCTTAGGAGAAGCTTATCCCCCACTTGGTAAGCCTTCCTGAGAACGCTCCAGACAGTCTGTAAGGAATGGCTGCTCTGACTTAGCAAGGTATGCATGTGACCAGGCCACGACACTGGACTCCATTTTGAGATGTCTGCATTTTTCCACAAACTGGTCTGGGAACCAAGTTTGGAACAAAGGGTTCCCACCATATGCTAACTCTATATAAGGCAGGGAGTGACATCATCGGTTATTCTTCACTCCTCCACATCTGAACACTTAAGAGAAGCTCCTAAGGAAAAGGACTTGGAAGGGGGGTGGGGATCCCAAGCTGCAAAGCAAGTGCAGCTTGTGCCTTGAGAATCTGCAAGCCTGCTTATATCATCAGTCAGGGCCAGAAATTATTACATTAATATTACATGCCAGATTCTAGGATGACATACTGAACAAACTGAAGAAATGGTCTGAAGTAAATAGGATGAAATTCAATAAGGACAAATGCAAAGTACTCTACTGAGGAGGGAACAATCAGATGCACACATGCAAAATGGGAAATGACTGCCCAGGTAGCAGTACTGCAGAAAGTGATCTGGGGGTTATAGTGGATCACAAGCTAAATGTGAGTTACCAAAAAAAAAAAAAGCAATCATTCTGAGATGTATTAGCAGGAGGGTTGTAAGCAAGACAGAAGTAATTCTTCTATTCTACTCCATTCTGATTAGGTCTCAGCTGGAGTATTGTGCCCCATTCTGGCTGCCACATTTCAGGAAATATGTGGACAAATTGGAGAAAATCCAGAGACGAGCGACAATAATGATTAAAAGGTCTAGAAAACGTGATCTATAACGGAAAATTGAAAAAATTGGGTTTGTTTAGCCTGAAGAAGAGAAGACTGAGAGGGGACATGACAACAGTTTTCAAGTACATAAAAGGTTGTTACAAGGAGGAGAGAGAAAAATTGTTCTCCTTGACCTCTGAGGATAGGACAAGAAGCAATGTGCTTAAAGTGCAGCAAGGGCGGTTTAGGTTGGACATTAGGAAAAACTTCCTAACTGTCAGGGTGGTTAAGCACTGGAATAAATTGCCTTGGGAGGTTGTGGAACCTCCATCCTAGGAGATTTTTAAGAGCAGGTTAGACAAACACCTGTTAGGGATGCTCTAGATAATACTTAGTCCTGCCGTGAGTGCAGGAGACTGGACTAAACGACTCTCCAGGTCCTTTCCAGTCTTATGATTCTATGATTCAGCTGGATCACCCACTGAGTCTGTTCCAAGTAAAACATACTTGTCAGCATTTTGGGGAGAGAAAATCCTGGGGGTTTCATGGTACTTTAAGTTATTTCTTGGAATATGGCCACAATGAAACAATTTCCACTGTGAAATTGCAAGGGGGGCAATTTATGAGGCCTGCAGGCTAAAAGAGGAAAACTAACAATAGATGGGCAGAACAAAATTGCAGGCAGAGTTTGGCTAGTTTAGCAAGCATCAGATCATATAGGGCACATAATTTGAATACTTTTATCTTTCCTTGAAGATGGTGCCAAATGGAGGGATCAATTCTCTGCATACTTTCAAACAGCATCAATGCAAGTTACACACTTATCAAGGGGAGAAGAGAGCACCTGCTGGCAGTACTAGGGTAGAAGCATAGGTTTGTCCTTTTGGTTAACAGATGAAATTTTACTAATTCAAAGTGAAATTATTGATACAGTTTCATGATAAATTAGTTGGTGAAGCTCATTAAATGATATTGTATTTTCTCCCCTATTCCAATTTATTTTCAGTTTTAAGCCCTTCAGAGTTAGAGCAATAATACCATCAGTAACAGTTTTTATAAAAAGAAAAGAGACATTTAATCGTGGTTTAGAATCAAGGAGAATACAGTCTCTACATTCCAGGCTTCTCTACAACTCTCAAACCTCTCTTCTGCTCCCTCATATCTCTGTTGGTTCCAGGGTCTCCTCTCTCATATTCACAGTTGATTCTTTTTATCTCCTCTTTCCTTACTGACTCGGTATCCCTTACCCTGCTTAGCTCCCATTCATTTCCCTAAACTCCTGCTTTAGGGAGGTCAAGATCTTGTGGAGAAAGTCTAGGGGATCTAAAGACTTACTCCACTATAAATTTCTCTCCTACTTTATGTAAACTATCTTGTAAAACATCCTCTACTCTAGCTTGTAAGCTGTTACAACCCCCGTTAACTTCTCAGACTTTTCGGGCTTGTCTACACTGGCACTTTACAGCACTGCAACTTTCTCGCTCGGGGGTGAGAGAAAACACCTCTCCCCCCCCGAAGCACAGCAAGTTTCAGCCCTGTAAAGCGCTGGTAGCTATGCCCCTTGTGGAGGTGGTTTTTTTAGAGCTCTCCCAGCACTCTGCTGCGACTACATAAGCCACGTTAAAGTGCTGCCATGGCAGCGCTTTAACATTGCCAGTGTAGACTAGCCCTTACTTTAAAACCTTTTCTACCACTTCCACCTCTTTCTCCCTTCATATAGAGGCTTGCTAATTTTTTCCAATGAGAAAGCTGACATCATCCTCTGAGAACTGTGCACAGCCAGCAGCCCTTGAGTCTCAGTTTTAGTAGATAGGGATCATAATTACCTAAATAGATTAAAACAATACTTGAAATGTGAATTATTTACACTGAAGTGTGTGTGTGTGCGCGCGCGCGCGCAGTTTAAGCTTCCCAGCATTAATTGCTTCTATTTTAAAGAAGCTTCAGATGTCTTGTAATGATGAGGTGCTATGCAAATTGAGTAAGCTATGTTTTACTTAAGAATTTTGGCATTTCACTTAGAAGAGCTAAAAAAGGTTAAATTATATGACCTCAAGTATGAAGTTTAATGCTGGCAATATGCAATTTATAATTTTAAAGAATTTTTTAAATATTTAAAATGTACTTAAGAGAGTATCTGAACCTGGAGAGCAGAATGAAATTGCTATGTTCAGAAGAACCAACCTTTTGGGATGTATAAAGAACTGGTGTCAAGAGGGACTGATATTGTGCATTGCTCTTGGACCCCATCACTACTATTCAAGCACCTAAGAAATAGAAGTAAATTTATCTTCACAACACTGCATTTTATAGACTGTGAATAGAGGTCCACAGTGTCATGATGACAGGATTATCTGCACCTCTGTCCCCTTCCTGGTCTGAGTGCAAAAATTTTATATCTATATATATATATCTATATATCTATCTCACATCATTCTCCCACACTTATACCAGGATCTTTTCCTGGGCTACAGTAACCTACATATCAACTGTGTTTAACAAGCAGGTGGCAACTGGGTTCAGCATCTGCAGTGCTTTGGGAGTCTGTGACCAGTGGTGAAGACAGTGAACAGACAGCCTTTTAAAAAGTGAAGTATTATTCAATGTTAATGAGAACAAGGCATTTAAAGAAAAAGAATTTTAAAACAACAATCTACGTGCATCTTACCCAGAGGCTTATCATCGCATGATGGTAGCCTAGGCAAGGCCTAGCTTCTTCAGACACCCCCAGCTAGTGTCTGTATCAGTCTGGTTTCCCCAAAAGGCTTGTAAACAACTACCTCTTGGAGGGTGGAGATGAAGGAGAGAGAGAGTAGCTTTTTTTCAGTCACAGTTCCTTCATTCCTCCACAGGGCTTTGCCTTCCTTCGCAGAAGCAGTTTGGTAGGTTCAGCAGAAGACTGGGCTTCCCTATTTGTCCCCATAACAACCCTTAAGTGTTGCACGTGCTTGGCGTGCTGGGGCCTGGAGCCGCCCCTGGGATTAACACACAATATTTTTTTAAACAATCTTATTAACTGTAATTAGGACACTGATGCAGTGTTTAGATTCTTGGGAAACTCTAGAACATATGTTTTTAGTTTCAAATTTTTTTGAGTAGTTCCAACAGAAATTATCTGTTAATCCTTGCCAGCTAGACAATTTTTAAAAATGTTTAACATAAAATGTTGCAGAACTGCAACATTGAGTACCATACATAGGGGACCAACTCAGGAAAGCATCCCTATCCTGAAAGCACTTAAGTATAATGCTTAAGAGCCTTCCTGAATCAGGGCCATACATAACAGGATGTACAGCAATGAAAGTAAAGCACTAGAATGAATTCTATGCAAAAATTAGTCAGAAGATTATGATTAGCCATAGAAAACTAACCACTTTCTGTGGTTTTGGTCATGGAAAATTGGACATTGTTTTCATTAGTTAGATTCATGCTATCTACTGATGTAAAATGACTTATTCTTGGATACTGACTAAAACCTTAATCCTCAGGTGAGCCACAGTTCTGGTAGGTGAACTGAGGAAGAGAGGTGGGGTCAAAGCTGACACATTTCCACAACCCCACCATTCTGGAAGTTATTGGGGCTAGGCTGTAGCAATTGCTAAGCTGTAGTTAGGTTATTATTACTCATAATCATTTATATAGCACTATGCTTTGTACAGAGTTTGTAAGAGATTATAAAAACCACAATCCCTACTCCGAAGAGTTTACAATTGTAATCAGACCAATTCAAAACGTGAAGACAGACATACTAAAGGGGTAGGGAAAGAAGGAACAAGTGTTACAACAAAGAATGTGAATCACTGCATAATGAATGAATTATATATATAGATTCTCATATTTTGAAATAAAGACTGAGGGAGGGCAAGAAGAATAGACAAGTGAAGTTGACTGATGCACAGGAAGTACTATGCTATTCCAGGGATAGGGAACAGTTTGAAGAATGTTTCTTCTAATTACTCATCTCTCTGTACCCAAGTTAGCGAATCCTACTAACCTTTCACATATCCATGCCAAAACACAACACAAACTACATTATATTATGTGAAAGATGCCCACAATCAAATCAGGTGAGGGAGTATGAGATAACTGCCCAGGTTTTCCAAAAATGCATCAATGCAAACATGATTGTGCAACATGGGAGGTATACAGGGGGAAATGCTTTAGCATGGCTGTACTGAACTATATTACCTGTAACCATGTCAGATGAATGAGACAAATTTTGATTACATTCAACCTGTTTCTACTATAGTGTCAAAAGACACGATTAAAAACCCTAAGGGTCTTCACTCCTGTGGTTTGAGACCCAAATCTTGATTTCTTTACTTTTTACCAGGCTGATGAGTTGATAAAGACTTACAAATTCTGGTGCTGTTTCTTTATTTTTTTGGCTCAGGCTTTTAAGAAATGGTTATTTACCTGGCCCTTGGCAAGGTAAGATTTAAACTCCTCTGTGGGTAATTTGTCTGTAAATTCTGTAAGGGAATCCTTGTTAGTATAGTCATATTTGGAGAGAACCGCTTAGTAATTTGCGATTCTCATTTATAAGCTCACCATAGAGTTCCTTTTTCTGCCACCGGATTCCTTGTCCCTATGTGTAGATATCTGTTGTCCCTGCCTAGACCTCTCATTTGCAGCCATCACTACTAATAATCCTGGCACCAGGTGAAAGAAGAATTGTTCAAAACCCTGTGCTGGAACTTCGTAACTTTGGTCAGCCTTTTTAGATGTGGGTTGCATGGAGGTTAGGCCTGCCATAACAATCTACTGAGATTTAAGAGGTCTTCATTGATACGCAGTGCCACTCGACCAGGGACTGCAGTACACAAGATGTTTAGTAGCCTATGAGGGTTCTCCTGGACAACTTCTACAGGAGCTCCAGAGCAGAGGCTGCTCTCCTTATGAGCTCCTGTAATGACTTATAGTCGTTAGGCATAGATGGTATAGGCTCAGGAGCAATAGCTTCATCTGGGGAAGAGAATGATATGAGGAATGGGATCCACTGAGGTTCATTTTTAAGTTCCTCTTCTGCCTGTGCCTTTAGAGATAAAAACCTGAGGAGGTGGTGGTTTGGTGGAAGTGACTTTTTCAGTAAGTTGAGGCTCAGAAGATCGAGGTCTTGATTGTACTGTTGAAGTGGATCTACCAGCATGAGGAATAGCCACAATGTGCCCAGTAAGGCCAACATAGGGATCCCCAAGGGGTAATATCCCTAGAGAGGGATCTATTACTAGTATAAGATTCCACTCTGGAATGACGAGCTGTCAAGGAAAGCAAAAGTCTGTAACCCAATGATGCCACAGGAAAGGCTTCCCTGCTGCTCCCTGACTCTGAAGATCAGAAGGAATATTCTTCAGGCAGGACAGTTGAAGTGCCAATGGGTGTGGATCATGGGCTAAAATGGAATGTCTTCACCAGCACTGTGGGTAAACTCTGTACATAGTGGGTATTAGTACTCCTGACTGATGCAAACTCAGCTGAGATCTCTAGCTACTATATATGATTGTGGTGTAGCCAGTACCAATACAGTCAGTAATGGGAAGGGCTGTATTGAATATGGGGTGGAAAGCTATTCAGTGCTGAGAGAGTAATCAGTGTTGACCTAGCTGGTATCAAAATCACTGGTACTAGGATTATCTGTACTGGAAGAAATTGAACCACTGCAGTAGAAGATAGTGGTAGTAGGTCCTTTGATGAAGTCTGCTCAGTGCCAGATTCAGGTAAGTTCGCAGTTGGTACTCAGGCCTCATGTTTATGGGCTGAATGGCTGGTCAAGACGTCTCTCCTGGACTTTGAGCAATACTTTCTCCCCTTGAGGTACAAGATGACTTAAGGGCTTTAGATGATGGTTCTAGAGACTGTGATTGATGCCTCTTTTCTCTAGCAGACTTCTGGGGATTTCTCCCTCTTTCACAGGATGAGGTCTTCAGAATCAGAATGGCTACTGAAGGTACAAAGGCTTATGAAGCACTCCTCAATGAAACATAATCTGGGTGCTTAGTATTCTGGGAGTGACCCAGATACAAGGTTGGATGTGTGAAGTTTTTCATGAGATTTATTCTCAGTCTGCTCTCTCTAGATTTCTTTGTTCTTCTAGAGAAGGATCTACATACAGTGAATCTCTCTGAAATGTGGCCTTCTTCTAAAGAAAAAGCACTTTGTATGCCCATTGTTCACAAGTATGGCTGCTTGACAGGACAGACAATTTTTAAAACCCAGGGATTTTCTCACTGGCATCCTAAACAAAGGAAGAAAAACTACAGTACTAGCATACCAACCCAGAAAAAGAGGAGAGAATTCTCTCAAAAACAGAGAGGGAAAAAGGAACACTATCAAAAAACCTATCCCTATCTAACTACTGACTAATTACTATATAAACTAAGTTTATAAAAGAGTTTTGATAAGTGCTGAACAACAGTAAGCTATGGGGCATCAAGCTGTGAGCTGACAAGGAACAGAGAGGGAATTAGGGTGGCCTCACCTCTTTCTGACCTTGGCTGGAAGCAGGAAGACACTCAGGATGTATGTGCCGCCTCAATTTATGACCAAAAGTGTCTGGCTCAAGTGCCCTGGGTGCACGCACACCTGAAGTACAATATATACGTGCACAAACACTCAAAGAACATTAAGTATTTAGGGGTTAAGCGGTATGGAGCTTGGACCCATCTATTCTACAACCACATGCAGCATCCCAGTTACAACACATTTTCATTCTGTAGTGTAGCACTGTTCACAGCTGTTTAGCCTGCACAACAACCTATTGAACATGGATTTTAAGGAAACAGGGAGCAAAGGCATCATATGAACAAATCATATCAGTAAGCAAGCCAAAGGCCTTACTGTTAGACAAGATGAATCCCCTTACTGAGTCAATGGTGATTATAAAAAATGATAGTTGAGGCAAATAACGATTGGTTAGGATATTAATTTTAATATCATTTACTAGACTGTGTAGTGTGGAAACAGTAATTTACGGAACTCATGATCTGGATGCCAAGTAAGTTCAGGGAGGCACTACGAGACAGGAGCTCCCTTGTTAACTTACACAGTCCACTATCTATTCACTACCTGAAAAAACTGCTTGTCCTTCACTTGTCTGTGAAAATGAGAAACACAACCATAAGAAATAAAGACAAACTCACCATCAGGTCCTTCACTACTTTTACTCCTTTTATTTCGGCGGACATGCCTAGTTTCTTCTTCAAGATGCAGTTTTTCTTCAGGGAGGAAGAAATTCAGCAAGGCCAGCTGGAACAGTAAGAACATCAAGTTGAGGTTTCTTTACCAACAAATTATCACTGCCAAACTGACTGAACTCCGCCTCTTTAGCAGAGATTTGAGTCTTGATAACAATAACTTCTTAATTCCATGAAGAATAGTTTCTGTAAAACTGATTAGCAGAACAGCATAAAATGCTAACTTGCTATCTCTGAATTTCTGATGCACCCATAACCAGCGTAATGAGATACTACAGGACCTCAGTTTTCTTGGTCAGTCATATGTCAAACTTATAGAGTACAAGACTTTCCTATGTGAAGAGTACTCCTGTATGCCTGTGATGAGAGAACAGATATTAGGAATGAGGAGTCATTATTTTAGTGCTAGTTCTGTCAAATGAATCAGAATTACGCTTGCCAAAGTCACTTTATTTCCCTATTTGTAAATGGCAGATAACATTTCTCTATATTGCAAAGGTGCTGTGTGATTAATTAGACCATGTTTGCACAGTGCTTTGAAGATTTTAAATGCTGAAGTATATATATTTATTACATGCGGAATGGTAGTGACCCCAATATTTAGGTTGTCTAGCACTTTCCATTATAAAAAAAAGTTTGTTTGTTTTTTAAGAGCTCTAATAGTTATGTGGTTTGCAACACACTTTGAATTTTGGCAACAGGACAGTCCTGGAATTAAAGAGGTGCCTTTTGCTCTCTCTGTGTAAATCCATTCAGATTGGACTGAGCTAGAAGATGTTGAAAATCACCATTTTCTATCTGTGCTTTCCCAATAGCACTTGCTACAGACTGACTGCTAAAATTGCATAATATATTAGCAGCACTGCGCATAGACTGCCCCCGAATCTCTCCTCAGCACATTACATGTAGCTGATCCTCCAGATAGGACACAAGCAAAGTGATGCTTCATCTTTTACTCCCTGCTACTTTCCTCCATCAAAATACCCTTTGGCCTAGGGGAAGGTGCAATGTGCTGGGAACCAGGAGATCATGATTCTTACATTCTCCTCTCCTATTATCTGATATTAGTAATTATGTGCCTTTTACATCTCTTATTACTGAGGAAAAACTTATATCTTACTGAGATGTTAAAAGTAGGCCACTTAGCCACACTACTTTCTGGAAAGGCTGACAAATGTTAGTATTTTTCTATGCTACCTGTAAAATGAGGAAACTCAGGCATATCTGCCTTCATAGAGGGTAACATAACATGTGAAAATGTTGGTTTTAATGACATGTCCAGAATAGGGTTGCCAACTTTCTACTTGCATAAAACCGAATGTCCTTGCCCCCTGCCCTGCCCCACTTCAGAAGCCCCGCTCCTTCTCTGAGGCCCCACCTTCACTCACTCCACCCCCCCTCCCTCTGTTGCTCGCTCTTCCAACTGTCACTCACTCATTCATTTTCACCGGGCTGGCTCAAGGGGTTGGGGTGTGGGATTGGGAGAGGGCTCCATCTGGCGGTGCAGGCTCTGGGGTGGGGCTGGGACTGAGGAGTTTAGAGGGTGGGAGGGGGATCAGGGCTAGGGTAGCGGGTTGGGGCATGGGGGTGGGCTCTGGTGTGGGGGGGGGGCAAGGGGTTGGGGTGTGGGGGAGGGGGTGAGGGCTCTGGCTGAGGGTACATTTCTAACCACATCCATCCTATTCACTGAATGAGGCAAAGTGTAGAATGCTGAAAAATAGTATGTGATCATGTAACAAAAGGCTATATCATAATATATACACACAAGGTATACAAGCCACAGAATAAAAACGTAAACTCTTCAAACAGGGATTAATACTGGCAATATATGTATTATTGGCACACTAAACTCAATGATATCCAATGTATATATTGCTAAGTTAAAATTGATCTGTGCTTGTTCTATAGTCTAAAATGTGAAATTTCAATATTTGCCATTAACATGAGAAAATTTAGAATAAAAAGCAATGTGTCTCAACTCCAAGGCAAAAACAAGCTCCCTATTCATAGTATGATATCTGCCCTTTATGTCATTAGAAGGTTCAAGAGAATGCCATGTCAAATGTCAAGACACAAATCAATCACCACAAAAGGGGTTTTGAAATCCATACAGACTTTTGCATCCATTACTTGGACCTCATTTTCAAACAAAAAAATGTAAGTTCCCTTTTACATTAGAATATTATTCTCATTTATTTCAAGCCATCTGTAATGTTAAAAAACCCTAACAAGTTTAAAAAAAAAAGTTTTCCATACTAATTCTTTACACCATAGAACTTCCTGATTTTCTACAATAAGGTTAGGTAGCAACACATGGAGATTTTGGAGATCCTAGCTGGAAATAAGTAACAAACTAAAGATGACTGATGCAGTCATTTCTAATTATTCTCTGAAGAACTTGTTATTCACTTGCTAATTTATTAAGCTCCTTCATAGGCCCTTGACTTGTGCATTGTTAGGGCTGCAGATTTGTCATAGCATTTTTTTTTTAAATAAAAAATCATGGAGCAATCAGGTAAATGTAGTAAAAGTCATGGGTTTAGTGATTGCTCTGGGATATTTGATAAAAAAATGCCCAGACAAATGAGGGGGAAATGACCACCTGCAGCAGCACCCTACATGCCAGAACTGCAATTCTAATCTACTCCGGTGAGGTGAGGAGGCCCCGAGGTAGGAGGGGCTGAAGAGTGAGCCTCCTCTGTGCTTACCCCAGGCACGGGCAGTGGTTGCTCTTGTGTCCTGCAGGTATGGGCCCAGCTACCTGCTCCACACATTGCAAACTGGCATATGGGTCACAGTGCCATTTGTTCAGGTTTGGCTCTGCTGCCCCTCCATCATGACAGGAGGAAGGAAGCAGACAGTAGAGCCAAATTTGAGAAAGTAGTGCTGTGACCCTGTGTGCCCTATTACAACGCATAGAGCATGGAGCCTGGCCCAGCCCTGCTGACACAGGAGCTGTTGCTGCAGGGTGAATGCTGGGTGGACTTCCTCTCCAACTTTTCTCTCCACCTGGGGCCTCCCCTTTGCATCGGGCTGCAACACACCTAGAGCCTTCCTGCAGGAAGTTACAGACAGAGAAATCATGCATCTGTGACTTCTCTGCTCTGTGACAAGGCTGGAACCTTGTCAAGAGGTGTGTCTCTCTCTACTGTACGTCTCCCTGGGCACTAGCATTCAGACATCTTTACAGGCCTTTAAATCCAATTAAAAGTAATATAACATGAATAATACCTTATACCTGGAGGAGGAGGATCTCTATAATCTGATGCAGACTAGCCCAGAGACAAAGTTTTATGTAGTAACCAACAATTCATGTAAAATACTTTTCACGTTAAAAAAGCAATAATCAGTAGTTACTAAATAATTATTTTTCACAGTGCAAAGTTAACCTCCTCATCCTGAGGCATATAGTGTCACTTGCATTCAGAAGTTCCATTTCAGTCATTCTAGTTATTCCTCCAAGCATCTCCTCTTCATAAAATATTGATATTCAAGAAATACAGATGATTTAGGAACCAAACGTTAAACAATCCTTTGATTTGTCATTGATTCCAATCATCTCAACCACACATGGATAGAAACGGACTTAGTGTTTTATCTGTAACTTGGGAAGAGTATTGAGAAATAAATGGCACAGGACTCAAACACAGCACTGAGGAGTACCAATTCTATTACTGACGTGCATAGGAAAAGACACTAGGTTAAGAGGTTAAATTAGATAGAAGGGAAGGATAAATTCCTTCCAGGGATTATTAGATGAAATTCTATGGCCTATGTTATGCAGGAGGTTGGACAAAATGACCCTAATGGTCCATCCTAGCTTTAATATTTATGAATCTCAGAGAACTCTAGTAGATTAACATAAGATCTGCACAGTAACTTCCAGCTGAGACCAGCTCAGTACTACTCCTACTGGCTCACTCTTAGGGCAGATGATTCCCAGTATAGATTAGCTCAGCACACCTCCTACTGCAGGGGTGGGCAAACTTTTTGGCCGAAGGGCCACATTGGGGTTGCAAAACTGAATGGAGGACCAGGTAGGGAAGGCTGTGCTGCGAGGGACGGGGAACAGCGGGGGAGGCCGGGGGCTAGCCTCTCAGGCCGGGAGCTCAGGAGCCAGGCAGGATGGCCCTGCAGGCCGGATGTGGCCCACGGGCTGTAGTTTGCTCACCTATGTCCTACTGGCTCAGCCACGGTAAGTGAAACCCACTTTAGATCAACTCAGCACAGGCCACCCATACTGATAGCAAGTTCAGTTACAGGAGGGGGCAAGAACTCCACTAACTTGGTTAAAATTGTGGAAGAGCCTAGCTATCAACTGGAAGATACAGATAAAACATAGGAAAAATTAAACTCTGATATCTATGCTTCTGTCCAAAATCTTCAAGATTAATATAGTATGGTTTGTCTCTTTACAACATGAACTCCCACGTATATTTTCACAGCTGACAAGGTAAGAATATCTGATACAGAAGCTAGCTCACACTGAAGTGGGTCTGTAATTGCTCTATGATAAAATAGGATAAAGACCTATTTGGCACCCATGACTGTCTTTCTAACAGCTGGGATTACGATTTATTGTGCATGGGCTATAAACTCATTACACAGGTGTTGAAGCCAGTGTAAGATTTCAAAAAGACTAAGATACTTCATCACCCAGGAATGTGTGATCCCCCTAGGGAGGTCACTCCATCCCAGATTTTACTTATTATCCCCCCTACCTGCCTCAAACTATATTACCTAAATTAGCATATATGGGGAAAAAAAACATTGCTTTCTAATAGAAGACCAAGCAGTAGCACAGGGGAAGGAATCAGAAAACCTTGGATTTGGGCAAAGGGAATTGTGATCCCAAGTGCAATTTAAATGATTCTTATCAACTTTTACCCTGTTCACACAGAAAAGCTCAAATCTAGTCTTCGTAATTCCTGATATTTTATTTTGCTTCTACAAATATTAAATGGATCTTTATTGCAGTGACATGTTAGAAGCAAAATTAGCATCCCTGATAAAAGCAGTTGGTAGTTGGGTGTAGAGGGCTTTGTTTTCCTTTAAAAAAGTAAGATACAATTCTTATAATAAAATTACTTCTAAAAAACTTCTCAAAATTAATGACACACAAAAGCAGCTACATGTCCATCTAACACAGCTTATTTACCCTCATAACACAACAAAGATATTTAATGAAATTAAAAAGCAACACATTTAAGACTGATAAAAGAAAACACGATTTTCTTCTCTAAATAGCATATTACTAGCCTGTTTAACTGTTAAAGTATCAGAAGTCAAGAATTTAATAGGATTCAAAAAAGAATTGGATATTTAATGTGGATATTAGAACATCCATGGTTATGATTGCAGGGGGAGCAATTTAAATCAAGGTGATTAAATTAACTTGACAAAATATAATTAATTTAAATCAGGTTAAAGTTTTGTAAAACTAATTTGAAAGTTTGTGCTATTGTAATTTAAGATGAAAATGTATTATGAACTAAATTATAAATGCTAAATGCTGTTTGTATTGCTACTAGTAGTTAGGTATCCTTTTGAGTTTTATAAAACTGCTATAGTAAAAAAAACCAAGGTGCTGAAAATTAAAACCCTTATCTGCAAACAAGCAAGTACACAGTTTACACAATTATGTAATTTTACTCACAAGAATAATCCCATTGACTTCAACTGGACTACTCCTGTGCTTAAAATTAAGCCTGTGCATAACTGTTTGTAGCACTGGGGCTAAAATTGTACTCTCATTAAAAGCATTCTTCTTAGTGGCATAGAATCTTTGTTATTTCAAAATAAAGTTGTTTCAGTCAATGAAAAGTTTAGACTTTCCATATATTATCAAAGTTACCATTAACTTTTTCATGAGCTGTTACGCTTTGGTAAATGAAGTATTTCCTTCATTCCTTCCCACTGCTACCATTTTTTCCTTCTAGACATGCAAAAAATATTTATTTTAGGGAAAGATACACTTTCCCTTCAATATTAAATATTTTCGTTAATGATCACAGATGCACATTTCACCACAAGAAGCTGCAATAAAAGACTGCTAATAAGAACAGACTGTAATTTTATCATATGATCACAGCTGCTATTGAACATAGACTTATTCTAAAAATAGATTAATAAAAATAGTTTTCCTGCAGAAATAATGATGTAAGAATAGGCTCTGTAGTATCTCCCACTACCCTAAGAGCTTAGTTCATACAATAGCAATATTCTATGGGGGTAAAAGGCATGACAGGATGAGTCAGACATATATTAATGACCAATCCAACAACCCTTACTTGCACAAAAATAGTCCCATTTAAACTAGTGAGACTATTGCATTAGTAATGACTACTCATATGTAGGTTAGAATGAAGTCAGTGCCTGGACAAGTGAGAGAGTCTCAGCCCTACTCCACTAACTTAATGTTACTCATGGGACATACTGGAGGCAGAGAAGGGCAGGCAAGGAGTGTTGCTAGAGTGTAATGTACTCTCGCAGTTCCCAGCTGGCATATGGCACTTTGGGAACCATAGCTAGCTGGTAAAGTTTAGAGCAGCCTGCAGGCTGTTCTATCCTGCACATGGGAACAGACACAACCAGAGAATCAAGAAACAGTAGCCAACTCCTAGACAGCCTTGCTGCAGAATTAGTGTAGTGGGTGGAGAAATTATTGTGGGGAATCTAAAGTCAAAAGGATAGTTAATGTTTAGTTCTGAACATGGCAGGAGTATTAGTCAGTCAATCTCTCTTCAGCTCCTGTTAAAAGTTCCTTCTGATGCACTCACAAGTCTTCCTCTATTAGTTAACAGGTTCATTATTCCAATGGAACACAGGAGTTATAAATGGAGAGATAATCTATATGTCTACACTTGGAGCTGGAGGCGTGATTCCAGCTCAAACAGACATACTCATGCTAGCTCTCACAGAGCGCACATGCTCAAAACAGTAGCATAGCTGCAATAGCATTAGCGGTGGTGAACAGCAGCATAGACTAGCCACTGTTTGCCGATACCTGTACTCCCACAGCCACACTACTATTTTTAGTGTACCTAGATGGACCTTTGGTCTGACCCAGTATGGCCGTTCTTACGTTCTTATGTTATGTTCAATGACCATTTACCAGGCCATCACAAAGCCTCATTTGGTAGCACCTTGCTTTAGAGCTGCAATAATCAATTTTAAAATGTTTCCCCATGGCAAGTTTTCCCTTTGTAAGTTGGCTGAATAGAGGAAAAAAGCAGACAAAAGTCATGCTGTCAGAAAAAAGTTTTTTCCTAAACCAAACCCCATTAACATATTGGAACGGTAATAAGTCTATTTTTGTAAAAATGAAAAATAATGAGTTTTTTAAAGTCCTCAATTACCTCAAGGATCAGAATCAGCAAACTGTCAAATCTTCTTCCAGTGCTTGACCTGGCATTTGTTTATGAAGCATCAGTAGTTCCCAATGAAGGGAGCTAATATCTATAGCTGGTACTCTACTTATCTTAGGTCTTAGAATTATGGACCAGATGTAATGAACACTGGGCCTTGACCTCAATAACAGTGGCCTCTTTTACTAAATTTTTCTGGCCAGGGTGCAAGGAAAAGGCAGTGGTGATTTAGTGCAAGGTATGTAAGCTTCTCCAATGAATAGGCTACTTGGGTGCTAAACAGGTGCTGAATTTACATCCATCATAAGCCAGTCAAAGATTGAGTGAACTGACACAGCCATCCTATTTGCAGTGGGAGATGTCAAGGTTATTCAATTACTCTCTTCCTTGGAGACTTTGTTTCTAAAGAAATGATGAACCTAGCTACCCACTCCACAGAAAGAAAATCTCAAATCCTCAGATTGAAGGAAGTTGGCTTTCTTTGCCTCAGTACCTGTAGAAACATAGGGTGCTACTAAGGAGTACTCCAGTACCTAGGAGCATTTCCTTTCTTATGTAATTAAGTGACAACTTCACAATATGTTTGAACTACACTGCATACAACTTCACAATATGTTGAACAAATCACTACTACTTGTTCTGTGTAATTTCAGGTTGGACATTACTTTAAGTTTAGAACAGTTACCAAATCACAAAACTATTCTGTATTTTTTAAATCAAGAAAATCACTGTAGGATGATAAAAATAAGGTCAAAAAGTAAAAAGAAAAGCGATAATCTAAAGGGGGTGGAAGAGAGAGCACGGAGGCAGGAGCCCAAATAACCTGTAAAACATGCCTTACAGGGATGAGTCAGTTACACCTTTGTATATCCTAACAAAACAAAAAAGAACAAAATAACATTCAAAAGAACGTATTTTCACTGCAATGACATGTAGAATCCTAGTTGGAAAGGCTGAACAGTAATGCTCTGGAATGTCATGAGAACACAATAGGAATTACCAAAGTAATATAGCCTGCAGCTACTCACAGAAACTAATTTTGTTTTATAAAAAAACCTGCATTCCAAAGTTTACAGAAATAAGAATAAGATACTTATATAAACATTTTCTCTAAAAAGGTACCACAAAAATAGGAAGCTTTCCTCAGGACATGAAACCAGATGTGCCGTGAAGTTATTATTGGACATACAAACTATGCGTACCACAAACCTGATGCTGCAGTGTTACAATGATTCTCAAGGGTTTAGCCACCTACCTATCTTATTCTTTCAGTGTCTTAGACATAGCATATATGCCCAAAAGGAGCACTTTATAGCACCAAAGACGTTCCACTGGAAACACAGTGAAAAGATCTCAAAAGGCTCCAACAGCACAAAGAGAAAAGAAGTAGAAAACAAACATAAAGATTGTTATACTCTGAAATGTGACTACATAAAAAGTGGCACTTCTTTAAAACAGGTATGTTTCCTATGTGAGTGTGTGTGTGAGAGAGAGAGATTTGCTGACTTCAGTGACAACAGATTTTGCTTAATTTCTTCTTCTCTTATCCCTGCAGTAATAACACGATTAAGAGAGTGAGAGCTGACTCTATACTTTCCTCCTGTGCAAATTCACTGAATTCAAGGGAGTTTCACAGGTGTCACTGAAGACACAATTTAAAGATTGCACAGGTGTGACTAATTTAGCCGACAGAACCTTTATAAGGGAAAAAATGCAGCCAGACTCTCAGATCCAAGGCAAACTTCACAGGTATGCAATGAAAAATAATATTTTACTTGTAAAATGAGCGTGTTTGATATGGAAATCATGGAAACAATAAACACAGAATCGTAAAATGCCAATGTAGAGTAACTTTTCAGAGTAGGTAGATAAAGCAGTAAGATTTGAAATGCAAGTCATCTTCGAATCATCTGTAAACTAGACTAACAAATCAGTTCATGTAAACCAGGTATTTTGCCTCTAACTAAAACTTAAAGAGCTAAATGTGTCAGAGAACAAACAAAAACAGAACGTAAAAACCTCACCCCATAAAAAACCTCCCTTCTCTTCTACAGCACAATATCTCAAAGTACTTGAAAATAAGCACAAAACTGATGCTCCTGCATTATTGCTTTTTCAGTATTATGATTAGATTCCCTTGTCCATTTTCAGTTTTAGAGATTATTAGTGTGAGAAAGACTTACCATAACTAAGCTCTTTATAGACATTCTTTGCAGGCAATACAGTGGTTTTATTGTGTTCTGAAATACTGTGTCAGAGCTGTTGGTTTGGAACAGCTGTCTCTGTTAGTTTTGACTGGACCAGATCAAAAATACATCCATGATAACATGGGATGTAACAAACTGAATAGATTGTAAAATATTTAGTTACCAGAGAAGAAGACAGAACACAAAGAGTCACGTTTATCGAAGGAGATATTCAATATATTTAAGGCCTTTGTCTTTATAGGTTATTTTTAGTTTTTGTTATAAAATACAAGAAGCGAACAACCAACATGATTTGCTCTTTAACTTGGCAGCAATACTACAAAATCTTGTCTGAAAGATATAACCACATCTTTGAATATAAAATTATTGTAACAAGTTAAATATGTAAAAGCAGCAAAGAGTCCTGTGGCACCTTATAGACTAACAGACGTATTGGAGCATGAGCTTTCATGGGTGAATACCCACTTCGTCGGATGCATGTAGTGGAAATATCCAGGGGCAGGTATATATATGTGCAAACAAGAAGTTAAATATGATAATTTTCACAAAACATATTATGGGAGTGAGGCACAGAGGGATGAAGATACAGGAGTAGCAATTAAAATGTACAGAAATATAAAAAATGTACAACAGTCAAAATTCTCATGTCACTCTTCATATCCCATCTTAATGACTGGACCCTCCTCTTTTTTTCAGCATTCCTAACTCCCCCACATTGTCTCCTTCTTTGCATTCAAAATAGATTCCTCCACTGGCTTTCTGGGTTGCTGTCCTTGTATGAAGTTCAAGTTCTTGTCCTTATCTCCAAGGTCCTCCATGACTCTGCTCCTTTTATCACATAATCACCGTTGCCTCCTCTAATTTTGGTCATGGTGCCAACCTTATCACCCTGACAGTTAACTTTGTACACAGATGTCTTTGTGTGATAAACATGCTGCCCTGACACATGGAACATCATTCCACAACTGATTAGAAAGGCCACAACCCTCTCCTTATTCAAGTCCATCTATCTGTAGTACTAATATGGCTCCCATTACTGTAGTATCCAAGCATCTGACATTCTTGATGTATTTATTGTCAAAACACCCTGTGAAGTAACAGAGTACTATTATTCCAATTTTACAGAGAACTGAGGCACAGAAGCTACGTGACTTGCCCAAAGTCACAAGAAGTATGTGGTGGAGCAGTAACTTGAACCAAAGTCACTCAAGTCCTAGGCTAGTGCTTTAACCACTGGACCATCCTTCCTCTCTCTTAAAACCTACCGCTAACATGACACTTATAAGAAAGAAGGAAGTTACTCACCTTGTACAGTAACAATGGTTCTTCAAGATGTGTCCCTCTAAGGGTCCTCCATTGTAGGTGTGCTTGCGTCCCTGCACGGCTGATCTGGGAACTTTGGTTGCAGTGTCCATTCAGCCCATACACATGCTGTCCCCCCTTTGTGCTCTGCCATGGGGCTAGAGCAGCATGTGTAGGCGAACTCCTCTCAGTTCCTTCTCTACTGTAGAGTATGTAGGAATGTGAGTCATGGAGCACCCATAGAGACACACATCTCAAAGAACCATCGCTACTGCACAATGTGAGTAACTTCCCCTTCTTCAAGTAGTGATCCCTATGCATGCTCCACTGCAGGTGACTCCTGAGCAGTATCCCTAATGGGAGGCTGGGGCTTCGGAGTCAAAGGGAAAAGGGCTACTATATTCTTAAGGAATCACTTTGTAATTGGGTGCAAGAACACTGAGTATCTCTCTATTTGCTGATGGGAGGCTGCTATGGCCTCTAGGTGAATTTTGAGTGAACTAAGAGATAATCCTGATTTATTGAGAATCAGTATATACTCTAGGACCATTGGGAGAGTAGCAAATCTTGGGGAAATTTTCTTGGGATTACACCAAACCTGAAACCTGGTCCACTTTTGCAGGCAAGTATGATGGGTAGCTGATTTCCTAGTGTGTAATAACACTTCCTGTACCTCCTGAGAGCAGGATCTTTCTATGTGTTGGAGCCATGAATAAGCTAGACCTTGAGTTGAAGTATCTGCAGGTTGGGGTGGAGAGTGAGTCCTTCATTCTGAAAGAGGAGATATGGAGTGGGATGAAGAGGGATCAGCAGACACATCACCAGCTGTAACATGTAAGGGTACCATGTCTGTCTCAGCCAGGTGTGAGCAATTAGTATAAAATTTGTGCTCTCACTTTTTATTTTTAACAAAACTTTAATCAATAGAGGATATGGAGGAAAGGGGTATAGAAGGCCCTTATCTCTCGAAAGAAGGAAAGTGTCCCCTAAGGAGTGCTGTCCGAGACCTGCCTTGGAGCAATAGCATGGGCATTTCTTGTTCAGGTAAGTGGTGAACAAGTCTATTGCTGGTGTCTCCCACTGTCTGAATGTGTCATGGAGTACTATTGAGTTCATCTCCCATTCATGGTCGTATGGGAACCTGTGGCTGAGACTGTCTGCTGTTGTGTTCTGCACTACTGGTAGGTAAGCCTCTGATATCGTAACATTGTGGGAAATGCACCAGTTCCATGGTTTTAGTGCTTCCTTACAAAGGGAGGGCAATGGATGATTTAGTTGGGGATTGGTCCTGCTTTGAGCAGGGGGCTGGACTACATGACCTCCTGAGGTCCTTTCCAACCCTGATATTCTATGATTTTATGATTCAATCTGGCAGGCCCAATGATTTATGTACTACATGCATATTATGTTGTTTGTCATGTCCCTTGTGTGTGTACCTCTGATCAACAGAAGGAAGTGAGCACATGCATTCCTGACTACTTTGAGTTCGAGGAGGTTGATATGAAGACATATTTCTGTGGGTGACTACTTGCCTTATGTCATGAGTTTGTTGAGATGTTCTCCCCATCCTATGAGGGATGTACTGGTGGTGAGGAGGATTATTTTACCTCGGTGGGTAACAATATGGGTTTCTCTAAGCTGTCTCTGTTCAGCCTGTAAACCAAGCTGAACAATGAATGGAGACATCTCATGCGAAGTTTGGCATGAGCTATCACAAATGTACCCATCACCATGTGCTCCAGAAGTTGGAAGCAGAGGTGAAAGTAATCCGGTCCGGTGTACTGGTAAGAAAGTAGCCATCAGTATACAGCCGACCGTACCGGCAGGGCTGCTGATTGGGGGGGGAAGGGGGTGTAGGAGAAGGGGCACCTGCCCTGGGCCTCAGCGATTTAAAAGGGCCCAGGGCTCCCGGCAGCAGCTGGAACACCTGGCCCTTTAAATCACCGCCGGAGCCCCAGGGCTCCTGGCTGCTGCTGCTACCCTGGGGCTCCAGTGGCAATTTGAAGGGCCTGGAGCTCCTGGCTGCCGCTGCCACTACCACTACCACGCTAACGGCCCCAGGACTTTTAAATTGCCGCCAGAGCCCCAGGACCCTGGCTGCCCTGCATATTGGTAAGTCCCTCAAGTTTTACCCCTGGTTGGAAGGCAGTGTCTGGCTCATATATGAGGGCTTGTTTGCACTGTCTTCATAAGTGTGGACAAACTGAGGAATCTGTATTGTGGAAGGAGTGCTCTCGCTTGGAGAGAATCGATTTTTGGATGTTGATTTGTAGGCCCAGGCTTCTGAATAAGTCCACAGTCCTGTGGGTAACCCACAGAGCTTTGTCGAAGGAATGAGCCCTGAGGAGGCAGTTGTCTAGACAGGGGTTGATCATGATCGCATGAGAACAAAGATGAGCTGCCACTATGGAGAGGACCTTGCAGAATACTCTGGGAGCTGATGATAGCCCGAAGGGACATACTCTGTACCGGTAATGGTAGTGTCCTCTAGGGTAAATCTGCGAAACCATCTGTGGGATGCTAAGATTGAAATATGGAAATAAGCATCCTGAAGGTAGAGGGTTGAAAGCCAGTCTCCCTGTTCCAAAGCTCGAATAATCGCTGCGAGAGAGTCACCATCTTGAATTTTTGAGCCTTGATGAACTTGTTGAGTGCTCTGAGGTGTTCAGTATGGGTCTCCAATCCGCCCTTTTGCTTGTGTATTAGGAAGTAATGAGAGTAAAAGCCTTTGCCTCGTACTTGTTGAGATACTGGTTTTATGGCTCCTACTCAGAGGTGATCTATGTCTTGTCGTAAGAGACTCTTGTGAGAAGAGTCCTGAAGAGGGAAAGGGGAGGATGTTGGGGAGAGAGGGGGAGGAAGAAGGTGAAATGAATAGAATACCCACTGTGGATGTTTTCTAGCACCCATTTGTCAGATGTTATCCATTCCCAGGTGCTGTGGAACAGAGCAAGATGGCATCCAAAGAGATGCGAAAGGTTGATTAGTGTCAGATGGTGTAGAGGAAGTGGTCTGTCCACACCCCGACCAGTCCATCAAAATGGATGTTTTGAAGTGGATGATTGGGAAGATGAAGGCTGTGGGCCCGATGGTTTGTGCTCTGAGAATCTGGACTTTTTCGTTTGTGGCCCATAAAAGCGTTGATCATTGTGCTATGCACAATTCAAGTGATGGCTGATGACCATATTTTCTCTTCTGTCCAGGTATATATATCCCTAATGACTGAAGGATAGCCCTGGAGTCTCAGTGTGTGGAGGTCTTTTCTGTGAACAATTTGGTGCCTTCGAAGGGAAGGTCCTCCATGGTTGTCTGTACTTCATTGGGGAAGCCAGATAAATGTAGTCAAGAGGCTCATCGCATCACAGTTCCTGTGGAAATGGATCGTGCTGTAGTATCAGCTGTGTTGAACATTGACTGAAGTGCTGTCTTGATCGCCAATTGTCTTTCATTGATGATAGCCTTAAACTTATCTCTGTGATATTCCGGAAGCTGGTCAATAAATAAATTGAGTTTGGAGTAATTGAAGTAGTTATATTTTGCTGTTAGTGCTTGGTAATTCATGATGCAGCATTGTAGTGTGGTAGAAGAATAAGCCTTTCTTCCAAAAAGGTTGAGAAGTTTCCTATCCCTATCACACAGGGTGGACTTCACCTGGTGTTGACAACTGCTGGAGTTCACTGCATCCCGAAATGATGAAATTAGGAGGTGGATGGGAGAAACGAAAGTCTGTGTTCTTGGCTGGATGCAGTATTTCTTATTGGCTTGCTTACAGGTTGGCACGATTGATGCAGGGGTCTTCCATATAAGCTTGGCTGGATCAAGGAGAGCCTTGTTGATGGAGAAGACTACTCTGGATGAAGAAAAGGATTGCAAAATGTCTATCAGCTTATGGTGTGGTTCTTTTACCTCCTCTAGAGGTAATTGCAGAGTGCCTGCCACCCTCTTAGCTAGGCCTTGAAAGAGTTTAAAGTCATATGGTGAGGAGGACAAGATGTTGGTCAGTGGTATGACCTTTTTTTGTCAAGGTAGGCCTCCTGTTCCTCCCTCACCTGTTCAGGAGGTTCAGAGGCTCTGGATGCAGAGGCTGACGGAGGGCACATTGTTGATTCATGGCAGACCATGCTAGATGTTCCAGAGGCACAATGTTTATACGCCTCCCATGGGTCCCAGTAAGGTCACTGGGATGGCAGGAAGGGTCCTGCTGGCCGGTACTCTGGTTGCCCATATCAGGATGGCAAAGGGCCTGGTGGACAGTATGGCTGTGGAGGCCCAGATTGGTAATGGGCACTATATGATGCATGGAAGGAGTGATGGGAGACAAACTCCTCCTGCTCACTATCCAACTCTCCACTGGAGAATGGAGGTGCATGGCAGTGTGCCAGTGGAGACTCTCAAGCTTGAGGTAAAGTTAATACCGGAGTCCTGGTACCGAATAAGGGAGACTCAAGTACATCAGATACTGCAAGGTCTTTCGAGTATCTGAACTCCTGTGGTGCAGTGGAAGTCAGTACCAGTTGTGGCTCCTGGTGCCAAGACCAATGGGGTTGGTGATGTAGGCCAGGCTAAATGCTCCGACATTGTTTGGTGTACTGTTGATATTATCGAAGCTGTTTCCCGTAGCGAGCGAGCCTTCCCCAAAGCATAGTCTTTATCCTTATCTCTCCCAGTTGATACTGTTGCTTCGTTGCCTGTGCCCATCAGGTCTTTAGGTGTATCACAGTGTTCCACTGGGACAGTACAGTGTGACCTCTGGGTACTGTGTTTGGATGGGTTCGATGCCATCAGTACTGATGATACCGAACATGCTGGGGATCTTTTCCAGCTGGTTTGGGGCTTGCTCTGGGGACTCTCAGCTCTTTTCTGAAGCCCTATGTGAATCTCTCATGGCTTTAGATTCTACATCTTTAGATGTAGAGGACTGGTGAAGATTCCTGTCTTCTGGGAGAATCTTGATGCAGGTCTGAAGGAGGTTGGAGAGCTGCCTCCAGTAGAAGGAGTTTTAGTCTGAGCTCTGTGTCTTGTCGAGATTGCAGCTTCAGCTGCTGACAAAATGCACATTTCTGGAGAATGTGCTTTTCCACGAGGCATCGGACACAAGAGGAATGTCCATCCGTTACAGGGTTGGCCTCTTTACAGGAGGGGCACCTCTTAAGTCCCAATAAACGGGGCATACCCTGCACTGGGGGTAGTCCCTGGAGAAAGGGGAATAAGTAGATAAAGGTTTGATTGTTTCCTTTATTTTCCTTAAAAAACTCTAGTCTAACAAATAAAGAAAGATTAGTAACTAATTAAGTTTGAACAATAGAGTTAATGATCTGATGAACTCACAGTGAATAGCTCAGTCTCTAGCCATGGCCAGTTGAGAAGGAACTGAGGGAGGTTTGCCTGAGCATGCTGGTTAGCTCATGGCAGAGCATGATGGGGAGATATGCAGGGGGCATATGCGGACCATACGGACACTGCTACCAAAGTTCTCTGATCAGCAGTGCAGGGATGCAAGCGCATCTACAGTGGAGCAACCATAGGGACACTACTCGAAGAAGAATCAGCCAATTAATGATGGCCTGATGATGGTCAAATAGCACCAGTTGACAATTTATATCAATTTAAAATGTTGAGATAAATAAGATGTATATATCTGGTTAAATCCTGTTCCTCCCACCCTTCTCATGTTATTTGTCTTGGACTTTAAAGACTTTGGGACAGGAGCTATGTAAACATGTGTTTTAAGTACCTAGCTCAATGGTGTTTTTAATACATCTAGGGCTTCAAGAAACTATAGTAATATAGAGATTAAACAAGAGAAAAGGATGAGACCAAACATCCAATGAAAATATTGGAAAATATCATCTAAGAAGTCCACTTTATTTTTCAGCATACAATCGTACAAATAGTTCTCCAAGAGATTTGGTTGTCCGTCAGCTATTAATCTGCAGTCATCCTTGTAATAACCTGACAGCTGTGGTGAGTAAATAGCAACAGGATGCAGAGTGGAAGGCATAAAATCTGAACATAAATTTTAAATTAATTCGGAAGGAAACAGTGGTTACGAATAATACTGTTCTTTTCATTTTGACTTTTACTAGCAATATTTGCTTTAGAACGAAGCAGGCCCTTCAGGGTCTATTGGCAGTGTGATGCATGGTCCTATAGGGAAACGGTTTAGATCGGCGTTGGCAACCTTTCAGAAGTGGTGTGCCAAGTCTTCATTTATTCACTCTGATTTAAGGTTTCGCGTGCCAGTAATACACTTTAACGTTTTTAGAAGGTCTCTTTCTATAAGTCTATAATATATTAACTCAACTATTGTTGTATGTAAAGTAAATAAGGTTTTTAAAATATTTAAGAAGCTTCATTTAAAATTAAATTAAAATGCAGAGTCCCCTGGACTGGTGGCCAGGACCCGGGCAGTGTGAGTGCCACTGAAAATCAGCTCACGTGTCACCTTCGGCACGCATGCCATAGGTTGCCTAACCCTGGTTTAGATCCTACTGGTTAGTTCCTCATGTTCCAGGAGTCATGGACTGAAAGAGCTGCAGAGAATGTGAACCTTGCGTCATTGTGCAACCTGCACCAAGAGGAGCATTTTACAATTCCAAGATGGAAGAACAGCTTGGTCCAATAGGATTCATTTGAGGGAGAATTCCAAGGAAGAGTTAGTTTGAAAATATGAACATTTGTCTCACCCTACCCCCCAGCTCCCAATCACATAAACTTGCTTCCAGCTAGGCAGTGTCGGGGGTGGTAAAATGAGGGAGGAAGTAATCAAATGTTCTGCGCTCAACTAGGCTCCAATTCTGTGAATACTTTGTGTGAAATCCTAGCCCCATGAAGTCAATGGCAAAACTCCCATTGACTTCAATGGGGCCAAGATTTCACCCTCACTGCATATGTTCTTAACTTTAAACAGTTGAATCGTCCCAACTAAATCACTCCCCTTGTGCCCCCACAGCTCTTGGATAACTGCCAAATCTTCATATACATCAATACTGCCACGTTCCAAGGCTCACTTTTTATCTCAAGTTGGACAGCTGCAGTATTGCCGAACTCAAGGAATTTTAAACGTAATGCATTTTTGGGCCCTGTTTATTTGTAGTCTTATTTGAGCATTTTGAGATTCACATTTTCACTCTTCCCAAGCACAGGGGCTAAAAAACTACCTTTTTTCTCCCCTCTCAAATAAAAGTGATATTCTCTCCTAATCATATACCCTTAGGAGCTGGGGTTTTAAGTAAACATCAAATATTGTGAGACTTATACTTTTATCACAAGAATTGGCAACACTGCCAGGCAGGGAAGTTGTGATGTCTTTAATGTAAGTTGAGAAAATGAATCTTTGGTGAACTACTTGGTACAAATCTAATTCAAAAGCTGTCTCAAATGAAAAAAAACAAACTTCTAGTTTTCAGGAGTAGATTCTGTTCAGAAACAGGGAAACCATCTATTTAAAGCTCTGATTGAAAACTATGATGTAATGTCAATAACTTCTGGACTTTCCTTTTCACATGCTCCAGTATTAAGTCATAGGGCCAAAAAAACAACAACAAAAATCACAACCAAAATGACTAAAATTTTCACTGCTAATAAAGGAGCATTTAAAGACACCTACATTTGTTAAACTGCTAGATCAAATAATTCTTCCAAATATCAAACTTTTTAGCAAAGTTGATCTTTAAAAGAAAAAGAGATCTGCCTTTGCCACAACATGAAACACTGAAATTGGGAACAGCTTGTTTCATTACAGACTGTTACAAGCAGTAGAGCACATAACTTTATCCTTAGTAGGAATGCACCAGTCAAGAAGTCAGATAAAAAACTGCACACAAACCATAAAAAACCACTAGAACCCTATGACAGAATTTTTTGTTTGGACTTCCTCTGGTCTGCTTTCCAATCAAGTCAAGAAGTCTTGACGATTAATACAAATCTCTCTCATCTATATATACACAGATATTTTGGATATAGTGTTCTATATACACAAGTATAAATGAGGCTGAAATATTCAAAGCAGCTAAGGAGTTAGGTGTCAAACTTGCATTGAATTTTAATGGTCTTTTGGCACCTAACTCCCTTAGGCTCCTTTGAAAATCCCAATTTAAATATTTTACGTATTTGACATTTTCAATTTGTTACATTCCAAAAAAATGTTTATATAGATACGCTGCACTATTTGCACACAGTATCTACCAGTCTGAAGTAAACCCTGGAATTTCTCATGCTGTTTAAGAATAGTAGTTGAATCTACTAAAACAAGTAGTTGTTTTTTCCATTTTGTGACTTTGTATGTGCTTAATATCCCAAATCACTGCAAACTAGAACTCACACTGATTTGAACTAGGCCCATAACTAGACACCAAATAATAAAGAATTCAGTAGGATTTTATTTTCTGGAATTTACATCAACTTTAAGTACTTATACTGCCCCCATCACCTCAGTATTTGAAGCCATAGTTCATTTTTATGGTGACAACAGAGCTGCCCTTAACTCCTGTCCAGAACAACTCTCCAAGCTCATGCTATCTGATGGGCAAAACACCAACTCAAAATTACATTCTGTATCACAGCATCTAATCTACAGTTTTATAGTCATTATTACACCCCCTCCCACCATTTAAAAAAAACAAAAAACCTTTCATTTGTTGCTATTTGAGGTCTGCCTCAAACACTACTTCAGCAACAATAACTAGCAAATGAGATTAACTGAGTGCTGACAATGGAGTGTATAAGGATAGGGACAAGGCATATTAGAAATGGCTCACCTGTAATTTCTGCATTTTAAAAAAAGATTTTATAATTTAAGCCTAGTTATACCACAAGGGCACTAAAGCTTACTAAAATTTGGTAGTCTGAACGGCTAAACAGTGAGCTTCTTTACACTTATAATCCTCACCTTTTGTCTCACAAGTAGTTTTTAAAAGATGGGGCCAAAAGGAACCAAAATCATCGAGTACTTTGATAGCTCTATGACGGCTGCATGGTGCTGCATGAATGCTGATTTGCTCACAATAAAATGGGGCATTGTGTGTTACTGTCACATGCGATATGGATAATAAAGAAAATACTACTTCTCTTTTACAGAATTCAGAACAAATTACTCCAATGTAGTGTTACATTTTGTCCCCCAATTCAAGTTTGAAAATTTCAAGAATCCATGAGTGGGATGTTTATGTGCCTGCGTGTGGGTGTGAATGCCTAAATTTCCATAGAAATAAAAACTGCAGGATAGAATGTGCAGTAACCAGATGATACCTACATACCTTGCTGCACACATGCTGATATACTACTTGGTTCAGGTATTTAAAACAATTAGTAAACAAAAAATATGTTTAATGGCAGTTAATGCTGCAGCAGGATACATTCCATCTACCCCCAAATCCTAAAGGAATGGAAATATGTGAAAAGACATGTGCATTCCTCTGCACCTTCATATTACCTCCAATACTATCGATAATAAACCACATCACTCCATAAGGCTTTCACTTCCACCTCCAACAGATACCAAAAAGTAATACATGCTTCTAACTCCATCAAATTGTACTCCATGATTTTTACCCTAGCAACACTCGGTGGGTCGGCTCGGTCGCCCCCTAGAGTGGCGCCGCCATGGTGCCGAATATATACCCCTGCCGACCCAACGGCCCTTCAGTTCCTTCTTGCCAGCTACTCCGACAGAGGGGAAGGAGGGCAGGTTTGGAATGGATATGAGCAACACATCTCGAAGAACAACAGTTACAATGGTGAGTAACCGTCTTTTCTTCTTCGAGTGCTTGCTCATATCGATTCCAATTAGGTGATTCCCAAGCCTTACCTAGGCGGTGAGGTCAGAGTGAGATGTTGCAGAATGCAAAACTGCTGAGCCAAAGGCTGCATCATTTCTGGACTGTTGAACCAGTGCGTAATGTGAGGCAAAGGTGTGGACCGAGGACCAGGTAGCTGCACGACATATCTCCTGGATGGGTACATGAGCCAGGAAGGCAGCAGATGAAGCCTGAGCCCTGGTAGAATGTGCGGTGAGGTGGCTCAATGGAACATGAGCCAAGTCATAGCAGGTACGGATGCACGTCACCCAAGATGAAATCCTCTGGGAGGAGACAGGTAGAACCTTCATTCGGTCTGCCACCGCAATGAAGAGTTGGGGCGTTTTACGAAAGGGCTTTGTCCGCTCGATATAAAATGCGAGCGCTCTACGGACGTTCAGGGAGTGCAATTGTTGCTCCCGTCGTGATGAGTGTGGCTTTGGGAAGAAGACCAGAAGGAAGATATCCTGGTTGATATGAAAGGCCGATACCACTTTAGGGAGGAAGTCCGGATGTGGTCGCAACTGCACCTTGTCCTTGTGAAACACAGTATACGGTGGGTCCACCGTGAGAGCCCGAAGACTCGTCTGGCCGATGTAATGGCTACAAGAAAAGCTGTCTTCCAGGACAGGTATAGCAGCGAGCAGGTTGCTAGTGGCTCGAATGGGGCAGTCATAAGTCTGGTTAGAACCAGGTTGAGGTCCCAGGTTGGGGCGGCGCGGGGCGGCGTACTTGGGGATATAAGCGCTCCAAGCCCTTGAGGAACCTAGAAACCATAGGGTGCGAGAATACGGAGCGGCCACATTCCCCTGGGTGGAAGGTAGAGATGGCCGCCAAGTGCACCCTCCATGAAGATACCACTAGGCCCTGCTGTTTGAGAGACCAGAGGTAATCCAAGATGGTAGGGATCGAGACCTCGGTGGGAACAACACTATGCTTTTCACACCAGCAAGAGAAATGCTTCCACTTGGCCAGATATGTTAATCGAGTGGAACGTTTCCTACTACCCAGGAGTACTTGTTATACCGAGGCAGAGCAATGTAACTCAGACTGGCTTAACCACGCAGCAGCCATGCTGTGAGGTGAAGGGACTGCAGGTCTGGGTGGTGAAGTCTGCCGTGGTCCTGAGTTATGAGGTCTGGGCGAAGAGGCAGGGGAATTGGGTTGGCTCGACAGGTCGAGCAACATGGTGTACCAGTGCTGCCTGGGCCATGCTGGAGCGATCATGATCAAGTGGGCTCTGTCCCTGCGGAGCTTTAGTAGGATCCTGTGAACCAGCGGAAAGGGTGGAAAGGCGTGAAGCAGTTGGCTCGTCCACGGCATCAGAAAAGCGTCCGAGATTGAACCCGGGGAGAGGCCTTGGAAGGAGCAGAACGTCTGGCATTTCCTGTTCTCGTGGGAAGCAAAGAGGTCTATGCGGGGAAAGCCCCACTTCCGGAAAAGAGAATGGATAACATCCGGACGAATCGACCACTCGTGAGACAGGAAGGATCTGCTGAGGTGATCCGCCAGAGTGTTCCGAACTCCTGGGAGAAAGGACGCTACCAGGTCTATCGAGTGGCCTATGCAGAAGTCCCAGAGCAGGATGGCTTCCTGACAAAGGGGGGAGGACCATGCCCCTCCCTGTTTGTTTATGTAATACATGGCCGTTGTGTTGTTTATGAATACTGAGACACAATGGCCTTGTAAATGCTGTTGAAACGCCTGGCACGCAAGGCGGACTGCTCTCAGCTCTCGGACATTGATGTGCAAGGCCAGCTCCTGAGCTGACCAAAGTCCTTGAGTGCGAAGATGACCGAGGTGAGCACCCCAGCCGAGAGATGACGCGTCTGTCGTCAGGGACATAGAAGGCTGAGACGGATGGAATGGCATCCCTGCACACACCAGGGATGGCGTCAACCACCAGTCGAGGGAGCCTAGAATGCTCGGGGGGATCGTGACGATCATGTCTATGCTGTCTCTGCCCGGATGGTATACCGAGGTGAGTCAAGATTGGAGGGGACGGAGGCGTAGCCTGGCGTGTTTGGTCACGAACATGCAGGCAGCCATCTAACCCAGGAGACTGAGACAAGTGCGAGCCGAAGTTGTCGGGAAGTTCTGCAGGCCTTGGATAATTGTTACCATCGTGTGAAACCGAGGCTGTGGTAAGCAGGCTCTGGTGAGATTGGAGTCCAGGATGGCCCCAATGAAGTCTATTCTCTGTGTGGGAATCAGAGTGGATTTCTCTATATTGATCATCAGGCCTAGACACATGAATAGGTCTTTGACGATGCCCACATGATGGGTGACCTGTGTCTCAGAGGTCCCTCGAATGGGCCAATCGTCGAGATACGGAAAAACGTGTATCCGGCGGAGGGAGGCGGCGACTACAGCCATGCATTTTGTGAATACTCTTGGGGCTGCAGAAAGGCCAAATGGAAGGACCGTAAACTGGAAATGTTGATGGTTGGCCACAAACCGGAGGTACCGTCTGTGTGGAGAATAAATGGCTATGTGAAAATACGCGTCCTTCATATTGAGGGTGGCATACCAGTTTCCGGGATCCAAGGATGCCATGATGGTCCCCAGGGATACCATGCGGAACTTCAACTTTATCATGAACTTGTTGAGTTCTCGCAGGTCTAGGATAGGTCTGAGACCTCCCTTCACCTTGGGGATTAGGAAATAGCAGTAGTAGAACCCCTTGCCCCTTTCGTCCTTTGGTACCTCCTCTCTAGCTCCCATGGCAAGGAGCATCCGTACCTCTTGCAAGAGGAATTGCTCGTGAGAGGGGTCCCTGAAGAGGGACGGGGGGGCAAAATAAACTGGAGGTGGTACCCCAGTTCCACCGTGCGTAGGACCCAACAATCCAAGGTTAGTTGAGACCACGCAGGGAGGAAAAAGGAGAGGCAGTTGTAAAAGGGGGGGAAAGGATCCTGGGAAGTAACTGGTATGCTGTCCTCGGGCGTGCCTTCAAAAGTTTGGCTTTGGCCCCGCTGGTGGTTTGGAGGGACCCTGATTTTGGCCCCCTTGGGGTCCTGACTACCATCTACGACCACCTCGGCCACGCCTTCTGCCAAAGTCCTGTCTCTGTCTAGGCGGAGGGTAAGGGCAGTGAGGCTGGGGACAGAAAGGCCTGCACTGAGTCACCGGCGTGTGCATGCCGAGAGAGCGCATAATGACCCTGTTGTCCTTTAGGCTTTGCAGCCTAGGGTCAGTCATTTCAGAAAACAGGCCTCGACCATCGAAGGGCAAGTCCTGTATGGTGTGCTGTAGTTCCGGCGGGAGGTCTGACACCTGAAGCCATGAAATACGTCTCATGGCAACTCCCGAGGCCAGAGTCCTGGCTGTGGAGTCGGCTGCATCCAGGGAAGCCTGGAGGAAAGTTCTCACCACTTTCTTCCCCTCCTCCAAGAGGGCAGCAAACTCTTGACGGGAGTCTTGAGGGACTAACTCCGTGAACTTGCCCACCACCGCCCAGGTGTTATAGTTGTAGCGGCTAAGCAGGGCTTGCTGGTTTGCCACCTGGAGTTGGAGGGCCCCTGCCAAGTATACCTTACGGCCTAGTAAGTCCATGAGCCTAGCCTCTTTCGATTTTGGAGCCGGATCTTGCTGGCCATGGTGTTCCCTCTCATTGACAGACTGTACGACGAGGGAGCAGGGAGGAGGATGCATGTACAGGTACTCGTACTCCTTAGAGGGTACCATGTACTTGTGCTCAGCTCCCCTGGCAGCGGGCGGAATAGAGGCTGGAGACTGCCAGATGGTATCAGCATTGGCCTGGATCGTACGGATAAATGGTAAGGCCACTCTTGTGGGGGTGTCAGCTGACAGAATATCCACCACCGGGTCCTCTATCTCTGGGACCTCCTCCACCTGGAGATTCATATTGAGTGCCACACGTCTCAGGAGGTCCTGATGGGCCCTCAGGTCAATTGGAGGAGGGCCCGAGGAGGATGTCCCCGCCACCACCTCATCTGGAGAAGAGGAAGAGGAAAGGCCAGGGACAAGCGGGTCCTGCGTGGACTCTTGCTCTTGGACGACCTCCTGCTCCAGTGGGATCTGGGGGTCTGGTGGCTGAACGGGAGCTTCCTTCATACTGGTAGGAGGGGGGTGGCTGACAGTCGCCTCCGGCACCCGGTGCTCTGATGGAACAGAGCGAAATGGGACTGGAGGTACACCTTGGGCCTGGTGATATGCCCAAGGCGTCCAGAATGACCACTGATGGGGGCCTTGATCTTGGGCCTGGGTCTCCTGGAAGACTCTGGTGGGCACATCGGAGTCACGGTCCTGTGCATAGGTACTGTCCGCATGAGACGACACTGATGTGTGTCGAGATGGCCAAGGAGGGGCTGAAAAGCCCTGGGAAGAGTCTCCTTCTCTGATTGATCTTGCTCTGCGCGGCACCGCGGATCGGTACTGGGAACGAGATCAGGACCTGCAACTGGAGTGGTGCCGGGAGGTTGACCGGGATCTCGAAGGTCGACGTCTGGAGCGGCTGCGAGAGTCACGGTGCCTGGAGTGGTGCCGGGAGCTGGATCGGTGCCGAGCGTACCGGGCCGGCGAACGGGACGCTGATCAGTGCCGCGAGTGCAACCGGTACCAAGAAGGGGAGCGGTGCTGGGACTGCGAGCGGCGTCGGGACCGGGATCGGCGACGGGACCGAGAACGCCGGTGGGACCGCGATTGTGAACGGTGCCACTCTGCGGTGCCAACAGAGGGTGGTCTCATCAGGGCAGGCTTGCCTATAGATTGTATGACCCGCACCGGCGGTGCCAGGGGTTGAGGCAGCGCAGACTGTGTCATCTCAATCAGCTCCCTCGCCGTGGAAAATGTCTCCAGTGCGGAGGGAATAGTGAGCTCAACCACGGCTCGCGCTGGGAAGCTTTCAGGCATCGGACTCGACGGCCCTTGCGGGATCAGAATCGACGGTGCCGACATTATCGGTGCCGCGACAGGTGTCGGTGCCGGGCTGCGGTGCAGGTGGCACGGAAGCAGCAGGAGTCTTATGCCTCTTCACCCGCGGGGAGAGGGAACGGTGCCGAACAGACATCGGTGCCGGCAATGGTCGGTGCCGAGAGGCCTTAGCAGTACCGGTGCGATCCGGTGTAGAAGAAGTACTTCTGCCTGCGAACTGTCCAGCGCTTGGTGCCGAGGGCGGAGGAGTAAGAGCTGCCTCCATCAGGCACTGTTTGAGACGGAAGTCCCGCTCCTTTTTCGTCCTTGGCTTAAAGGCCTTGCAGATTCGGCACTTATTGGCGAGGTGGGATTCCCCGAGGCACTTAAGACAGGAGTCGTGGGGATCTCCTGTTGGCATCGGCTTGTGACAGGCCGAGCACGGTTTGAAACCCGGTGAACCTGGCATGGGCCCCGGCACCGGGTGCAGGGAAGGGGCTAATCCCCGAACCCCTCTTAACTATATACACTAACTATGTTATAGAACAAATAAAACTAACTACAACTATAGAAATTTCAACTATATACATAAGAAATAACGAGAGAACTACGAGTAGCTAAGGAAGTGGAGATCAGCTAAGCTGCGCTCCACTGTTCCAACAGACATGGGCGGTAAGAAGGAACTGAAGGGCCGTTGGGTTGGCAGGGGTATATATTCGGCACCATGGCGGCGCCACTCTAGGGGGCGACCCAGCCGACCCACCGAGTGTTGCTAGGGTAAAAATCTTCCGACGAACGTGCACGCAGCGCGCGCACACCTAATTGGAATCGATATAAGCAAGCATTCGAAGAAGAACCTAGTTTTCTGTGAATAAAAACCAAAATTCTCCAATAAAAAAAAATCCACATTTTTCCATGATAAAATGAAATGCTGAACTTTAGTTTCCCTAGCTACAAAATACATATGTATCAGTTGACACAATGTTTTATTGTTATATAATATAAACTAGTTTATCCAAGCCTCTATTATCCAGCTCTCCGTATTAATAGAACAACCAGTGGCCTGGGGCTGACACTTGTGGGGCTCAGGTGGTCAGCCTTGGGTGGCTGGGGCTTGGGTTGTCAGCCCCCTCCCCCCATCTTAAAATAAGGGATAGAAAGCTCTTTGCCAGTTCTCCTGATTATCTGAACTTCTGATTATCCAATCTGGCCCAGGCCCCAATTAGAGGGGAGAAATGGGGTTCTAGTGTAAATTTAAAGCACATTTAAACATCAACCACAAGAGTGGGAGGTTGTACAGCCTGAATAAGTGACAGTAGTACTGTCAGTAAAATGTAGTTAATGTTTTTATTTTTTCACAAAATGTAAAAACTAAGGATTCTTTATAAAAAAGCAAATTCCGGGTTTTTCCATGGCAAACGTATTTCTAGGATCCTTGGTTATCAATAGTTTTGTAGGCAATATGAATTCATTTATTTAGTGTTGTAGGCGATAATGAAATTATAAACTGCTCTATAGACAAATATTACTGATATAACTGATATTCTAGAAATCAGTACATGAGGAACAAAAAAGTGGACAAAAGACAGTCCTAGAGTTTTAGATGTCACGCAAAAGGGATACAAAAGAAAAGAGAAGTCAGTGAGAAATGCCGAAAGGGGTGATTTTTAAACTCTTATTATTCGCTGTATCATTTTGTTTTCTATCAAACCATCACAGAATATAAACTTTGAGCACTATTTGTATCTTTTTTTGCCATTTTAAAAATATTTTTGTAAAACAAAGTTTACAGCACCTGTTAAAACTGGACTCTAACACCACTTTAACTATGGTGCAGCTACTGCTGTGCCACAATATAATCAGTGTGATTGTTTCTAGTGAAGTTTTTCCATTTTTCACCTTTTTTCCTTTAAATATTAGATATTTGAACAGTTCCTTATGAAACCATACTGGCAGTTTCTTCTTTTTCTGAGGAATTTTACCCAGTCATTGTCTGAATGCCTTAGAATTTGCTTTCCTGAAATATCAGCAAAGAGTCTTGTGCCACCTGAAATGTAATGCTCCTTTTTTATTGCTGCATTAAGTGAATCCATTCCTTACTATGCTAAATTTAAATATCCCTAGCAAAGATCTCTCACTTTGTGTCTCCCTCCATCTTAGAGCTGCTCAAATTTCCATTTTCCTTTAGAAAATGCTGATTCAATGAAAATCAACGTGTTCGGTGGGAAGTGTCAATTCTGCCAAAGATTTCAATGGAAACTTCAGCCTGCCTGCCTGTAGGATGACCAGGACAGGATGTAGTGGGGTAACAGGCACCTATATAAGACAAAGTCCCAAATATCAGGACTGTCCCTATACAATTGGGACATCTGATCATCCTACCTGCCTGACTACCCAGCTGCCTGCCTGTCAGGCTTCCAGAGCTGCCCTGCACTGAGGCTCTGTGGTGTCCCTAAGGGACTGGGCAACAAACTGAAAGATTGCATTTTGATTCTCCAAAATGGAATTTGAGCGTTTTCCTTCCATAAAAGTTTCTAATTTTTGAGTTTCCATTTCGATTCCAGAGGAATTTTTTTTCCAAAAATTGAAATTTTTTGCAGGAGGGAAATTCTGTTTTCTAGCCAGCTCTAATTAGCCTGTTCCTATCAGTAGGAAGATGATCTAGGAATGTTTCTGTAGGAATCTTTACTTTGTACATCATAAAGTTGTTACTTAATCTGGACAGTTAGAATTCCCCATGAACACAGCATCCCCCACTTTAGAATACTTTAAGGACTGCTCAGGAAATGTCACTCTCACTCTCCACCGATCATGACTGTCTAATAGATGTTCACCGTCATTTTGCCTTTTCATTCCTTGCGTAGAACCAATTCTTTGGTTGAGGATATAAGAAGTAGGCTCAACACAAAAATATATCTAAATTCTCTTAGCACTCCAGCTCTCCAGTTATCGTATAATATTTTTGTCCTTTACATGTCTGGCACACAATGCTTATCTTTCATATTCCAAACTCAAAATATTCATCACTCCTGACTTATTCTACTCTCTTTGTATATGCCACGGACAATGGAGTTTCATATTGTACTCTGAAGTGAGGTGGATATATGCCGAATAATTCCAAAATCTACTCTTGTGCCAGACACATGAGCCCTGCCACGACAATACATCTTGTTCTTAACCCATACAGTCTATTTTAAAAACATATTTATTTGTTTATTAAACCCAATGGGACTCCAATAAATGTACAATTCTTTTAATTACCTCCATACTTTGTTTTCTATAATATTCTTACACTATAGTGTTAGAGATAATCAGACACATACAGAGATGAAAATTGTCTGATGATACTTTCCCCAAGAGAGGGATTTGTGCACAGCACTATACAAAAAAACCCAAAAACCAAAACGTTCTTTTACTTATTATCTTAATGCATAGCTGAGCTAATAACGGTCATCTTGCATTACACCTTTGCTTAGCATAAACCAGGGCCGCCTGGGAGGGGGAGGGGGATGCGCAAGTGGGGCAATTTGCCCCAGGCCCCACAGGGGCCCCCACAAGAGTTTTTCGGGGCCCCTGGTGCGGGGTCCTTCACTCGCTCCGGGGGCCCCAGAAAACTCTCATGGGGCCCGGGCCCCCAGAGCTTCTTCCGCTCTGGGTCTTCGGCGGCGGGGCCCAGGCCCCCTGAATCCTCTGGGCGGCCCTGGCATAAACTGAGTGTCTCAAACAGATGAGGTGTGAACTGCTCTGTGTTGGATTTCCAGTAGCTGTGAATGGAATCTTAATACACTTTAGACAACACTACCTTTTCCTTATTTGCACCATGCCAGCTCAATGAGACCACATTCTCTAACTGTCATTTACATTACAAACTCACCTATAGTTGAAATTCTAGGGTGAAGTTAAGGTTATTGGTGCATCTCTTCACGCTGTATTTTTTTTTTTAAAATATGTGAAAGTGTTATGAGAGAATTACACTTGACATTACTGCAGTCAGCCATTTTGTGTGGCCAGCCACTGCTAGCTGCAAACCAAATCCCACCTCACCAGGAATGATCATTAGGGCTCTGAGAGATAAGGCCAAACAGCTGCATGATTGCAGTTTTGCTAATCAGAATGGGAGGATGGGACAGAGTTAATGTACCATGAGAATGAAAGGAATGTTTGGAAAATAGACCTTGGTTTTAAGTGCCCCTGACATATAAATTTTATTGTTGTTATAACTCAGGGCCGCCCAGAGTGGGGAGCAAGTGGGGCAATTTGCCCCAGGCCCCGGAGGGGCCCCCAAGAGAATATTCCGGCTCCAGCCCCACCTCTGCCTTCCCCCATCCTCCAGCGCCTCAGCGCGCTGCGTCCAGGAACGGCCCTGGACAGAGCTAAAGCGGCCTGGCTCGGGCGGGGCCTGAGTTCCGCTGCGCTCAGAGCCGTGTGGTAAGGGTGTGGGGCTGCGAGCTCTGGTCCCACCGGACCCAGGCCGCTGCAGCGCTGTCCAGGGGCCAGTGCAGCTCCTGGACATGGCACGGTGAGGCTCCGAGAGAGGGTAGAGGCGGAGGTAACCCAGGAGCGGCCCTGGACAGAGCTAAAGCGGCATGGCTCGGGCGGAGCCTGAGCTCTGCCCCACTCAGAGCCGCATGGTAAGGGGGCAGGGCTGCGAGCTCCGGGGCCCCACTGTAAGCATGTCGCTGCAGCGCTGTCCAGGGCCACTCCTGGACGTGGCACAGTGAGGCTCCGGGAGAGGGGGAGGCGGGGGTAAGCAGCATGGTATGGGGCTGGGGAGGGGCTGGATAAGGGGCACGGAGTCCCGGGACAGTCAGGGGACAGAGGTTCTGGGGAGGGGGGCGGTCAGGGGACGGGGAGTGGGGGTTGGATTGTGGGCATTCTGGGGGTCTGTCAGGACTTGGTGGGGGGGTGGATAGGTGTCGGGCAGTCAGGGGACAGGGAAGAGGGGGGGTTGGTGGGGGGTGGAGTCCTGGGGTGGTGGTTGGGGAGGGGATCTTGGGGGGGCAGTGAGGGGACAGGGAGCAGGATGGGTCAGGGATTCTGAAGGGGACAGTCGAGGGACAGGAAGTGGATGGGGGTCAGATAGGAGGCAGGGCCAGGCTGTTGGGGGAGGCACAGCCTTCCCTTCCCTAAAGCTCATTCAGCAGTTTGAGGCTTGCAGACAGCTATTTAACACAAAGAGCCAAGCTGTTATCTTTTCCATGGAGGAGGGATCACATGAGAAGAGCAATATCCTACACCACCTACCTCCTTCTCAACCCTACCAAGGGAGACCCCCCCCCCTCTGCATTCCCCGAGGCTTCAGAGGGGTTAATTCAGTGGTTCTCAAACTTTTGTACTGGTGACCCCTTTCACATAGCAAACCTCTGAGTGTGACCCCCCCCCCTTATAAATTAAAAACACTTTTTAATATATTTAACACTATTATAAATTCTGGAGGCAAAGCAGGGTTTGAGGTGGAGGCTGACAGCTCATGACCCCCAGTAATAACCTTGTGACCCCCTGAGGGTTCCTGACCCCAGTTTGAAAACTCCTGGGTTAATTTAATTTTAGCACCCTGTGTCCATTCACATGCATGTGCTATTTTGAGCATTTCAGTTTTCACAACATAGGCTCATCTCAGATTCTGGATCAAGCTCAAATGCTCAGTTCGTGGAGTATGTACAAAAGCTAAACTAAAGACAAACCCACAGTAACCATCTCCAGTTTGTGAGGGACCCCATGGAGCCAGTCTCTAGGAAACAGATACATTCATGGACGTTAAGTCAATTAATGGCTATTATCCAGGATGGGTAAGGAATGGTGTCCCTAGCCTCTGTTTGTCAGAGAGTGGAGATGGATGGCAGGAGTGAGATCACTTGATCATTACCTGTTAGGTTCACTCCCTCTGGGGCACCTGGCTTTGGCCACTGTTGGTAGACAGGATACTGGTCTGGATGGACCTTTGGTCTGACCCAGTATGGCCATTCTTATGTTCTTTTGTTCTAACCTAAATGAACCCAAAGTTATGGAGACAGATATGAGTCAAGGAAGCCAGCAGAGTATCAGAAACCTGGGAAAATCTCTGACTGGATGGGCTCAGGCGTTTGGTCACAAGCTGAGGTGGTTCAAAAGTTTTGGATTTTTTTTAAGCAGAATTTTTGTTATTGTTTCTTTAAACAAACACAGCAAGCAGCAAATATTTGGCCACACACTTCCGAAACCCCAAACCATGTTCAGGTTTTGGCAGACTAATTTCAGCTTTTCAATTAAAAAAAAACACAACAAATTTTGAAGGAAAGCAGACATTGTCTGTGATTTTTTTCTGCTTTTTAAAACCCCCTAGTTTTTGATCCAAAAAAAGTTTTGACAGAAAATATTTGTCCAACCCTTTTAATGAGCTTTAGTGCCTTTTAGCACTAGCTGATGCTGAGATCCAGTGATAGCTTGTAAAGGTGATGAAGTTTTCTCAAAACTGGGTTTGTGCCAAGATGTGGAAGGTTTTTAAATGTTTATTTTTCCCAGGGCTTCCCCGGGGGAGTGGGGGGAAGAGGGGGGCAAGTGGGGCAATTTGCCCCAGGCCCCACAGGGGCCCCCATGAGAATATAGTATTCTATAGTATTGCAGCTTTTTTTAATGGAAGGGGGCCCCTCAAATTGCTTTGCCCCAGGCCCCCTGAATCCTCTGGGCAGCCCAGTTATAACTAGAAATACTTTGATAAGAGATGAGTAATTTGCTGAAATTAGGAGAATCGGTGACCCATTAGGAGTCACTATGAGTTATGTGCTTTTTTAAAGTTATCTATAAAAGATTAAGCAAAATAATACATTTTGGAGCAGTCCAAGGGAGATTTTCTTCAGGCAAGGAGCTGACATCTAAACTCCCCAGTAGCTGGACAAAAGGGGGTCCCCAAAAGCCCAGCTGTTGATCACTTGAAACCATATCAGACTTTAAGTAACTATAATGTTTGGAGAGCTCTGAACCTATTGTGATAGTATACATGTGTGTGCTCTTGAATAATTTTAGGTAAAAGCACTCTCTTTTGTACCAATCATTTATCTGATGGAGGAGCTATGTCCCTATTGATTTATTCTTGACACTGTCTGGAGAGAAGCAGTTAAATTACCACTGCTCTGAGTTCAGAAAACCCTGGGTAACAAAAGGATAGTCTTTTCCCCTTCCTGTGCCACACCAAACCCATGTCTGAATACTTAAAAACCCCAAATGCCTACACACAGGATAACCAGAAGCTCAGTAATCATGAGAAGTCCTATAAGAAAACACCTACATGCATGTGCAATTGAGGAAAAAGTTCAGAATGGAAATATTTCCATTTCAGACTTCCATTTCAGATGGAAAAATAGTTAAGACTGTGGCTTCAGGCCAATGCTGGCAATAGAGGATGTGTTTGGGAGGTGAAGCTGACTGCCCTTAGTGGTAACTCCTAGAAGTATTGTGGCTGAGTAGACAATGCATCTGAAAACATAAGGGGACCAAATACAACAGCAAAAGCTGCTACATCCTTTAACAGGATGCAGTATATGCTCCTTCCTCATGTTGGCTGCTGGGAAGCGGGCTATGACCCCATTTTCCCCCTGCCTGCTCCGGGGTGTCTAGCACTGTTGTAAGAAATTTCCTTGATCCTTTAGTGGGAACTCAAAAACCAAGACTGTGCTATGCAGCAAAGCAAAGAATTAGTGTAGCCCTTTATTTGATATTTGTTTAAATAATTATCCCAGAATCATGGAATTATAGAGGATTAGAGCTGGAAGAGACCTCAGGAGGTAATCTAGTTTCTAACTGATCTGAAAGTTCCAACTCTAATTTAGGCTTCAGGAATACTCACTATTTATTCTGATTTATGAAAAACCTTACAGGGTACGAAGACGACATCAGGAAAATTTAGCTTGAGATCATTCACAGATGCAAGGAAACAATTATACTTGCATCTGTACTTTAAGCTCACCACAAAAAGTATTTAAATATTGCACTGACACATGGTAGGGTTATTTTGCACAAACATTTGCAAATATTTAGCCCTGTTGCACACATATGGATGACATCTGCAACTAGAGAAATAACATGAATCTGAAATGCCAAGCAAAAATCCTTCATATCAAGATGATATTGTCTCAAGGTATTTTTCCTCTCTCTACCTTGAGTCTCACATAATTAAGGTCTTGGTCCACTGATTAGTATATCCATTCTTTGCAGGTATGTCCCAGAAATCTAGGAAAAGCTTGGTTTATTAAACAAGAAACCAAGTATCCATTCTTTTAAGACAGGAAATCTACTCTAGTTTTAAATATCAGAGACCATACTGTGAATGAGAGACTGGTGGAGGATATAAACTGTGAAGAGAAGACTGGAGAAGTATTTCTTGCATGACTGACTATTGATTGGATTTCAAATTATTTTGTTCACATCTATAAAACATCAACCTATAAATCCACACAGTAAGGCTCATAACCTGTCTTAAAGATATCCAACAATGTGTGTGTGTGTCTGTCTTTAAAAATCCATAGTAGCAGATTTTTCACAACATGCAGTGAGGAGCTACACCCACATATCTGAGATTATAATCAAGTATCACAGTGTATATCACCCTAAATGGAAGAAGAAGCAGCTAGAGAAGTCAATATTTCCAGATTAAATTAAGAATTTATTGAAAGGTATTTCTGAATGCTGAAAAATGTCTTTTTTACACACACGCACGCGCACACACACACTTAATGTTGCTTTTGAGAGAAAGGTGCTGCATTACTCTTGCATTTGCTAAGTCACTACATCACTATACCAGCACTGTATCACTGTTGGAACTTCCACTCTTTTTGCCAAGACAACTGTGGTGTTATATGTTCACCAGCGCTCAATTATTCTTTTTCAGTGCATCAATATGATACCAGCTGGGTGGCACAATCCCAGTTTTCACCATGAATTTAACTGGCTTCTGCCACACAACACAACCTTGTCTATGCACAGAAGTAAGGAGTAAGAGGGGCTGTCCACACTTAAAATTTCAGACTGGCTTCAGCTTTGTCCCCATGTATCCTTGCCTTAGTTGTAGGATAGGCTAATGTGAGTCCTGTCATAGCAACCAGATTAAGCGCTTCAGGTCTACAGCAGTAACACCTGACTGGAATCCACCTTGACTGAGAGGAAAACAGAATAGATACTGCAATAATAACTCAATCTAAGTGCTTCTAGCAAAGAACTAGTGCTAGACTCTGTTATCCTTGCATTGCATTACATAGCAAGTGCAAACCCTATTATGCCAATTGGAGTGCTTTGATGTTATTTTGGCCCGGTGATAAACAATGCTGTTGTCTGAGCTATACTGATGCCTAGGCAGATATTTCTTATGTCTAGGTGTTAGATGACTCTATTACTTGGGAAGAGTTCCACTGGTGGTAGGAGGCAGAGTAGCATAATGCCTTAATTCTTGCTGCCAGAACCCTTCTGGTATCTGCTGACAGAGCTGCACTGATATCACTGGGGACAAAAACCTCAGTGCTTGCAGCCCAAGCCATGCCTATAGATCTGCATCAATACCTTTGCAGCCTGCTACAGAGCAACACCACAAAACTGCCCAAAACCTGGTATTTTGAAGGACTAGTGTTCTCCACTACCAACAAGGTAGGGGCACAGCATAGGGTGAATTGGGCCTGATGATTACAGTCCTGTAGATTAATCCCTAGTTTAATTTAGAAGTTAAGTAGAAAACTCCAAGTCAGGAAACTATCCAATCTAGATACGTCACAAAACACCCAACCAAAGACGCTGCAGTGAGGCATGGATGAAGTGGGACTGAACATCAGTGCTCATCAGGTTGAATTAACAAACCTGAGGAATCATAGAAAGGAACAAGAATGCAAAGTATTGATGAGGGACCATCTTCCCCACACAAAACCACCTTCTTTTTATCTCTTTTGTAACCGAAAGAATCTGAAGCAAATTAATTTGCCCCTTGAGGAAAGAGAATATGGCAGAAACAGCAGTGAAAGGAATTTCCTTGATAGGTCATCAATGAAAAAGGAATGGACTTTGGAGCAGGAGGAGTTCCTAAAGGCCTTCAATAGAGGCAGAATGAACCACACAAGGTATGGATGTGTGTAGCTGCCTTCAAAACTCCATAGGCCTTGGTAATTTGCCTGGTCATGCCCTGGGGCTGTGCACCTGTGAGTGGTCTGTTAAAACTATACCTTTAAAGAACTTGATCTCCACACATTTCCTCTCCAAGTAAGAGTAATTTTATAAATCTTCAAGCCAAAAATCTTCAAAACTGTTTGATTTCTTTAGATATAGTTAATAAATGTTACTTACTTACATGAAGTCCGGTTTCTAGGATAATATATTGACACCACAATTAGACCAAATTCATTCCTAAATAAGCAGGTACAATTCCTTCTGACTTCAGCGCCTGCTCATTCAATTCTGAATTTGATCCAGAAGAGTCATATCCCTAGCAATAGTCCTTTAAGGGCTCACTTTACAAGTCCATTTGATCTAAGCACTTTGTCTATAATCAAGTTTCTGCAAAGACATTTTGGTGTAATTCTTTTATCAGAGTAGAGACTCCTTTAGAGAAAAAAAAAGTTATGTACTTTACTCAGAGGGGATCAGACTGTTGACAGCCAAACGAGATACAGGTGTGAAGGAGGTATTAATAAATGCATCAGGCTAATGCTGAACTTCTCAATCTATTCCACCTGTTGGCATTGGAAGGGGAAAATAGAAAAAAGAAAAAAAAGTTTCTCACCTTGTGCAGTAACGATAGTTCTTCAAGATGTGTATCCCTGTGGAAGCTCCACTCTAGGTGTCGGTGCATCCCTGCGCTGGGGATTGGAGATTTTCGCAGCAGTACTCGGTCAGAGAAGGTCGCGCACAGGAGTCATCTCGTGCAGCCGTTGGTGCCTCCTGTAGCACGTGCACCCCCAACCATTCCCTCCGTTCCTTCTCCACTGCAGAGCTCGGCTGTGTGAACGCCGAAGTAGGGGGAGGAGGGTGGGTAGTGGAGCACCCAAAGGGGGACACATCTCAAAGAACCATCATTACTAAACAAGGTGAGTAACTACTTCTTCTTCGAGTGGTGTCCCTGTGGGTGCTCCACTCTAGGTGCTTGTAGAGCAGTACCCCACCAGGAGAGGTAGGGGTTCAGAGTTACGTATAAGTGTGTGATGAGGGCACAGTGAGGCGAACGTTAGACTCTAAGATAAGGCCTAGGGTGATAGCGTAATGCTTTGCAAAAGTGTGCTCCAATGTCCAGGTTGCAGCTCTACAAATGTCTATTAAGGGGACATCGTTCAAGAATGCAATCGATGTTGCCATGGCTTGTGTTGAGTGGGATCTGATGCCCGTGTGTGGGGGGGTTCTTTGTTATGCAGGTGGTATCAAGTTTGAATACAGGAAGAGACCCATTTAGAGAGTCTTTGGGTTGATACTGTAGAGCCGTTGGAGTGTTCTGCTGTAGAGACGAATAGTTTTGGTGACCTGCAAAACTGTTTAGTTCTGTCCAAGTAGAAGGCTACAGCCCGTCTGACATCTAGCATGTGTAACCTTGCTTCTCAAGAGTCCTTATGTGGCTTGGGACAGAAGGCAGGTAAGTGTATGGTTTGGTTAATATAAAAATTTGTAGCCAATTTGGACAAGAATTTTGGGTGAGGACGTAACATGATTTTGTCTTTGGTAAATACAGCATACAGTGGTTCAGCCATCAATGCTCCTACCTCGCTGACATGTCTTTCAAACATCACCACCACTAGGAATGTGACCTTCATTGACATATCTAAAAGCGAGCAGGTTGCTAGAGGTCTGAAGGGTGGCCTTGTGAGACATTTGAGCACAAGACTGAGATCCCATTGTGTGCAGGTTGGTGTACTTCTGGGTACATGTTCTGTCTACCTGCTAGAAAGCGTTATGTAATCGGGTGAACGAATATTGAAGTCCCTTCTATCTGTTCGTGGAGGGCCGTGATGGCAGCCAGGTGTACTTTAATAGAACTTATGGCTAACCCCGTTTCCTTCGGTTCTAGTAGGTAGACTAGGATCATAGATAGAGGTGCCTTGGTCGCGTCCAGCTGTTTTTGCTGACACCAAAGGGAGAATCTTCTCTTCTTGTGGCGGTAAGTATTTCTAGTGGTGAGGTGATGGCTATTTAGTAATACCTGTTTTACTTTCACCGAACAGTTCAATTCCCCATGTTGGAACCACACAGGAGCCATGCTTTGAGATGGAGCTTTGCTGGGTCTGGATGGAGCGTCAGGCCCTTTTTCTGGGACAGGAGGTCCGTCCATAAAGGCAGTGGTTGTGGGGCACAGACTGCTAGACGTGAGAGGTATGGAAAGCAAGTCTATCTGGACCATGTGGGGACAATGAGAATGATGTATGCTCTGTCGAGTCGTATCTTGCAGATGAGCCATGGGATCAATGGTATCGGCGGTAAGGCATACATGAACGACGCATTCCATGGGGATTCCCTAATGATCCCGGTGCCAGGACTGCCCTGGAGCAAAATACTGGTCATTTGTGATTTGTTGCTGAGGCGAAAAGGTCAATTACTGGGTGATGCCATTTTTGGAATATCATGCTGAGAACACTGTCGTGATCTTCCCACTTGTGTTCCTGTGAGAAGTGCCTGCTGAGGTTGTCAGCTGTAGTGTTTTGGCATCCTGGTAGGTATGATGCTGTGATGTTTATACTGCTGCAGATGCACAAGTTCATGGCTTCTACTCACAGCGAGCGAGTCCTGGCTCCCCCTTGGCGATTGATGTAAAACATGCATGCCACAAGAATAAAGATTGAAGTTTCTCGTATGAATGGGAGGAAGTGTCAGCATGCATTGTGTATTGCGCAGAGTTCCAGGAGATTGATATGCAGTTGGGTTTCTGTCGCGGACCACTTGCCTTGTACCTTCTGGTGACCCAAGTGGGTGCCAACCTATTAGGGAAGCATCTGTTGTAATAATCACTGATTGGGGGTGTGTGTCTTGTTGAAAGAGAATCCTGGAGCATACATTCCGTGGTTGTATCCACCACTGTAGGGAGAGGATAACCCTTGGCGATAGTGTCACACGTCTGCTGAGAGCATTTGCTGGGTGCATAGAGCGTGCTCAACCAGTACTGCAGACAGCGCATATGGAGTCTGGCATACTTTACTACAAAAGTCGTAGCTGCCATATGTCTCAGAATCTGAAGGCATGTTCTCACTGAAGTTTGTGGGCTGATGGTCACCGTGGAAATAAGACTGGTCAATGTAGTGAATCTGTGGTTTGGTAATATTGCTTGGCTTGTATGGAGTTTAGGTTGGCTCCAATAAGCTCCAATTGCTGGGTTGTTTTTTTTTTTTTTTTTTTAATGGAAGCAGATTATTCCAAGGTGGATTTCTTTTCATTTATCTGTAGACCTGGCTGGTGAAACAGGTCTATTGTGGTCTTCAGCATGCCTGTCGTTTCTTGTTGGTTGGCACGCTTGAGTTGGCAATCATCCAAATAAGGGAAGATTATGACTCCTTTGCGTCGTAAATGTGCTGCTGCTACTACTGCTGCGAGCGTTTTTGAGAATACGCAGGGAGCAGTGGACAGTCCGAAGGGAAGGACCCTGTATTGGTAGTGGTTGGGTCCTACTGTGAACTGCGGGACCCCTCTGTGGGAAGGATGTATTGTAATATGGAAGCATGCATCTTGGAGGTCGAGGGCTGCAAACCATTCCCCCCGACTAGCTCTGGGATTATTGTGACCAGAGTGACCATTTTGAACCTGTGGTTGCGTACGAACCTGTTGAGTTTTCGGAGATCTAAGACTGGTCTCCATCCCCCTCCTTTCTTCTCTGTCAGGAAATATTTGAAATTAAAACCCCTCCCATGGTATTGATGTGGAACTGGTTCTACAGTACCCAGCTGTAGGGTGGTCTACTTACTGTTGCAGAAGGTGCTCGAGAGAGGGGTCCCTGAGGAGGGGAGAGGAGGGGGGGGATGGTTGTGAAAGGAATGGTGTACAGGGCCGCCCAGAGGATTCCGGGGGCCCGGGGTCTTCGGCGGTGGGGGGCCCTTCCGTTCCGGGACCCGCCGCCGAAGTGCCCCGAAAACCCGCGGCGGGAGCCCACCCGCCGCCGAATTACCGCCGAAGCGGGACCCGCCGCCGACGTGCAGCCCGGTCTTCAGCGGTAATTCGGCGGCGGCGGCGCCCGCGCTGGTCTTCGGGCGCGGCGGGCCCCGAACGGAAGGGCCCCGCCGAATTACCGCCGAGACCGGGCTGCACGTCGGCAGGTCCCGCTCGGTAATTCGCCAGCGGGGTCCTTTCGCCCGGAGCGGAAGGACCCCGCCGCGAAGACCGAGCGAAGAAGCTCCTGCGCCCTCTTGCCCCGCCCCTCTGGGCAGCCCTGACCCTATCCACCCCCAGAACACCCACAATCCACCCCCATTCCCTGCCCCTCCCCAACCTCTGCCCTGACTGTCCCCAGGGCTCCCTGCCCCTTAGCCAATCCCCGGCCCCAGCCTCTACCCCCAGCTCCTCCTCACGCAGCCTCAGCGCCTCGGCTGAACAGCCGCAGCGTGTCCCCGGTGGGGCCTGAGCTCCGTCCCGCTCAGAGCCGTGTGGTGAGGCGGGGCTGGGAGCCCGGGCCCAGCGGAGGAGCAGAGCTCAGCCCGGAGCTCCCAGCCCCGCCCCCTCACCACGCGGCTCTGGGCGGGGCTCAGGGGCCCCGCTGGAGACAGGGCGCTTAATGCGCTAAGGCTCCAGGAGAGGGGTGGAGGCGGGAGCCTCCGCTCTTCTCTTGGGGGCCCCTGCGGAGCCAGGGGCCCGGGGCAAATTGCCCCCTTTGCCCCCCCCTCTGGGCGGCCCTGATGGTGTAGCCAGAATGTATGATCTCCAAAACCCATTGATCTGTGGTTATTGCAGCCCAGGCATGGTAAAATTGGCATAGGTGGTGACCAAAGTTGTGGGATGGGGTATTTGTTGGTGCTAGAGGTGTGGAGAGTCGTGCATACCCTCAAGCAATACTTCAAAATTGTGGCTTAGATGTAGAAAGACAGGTGGATGCGCCCTGGTTCTGTGGAGCTCATCGTCTCTGAGCCTGTTGTTTGGGTCTGTTCTGAGTGAAATATCATAGTTGTTGACGGTTAAACGAGGTGTCTCGTGACCTCTGGTATGGTGTAAAGCATGGGCGTTTGTCAGCCGGCAGGTGTATGCCTAGCGTACGCAGCGTTGGACGACATTGTCTGTTTGAGACGAGAATAGTTTATCCCTATCGAAGGGGATGTCCTCCCCTTTTAGCTGTAATTCTTTTTGAATTCCCGAAACTTGCAACCATTATGTTCTTCTCATTACCACAGCTGTTGAGGTTGTTCAGGCAGCTGTGTCCGCTACATCCATTGAGGCTTGCAGTGCTGTGCGGGCTATTAACTGACCCTCATTAATAATGGCACATCCTCATTAAGTTGAGAATGTTTATTCTTGGGGAGGTCTTCCACGAGCTCTTGTCTTTTATTATAGTTAGAGTAGTCATAATTTGCTAGTAGAGCAGAATAGTTGGTAACTAAGCAGAAGGATGGCTGATGAGTAAACTTTCCACCGAAAGAGGTCCAAGTCTCTTGTGTTCTTTGTCTTGTGGTGTGGTGCGCAAATGAGGCTGTTTACTGTGCTGACTGGCAGCCTCTAACACCAGAGAACAGGCTTGAGGGTGTGAAAACAAAAATTCCATGCCTTTGGCTGGAACGAAGTATTTCCTGTCAGCCTGTTTGTTGATGCTGGTGTTTTCCATATTACCTCTGCAGGCTCCATTATAGCCTCATCCATGGGAAGGGCAATCTTGGTCAATGATGCCAATTGTAAGATTTTTAACAAGTTATGTTGGTTCTCCTGCACCTCATGTAAGGCAATTTCTTGGCTGTTTGCTACTCTTTTGAAGAGTTCTTGCAACTGTTTCAGGTCATCTGGTGCCATAGGGGTAGATGGCATCACCATTTCGTCCAGTACGGAAGATGAGTTTGGGGCAGGTGGTGAATCATCCAGGTCTGCCTGTGATAGTATCTCTTCCTCTTCTATCTCTGTCTCGGGGGGGGGGGGGGGGTCAGAGGTTTCTCTGTGTGGTAACGATGGATGTACTCTGGAACCTCTTGTGGCTCAGGAAGGAGGACCAGAATAGGGGTTCTGGTATGTGGCCCAAGGACCCTGTTGTGGCCATTGCATGGGGTAAGGTGGTAATGGGTAAGGTCTGTGCTGTGCATACCAGGGCTGTGAATGCTCAGGGGGAGGGATAGCTCAGTGGTTTGAGCATAGCCTACTAAACCCAGGGTTGAGAGTTCAATCCTTGAGGGGGCCATTTAGGGGTCTGAGGAAAAAATCTGTCTGGAGATTGGTCCTGCTTTGAGCAGGGGGTTGGACTAGATGACCTCCTGAGGTCCCTTCCAACCCTGATAGTCTATGACATGGCATATAAATACATTGGTCGTTTACTTAGGGAATTATGGTTCAACCATAATCAAAAGTTACCTATTTGATTAATTGTATGGTCTAAATAGTGTCACTGATAGACATTTCTACATATCACAAAACCATAATATGCTAGCAAGATTGATTGTATCTGTTCAGAACTAATGTGCATTTCTAGAGCCGTGGGCTAAGCTACGCTGCAAGTGTTACCAGACTTTTCTAAGTGTTACAAATTGCTCAAATTTACACTTTTTTTTTTGAGCAAAAGTGACCACTGGTGATAAAAAGAGAAATGCAGAGCAACTAATAAGTTGAAGATCAGCTAAGCATGAATTCATGATTTGATATAACATCAGCAACTGCATTTTGAGATCAACCATTTCAGTTAAATTGTCAAAATCAGGATTCCTCTGCTATAAAACATGCAGCGTTTGATTGTGTATGCAAGGAGCAATAATAAAATAACTCTCTTCCTTTACTTTATCTGAGTCAAGGGCTACTTTTTCTTTAGGAGGACAAACTGTATATTTTATTGTGTCAAACAAGTGAGTATGGTGTTAGACAAGATGTTGCACAGTACTAATAAACTTCATCCTATGCAACTGCTTAGTAAATGAGGATCCACTATGCTAGAACAGCCAGCTGTTTCTCCTCAGCCCCTGCAGTCCAGATGGTGAACAGCTGTTTGACAGCTGTTTTTTAACAAGCTCTTTTGCATGATAAGGTCACTGGAGAAATGTTCATTTCCAGAAAAATTGGAAGTGACTTTAAAGAAGAAAAAAGAAACTCAAAGATTTTTACTTTGTGATACAGGAAATATTCTGCATTTCTATAACATCTTCCATTTCAGTTTAACAACATATATTTGGGGCCCTGACCTTTAACTGGATAGGTATACAAGGTCTGTAGGATTAGGAGTTAGTTAACTAATCCTCTGAACATCGAATGGTATTTGACTACATTTTACAGACAGGAAAACTGAGCCACAGAAAGGTTAACTGAACTCTGAGGAAGCAGAGGACAGGTCACACAAAAAAATACTTTTTTTTTAATAAACAAACAGCATTGCCAGCTCCAGATACAATAAATACAATAAAACAAATAAATAAAAAAAAAATCAAGCCTTTCGAGAGTACTACCTATCACTGATTTGTGCCTGATCATTTAAGGTTCAAGTGAACACCTAAAAATGCAGCCTTTCCTGTTGGTTGTGCTGAGGTGGATTCCACTTATCCTCTTCTAAGGATGTGGAGCATTGCCATTCTATATTTTTCATTCCCCTTCCTCATCACTATCCTGTTTGTCTTCTTTCCCAGTTGCCCTCCCTGCTCTACTCACATTTACCCTCCACACTACCCTGATCTCTTTCCCCCCATATTTTTCCTCCTTTTACCCTTATAGTATCATGCCATCCACCATTTCCCTCTGTCTAGTCCTACCCCTCACTACTCCACATTCCTTTGTGTTTTCCTGCCCCATTTCCTAATAAAAGAACTCAGAAAACGATAGCCATCTTTACTAGGGTCAGCTTCATTTCCACAAGCAAAGGATGTCAGGATACAGAAGACTTTTTGACTAGAAGCAAACTGTGGCTTCCATTGTAATGAAATTAGGTAGGAACTGGAACTAAATTGAACAAGGGCATAATTCACAAATTTGATGTCAGAAACTGAGAGATCATTGGAAACTTAAACCCACCAAATATTGCAAAACTTGCAATAAAACCAACAGAGCTACCAACTCTGTATAAGTAGACCTCAAACAAAAAAAATCCTAAAAAATACATTGCTGATAGCACTCTGTGTTTCAACTAGTTTATCGTAGACTTTAAAGGCAAGAAGGGACCATTATGACCATAATCATCTAGTCTGACCTCCTGCATGCTGCAGGCCACAGAACCTCAACCACTAACTCCTGTAATAGACCCATAACCTCTGGCTGAGTTACTGAAGTCTTCGAATCATGATTTAAAGAATTCAAGTTACAGAGAATCCACCATTTACAGTAGTTTACACCTGAAAAAGTGACCTGTGCCCCATGCTGCAGAGGAAAATGAAAATCCCGGAGATCTCTGCCAATCTGACCTGGGGAAAAATTATTTCCTGGCCCTAAATATGGCAATCAGTTAGACCCTGAGCATGAGGACAAGACCCAGCAGCCAGACACTTGGGAAAGAATATTCCATTGGAGAGATTTGCTCCTAGAAGACACAGATCAGCTACATGCCACTTTTGGCAGTCTCATCATACCATCCCCTCCATAAATTCATCAAGCTCAGTCTTGAAATCAGTTAGGGTTTTTGCCCCCACTACTCCCCTTGAAGGCTGTTAAAGAACTTCACTTCTCTGATGATTAGAAACCTGTGTCTAATTCAAGCCTAAACTTACTGATAGCCAGTTTATATTCATTAATTCTTGTGTCAACATTGGTGCTTAACTTAAATAACTCTTCCCCCTTCTGGGTATTTATCCCTCTGATGTATTTATAGAGAGCAATCATATCTCCCTTCAGCCTTCTTTTGGTTAGGCTAAACAAGCTAAGCTGGTTGAGTCTCCTCTCATAAGGCCAGTTTTCTATTCCTCTGATCATTTTACTAGCTCTTCTCTGCACCTGTTCCAGTTTGAATTAATTTTTCTTAAAATGGGAGACCAGATTGCACAGTATTCCAGATGAGGTCTCACCAGTGCCTTGTATAATGGTAATAACATCTCTGTCTCTATTGGAAATACCTTGCCTGATGCATACTAGAACTGCATTAGCCTTTTTCATGGCTGCATCACATGGGCGGCTCATAGTCATCCTGTGATCAACCAATACACCAAAGTTTTTCTCCTCCTCTGTTGTTTACAACTGATAAGTCCACAGCTTATAGCAAAAATTCTTGGTTTTAGTCCCTAAGTGCATGATCTTGCACTTTGAATTATTAAATTTCATCCCATTTCTATTACTCCAGTTTTCAAGGTCATCCAGATCTTCTTGTATGATAGTTCAGTCCTCCTCCACATTGGCAATACCTCCCAACTTTGTGTCATTCACAAATTTTATTAACACACTCCCACTTTTCTATGAAACTGTTGAGATACAGTAAGTTATTATTCAGAAGTGTATATCCAATAGCCTTTTAATTATATAGTTAATTGGGGCTGATGAAATATTAAAATGTCTTACAAAGAAAGCTATTCATATAATAAGTTTAAGTCAACACCGATATACTTGACAAATTTAACCAAGGTCTTTTATTCTGCAATTAAGACCTAAATTCTATAGAAAGGCTCTTTGTGTAGTACACTGGAAATTTATCATTCTAATCTGCTGAACAAGTGGAAATTTTCACTGAATTACATCTGCAAAACAACACAGTCAGGGCAGAACTCCTTTCTTCCTATTTAATTCTATATTCAATTCAGTTTATTTTACACCGTCATCTGCATTCTGTACACCCCACACACTTTAGTACTGACAATATGTAACTGCAGTGTTGCTGGGAATGGGCCCAGGAAGTTTTCAGTTTTGCCACCTAAGAAGGGTTCTGGCTACTTCATACTCTGGAGGTGGTAGAGACACTAGGAAAAAATATATCTCCTTCCGTCCTAGGATTGATCCTGTGCTCAATGAAGTCAAAGACAAAACTCCCATTGGACTTCAGTGATGCAGGATCAGACCCTCAGAGAGTAACAGTAGGGGGGGAGCTTTGAACTTCTTGATTCCCATTACAGCAATCCTTGACATCAACCAGCTAGCCCACTGCACTTCGTTGCAACCCCCACCCCAGAATCAAATGAAGGAGAAGTACATCCAGGCCCAGCCTTAGGGAAAATAGTGTCCTGGGCAATCTTGTATTTTGGCACCCCTGACCCCCATGGAAACCCTCCCCCCCAAAAGCTCCCCTGGGCTCCCCCACCAATCACCTCCAGGCTTTGCTGCCTCCCTCCATTGCTTAATTTGTATTAAAAGAGATGCCAGATCTGAGCCCTGGCACAAATTAAGCACTGGCCGGATGGCTGGAGAGTTGCAGCTGGTAGAAATAAGGGTGGCATGGTATATGGTGTATTGCCACCCTTCTGCGCTGCTGTTACTGCTCGTGGTGCCTGGTGCTCTGCCTGTGGCTCAAGACAGCCTCCAAGCTGTTGTATGGGGGCTACATTTTGCCAGAGCCTACGGCCATTCTGCAGCCCTCTGGTCACTCCTGGATTACCACGGGCACCATTTCAGATTTTGGTGGTGGAGCAACTTTCACTGTGATTCCAGGTGCTACTTAAGCACCTGAAAACTCTAGGCTTTTTTGCAGATAACTTAGATATTAGCTAGCAGGAGCACTGTATCTAATTTCTATATAAATAAAAAAATACAAACACCAATTAAAGCTATATTTTAAGTTTATATGTAAATTTAGAACAATCAAGAGATAGTACAGCAAAATACTCCCAATCCCAAACCTTGAGGTATCAGATTTGGAGCTTTAACACAGAAATACAAGTTTTATACTTTGTACACTATCTTTAGTAGAGATAAATAAAAAAAAATAAAATCTGGTTAATCTCTGCTTACTTTGTCTCACAGACACATTGTGTTACTGCCATTATCTACTCTATTTTAGTCAATTGTTTTTCACTACACTAAAAACGTATTAATTTTAAGATATGCAACTGTTTTTTTTCCTCTTTTACTAAGAACGGGAATTTATTTTTCTAATGATTTTGGCATTTACGTTTACCAATCACAATCATGTTCCTGACTCACTAACATTTGACTCCATCATTACTATCAGTATCGGACTTGGAACAGCATTTATTTTCATAGGAATTTTAAGTTATTTTACAGATATAACTAAAAATAAGCGACCTTTGTCTGCACAATGTCTAAAGTTGTGTGTTTAGCTAATTTTTAAAAAACTGGCACTGCTAAGGTGAGCACAAGCTAAATTTATATTCTAGAAGGATACAATTATTTGATTGTACCACTTTAAATAATGAATGACAAAGCACAATATGGTAATAAAAGTAATAATGATAATTACTCCAGCCGGGACAGGTTAGGTATTTTAGAACTCACTACTCAAAGTATTAAATTTAAGCATAAGAGAGAAATAAAATTCTGAAACGTCCTGACCAATCACAAAATTAAAACAGTACTATAATCCTTAATGAACTTTGAAAGAATAAAATTACAAAAAATATATATGCATTGCAGATTTTGACAGGAAGTACCAAGAAGTAACAGCAACAACGACAATATGTGTGTGTGTGTGAGAGAGAAAGTGTAAGAGTATTGGGGGGAATGTGAGAGAGAGTGTGTGTGTGTTGGGAGGGGCAGTATATATGTGCCTGAGTGTATGTGTGCCTGAGTGAGTGTAACAGCGCACTGTCTCTTTAAGCAGAACACTCACCAGCCTGAATACTTGTTCAGACAGCAGCCGCCCCTGGCAGCACCCTTTCCTGACCCAGAGGAAGCAGCACATACAGGCTCCCCCTGTCACTTCCTCAGTGAAAAGAAGGGATACACAGGTGGTGGGATACCCTGACATCACATTTCAGGAAAGATGGGGACAATTTGGAGAAAATCCAGAGAAGAGCAACAAAAATTATTAAAGGTCTAGAAAATATGACCTATGAGGGAAGATTGAAACAAATGAGTTTGTTTTGTCTGGAAAAGAGAAGACTGGGGGTGGGGCCGGGCGGACGGACAGACATGATAATAGTTTTCAAGTACATAAAAGGTTGTTATGAGGAGGAGGGAGAAGAATTGTTCTTCTTAACCTCTGAGGATAGCACAAGAAGCAACAGGCTTAAATTACAGCAAGGGAGGTTTAGGTTGGACATCAGGAAAAACTTCCTGTCAGGGCAGTTAAGCACTGGAATAAATTGCCTAGGGAGGTTGTGGAACCTCCATCTTTGGAGATTTTTAAGAGCCGATTAGACAAAACACTTGTCAGGGATGGTCTAGATAATACTTCAGTCCAGTCCCATGCACTCATGGCAGAACTGATAATCTCCTGAGGTCCCTTCCAGTCCTATGATTCATATGGGTTAGAGACAACATTAACAGACATCAGCTATTAATGAAGTATATAGTTATTACAACCTTAACCTTGATATGTTTCAATGAGATGGATGAACTTGTTATGGTGCACATAATTTCTTCACTGGTTGAAAGACTGACCCAAATTGAAACTGGAGAGTGACCTGATAATTATTCTAGGTGAACAAGGACTCCAAGAGGAGTCCTCTCTTTTCCCCAGCATGTTTCTATACCTTCCTAAGTGTATTCTCCTCTCAACAATTTGTTTCCTCACTAGCAAGGCACTGAGACTGCAGTTATTTCCCCTCCTCAACAGCCCTATACTGGCTTGACACCTTCAGGGAACATTGAGCATAGGAGAAGAGAAACAGTCTGCTTGACCTCACTACTGCTGTCACCTGACGACTGGTATCCAGCACTAGTATTTGCAGGAGAAATCCTGATCGGTCTCTGCTTCACTGATAGGTGCACAAGAGAGACTTTTGTTGAACAAGCATATAGCACAAATATAAAAAAGAAAATCTTGTGCAGTGATTTCAAATTATTTATTTTCAGGATTTAAATGAATTAAGACAAGAGTGCCAGTCACCATAGAGAAAAAGCCTGGTATTCTGGTGGTCTCCAGTAGCAACACCATATTTTGTGTTGTAAAACAGGGTAGAAATTTAGGTTTTTCTGCTAAAAGTAAGTAGGCCAATATATGTGAAATTTCTTAGTGTTAAACTCAAAGGACTTTCTATTACTTTTTGTAAATTTTTAATAGCAAGTCCTTGAAATTAGGCTATAGCTGAAGTTTGTCCTTGGCATTTTGACCCTTAATATTGACTGTAGTCTTTCCACATGAAAGTTTGTAGAGAGATTATTATTATGCATCATAACAAAGTTCATGCACTAATGACATTACATTTTTATTGAATAAAATAGTTTATGTATCATGGATAAAAACTTTTGTCAGCAACTACACTTTTCTGTCAGATTTTATTCTGACAGACAGAAGATTTTAAAGCAGGGGTAGGCAACCTATGGCAGGGGTGCCGAAGGCGGCACACAAGCTGATTTTCAGTGGCACTCACGCTGCCCGGGTCTTGGCCACCGGTCCGGGGGGGCTCTGCATTTTAATTTAATTTTAAATGAAGCTTCTTAAACATTTTAAAAACCTTATTTACTTTACATACAACAATAGTTTAGTTATACATTATAGACTTATAGAAAGAGACCTTCTAAAAATGTTAAAATGTATTACTGGCACGCAAAACCTTAAATTAGAGTGAATAAATGAAGACTCTGCACCCCACTTCTGAAAGGTTGCCGACCCCTGGTTTAAATCCTTCTCTGTTATAAAAGATGTCCCCACACTTTGACTGATCTTATGTAATGCGATCCCTCTGGGTGGATCATCGGCAGTGGGGATTAAACCTGGCTCCCTTAGATCTAAAAAGTGTGAACCTCCATTGCCTGAACTCAAGAGACCCAGCTCTATTAACTTTAAGCTGGTCAAACAAACAAACTTTTGTGCAGCCCATCCACTAGAGAGGCACATTGTAAATTTGCTTTATGTTTCCACTTCAGCATTTAAAAAACCCTAGAAAACTAATATACCGCCCGGTGGTGTCAGCCATTTCCTATGTTATCACCTCCCAACACAAAATATTACACCAAACATCCCCACTCAATAGTGTTGCCAGGGGTATAGTTTGGTAAAGTGGCATGCGGAGGACAATTTGAGGGGGCAGAGTTAAGGTTGCAGCATGTGCCACATCATAATTGTGGTAACAAGGTATGTGCTGGTGGGTGAAAAAGAAGGTATGGCTTAACTTGGCATATCCTTGGCTTTTGTGGGTTTGTCAGGTATACTGTGTGCATAGCAAACCTACCACTCCACAAGTGCTTTGTATATTAATCTACTGTATTTGAAAAATAGTATAGGATTATATTATTGTAATGCATATGCACAAGGGAGCAGAAGTAGTGTGTACATCCTGGAAACCTGTTGTGTGTGCCACTCGGAGGAAAAAACTTCTGGGGAATTCTTCCTGAGGGGTGGAACTAAGCACAGAAACAGGGCAAAGATGTGATCTGTTCCCAGTTGCTATGGAGTTGGGGGACATTTCCCTATGAAAACTGTGATAAATGGAAGGGACTGCAAATATCCTATCTAGGTTTTTATATAGTCCCCAATGAACAAAGTACCTTAGCACCTATTCTATCATGATTTTTTATCACTGGGCTGCTGTCTTGTTTAGTTTTACCAAAAACACAGGGAAGGCTCTTCAAGACTGAGTTAAACACAATCTGATCTTTACCCAATACTATACAGTGGTTCTGAGTTTTACATGTCAGTTTTACCTTCACAAGTGTAGAAGTCACCAGCTTACCTTGCAAAATCCCACAACTAATGTGCAGAAGAGATAATCACAGAACTGATACCGCAATAAATAATTTTTTTTTAAAATGCATTTTTTGACAAAGCTTTTAGACAAGCAGCACAATAATCATTACCCGGTTCAGTGAACCTAGATTCCTTGACACAATAGATAATGGGGGGTGGAGGGAGAAGCACTAACACACGAACTTCTCCCCATCTCACATGGGAAGCTAAAAAAGAAATTGAGAGAATCAGAAAGTCTGGATTACATTGAAAAGGTGATTTTTTTATATGTAGTTTTTTCATCTGTTCTCTTCCTATTATTTCAGAGTCTAAAGTCACTTTCTACAAGAGATCCTGAGGGCTCCTTAACAGTCATTACAATTTTTGTGAATACTGAATTATATGACAAGTAACACCTATTGCTTGCAAAAGGTTTCAATTAGCTCCTCCTTCAGAGAGGCAGGAGTAAGTGTAAGTAAGTGTATGTTATTAAAAAGAACCTGGCTAAAATTGACAAGGTTCAAAGTGAATGTCATATTCAATTGTTTTTCTTTGATTTACCATTAGAAATAGATCTGAACTCAAAAGCAGCTCCAAACTTTCCTGCATTTTTGGGAAATCCAGATCTGGATCTCATCTTCACCGATCAGGCTCATCCCTATTAGATTTATGCAATATACAAGCAAGAATGTAAAAAAAACCATGAATCATGAGTCAGTGAAACAATCAATAGTGCCTATTCAAAGTATGCCCTGAGATCAGATGCAAAGAATCAAGTTTTTGCTTTTGAAACCTGTGCTTTTCAAGATTTGTACACAATTCATGTTTTGTAGTCCTAGTAAAACAGCAAAGAAAACTTCAGGAATCCTGTAGCAGTATTGAACTAGAAAGCTACTGAAGGACAAAATTATAAGTATACATCCAATAAACCTGTTAATTTTTTTTCCAGATTGACAAATTGCTGCTTTGAATACAGAATGTACTATCAATAATACTAGTGTTAGACACTTCTACAAATGAAACTGCATATAGCACACTCTTATTGCTTTCATCTTTATTGTCACTACTGCAAACATTCCATAAAAAAGAGCAAGCAAAAAATGAGTTCTAATTAGGGTTGGATAGCGCCCTGTAGCCTTAATAATGAATTAAAATAGGGTTCATGAGGATATTCAGACAGTATGTTTTTTTCAGTAGTATCAATTATTATTTCTTGATAACAAGGGCATAGAATCTCACATTTATTAGTTTGGCCTTCAGTTTGCACAGTGCTCAGCACGTTGAGAGTGCTCAATAAATAGCCAATCTGTTTTCCATACTAGTAATTACAAATTCTGTTCATTTCACGTAATTTCTCTAACATTTTATAAAATGTTTTTGTATAAAAAGCATTCATATAAATGGTGTGAATCCAGTAATATGATATTAATTGGAGTCTGTCATAATTTTGACTCATGCATGTACTACTGATGAGAAAGGATGACGGGGATATTTGAAAAGGTAGAAAAATCTTAGAAAACAATGTAAAGGATTAAAAGAATGAAGATGGGAAATACATACAATATAAAAATACACCAAGCCAAAAAGCAATAAATTTCCAGCCAAAGAAAAGACGGTTACTCACCATTGTAACTGTTGTTCTTCGAGATGTGTTGCTCATATCCATTCCATGTAGGTGTGTGTGCGCCGCGTGCACGTTCGTTGGAGACTTTTACCCTAGCAACTCAGTGGGTCGGCTGGGCGCCCCCTGGAGTGGCACCACTATGGCCGCGGATATATACCCCAGCCGACCCACCCACTCCTCAGTTCCTTCTTGCCGGCTACTCCGACAGTGGGGAAGGAGGGTGGGTGTGGAATGGATATGAGCAACACATCTCGAAGAACAACAGTTACAATGGTGAGTAACCGTCTTTTCTTCTTCGAGTGATTGCTCATATCCATTCCACGTAGGTGATTCCCAAGCCTTACCTAGGCGGTGGGGTCGGAGTGAGACGTGGCCGAGTGTAAAACTGCCGAGCCGAAGGCAGCATCGTCTCTAGACTGTTGCACCAAAGCGTAGTGCGAGGTAAACGTGTGTACCGATGACCAGGTTGCTGCCCTGCAGATCTCCTGGACCGGCACGTGCGCCAGGAAGGCGGCCGAGGAAGCCTGAGCTCTCGTGGAATGGGCAGTAAGGTGGCCCGCCGGAACATGGGCCAAGTCATAGCACATGTGGATGCATGCTGTCAGCCACGAGGAAATCCTCTGAGTGGAGATAGGGAGGCCTTTCATATGGTCCGCTACTGCCACAAAAAGCTGAGGGGACTTACGAAAGGGCCTTGTGCGATCGATGTAGAAGGCAAGTGCCCTGCGGACATCTAGGGAATGTAAGCGTTGCTCCCGGGGAGATGAGTGAGGCTTTGGGAAGAAGACCGGGAGGAAGATGTCCTGATTGGTATGAAAGGCCGAAACCACCTTAGGCAGAAAAGCGGGATGCGGCCGTAGCTGTACTTTGTCTTTATGAAAGACCGTGTAAGGAGGGTCTACAGTCAGAGCCCGAAGCTTGGAGACCCTCCGGGCCAAAGTAATGGCCACCAGAAAAACCGTCTTCCACGATAGCTAGAGAAGAGAACAGGTTGCCAGCGGCTCAAAGGGCGGACTCATGAGCCTGTTCAGTACCAGACTGAGGTCCCAGGAAGGGGCGGGGCGACGAACCTGAAGGTAGAGGCGTTCCAGCCCCCTGCGGAAGCTAATGACCACCGGGTGAGAGAACACTGAGTGTCCACCTTCGCCAGGGTAGAAAGCGTATATGGCCGCTAAGTGAACCTTCAGGGAAGATATAGCAAGGCCCTGTTGCTTAAGATACCATAGGTAGTCCAGAATGACTGGAACGGGAACCGCAGTGGGTACCAGAGTCCGTGACTCACACCATAACGAGAAGCACTTCCACTTGGCCAAGTACGTCGACCGAGTGGAAGGTTTTCTGCTGCTGAGCAAGACGTGCTGCACAGTGGCAGAGCAGCGTAGCTCCGAGGCGTCTAACCACGCAGGAGCCACGCCGTGAGGTGGAGAGCCGGGAGGTCCGGGTGGCGAAGAGACCCGTGCTCCTGTGTTATAAGGTCCGGGCAGAGGGGGAGGGTGATCGGTGGAGATACCGAGAGGCTGAGCAACGTGGAGTACCACGGTTGCCTGGGCCATGCTGAGGCAATCAGGATCAGATGAAGCTCCGACTGGACAGGGCTCAACAAAACTCTGTGGACTAGAGGGAAAGCTGGGGAACGCATAAAGCAGGCGGTGGGTCCACTGGATGAAGAACACGTCTGAGATCAACCCCGGTGAGTGGCCCAGGAACGAGCAGAATGCTTGGAACTTCCTGTTCACACGAGTCGCAAAGAGGTCCAGTTGGGGAAAGCCCCACTTGCGGAAGATCGAGAGGATAATGTCCGGTCTGATGGACCACTCGTGGCACAGGAAGGATCTGCTCAACCGATCCGCGAGAGTGTTCCGAACTCCCGGGAGAAAGGATGCCACCAGGTCGATCGTATGAGTTATGCAAAATTCCGTTGTGTTGTCCGTAAAGACGGAGACACAACGGCCGGACAGAGATCGGCGGAACGCCTGGCAGGCTAGGCGAACCGCTCTGAGCTCCTGCACATTTATGTGGAGGGAGAGCTCCTCTGGTGACCACAGGCCCTGGGTGCGCAGATGGCCTAGGTGGGCCCCCCAGCCGAGAGAAGACGCGTCTGTCATCAAGGACAGCGTGGGTTGGGGCGGGTGAAAGGGCAACCCCGCACAGACCGTGGAGGGGTTCAGCCACCAGTCGAGGGAACGAAGCGCACTCGATGGAACGGTGACCAGGGTATCCATCGAGTCTCTGGCCGGATGGTACACTGAATGTAACCACGTTTGAAAAGGGCGGAGCCGAAGCCTAGCGTACTTGGTGACGTACGTACACGCCGCCATGTGTCCTAGCAGAGCGAGGCAAGTGCGGACCGAGGTCGTGGGGAAGGCCTGAAGGCTGTGAACGACGGATGTCAATGCCAGGAACCTTGGCTGAGGAAGACAGGCCTTGGCCAGAGTGGAGTCCAAGGTCGCTCCTATGAAGTCCAGCCTCTGTGTGGGAACCAGGGTGGACTTGTCCACATTGAGCAGCAGGCCGAGGCTCGTGAACAGGTCCGATGCTACCCGCACATGCTCCGTGACCTGTTCCCGGGAGGCCCCCTTGAGGAGCCAATCGTCCAGGTAGGGGAACACATGGAGCCCTTGGCGACGGAGGTGGGCGGCTACCACTGCCATGCACTTCGTGAATACTCGAGGTGCTGTGGAGAGGCCAAAGGGAAGGACCGCAAACTGGAAATGGCGATGGCCCGCCACGAAGCGGAGGTATCGTCTGTGTGGAGGAAAGATGGCTATATGAAAGTAAGCGTCTTTCATGTCGAGGGCAGCATACCAGTCCCCGGGATCCAAGGAAGGGATAATGGTCCCTAGGGAGACCATGCGGAACTTTAACTTTACTAGGAATTTGTTGAGGCCGCGTAGGTCCAGGATCGGCCTGAGACTCCCTTTTGACTTTGGAATCGGAAAGTAACGGGAGTAAAACGCTTTGCGCCCCAGTCTTTCCCTGGTACCTCCTCTATCGCTCTGATATTGAGGAGCGTCCGGACCTTCTGTAAGAGGAGTTGCTCGTGAGAGGGGTCCCTGAAAAGGGACTGGGAGGGAGGGCGGAAAGGCGGGGTAGAAGCAAACTGGAGGTGGTATCCGTGCTTCACGGTGCGTAGAACCCAGACATCTGAGGTCAAGAGGGACCACAGCGGGAAAAAATAAGAGAGGCGGTTGGAGAACTTGGGGGAAGGATCCAAGACAGGAAAAGGTATGCTGTCCCCGGGCGCGCCTTCAAAAGGACGACTTCGGGTCCAACTGCGGCTTAGAGGAGCCGCGATTCTGGCCGGACTGAGGGCCCGAATATCGCCTGCGGCCTCCGCGCCCTCGGCGTCTATTAAAATCCTGCCCTCGCCGAAGGACAGAGTACGGACGGAAATGCTGAGGCCGGTAGGTGCGCCGCTGGGTTACGGGAGTGTGCATACCCAGGTTGCACATAGTGACCCCATTATCTTTTAAGTTCTGGAGTCTAGAGTCAGTTTTCTCCGAGAACAAGGCTTTTCCCTCAAAGGGCAAGTCCTGTAAGGTGTATTGAAGCTCGGGTGGAAGGTTGGAGGCTTGTAGCCAGGAGATGTGCCGCATGGTAACGCCAGCCGCTAAGGTCCTGGCCGCGGAATCCGCCGCATCAAGGGAGGCCTGCAAGGAGGTCCTTGACACCTTTTTCCCTTCTGTCAGGAAGGCTTTGTACTCCTGGCGGGAATCCGGGGGAAGCAAGTCCTGAAACTTGTCCATTTCCGCCCAGGTGTTGAAGTCGTAGCAACTCAACAGGGCATGCTGATTTGCTACGCGCAGCTGCAGGGCGCCCACCGAATAGACCTTATGGCCCAGGAGGTCCATACGTCTGGCCTCTTTAGATTTCGGGGCGGGGGCCGGCTGACCATGACGCTCCTTGTCGTTGACCGACTGAACGACCAGAGAGGAGGGACGTGGATGCATATAAAGGTACTCATACCCGCGGGATGGCACCATGTATTTCCGCTCGACTCCCTTCGCCGTCGGCGGAATAGAAGCTGGCGTTTGCCGCAGCGTATCTGCCTTCGCCTGTATGGTCTTGATAAAGGGCAGAGCTACTCTGGTGGGTGCGTCTGCCGACAGAATGCTGCAGACCGGGTCCTCGACCTCTGCGACCTCCTCCACCTGGAGGTTAATGTTGAGCGCAACTCGCCTGAGGAGGTCCTGATGCGCAGCAAGGTCCACTGGGGGTGGGCTCGTCGACAATGCGCCCGCCACCGCCTCATCCGGTGAGGAAGAGGATGAAACACCGGGGGCGAGGACGTCCTGAATGAGCTCCTCCTGTTGAGGCTCCTGCTCCAGCTGCTCGGGTGAGGTGGTGGTAGGAGGCAGCTGTGCATCCGTACCAGCTGGCGGAGGGCGACTTACGGTTGCCTCAGGGGCCCGACGTTCGGAAGGGACAGTCTGCGGCGGAGCTATGGGAGCACCTTGGGCCTGGTGATAAGCCCAAGGTGTCCAAAAGGGCCACTGCTGAACTCCTTGCGATTCAGAGTGGGAGTCCTGGAATAAACCCTCCGGCACATCTGTTTCTCGGTCTTGGGAATAGTGGCTACCCGCCTGGGACGAAGCCGAGGGGTGTCGAGAAGGCCATGGTGGAGCAGATAGGCCTTGGGCCGACGTCCCCACTGACCTGGTGCTCTTCCGCACCAGGGAGCGGTGCCGTGAGGGACTCCGGTGCCGAGAGCGGCTCCGGGACCTGCGACCGGGACGGTGCCGGGAGGTCAACCGTGACCGAGAGCATCGGCGTCTAGAGCGGCTCCTGGTGGAGCGGTGCCGGTATTGGTGCCGGGACCTCGAACGGTGTTGTGAGTAATACGACGGGGAACGGGAATGGTGCCGCGAGTCCGACCGGCGTCTTGTCAAGGAGCGGTTCCGGGACTGCGAGCGGCGGGACGAACGCGAACGGTGCCGGGATCTGGAACGCCGATGGGACCGCGATCGGGAGCGGTGCCGGTCGGGGGCACTGACTGAAGGTGGATGGAGCAGGGCTGGTTTCCCAATTGATTGGATGACCTGCACCGGCGGTGCCGGGGGTGCCGCATCCAAGATCGCGATCAAGTCCCTCGCCACTTCACAGACCTCCGGCGTGGATGGGACGATCAACTCCACTACGGCAGGTGCCGGGGAGATAGGGGCCGGACTCGACGACCCTTGGCGGACCAGAGTCGATGGCAACGGCTCCGCAGGCACTGCCGTGGCTGCAGGCACCGGCCCATGCAGTGGAGCCATGCCCTCATGCCGCACCGCGGGCGGTGCCGGGGCAGCAGGGGTCTTAGACTTCCTCGCTTGAGGTGAGAGCGAGCGGCTCTGGCCTGACTTGGAAGCAGGCGCCCGGTGCCGAGGTGTAGTGGGCGCACTGGTGCGGCCCGGTGCCGAAGAGGCGCTCCTCGATTCCGACGGGGGTGCGCTCGGTGCCGAAGACGGAGGGGTTAGAGCCGCCTCCATGAGGAGTTGTTTAAGTCTAATGTCCCTCTCTTTCTTTGTACGAGGCTTGAAAGACTTACAAATTGAGCACTTAGCCGATAAGTGCGACTCCCCGAGGCACTTCAAACAGGAGGAATGTGGATCCCCTGTAGGCATCGGGCGATGGCAAGCCGAGCACGGCTTAAATCCTGGGGAGTCGGGCATGAGCTCTGGCCCCGGTGCGGGGAGGGCCTAAGCCCAGAACCCGACTAACTCACTAAACTGTAACTAAACCACTAAAAGCTAACTATCTTATCTAAATTTAACAAATTGGAGAACTATGTACACAACAAGAATAAGAACTATAAAAGAGAATGCTAGGGAAGTGGAGGTCAGCTACGCTGCACTCCACAGTTCCAATGACCGACACGGGCAGTAAGAAGGAACTGAGGAGTGGGTGGGTCGGCTGGGGTATATATCCGCGGCCATAGTGGCGCCACTCCAGGGGGCGCACAGCCAACCCACTGAGTTGCTAGGGTAAAAGTCTCCAACGAACGTGCACGCGGCGCGCGCACACCTACATGGAATGGATATGAGCAATCACTCAAAGAAGAACAAAGTATTATGAAAAGGATATGAAGGTTGAATATCTGAATTGGCTCCTAGATAATTGAGAGCCATTGGAGTGAAACTAGGGTGTGTGGACTGGTGTCATTTTTGTGACTGAGCTTTAGTTTACACACTCATAAGTAAATGCTTAAACTTTTAGAGTACTCCCTACCGCCAAAAAAAAAAAAAAATCTCTAGGGGCAAGGACTACCAACTTGACTTTGGAGAATGGTATGCAGACTCCAGCTTTGGCTATCAAGACCTTCTAGTAGTAACTGACTAAGCCATAGGGATCTCAAACTCAAATCACCACGAGGGCCACATGAGGACTAGTACATTGGCCTGAGGGCCAAATCACTGAAACCTTTTCATACAACAATGCAAAAGTATAGTCAAAAATGAAAAAAAGGAAGAGTAATATAGTATGCTATTAAAAGTCAATGTATTAACTTTTTTACAACTGTAATGCGAAGAGGGGTTTTAATAAAATATAAACATCTGTAACTATTCCTTATGTGGTTAGTAACACTGATGATGATCTTCACTAACAGTCTATCAACATAGCTATAATGGCAGAAACTTTTTAAAGTAACTATTCATACAAAATATGTTGCCACTTTTAACAAACATTCTTCCCAACTACTCACAGCAAAGGATCATATACGCTGAACTTCATACTTCAGACTGCTCGTCTGGTCCCTGAGGCCCCGCCACTGCCCCACCTCTTCCCACCCTTTCCCCAAAGTCCCAACCCCAACTCTGCCCCCTCCCTGCCCCATTCCAACCCCGGCCCTGCCTCTTCTCTGACTCCTCCTCTGAGCACGCCGCATCCCTGCTCCTCCCTCCTGGAAAGACCTAAGCGCTGCCAAACCGCTGTTTGGCGGCGGGAAGTGCTGGGAGGTAGGTGGAGGAACGGGGATGCAGTGCGCTCGGGGGCAGGGAGAAGAGGGCGGAGTGTTAGGGGAGCTTGGCTGCCGGTGGAGTTGGCGGCTATGGAGGGGCCACAGGAAATAACTCCGTGGGCACGTGTTTGAGATCCCTGCCATAGAGCATGAAGCTGGTGTTGTATGTGGCATCCTACATGACAGATAATGCCAAAACAAGGTCTTGGCCAGGTTTGACTGCTTGTCTCTGACCACTAGAGAGCTGCTCAGTTTCTGTAGCATAAGCAGTGAAAACAAAGCTTAAAGAGAAACCTCAGAGGATCTGGATGTCCTCCACAGAGAAGCCTATATTCTTTTGTGTACAGTCCTTGAGAGTTTCCCCCATTTCCATGAGAACAGTATTTCTCTTAGCTGCATCAGAGATAGCTACATCCATTTTGAAACACTCTGTGAAAGTCTCTACATCCTTTCTCAGAAATAAATAAAAGAAAATAAAGCACCCAACAGATTAATAAAGTCAGGGACATGCCACTCACTACCCACCAAATCCTTCATGTATATGCATACCCACGAAGAGCTGGGTGTTTGAAGAGCGTGTATGAACTAGAAAATGCTGAATCTTCTGGGACGGGTTCTGCCAACTTCTATTCCTTCAGTTTAAATAACTGCGCAATCCTAGAAGTTAAGTGCAGCAAGTCTTTTTTGACTTAGTGGAACTTCCCCCTTATGTGATGGTAATCTGGGCCATCCTGCCCCTTCTCTAGTTCATATATTTCCATTGGATTTTATCCTCCTCAAAGGGCTCATCATCTTCTCCACAAAAAATACCCAAGAAATTCAGCTCCCAAATATGCTAGTCATCTGAAAAGGCACTCAGATATTCTTTCTAGTCTCTTTCTCTGGGCTGAAGGAATCCTATTCCCTTTAAATGATAAATCTGCATCTTAATATAAACCTAGAATGCAGTCTAACATATACTGGATTTTAGTCAGTTTTTCTTCTGATGAGTACTTATCCTTGGACTATTCCAGTCCAGAAAGAGTTCATGTGGGAAACTTCTTAGGTACAGGGACATGTCTTGATGGCTGAAACTTATAAGGGACCCAGGGCATGTCTGAGTGGGGCTGAGGGAGGTGGTGGTGGAAGATAACACTTTGTTCTTTTTCTCTTGCCTCCGGCGTGACCCCTATGTTGCTCCACAACCTGTGGTAATGTATCGGAAGCTAGGCTGCCACTTACCATTGCTGAAGCCAACAGAAAGAATGGCCTCTTTGATCATCAACAGGGTTGCTTCTACAGAAGAGGCTAGACTGGCCTAAAGTAATGTGTTCAGTTACTATGATGATAATATAAACACACCAGAGATGCTTTAAACTCCCCAAAAGTACTATTCCATGAGATTAGGGTTAGTAGTTGGAATGTCACTAGTTCTTCTTGTCAACGGAATAGTCTGAGTGGGCTGGATTTCATGTTGGAGATTGGGTACCATGCTAACTTGTCTGGAGACAGCTGAGACAAGTGAACCCTTGACAGGTTGCCCAACATACCTGTGAAAGCAATGGGCAGAGCACTGAGAAGGAGAACTTCTGGGTTTCTTAGAGGACAGTCTTTTGGGGGGCTTGGAGGAGAGTGGGGAGAAAAGAACAAGCTGATGATTTTCTTCTCCTATCCAACACCTAAGTGCAGAGATGCAGCAAGTCCATTTTTCCCACAGTTGATCATAAAGGAGCCTACAGCTCTTGGCTTTGTTAGACCCTGGCAGTGTGGGCACCTCATGGCCCTGCTAGCTCCTCCACAAATCAGCTATGTTATAATAGATACTTTCAGCTACTGCAAGCCAGCTTTCACTTGGCTTAGTAGGAAGAGCTGCACACTAGTGTGTGATCATTAATCTTCCTCATCTTCTGAAATTTACTCCTCCACCACCTTCTTTGTTCAAGCTATTCAGTTAGGTAGCTAAAGAATGTCAGTTCTATACCTGTTGGAGACAACTGAGGTCTGAGAGCCCCCTATATGTAGGGACTGGATAATGTCATGACACTGGACATCATCTGGTGGCTGGAAGGAACCATACCCAAGAGCATGAATGGATATAAACAATCAAGGAAAGAAAAAGACGGTTACTCAGCGTTGTAACTGTTGTTCTTCGAGATGTGTTGCTCATATCCATTCCAGTTAGGTGTGCGCGCGCTGCGTGCACGTTCGTCAGAAGACTTTTACGCTAGCAACACTCAGTGGGTTGGCTGGGCGCCCCCTGGAGTGGCGCCACCATGGCCCTGGATATATACCCCAGCCGACCCACCCACTCCTCAGTTCCTTCTTGCTGGCTACTCCGACAGTGGGGAAGGAGGGTGGGTGTGGAATGGATATGAGCAACACATCTCGAAGAACAACAGTTACAACAGTGAGTAACCGTCTTTTCTTCTTCGAGTGATTGCTCATATCCATTCCAGTTAGGTGATTCCCAAGCCTTACCTAGGCGGTGGGGTCGGAGAGAGACGTGGCGGAATGCAAAACTGCCGAGCCGAAGGCCGCGTCGTCTCTAGATTGCTGGACTAGAGCATAGCGCGCAGCAAACGTGTGGACCGAAGACCAAGTCGCCGCACAGCATATCTCTTGGATCGGAACGTGTGCCAGAAACGCGGCAGAGGAAGCCTGAGCCCTGGTAGAATGGGCAGTGAGGTGGCCCGCTGGGGCATGGGCCAAGTCATAGCATGTGCATATGCACACTGTTAGCCAAGAGGAGATCCTCTGTGCTGAGACGGGGAGGCCTTTCATACGGTCCGCCACTGCCACGAAAAGCTGGGGGGATTTACGGAAGGGCCTTGTGCAGCCAATGTAAAATGCAAGTGCCCTGCGGACATCTAAGGAGTGCAACCGCTGCTCCTGTGGGGAGGAATGAGGTTTAGGGAAGAAAACTGGGAGGAAGATGTCCTGATTAGTATGGAAGGCCGAAACCACCTTAGGGAGAAAGGCGGGATGTGGCCGCAACTAAACCTTGTCCTTATGAAAGACAGTGTAAGGGGGGTCTACAGTGAGTGCTCGAAGTTCAGAGATCCGCCTGGCCGAAGTGATGGCCACCATTAAAACTGTCTTCCATGATAGGTACAGTAGAGAGCAGGTTGCCAGCGGCTCGAAGGGGGGACCCATAAGCTTGTTTAATACCAGGTTGAGGTCCCAGGTGGGGGCAGGACGACGAACTTGAGGGTAGAGGCGTTCCAGTCCCTTCCTAAACCTAGCGACCACCGGGTGAGAGAACACAGAGTGACCAGCCTCTCCAGGATGGAAAGCAGATATGGCCGCCAAGTGAACTTTCAGGGAGGATATGGCAAGGCCCTGCTGCTTAAGCTGCCAGATGTAGTCCAGAATGACTGGAATGGGAGTCCCCGAAGGAGTAAGAGCCTGTGACGCACACCAGGCTGAGAAACGCTTCCATTTGGCCGAATATGTGGACTGAGTGGAAGGTTTCCTACTACTGAGCAGAACGTGCTGCACGGGGGCGGAACAGCGCAACTCCGAGGTGTCTAGCCACGCAGGAGCCACGTCGTGAGGTGGAGGGCTGGAAGGTCCGGGTGACGGAGACTGCCGTACTCCTGGGTTATAAGGTCTGGGCAGAGGGGGAGGGTGATCGGTGTGGCTACGGAGAGGCTGAGGAGTGTGGTGTACCAGGGCTGCCTGGGCCACGCTGGGGCAACCAGTATTAGATGTGCCCTGTCCTGCCGTAGTTTTAACAGAACCTTGTGCACCAGCGGGAACGGAGGGAATGCATAAAGCAGCTGGTGCTTCCACGGAATGAGGAATGCGTCCGAGATCGAGCCTGGTGAGTGACCCTGGAACGAGCAGAACACTTGGCACTTCCTGTTCGCGCGAGAGGCGAATAGGTCCACCTGGGGAAAGCCCCACTTGCGGAAGATTGCATGGATAATGTCCCGTCTTGTGAACCACTCGTGACACAGGAAGGATCTGCTCAGCTGATCCGCGAGAGTGTTCCGAATTCCCGGGAGAAGGATGCCACCAGGTCTATCGCATGAGCTATGCAAAATTCCTATAGATTGATGGCTTCGAGGCAAAGAGGGGAAGACCGGGTCCCTCCATGCTTGTTTATGTAATACATGGCCATTGTGTTGTCCGTAAACACGGAGACGCAACGGCCGCACAGAAGCTTGCGGAATTCGTGGCATGCCAGGCGAACTGCTCTGAGCTCTCGGACATTTATGTGGAGGGAGAGCTCCTCTGATGACCACAGGCCTTGGGTGCGCAGGCGACCGAGGTGGGCTCCCCAGCCGAGGGATGACGCATCTGTCATCAGAGACAGGGTGGGCTGCGGTGGGTGGAACGGTAACCCCGCACACACCATGGAGGGGTTCAGCCACCAGTCGAGGGAGCGCAGTGTACTCGGCGGGATGGTGACTAACGTGTCCATCACGTCCCTGCCCGGACGGTACACTGAATGGAGCCATGTTTGAAGCGGGCGGAGGCGGAGCCTGGCGAATTTGGTGACGCATGTACATGCAGCCATGTGGCCTAGGAGGCCGAGGCAAGTGCGGACTGAGGTCGTGGGAAAGGCCTGCAGACTGCGGATGATCGCGGACATTGCCAGGAACCTTGGCTGAGGCAGACAGGCTTTGGCCAGAGTGGAATCCAAGGTAGCTCCTATAAAGTCCAGCCTCTGAGTGGGGACCAGGGTGGATTTGTCCACGTTGAGCATTAGGCTGAGATGTGTAAACAGGTCCTTTGCCACTCGTATATGTACCCTCACTTGCTCCTGGGAGGCTCCCTTGATGAGCCAGTCGTCCAGGTATGGGTACACGTGGAGCCCTTGACGACGGAGGTTGGTGGCGACCACTGCCATGCATTTTGTGAACACACGGGGCGCTGTGGAGAGGCCGAAGGGAAGGACCGCAAACTGGAAATGCCGACGATCGGCTACAAAGCGGAGGTAGCTCCTGTGTGGAGGAAAAATGGCTATGTGAAAGTAAGCGTCCTTCATGTCGAGGGCAGCATACCAGTCTCCGGGATCCAAGGACAGGATAATGGTCCCCAGGGAGACCATCCGGAATTTCAACTTTATGAGGAATTTGTTGAGGCCCCGTACGTCTAGGATAGGTCTGAGACCCCCTTTTGACTTGGGGATCAGGAAGTAACGGGAATAAAACCCCTTGCCCCATTCCTCCTTTGGCACATCCTCTATCGCTCCGATGGTGAGAAGCGTCTGGACCTCTTGTAAGAGGAATTGCTCGTGAGAGGGGTCCCTGAAGAGGGACTGGGAGGGGGGGTGATAAGGCGGGGTTGAAGCAAATTGGAGGTGGTATCCTTGCTTCACGGTGCGCAGGACCCAGATGTTCGAAGTCAGGTGGGACCACGCAGGGAAAAAATAGGAAAGGCAGTCGGAGAAGGGAGGGAAAGGATCCCAAACGGGGAGTGGTATGCTGTCCTCGGGCGCATCTTCGAAAGGACGACTTCGGACCTGCCTGTGGCTTGGAGGGGCCGTGGCCTTGACTCGTTTGAGGACCAGAATATTGTCTGCGGCCACCGCGCCTGCCAGAATCCTGCCTCTGCCGAGGCACAGAGTACGGACGGAAGGTCTGGGGGCGGAAAGTGCGACGCTGGGTCACGGGGGTATGCATGCCCAGGTTCCGCATAGTAACCCGGTTGTCCTTTAAGCTCTGGAGTCTAGGGTCAGTTTTCTCCGAAAATAAGCCCTTACCCTCAAAGGGTAAGTCCTGGATGGTATATTGGAGTTCCGGCGGAAGAGTGGAGGCCTGCAGCCAGGAAATACGCCTCATGGTGATACCGGACGCCAAGGTTCTGGCTGCGGAGTCCGCCGCATCTAGGGAGGCCTGCAGGGAGGTTCTGGCCACCTTTTTCCCTTCCTCCAGGAAGGCCTTGAATTCCTGGCGGGAGTCTTGGGGAAGCAACTCCTGGAACTTGCTCATCTCCGCCCAGGTGTTATAGTCGTAGTGACTCAGCAGGGCTTGCTGATTCGCTACTCGGCGTTGCAAGGCACCCGCCGAATATACCTTCCGGCCTAGAAGGTCCATCCTTCTGGCTTCTTTGGATTTTGGGGCCGGGGCTTGTTGTCCATGACGCTCCCTTTCATTGACGGACTGGACCACCAGGGAGGAAGGAGGAGGGTGTATATACAGGTACTCATACCCCCGGGATGGTACCATATACTTACGCTCGACCCCCTTCGCCGTTGGCGGAATGGAGGCCGGTGACTGCCACAAGGTGTCTGCCTTGGCTTGTATAGTCTTAATAAAGGGCAGAGCCACCCTAGTGGGCGCGTCAGCTGTAAGGATGCTGACGACGGGATCCTCGACCTCTGGGACCTCCTCCACCAGCAGATTTATATTGAGGGCAACTCTCCTGAGGAGGTCCTGGTGCGCCGTGAGGTCTATTGGAGATGGGGTCGAGACCAATGTGCCTGCCACTGCCTCGTCTGGCGAGGAGGAGGACGACACGCTGGGGACAAGGGGGTCCTGTACCTCCGCTTGGTCCTGTGGTGGTTGCTGCTCAAGCTGCACCGGCGAGGTGGACGCTTGAGCCAACTGGTCGTCTGTGCCCGCTGGTGGGGGACGACTAACCGTGGCCTCTGGGGCCCGGTGCTCCGATGAGGCAGCACGTGACGGAACCAAAGGAGCACCTTGGGCCTGATGGTACGCCCATGGTGTCCAGAAGGGCCACTGCTGAGCACCCTGCGCTTGAGAATGGGCTTCTTGAGACAGGCCCTCAGGCACATCTGCATCGCGATCTTGTGAGTAGTAACTGCCCGCTTGGGACGATACTGACGGATGCCTGGATGGCCATGGAGGAGCAGAGAAGCCTTGGGCGGATGTCCCCACAGACCTGGTGTTCTTACAGAAGGGGGAGCGGTGCCGTGAAGAATCTCGGTGCCGAGATCGAGACCGGGACCTGTGACCGGCCCGATGCCGGGAGGTCGACCGGGACCTGGAATAGTGGCGCCGTGAGCGGCTCCTAGGTGAGCGGTGCCGTGAGCGGTGCCTAGACCGTGAGCGGTGCTGTGAGTAGTAGGATGGCAACCGGGACGTAGAACGGTGCCGCGAGTCAGACCGGCGCCGTGTGGTGGAGCGGTGCCGGGACTGCGAGCGGTGCCGGGATCTGGATCGCCTGCGGGACCGCGATCGAGAGCGGTGCTGGTCAGGTGCGCTGATAGAAGCTGGATGAATCAGGGCTGGCTTCCCAATTGATTCAATCACCCACACCGGCGGTGCCGGGGGTGGTGGCGGTGCCGGGTCCGTCAGGTCCTTAGCCACTTACCATCCACGCCGGAGGTATGTAGAATAGAATCATAGAATTCAAGATCAGAAGGGACCATTATGATCATCTAGTCTGACCTCCTGCAAGATGCAGGCCACATAAGCGATCACACCCACTCCCAGCAAACCCCCCCCCCCCCCATGCGGAGAGGAAAAAAAAAACCAGGGCCATTGCCAATCTTGATGACAAGCTCAACCACGGCGGGTGCTGGGGAGACAGGTGTCAGACTCAACGGCCCTAGGCGGACCGGAGTCGACGGCGCCGGCTTAGCAGGTGCCGCGGCGGGAGTGGGCGCCGGGCGGTGCAGCTGAGTCGTGCCCTCGTGCCGCGCATCGGGCGGTGCCGGAGCGGCAGGGGTCTTTGTCTTTTTTGCTCTAGGCGAGAGCGAGCGCCTCAGGTCTGGTTTTGGCGCCGGCGATGTCCAGTGCCGAGAGGACTTAGGCGTCCCGGTGCTGGTGAGGCGCTCCTCGAGTCTGATGGAGCCGCGCTCGGTGCCGAGGACAGAGGGGTGAGAGCCGCCTCCATAAGGAGCTGTTTAAGCCTAATGTCCCGCTCCTTTTTAGTGCGTGGCTTAACTTAGCTGTTAAGTGCGACTCGCCGAGGCACTTCAGACAGGAGGCGTGCAGATCCCCTGTGGGCATTGGCCTGTGGCAAGCCGAGCAGGCCAGTGCAGGGAGGGGCTAAGCCCCGAACCCGACTAAATTTACTAATTACTAACTCAACAATTAACAATTAACTACAACTATATATACAAACAGAACGAGAATTACGAGAATGCTAGGGAGGTGGAGGTCAGCTAAGCCGCACTCCACTGTTCCAACGACCGACACGGGCAGCAAGAAGGAACAGAGGAGTGGATGGGTCGGCTGGGGTATATATCCGGGGCCATGGTGGCGCCACTCCAGGGGGCGCCCAGCCGACCCACTGAGTGTTGCTAGGGTAAAAGTCTTCCGACGAACGTGCACGCGGCACGCGCACACCTAACTGGAATGGATATGAGCAATCACTCGAAGAAGAAATGTAGTTTTACTTTACTACAGAGATACAGTATTATGTACAGTATAATGCAAGCTCTAGATAACTGATTCTTATTATTGGTCACATGGTGCTGCTCTCCATCTTGTACATTTTAGCAACTGGAAATTAAAAGAAATACATTAAACACTTACCACTTTTCCAGATAAGTAATTGTTGCACTTTCCACAGGAATGTTAAGTGACTGTAATTGGGAAGGGGGCGTGTACCCATGATGCATTATATTAAGATGTAGTCCACTCTATTAAAAAAAGTCTGATCTCAATCTAGAGAACTTCTCAAACTGCAGTCTACATGATAAACAGACAGCTGATTAATATAACCAAAAATAATGTATATGGCCTTCAGTCTACTCATAAATGAGTATTAGTAAGACATCAGAAAGTGCTGACAACTGCACAGATGCTGAAAGACACACAAAGCTCCAGGATTTGTCTATGTCTACTTTGAGTGGCAGTGACAGTACTAAGTTAGATACCAATATAGCAAACACTTTAAACCAGAAGCTCACAGCTTTCTTAAACAAATATGCTGGTCTTTCAGAATAAAATTTTGGCTAGCTATACTTGGATGTAACCATTGCCTCTTATGCAACTATGTGTGTTCTAACTCTCAGTGATCTCTGATGCTGCTCAAACCCCAACTTAAGTTCCATTGTTTAGTAAGAACTCAAACAGCAGAATAAGAGATGCACTCTAGTGGTATATAACAGCCTAGCAAAAAGTTTCATTAAAAGGCATAGGAGACAGCCAATAGGATCAAAGACAAAAAGTGTGGAACAAAGTACTGGTGTATGTACCAGTGTCAAAATAGTTGGTTTAGACTAATAAGAATATACACACAGAATATGAAGATAATTTGTAGATTTACACTAAACTATTATGAATTATGTTAGAAAGGATCCCAGAGCTCTTTCAAAATGAGCTTAAGAATAAACAGTTCTAACTCAGGTTGTATTACTGAAAGCAGATGCACTAGCTAGAGCACTTTGGTTACAGCTGTGAATTAAATGTATTCAGTTACAATGACCCACACAAATATACAAAGGGGAAGCAAACTATGGATTCTTTGCAAGCAAGTTTCCAAGCTACAGAAACACAGATCCTAATATATTAAGTCTGTCATTTCCAGGTGTTTGTCTATCACATAGTAGGCATAGTGGAAAGGCAGTAGTCACAGACAGCCTTCTGTAATAAAACTACATACCTAAAAGGAGGCGAGGAGAAGAAAAAAAAACATTATTTTATTTTTTAGAAGGAATTTCATTATCGTAGGAGTGAAAGGACATATGGATAGGATGACAAACTTATAACATCCTGTGGAGCAGAGATGCAGAGTTCTAGATAATATTTAGTTGACTCATTTAAGAAATTAATTATGCTTCAACTGAAGGCAAACTTTATACTGCAGATCCTGAACTTTACTTTCATCTGGCGTTCTGTAAATTTTCCACTAATACTCAGACAAGATAAATTTAAAAGTAGCTTTTTTGAGCAGACATGATGCCTATCAGCATGTCCTAACATCTACCTAATCAGTCTTGGTTTACCATTTCACCCACACACCCTAAAGTGGCTCATTTTCAAACATCTGAGTGTTGACACATCCTATTCTGCTGAATTATGCAAAGAAGCAAGTAGCAAAAGGTTGGCTGTAAATAGTCTCATGGATTAGTTGCAATGTGTCTGGCCATGAGCTATGCTTAAAATTATACTGATATATATTACGCATGCATCAAGCAGAACATTGAATGAAAGTTGCAGTGATTTTTATCACAGTACATTAAGCTTCTGGTGCTCTTGATCTACATAATATTCCCAAAAACATCCAGTAGAAGGTCACTTACTATTTTCATTAAAAGCTTCTCAAAAGGTTAAAAAAAATTTACTTTAACATACATTGCAATGATAAAAACAGAGTAGAAAAGCACTTACGTATGTATAAAAAAATGTCATGCAACGTGTAGTAGTAAGTATTCAATGGCTGGGCTATAGGAAAACAGGGATTGTCTCAGCTATTCAAAACTTGTGGGTAGGAGGGCAGCAAAAAGAGAAGTAAAGCCAATAGAAAGCTATAAGTCCCAGAGGTGTTGGTAGTCTATTGCTTTAAGTAATCCCCTAGTGCAATTCATAACCTATCCTGTCTCAGTTCAGTTGCATTCCCAAATCTTTTCTGATATCCTCTCAATACTTATATAAAAGAGTAACTCACACAATCAAAAATTCTGTTCCTCATCAATAAAGCAAGTTAAAGAAAGAGTACTTTCTTGTTAGACTCATCACAAACAGGATAACAAGGAAAAAGCAGATTCTTCAGTTAAGCTTTCCTTCTCTCTGGCCCAGCCTGATTCTCTACAATGGCAGTGGTGAGTACTTATCATGCAGCTACCCGTCTCCCTCTCCCAACCTTCACTCGAAATTGTATGGTTGTGGCCTCTTAACACCGGCTAACAGAACACTGGTGTAGGAGTTCTTTTCTTTAAAAAAATCCTTAATAGGTTAAACATGGATGGATTTGGGGGATTAAACCAGGCAGAGGAAGGGGGAGCAATTAGGAAAGAGAAGATGTTTCAGTTGTGAATAATATTTAGATAGGATAGCTACTGAAAATATACTACCTCAATTTCATTTTCACCAGCTGTGCATGTAGGTATCAATACGTTACTTATACAACCAAGTGTTAAGCACACACTTAATATAACATTGAAAATACTGTATGCAACATATATGTTGTAATATGGGGTCTATGGATGGGTCATTAGCAGTGGGGACTAAACCCAGGACTCCTGGTTCTGAAACAATGAGCTTCTACTATCTGAGTTAAAAGAGCCAGCTCTATTAGCTCCAAGATACTGTAGTCTCAACCTCCATGCGATGCAGCCATCACTAGAGGGGGACAGAGCACCATACTAAGTATATGTTTAAATTGCCCTACTACTATTATTTCTTGCTGTCTTTGCACCTGCTTAACAATACAAAGTCCTTTGGAAGCCATCCTCCATTCCTGCCATTGGAGTAACTTCATGCACTTATGTGGATACATAATAACTATTATTATGATGTCTGTTGGGAGCTTTTGCTGGAATAAGCTGACTTTTAACTTGATACCAAAAATGAAGATGCAAAGATATTAAGCAAAAAGAATGAGGAGTACTTGTGGCACCTTAGAGACTAACATTTATTTAAGCATAAGCTTTCGTGGGCTAAAACCCACTTAATTGGATGCATGCAGTGGAAAATACAGTAGGAAGAGATTTTATATATATATATATATATCTTCCTACTGTATTTTCCACGAAAGCTTATGCTTAAATAAATGTGTTAGTCTCTAAGGTGCCACAAGTACTCCTCATTCTTTTGGCTGATACAGACTAACACAGCTACCACTCTGAAAGATATTAAGGTTAGAACTTTACAATCAAAACTTTTACTGGAATCTTAGTTTTCAATTTCCAAATATTTCAGCTTATTCCTGACCAAAAATCAGGTTCCTATATGAGAACTTTAATAACAGTATTGAACAAACATGGTAATTTTATTTTTTGAAAACAGTTTAATGTTATGAATTCTACATTACAGTATCTTAACAGCTACTTCCAAATCTCCATTCTTTTTCTTCAAAACTGAGTCAGAAAGATACCAGCTTTCAACCTTGAGTAGGGCTCTATGTACTGTAAAAATGCAAATCAGCCCATCCAATAAAAATGAAAAATCTGTATTCATGCCTCAAAAATCAGTATTTTTGGCTTGGAAAATCCTTCTTAATACTGAGAAACATGCCTCTGTAACAAGATATTTTTTGTAGCCTTGGGCTGGTATGGTGCTGGTTGTTTTCAGTCTGTCCTCTTTGTTTCAACAGCCTGCTTATTCAGACAAGTACAAAACAAATTCTTCTTTGTTTTGTTCTAACACTTGAAAATTACATTACTCGATCAAAAATGGGGTGAACAAGTTATAGCATAGCTAAGCATCCAAACTGATGAAACAGTTGTAGAGAAAAGTTTGCAAAGACTAACACAGAGCCTTCCTTTAATTTACATTATCCTTTTCTTTAAGTTGTATTTACGTAGAATATGGGTACATAATTTTAAGACTTCTCATGCAGTGGGAGACCATCTTCAATTTTAATATTTTGGCAGAAGCATAGCCCTGGTCTAAAATGCAGTGCTGTACAGGACCCTATGAGTAGTAAGAGGGATGGCACTGGAGAGCCCATGGAAAAAAGAGAGAAAAGGAAAGAGAAAGGTTAGAAAAATTTAAATGGACATAAAATGACAGGCGAGAAAAGAAGGAATAAAGGGAGGGGGAGGAACTTTTAAATTTGGAGAAACATTTTATCCATGTATAGCTGTAAAAGAATAAATTATTCTAAATGTCATCCTAGGGGTGAAATAAAACAGATCTATTTATGACTCCACGTGCAAAGTGGGTGCAATTCTCCCTGTAGCTAAGTTTGAGCATCTTTAATATAGAAAGGACAAAGAAGACTTCTCCTCATACAAAATGCCATGCACTGGGTATCTTCAACTATAGGACTTTAATGAAACAGTTTGAATAAGGAGTGTAGCACACAAATTCTCTCACTTTTAGAGTCTCAAGTAGTACTACTAGTAGTGAGTCTGCCCGTGTAAGTGGGGAAAGCAAAAAATGTCTACCCCCTCTACACAGTCACCAAACTAGGAAACAGTATTTTCAACAAGTTTTTAAAACTAGTTTTAACAAAGGATTGCAAGTTGCAGATGGCGGTGCAATTAGCCAGCTGTAAGTCATGTTTAGCAAGAGATGCTACAGTATAGTCTACAATCAGTGGAATTCAGTTCTGAACGCAATAAAACTCGGTAGGTTTCAGAAAAGAGATAATACTACCTATGTGCAGTGTCTAGAGGAAAGAATAAGCCTGACAATAGACTTCTGCAAGTTTTAAAGGGAAAGCTCTTTGTGTGAACTGACAATCTCTTCTCATTAACCTAGATACATTACAAATGTTAATATCTGAGAAAAAATAGTTTCTAAAACAATGAGAAATGAAAACCCATATGAACACAAAACAGAAGCTAAACTGAAAAGATCCAAATGGAGGACAAACCAATACTAAAAAGGTACCATTGCTATGGAGAGGAGGCTAAAAATAGAGAATCAATAATGCTGCAAAATATTTGACTTCTTGGAGTCCATGTGGGCTCTGATGCCATTACCTTAGTTGAAAAGTTGTTGAAGTTTTGGATGTTGCTTTAGAAAAGAATCCATACATGTTGACAGTTGCTACAGAGCTCCCACGAGAGGTCCAAAAGGCACAAGTGTGGTTGGTGGAACAGTGAGACAGACTCCTTCAAGCTGTTCAGAAAAAAAGGGATATTACTTACCCCAAGGCCAAACTGTTCTATTGTTCTTCCCAGAACTTAGCCCTGTCATATGAGGTGAAAATCAATCAAGAAAGGAGTACCTCAAAATGGAGGCAGCAGTTTCAGTTATGTTCAGAAAAAAACCCTGAGGTTAACACACTGGGATAAAATGTTTATTTTGGTGGAGATAAATCAAGAGCTTTCAAAGTTCTGGAGAGTATTTGAAAGGTAAGAGATGACAATAAGAACAGTACAAGACTAGAACACTATGTTATTTAACCACCCACTCATATATAACAGAAGGTTTCAGTTTATCATAGCTGGACAACTTGCTTAAGATGCAAGTATTACAAGTAAGTTAGCTTTTTGTAAAGCAAAACTACTACATCAGGAAAACTCAAGTTACATTAATATCCTATTCAACTAACTAATTTGGGGTTTGAGGAGTTAATAAAAACAGAATCTCAAAATTACAGTAGGTAAGGTAAATAAATTGCAGTATCTGTCTTTTTTCTTGTCCTTCAAACCACTACAGAAAGATTTTGAATACACTTAAGGCAACAGAATATAAAGGGATGTTGACCAGTTCTTCTTCAACATCACTTTTATTATGTGATATTTTCTTGATGGGGAAGGAGAAATGTCTTATATAACCAGTTGTTCATAGGACTGGTATTCATAAAAATCAAGGTTGTACTGTAGTAACATGTTAAACATTATTCAGTCCTATGCCCTAAGTATTGGATAGGCAATATGTGCATTATCTTAAAACTAAAGTAAAATACTATTGGTATCAAATAAAACGGCTAGCCATTTTACCAGATTATGAGGACTCATAGTTCAAGAGCATTGTTCACCTTATCTCATTCTCTTTTTACAAGTTATGAATCCTGTAATACTATCTGTGTTAACTCACCAGACTTTTGATTATAAAAAATGGTGTGGGAGCTGTTCCTCTTCACTGTGACTGGCACTTTGCTGCTGCTAACTCAGGCCCTGTCTACATAAGCGAGTTCCATAGGTTTTACTTTACCTCTAAACAAAATTATTTAAAATGGTGCAAAAGGCAGTGTGGACTTTCTTATTTCTGTTTAAGAGCATGTACACAGCTTTTTGCAATAGTTTAAAATAAACCAGTTTTAAAATTACCCCAGTTAAACCAGGGCAACTTTCTAGTATAGACCACACCTCAGTAGCACCTGAGATTGGAACTGTGGACGATCAGGTATGAACAAAGGCGGGAGCACTGGCTGCTACAAGGGCTAAGTGGGAGAAGGTAGCCTCTCAGCATATGCAGGAAGCTTTGATTGGTTATTTTCTAAGGAGGAAGGCAGAACAGGGAAGCCAACAACAATGGAATTTCCTTATAAATTACAAGTTATCCCCGTAAACCTATAGGAGGCCTTAAAATCTGTAGTCCACTGGGAAAACCCATAATTTGCAGGCTTGATTTCATGTGTTAACTGCTGAACTTAACAGCCAGCACAATGGTTGCATGCAAGCCTTAACCTTCTAAAAACGTAAGATAGAATCATGGCGACTCACAATATTTTGATAAAAGGTCAATGAACAGTGCATCAAAGAAAATGGACCACTATTGAAAACAGAAGTGAACTCTCTCAGTGGTCCATGGAAGAAATTAACAACTCAATAACCATTCACTGGAAAAGTTGGGAGGTCTCAGACTCACCAATTTAACATTACTAGGCTTTAAGAAGACAGTCAACTATAAAAAAAATCCCATACAATTCTGCTGGAGTGTTTACTTACTGTTAACAAGTTAACACCTATTACTACTGTAGCTAACAGATTAGAGAAATATTTATCTATTTCAGTTTACTTTGTGTTTGAAACTACTTTGTGTTCAGTGACTTTCACTCTTTCCCCTGTATAGTCAGCTCCCATTGTTTTTGTTGGTCTTTCACACAGATACAGAGGAGATAAATTAAAACCAAAGCTTACCATTCATGTATGCTTAGGTCACTTTTTGTCTCTACCCAGTTGCAGCTCCTCAAATTTACAGCTACTGCCAACTGTGCTGTATGCCAATTTACTGTCAGGAATATACCACTAGCAAATGCAATCAGGTTTACGCATCTGGCTGCATATTTGAACTCTCATGCCAGTTTTTGTTCCAAAAGAACTGCAGTTTAATCTTGTAATGAATCTTGTTAATTCTCATGAGATCTATTTAAAAAATGCCACTGAACACTTACTTAAAATTTCACCTCAGTTTCCTTCTTTCCTTTTGCCCTAACCCACTTGCAGATACAGGAGACCTGTGGTAGGAGTCCACAATGCCAGTCATCTTGCTATATAGAGAAACTATGTAATCTCAGATGTACACTGATAATAGATGAACTATTTAGGCACCCATCAGTGGAACTACAAAGGAATTACATGCTTTGAAATTAGCATGTATTTATCAACTGGTCGCAGGATCAAGGCCTCAGAGCGTATACCTAGATTCAAGGCTAATTTTTCCCCCAAAAAACACAACAAATATGATAAAACAGTTGACAGAGGTGTGGCCTAAGCACCACTGGCTTAAGTATGAAAACCAGAAACTGCACAGCTCTAACTCTGACTGATATTAACTCAAAGTTGTCTAACCTGTCAAGCCTCATATCCCCATTTTTAAAATGAATAGAATATTTATCTGACAGGATGGGGAGTTGCACTGATCATCCAGATGCTACAATTTCTCCGATTTCTCCAAGCTTAGATTTTCCTCATTTTCATCTTTCTTTGCCCTGAGAACTCACCCCTTTCTTTTCTACACTGGAAGTGAAATATGTTTTGGAAACTAGTCCATCTATGTCAGATACCTCACCCAAGTCTGCCTTTGTACTATCCTTGGGATGCAACGCCTGCAAAATTTAAAAAAAATCCAGCAACAACCCTCCATTTCAGCTGAACTGCTTCTTTCGGTTGATGTGAGCCCTCCAATACAATGATGCTTGGTCTGGGTACACGATCTGAGAGACTGTAGGGCAGAGCAGATAAGGTAATTGGGGGCTGCATGAAGAGGTCCACGAGATCTAAATACCAGAAGTGCCTGGTCCATGCTATTCTGATCACTGATCCTGCATCTTGCTGTAGAGCTACCTGAGGACCTTCAGTATCATGGAGATCAGTGGGACAGATCAGTCCCAGGTGTCCAGAGGTGAGAAATGTATCTGACAGAACCTGTATCAGAATTGCTTCGGGAATGAAACACTTGCTACAGACCAGATCAAAAAAAATGTTAAATAGGTCTATTGTTGAGAACCCCAACTCGTGAAAGATTTTCTGCAATACTGAGTCTTCAACTGATCATTCATGGTTGTCTAAGAACTGCCTGCTAACATGATCTGCTAGAGAATTCTGAATGTATGGAAGATGTAGAAACAGCAATATGTTCAATTGAGCAACATGCCGAATTCAAAGCCAAATGGCATCCTGACAGAGTGGCTCCTCCTCTTCTACAGCTACTCATTATGTCAACAGTACTATTGGTTACTCTCGATTTGTGCATTCCTAGAGTAGAGGAAGGAATTCTTTGCATGCCAGATGGATGACACTGCATTCCAGAATATTTATCTGTGGAAAAGCTTCCTGAGGGAGCTGTAGGCCCCAAGTTTGAAGGTGCTCTAGATGGGCCCCCATCATCCCTGAGCAAAGATGTCTGTCACCAGACTTTTGGTAGGAAGAGGGGCACACAAGTGTATTCCCTTGCACACCTGAAGTGGGTCTTTCCACCAGTTTAGTGAAGAGAAGATTTCTTGCGGATCCATGTTCAACATGTTCATGTGGTGTCTACAGGGTAAATACATTAATTTCAAAACCACCTTTGCATGGAGTGTAGGTAATGTCTGGCAAACTACATCACATAGGAACATAACATTGTATGTCTCAGAAGTCTGAGGCATGCTTTCACTGATGTCTTTGGGTGAACTTTATGTTCATTGATGAGGTCCACTACAGTTTGGAATCTCTCCTCTTGTGGATGATAAGTGCTCGCTGACCTGGAATCTAACATGACTCCCATGAACTCTACTCTTGCAGTTGGAGAAAGTGTTGATTTTTCTCTGTTGACTTTGAGGCCCAGTGTGGCATAGATCAATAAAGGTTACCTGGATTTAAGAGGTCACCTACTAGGGTGATGTTTCCCATATCGACCAGGCATTGAGGTATGGGTAGACCTGGATTCCTAGTCTCCTTAAACTAGCTGCACACAACTGCCAAAGATCAAAAGGCAGGACCATGTATGGATAGTGAGATGTTCCTACTAGAAATCAGAATTATTTCCTGGGAACTAGATGTATGGATATATGAAAATAGGCATCTTGAAGGTCAAGAGCAGAAAATCAATCTTGAGACTCTAATGAAGAAGTTATGGAGGCCAGAGTTACTATCCTAAATGGGAAATGGATAAACCTGTTGAAATGTTGAAGGACCAGAATAGAATTCCAACCACTCACTATTTCTTCTTTGGCAAGAAAAAATAAGATAATGGGGTTAAAATTCTCTGCACCTGAATTCTAAAGGCACCTCTTCCACTACTCCAAGATGCAGAAGAGAGAACACTTGCTTCAATATTATCTCAAGTGAGGGATGGGGGTGGGAAGGGACCAGAATTCTATGTAATACCTGTTGCTCACAAATCTCTTGGACCCACTGGTCCATGGTGATCCCAGTCCAGGCTTCCTGAAAAAAAAGAAAGGCAGTTGCCAAAAGGTGGGGAAAATGAGTAGAGATCCTTCAAATGTTCCTAGTGTCTTTAAAAAAAAAAAAAGGAGAGAGTGCAATAATGATGCGAGTTTTTCAATCCAATGAACAAACTAAAAGTTAACTATAATAAATCATAACTAGCAATCACAGAAAAGCAGGTAGACACTGTCAAAGCTCCATCTCGGTGTTACAGGTGGTAACAAGAAAGTAAAGACTGGTTGGGCCTGCTCTGCTCTTCATGCCTAGGGTGGAGGACACAAAAACGTTAACGATACAGGTGTGGCCTGAATGGACAGAATCCTATCTTGTGCATATGGGATGCAGGTGCACCCAGAGTAAATCCATGTGGACAATCACCCAAAGAAGAAAGTTAAGTTTTATTTCTACTGAATTTCAACAGCAGAAATTCAGTCTTACTCTCTTTCTCTGGATCTTCTGACAGTTTATGATGCATTTTTCACATTACAAAAAAAGTCATTCCGAGTTGAGAGCTTTCCTCAAATTCAAATTATGCTACTTTCTTGCCAAAGGAGGAAAAAAACAAATCAAATAGCTTATTTTACTCCTATTGAATTCAGTACCTGTAAACTCAACTTCTATCTGGACTTTTGTATAAACATTTTACAGTGTTAATTACAATGGACAGTAAAAGTTAGTTTTTCCAGTGTAATAAAAAGTGTTTTTATGAGAGTCAATAAATGGCTCTTGAAACTATAAGCTGATGGTTGGTTCTGTTGTTGTTGTTTTTAGGTACTACTCAAGTAGTAATTGTTGACTGAAATTAAGATGAACTTTCTCCCTCAGAAACAGGATGAGGGTCTTTGCTTTATTTTGAGCTCTGATTATTTCAGTATAGGATGCTATGTCTTGTAAAGGAAAACTTAATGAGACTTGAATTCTTCTGGACTTTGATTTGGCTACACTTTTCAGTGTGGCATTTCTTAAGTCTGTTGTTGATTATAAACTCCTTCTCATGTCTATTTAGACTCTGTGACCTCCATGTGAACTGTTTTGTGTGTGTGCTTTGTTTACACTAAACTTAAATTACAGGAATTCTTCCAACAATATTAAAAGAAGTTAGCATCGGAGTCTTTAGGGACCAGTAGAAGATACTCACAAGTGTTTACAATTGCAATACTGAATGTCTCTCCATTCAATTGTTCTATTAGGGCCACACAACAACTTCCGTTAAAAAAATAAATGAGCAGCACGTGTAATATTTCCCACTTACTCTACTACCTAGAGCAAAGCTAAATTCACATATTGAAGTAGTTGCACAATCATAAAACTCTTAACATACTTTGCAACCATTTTACTTCACTCTTTATAATATTTCCAAAATTGTCAAACTACATACATTTGAAATGGAAAGTTTTGGACATACGCATACTTACAGTACATCTAAACTGCCTGCAAAATACAAAAAAAAGACACCTGATAACTTTTTAATCCTTTAGGCTTACAAGGCCCTCTCTTTGGTATGGATTAAGATAATCTAATTACATGCATAAAGATTAATAAAACACAAAATGCTAAGATTTAAAGTTGCACAGTCTTGCATACCTAAAAAGAGGCCAGAATTAAGATCATGACACCATATGCAATCAGCTTGAGATCTAATACATTTCAATAAGTCCATGATAGATTCTGTTTGAGAAACACACTGCTAAGGAAGAGATTGCCTGATGAATATTCAAGAGCTGCCTTTTAACTAATGCGTTGGCTGAATGAGGAAAAATGTATTACTCAGCAGAAGATCACTGAGGATATTTCCAGCTAACAACCAAAGGCATCTCCTGGATTATTTTGCTTGCATATGAAAAGGAAGTTTCGGCAAACAACAAACATTCTCTACTTACACTGTGTTATGACGAATAGAGATTTTTAACAACCCAACATCTGGCAAACTAATGGCTTTGGCTTATTTCTTTACATGGTGCAAGAGACATCAATTCATTGATCTGACAAGTTAATGTAGATTTAAAAATAAAAACACAATTCAAGAGTTTATATTGTATCTGGCCTTTCATCTGAACTTTAAGTCAGTTAACTGTTTTCAAATTAGAAGGCAGTCACAGGTTCGGCTAGAATCACTAGCAAAAATGATCTAATGGATAGCAGATTAGACTGGAGTTTGAACTCCAAAGACCAGGGCTCAATTCCTTGTTGAGCCAAACACTTCAGGTGTGACCTTGGCCAGATCACTTAAGCTACCCTGTGCCTTATTTCTTCATTTGAAAAATGGGGTAATGCTCCCCCACCCCACATGGGTGCTGTGCAGATAAAATCCATTCATGACTGAGATCCTCAGATCCTATAGTGATGAGGGCTATACGAATACCAACACAGATCAGCCTCTCCAGGTATACAAAGTATAATAAAATTCCCTACAGAAAGAGGAAGGGACCATAGCTAGGTACAGTGACTTGGAGAAAAAGGCAAATAAGACACAGAAGACTAGGGTGATCAGACAGCAAGTGTGAAAAATCGGGACGGGGGTGGGGGGTAATAGGAGCCTATATAAGAAAAAGACCCCAAAATTGGGACATCTGGTCACCCTACAAAAGACAAGAGAAAGGAAAGCTGAAGTTTAAAATAGACTGTGCGGGAGGGAGAGGTGTGTGCTGTTTTCTTTAATGTATAAATAGAGGCCAAAAGGGTTGGGGGTGGGGAGGAAGGCTTTCCTCATAAATTTTCACTTTAGGAAAATCAGGTCTTATCTACTCTGCTTTTCTTGGAAGACTATGGGCAACTAGAGTTTTCCATATCAAGGGAATAGAAATTGATTCAAACAGGATTTTCTATTCAGACTAACTGTTTTTGTTAACACTTATTTAACCCAAATACCTAACTATTGGCAAGAGAATCATTTTGTTAAAGAGACAACTTTTCAGTCCCTTCAGTTAAGGGCTGACAAAGTTCCCACATCTTTGGATCCTCCACAGGAGACTTACAGAAAAGCATGGAATACCATATTTGATATTCCTGATATTTCCAAGGCCTGGTCTACACTAGAAAATTAGGTTGGTTAACTGTGTTGGTCCGGGGTGTAAAAAATCCACACCCTCCAGCAGTTTAGTTATGCCAACCTAAATCCCTGTGTAGACAGCACTAGGTTGATGGAAGAATTCTGCCATTAATCTAATTACCATCTCTTGGGGAGGTGGATTCCCTTCTCTGACAGGAGAATCCCTCCTCTCAACATAAGTAGTGTCTACACACCATAGTGGTATAGCAGCACAGCTGTGCCACTGTTGTGTTTTAAGTGTAGACAAGCCAAAAGGTTAAAAGTGCACAGAAGAGACAGAAAAAATGTTCTAGCCTTCTTTGTACATCATAAAGAAGGAACACAATTGCCCAGACCCAATTCTTCTCCATCCCCATTATTCAGATAACCTTTTAAGACAAGATTTAAGGAAAGAAGTAATTCAGTTATTTTACAGTAAAGGAAGCACACAAATTCCAGAGAAATGGAGCAGCTACATGAAGAAATTAAGATTTTTTTTAAACAGGCTCTCTCTCCTCCAGATTACTCAAATTTGCAGAAATTATTAAAATTGGAAAATGATGTATGCATCAGTGAAAAGAACAAACAGACAGAGGGTGGAGACAAGAGAAGACGACAGCAAAATTAGATTAACATGGAGAAACAAAAACCAGTACTGTCTGAAAGAAATTTACCCAAATTACTATATTCAGTGTGAGTGAGAAACATGGGGAAAAAAATACTGAGACACAGTGGACATCAAATTAGATAATCAGATTTTGAAGGGATATGTCAAAATGTGCAAAAAAATCAAATTATAGATTGGGGATGTACCACATCTCTGCGCAGCTATGATGCATAATCTGGAATATTACATTCAATTCTGGATTTTCACTACCACCAGAAAGATATTGAACTTGAAAGGAGAAGTGAATGACCTAATAAAAATCTGGAAAGCAAAATATGCATAGCTTGAGTAAGGGGTGAGACATATGGCAAATCTATAGAGAGTTTGAAATTTGTAAATACCAAGGCTGAAGACTTATTTCACCTGGTACTACTAAAAGTAATCAGATGGAATTACCTAAGGGACAACCCAGGCTAAATATCAGGAAGACTCTACTGAGATGTATTAGGCTGTGGAATAACTTTCCAAAAGAAGTTGTGATATTTGAAACTAGACTAGACAAAGCACTAGGTAATATAGTGGAGGGAACAATACATATATATTGCATCTCCTACATATTACATTCCACGTCACCTAGATAAGCTGTCTTATTTTATGAAGATGAGACCCATGAAGAATCTTGTCTAACAGACATGGGTAGGTATTGTCTTAATATGTTTTTAACTGCAACTTGCAGAATGGGGCCCCAATTCTGATTGGTGTTTTTACAAGTTAGTGCAATATAAATAAGGACTAGCTACCATGTAAATAAAATCTGGACTAACCTAAATGAAATGTACCGACTTTTAGTCACATCTGCGTCACAGTGGCAATGACAATTAACTTTAATATACATAACGTCAAAAAAACAAGCACTTATAATACTGTAATTTGGATCAGTTCTTTTAGAGTTTTTCTTTGTATTTATAGATATTTTTAGATTCTCAAATCCCCGCCCCAAAATGGAACACTAAACTGCAGATTGATTTACTACTTAAAAAGCAAGTTGCTGTTTTCTTAATAACAGATTTAACAAATTTGTTCCACCTGTTCAATTATTCACCCGATGTCTTTCTTGTGGTTTCATTGAAGTTTTTTAATCCAAACCTCAAAGACTCTAAACTCAGCAGTGAAAAAGACAAGCTCAGCATCAAAACTACCACTCATGATCTGAATGCTGCTCCAAATTACTGCAAGCTTATTGCAAGTAAGTTGATGCAGACAGCAAAATTATTAAGGTCAATGGTTATGGGCACAGTACGAATGCTCTTCAGAGGACATTTTCTTTGTGTGGTTACATCTCTTTATTAAGATCAGGTTATTACACTAACCTGATGGTTTGTGCCAATTACCACAGTTACCATGTGGCATAATTCACAAACAGTGAACGATACAGAAGTGCAAAAGATATAATTGTTCACAATACCCACCCAAATTCAACATAACATTTTTGCATTGACGGCTATCCAATAGCAGAAGCACGGACCATACATATCTGGAACTGTTATAAAGAGTTTTCTGGTATGTGTGGGATGACTTATTATAGAATGTGATTTATTTAGAGTACAGTTTCCCTGTTCTAAAACTTGAAAGAAAAGCTAGTTTCCAAAATATTTAATTAATATAATCACAAGCAGCCTTCTACTGAAGGCCACCTCCATAAATAGTTCCATGGGTTAAACTAACAATGACAGATTTAGGAGCACATTATACTCTTGGCTCATGACAAATTAGTATATAAAGGTTAATTTCTTACTAGTAATTCAGTTTCTACAAGTTCCGTATCACTCCAGACAGGGAATAATGAAATGAATAGATATTGCTCAAAGCTGTTTCCCAAGTTTGTGAAAACCTCAAGTCTTCCTCCCGCCACTCTTTGAAAAAGCCACCCCAGTAGGGCTTTTTGGATTTTATCAATTCTCTCCCCCACCCACACACCCCTTTAAAAAAAAATTAAAAAAACGTGTTGGTCATTGACATTTTGGATTGCTGATTTTAAATTAACTGTAACCACTCAGAAAAAAAAATAGATTTCATTATGAACCATTTAATGCAAATTACCAATGTGGCAGGACAATAAAAAAAGCAAAGAAGAATGATAAGAGACAGGAATACTGAATATAATTCCATTATATAAATCAAAAGTATAACCATAGTGGACTATAGTGCTAATTTCTGATCACATAATACTAACAAGGAGTATGGTAAACATATAAGGCAGGTTAGAGATATATGACAAATAATCAGGCACATGAAAAGACATGAATGAGAGATTGAAAAAAGAGTTAGACTGGAGAAAAAAAATATGATGGGACATGATAAAAGCATACAAAATAACAAACAGTACATATAAAGTATTTTTTTTGTTTCAGAATAGGGATATTCAGTGAAGCAAAGGTACAGTCAATGAAACTGAGAGGCATCAAATTTAAAATTGCCAACACTTATCTCTTCCCCGCACCATGACGTACTAGGGTTCACCAAGACAGTAAGAGGTTCAGTCACAGTCTGCCGGGTAAAAGACGGTTCCTGACCTTTGTAACTGTTGTTCTTCGAGATGTATTGCTCATATCCATTCCAATTTAGGTGTGCGCGCGCTGCATGCACGATTCTCATAAGATTTTTACCCTAGCAACACTCGGTGGGTCGGCTGAGGGGCCCCATGGAGTGGCGCCCTTATGGCGCCGGATATATGCCCCTGCCGACCCAGCACCTCCTCAGTTCCTTCTTGCCGTTTACTCCAACAGCGGGGAAGGAGGGTGGGCTTGGAATGGATATGAGCAACACATCTCGAAGAACAACAGTTAGAAAGGTGAGTAACCGTCTTTTCTTCTTCGAGTGCTTGCTCATATCGATTCCAATTAGGTGATTCCCAAGCCTTACCTAGGCGGTGGGGTTGGAGTGAGATGTCGCGGAGTGAAGGACCACTGAACCAAATGCTGCATCATTCCTGGACTGCTGCACTATGGCATAGTGGGAAGCAAAGGTGTGCACGGATGACCAAGTCGCTGCCCGACAGATCTCCTGTAGGGGCACATGGGCCAGAAAGGCGGCGGACGGAGCTTGAGCCCAAGTAGAATGGGCAGTGAGGCAGGTAGTTGGGACGTGAGCCAAGTCATAGTATGCACGGATGCATGACGTAACCAAAGACGAGATTCGCTGTGAGGAGATTGGGAGGCCCTTCATCCGGTCTGCCACCGCTACGAACAGCTGGGACATCTTTCTAAAAGGTTTTGTTCACTCTATGTAAAAGGCGAGAGCCCTACGAACATCTAGAGAATGCAGCTGTTGCTCTCATCGCGAAGCGTGCGACTTCGGAAAGAAGACCGGGAGGAAGATGTCTTGGTTGACATGGAAGGCAGACACCACCTTAGGGAGGAAGGCGGGTGTGGTCACAGCTGTACCTTGTCCTTATGGAACATCGTATACGGTGGGTCTACTGTGAGGGCCCGAAGTTCCGACATGCGCCTTGCCGATGTAATAGCGATGAGGAAAGCTGTTTTCCAGGAAAGGTACAGAAGCGAGCAGGTGGCCATTGGTTCAAAGGGGGCACCCATGAGCCTAGATAGGACCAGACTGAGATCCCACGTAGGAGCCGGATGATGAACTTGCGAGTACAGATGTTCCAAACTCTTGAGGAACCTGCTGACCATAGGATTGGAGAAGACTGGGCGCCTGTTCTCGCCAGGGTGGAAGGCTGAAACTGCTGCTAGGTGTACCCTGATGGATGAGACAGCTAGGCCTTGCTGTTTCAGGGACCAGAGATACTCTAGGATGGTAGGCACTGGCACCTCCAGAGGGACAGCATCGTTCTGGGCACACCAGCAGGAGAAGCACTTCCATCTGGCCAGGTATGTGGATCTAGTGGAGGGCTTTCTGCTACCCAAGAGTACTTGCTGCACTGAACTGGAGCAACGCAGCTCAGATTGAGTTAACCATGCAGCATCCATGCTGTGAGATGGAGGGACTGTAGGTCTGGATGGCGTAGCCTGCCATGTTCCTGAGTTATCAGATCCGGCCACAAATGTAGAGGAATTGGTTTGGTTACCGACAGATCGAGGAGTGTGGTGTACCAGTGCTGCCTGGGCCATGCCGGAGCGATCAAGATTAAGCGGGCCTTGTCCTTGCGTAACTTGAGAAGGACCTTGTGGACCAGTAGGAACGGAGGAAAGGCATAGAGCAGATGGTCTTTCCACGTTATCAGAAAGGCGTCCGACAGGGAGCCAAGGCAGTGTCCCTGGAGAGAGCAGAACACCTGACACTTTCGATTCTCACGAGAGGCGAAGAGGTCTATGTGGGGAAACCCCCACTTCCAGAAAACAGAATGGATAACGTCTGGGCGAACTGACCACTCGTGAGCTAGGAAGGATCTGCTGAGGCGATCTGCCAAGATGTTCTGGACTCCTGGGAGAAACAACGCCACCAGGTCGATTGAGTGGGCTATGCAAAATTCCCAGAGATGTATGGCTTCCTGACAGAGGAGGGACAACCGCGCTTCACCTTGCTTGTTGATGTAAAACATGGCCGTTGTGTTGTCTGTGAAGACTGACACAACGGCCTTGAAGGTGTTCACAGAATACCTGACACGCAAGGCGTACTGCTCTCAGTTCCCTTATATTGATGTGTAGGGTTATTTCTTGTGTGGACCAAAGACCTTGTGTGCGAAGTCCCGCAAGGTGAACGTCCCAGCCCAGAGATGACGCGTCCGTGGTCAGGGCTACAGAGGGCTATGGGGCATGGAATGGCATCCCCCTGCAAACCAAGGTGGGGTTTAGCCACCAACCCAGAGAGGCTAAGACCTCTGTCGGCACAGTGAGAATTGTGTCCAAGCTGTCTTGGCCTGGACGGTACACTGACGAGAGATAGGTCTGAAGTGGACAGAGGCGTAGTCTGGCATGTCTGGTCACGAAAGTCAAGGTCGGGAAGTTTTGGAGGCCATGAATAATGGCCATCGTGGACTGGAAGCGGGCCTGTGGTAAGCACGTCCTGGCGAGATTCGAGTCTAGGATCGCCCCATGAAGTCTATTCTCTGTGTAGGTTCCAGAGTGGACTTCTCGGTGTTGAGCAGCAGGCTGAGTTGCTTGAACAAGCTCATGACAAAACGAACATGAGACCACACCTGCAGATCGGAGGGACCTCGAATGAGCCAGTCGCCAAAGTATGGAAACACTTGTATCCGACGTCGGTATCGCTACAACAGCCATAAATTTTGTGAAGACTCTTGGTGCTGTGGACAAGCCAAAGGGAAGGACAATAAATTGGAAATGCTGCTGGTTGACCACAAAGCGAAGGAATCGCCTGTGCGGCGGGTAAATCGCTATGTGGAAGTACACGTCCTTCATGTCGAGGGCAGCGTACCAGTCTCCACAACCCAGGGAAGGGATAATGGTCCCCAGGTAAACCATGTAGAACTTCAACTTTACCATGAATTTGTTGAGTTCGTGCAGGTCCAGGATGGTCCGTAGACCCCCCTTTGCCTTGGGGATTAGGAAGTAACGGGAGTAAAACCCCCTGCCCCTCAAATCTTTTGGGACCTCTTCTACAGCTCCGATAGCCAGGAGCGCCTATACCTCCTGTAAGAGGAGTTGCTTGTGAGAGGGGTCCCTGAAGAGAGACCGGAGTAGGGGGGGAACAAACTGAAGATGATATACAGTTTCCACCGTGCGTAGGACCCAGCAAGCTGACGTTATGCGGGACCACGCAGGGAGGAAATAGGAGAGGCAGTTGAAGAAAGCCAGGAAAGGATCTGGCAAGGAGACTGGTGCTCCGTCCTAGAGCACACCTTCAAAAGTTTTGTTTGGGCCCCACCGATGGCTTTAGGGGGCCCTGATTCTGGCCTGCTTGAGGACCAGATTGTCTCCTCCTATTACCACGGCCACGCCTTCTGGTGAAGTCTTGCCATGGTCGAGAGTTAGGGTAGGTGCGCTGAGGCTGGGGCCGGAAGGGTCTGCGTTGCATCACCGGGGTATGCATGCCCAGTGAGCGCATGATGGCCCAGTTGTCCTTCAAACTCTGAAGTCTGGGGTCAGTTTTATTAGAGAACAGCCCTTGGCCATCAAAGGGCAGGTCTTGCATGGTCTGCTGCAGCTCTGGTGGAAGGCTGGACACTTGTAGCCATGAGATGCGGCGCATAGCCACGCCCGAGGCTAGAGTTCTAGCCGCCGAGTCCGCTGCATCTAAAGATGCCTGCAGGGATGTCCTCACCACTTTCTTGCCCTCCTCGAGCAAGGCCGCAAACTCCTGTCTGGACTCCTGGGGGACCATCTCCTTGAACTTCCCCATTGAGGTCCAGGTGTTATAGTTATAACGGCTCTACCCTGAACTGTAGACCACCAGCAGAATAAATCTTATGCCCAAATAAATCCAGGTGCCTAGCGTCCTTGGACTTAGGGGCGGGCGCTTGCTGGCCATGTCCCTCTCATTCACCAACTGTACCACGAGGGAGCAAGGGTGAGGGTGAACGTACAGATATTCATAACCCTTGGAAGGCACCATGTATTTCCTCTCCACCTCTCTGGCCATGGGAGGAATAGACCCTGGGGACTGCCAGATCATCGGCATTAGCCTGGATGGTCCTAATGAAAAATAGGGCGACATGTGTGGGGGCATCGGCTGATAAAATGTCCACCACCGGATCCTCCACTTCCACCACCTCCTCCACCTGCAGGTTCGTGTTCTGTGCCACCCTGCGCAGGAGATCCTGGTGTGCGTGAAGATTTATAGGCGGTGGGCTAGAGGAGGACGTGCCTGCCACTGCCTCGTCAGGCGAGGAGGAAGAGGACACCCCCAGGACGAGCGGATCCTGGGGAAGCTCTGGTTGTGGAGGGTCCTGCTGCCCTAGGTCCACTACAGTGGTGGCATGGACTTGATCTGGTGGCAGGACAGTCGCCTCCGAGTCTACCGGGGGAGGGCAGCTCACAGTGGCCTCAGGCATCCCATACTCCAAATGAGCGGATTGCAAAGTGCCTGAGGGGACACCTTGGGCTTGGTGGTATGCCCAAGAAGTCCAGAAGGACCATTGTAGGGGTCCCTGATCAGGATCCTGTCCTTCATATTGTCCCCGTCTAGCACCCTCAGCATCATGGCCCTGGGTATGGTAGCCACTCCCCGCCTGGGACGACGACGATGAATTTGGTTGCGAAGGCCAAGGGGGGGCCGAACGCCCATGTGACATTGCACCGTCCTGCTCTGTCAGTTTGCGCCTCGGAGCTGAAGACCAGTGCTGGGATCTTCGGCGGTACCGCAATCGGGATCGGGACCAATGGTCATAATGGTGTCGGGAGGCCGATCTAGATCGTGACGAGGATCTACGGTGCTGGGATCAGCTGAGAGGTGATTGGTGCTGGGACCCGGATTGGTACCGCTCGTACCGGAAAGGAGACCTGCGTGAAGCGGAGCGGCGCTGCAAGTACAACCAGCGCCGAGATGGAGATCGGTACTGGGACTGCGAGCGGTGCCGGGTCCGGGACCATCGGCAGGATCGGGACCGTGACCTGGACTGGGACCAAGATCGGTGCTGAGCAGTCTCACTCTGCGAGGAGGGTCGCATGAAGGCAGGATTGCCTATAGATTGGAGAGTCCGCACTGGCGGTGCTGGGGGCTGAGGTGGACCAGGCTCTGTCAGCATGATCAGGTCGCGAGCAGTGGAGGTGGTCTCCGGAGTGGACAGCAGGCCAAACTCAACCACAGTGTACACCGGGGAGCTTGTGTGCACCGTACTCAACGACCCTTGGCACCGTCGATTCCGGCGCCGCAAAGTCGGCGGTGCTGGAGTTGGAGTCTTAGTGGGATGATCCGGTCCGGGCTGTTGCTCCAATGGGGCCACAAGCGGTGTCTGCAACTGCAAAGAGGCAGCAGGTGGTTTGTGCTGCTTCTTGGGCCGCGGAGACAGCGGAGACTGAACCGGTGCCGGAGACATCCAGTGCTAAGAGTCTTTGCTGGGGCCGGGTCGTTCTGGTGCCGGAGGTGCACTTCGGACTGACGGTGTCTGGACTGCGCGAAGTAACGAAGGCACCGGGCTAAGTGCCGCTTCCATTAGGAGCTGTTTTAAACAAAAGTCCCGCTCCTTTTTTGTTCAAGGCTTGAAAGCCTTACAAATGCGACACTTATCTGGATGATGGGATTCCCCCAGGCACTTCAAGCAGGAGTTATGGGGGTCTCCCGTAAGCATCGGCTTGAGACAAGTCGAGCAAGGTTTGAAACCTGGGGACCTGGGCATGGACCATGGTACCGTGGAGGAGGGAAGAGGATGAACCCCGTTCCCTCCAAGTACTATCTACACTATATACAAACTTACTACTAACTAAACTATAACTGGTAAAACTATTAACAATTACACTAAACAACTATCTGCAGTACAACGAGTAAAACTAAGGAGGTGGAGATCAGCTATGCCGCGTTCCACAGTTCCAATGACTGTCATGGGTGGTAAGAAGGAACTGAGGGGGCGCTGGGTCATATATCCGGCGCCATAAGGGTGCCACTCCAGGGGGCGCCTCAGCCGATCCACCGAGTGTTGCTAGGGTAAAAATCTTCCGACGATCATGCACACGGCGCGCGCACACCTAATTGGAATCGATATGAGCAAGCACTTGAAGAACCACCCTGAGTATCTTGTGGCTGTGCAGCTTTGATCCAGAGCTCTAACTCCAATAGCACACAAGCCTCATCCTGGCTTTGCCCAACCTGGTTATTCCCTGCAGGCTGATCTTAGTACTCTTCTAGCCCCAAGTTCAACCCAAAATCATCCTACTGCAGGAACCAGTCCCTCTGGTTGGACCCTCATAGAGAAAGTGTTAGGTTTCCTGCCTTTACAGAGACAGTAAAACACTTCCACCTATTAGCTTTCTGGAAGCACAAACTTTAGTGAACTTACACAGCACTAATGATTTATAATGAAATCAAAACAAGTTTACTAATAAAAGAGCATGGATTAAGTGATACCAAGTAAAAGAGAGAAAGGTAGAGATAGTTACAAGCAAATAAGAGTGAAAACTTGCTAGACTAAGTTTTAGATGCAAAAGAGAGTCTGTTCAGGATGCTCTCTTTTATCCACAGTCTCCTTTCTAGCCTTTTACTGGCCAACCTGGCCAGGACCTATCAGAGACATCAAATTACTTGGTTTCTTTGTCTCCTAAGGTGAAGGATCCAAATGGAATCTCCCTGTGTAGTTTATATCCCCAAAGAGATATCTCTGTCTTACAAGTCAGGAAGGCCTCCTGGGGATTCAGTCTCTTGTCTCTCTCTGGGATGCAGAAATCACATTAAATTCTCTCTCTCTCTCTCTCACACACACACACACACACACACACACGATCAGAACAACCTCCATTGGTTTAGTTTGATGGCTTTGTTAATATTTAAACTGAGGTAACCTGCATTCCTTTGCCTAGGTCTGACCTGTTTATCTAGGCTAGGCTGTCTTGTCTTAAACATGTTCCAGTAACATCATGCAGAAGAATTTATAACGTCACATAAAACATTAACACATGCATTTTACAATGATATTACTAACCAGCATGTTATTAGCTTTCATATCATACTTCAGAGTCTTTTGTACAAATATCACAGTAGCATGTAGGGTATGAATACAGGGGTGACTAGGGTCATTCCCCTCAACTAACCTTGTGAATTCAGTGCTATTAGATATCATTGGGGCCAAGCCTTTACAACAATGAAAGAAAAAGGAATATACATTTATACAGTTAATGAAAAAAAGTCTAGAAGAGACAAACCCTTCTGCTTCAAGACCTAAGTCAGTCTCTAATCGACAGGATCTCTCTATGGATAAGTTATTCCATAATTGCCCACATGAGACTTTTTGCAGCTTCTTCTGGATCATTTGGTACTACCAGTGAGGATACAGGACTAGATGGATCACTGGAATGATCTGGTATGGCAATTATGTTCCTAACACCAACATCTTTGGATGGAAGTGGTAAAAATGCTAGTGGGACAGCTTTTTTCAATCTTTGGGTTCACTGTGGTGAAGGGATGTATGGTTTTAAATATTATTCATTTAGCTGCAGTTCTCTCACATGGTCTCATTTCAGTTTTATTCTTGAAACTCTTGTTGGGATCTTGATTCCCACTCTATTTTACTCTCAGGTAAGTAAGAATGCCAGCAGTCGCTTGCTGAATGTAAAATAAGGTAGGGAGAGCAGGGCTTCATGCCAAACTGGCATCATTCCCTACTGAGTCAACATGCTGTACAAATGAGTCATCTGAAACCAAACACCTGATCTCAATCCATACTCATTCAACGCCAAACCCAAAGAAACTTATTCCATCAAAGGCAACAAACAACAAATACCCTAAAGAGCTTACAGTCCTAGTGCAAATCACAGTGATGTATTTGTGACATGAAAACTGGAACTGATCACATATCTGCTAGGTGGATACAACTCCGAATCCTGCCTAGTCATCAGGGATTAAAACTGGTAACCTATAGATGAAGTGCTCTGTAGCTCACTAGCAAAATAAGAAGCGACAAACTTATGACATTTCAAATTATGTTTTTGTCCCACATCAGGATGAAAATTTCACACATTTTTTGCATGATGGAAAATTCTGAAAAAATTATTCAAAAATGTTAAGGTTTTTGACTGAAATGAAGCATTGACATTACCAAAATCAAAATGTGTCATTTCAATTGTTTGAACTGACCTAAAACACTTTTTGTTTCAAGTCAGTCAGTGGTGCATTGCTTCATCGCTTTTTACAGACCCAGACTAACACAGCTACCCCTCTGATTCATAGGAATTGTAACTCAGGAGCCTGATGGACCCACTCTTCCCTATGGAGTGGTTTGCTGGCTGGACTACATCTCCCATGATGCACCATGCAACTATAATCAGAGAAATCCATATTGTGTTATAGGAGATATAGTCCAGCCAGTAGACTGATCGTTTGGAGAGAACAGGGGCCTAGACTACAACTCTTATAAATCAGTGCACTGACAGGGAAATGCAGTTTAATGTTTGTTGAAATGATTTTAAATAAAAAATGTTGTGTCAGTTCAACAACTCAAAATATTATGATTTGAGTTCAACCATCCCAAACCAAACTCATTTATAACTTTCCCCAGCGCAAAAATCAAGTATTTTAGCAAAATTTAAACTCTGAAATGCCCATTTTGCAGAAACTGTATTTTTAGTTGGAAAATCATTTTGACAGAAAATCTCTGACCAACGCTATTAGCAATGCCCTGTCCCCAATCTCTCATAAGCACAAATGTGGTACCTTTCCAGAAGGCAGCCCATTCTCAAAGTTACGTTTATTTAATCAAGTTTTGATCTTTTGGGAGTTTACACAGGCAGGGTCTTCCACTCTCTGGATACACTCGCAAAATTTCCCACATTTTGTTCTCACTCTCATACACACTCTAAGTCTGCCACATTATTTTTTTTTTAAAAAGGACAGAAAAGCTCCCATTAACCAAGTATAAGTAATAAAACCACAATAAAACATCCAAATTTACTTATAAATATAATTATCCCAGGGTCCTTTAATTTTTATAAATATGTATTTCTTTTCACTCTCACATGAGCTGTTAGCAGGGTTTGACCCCAAACCTTCAGATCCAAAGCAAAGACTTCTGGTACTTTGGCTATCTGAGTAACTATTGTGCGGAAAACATGAAGTTACCCTCTGGGTGAACCATTTCATGCCAGGAGACAACACACATTCCCAGTGGATTACACAAGTATTTCTGAGACAGCAGTGAATACTATGAGCATCGGGATTCTTGGGATTTTTTTTGTAGCTCTGATGGCATACTGGATCTACTGATTAGGTAGCATTAGCTAAACATAACCGTGCTCAGAACTGAGTCATCTTCTGGACATAAAAGAACAAAATATCTTAACATGAAAATAGTAGCAGTCAAACAACTATATGTGGTACAGCAACTAGAAAGGGACACAGACCTATACTGTTAGTATAGGCATAATTGTAATGTTCTTTCTCCAAGTCTTTCAGAGCAGCTGAGATTTGTTTCTCTTTCCACCTCTGACTGAAGCTCTCAATTATCTCATTTGTGAAATTGGTGAATGATAGTTATCCCCAAAATATGAAACCTTGGTTCATTATAAGGGAACATACATTAACAAGCAGTCAACGGAAGACCTTTCCCTAGCCTACAGGTCACTGTGTAAGGGAATCAGTCTCTCTCATTTTGCTTCCCAAAAATTACATGAAGCTTTCAGCGTTTTTAGTCATCATGAGATTGTCTTCTGTAGCAGACAAAAATCACATTACTCATGTTAAATGTGAAGGAGATGGCAACACTGCATTGTTAACATGATGTTTTGGGTCCAAGAAAGATCAAAGTTAATTAGGATGCTAATAGGAAGCAACTACTACTTTGAATTGAAAACTAAGTTTAGAAGTGTGCAATGCATTTTGCACTTTTAAAATTAGCTATAAAACCAGAGCTGCTGCTCATATTCTAGTCAAGTGGATTAATTAAAAGCTCTTGATAAACACAAGTGGTCAGTATAAAAATGGATGGAAAAAGAATAGTTAACTATCAAGTGCTTGTGGTGTGGGTTCGACTTCTAGAACTAGTTCTAACCAAATGTTTGGGCTGGACAGGCTGTTAGGGCTTGTCTACATGGGGCCACTTGGGAAGGAACTTGTAGGCTAAGGAAAAACAAAACAGTGGTTTCTTGGAATGAAGGAGTGTGGGAGACACCTAAGGACTTATCTACACAGGGGCATTCAGGAAAGGTAATCTGAATTAACTCAGGTGGGGAGTATTAAATTGGATTAGTTAAACCAGATTAAACCCCTGCACAGCCCCTCTTGTCAATAAATTTGGATTAACTTTTCTGAGTGGCCTTGTGTAGACAGGTGCTTAGGCTACTCCCACAGCCCTTCATCCCAAGAAACCACTATTTTGTTTTTCCTTAACCCACAAGTTCCTTCCCATTTTAAACATCTACAAACAATGCTCCTCTACAAGATAATAGGATGGAATGGCAATCTACCCCAAGGCCAAAACTGCACAACGAAAACACCTTGTTGGACAATCCAGATTGTCAGCCTTCCCCTGAATAACAAGAGATATGTTCCTCTGGCCTAGAATCTACAAGATAAACCTAAACCGGTGTCCACATCACACTGTAATGCCCCACAGCTGAATCAGATTTGGCACAGATGTGCTACAAATTCCTTGTTATTTATCTTGAATCAATTATCCCCAACAGCTACTCAACCTAGCCATCACTTGGCAGACGTTTAGAGACATCACATCAGAGTCCTGAGAAGAACTAGCAAAGCAAACCTTCTACTCCTATACCATCAATGCAGTACAGCTACCTTGCAGAGTGAGCCAGCTAATCAATCCACACTGCATAACCTAGACACAAGCATTGACCACTATGAAGAACTATCAGCATGCTTCACTGATAAAAAATCAAATATATACAACATTAGCAGTCCCATTTGTCCACCAATTACAGATTAACACTATAAATATTCAAGATTTCTAAAATAATACATTAGAATGTATAAAAATTATAAAACACTTCTTCCTGCAAGAGTGCTAAGGGCACTATAAATTCATGTTAATTTCTATACAACTGTTGAAGGAAGCCCATTCTTAGAGCTCATCTTGTATTTCTGAAGACATTGCAGGCTAATGTTAATTAGGCTTCTTGCATGTGGCTTGACTCTAATTTCATTTTAAGAAGTTTTCTGTATTGCCATTTTCTCCATTTCAATATTACTTTACAAACAATTAATTTTGACTGCTTTAGGACCCAGTTCTGCATCTGCTAAAGTCAATGGTAAAATTTCCAGTAACTAACTGCAACAGGCTAAGGCCCTGATTTTGTAAACATATGTATTTATTTTTAAACTAGACATCCGAGACGTTATGGAGGGATTGTCGAGGATTATCTGGCCCTCTGACTACTACCCCATGCTACTCATCCATGTGAGCACTAATGATACTGCAAGGTATGACCCTCAGCAGATCAGAAATAACTCCAGGGCTCTGGGAGTAGGGGAGAACAAGTTGGGAGTGCAGGTGGTGTTCTCTTCGATCCTTCCAATCAAGGGTAGGGGCCCAGGCAGTCAGATGCATCCTGGAGGTGAATGCCTGGCTGCAAGGACGGTGTTGCTAGGAGGGCTTCAGTTTCCTTGACCATAGCAGTCTTCCTTTCTGAAACAGTATCCTAAGCAGAGATGGGGTCCACCTATTGAGGAAGCGGGGAGAGCATATTTGGATACAGACTGGCTAACCTAGTTAGGCGGGCTTTAAACTAGGCTCAAAGGGGGCAGGTGACCAAACCCCACAGGTAAGTAAAAAATATGGAGACCTGGGAGAAGGGTAAAATTTGGGGGGAGCATGGGCTGTTATAACAGGAATAAGGGAGCGACAAGACAGAACTGGGGGGTGGGAATCAAATCAATATCTTATTATGTAGGGATATTAAAGAGGGTACTAACAGTGATTCCCCCAAGTGACAGTGACCCCCCAGTTCCACCAAATACAAAAATCTTTTAAGTTCTTATGTTAAAACTTGTAAGCTCCTGACTGCAGAAAACACTGATTTGTATCTGTCCTGTGAAAGATACTCTATTACTATGTAAAACTTACAAACAAGTTAATTGACTTTGTTCTTGAAGTAAACACTATGCTAGCCTTAAGCTGTAATTGATACAATGTAAACAAACAGACTCCCACCCTCTGTGATTACAGGGCCGGGAATCTCATAGGAATTAACATACACCCCAAAAGTGGTGGAGACAGTAAATTAAAATATGGTTAAGATATGGAATGTATGTTGATGAATGTTTGATGTACGTGAATGGTTAGGGAGGTGCCAGCCTAGAAAGGATCCATCGGCCAAAGAATATGTCAAGTGGACCACCAGACAACCCCCAGAGGGTAAACTGGGATCCATCCCAAACACCTGGAAGGAATGTGCCACTTTAGACAGTGTGGAGCCACCAGGAACGTGCCATCTGCTGATTGAGCCAACAACAGCAGGATGAAACGGTTCCCATAGACTAACATAGGAATTAATTCCTATAAAAATGGACTCTAAAAACTGAGGACTTTGAGTCCTGGTTCTGCTGCCAGCCTCCAGGAGCATCAGGTGCATCTGACACAGACTCGGCTCCATCCTCATGACCAAGATACCTGGCCAGTAACTTGGCATGAGCAACTTTTAGGCTGGTAACTATAACACCTATACAGAACCTGAATGAATGATTGTGTGAATGAATATATTATAAGTAGTGATAGGAATAAGTAGTAAAACAACGTTGTTTGCTTTTATCTTTTGCCTTATTATTATATTTACAATAAATGTGGCATCTTTGCCTTATCCCTCTTAATAAGATCCTGCTGGTTTTTATTATATTGGTATAACAATATGTCTGTATACTAACACGAGACGTATGGGGAATAAACAGGAAGAACTCAAAATGCTAGTAAATAAACACAACTATGACATAGTTGGCATCACAGAGATAATATACATGACTGGAATATTGGTATAGAAGGGTATAGCTTGCTCAGGAAGGAAAAAAGGGAGGAGGTGTTGCCTTATATGTTAAAAATGTATACACTTAAACTGAGGTTGAGATGGAAATAGGAGACAGACTTGTTCAAAGTCTCTGGGTAAGGCTAAAAGGGGTAAAAAAACGTGCGTGATGTCATGGTAGAGGTCTACTACATAGACCACCTAACCAGGAAGAAGAAGTGGATGAGGCTTTTTTTAAATCAACTAACAAAATCCTCCAAAGCACAGGACTTGGTGGTGATGGAGAGCTTCAACTACTCAGACATCTGCTGGGAAAATAACACAGCAGGGCACAGATTATCCAACAAGTTCTTGGAATGTAGTGGAGACAATTTTTTATTTCAGAAGGTGGAAAAAGCTACTAGGGGAGAGGCTGTTCTAGATTTGATTTTGACAAATAGGGAGGAACTGGTTGAGAATTTGAAAGTGGAAGGCAGATTGGGTGAAACATCATAAAATGGTAGAGTTCATGATTCTAGGGAACAGTAGGAGGGAGAACAGCAAAATAAAGATAATGGATTTCGAGAAGGCAGACTTTAGCAAACTCAGGGAGTGCATAGATAATATCCCATGGGAAAAACAACTGAAGATGGCAGTTTTTCAAAAAGACATTATTAAGGGCACAAGAGCAAACTATCCCACTGCATAGGAAAGACAGAAAGTATGGCAAGAGACCACCCTGGCTTAACCAGAAGATCTTCAATGATCTTTAAAAAATAATAAATAAATAAAAATACAAAAAGTGGAAACTAGGTCAAATTACAAAGGATGATTATAAATAAATAACACAAGTACGTAGGGACAAAATTAGAAAAGCCAAGGCACAAAACGAGATCAAACTAGCTAGAGCAGTGGTTCCCAAACTTGTTCCGCCGTTTGTGCAGGGAAAGCCCCTGGCGGGCCGGGCCAGTTTGTTTACCTGCCGCGTCCGCAGGTTCGGCCAATCGCAGCTCCTAGTGGCCGTGGTTCGCTGCTCCAGACCAATGGGAGCTGCTGGAAGTGGCGTGGGCTGAGGGACGTACTGGGAGCCGCGATCGTCCGAACCCGCGGACGCGGCAGGTAAACAAACCAGCCCGGCCCACCAGGGGCTTTCCCTGCACAAGCAGCGGAACAAGTTTGGGAACGACTGAGCTAGAGACATAAAGGGTAACAAGAAAACATTCTATAAATACATTAGAGGCAGGAGGAAGACTGACAGGGTAGGCCCATTACTCAATGGGGAGGAGGGGTGGGAACAATAGCAGAAAATGTGGAAATGGCAGAGGTGCTTAATGGCTCCTTTGTTTCGGTTTTCACCAAGGTTTGTGGTGACTGGAATTCCAGTGAAAATGAGGTAGGATCAAAGGCTAAAATAGGGAAAGAATAAGTTAAAAAATACTTAGACAAATTAGATGTCTTCAAGTCATCATGGCCTGATGAAATGCAACCTACAATACTCAAGGAGCTGACTGAGGAGACATCTGAGCCATCCGCGATTATCTTTGAAAAGTCATGGAAGACAGGAGAGATTCCAGAAGACTGGAAAAGAGCAAATATAGTACTAATCTATAAAAAGGGAAATAAGGACAACCTGGGGAATTACAGACCAGTCAGCTTAACTTCTGTACGCGGAAGATATTGGAGCAAATAATTAAGCAACCACTTTGCAAACATCTAGAAGATAATAAGGTGATAAGTAACAGTCAGCATGGATTTGTTAAGAACAAATCATGTCAAACCAACCTGATAGCTGTGTTTGACAGGGTAACAAGCTTTGTGGATGGGAGGAAGTGATAGACGTGGTATATTTTGATTTTAATAAAGCTTTTTATACTGTCTTGCATGACCTTCTCAAATAAACTAGGGAAATGGAACCCAGATGGAGCTACTATAAGGTGGGTGCATAACTGATTGGAAAACTATTCCCTGAGGTTCACAGTCATGCTGGCAGGGCATAACGAGTGGGGTCCCACAGGGATCAGTTCTGGATCTGATTCTGTTCAATATCTTCATCAGTGATTTAGATAATGGCACAGAGAGTACACTTATAAAGTCTGTGGACGATACCAAGCTGGGAGGGGTTGCAAGTGCTTTGGAGGATAGGATTAAAATTCAAAATGATCTGGACAAACTGGAGAAATGGTCTGAAGTAAATAGGATGAAATTCACTAAGGACAAATGCAAAGTACTCCACTTAATAAGGAACGATCAGTTGTACACATCCAAAATGGGAAATGACTGCCTAGGAAGGAGTACTGCGGAAATGGATCTGGGGGTCACAGTGGACCACAAGCTAAATATGATTCAACAATGTAACACCGTTGCAAAAAAAACAACCATCATTCTGGGATGTATGAGCAGGAGGGCTGTAAGCAAGAAGTGAGAAGTAACTCTTCTGCTCTACTCTGCGCTGATTAGGCCTCAGCTGGAGTATTGTGTCCAGTTCTAGGCACCACATTTCAGGAAAGATGTGGACAAATTGGAGAAAGTCCAGAGATGAGCAACAAAAATTATTAAAGGTCTAGAAAACATGACTTGTGAAGGAAGATTGAAAAAATTGGATATGTTTAGCTTGGAAAAGAGAAGTCTGAGAGGGGACATAACAGTTTTTAAGTACATATAAAGTTGTTACAAGGAGGAGGGAGAGAAATTGTTCTTAACCTCTGAGGATAGGACAAGAAGCAATGGGCTTAAATTGCAGCAAGGGAGGTTTAGGTTGGACATTAGGAAAAAAACTTCTTAACTGTCAGGGTGGCTAAGCACTGGAATATATTGCCTAGGGAAGTTGTGGAATCTCTGTCATTGGAGATTTTTAAGAGCAGGTTACACAAAATCACCTGTCAGAGATGGTCATAATACTTAGTCCTGCCATTAGTGCACAGGACTGGACTAGATGACCTCTCGAGATCCCTTCCAGTCCTATGATTACTTTTGTTTCATCCCAAAACAGCAGCACTATAAATTGAAACACATACATGAAAGACTGCAATCTATAAATGATAATTTACTAAATCAATCTGTCAAGGGGACATTGATGTATTATGTATGCCTCCCTCACTTACAGAAAATCTTGGGGGAAAATCCAGTCCTGGCACAAAGTTCTTTTTTTAAATAAAAAAGAAAATCTGATTAGCTGGGTTATCTTAAAAGCTTTCTGGCTACATTAACCAACCCAACAATCGAACTTGGGATACTGAGCTCTGAATTGTGCCATTATTTCTAATTGAAGTACTTTTGCGTTTCTCACCATCTTTCCCTCCTTGTACCTCAGTTTCAAACTTATATTATTTGTCTTTTATTGTCCAACAGAGGTTTACCCTGTCTTCTAGTTTAAACAGTTACCTGTCACTCTTTTTGGAGGTCTGGCTTTATGTACATTCAGTCAAAAATATGAAGTTAACATTTTCTTTCAACAACTAGTGCTAGGCAATAAAATAAATGTTATCGAATTATAGGTATCAATTGCTTGTAGCCAACAACCATTAAATGCCAAGAAACATCAGCAGGTACTAACAGTAAAATTAGTGTCCCACTATTTTGTGACACTACTGTACACTGGACAGTTTCAGTAGCAGTCTTCCTAAAGTTCCAGTATTTCCTACACAATAGAATAGTGACCAATGCTCACGTTCCTTTCCACCCTGAACTTACTTCTGCTCAAAGGCCCACAGCATAAAGTTGTGGAAACCATGGTGTGCTATGACCAGACTGAACTATGTCAATGAGATATCACTTTTCAGCCATCAACCTGGAAGCATGATTCCCATTTACTATCTCATGGATCTCTCTTTTTCTATATGTAAAGTTTCATATAGAGCTCTTTGATCCTTTAGAAGATGTCTGTTCTTAGACAACAGGAAAAATACTTGACTGAGGGATTTTTGTCAAGGACAGAGTTTAATGCCATAGAGGATGTTAAATATAGCATTTTATCCAAAGAAGGAATTCTCCCCTCCTAAACTGGTTCACCATTCAAGTACGTTTTTCACCTCTCCGAAATTCTCTAAATCATGTTTTTGACTTCTCCTCACCTTGTAAGCAGACTGACAAGAGAACTGAAATGTCTTTGAGGATGTGATGCCACTCAAGCTACTGGGAAGCAGAGGGTTCCGGCTGTAGGGAACTCTAAAGGACTGGGTAAAAAGGAGGAAAAATGCCTACTTCTGCTGTTTCCTTCCTTGGGGAGCACAGGGAAGGAACTACAGAAATCTCAACCCCTGAGTCACCACTAGACACTCCAACAATTTTTCAAAGGGGACTGAAAGGTACATGCTGGCATGTTGGAGAGAAAAGGCTGGCCCTATGCAGGAGATGTGTCATGGTCAAGCACCCATACCCTAGCAGAAGTGGCAGTCGTTCCTGGAGAATTCTTCTTCTTCTACTACTACCACCACACGGGAGATAGATTTTAATTCACAGGTAGGTTGTTATTTCTAAGGCAGGTACACTATCAAATTTGGAGATAATTTTAATAGCTTGCTGAATACTTTACTGCTAATTTCATCATATGTACAATGTGCCTTCTTTCCACCAACGGATTGCTACTATCTATGGAACTCTTACGATAAGCCAGAGTGATACTTTACAGAAGTTGATGGATCTAGTTTTGAGAGTTCAGGGAAGATTAAGACTGAACTCTCAAAACTAGTTACTTTACAGAAGCTTGATAAGGAATGCTAGGAGGCTCTTAGGGGACTCCTGCAATGGAGATTCCATCCTTCTAAAGTAGACAAGGGGCTGACAGATATTGATTAGGATCAGCTACACAGATCAAGCAAGCAGTGCCTGCTCTTGTCTGTGCCAGTCACAGGGTACATCTACACTGTTTTTTAAAATTGTTAACTAGTATTAGCTAACATGAGTCAACTAATCCAAGTTACAAACATTTATTTTACAGTGCAGACATACGTCCAGTCTGCTTGCTGAGAACACTGTCCTTCTAAAAGTAGGCTACTAAAATAAAGGACAAGGAAGCAACTTGCTCACATGAGAAGATTCAACAAACTACTTATCCATTACACTGTACCAGGTAGAAAAACTTTGATTTTCTGTAAAAAGAACAGGAGTACTTGCGGCACCTTAGAGACTAACATTTATTTGAGCATAAGCTTTCGTGGGCTACAGCCCACTTCATGGATGCACAGAATAGAACATATAAGTAGAGATAATATATATACACACATACAGAGAAGATGCCATATCAGCTCTAAGAGGCTAATTAATTAAGATGACCTGTTATCAGCAGGAAAAAAAAAACTTTTGTAGTGATAATCAAGATAATCAAGATGGTCAATTACAGACAGTTGACAAGAGGTGTAAGGATAGTTATCATATGGAAAAAGATTCAAGTAGTGTAATGACTCAGCCATTCCCAGTCTCTATTTAAGCCAGAGTTAATGGTATCTAATTTGCAAATCAATTCAAGCTCAGCAGTTTCTCGTTGGAGTCTGTTTTTTAAGTCTTTCTGTTGCAAAATTGCCACCTTAAGGTCTGTTACTGAATGGCCAAAGAGGTTGAAGTGTTCTCCTACTGGTTTTTGAGTTTTATGATTCCTGATATCAGATTAGTATCCGTTTATTCTTTTGCATAGAGACTGTCCAGTTTGGCCAATGCGCCAGCAATGCCCCTCTGCCATGTACATGATGGCATATATTACATTAGTAGACGTGAAGGTGAACGAGCCCCTGATGGCATGGCTGATGTGATTAGATCAAGTGATGGTGTCACTTGAATAGATATGTGGACAGAGTTGGCTTCGGGCTTTGTTGCAAGGATAGGTTCCTGGGTTAGCATTTTTGTTGTGTGGTCTGTGGTTGCTGGTGAGTATTTGCTTCAGGTTAGGGGGCTGTCTGTAAGGGAGGACTGGTCTGTCTCCCAAGATCTGTGAGAGTGAGAGATCGTCTTTCAGGATAGGTTGTAAATCTTTGATGATGCGCTGGAGAGGTTTTAGTTGGGGGCTGAAGGTGATGGATAGTGGCGTCCTGTTATTTTCTTTGTTGGGCCTGTCGTGTAGTAGGTGACTTCTGGGTACTCTTCTGGTTCTGTCAATCTGTTTTTTGACTTCAGCAGGTGGGTATTGTAGTTTTAAGAATGCTTGATAGAGATCTTGTAGGTGTTTATGTGATCATTATTTATGAGCACAGTAGTGTTCAGGAAGTGGACTGCTTGTGTGGATTGGTCCAGGCAGAGTTTAATTGTAGGATGGAAATTGTTGAAATCATGGTGGAATTCTTCAAGGGCTTCTTTTCCATGGGTCCTGATGATGAAGATGTCATCAATGTAGTATAAGTAGAGTAGGGGCGTAAGGGGACGAGAGCTAAGGAAGCGTTGTTCTAAGTCAGCCATGAAAATGTTGGCATATTGTGGGGCCATGCGGGTGCCCATAGCAGTGCCACTGACTTGAAGGTATATATTGTCTCCAAATGTGAAATAGTTGTGGGTGAGGACAAAGCCACAAAGTTCAGCCACCAGGTTAGCTGTGACATTAATCGAGGATACAGACCAACACGGCTGCTAATCTGAAACCTTTGATTTTCTGAATAGCTGAAATAGAATCCTACACATGAAAGAAGAAACTGTAACACATTCCTCTCCAAACTAACTATACTGATTATAGATTCTGGATTACTGATGAATACAAAAAAAGTTATATTCATTAAAAACACAAGTTTTGAGTAGTTTGCACACAATAGTATTTATTCCATTGAGTGACCATCTTAAAAATCTATATTAGGATACCACACTTAAGTGTACATAAAAAAAACCAAACAGTATGATAAATAGCAGTGTGATGGCAAGGGACATACAAAGAATTTTACCTAGTAATACCTGCTATTTATCCCAAAAAGAAACTCTCCAGATTTGAACGAGGAGTACTTGTGGCACCTTAGAGACTAACAAATTTATTTGGGCATAAGCTTTTGTGGGCTAAACCCACTTCATCAGATGCATGCAGTGGAAAATACAGTAGGAAGATATATGTATATATACACACACACACCATGTAAAAATGAGGGTTGCCATACCAACTCTAATGAGACTAATCAATTAGGGTAGGCTATTATCAGCAGGAGAAAAAAAAACTTTTGTAGTGATAATCAGGATGGCCCATTTCCAACAGTTGACAAGAAGGTATGAGTAACAGTAGGGGAAAAATTAGTATGGGGAAATAGTTTTTAGTTTGTGTAATGACCGAGCCACTCCCAGTCTTTATTCAAGCCTAATTTAATGGTGTCCAGTTTGCAAGATGAGAAACTGCAGAACTGGAATTTGCAAACTGGACACATCCTTGCTGTCTTATGGCTTGTCTACACAGTTAGTTAGTGCTTGGCAAACTGATGTGTATGTCTACAGAGAACTAGCCTGCTGCATACTAGCTGGCCATGTGGATCCTGCTGCTGCACACTACAGTTCTATAGTGTACTTTGATGTACTGCAAACAGTGGTACTACAGAGTATCAGTCATAACATTATTCATTGGATTGTGTCCAAAACAAAAAAATCATACCCATCAGTCAGAAGCATTTGTTTATATAAAGTCACCTGTATATTTAGCTTCTAAAACACTTCAGAAGCCTTCAGTAAGAAAGGTGTTTTACAGAGCATTTAAATGAATACTTCCCAGCTGTGCTAATGTCAATACCGCAGCACACAGAGAAATTAAGAAACGAAGATTTTCAAGCATTTCATTTATATAATATGTATTTTTCATTGTACAGATTAGTACATTTTTACATTTAAAAGTAAATGTTTAAAGAAGTAATTGACCTTGCGTTTTTCTTTGTAGGAAAATAAAGCCACTTACAGGCAATGTGTGAAAACTCTTTACTCTGAACTAACATGAAACTGATATGAAAGTAAGTTCTTTGTGAATGGTAAGACAAATGTATTACTAAACAAAACAAACATCAGATTTCAGGTTTTCCTCTCTCCGCTAATTTAATCACTTATCTTGAAGACAAAATGCCTACATGATTTTGACAACATGATATGCCATGTATTGAAAGTGAAACTGAAATTTATTATTTATATTGTGGTTGCATCCAGAAGCCTTAGTCACAGTCCAATCTTTTGTGGTAGGCACTGTGCACACAGAACAAAGACGACCATTCCTGTGTCAGAGTGAAATTCTTAATTTACAATTAGATGAAATAGCATATGGTTAGTGCTTTGCAGCACTACAAAGGGAGTCCGAGGCAAGAATCCAACACTGGGGATCAGGAATTTTTAAACAAAATGTTTAGCTGTAAAATACTAATTTGTCAAAAACAAAAATGTGTGGGGAGAAAACAGCTACTCACCTGTTCCATAACTGTTGTTCTTCAAAATGTGGATGCAGCTGTATATTCCACTTACGGGTGTTCACATACTTAGAGCACTGAAAGCAGAGAATTTCGCCTAGCAATATCTCTAGGGCAGCAATCACACCTTGTTGCCCTAGCCCCTTCCCCAAGCTATAGAAGGGTGGCGCCACCCCCACTGCCCTCATTTCTTTCACACCTAAAGTCAAAAGTAGAGACTCCACGGCAGAGGAGATGGAGGATGGCTCACGGAATACACATCTGCCCCCACAACATATCATACAAAGTGTACAGTGCTCATTTTATATTTATTACAAATATTTGCACTGTAAAAAACAAAATATTTTTCAATTCACCTAATACAAGTACTGTAACGCAATCTCTTTATCATGAAAGTTGAACTTACACAAGTAGAATTATGTACAACACAACTGCATTCAAAAATAAAACAATGTAAAGCTTTAGTCCCTATATGTCCACTCAGTCCTACTTCTTATTCAGCCAATCGCTCTGACAAGCATGTTTATTTACATTTGCAGGAGATAATGCTGCCCGCTTTTGTTTACAATGTCACCTGAAAGTGAGAACAAGCATTCGCATGGCACTTTTGTAGCCGGCATCACAATGAATTTACATGCCAGATATGCTAAACATTTGTACGCCCCTTCATGCTTCAGCCATCTTTCCAGAGGACATCGTCCATGCTGATAACAATCCAAAGTAGTGCGGACTGACACATGTTCATTTTGATCATCTGAGTCAGATGTCATCAGCAGAAGGTTGATTTTCTTTTTTGGTAGTTTGGGTTCTGTAGTTTAAGCATCGGAGTGTTGCTCTTTTAAGACTTCAGAAAACATGCTCCACACCTCGTCCCTCTCAGATTTTGGAAGGCACTTCAGATTCTTAAAACTTGGGTCAAGTGCTGTAGCTATCTTTAGAAATCTCACACTGGTACCTTCTTTGCGTTTTTTCAAATCTGCGGTGAAAGTGTTCTTAAAACAAACAACATATGCTAGGTCATCATCCAAGACTGCTATAACATGAAATATACAGCAGAATGCAGGTTAAACACAGCAGGAGACATACAATTCTCCCCCAAGAGTTCACTCACAAATTTAATGTATTATATTTTTAAATGAGCATCATTAGTACATAAACACCTTGTAATGCCGGCTACAAAAGTGCCATGCAAACGCTTGTTCTCTCTTTCAGGTGACATTGTAATTAAGAAGTGGGTAGCTTTATCACCAGTTAATGTAAACAAACTTGTTTGTCTTAGCAATTGACTGAACAAGAAGTAGGACTGAGTGAACTTGTAACCTCTAAAGTCTTGCATCATTTTGTTTGAGTGCAGCTATGTAAAAAACAAAAAACTATATTTGTAAGTTGCACTTTCATAATAAAGAGATTGCACTACAGTACTTGTCTGAAGGGAATTGAAAAATACTTTTTTGTTCGTCATTTTTGCAGTGCAAATATTTGTAATAAAAATAATATAAAGTGAGCATTTACATTTTGTAGTCTGTATTGTCATTTAAATCAATATATTTGAATATGTAAAAAAACACCCAAAAATATTTAATAGATTTCAATTGGTATTCTATTGTTTAACAGTGTGATTAAAACTGCTGTTAATTTTTTTTAATCTCAACGAATTTTTTTGGCGTTAACTATGATTAATCTACAGCCCTGGTTTTTAAGTCCCCAAACTGGCTTTTAAGCATGCATTAGAAAGCATCCAGACAAGCTTTTGTTGTGCCTGTGGTTAGCAGATCACCAGTCACAAGCCACAGCCAGTGAAAGGTACTTAGATGCTTTTCTAAAACATGTATTTTACTAGCAGCCAATTCTTGGAGAAAAAACTTGAATGCCATTTTGTTTGTTGCTTAGGACACGGTTTTCATGCTGTTGAAATTAATACCCCTACCCATATATAACTGTTTTTTTTAAATAATCATAATAAAAAGTTCCTTAGATATTGAAGAATTGCTTCAAAACCTTTTAGTAGCTAAGCCGCCTTCTGTAAAAGAAAAGGTTTTAAATAGTACTAGACTTAGCTTCCTATCTCAGCTGTCATTAGAATTACTGTGACCAGGGTCCTAGTGGGGAGCCAGCTGTGGTCACTCAATTAGGGTGAACTGCAAAGCATAGGGCAGACAATCCCCAAAAAGCTGGTGGATATTCCAATACTTAGATTTACCAAGCCAGCCTAAAACAGCTTCTTTATTACCTCACTGGTTACTCAGAAGTCCAAAACAACACCGTTCCCTTAAAGTGATCCAGCCTCAGGCCTCCATCCCGGTACCTAAGTCAAATATGATGATTTCTGAAAATCTTATTTCATCATATAAAAGAAAAGGTTCTACCAATCACAAAGGATTTGACACATTAACTCCAAGGTTAATGAATGTTTCAGCTCTTACCCAAATACACACTATAGCCAATTCTTATTAATCAAACTAAAATTAATTTAAAAAAAAAACCCAGAAAGAATATGGTTAAAAGATCAATATACACACAGACACGAGTTCAATTCACTGAGGTTCAGATTCAGATGGTGAGCTTTGTAGCTGCAAAAGAGTTCTTTCAGAAATAGTTCATAGGTTATAGTCCAATGTCCAAATATCATATTCAGGGCATACCAGCATAACTGGAACCTCAGTCTTGCGACTCAAACTTCCCCTGATGAAGCCTAAGCAGATCTGAGATGACAGAATCAGGACTCAAGGATCTTCTATACAATTTCATGTCTTTTGACAAGTTGGGAGTTCAAAAGGTAATTAGCATGACTTTGAAGGAGGTCCATCACCGGTACTTAGCTATAGAATTAGCAAAAAGCAATTTGCTTGTTCCTCCACCATTCACAGTACATTTCAAAGAGAGATGAATACCGAGATATCCTGTGGTTACAATTCATTTAAATGACAGGATGTTCTTTTGACCTCTGAATTATCAGAATACAGCATAGACAGGGATTGTTGATTACATTGTCCACCCTACTCATACATATGTAAATACACAAAAACACAAACATTATCTCCCCACATGTCTTATGAGGGTTATTTATTTTTCAGGATGTTTAACCCTTTCTAGCCATGGGTCACAATCACCTTTAGCATGTAATGCAGACCTAGTGCCTATAGGATACTAATCCTGTGGCACCTTATAGACTAACAGACGTTTTGCAGCATGAGCTTTCGTGGGTGAATACCCACTTCTTCGGATGCAAGCCTTGCATCCGAAGAAGTGGGTATTCACCCACGAAAGCTCATGCTGCAAAACATCTGTTAGTCTATAAGGTGCCACAGGATTCTTTGCTGCTTCTACAGAACCAGACTAACACGGCTACCCCTCTGATACTAGGATACTAATGATAGTTTTCCTAATTTAATTCTTGTTAGCACATACAGCATACCCTTGCACAATGAACCACATGAATCTGAGGGTCAGCTGAATTGGCCTATGCTTTCTCTTCCCAAAGGCACATGTCCAGAGTGGAGTGCCTTAGGACTCTGTGGCAGATAGCTTTAAGTCAGAAGAGCCCCAGAACTGTTCAACCATCCATAGGTGCCTCCAGAATCTGGAAGGCTGCAATGGTGTTGCAAAACTACCTTGCTGCCTGACCTCTGAATCAGGTATTATGCTTTCAACCTTCTTATATATTTAGGATTTAAAAGCAAAATTCCATGACGTAGAAAAAAAATTTGTTAAAGGGTCATGGAGGGTATACAGAAGACCTGCCCCCTCTTATCCCACGACTGCTTAGTTTCCTTAAGAGCCTTTGGTGAGGGACCTTGTCAAAGGCTTTCTGAAAATCCAAGTATATTGTATCCAGTGGATCACCCTTGTCCACATGTTTATTGACTTACTCAAAATAATTCTAATAGATTGGTTAGGCATGATTTCCCTTTACAAAAGTGGTGTTGACTCTTCCCCAACATATCATGCTCATCTGTGTGTCTAATAATTCTGTTCTTTGCTATAGTTTCAACCAATTTGCCTGGTACTGAAGTTAGGCTTACTGGCCTGTAATTGCCAGGATCACCCCTGGAGCCTTTTTTAAAAATTGGCACTATATTAGCTATCCTCCAGTTATTTAATACAGAGGCTGATTTATGCGATAGGTTACATACCACAGTTAGTGTTCTGCAGTTTCATATTTGAGTTTCTTCAGAACTCTTAGGTGAATACCATCTGGTCCTGGTGACGTATTACTGTTAAATTTATCAGTTTGTTCTAAAACCTTCTCTAGTGACACAATCTGGGACAGTTCTTCAGATTTATCACCTAAAAAGAGTACATTGGATGTGAGGATCTCCCTCATATCCTCTGCAGTGAAGATTCTGTTTAGCTTCTCAACAATGGTCTTGTCTTCCTTAAGTGTTCCTTCACTACCTCAATCATCCAGTGGCCTCACTGACTGATAGGCAGACTTCCTGCTTCTGATGTGCTTAAAAAAAAAATCTGCTGTTAGTTTTGGGTCTAGCTAGTTGCTCTTCAAATTCTTTGTTGGCCTGTCTTATACTTTTACATTTTACTTGCCAGAGTTTATATTCCTTTCAGTTTTCCCTCACTAGGATTTGGCTTCCAATATTTAAAGGATGCCTTTTTGAGTCTAAACACCTCTTTCACCTTAGAGACCTTTTTCACTTTGGGCTCTAGGACCCAGCAGGGTGGGAGAGTCCCAGAGCTCAGACTCCTGCCCAAGCCAGGAAATCTACATAGCAGTGAAGCAGCCCCACAGCCCAAGCCTCACAAGCCAGAGTCAACTCTCACAGGCCAGCCACGGGTTTTAATTTGCTGTGTAGACAGATCCTAATTGCCTATGTCATCCCATGTACCCATTTTAAAAAAAGGCACAACATTAGCTTAGGGTACGTCTACACTACGGGATTATTCCGATTTTACAGAAACCATTTTTTTTAAAACAGATTGTATAAAGTCAAGTGCACGCGGCCACACTAAGCACATTAATTCGGTGGTGTGCATCCATGTACCGAGGCTAGCGTCGATTTCTTGAGCGTTGCACTGTTGGTAGTTATCCCATAGTTCCCGCAGTCTCCCCCACCCATTGGAATGCTGAGGAGATTCCAGTGCCTGATGGGGCAAAAAACATTGCCGTTGGTGCTTCTGGGTACAGCCTCACTCCTCCCTCCGTGAAAACAGCAGCAGCCAACTGTTTCGCGCCTTTTTTCCTGGGTGAACTGTGCAGACGCCATTCCACGGCAGCATGGACCTTGCTGAGCTCAAGACAGCAATCATGGGCGTTTTAAACACCTCACGCATTCTCGTGCAGTCAATGCTGAGCCGGGACCTGCAAAGCCAGGCGAGAGGCGGCGGCTACGGCAGCGCGGCGACGAGAGTGATGAGGACATGGACACAGAATTCTGTCAAACTGCGGGCCCCTGCGCTTTGGAGATCCTGCTGGTAATGGGGCAGGTTCTAGCCACTGAATGCCGATTTTGGGCCCAGGAAACAAGCACAGACTGGTAGGACCGCATAGTGTTGCAGGTGTGGGACGATTCCCAGTGGCTGCGAAACTTTCGCATGCGTAAGGGCACTTTCATGGAACTCTGACTTGCTTTCCCCTGCCCTGAAGTGCCAGAATACAAAGATGAGAGCAGCCCTCACAGTTGAGAAGGGAGTGGCAATAGCCCTCTGGAAGCTTGCAACGCCAGACAGCTACCGGTCAGTCGGGATTCAATTTGGAGTGGGAAAATCTACTGTGGGGGCTGCTGTGATGCAAGTAGCCAAAGCAATCACTAAGCTGCTGCTACGAAAGGCTGTGACTCTGCGAAACGTGCAGGTCATAGTGGATGGCTTTGCTGCAATGGGATTCCCTAACTGTGGTGGGGAGATAGATGGAACCCATATCCCTATCTTGGCACCAGGGCACCCACTACATAAACCACAAGGGGTACTTTTCCATGGTGCTGCAAGCACTGGTGGATCACAAGGGACGTTTCACCAACATCCATGTGGGATGGCCAGGAAGGGTTCATGACGCTTGCATCTTCAGGAATACTTCTCTGTTTAAATGGCTGCAGCAAGAGAATTACTTAGATCAGAAAACAACAGTTGGGGATGTTGAAATACCTATAGTTATCCTGGGGGACCCAGCCTACCCCTTGATGCCATGGCTCATGAAGCCATACACAGGCAGTCTGGACAGTAGTCAGGAGCTGTTCAACTACAGGCTGAGCAAGTGCAGAATGGTGGTAGAATGTGCATTTGGCCATTTAAAGGCACGCTGGCACACATTACTGACTCGCTCAGACCTCAGCCAAACCAATGTCCCCATTGTTATTGCTGCTTGCTGTGTGCTCCACAATCTCTGTGAGAGTAAAGGGGGAGACCTTTATGGCGGGGTGGGAAGCTGAGGCAAATCGCCTGGCTGCTGATTACGCACAGCCAGACACCAGGGCGATTAGAAGAGCACACCAGGAAGCAGTGCGCATTAGAGAAGCTTTGAAAACCAGTTTCATCACTGGCCAGGGTACAGTGTGACTGTTGTGTTTGTTTCTCCTTGATGAAACCCACCCCCCCGCGATTGACTCATTCCCTGTAAGCCATCCCCCCCTTCCCCTTCGATCACAGCTTGTTTTCTAAGGAAATAAAGTCACTCTCATTTAAAAATCATGTATTATTTATTACTTAATTATAAAAAGAGGGAGAGAACTGACAAGGTAGCCCAGGTGGGGTTTGGGAGGAGAATAGTAGGGAAGGAAAGGGCCATTAAAAAAATTTCATAATAATGAGAGCCTTTTGGTTGGGCTGTCCACAGGGGTGGAGTGGGCGGGTGCACGGAGCCTACCCCCACGAGTTCTTACTCGTCTGGTGGGTGAGGAGGCTAAGGAACATGGTGAGGGGGAAGGGTGATTATAAAGGGGCTGCAGCGGCACTCTGTGATCCTGCTGCCGTTCCTGAAGCTCCACCATATGCCGGAGCATGTCAGTTTGATCACGCAACAGCCCCAGAGTTGCATCCCACCACCACTGATCTTCCTGCTGCCACCTCTCATCTCGAGCATCTCTCCTGTCCTCACGGTCACTGGCATCTTTCCTGTACTTTGCTACCACGTCCTTCCACTCATTCAGATGAGCTCTTTCATTGCGGGTCACTTCCATGATTTCCAAAAACATTTCTTCTTGCGTCTTTTTTTTCCTGCCGCCTTATCTGAGATAGCCTTCAGGACAGAGTAGGGAAGCTTGAAAAATTTGCAGCTGCATGAGGGAGAGAAAAAAGGGAGAGAAGTATTTAAAAAGATACATTTTAGAGAACAATGGTCATACTCTTTCACAGTGAACAACACTATTCACCTTACATAGCATGTGTTTTCACTACAAGGTCGCATTTTGCATCTTAATATTGAGTGCCTGCGGCTTTGGTGTTACAGATCACAGACGCAGATCTGGGCAGCAGAATTCGGCTTGCATGCGGCCATGGTAAGCCATTGTCTTTCATCTTCTGCAGCCTTCATCTATCCAGCGCCCTCCTTTCCCAAATAGCAAGCAAAGCCCAGTGAGTGCTGCTTCTTTCCTGTTAACATGCAGCAGCAGAAACCACCCCGTGGCTGGTATCATGGAAGATCACTGCTAAACACCCCCTTCCCCCGACCCCCAACCGCGTGGCTGGTAGCAGGAAAGATCCCTGCTAGCCAAACGCGGAAAAGCTCAGCGCCAATCGTACCCCCCTTCCCCGCCGCTTGGCTACCTGCAGTGAAGGATTTCTTTTAAGCCACAGGCAAACAGCCCAGTAGGAATGGCCATCTCTGTCCCCTTACTTAAATTCCTGAATTTCAACCAGGTTACCGTGAACGATATCACTCTCCTGAGGATAACACAGCGAGATAAAGAACGGATGTTGCTTAAAGGCCAGCAATCACTGGGACCATACGCAGCTAGGCTTTGTCATGCAGATTACTTGCTACATGCATGGCATGGTCAAGTGTCCTACCATGAAGGACAGACTAAAGCAGCGCTGCCCAGAAACCTTCTGCAAAGGCTTCTGGAGTACCTCCAGGAGAGCTTCATGGAGATGTCCCTGGAGGATTTCCGCTCCATCCCCAGACATGTTAACAGATTTTTCCAGTAACTGTACTGGCTGCGAATGCATCCCAAGTCCTCAGGGCAAATTAATCATTAAAAAACGCTTGCTTTTAAACCATGTCTTATATTTACAAGGTACACTCACCAGAGGTCCCTTCCATGGCTTCAATGTCTGGGATCGTTGCTTGGGAGGGTAATTCCGTCAGGGTGAGAAAAAGCTCCTGGCTGTTGGAGAGAACGGAGTGCTGTGTGCTCTCTACAAGCTCGTCCTCTTCCTCCTCCTCATCTTCCCCATCCACAGAATCCTCAGCCATGGCTGCGATTACCACCGCCACCTCGGAATCCACGGACAGGGGTGGGATAGTTGTGGCGGACCTCCCTAGAATTGCATGCAGCTCAGCATAGAAGCGGCATGTTTTTGGCCCTGCCCCGGACTTTCCATTTGCGTCTTTGGTTTTCTGGTAGGCTTGTCTGAGCTCCTTAACTTTCACACGGCACTGTACTGAGTCCCTGGTGTGGCCTCTCTGCATCATGGCCTTGGAAATTTTTTCAAATGTTTTTTCATTTCGTCTTTTGGAATGGAGTTCTGTTAGCACGGAATCCTCTCCCCATACAGCGATCAGATCCAGTACCTCCCGTGCAGTCCATGCTGGAGCTCTTTTTCGATTCTCAGGAGACTGCATTGTTACCTGTGCTGATGAGCTCTGCGTGGTCACCTGTGCTGGTGAGCTCTCCACGCTGGCCAAACAGGAAATGAAATTCAAATGTTCGCGGGACTTTTCCTGTCTACCTGGCCAATGCATCAGAGTTCAGATGGCTTTCCAGAGCAGTCACAATGGTGCTCTGTGGGATAGCACCCGGAGGCCAATACCGTTGAATTGCGGCCACACTAACTCTAATCCGACATGGCAATACCGATTTCAGCGCTACTCCCCTCGTCAGGGAGGAGTACAGAAATCGGTTTTAAGAGCCCTTTATATTGATATAAAGGGCTTCGTTGTGTGGACGGGTGCAGCGTAAAATCGGTTTAACGCTGCTAAATTCGGTATAAACGCGTAGTGTAGACCAGGCCTTATAGAAGGGAACTCCTCTTTATAAGTGAGGAACACAAAACACAAATACAAGAGAAAACGTCTGTATTTTCCATAATGTATTTTGAGTTTATCCAAGAGACAGCTATAAAATAAAAAAAGTTAAGGTGTTATTTATCCACCTTTGTAAAGTGTTTCGAGATCTATGTCCTGAGAAGGGCAATATAAAAAGGTATTATTGTAAAGTGTTTAAAACTTTTGTTACATTTATAAGCTTGTCTATTTGTCAGCTCATATGATCAGATCTAAAAGTGTGTATTGTAAGTACAATGGGAACTTCACATTCAGATATTGCAAAAACTGATTTCAGGCTTGGCAGAGAATTTTATCAAGTACAGTAACTCCTTGCTTAACATTTTAGTTATGTTCCTAAAAAATGCTACTTTAAGAGAAACGATGTTAAGTGAATCCAATTTCCCCATAAGAATTAATGTAAACGGGGGGATTGGGTTCCAGGGAAATTTCTTTTTCCCCCGGACAAAAAAGACTATATATGTTCTCTAATTGATCGGTGACATAACGAAACAACGTTAACCGAGATTACGTTAAGTGAGGAGTTACTGTAATTACAATAAATCCTGCTGACACCTGGTGTAGGTGCACAAGAATTCAGTGTTTTAAAATTATTCATGTCAAAGAGCACCACCAGAGATTCAAAAAGTATACAAACAAATGGAAGACTGGCACTGGTAGAGGGGAAGAGTTAAGACTGGCATGACCATAACTTACAGTTCCTATTACTTTATGACATTTCCCAAAGAAGTTAATGATACATCTGCTCAATATTACAGGTTTCTTTGCTCAAGAAAAATTTAATGGGGCTTAAAAAAAAATAAAATAATGCACCCAACACTTACCAGCCAGAGTGAAAGACACCTGTATGTCTGCCATTTATAGCACTCAACCCAAAGTTTATGCCCCCAACAATGGGGCAGGGAGAGGGTGGAGTCGGGGCGGGGCCGGGGCTGAGTTGGGGGCACAAGCCCCCTCTGCCTGTGTGCTGAGTGCAAAATAATCGGGACAATTTGCGTCCTGACCGAACATTGGTAGGGACGCGGGACAAAAAACAAGTAAATATCAGGACGTCTGGTCACCTTATCTGGTGCCCACAATTCAAGAAGGATGTTGATAAATTGGAGAGGATTCAGAGAAGAGCCATGAGAATGATTAAAGGATTAAAAACATGTTTTAGAGTGATGAACATAAGGAGCTCAATCTATTTAGCTTAACAAAGAGAAGGTTATGGGGTGACTTGATTACAGTCCATATGTACCTACTAAATATTTAATAATGGGCTTTTCAATTTAGCAGAGAATGGTATAACATGATTCAATGGCTGCAAGTTGAAACTTAACAAATTCAGACTTTAAATAAAGTGTAAATTGTGATCCTTGATGGATTCTCCATCACTGACAATTTTTAAATCAAGATGGATGTTTTTCTAAGAGATATGTTCTAGGAAATATTTTGAGGAAGTTCTGTGGGCTGTGCTATATGGTAGGCCACAGACTAGATACAAGTGATCCCTTCTGTCCTTGGAATCTATGAATACCCAGATCCCCAGCCATCTAAAGCAAGCTTTTACAACAGCTAGGCACTTTGGCCCAGATTCATAAAGAGACTTAGGCATTGCCATGCAGAGTGTGACAATGCCCAACTTTCAAGCACCTAGAAAAGTCACAGGAACAACTCCACAATGCACAAACTCTGGGTTAGGTACCTAGGCTCCCTATACAGTGAATGGGGAGAGAAAGCACCTAAGATAGCCAATGGGAAATGCTTAGAGTCACTGGAGCCAAGACTGGACCCTGGATCTCCCAGCTCTCAGGTGGGTCCCCTAACCAGCAGGCTACAGACTCGCTCACTCCCACTTTCTCTAGTCCAATGCCTATTTATATATGGCAGAACAGCTTCAAAATGAGAGACTGAGGGAGCCCCATATCAGAATATTGAATATGTCTTCTACTGCATTCAGAGACAGAAGTGATTGGACTTCTTCTTCTAACATGTTATAATGGGAAAGGTCCCTGAAAAAGGACAGTAAAGGTGGATGAGGGTAGGGTAGGGAATGAAACTGAATCCCATAACCCACTTCTACAACTTCTAGTACCCACCAATCTTGTGTAATGGTAATCCATAAATGGAAGTGAGACAGGAAGATCCCCAAAAGGGAGGAGACAGGATAGGAAGATCCAAAAGTAAGTTGTGAGAAGTCAAATTTGTTGTCTCAAAGGATGAAGGAGATGGGGGAAGAGATGATTTTGTGGCCGATGAGGATGTTCTCCTAGAGAACTTCTGTTATTTTCTAGGAGATTCTGTAGGTAAGCACTGATGTTAAGCTGGTTATCTATAGTAAGCCTATGGGCTAAAAATGCTTACATTTAGGGGCCGGTGTATATACACCCAGCAACCATAGAGTCATTCTTAACTCTTTGAGGGTGTGAAAAGCATCATCTGTCTCATCAAACAAATTACAACCCTCAAAAGGGGAGATCCTCAAACAAACAGTTGTCTGTAATTCTCTAGAAATCTCTGAAGACCTGAACATTATTTTGCCATGAACCTATATGTTTTATCAATTGTATTGAGAGCTGTCTGATCCTCTACTACAATGGACTTAAATTCACCTCTAGAGTCCTGAGGCAATTTAGCAATAAATGTTAGCATCAACCCCAATTAATAAAAATTGTACTTGACCAATGCATCTTGGTAATCTGAAATCTTAATTTGTCTTGAGGTAGACCACCACTTGCTACTGAAGAAGTCTAGACCTTTTGGCTCCTTGTTCTTCGGAGCAGATCTCTGATAGCGGCTGCCAATGAAAGATCTCACTGCTGTCAGCAAACTGGTCTGGTACTGGGTGGGTATAAACCTGTTCAAACCCACTGTATGATACCTGGTAGCATCAGTCTGCTTACTTCAAAGCAAGAGCTAAAGAAGCTGGGTGTCTGCCATACAGAGTTTTTGTTTGGTCTAAGAGACCCTTGTGGATTGGGAGACCTAGAAGTCTAGTGCTGAAGTATGCACAGCATCCAGCAATTTATGTGGTCTGGAATTCCTTGCTCTGGAATATCAGGAGTTGAGGCTACCCTCCTCACCTAGTCCTGAAAAATCTTTTGGCTGTGCAGTTGACCATGGCTCTGGGATTACCACTTCTTGATATGTGCAAGGATGGACTGGTCTTTCACTTGCAATACCACATTCAAAGGAGACACCTCCTGAGTTGGTTCCACTTAGTGTAGAGAGGAGAGCTCCCTTCTTGATAGTTCAGGAGATCTAGGTCTAGAACAAGCTGCTGAAACAGGTCTCCTAAAATCAAGTCCCCCAAGAACACCAAAAATTCTAGGCTGAAAAATAAGGCACTGTGAGCAAGGAAGTAGGTACCAATGTTCTGAGTCTGAGTCTATGTGGATCCCTGGTTTTAGTAATATTTGAGGGGTAGCGATCCAGAGTCCAGATACACAGATTTTTCAGGGGAAGGCTTTCCATCTTTTTCAGAACAGATGAGGTAAAGAAGGAGGAGTCTTCATGAAAAGGAGAAGCTGTAGTAGTGGGAATCAGACTAGAATTCACTCTATCTGGTAACCAGTAAAGTGGAGTGAAGGCAGTGCAGGAGGAAATAGAGAATTCAGTAACAAAGAGGTCTCAGGTAGCAAGATATGATCGCATAGTTGAAAGGGCCAATGACGACATTGGTACTGTAATTGAAGGCAGGCACAGGATTGGTGCCATAAGATGCTGATTCTAGCAAAATCTCGTTGGAGCTATAGGAGCACTAGACATTGGCTACCTTGTGTGACTATTGTGATACCAGTGCCTGGTCATGCAATATCTGTATCAAGTCGCCCAGCATCACTGATATAGTTATGGAGAAGATCTGAGGCAAGTCTAAGGCCAGATTAGCTCCAGTCCAGTAGTGGTATGGGTGCTCAGGGAACTTTTTTAAAAAGTTTTGAGCTGCCATATATGTCAGATGATCTGGAGGTTTGAGGGCTTTGATGACATGTTTAGAGAAAGGGATCTGTATCACTTTTATAGACTTGATGCTTCCCACTACTTCTGTCTCCAGAGAGATTCCTCAAGCCAGAAGATTCAGGTCACGTCTACACTACAACCACCACAGTGGCATAGCTATGCTGGCATAACCCTGTAGTGTAGACAGAGCTTACAGCAATGGAAGAGGTTTTACTGAATGACAATAGCTAGGTTTACAGAAGCATTCTTCCCTCAACCTAGCAGAGTCTACACCAGGCTTAGGTCAGTATAGTTATGGTGATGTAGCCATTTGTTTCATTTATTAGTGTGGTTAAGTACAAGTAATGTGTGATGGCTAGGTTTAAATAGGATAGGATCATAGGAGTACAAGGTTGACAAGCACTTATGAGTTATGAGAGTATAAGTTATATAAGCAAAGTAAAACTGTAATGCAAAGCCTGCAGGATGAGGCCTGTAAGATTTCAGCTTAGCCATACTAGGCTTTAGGCCTAAGGAGGGGTGATGTAAGTAGGTGACCCAGAAATAACCTTGTACCAGTTAAGTTATAAGATTACAGTAAAAAACAAGCCAGTGCATAATGTTTGGGAAAATATGCCACAATGTAACCATCTAGACCACAAGACACCCAACTGTAACATCATGAGAAATTCTGCAGTAACCGCAGGTTACCATGGAGACTAGCCTGTGTAGATGCTAACAAAAATAAGGAGAACTAAGAGGATAACCTATGAAAAGTGGAGCACCCCAAAGTTTATGGGTTGTGGAAGTGAAAACAAGGAAAAAGGGGTTGACACCCTTATGCATATGTCTGAGTCTTAGGGTATGTCTACACTACGGGATTATTCCGATTTTACATAAACCAGTTTTGTAAAACAGATTGTATAAAGTCCATTGCACGCGGCCACACTAAGCACATTAATTCAGCGGTGTGCGTCCATGTACCAAGGCTAGCGTCGATTTCCGGAGCGTTGCACTGTGGGTAGCTATCCCATAGTTCCCGCAGTCTACCCCGCCCATTAGAATTCTGGGTTGAGATCCCAATGCATGATGGTGCAAAAACAGTGTCGCAGGTGATTCTGGGTAAATATCGTCACTCAATCCTTCCTCCGTGAAAGCAACGGCAGACAATCATTTCGCACCCTTTTTCCCCCTGGATTGCCCTGGCAGACGCCATAGCATGGCAACCATGGAGCCTGTTTTGCCTTTTGTCATTGTCACCGTATGTGTACTGGATGCTGCTGACAGAGGCGGTACTGCAGTGCTACACAGCAGCATTCATTTGCCTTTGCAAGGTAGCAGAGATGGTTACCATCCCTATTGCACCGTCTGCCATTTTAAATTGGCGATGAGATGATGGTTATCAGTCATTTTGCACTGTTTGCAATTGGAAACTGGCGATGATGGTTATCAATCCTTTTGTACCGTCTGCTGCTGTCATGGGTGCTCCTGGCTGGCCTTGCTGAGGTCGGCCGGGGGCGCATGGACAAAAATGGGAATGACTCCCCGGGTCATTCCCTTCTTTATGTTTTGTCTAAAAATAGAGTCAGTCCTTCCGAGAATATGGGGCAAGTCTACTAGAGAGCACAGCTGCTCCGGGTCAGAGCCCCAGAGATCTCACAGAAATGATGAGCTGCATGCCATTCTAGGGGGTGCCCCTGCAACAACCCCACCCATTGCTTCCCTCCTCCCCCAACCCTCCTGGGCTACCGTGGCAGTGTCCCTCCATTTGTGTGATGAAGTAATAAAGAACGCAGGAATAAGAAACACTGACTTTTTAGCGAGATAAAATGAGGGGGAGGCAGCTTCCAGCTGCTATGATAGTCCAGGGAGTACAGAATCTTTTCTTTAGACATGAAAGGGGCGGGGGCTGATGGAGCTCAGGCTCCAGCCGCTATGATGAGGACGGTTACCCAGCATTTTGTACCGTCTGCCAGGAATGACAGGGAGTCATTCCCATTTTTACCGAGGCCAGCCAGGAGCACTCACGGGATGATGACGGTTTTCCACCATTTTGTACCATCTGCCATCAGGAAAGGAAGGGGAGGGGATGCTGCTGTTCAGCGCCGCAGCACCGCGTCTACCAGCAGCATGCAGTAGACATACGGTGACATTGAAAAAAGGCAAGAAACGATTTTTTCCCTTTTCTTTCACGGGGGGCAAGGGGGTAAATTGACGAGATATACCCTGAACCACCCAGGACAATGTTTTTGACCCTTCAGGCATTGGGAGCTCAGCCAAGAATGCAAATGCTTTTCAGAGACTGCGGGGACTGTGGGATAGCTGGAGTCCTCAGTCCCCCCTCCCTCCATAAGCGTCCATTTGATTCTTTGGCTTTCCGTTACGCTTGTCACGCAGCACTGTGTTGAGTCCCTACTGTGGCCTCTGTCTATCATAGCCTGGAGATTTTTTTCAAATGCTTTGGCATTTCGTCTTCTGTAACGGAGCTCTCATAGAACAGATTTGTCTCCCGATACAGCGATCAAATCCAGTATCTCCCGTATGGTCCATGCTGGAGCTCTTCTTGGATTTGGGACTGCATCACCACCCGTGCTGATCAGAGCTCCACGCTGGGCAAACAGGAAATGAAATTCAAAAGTTTGTGGGGCTTTTCCTGTCTACCTGGCCAGTGCATCCAAGTTCAGATTGCTTTCCAGAGCGGTCACAATGGTGCACTGTGGGATACCGCCCGGAGGCCAATACCGTCGATTTGCGGCCACACTAACCCTAATCCAACATGGCAATATCAATTTCAGCGCTACTCCTCTCGTCGGGGAGGAGTACAGAAATCGGTTTAAAGAGCCCTTTATATCGATATAAAGGGGCTCGTTGTGTGGACGGATGCAGGGTTAAATCAGTTTAACGCTGCTAAATTCGGTTTAAATGCGTAGTGTGGACCAGGCCTTAGCAGGCATAAGTGTAACTAGGATAAAAGGTGTTGCCCAGCCTGTGTGCTGGGAGGAAGAAACACACAGGGAGATACAAGGATGATAACCACTCCAGGGTCCACCAGCAGGCGATGAGTGATGTCAGTCATAGGGCTAAACACTTTGCATTCTCTCTCTCTCTGTTATTGTATTTTAGTGAATTTGTTAATAACAGAACTTCTAATAAACTGGACTTGTTTCCTCATGTGCTCCTAGAGTCTCTTAATACTAACAACATTCCTGATGCTGTAGCTCTCAGGAGAGTGAATCTTTACAGATCAATGTCTTAGACTGCATTGGTTAATCAATACACCCATCCATCAATAAAGCTACAGTGGATTTTTCACATCCATGAATGTCATAGTTATATTGAACTAAGTTTTACGCATTGACCAGGCCACAGTAGCATCTTCCACAATCTCTGAAGTCAGACATACAGAAGTACTTCTCTCATCCTTAGTTTCTGCTGCAAGGAATCTTGGGTCATAGGCCAGATTCATTTGAGAGAGTCAAGATGCATTGATTTTTCAAAGAGGAACATCCTAAGGTGAGACTCCCATGCTCACCAAGTCCTCCTGGTAAATGCTCTGCAAATGGAGCATGTATTTGAAATATGCCCTTCATCAAGGTAGGTCAAACATCTTGCATAGCCATCATTTAATAGCATCACTGCCTCACAAAATGGGTAGCTTTTGAATCCCAGGAATTTATGGTCAGTCACGTTGACTGAATTGGTACCAAAAACCTCCTGGGAAGGAAAAAACGAAGTACACAGTTTCCCCAACAGGAAACTCTACAAAATTCCTATACTAAACCTAACCTACCACTAACAATTTACAGCTATTTACAGAATAGAAGGCTGCAAAGTGTTCTAGAAGTGAGCTCCAACTTGTAGCCACAAGTAGTGAGAAGGAACTGAGGGATGCCACTGAGGTAGCCCCATCCTGTATGCTCTCAGAAGCACAAGGATACTCAGGGTGCATGCGCCACTCCAACGATTACTGCTGATCAGAAATCTCCAGCTTGAGTGTACTATGCACACCTCAAACGGTAGAGAACATATATGGGCAACACATCTTGAAGAAGAAGAGTTCTAGATGCAGGCAAATACAATTATATAAATGGTAGTTAAACCAAAATCGTAATGAAATACTTAAAATGCACAGATATCTGAATATAGCTGTTTTACACAGAGATGTGCAGATGATCTCTGAAAATATTACACTACTAGTGAAATGTGTTGAAGATAGGAATGGGATAAACTCCTTGAAAGTAGTACATTAAAAATATTGTTTCAGACATCTGAATAAAAATTGTTGTCCACCGCAGAATTTAAAGACAGGGATTTGTATTAATACCGAGTTTTATGTAGGAGGACGGCAATATCATGTTTTTCCACACTGTACAACAAACTGTCCTTTTCCCCGCAGAAAAGCCAGTCGACCATAATCAGTCCATCCCCAAGTTGATTTGATCAGGAATTCTCATTCTTTACTATCACATTATCGCCATGACAATGAAGTGACATAAGGAACAGAGCAAGGTTCCTTCCTGTGGAAGAATCCTTTCCAGGTACAGCTAGTTATTCCTGTTGTATTTAGCCAAGGAAATTTAGTTGTTGCAATGTTACTAGGTAACATTCTGCAGTAGGTATGCCAAATCTTATTCTTACCCAGAAGTCTCATTCCTACACCTACATTGCCTTAACAAGAAAACAGACAAAGTGTTAGAATGCATCGCTGAAATCTTGAATGATACTCAGGGTCTGTTGCAAAAAGTAATGATGTATTAATATATCAGCCCATAACTGCTATGATAATGCCCATCAATGGTAAAAAGGGGAGAGTTTGCTCTATCTGTAGTTTTTATTTCATATAAATCTCTCTACAACTGAAAGAACAACTGCTTGGATGCAACCAGTGAGAAAACAGAACAAAACAAAAAACACGAGTTACCTTAGAGATTTGCAGATACTGACGTGAGAGAATACCTCTGTTTAGCATTTATAATAACTTGACACTCAGCCAATGTTCCATCTCTCCCCTCTCCATTTTTTTTTTAAACTTAGTGCAGTACATTTATACACCAAAGGCAAACAAGAGGCCTTTAATCCGAAGGCTACATCTGAGGAAGATATCTATCTACCATTTTTAACACAGAGGATAAAATTGTTGCTTTTGCACGTTTTTTCTATATGAAGCTCTAATAGCAACTAAATTACATATCAGGAAGTCTCACTAAGTAGGCCATAACGCCTCAGGAAAAGGTCTGATGTGTCATAATAAAGGTTATGGTTTTGTCACAGGTATTTTTAGTAAAAGTCAGGGACAGGTGGTGGGCAATAAACAAAAATTCACGGAAGCCAGTGATCTGTCCCTGACTTTTACTAAAAATACCCTGGGAGGGACAAACGGAGCGCTGCCAGGTCTTGCAGCTGCTCCAGCCCCACAACTGCTCCTGTGGCAGAAGCTGACCACTGCTGCTCCAGCCCCAGAGGAGCTGACCCAGCCCTGGCCAGCTGCTTCAGCAGCCCAGGGCGGGCCACTGGCCAGCTGCTTCGGCGGCCCCCACCTCCAGCCACTGCTCCAGCAGTCCAGAGCTGGCCACTGGTGACTCTTCCAGTGGCTGATGCTCCGGCAGCCCCGGGGCTGACAGCTGCTCCAACCCTGCTGCAGACGAAGTCCCAGAGGTCCTGAGGAAAAAAAAAAATCATGGAATCCATGACCTCCATGACAGAATCGTATCCTTAGTCATAATCAATGGATACTTGATTTAACTCCAAGAAATAGGATGCTTTTTGTTTCTTCCATGGCAGTCACAAGGGGGCAATAGTCTCACCTTACATTCGTTAAAAGCAAGGCTTCAAAATCCATCACCTGCTAGATGTCAGCAGAGAATTATTCAGAATCATTGCTCAGATTATAGGCAAAGGAACAGACTGATTCAAACAGAATTTAGTGTTTTTAAGCTAAACTCTAGAGCAAGTTTCAGGACTACTTTGGGGGAGAAATTACTGGAGATACAGTTCTTTAACAGAGTTCTCACCCACTGACTTATCCTGAGGTAATTTCTTAGAGAAAGGAGCTACCACAAAGGTTTCAAACTGAATTACGTCACTGCAGTCTATACAGTGCAGTACAGATGGGATTCTCCTTTTCAATAGGCGGTTAGCTGAAGATTATACCTAAGAAATATTGCCTTGAGAAACAGGCTACACTAGTCTCAGTCCCTTCCCATTCAGACATTCATAAAACATAAGCCTGACTTCACGGTAACTATAGTCAAGATCCTATCAGAAGCACACAAAAGTAACTTGGAGGTTCTTTATATTAAAGGACTTTTGCTGTTATACCAGCTTTCCCAGTCTTCTTTGTACTCTATAGAAGTAAAAATCCCAGGGAACACTGTGTACTCCTTTTATAAGACCCACATCCGTCCTGGATGATTTGATTCGTACAAGCGGTTGATTCTTACAAATGAAATATTTTAGGTATAGGAATGATTTTGTCCCAGTGGTTTTGATCACTATATGCAGGTGATTCTTATAAATGGAGTGCACTGTATTTGTATTCAGTCGAATAGTAATCCAAAACATGCACAGAAGGTAACGCAAGTGTCAATCTGATCCTTTTTATGAAGTGATGTTGAATCAAATTAGGCAACTATTTGTACTCGAGAACTGTACAATGCATGTCAGCAAATGCAGGAAATCGAAAGGCAAAATTCAAGATACCCCTCAAAATAACTGAGCCTTGAGTGCATGCTGCAGGGCTCAAATGCCACGTTAACTTCTACAATATTTCATTGTAAAGAAGTCATTAATTTGGAGATATTTGAAGAATAAATTAGTGCATCTTAAGCCTACATCAGTGGTGCAACCCGCTGTCCATTCTTTGAAAATGCACTTAGTCATGAAGTGCCTGCCAAACTCAAATACAGCATTGATACTGAACTATTTCTACAGTCAAGCAATTTGATTTGAACAGATTGCTTGTGTTGTACCATTTTAGCTCAGACACCTACCTGTGCGCTATGTAACATCAAAAATGGCAGCAATCTAAGAGTCAAAGATAAAGTGCCATTACCAAACTGCTGGCCTAGATTCTAAACTGATGATGCAACAACAGTGGACCTACTGGGACAAAGTTAGGAACTGCAATTCCTCAACCTTTGCCATGAAAGAGCTGTCCTTGTATCTGAAGTTAAATGCAGTTACATTTTTGACTACCCTGTGAGATAGGAAAGCATAATTATTAAGCTGCCAGATCTCACTCCTGTCATGAGGTCATTTTTTGGAGCTCAGCCAAACAAGATTCCTGCCAAGAGCCTGTTCTGTCCAATGAAGATATTTATGCTGACCATTGCTGCAGATTCCTTCCCAAAAAATGCAGGAAACCATGTTTTTAAAAAACATCAAAATTGTCCACATTTACAGCAGATTGAATGACTTCAATAATCAATACAAGTTGTAATCACTCTAGATTTGTGTTGAAATAAGATTTCCGTTTGTTTTTAAGTCTGATAGATTATAAATACTTGTATATTCATGGCACACAGTGTTCATTTATCAGCACAATGAATGTAAGTAAAATCATATATATTTAAAACTAGTTTAGAGATTGATATCTAATGATTATTGTAAATGCTGTGGAATAATGTTAGTTTTAAAACAGTAGTAATCTTTTTTAAAATAGCCTGCTCAATTTTATTTTCTTCTGATGGCATTCACAGGGTGCAGCTAGCTACTATTCGTATTTGGACATACAGAAAAGAATATAAATAACAAATGATATATCAAAGATGTGTATAGCGCAGGAGGTAGGCAACATACGGCACGCGTGCCGAAGGCAGCACGTGAGCTGATTTTCAGTGGCACTCACACTGCCTGGGTCCTGGCCACCGGTCCGGGGTGCTCTGCATTTTAATTTAATTTTAAATGAAGCTTCTTAAACATTTTAAAAACCTTATTTATTTTACATACAACAATAGTTTAGTTATATATTATAGACTTGTAGAAAGAGACCTAAAAACATTAAAATGTATTGCTGGCACACAAAACCTTAAATTAGAGTGAATAAATGAAGACTCGGCACACCACTTCTGAAAGGTTGCCGACCCCGGTATAGTGTATTTAATTTTAACAAATATTACAATGCCTCTGATAATTTGGGATTATTATTTCATAACAATATCTAGATAGGACTCTGGTTACAACATAACTTTTCAAATGGGGCTAATGTTATGAAGAAGTCTATTGTGTATTTTGTATTACTTAGCACCGTTGGTGTTGATTTTTAGTTACAGAATTTTACTCGTGCTCTAACCACAATAGTTTATGTAAAATAAAACCACATGCCTTAAAATTTATCTATTTTCCCACAAAGATTGAAGTAATCCTTTTTCAAGCTCCTTGCAAAGACAAAAACAGGTGAAAAGGAGGTGAGAGTATTCCTGAATATTATCAATTACACCTATAGTCAAAGGCACCATGCTCTAAATGTGCATATACTGTTCAGTTACCTACAGGTAGGCACTTCAAGGACAAAAGTGTAGTATACTGTCCCTTAAATTGGCATTTGCATGTTCTCATTATTACTTAGAATATTTCCATCACGATCAAGCATTTTAATGTTCTACTGCCCAGTTATACAAGAATGAACATATTTAGACTATTAACCTACCTGGAGTGTTTCAACTGCACAGACATTTGGACTTCAGTCTGTATCCAAACTGATCAATTATCCTAAATCCATATACAACAGAGCACATATAGTTTAACTACTTAATCTGTTTAAGTGCAATCACTCTTTTATTATTTCATGGTACACTTGTTCAGTCGGATAGCTTTTAAGAGTCATCTTATTTCGCATGAAGGCCCCTGAGGAACTTCAAGCATGCAGGAGTAATGTTGTACAGCTGAATACAGTGCAAGGCAATCTAAAGATTTAATATATCAAATAGTCAGTTTCAATTAATTTTACATTGACAAGGTTTAACAAAGCATGAAAAACTGTTAGAACTCAATAGTTTTTATTTGAGTTCAATAGGTAGCTTATTTTTACTGTTTGTAGCTACAACAGAGTCTGTTTCCCTTAATCAGTTGTGGTTCAGGTACAGTACATTAAAATTGCAGACTTGCTGAGACTTGAACAGTGAGATCGATGGCTTATGGTCAACTGCCAAGTAGTGGAAACTTTTATTCCAAATTCATGGATTTTTCAGGGCTATGTATTTTCTATAATGAGGAGGGAAGCAACTGTAATAACTCCTACATGGGCTGAGGCAGGGCTTTATGCTTGCTACACAATGGCTCTCTTTACAAGTACCCCTTCACCCACAATTGTGCTTTTCACCCAGGAAGGAGAATGTGTCACTGGAGTTTACGCTTAGCAGGGACCACCATTCCACCTCAAATCATAGGAATATACAGTTCTAAAGACAAGTAACTGGACGGATTGAATTATTCTAAACAAAAGCAGGCTGCCTTCTCCAACTTTACTGACTAGTCATTGTTTATAGATTGACTCCACATATGGGGTGATGACCTGAACGTGATGAGCAGGAGACTGAGTCCCCATTTCCGCTCAGTCTATGGCAGTACAGAACAGGGAGAGTGGCTTCAGACTCCACCTCCTCCAATGGTGTTGCATGAAAAATGAAGGTGGAGGGAAAACAAGAGAAGAATCCAGTTTATTGCCCCCACTCAACCTTTCAGACAGTTAGGCGAGCAGCTGTTAGCATACAGTCAGCCCCTCCTCCCCTATCCTTATTGAAAAACAAAAGCCACTTTTGGCTCAATGGGGAGGGGGGAGCAACAGACACCCCAAACCAGAAGAGGAAAGAGCAGCACACAAAAAGGGATCCAAGAAAAGTGATATTAGAGGAGGTAAGAGAATTATATAACTATAATCTCCACATTAAAATTAAGCAGTTAAAATTTGAGATCAGTTATTATTCTGTCTGATCATTACATACACACATACATATATATATATATACACACACACATATATATACACACACATACATACATATATATACACACACATATATATACACACACACTATTGTTACAATTAACACCTAAGATTATAGCATTTTAAAAGGTAAGTAAAAATCTTTGTTTTCTCTGTGTGTTTGACAGCATTTTGTGTCATGTCAGTTGTAGTTTCACCTTTCCTCTGGATAGTCAATTTCCCCAGTTGTTAGTGTCAACCTTTCAGAATACAGTGGAGAAAACACATTTTGTCATGGAAAGTGTAATTTAAAGCCACAGAAGTTAGTAGAGGGTTCAACAGCAGTTGTAGATGAAACCATTCCATTCATTTAAAAAAAGTGTTAGATTTAAGTGAATAAAAGTGAGCCTTTGATTAACATCAATAACGATATGAAAACAGAAAAAAAATCCCTAAATTTCAATCCCATATCTGAAAGTATAGGTACCTGAGGTACAAAAATCAAACAGGTGATCAGGACCCTTATGAAGGATATCAGACCTTTTTTTTTATATAAAGCTATTCAACTTTCATGAGACTGAGAACCATAAAAGAGAGTGATAAAGTTAATGCTTCTTGAATTGCTGAAAAGGTCTGGAAGAAGCCAGAGATAAGAAAATTGTTGCAAGAGCATTGGGGAAGGATTCTAATGTTTATCAAGACAATTGCCACTTGAAGTACCCCTTCAGTCTTGTATTATACTAAATCGCCAAGATTCACAACAAAGAAAAAGTTGAAAAGGGGCAGGGGGAGGGGAGAAAAGATCCATCTAAACATACATCTGAAGTACAAAACCTCACAAAGCTAAAAAGGTTGAGTGTATAGCATTATAAAACACTTTCAGAATTTCTGTAATTGGTGACAAGGTTTTTCCTTCCTACAAACTCAAGATAGCAACAAGATCGCTCACCCATAAATTCTCTACCCCTGAAATGTTTGGTCAAACTATCTTTATAGCCCTCTATCTGAATATGATGAAAGCATGCACCCACCTGGCCAGAAGAGGCATGCATGATATTCCAAAATTGCAGCCACAAGACATCATGTTCTTGTCTATTGCTTCGAGGAAGGACAGAAGGACCAGACTCACCTTTTAATACAGGCTTGGTACAACCTGTTTGGAAAGCCCTAACACGGGCGAGGGAGTGGATGAAATCCACTCTTGCAAGTGAAACAGAAGCCCCAGCGTTAGTATTAGGTGACATTAACATCATGCTGGGGAGACGGAGAAATTCTTCAAGGCAGAGAATTTGTTTCACAGTGATCGTGAAGGGAGCATGCCAAGCAGCAGGACGTTCTCCCCAATGCCCAGCCACCCTCACCTGTCTCCAAGACACCCTCCATCAGCCCTGAAGAGCAGCTGCAAAAACGCCGGCTAAGGAGTGCAAACACTTGCCCTGTACTTCCCCTGTCCACTCGCACACCCCGCAAAGCCGCCTCCGTGCTCACACTCCTAGTACCTCCAAGATCCAGTGTCACCCCATTGTTCCCCAGTGCCCGTGACTCACCTGCTGGCGGCGGTCCGTGGGTTCGGCGAGGTGCTGCAGGCGGGCCGAGCCAGAGGAGCCCTGGGCTGCCGCGGTACCCCCATGACGGGGAGAAGGCGTGGGATCGGGGTCCCGCTCCCGGCGGAGCTCGGAACGCAGCTCCAGGTAGCAGCCCAGGGTAAGGAGGTGCAGCGCAAGCGAGAGCGCGAAGAAGCCCAGGAAGAGGCGCCAGCTGCCTCCGCCGCTGCCCCGGCGGCCACAGGCGCAGCCACCTCCGTCAGACCGGGGCGCCGCCTGCTCCCTACGCTCGGAGCTCATGGTCAGTACCACCGCAGGCGATTCCTGCGAGGAAAAGGAGGCTCGGCTACTGCTCCATCCTCGCCGGAGGAACCCCAAGCCGGAGCCGCAGCCAGGCTGTGCGGCCAGAACAGCCGCATGAAGCGCCTGGCCAGGGGGAGGAGCCCGCGGGGGAGGAGCCGCCACTGCCTCCGACACGCCTGGCTCCTTGTCCAGACAAGGCCTGGAGGCGGGACAGCTGGAGAACTCCGCCTTACCTCGCCAGGCCTCTCTTTAACTCTTCCCGGGCGGTTGGGCTCTGGCGGCTTAGATTCGCCTCTATCTCATCCCCATTATACCCGCGAGAGGAATCGGCCTAGGAGCACAGGGTACAACCTAGAACCCAGGAGTCCCTCCTCAAAAACAGGGACCTAACTCGCTGCTTAGCGCCCCCTGCTGACATGGTGGCAATTAAAATTATTGTAAGTTTTTACAGTAAATCACTGATACGTTCTTTCAATCATCAGAAGATTTTTGTCTGAGACTATACATATTACTACTAATAGTAAATCAGACAACGAATGGTGGCAAAATATGGAATGCTGGTGCTAAGGAAGCTCTCAACTAGGATGCTATCTAAGGCATGATAAATGGGGCTGGAGTAACAAGCAAAGACTCACAGCACTGCTCTAACGTTTTTTCCTTATAGACCAGGCACGTATACTTGCCATAAAAGACTTTCCATAGCTTTAATTTCCCACTGTGAGATATGTTGAGTAATATAAAGACAGGCTGAAAAAATACTGCCAACAGCTGTAGTTGCCCCTCCAAATGTTATTTCCTTTTGAAATTACATCACAGTCAGTCAATGTCAGGTAAAGATGCAGATCACCTTGTCCAAATAAGCAAGTTTAGGAAGAAATGAAGCTTAGGATGCATAATATTTCCCCGTTGACGCTGCTCAAAGCAATAAAAATATAAAGCAAAGATGAAATACGCTCTTTGTTAAGAGCAGACAAAGATCTCCTTATTGGTAGCACTGCCGAAAGATAGCATGATTTAGCAGCATGGGAGTAGTGGCTAGAGGGGACCTGCAGGAACAGCAGCAGGTGAGAGAGACAGAGATAGCAGCAGAGAGGGTGCCAGTACTTACCCTCAGCAGTCAAGACATATCTATGTGCATAGGTAAGCACAGGGGTGGCAGGTTTATAATTTTTGGTGGTGCCCAGAACGGGTCCAAGTCCCTCCCCCCACCTTGTAAGCCAATATATATTTTTTATAATAATGTAAAAATGGACTGGAAACAGTAAGCATTCAACAGTTTCCCTATATTGCATAATGTGTGTATGAGGGGGTGAGGGCTCTGGCTGGGGGTGAGGGGCTCAGGGCTAGGGCAGAGGGTTGGAGTGTGGGGGATGAGGGCTCTGACTGGGGGTGAGGGGCTCAGGCCTAGGGCAGAAGGTTGGAGTGTGTGGGGGGGATGAGGGCTCTGACTGGGGATAAGGGGTTTGGGATATGTAAGGGGCTCAGGCCTAGGGCAGATGGTTGGCATGTGGGGGTGAGGGCTGAGGAGTGGGGCCAGGGATGATAGGTTCAGGAGAGGGCTCAGGGCTAGGGCAGAGGGTTGGGGTGCACAGGGGTGAAGGCTCTGACTGGGGGTGTGAGCTCTGGGATAGGGAGGGGCTGGGGATGAGGAGTTTGGGGTGCAGGCAGGCTGCCCCAGGGCTGGGGGCAGAGAGGAGGTCACCACAGTCCCCACAGCCCTCTCCGCCCCTCCACCCCCGGGCAGCACACTCACCCTGCACCACTGTCATTGCACGTGCTCCTAGGGGCTGGGCCCCTCTCAGATCCAGGAAGCCCCCTCACCTCCCCAGTGTTGTGATGGCAGCCCCTCCTCCCCCACCGGCACCCATGTGTGCCTCCTCCCTCCGCAGGCGCTGCCTCAGCCTGCTGCCGGTGCCACTCCCTTTTGTAGCTGGCAGCAGCCGGCAAGGCAGTACAGCACAGTGCTGCAGGGCAGTCACCCGCTTCCCAGGGCACAGGCAGAGACGCTCCGAGGGAGGTGCTCTGGGGCAGCAGGTGGGGCCACAGGAAGCACGTGGGGGTGGCAGGCAGGGACAGGGGACACTCCGGGGGAAGCACGCAGGGTGGCAGGTGGGGCTGGGAGAGAGACCCGGCCCCAAACATTGGTGGAGCTGGGCCCCGGTGCCCTGAATTTGCTGGCGCACAGGCACCATGGGCCCATATAACTCACCATCCCTGGGTAAGCATGCATTTTCACACTCCTGCAATAGAGTTTGCTGCTGGAGTGGTGTTGGAGGGGGGTTATTAAGATTCATGGAACAAGTTTGTCTCTCTTACAGCTACTGTTTCAAGCTCTTTCCAGTAAGGCTGTCAATTAATCACAATTAACTAATGCAATTAATTCCAACAAATTAATTGCGATTAAAAAAATTAATCATGATTAATCACAGTATTAATCGCACTGTTCAACAATATAATACCAATTTAAATGTATTAAATATTTTGGATGTTTTCCTACATTTTAAAATAAATATGTTGATTTCGATTGCAACACAGAATACAAAGTGTACAGTGCTCACATTATATTATTGTTATTACAATATTTGCACTGTAAAAATGATAAAAAGAAATAGTATTTTTCAATTTACCTCATACAAGTACTGTAGTGCCATCTCTATCACGAAAGTGCAACTTACAATTGTAGAATGTTTTTGTTACATAACAAAACAAAGTAAAATTTTAGACCTACAAGTCCACTCAGTCCTACTTCTTGTTCAGCCAATTGCTAAGAGAAACAAGTTTGTTTACATTCACAGGAGATAATGCTGCCCGCTTCTTATTTACAATGTCACCTGAAAGTGAGAACAGGCATTCTCATGGCACTTTTGTAACTGGCATTGCAAGGTATTTACGTGCCATATATGCTAAACATTCGTAGGCCCCTTCATGCTTCGGCCACCATTCCAGAGGACATGCTTCCATGCTGATGATGCTCGTTAAAAAAATAGTGTGTTAATTACTTAGTGATTGAACTCCTTGGAGGGGAATTGTATGTCTTCTGCTTCGTTTTACCCATATTCTGCCATATATTTCATGTTATAGCAGTCTCGGATGATGACCCAGCACATGTTGTTCATTTTAAGAACACTTTCACTGCAGATTTGACAAAACGCAAAGATGGTACCAATGTGAGATTTCTATAGATAGCTACAGCACTTGAACCAAGGTTTAAAAATCTGAAGTGCCTTCCAAAATCTGAGAGGGACGAGGTATGAAGCATGGTTTCAAAAGTCTTAAAAGAGCAACACTCTGAGGCGGAAACTACAGAACCCAAACCACCAAAAAAAAAAAAAAAAAAAATCAAGCTTCTGCGGGTGGCATCTGACTCAGATGATGAAAATGAACATGCGTCAGTCCACACTGCTTTGGATCATTATCAAGTAGAACCCGTCATCAGCATGAATCCATGTCCTCTGGAATGGTGGTTGAAGCATGAAGTGACATATGAATCTTTAGTGCACCTGGCATGTAAATGTCTTGTGACGTCGGCTACAACAATGCCATGTGAACGCTTATTCTCACTTTCAGGTGGACACTGTAAACAAGAAGCAGGCTGCATTATCTCCTGCAAATGTAAACAAGCTTGTTTGTCTGAGCAATTGGCTGAACAAGAAGTAGGACTGAGTGGACTTGCAGGCTTTAAAGTTTTACATTGTTTTATTTTTGAATGCAGTTTTTGGTACATAATTCTATATATGTAAGTTCAACTTTCATGATAAGGAGATTTCACGATAGTACTTGTGTTAGGTGAATCAAAAAATACTATTTCTTTTGTTTTTACAGTGCAAATATTTTTAATAAAAATAAATACAAAGTGAGCACTGTACACTTTGTATTCTGTGTTGTAACTGAAATCAATATTTTTTCAAATGTAGAAAACATCCAAATGGTATTCTATTATTATTAAACAGTGCAATTAATTATGCAATTAATCACAATTAATTTTTTAATCATGTGATTAATTTTTTTAATCACTTGGCAGCCCCACTTTGCAGACTCAAGCAGACATCATGGCATCTGCAACACTAGGTCACATTTTAAATGTTCCTTATTATCACAAGGACTAGAGACTTACTTTAAAAAAAACTAAGTGTTGTCAGCTCTCTGGATATTTCGGTTTCTCTTAAATTCCAGCTCCTGAGGCATGGGATCACAATAGAAAAATCTCACTTTCATTTAAGAAAAGAAGAAAAGTTGCCAATCCTCATGGTTGTGGAGAAAATGTGCTTGAAAATGTGACCCTCGGAGTACTGTAATGACTCCAAAAGCAAAAGGCAAAGAAAAAGAACTAAAAGTTATAATAAAAAAAACCCTCGTAATTTTTAAGCCACTCATTTTTTGGCTCGGGGTTCCTGGTATAGCTGACATAGTTACATTACTTCAGGAGTTAGAGCACAGATATTTAAAGCTATTTATGCATTGTTGCATGCAGCATTGCAACACCTAACTAATTTAGGAGTCTAAATCTCATTTTCAAAAAGTACTTTAGGTACTTAGGAACCTAAATCCCATCAACTTTCAATAGGATTTTGGCTCCTATGTCTAAATCACTTTTTAAAATGAGAGTGCTGCCGCTGAAGCAAAAAAAATAGCGGACTGTGCCCCTTGAAAAGAGCCGACCCCAGGAGCCTGAATGCCGCCCCTTGAAAAGTGCCGCCCCAAGCACATGCTTAGAATGCTGGTGCCTAGAGCCGGCTCTGGATTTAGGCGCCTAAGTTAGTTAGGTGTTGCAACGCTGAGCACAGCAACTCCTGAATACCTTTAAAAATCTGGGACTGCATAATATAGATAGCAAAGTGACAATCTGGGCCTTAGGTCTTGCAACCCTGAGCAGACCACCACGTAAATATATTTACAGATCTGGGTATGGCCGTTCTGATGTTCTGCAATCTCTCTACAATTGTTGTCAGGTACAGATGGCAGATAACTCCCAACACTACAGATTTTCAAAAGTTATATTGTCTTAGCATCGAGGAGACTCAGTGGCCAGAATATACTCACCGTACTGGGACTGACTGAACTAAAGCTAGCTGTCCTGAAGCTAGTCTGATCCACTTCAGACTTTTATTAATATCTTTATGGGAACTTTTTAGGGTGTTTTTTATCTTTTTCTCTCCAGCAAGGTTTGAATCTAATAATGTCTATTTATCTTGTTATCAGTGGCATCAACTGGGTATCCTTGAGAAGTACCCCTTCCACATCAGCTTAAAGACTGACCTTGATGAGGAACAAGAAATGGATATGTTCTCAGATCTCTACAGGACCCCTGAGTTTAGGGCCCATGACACAAGACAGCGGATGGAGCATATGTTAATGACAGGCAGAAGAACTGAGAGATATGTAGGGAAGTCCAGCAAATGCTCCTGAGACAGCAAATGCAAATGCTGCAAAGCATTATGGAGTCAAACTCCAAAAGACTTTTATCCAAGCAGCCATTCCATTGAACAGACAATACCATGTTTCCAGACCCTGTCCAATATAACCTCCAAGATGCCAGCACAGTGTGCCACACTATCTCTTCCACTCAACCCCAGTGGAAAACAAGAACTTCTGTCAATATACATACAATGACCTGTGACGAATGCAGGAAAGCACAGCACCTTGCACTTTTTAAAATGGTTTTTTAAAGTCTTTTTATTGCTCCTAGTGGATCTCTAAAATGTACTTCTGTTGATTCACAAAACAGCCCCCCAAATCAGTATTCCCTCTGAAGATTCATAGAGTATGCTGGCAATTCAGTTATGGTTCATACACAAGCACATTACAGTTTTATCATGATGTGACACATAAAAACAAACCAGCACATTATGCAATTATGGTGCTCTGTCAAAATGTGCTCCCAAGGCCTCCCTCAGCTGTATAGCACCTCACTTGTGTCTGGCTGTTCAAAATCAGCCAACAGTCTGGTAAAATCTCCCTGTTTACTTTACAAATATCATGTAAGATACAACATGAAGCAACAACAATAGGAATATTTAGCCCAAGAAATCAAGCCTTCTTATTAGACTTCTCCAGCACCCCCTCAATCTACCAAATGCACATTCAACAGGTTTGGTAATATCAGGATTTAGCCACTAGAAACAATAACTTGGGGGGCGGGGAGAGAAGAGTTTTTATTTTCCTTTTTAAACAAAAGATGGGTGAAGTTGTAATTCACCCCCAGCATGTCCACTCCCTAGCATGACAAAGAGTAGCCAGGAGCTCAATGACCTTTTTCAGGGTTATTTTACAGTATTTTTCTCTACAATAACAATAAGATTGTTAGAGACAGAAAAGCACTTTTAGGTCATTTAGTCTATCCCTTCCTCTAGGCACCAATGCAGAATTGTAACCTATTGTAAAATTAATAATGGTTTCTCCACTAGTTTTTAACATCCCAAGTAATAGGGCTTTCCATCCTTTCCCTTAGGAGGCAAGTGCACAGCCTAATAACTTTCTGTGAGTGAGATGTATCCCTGATATAACTGTCCTGCTGTTAATTCTATCCCTTTCCTTCCAGCTGCAATCCTGTTTACCACCATAAATTGTCCATTTCCCTCCTTGCTGTTGTCACCTTTCAGATATTTGCAGACTGTTAAATCCTCACTCCATCTTCACTTAAATCTGTCATGTGCCAGCAATGCCCTTCTGCTATGTACATTGGCCAATCCGGACAGTCTCTACACAAAAGAATAAATGGATACAAATCAGACGTCAAGAATTATAACATTAAAAAAACCAGTCGGAGAACACTTCAACCTCCCTGGTCACTCAATTACAGACCTAAACGTTTCAATACTCCAACAAAAAAAAACTTCAAAAACAGACTCCAACAAGAAACTGCTGAATTGGAATTAATTTGCAAACGGGACACCATTAAGTTAGGCTTGAATAAAGACTGGGAGAGGATGGGTCATTACACAAAGTAAAACTATTTCCCCATGCTAATTCCCCCTCCCCCCCACCGTTACTCAAACCTTCTTGTCAACTGTTGGAAATGGGTCATCCTGATTATCACTACAAAAGTTTTTTTTCTCCTGCTGATAATAGCCCATCTTAATTGACTAGTCTTGTTATAGTTGGTATGGCAACACCCATTTTTTCATGTTCTCTGTGTATATATATCTTCCTACTGTATTTTCCACTGCATGCATCCGATGAAGTGGGTTTTAGCCCGCAAAAGCTTATGTCCAAATAAATTTGTTAGTCTCTAAGGTGCCACAAGTACTCATTCTTTTTGCTGATACAGACTAACATGGCTACCACTCTGAAACCTGTCTAGCTTGGGTAACTCTTTTAATCTTTTATCAGTAGTCAGTCCCTGGCCCACATGCTTTTTCTCCCAACTTCTTTCAATTTGGTAATAAGGGGCCTAGAAATGCAATCAGTATTTCTAGAGTGACTGCCCCATAGTCACTGTGACATACCAGTAAAATCCAGACCAATGAGTAGCTGTGTCATCCTTGCCCTGTAACCTAGCTGTGTCATCCTTGTAACCTGGCATGCCCTTTACAATGTTGTGCTGCTGTAGCCTCCAACCTGGACTGCTCACAAACGGCCTCCAGCATGTAAGTCACTCCCAGCTACGTCTGCATGTGCTGCAGCCAGCCAGCCACACCTTGGCGCTCATCAGTTTTAAAGATTACCACACATCACAAAGTATGTCTTCACTAGCAATATTAAAGTGCTGCCACAGCAGCACTTTAACATGGCCGTGTAGCTCTACCAGCTGGAGTAGCTCCCAGCACTGGTGCACTGTCTACACTGCCACATTACAGCGCTGAAACTTGCAGTGCTCAGGGAGGTGTTTTTTCACACCCCTGAGGGAGAAAGTTGCAGTGCTGTAAAGTGGCAGTGTAGACAAGGCTTTAGTCTCAGATTTCCCCGCAGAAACATATGTCCTGTAGTGCCCAGCCCTCTTCTAGACAGTATAAATATATTAAGTCCATTATGCCTTTACAGGAATAATATATACACTACTTTTTACCCCAAATGCAGTTATCCAAACACTTCAGTTTAAACACTTTGGATGAGATAAAACAATCTTATTAACTACGAAGAGATTTTAAGTCAGTACAAGTAATGAGGCATAAAAGTCAGAAATGGTTTGCAAGAAAAATACAGATAAAATGTTTTACTAGTGCCTAACTTAACAAACTATATAAGATTCAAAACAAAGTTTTCTCACCACATGCTTTCAGCAGTCTTACTGACCAAACTCTTCAGGTCAGGACCCCTTGCCCAGAATCCAAAAGCTGCTTCCTTTGCCTCTTCAGGTGCAATGAATGTGATAGGCAGGGAGATCAAGGGTGTCTTGGGGTGTCCTGCTTTTTATAAAAAGAACAGGAGTACTTGTGGCACCTTAGAGACTAACAAATTTATTGTAGCATAAGCTTTTGTGGGCTGCATCTCACTTCATCGGATGCATGTAGTGGAAAATACAGAAGGAAGAGATACATATATATATATATATATGCACAGGGAACATGAAACATTATAAGGAGAGTGATCAATTAAGGTGAGCTGTTGTCAGCAGGAGAGAAAAATAACTGTTTGTAGTGGTAATGAAAATAGCCCATTTCCAGCACTTGACGAGATATAAGGGGGTCGGGGGTGGGGAGAGAGATAAACATGGGGAAATAGTTTTATAGTTTCAGTCCCCCTCTTGAAAAACATTTTCAGCTGGCAGCAATGAGACAGGCAGGTAGTCTGTGTGGAAGGAAACTCTATGCCGTTTCTTTGCTAAAATGTAGATTTTCGCCCCTGCCCCCTTTCCTGCCCAAGTATGGCCACTTAGCAGGTAATGGTCCATCAGCCTTGTTTACATTTGGCTGAGGTGTCAGCTTGCCCTTTGTCTCTGAGGAACTTGTTTGGCCACTGCCCACATTTATCTGGAAAACATACTTTTAGTCCTAATTTCATCTTATAACTTCACATACAACACTGCTATGTGCATTCTGCCGTGATATTACTCATCAGCAAATTATGAGTTTTTAAGTGATACCTCATAAAGCATACCTTGTACAAACATTATTACAGTAGCATTCAGAGTGTGAACACAGGGGCATATCCTGTCACAGCCACAAGCTCTCCAACCTTTCATACTCCATGATATGATACCTCTGTGCACGTGTGCCATATTTGCTGACCCCAGAGACTGAACCAGGGATCTCCAGACCTAAAAGCATGAACCTCTATAGTGTTAGCTAAGGATGCAGGATTTTAAGGATAGAGCTGTAACAAACCCTCTGTGCATCTGGCAGAGGGAGACACTCAGTACATACTGAGCAGTGGATTACATATGCTGCACCCAAACTGCATTCTTCTCTCATTCTCACAGGTTTGATTGAATCCTTTCACTCCTCTTTTCCCCTTTTCCACTCGTATTCCTGACAATTCTTCAGCTCCCAATTAATCTTTTCTCCTAGCCTGTTTCCTGCCTCTCCCACTCAGGATTTCCTGCTGCTTTCACTCCATTCTCTTCTTCTCCCCAGTTGCCACAGAAACTTTCAGGCTTCCAACTGCCATGCAACCTTTCAGTGTCAACATTCCCTCCTTTCCCTTGTCAAAAATAATCACTATGTTTGGAAAGCTATGCATCCACATGGACCCTATTACATGTGCCCCCCTTGTTCACATGTCTTCTGTCCTTGCTCAGACAGACACATGCAACCTCTGACTAACACTGACACATGTAATTGGGGTTAGATAGTTTGGAAACCTACTCTGAGAGACGTTTAGGATTTGGGATCACAGCAACAGCTCCTTTGCCTCTCTGCCCCTAACTAGAGACCCAGGCCTTGGCTACACTGGTGCTTTATAGCGCTGCAACTTTCTCGCTCAGGGGTGTGAAAAAACACCCCCCTGAGCGCAGCAAGTTACAGCGCTGTAAAGCGCCAGTGTAAACAGTGCCCCAGCGCTGGGAGCACGGCTCCCAGTGCTGTAAGCTAATCCCCTCGGGGAGGTGGAGTACCTGCAGCGCTGGGAGAGCTCTCTCCCAGCGCTGGCACCGCGACCACACTCGCACTTCAAAGCACTGCCGCGGCTTTGGAGTTTCGAGTGTAGCCAAGCCCTAAGTTGGGTGAAAAAAGAGTTTCTATTCTTATGTGGCAGAGATGTGTCAGGTGCAGTGCAAACCCTTTTCACACATAAGAGCTAATTTTCAGCGAAAATACAATAAATACATGGGGGTGAGGGCAACGGAGGAAGGGGGACACTTTTTACCACAGAGGGCAGAATCAGCCACTGAAGAGCTCCCTGTGGCCCCCATTACACCCACCTACACACCTCTCCACCACATATTGTGACCACATCTACATGGGCAAAAAAAGTGCATGTTTCAAACAAGTTATTCAATGGAAAACCAGTCAATCACTGTAGACACAGCTAAACATCCCAAAATCATTTAAGCTATTTGCATGGAAGCCTGCCGGCTTCTGATTAAGCTCAGTATTGTGAAGCCCAAATGTTCAAAAGTCATGAGTCAGGATCCCTCCCAAAATCCTGAGCTTGCTAAAAAATTATATAAATTAAAAAAAAATGGTGGTCTTTTCATTTGCTTTCTGCTTTTTCAGCTGTGGGCCACACTCAGCTCACATTTTACTGTGGAGGGAATTCTACACCAAAAAAAAAATTAAAATTCTGCACACAATATTTTAAAATTCTGAAAAATTCTTCAAATTTTATTTGTCAATAAATAAATGTGGAGGCTCCAGCATGGAAGTGGGGAGCACAGGCCACTGGAGGCATGAAGGTGAGAGATCGCCCTTCAGCCCCCTCTCCTTTGCAGGACACAGACTTGACAGTGAGGCTGCGTCTGACCCTGACACAGCACAAGGGCCAGGCCTGCCTCAGCAACACCCTGGGGCCCTGCACCTCTGTGCCAGGTGCACCAGGTGTGGGCAGGCAGGCTCAGCCATGTTACTACACATGGGGAGTCCAGGTGAAAGTGGGCAGGCCCAGCAGAGGGGGTCTGGGTGTGGGAGGATGGGGATCAGCAGGAGCATTCTGGGTGTGGGGGGCTCAGGAGGGAGGTTCAGGTGCTGGGGGACTGGGGCTTTGTGGGGTGGGGGTCTGGTGCAGCCAGGAGAAGTTTCTGGGCATGGGTCTGATCCAGCTCTGATAGCTCCTTTCAGGGGAAGAGCAAGTCCTGTCCTCAGTCCAGCTGAGAATAGCTGCTGAGCTGTGCACAAGGCAGGAGCAACCAGCTAAGGCATCTCCAGAACCTCATTGATTTACCTCTTTGCTGGCTGCTCCGGGAGCCTGAAATAATGTGCCAGTACTGTTGGAGAGGGGTGCTTGACCACTCTTGCGGCTCCTTGTCAGAAAGTTTTTTTTCTGCAGGGAAACAAAGAAATCTGCAGGAGACATTAATTCTGTGCACGCACAATGGCACAGAATTCCACCAGGACTAACATTTGTAAGCTTTCCTCTGCAATCAGGAGGTCTAGAATTTTTTTTTGTAAAAGAAAACTGAGATTCGCACATAGTCCCTTGTCTCTAGGAGCCGGTGCTTTGAATGAAACAAGAAATATTGTGAGTTTTGTGATAAAACTGCAGGAACTGGTCACACTGTAAGCTAGCTCAGTTGAAAAGATCTCACACCTTTTCTACTCAAATAGGCCACACAGTTTACCTGGAGCTTCTTTTCCTGTGTGTGGCTCTCCCCTGTGCTGCAGTGGCTCCTCAAGGCTCTAGGAATCACCTGTGCTTGAGAGCACTTTTCTTGTTTTGCTGCTCCCTTAGCAAGGCAGTAACTCCCTGTATCCCGCTGGGGCTCTCTGGTGACTGCCATGCCCTTCTCCATGTTGCAACACTCTCCTCTAGAAGCTGTTCCACCTGGGCTACTGACTGCACAAAGAATGACTGTCTCCCTCCTGCCTCCAGCAGGGGCATTGAGTGCAGCTGCCTGCCTGGCACTTTCCCGCAACCAGCTCTCCTTGCCCTCCCCGCACCAAGAAAATCAGCAAGGGCTGTTCACTCAGTATCTCTCTTCTCTCACTCTCTGCCTGGCTTGGTTAGCTGCCCCTTTCACCCTCCCCTTTCCCTCCCTCACACCTGTCCCCTTGACACAATTCTTCTCACACACTTGACCTGGCTGCTATTAACTTTCCCTCTCCTCCCTGGAGGTCCTGCTGCTGCCACCAGCACTTTCCTCAGACCCCTCCAGCTCTCTAGAACTGCCACAGAACCTTCCGGCAGTGCCAGCACCTCCTCCCCCACCCCCAACTACCACAGAACCTCCCCCCACACCTTCCCCAGAACCTTCCACCCACCCTCAGCTACCATGGAACCTTCTGGGCTCCCCCCAACTGCCACAGAATCCATTAAAGAGACACCCCACTGAATTAAAACAATCCACTTTCTGGGTGAGGGAAATGCTATTACCACATTATGTACCTCCCCTCCACCCCAGCACTTATAAACCCTTCCTACCATGCATTAAGGATGCAAACGGATGAATATGCAAACAAATAAATAGATAAAGCCTAATAATAATAATTAATAATATCTAGCTCTTAAAATAGCACTTTTCATCCAGGGTCTCTAACTGTCAGACTTTGCAAGTAATTTTAGAAGATATTTTCTTTCCCTAGTCTGCATCTATCCCCATCCTAGCCCTGTTTTGCAGTCATTTCCCTTTGCCAGTACACCACCACTTTTAAAAAAACCAGTCAAGCTTTACTGAAATTAAATTCTAATCATATGACAGGTATTGTTTTTGACAAAAACAGAATTACTTAATGTAGATTTCCTGCCTCATCATTGGCACTATTATAGATTTCCATTCCAGCACCATATCAAGTGAAACCCCACCAAGCTCTTCAGCTCTTACTTAATTATCTTTTCAAAGCACTCAGCCAGATCTCTGTCACTTGCACATTAGCCCACAAACAATTCATGCAGGCAGAGGCAGAGGAGACTGGGTAGGAGTCTGTGGAGTACAGGTTAGGAAAAGAGATCAATTAATTATGAAATTGAGATAACGAAGAGAAGTAGATCAAAGAAGTGAAAGAGAGATGTTCAAGAGAGTAAGAGAAAATAATTTAGTTGTAAATGAAGCTGGACTGCAATGCAAATACATACCTCACTCACTAGTGTGTTATGTATCCCCTGTGCCTTGATCCACAGAGGACAGGAGTCTGCTACAGGGCCTGGTTGGTTAGGTCAAACTGTGGAAATTCATGCTTTTAGCTTTGGAGGTCCCCAATTCACTATCTGATGTCAGTCACTGCACTTCCTCATCCCCCTTTCACCCAGGGGCGGCTCTAGGGATTTTGCCGCCCCAAGCATAAGCCGTGGGACCAGCGGACCTCCGCAGGCATGCCTGCGGGAGGTCCACTGAAGCCGCGGGACCAGCGGACCCTCCGCAGGCAAGCCGCCGGAGGCAGCCTGTCTGCTGCTCCCGCGGCTTGCCACCCCAAGCACGTGCTTAGCGTGCTGGGGCCTGGAGCCGCCCCTGCTTTCACCACCAAGTAAAGTGAAAGGACTAAAGTGGACCAGTAAAGTAAAAGTGACAAAATAAATTGGCACAGTTGAAGAGGTGATCCGATTTATCTGTACCTCACAAAAGTTGAGCATGCAGGAGTGGTTAGAGAGGTGGAAATTGTATGAACTATTCCATTGTGGCTCCTTTTTAGGTGTGGGTCAGAGAAATTAATTTCTAATGGGAACTAAATGAATAAAACGCAGGTTCTGGAGAGAATGGGTTTGAAGGTCTCATGACAAAACAAGAGCAGCCATAAAGGGGATGGATGGGATGCAGGGGCGGCTCTACAAAGTAGGCTGCCCCAAGCAGCGCGGAGCGCTGCGCCGCCCTTCCCCAGTCCCGCGGCGGGTCCCCTCTTCCAGCGGCTCCGGCGTCCTGGGGAGGGCGGCATTTGGCTCCGGTGGAGCTCCCGCCGGCATGCCTGCGGCAGGTCCACCGGAGTCCGGGACGAGCGGACCTGCCGCAGTCATGCCTGCGGGAGCTCAACCGGAGCCGCGGGAAGACGGGACCCGCCGCAGGCATGAATGCGGCAGGTCCGCTCGTCCCGGGCTCCGGTGGACCTGCCGCAGGCATGCCGGCGGGAGCTCCACCGGAGCCAAATGACGCCCTCCCCAGGATGCCGCCCCAAGCGGGCGCTTGGCCCGCTGGTGCCTAGAGCTGCCCCTGATGGGATAACTTTTGTCTGCACATAATATTTTTTCTAGTTTCATGCAGTAAATCAAATGACTAAGACCCTGATCCTGGTCCATATAGAGACCCCTTGCACCTGTGCAGACACTCACTGACTTTAGTGCTCTGCAGGCTCTGGGCCTAAGTAGCTATTGATACTAGGTAATTGCAATGAATGAGGGAAGGAAAGCCTCACTCCCCATTCATTCCTAGAAGCATCCTTGCAGTTACAGATTTGAGTGAGGAGAAAGACGGTCACAAGGCTCAGAAAGAAATAACTTACAGGCAGAAAATTTATAAAACAGCAATTTCCTTTTTGGAACTCACATTGGATCAAGGTTAAACAGAGATTTGATAAACCACTCCCTTTGGGATACTGGTGAGGGGATTTTGAAAGAGAAAGCCTTGTGAGTAATGGTAAAAATTAAACTGCCCATAAAAGAGGCTTATTTCAAACAACTAGCAGATACAATACAATTCTAAAGAAAATTCACTGATATATTTGTTTTCCTTTAGCTGTTCAGCTACAATTCTGGCAGCAATTGCTCTATTGGCTCTGGATTTTTAGTTCAGTGTATACTTCAATTCCCCTTATGTCAGACTTCAGCTGTTTTCTTCAGGACTTACCCCTGTGCTATTTCCTTGAGCAGCTTAGCTGTTTCTGATGCTTTTATGAGGAACACCAGTGACATCCAGTGGTCAGTTGGAAGAATCATAGTTACATGAACCAAAATACGTTTTTCATTCCTGGATGGGTGCCCTGGGAGTTCTGCTCTACTAGTCATTGTTTCTTGCTTAGATGGTACAGTGGTTAGACTGGATCAGTATGGATTTCAATGCATTCCTCATATATGGTCTTAGGTATTTCTGCCAGGGCCAGCTCCTGTTTCTGTGTGGTAGTCTAGAGTAGTCACAGATCTGATAAACCTGCATGTCCAGTAAATATGAGAAATTTGAGTACTGAATTAACAAAGCTGAGTTACATAGCTGTGAAATGGAAGCAGAGCCAGAAATGAATCTGGAACACTGCGTGGGGAAGGTGTTGCCAACTCTTGTGATTTTATCAGGACTCTTGTGATATTTGTTGTTTTTCTCAAAGACCTACCTCCTGGAGTCATGTGATTATATGAGAGTTTAAGTTTCATTTTAAAAAGTAAGTTTCTCTCATGGTTGCTTAGAAAAGCTTGAAAATGAGGCTCCAGTGGACCTGAAAGCTGAGAATCCAGAAGGCAAATAATAACCCCATTTTTGTTTTAAATCCCATGATTTTTAAATCTCATGATTTTTGGGACCAGATTCATTTTTTGTATACATGGAATTGGTAATGCTATGAGCCATTCATCTCTTTAGACCTGGATTCCAACCCAGACTGGGCCATATATGAAAAGAGCAAAGGGACCTTAGTTCTGTTCTTGCCATACGTTGCCCACATCACAAAAGCACCACACATTTTAGCTGTTGTTGTATAGCATCTGCTCTGGACATGTCTAGAGGGGTGAGACTCCCTGGCATATATGTGGGGTGGCTTACAACTCTAATAGCAGGGAATGCTACAGGCCAGGAATGAAGTACACTGGCAACACTTCATGAAGAATAGCAGGGAGGACTGCAGGGCCGCACTGACCATGTGGGAAGCTATCAGTGGGCCTTCCTGCTCTTATGCTTGCTTCTAGTCAGAGCTCTTAGGCCCAGATTGACAAATGTATTTTGACTCCTGACTTCCACTGAATACTTTTGTGGATTCTGGCATTCCTATTTGAATTTGACAACAGGAAACACCGGGTTATTGAAAGCTGCTCTTATTTCTGATTAAGTACTAATAGATCTCCATAAATGTGTATACACTGGAAAATATAGAGCTGGACATAAAATGGGTCCCTGCTCTAAGGGCTCATAGTCTAAAACCATTGAAGGGGATTGGAGACAAATGTTCCAAAGAGGGTGAGTGGGGTGAGGCCATTTGTGTTTCAGTGTTTCCCTTCTAGGAAGGTAGTGATGAAGGAAAGAACTTGGTGTATATTTTTCTTTTAGATTGTGGGCCTAAAGGTGATCTCACTATATACACAGAAGCAGAGAAACTGCTGCTCCTGGTAGCACACATTCACAGTCGCTTTTGAGAAGCTCATGGTTGTGCTTCCTTACTGCAAATCATCTTGACTTTCCCTTGTCTGCATACTTGGGCAATCTTTGATGGGACTGGCCTGTGGGGCAACAAGCTGTGCTAATCTTTAGTGTGAAAACAGTTATTCTGTGGGAATGGGGCTTTCCAAGAGAGAGCTATAAACTTGGTCTACTTAGAATCACAGCTGATCCATAAAACCTGCTAGGAAATCTGAGCCACGTGTAAGGTGAAATGTTCTTTCCTCTCCCAAACATCTGATTTAGTTAAAGCATCTGATGGTGTCTGAAACCCAGAAATGGATTTATATATTTTCTCAAAGAGACTCTCAAACCCTACAACAGATTGCAAACCAAGCTAATAAATCCAAAACACCATGTTTGCATTTACAAATTGTTACCTTACTGTGAGCTGAAAAGAAGAGCAGGCTATATCTGAACTCTCTACTACTGCCAAGATGTATCCAGCCCCCATCAAAATAGAATCTGTGTCCCTAATCCCACTGTAACTCCCAGCACTCTATGCCAAGTCCTATCAGGTTTCCTTCACTAATAAACTGCATGAAAGGCCATGCAAATTAGGCTCCAGTCAGACTGGGTGAAACTCCTTATCTCATCCTGCCTAATTAATTAACTAATTACAATTTTTCATTTGTGATTATCAGATTCTCTAGGCTCATTATAAAAATCAAAACCACAAACCTCAAGCAAACTATGACAAATTGACCTTAGAAGAACAGACCAACCCCTAGAGACTTATTTTATCCCATCATTGCCCTATCTCCTTCATTTCCAGTACTAGCACTACAAACAACAACTGTCCCCACTCCCTGACTCCTTCCCCTCCCAAGGAATGAAAAGCACCTCCATGTCTTCATTTTTAACTTAAGATCTTGAGTCATTTACAATTATTGTCCCTAAGGCACCAACAAAACAGAACCGGACTGTGTGGAAAACTGAGATTTACACTAGGGTGTTATATAATTATTGCTACTGCCCTTTAGCAGTGATCTTGGATGATTCTTCTTCTGCCATGGCATTTAGCAGGTATCATCACTGGGATCAGGCAGATTTATCTGACAAAATCAGCTTCCTCTCATGGCAGGTGTCCTGAAACACTGGAGGACCTTGGTCCTTCCCCTTGTCTTCTCTATTTCTAACTGGCTCCCCCCAGGTTTAGAAGCAGCAGTTTCAGTTGGCAAGGGGAGTTGTGTAGTACTACAACCCTCATGGTCTAAACCCTGAAAAAAAGGCCTGGGACTGCTAGCCCTCCCTAGAATTCAACAGAAAGAGCTTCTTCAGGATACCCCACCTGAGCTCCCCATGCAGGTCTCAGTCTGCAGCAGGCCGGCCAGTTGTGTTTTCACTTTGCCCATTATACCAGCAGCAAAAAGAAAATCTCAGGGACCTTGCTATAAACAACTGGGGAATGGAGAGTCATAATTTATTACAGGGCAAACAGGAGGGAGGGTCTGGATAGCAGGTCTGCTTCATAAGGTGGAGAGAGGGCTGCAACATTACTCTTTTTTCTGTTGTCTTTAGTGATATGGGAACATGGAGAATAACATCTAGACAGTTAATACAAACTTTCAGAGCAAGCAAAACAATCTACATATTGAAACTGGGACCGGAGCTGTTTTTGTGTGACTGACTGAGCTCCAGACTGTAATGATTTAGACTGACCCCAGATAACACTGCTGCATGTCTTTTGGTCAGGGTTCTACCCCACAGTTCTTTAGTTGAATGGATTTCACTGTATTGCTTAATATTTCTGCCCCTAGGCAGATCTAATAACCGTTGGAACCCTGCCTGCTGTAAAGCTAGTAACTTACCAAACCAATTAGCAGAATTGTTCCAGCCTCAGACTGTCTGGATTATCTTGATTTTGAGTCATCTCAGCAGAGACTAATCAAAAGCACCTTCCCTGAGAGAGGGGATACCTCAAAAATCCCTAATGTATCCCTGGACTCCACACCATAAAGATGTGCATGGGGAGATGACCAGTGTGTTTTAAATATATTGGCTTCTTCCAAGGGAATTTTTTGTGTAATCTTCTGCACAGTAGATAGGTCCTTGGGGCAGAACATTATAGAGAGGAAAATCAGGTGCTAGCCTTATTGAGGAGAGAGCAAGTCTTGTGTACACACCATGCTTGGCATCCAGGGAAGGAAAATATGTATGTGTGTGTACATGTGGGAAGAAGCAAGAAAGCAGGCAGTTGGCAAGCAATCTGTGCAACCCTGAAACACTGCAGGTTCACGTTGAGGCTGCAGAGCAGAATAGTGATATTGGCTTAAGGACTGAATGTGTGATGGAAAGGAATGGAGAGATGAAAGTGTATAGGAGGATGGTGAGTAGGTGTTACTGCCAGATAAGGGAGTCTGAGGCAGTTCTAACCAGGTCAGGTTTAGGCCTCAGGAGGACTCATTCATTAGCATAGGGAGTGGGAAAACTGAAAGGAAATTCATTTGCTTCTCATTTGAGATACAATGGGCCCAATTCATTATATAAACAGGATATAAGTTGATCAGAAAATGGGAGTAAGCAATAAGTTCTCTAATGTCCACTAATTTGCTGTTCAGTGAGGTTGCAAAATGAGTATACCTGGATTGGCAGGGACGAGCAGTTTAGGTAATATCATTTGAATATTCCACAAAATACTTAGGGCCAAATTGTGCCATCCTTCAATGGGTGTTTTTCTCAGCCAAGGACCATAGAATTTGCCCTTTATCAATTTTGCTGGAGGCAAAAGCCCTTGTGGGGAAAGGCTCTAGGCATCTCGTTTCCTGTGTGTGCTTTTTGAAACTCTACTGTTTGGTGAAATCTGGCATTCACAGGCAAAATATATATTATTCTGAAGTATCTCTGTGGGTCATGGACAAAAGATTTTATGGCAGGAATGATTTTAGCTTTAACCAAGGGATAGGAGGGAGAATACAACTTGCCTGAGGCCACAAAATCACCTCTTCAATTCTAAGAGTAATATATTATTTTTGTGTCCAAAATCAAACAACATATTTGGTATTTACTATCCTGGCATCAATTTTCTCCTTTATACATTTTATAGAATACATCATACTCCATCTCCCCTGGTTTTGTTTAATGGATTTTCTGTTCCTGTCTTCACTCCACCCACTCTTTCTTCTTTATCCTTTCTTATGGTACACCTGGGTGTCTTTTCCCTCCATACATCTTGTGTATGTTGTTCTCACTTTCCGCCTCTCTCTCTCTAGCCCTCTCTTTCCTCTTCTGCTTTCTTTAGCTGTTTTGAGAGAAAAAGCAGGAAATTTCAGCTTAGTGCTGGATGGCCAAAATGTAGCCTTCAGAGTTTTATTATGTAGCCACTTGGGTACCAATATAAAGTACTTGACTTGGTGCTGCATGTCCTAGTCCCACTGCATGCTGGGCTCTTAGTCCAGATGCAATAAGTTCCAGATGGGCATCAGAATTATGGCAGTTGCCACAGTGGACCTCAGTGGTTTAGTCATTATTCTTATATAAATCTCTTGTTGGAAGTGGGGTGTTTGTCATTGCCTCTGACTGTCCTGAGGTGAAACCCATGGAAAAAATGTGATGAGTAGAAAAAAGAAAGGTTGGAAAAAATTCAATAGGACAGTGTTGCCGTCCCTCTATTCTGCCTGCTCTGTCCCCATATGATATTGGATTCTATAGGAAACCACCAATAGGACAGACATATGAGAGCCACTGGACCCTTCATTCATGCTGTATCACTTTCCCAAATTTATATTTGATCAACACTGGCATGTCTTTGCTATGGTTTGCAGGACAGTCTCTGCTATTCACCCAGAGGTAAGAGGCCAATTGGGCACTAAGGCTAGACAAGATACAATCCCAGCTAATTGCCTCAGAATACAAGACACATTGTAAAACCTAGTAGTCCCAAATAAAGCCACAGAGAAAGTGAGGGGGAAGTTATAATCAATTCTTAACATTTTATTTCTTTACTGGGTTAAACAAGGAGCAGAGAAAACCTCTGCCCCAAAATACAACAGAACTGAAAGCATTACAGGTACAGAGACTATTGAACACAGAGAGTAGTAGGATAATATTTTTAATACAACTGAATTATAGCATGGTTTTGTTTTTTATGTTTTTGTTTGTTTTTTGTCAAACCATCTTGGAAAATAAATGTAATAGGAACTAGTGCAAAAAAGTTCTAAACATGAAGCACAGTGTATAAAATGGCATAAGAAAACTGTCCCCTCAAAGGACACAGTCATTTTCTTATGACAGAGGGGAGAAGAGAGAAATAGAGAAAAGGGAAAAGAGGGTATAGAGAAAGCAAGGGGAAGGAGAAGGCAGAGAGAAAAGAAAGCTGGAAAGAAAGAGAAATTGGGCAGGGGGGAGTAGAAAGAATATTTTTACTTCAGCAGTATGTTTTTTTTCACCTCGCCACCATGAACTGTAAAAGGACCTGTTGCAGGTCTGAGCTCAGTAACCATCAATTTTTCACAAGCACTTGAGAAGGGTTTGGTCACAACCAACCTTTTTCATGTACACACAAGTTCATCCCACTGGGCTTACTCGATCCCCAATGACGTTCTCTTGCCCCACTCCATGTGATTCTCCCAGAGCTATGCTCTCCAGTGCTTGGCCCCAGTTATCAGCAAAGGGTTGGAGAGGGCATATGTGGTGTATGAGCTGTAGCTGCAGAAACAGCGTCTCCTGTGCTTGGGATGGAAGAGTCAGGAGGGTTGTATAAGAAATGTCTTCCTCAGGATCCATATTAGATTTCCCCCATCCCACTCCTTAAAAAAAAATATTGAAAAACCTGATGCCTGCTCTTCCCACTTCCAAGACATCAGCTTTGTGGTTTATCCACTGGAACAGTGTGTTTAGTTTCTTCCCCCTTTTAAACTCCTCTAAGTGTGTGGGGGAGTCTCTGGTTTTTAAAAGGCTGCCCCTCTCTGTGGTATGTGAGTGGATGGGGTTAGAAGGTGTTGGATTGATTTTAATTTGGAAAACAAAACCAAAGGTTGTTTAGTAGAGTGGTTGGAGGCAGTCACTATGAGGTCAGGTTTTGGGAGAGTAAGTGATGCCTCCTTGAAGTTGATAGCAACTCAGTTACACACTTCTCAGTCAAGAACGTGCAGAAGTAATTCCCCTAGTAGGTTATCTTGGATTAAATGAACATAATCACTGTAAAACAGAAAACTCAGACTCAGTTTCACTGCTGACCTGCTGTACCTGGAACTTCAAAGAATTGGGATAGATGATGTTTTAATTAAATATTTAATAACTCAGACATACAGTACATGTACTCTAGCAGAAGAAAATCTTATTCAGTCATCCAGTCTGTCTCTTGCCAATGGACTGAGAGCCCAGTGAGTAGTGCCACCATTGCCCTGGATTGAGATTTGGGTGAAGGTCACTAGAACTGATGGTTGCATATTGAATGAGACTCAGAAGTTCTTTACAGGCTGGGTTCCATCCGGTGCTTTAGAAAGATACCTGATTAGGTGATTGTGCCCTATGGGAGGGATTTGGAGTCTAGATATTTGGTTCCTTAGGATGGGGTGTGCAGGATCAGGTTAGCGGATAAGTCTAGCACAAAATGTAGCAACACCTTAAAGTATCAGAATAGGATGGAAATGTATCTATGAAGTTCTGGAAAACACCATCATGTGAATTTGCCCATAAGCAGTTGCTGCTGCCTTGTTCACTCAGAGATGAAAGATTCACTTATGTTTGCTGGGAATCAGACCATTAGGCTGCACCTATTGGGCTCCTCTCTGGGAAGCATATAGAATACTTTATTTTACACGAGGAGAACTTTAAAATATACCAAAGAAATGTATACCAAAATGTGTCAACTTTCTTCTGAGGGAGACTACTGGTCGGTGTCCTTGGTCAGTGACCATGTCCATGTGCTTGGGGCATGTCTGCTGGGGATAGGTTAGAAATCTAAAACTAAAGGCATTAAAATTCCAGCAACATTTAAAATAATCAAAAGTTTTGAAAAATGTCCCTATTTGAAAATGATTTATACATCGTACATGACCCCCAATGTACATTGTACATTTACCTCCCTTCATTACAGAAGGGAGCCCTGAAAGGCTGGAGGAGGTGCTGTCTCCTTAAGACTTGCACCGGGTAGCTTGACAGTCTAGGGCACGGGTGGGCAAACTTTTTGGCCTGAGGGCCACATCAGGGTTCCAAAAGTGTATGGAGGGCCGGGTGTAGTGTATTAATTTCTCCCCTTAGGAATGTGCTACTTACGGTGTGCTACTTACAGTGTACTACTTACGGCTGCCAGTCCTGGTGTTCTGAGCAGCATGGTAAGGAGGCGGGGAGTTGGGGGTTGGATAAGGGGTAGGAGGTTCCAGGGGCAGTCAGGGGAAGGTAAGGATTTCTATTTTTCCTTTCAAGTGGTCCCTATTTACAGCCTTCAGATATTGGTATATAGGGGCAGAGGTTCTGGGGGATGGGAGGGCAGTTGGGACAGGGAGCAGGGGGAAGTTGGATGCGGCAGAGGTTCTGGGGGGTGGGAGGGCAGTCAGGGGACAGGGAGCAGGGGGCGGTTGGATAGGTGTAGGAGTCCCAGGGGGCCTGTTAGGGGGTGGGGGTGTGGATAGGGGTCAGGGCAGTCAGGGGACAGGGAGTGGGGGGGTTGGATGGGTCAGAGGTTCTGAGGGGGGCAGTTATGGGGGGGGCAGATAGATGGCAGGGGCCAGGCTGTTTGGGGAGGCACAGCTGTCCCTAGCCAGGGTGTAGTGTATTAAATTGCTCCCCATAAGAATGTGCTACTTAGGGTGCACTACTTATGGCTGCAAGTCCTGGTTCTCCATAAGTAGCACATTCCTACAAGGAGCAATTTAATACACTACACCTGGCGGTTCTTGCAGCTGTGCTGCCCAGCAGGAGCTCTGAGCCCCGCTGCCTAGAGCGCTGGCGGCATGGCGAGCTGAGACTGCGAGGGAGGGGCTGAGGGCTAGCCTCCCCGGCCGGGAGCTCAAGGGCTGGGCAGGATGGTCCCGTGGGCTGGATGTAGCCCGCAGGCCATACTTTGCCCACCTCTGGTCTAGGGGCAGCACAGAGAATCTGAGTTCAGGTTCCACACTAACCAGGCCAATGGGTTATGAGACCTCTCATTCACTTTTGTCTATCCTTTCCTAGCTAGAAGGATGGTGTATGGCTGTGATGAGATACCTACCTAAGGGGAAAAATGGCTAGAGAGCCTGGAGGACTGCTTCCCAAAATGTAAGAGGCCAGAGCAGGTGTCGGTAAATACACTTGAGACTCATCTGATGGCAAGCCCTCAGAATGCAAAATAAATCCAGTTTTTTATAATGCTTCTCCAGTCAGTCTGTAATAGTAGGAGTGTATGTTTGTATTAATATAATTTAGAATGAAGAATAAAGAATAATAATGTAGCATGTATTAAATGTATTGGTGTATGATTTGATCATATCCTGCCAGTCACCCTTTTTGAATAATAGAAAGTAATAGCCTAATGGGCCAATGGGCAGAGATGCATCAGCCAGAATCTGTGTTTGGACTGATTTCAAGGCAGTGACAGACCTTTGAGGGTCACCAATTTGTTGTAGGTTTAGCATTTTAAAATAAGTAGAAGAATGCCATGATTGTTTTTCTTTTGCATTGCAATTTGATGCTCCTGTTCAAAATGTTCTGTGTAAATTAATTCTGTTTTGTGTGTGAATGAGGACTGTATCTGTTAAGAGATAAGTGTGAAGGCCATCGCTGAACCAGATGTACGAGGGAGGAACTAGAAACAGACACAAGGGTGCCAGGAGGCTGCAACACGTCTCTATCGAAATGTCAGAGGAGGGCAGATTGACGACTCTAAAGATGAGACAGGCACCTATCAATGAGGACAAGATAGCTATGATAAAGAATGAGAAGGACAATTTAAGAAAACAAGCACTCGTCAAACAACTATTGATTACAGCATGACGGAGCAAAACTCATTGGTCCCAGTGAAGGAAAATCACTATATAAACAGGATGCCTTGCCATGAAATTTTGGGTTCGTCCTGCCAAGACTTCCTCGGAGCATCGTGTCGCGACCAACGGAACCCGGCTCCTCCCTACCGGTGATCAACCTAGCTGGCCACTAGGTTGATCCGGACTGGTAACTATAACAGTGACTGGCAGGACAGTGTGTGTGTGTGTGTGTATGTGTGGTGTGATTGAATGCATTTGGTAATTGTATCTTCAATAAACAATAAACGCGGCGTATTGCCTTTTCCCCTGAAAAAGATCCCATGTGCTTCTTATAAGCATAACAAGTCCTGGGAAAGAAGGGTCAGTGGTGGGCTTCCTCAGCTTTACACTGCTACTTCTTGGCTAGGGATGGCAGAAGTCTTGGATTGGAGCTATAGGAAAGGTGCAAATCTTCAAGGATTTCAGTGTTCTTGTAAGAATGATGGAGATGATCTATACAGCCCATGGACCTTATTCTCTACCTGCTCACACCAGTGTAAATCAGGGGTAGCTCCATTACAGTCAATGCAGATACACCAGGGTAAAAGCAGTATGAGTGAATGAAGAGTCAGGCCCCACGTGTTCAACAGCATCACAGCTCCTGTCTGACAGTTACGCAATTTGTATCAGGTTCTTCCAATGAAAGATTAAATAAAATCAGAAAGATGATGTCTACAATTATCCATACAACTAAGGAGATACCATTTATCCCACTTTTCATGTGTCAACTGACCTTCAGCTCCAATCCCTCCTTAAAATATACTTTCCAAAAGGCCTTTCAATTTTAATCCACCAAAATAAAAACTCTGAAATGAACAAACTACATTTTTTGAGATGGGCCCTGCTCATATTGAGTTGTGTATCTGAGCACTACTGTCTTTCTAACTGAGCCAGTATGCAAGGCCTGTATCATCCTCTACATTCCCCTACCAACTGTGAGTAAATGACAATAATCACCCAACAAGAGCACTCTCTAAGGAGCAACATATGTCTGAGGATAACCTTAATGAGCTGCCAATAAGCCACTGCACCTCTGAAATGCAGAGCAAAGCAACACTGACATGGAAAGGAAGGATCCACACAATCCTTACACACATATACCAATATCTGAAGGCTGTAAATAGGGACCACTTGAAAGGAAAAATAGAAATCCTTACCTTCCCATTGACTAGACACCTCTATCGTCCCACTGAAATGCATTAGAATAGATTTTTTGGAAAGGTCAGCATGAAAAGATTGTAACATTTTGGCTAAATATTGGAGACTGTCCTTCCTAACCCACATGGAAAATAATTTAACAGAGAATTCTGTCCCTGTTATTAGAATTCTTTAGGATGGTTCCAACAGTCTATAGAAAGGATCCCATCTTCTATTAAATTATATAGGTTTTTACAGTGAGTTCCATAAAATCCTACTAAATTTCTGTAGAACTCTACTGCTATCACCCATCATTAAATTCTATTGGACATTTCTTTATGGTAAATACACAGATGTGGTGGCTAGGCATAATATTTTCTTTTGTTATAAGCCACTGTAAGGTTTTCTGGGTAGAGACTATTCTAAAAGGCATAGCAATAAAGTCTGAACACAAACTAGTGACCCTCCCTAGCAGAAGTCATCATGGAATGTTCCACAATCATCACCCTTAATTTCAAGTGCAGCACAAGAAAACCATGATGATGAGAAAAAGTGAGGGGTGTTTAGAAATGGAAGGTGCCACCGTACTGCCAATCAGGTGCCATGTTTGTAAACTAGCAGCAACCGAAGTGGTAGCTATCATGAGTGAAGTTCTGTTTAAGATGGGGCAAGGGGAACTGCCTCCTTCCAAATATTATCTGGGGTGTTGAGGGGCAGTGACTGAGCTGCCCTAACATCCTCCACTGAAGCAGAGCAAAAATATGTTTGATAAAACCACTTTAAGGTGTTTTCTGAGTGTTACCAAGTTACTTGATGTGTTCTGCTTTAGTTATCAGACTCTTTCAAAATATCTTCTCTAATCCAGTGCCTGGATGAAGATGACACTCCCTGGGAATCCTTCATCTGGGGCTGCAGGGTATCCATATTTTCACAAGAAATAGGTTCACATAATGAGTCAGCTCTGTCAGAGGAAACAAAGTCTTTTTTCAGATTTTCTTTGATTATTTTATAGAATTTGTACTTTACTTTAAATTCAAAGCCCAAAACAAATACCCCAGCTAGATCCAGATAGAAAATGGGCTGCTGTTTCACAAGCTTTCCTTTCACAACTTTACCAGTGCACCTCAGTCCTGACCTGCTGCTCTCCCTGCTAATTCAGGCTGTGGGCTTCTCCTGAGTAGAACTTGCCAATAATGCCAAATAATATAGTTGCTAAGTATGTGAATAAATATTCACCAGGTCTATGTGTCCTGTGGAAAAGTAAGAGAATCCTGGCTAATTCTGCTCCATCAGATCGCCACATTGACTCAGACAGACCCTATAGGGGAAAGGAAGCACTTTGCATGCATCTGTAAGGAGCTACTGCTGTGAGAACAGGTTCTTTCTCTCAATGGAGCAGAGCTCACTGTGCATTGTGGGGAACATTTGATTTTACATATCCACACCAATGCATGGAGTCTCTCTCCAGAGAAAAGAATCCAAGTCACTGAACAAGAAGGGAAAGTAAGTAGCATCTTGATTCTGAATTCATAGTAAGATAAGTCCATTTGGGATCAGTGTTTTCTCAACACACATCTGGCTCTGCTGAAATCTGCTCCAAAGAGGTTTCTCAGCATTGGAGCCCCTGTTGAGTTATGTGGGGCATATATATTTGTGCATGCATTCTGCAGAGAGACTCATACTCTCTCCTCCTTCCTTATCTCACATGCTAAATAGTACCAGGACTAGTGAGAAACATTGTTATAATGTAAGCAATGTAAATGGGCTTTATTGAGGCAGGGTTACACTCTAAGTAAAAAGGAGCATCCCACTGTATACCAGAGAGAGGGCTAGCATAGACAGAGGTTTATTATGAGTGTAATGTCACAGTCAGACCAGAAAGAGGATTTTATCAGACAGCCTTATAATGATGAAGTGTAATAAACATGGCTTCCAGCTGTTCAGTCCTGTTCTGAGAGCAGCCCAGCCTGGATTCATTTAACTAGACTGCCAAAGTGTTGAATACAGCATATGGTGCACTAAAACCACAGAACTTACTGACAACAGCCTGGACCTGTTAGAGAAAATAACTCTTTTCAAAAGCTTGTTTCTGTGAAGATACAACTCTTTCCCCCCAACCACCCTCAGTACCAAGTAAGTTCATGAGCAGAGAGAAAGAACTAGCACAAAACAGCAGAGTCAGGGGACAGTCCTGACCCTGCCAGGCCAATGAAAACCCAGCACTAGGGTGACCAGATGTCCTGATTTTATAGGGACAGTCCTAATATTTGGGGCTTTTTTCTTATATAGGCTTCTATTACTCCCCACTACCTGTCCCAATTTTTCACATTTGTTGTCTGGTCACCTTACCGAACACCAGGCTTCCCTGCATTTCCCTCATGCCAGGCAGATGGGATGGCTTTCCTGTTGGTGGAATAGCAGACTTTTATTTGTGAATCTTGTGGGAGACCATAACCTGAAAAATTATTTGGATCTCATTTTAATTCCACGGCATAATTAAGCTGCAAGGCCTCTTTAATTACTGTGTAACTGCCAAGCATTCAATTGACTAAAATTGTGCAATTACATGGTAGTTACATGCTCCTGTAGGTTTCTTACTAATTACACTTATGGCGAGATTTGTTGAAAGCCTCACCACCTACAATTGGACCTGGATTTTGATAATGGCTTAGCTCCCTTCTGCTCCCACTGTTATCAAATCATTTGCTGGGATGTAGTAAGTGACCTGCCCAATCCAGGCAAGCAAACTATCAGCACTTACCAAGTAAATAAGGAACATTTGGAGCATATTTTGTGACTAAAGGTGAAAGAATGCGAGGGTTGAACTCTATTTGCTCACATTGCTACGTGGTCACTCCACTCTCCTTAAGAAGGAGGTATCTTTGCAGAACTCTGCTCTGATTTAGCATTGGTCATCAAGGACCAAACAGGAATGCATCTGCAAATGGAGAAAGGACAGTGGCTTGATCTATGTCACAAACCATGACAATCCTGAAACAGGTGCCAAGGTACTTCGTAAAAGAGGTGTAGTTCATCAATTCATATTGATTAAGGTCAGAAAATGTCTTGAAGCATATAGTGTGTTCCAACAAAACCCTACCCAACCTCCTCTAGCCCCATTCCACGTCCACAAAACTCTGTCTATTCTATTTTAGTTCAGTCAGACAGCATTTCTACACTTGGCACTGAGCTGTGAACTGATCGATAAAGGCCTGTCCTGAAAATGTAGGCAGCTTCTGTGGCAGATTCTCTCTTTTCTTCAGAATCAGGCTCTGACAGCTTGTGTACCCCCAGATTTGGGGGATTGTAAACAAGTCACATAATACAAACCTACACAAAATTTCCTTATATCAGCATGTGGCTTCCTGTTATCATATGCCACATGTAGGGCCTGATTCTCATTTACGCTAAAGATCCTTTGCACTGTCCTGGCAGTATAAAAGGCTCTGGCAAGGTAAAGGGGCTTTAAGGTGGACATAATTACATTTACACCCATTTTATGGTCCCTTTAGATTGCCTTAGTATAAATGAGATTCAGGCCCACAGTCTTTATGGGATTACCTAGCATTCACAGAGAGCAGAAATGACAAAAAAATAAAATAAAAAAAAATATAGAAACAGGCCACTATGCCCACCTGTGGTTGAGCAGTACTCAGAGTTTTCTGCTTGGTGTCTGACCTGAACAGAATCAGACCAGACATTGAACAAGTTTGGTGACTCAGGATCATGTGCTGATGTACAAACTTGTCTGCTCTTCTCCATCCTATTGTATTGTTTAACCACAGCCAATGCGAGCTGCAGGGGCACTGCCTGCAGATGGGGCAGCGTGCAGAGCTGCCTGGCCAAATCTCCACGTAGGCGCCAGAGAAGGGACATGCTGCTACTTCCAGGAGCTGCTTCAGGTAAGCATTGCCCGGAGACTGCACCCCTGAGCCTCTCCCTGTGCCCCAACCTCCTGCCCCAGCCTTGATCCCTCTCCCACCCTGCAAGCCCTTCGGGCCCAGCCGGGAGCAGCCTCCTGCACCCCAAATCCCTCATCCCCAGCCCCACCCCAGAGCCCGCGCTCCCAACCAGAGCCCTCACCCCCTCCCATTAATGTGAGCATTCATGGCCCGCCATACAATTTCTATTCCCAGATGTGGCCCTCGGGCCAAAAAGTTTGCCCACCCCTGGTTTAAAGACTAACTCATCCTATCTCTGAAGTAGACACTTGGAATTAGGTGGCCACTCAAACCTTAACAAGTTTAGTTTCCTTAAAACTTCCTGTGAAGTTTAGTTTCCTTAAAAAATGAGTCAGTGTCTGTTATCCTGATACAAAAACATGCTTGTGCATGTTCCTTTGGCCTAGTCATCTGCTCAAGTCATCATAGCTACCACAAAGGCTGGTTTCAAATGCCAAGGCAAAAAAATCCCAAGATCAAAAAAGTCTGATTCATATTTGCTAAACTGTTGCACATACCTGTTCTTACATCAGAGTGAACCAAACTGCAAATACATGGTAGCTGTTGTGAATATTCACACAAGGTCTGTCCTAGCCACAGTGGGTGTAAACAGCAACAGGATCTGTCTTGGGAAGAGTCCCCAGGATCTACCCTGAAAACTAGTTGTATTATCCCTATTACACAGTTTTAGCCTGATAGCCAATGGGTCTGTTTGGCACTATGAGAATGGTATTCACAGGCTTTATGCATTCAGGACTTTGGTAATGCATGGGAAAGAATAATATGTAAACATCATCCAAAAATTCTGAGGTTCAAGTCAAATAAGAATCCAAACATTCACCTGCTTTTCTGATCCTCTTTGGGCTGGAAATGGGCTGGAAATGTCAGAAAATCCAGCTTTCCCCATGAGATTTCTGGTACTTCCTTCTTCCAGTCAGGCAGGAAGTAGCTTTTCTCATAGTGTTTTGGTTATTTCTGCTTCAATTCAACAGAAGTCAGGAAATACAAAAGTATTATAAATCCTGAACTTTATGAAATTTCTTTGACCTTCAGACAGGTCTGGGCTTGGTTTGAGATTTGACAGAAGAACCAGTCTAATTCTGATTTTAGTTGGTTTGCCTGACCTCTAGTTACAACCACTCAGCCACTGAACATGCTGTCTCAGGTGGTGGGACCTAGATCTTAATTTTTCCCTAAATGAGCCATGCAAGATGAATAATAAATGCGCCCGGTCACTGTGACCTGGAGAGAGGGAGAGCATCTAACTGTGCACAACATTCTTTTCTGTCTCCTTGTGCTTCACTTCATACTGATGTTGGGCAACAAGTTCATCTTGCCTTCCCCCTCCAAAGTGAGCTTTGTCCTCACTAATTGACCCTCAACTCCTCTCTCATTCCTGATTAGTTTGTCTTTGTTTCCAGCCAGGACCCCAGGCATTCCTTCCTAAAATGTCATTCGCTCCTCCTAGTGATATCATCAGCCCGTTACAGTAACATGACTGCGAGAATGAGAGAAATCACCCTGAACGTGGGCTCTGCAGGAGAAAATATCAGCTATAAAGGGACATAGAAGGGGTGGCGGGGTGCCATATGCCTCAAATTACAACATTCTCTATGAGTATAAATCTCAGTCCTTGGGATGGAGAATTTGAAAGGTCAGAGTTAGAGGTGGGATCCTATGTCTGGATGGGGCTGAATTCCATTCTATGACCGTGTTTGGACATAAAGGTGAGTCAATCTAAGCTGCTGCCAATCAACATCTTGCCAGGCTGAGTGTGGCTGTTCCAGCAGGATTTCCAGGAGTCGTATGATCAGTGCTGCACATAGTGCACATGAAACCTCTCTTCCTCACCTGTGCTTTATTAGCTGGTGGCATTTTATTTGGGAAACTGTTTCCCTATGGGCTGGATTTCTCCAGTCCTCTTCCCACATGCTGTAAGAGTTTGTAACTGGGAAACTTTAGAGGGTGCAAGTTGGGGCTTTTTATCCATTTGTTACCATCCCTGGCCCCATTGCAAACTAGTGCAGTCAGCTCTGCCCCTGCAGAGCTGCTCACTGTGACATGACACTTCCATCTCCCTCAGCCTAAGCACTAAGTATGTGCCATCGGCCTCTTGCAGATTCTCGTTTCCCTAACTGCTGCCCTCTCCAAACTCAAACAAGCTGTTGGAGAAAACAAAGTACAGGAGTTTAAGAAAATTCTGCGGACACATTGGGGAGTGAAGTGTTAAGAACTCTGGAAATATAATTTCCTGTTCCATCCCGTACTACATCCATCTCTCAACTCACTGCCAACATCCACAGGGGATGTTCTTTATGTTCAGTATATTGAAGGACAAGAGTGGCACAGACAAGGAAGGGCTGACTGAGGTAAGAAACACAACCCCAAATGGCACACACAATGCTGTGTAATACATCTTTCACCCCAACAACTTAGCCTTAGAAATGGATCTTGTCTGCTGGCAAGAGAGTGAGCCTAACACCAGGCTACCCAGACAGAGGGGTCACCAGGTCACACTAAGGACCCAAGACTGTCCCTCAGCCGTGAGAGGTGTGCTGAGAAGTTAGCTGGGGTTTGTTTTGAGGTGTTTGAGTTGCTGTATATGCCACCTAGCAGCTTTGGTGATATACAATGGTGATGTTTAAAGATGTGGGGGCGGGGGAGGAATAATGGATAAACCAATTTCTTGAACCCATTGCACTGAATTATCCAGTTGGTAGAAAAAATAGGGGCACCACATGAGACACCTCATAGGTGGCAGGGAGAGCAGTAGCATTTCGGTGGGGAGTACTCTTTCAAAGGGACTCTCTCCCATCCCAGCCCCCATCCCCTTTTCTATACCTCTTTGCGCTAGCTCCCAGAGCCTCTCCCAAGCAGGATGCACACAGCTGAAAGGCTGTTGATAACTGAACCCTTCTCAAAGCTGAGTCCTGCAGCCCTGTGCGCATTAAAGACTCTTCATCACGGGGATGCCCCGTGGCGAGCAGCTCTTGGGGGTGTGGGTAGGGGTGTGTGTGTGCATCACCCCCAATCCTGTGCCTCCTATTGGAGGAATAGCGTGTGCCCCCCTTGGCAGGAAAAGAGCCGGCACTCTGCTTGGACGTTTCCTTTCCCCTCTGGGTCACTCATCTCTTGTTATGCTCTCATCCATGGCAGGCAGGGCCTCAAAGCTCAGCCCCCTGCTGGCAGTCCCCTCACTGCTGTGCACGCTTGAGAAGGACACCATGGTGTGCAGAAGCATAAGGACCAGGACGCACAGTCTGATTTTGCTGTTGCTGAGGCGAGACCCTGCGGAGACAGGCAGCAAAGATGGTGGGTGGTACTGGTGGTGGTGGTAGAGGTGATAGTGATGCTGCTGGTGGTGATGAAGGTGGGGGTCATGACGGTGGTAATGGAATGACTCCGACTCTGTGGATTTGGGGGACGCATTGTAGTTGCTGTCTGGTGGGTGGTCACAAGAGTCCCATTGCACATCGCAGCACTTTGCTTCCTCATTGGATAATTGGTTCTCTAGCAACCCTGGCAAAACATAACAACAGATGGTGAGAATCAGTGAACGTGCAGGGGAAGTCCAATAGAGAGTAAAGCCATAGGACCTGCCAGAAAATCCACCTGCAGCAGGAAAAAGGGGTTTCAGTTCTAGTTGGCTGCCTGCTCCTGGACAACTTTCAGCCTAAGGACTGGGACCCCGAGCACCTTCATCTGGGCAGATTTTCTCTGGGACTAAGACCCTAGGCCACATTCCTCCAGAGAAAAAGCAACCATGGTCCAGGTCCACTTTATTCCAAGATCCAAGGACCATGGGTAATGATATTTTGGGACAAAGCGTTCAGGCTGTGTATTTATCAGATCTTACAAACTATAGAATCAGGCCAGGTTCAGTCATGGATGGGAGAACTGCCAGGAAAACCTGCTATGGTAGGTGGCAGGATGGAAAGTTTGTACTGCCCCTAATTATGCTGTACCTGTTGTATGGATGGATAAATTGAGGACTTCAGTCTCTGAGCACCTGCCATGAATACTAAACACACTTTAAAAAAGGAAATCCTCTGACATCTTTTGTAGCAGTTAGTGTCAATGAGCTGGTTGAACTTTAACCCAGTCACATTTTGCCTCACCAAATAGACCCTTGAAGTTTCAGTTAGCGGTGGGACTGTTTTTCACTTCCTGCCCTAAAGTGTCAGGTAGTGTTGCTGTGAGGTTGCTAAACAGCTATATTTCACCTCAGAGATGGAAATATTTCAATACTGGATAATGTACTTCCTATATATATTGATTTTATATATATGACCAAATCCTGAAGTCCTTACACAAGATTTGGCCCATGGTACAGTGCTAAAGGAGTCTTCAGGGTGAAAGGCTCTAGAGAAATGGAACTTATTACTTGAACATGAGTTGAAAATCCTCCCCATCCACCCCACACATTTGTCTGCCTGTCTTTTTGTATTTCCTCCGTTTCCTGAAATGTACAACGGGCAGGAGACAAGAAGTCATTACGGGGACACCTGTCCTACTTCCATGACCTTCTTACCCGTACAGATGAAACCAGGCAACCCTCCATAGATCAGCTCGTCATTGTCAGGTAACACAAAGGGGCACCTGGTCTGCACCTCCAGGCAGTATTGCTTGCATGGAATCCGGTGTTGGCACTGTTGTTGTGTCACATTGAAATACTCGGAGCACAGCCAGGCCTTGTAGACAGCCTAAGGGAAAAAACAAGACACCGCAAGACACATCATCACATCAGCAAAAACATGTATATTAAAACCATTTAATAATCTTGGGGCTTAGTGCAAGTTGAAGGCAGATGAATGGTGAGCGCTTACCTCACTGTTTAATCTCAATAAATATTGGTTAATACATCAGGGTTACTTATTGAATTAACTCTTTCATTTAAAGTAAACTGAAAGATGTTAGTGTGAAATTCAATTCACAACCTAAAACATCTACAAGAGTAAAGCAAATGAACATATAGGCTATTGTCCTCTACTTGTAGGTCCTTAGACATGATTAGAGGCTTTAGTGATACTGTCAAGGTTGGTAGGCTCAAAATTTCACCTGTTTGCAAAATTCGTGAAATTATTTGTTTCCTCTTTAAAAATAAGTGTGGAAATGCTTTTTCCTCTTATGACCATGAGTCATAAGCAACCCTACAAATAACAAAATAACACTGGTAGCTTGGTTCCTGGTAAGTAGCCCTATAATAACAAACTATATTGTGCAGCCCAACACTAATGAGAAACTCTGTAACAGCAAACCAGCATTGGCAGCAGGTATAACAAACCAGGATATGAAATCTAGCCCTTGTGAGCAGCCTCACAACAAATAACAGTTGACAGAGGTATTAAAGTCACACACACACTTATATGAATCAGAAAAGCACCTGCAGTGACACTAGCTAAGATAAAATTACCCGGGCTCTTGATCCTCACACTTCAGGATGTAAACTGCTCACCAGCTGGAGTCAGGAAGGAATTTATCTCTGGGACAATACTGCACAATAATAATAATTATAGGGATTTTACACCTTCTTGTGAAGGGTCCAGCATTGGTCACTGCTGGAGACTGGAGACTTGGCTTGATGGACATTTGGAGTGGTTCAGTTTGAAAATACCCATATGCATATGACTACTGAAAAATCTACACTAGTTCCAGCCACTGGGGAGATTCATGGATATTACCAATCCTGCCTTACACTTTATTCTGGATGATGTTAATAAGAGGTAGCTCATTGTTAGTTACAATGGCCTCTTCCTCTTCTGCTTCACTGTTAAATCTATTTAATCTTCTATATCCATTTACCTGTTGCTTAGGTGGAATCCTTTATTGCTGGAAAACATGCCATTTCTCTTGGTTCAGATGGGCATATCTCATGGGCAACATTACATTCTATAGATGTATTTTAATTACCAATACATACCAAACAATGCTTTAACCAGTGCTAGAAATGTTCCTGCATGCCCCTTAAAGGAGGATTTTACATTAATCTTTTAGATGGTTAGAGCTGAACTTTGCAAAACTCTCAGAATCAAAGCCTAGCTTGTGTGTAGCTTGTAACTTAGGCTCCGCTTGTGCCTGCCTCAACATTCATACTCCACATGTGCCATAAACTCTGACTTTGAAGTCTATCAGGCTTATCAACAGCAGCAACTCCTCTAGCGCAAACAGCATAGGCAAGACCTTCATCCCCAAAGGAGACAAAACCATGCAGTAGTGCGGGAGAGGAAATACCTCTCAAGAACTGGCTAATGGAGATGCCCCTCCCCACCAGAGAAAATAGATTAATAGTTTCTAAGACCAGAGAGGATCATTGTGATTATCTAGTCTGACCTCCTGGATAACACAGACCATAGAACTTCCCCAAAATAATTCCTAGAGCAGATCTTTTAGTAAAACATCCAATCTTGATTTAAAAATGATCAAGGATGGAGAATTTACCACAAATCTTGGTAAAATTGTTCCAATGATTCATTAATAAAGCTTTCCTCTTTGTGGGACTAGTCCCCTTTCCTCCTAAACTTCACTGTTTGCTTTTTCCCGTTGTTTCTTTCCCATTGCCCTCAGTGGTCTGGTCTGCAGGCTCAGCTTGAGAACCGAAGAGCAGGCCAGATGGCTCCCTCTAAGGCTCCATATCCACTTGTCTCCTTGCTCACTCTGCCACATCCCCATCTCTCAGTTATATGCACAGTAAGCGGAAATTGGTGAAAAGTTTCTTTGAAACAGAGATCTCATGTTTTTCACAGAAAATGGTCATTTTCCCATTTTCCATGTAATCCATGACAACAACAGCAAGAAATCAGCATCCCCAGTGCACATATCACTTGAATATCTAGGCATCAAATACAAAATTAAGACACATATTAAGGACCACATCCAACACTTATTGAAGTTTAACAGAAAGATTCCCATGTTGTTCAATGAGAATTGGGTAAATCTTTGTGTGTGCTTGAAAAGAATCTAGTTCTTCTACATTCAGTTGCCTTACTTGGAATTTTACAAGAATCTCTTACCCTTTTGTCAGCCCTCATTTGTACAGAGAGGATTATAATTAGTATTTGTTTATACAATGGTAGCACCATAAGACCCTCATTAGGAACAGGACCCCTTTGTGCGTGGGGCTGCACAGACACATAGGAAGACATTCACCCTTTCCCAGAGAGCTTACAGTCTAAGCCAGGGGTGGCCAAACTTACTGATGCTCCAAGCTGCATATGAAAATCTTCAGAAGTTCAAGAGCCAGGGCTGGGTCTCAGGGCTTCAGCCCCACAGGAAGTGCTTGACAGGGCTTGGGGCTGCAGCCCTGCTCCTGCTGAAGCCCTGAGCCCTGGCAGGTGCGCCCTGTGGGGCTGAAGCCCTGAGACCCGCCCCCTCCACTGGGCAGAAGCCCCTCCCCCACAACCCCGCTGCAAGGCAGAGGTCCCGAGCTCCCCGCACCCCCATTTGGTAAGTGGAGAATGGGGGAGGAGGGGTCTGGGGATCTCCATGAGCCTCACTTTAACAGTAAAAGAGACACGTGTCATGTGAGCCACAGTTTGGCCACCCTGATCTAAACTGAAACAAGACACAAGAAATAATTATAACAAACACTAGGATGGAAGGAGAGGGAGGATGAAGGTAGATTAGATAAGTGCGCCATATGTACAATTTGAAAGACTTTGGCTGAAGGTTGGGCTCACTGTGATCTCCTCTGAGAGGGAATTCCACAGCCACCCTCTTCTGAGAAAACTGATTTCTGGTATCCCATGCTCTATCACCCATTCAATTCAGGGTGCAGTTCAATAGAAGAGGTGAGCACTTTCACAACCCAAATGGGAATGTCTAATAGGACACATTGTGACATAATCACACATGATGTTGGTCAACACAGAACAGCCAAAAGAAGCAAATTCACTTCTGCATGCAAAATCATCAGGACTAGCTGCTCCATGTTAACCCCACAGAGGCCTCATGGAGCATCAGTCCTACTGTGTATCTGTTTTATCATGCAAACCAAAGTAATGCTGAGTTAGTGATACATGCACCATCTGGAATTACTGAGTCCTGGAACCATCCCACTTACAAGAGCCCATTCCCAAGCTCTTCGCTACTCCTTCCCTCTCTCTAAGTATCCCAATACCCAGCCAGAGTCTTAAGGAAACAGCCTAATGTATTCCAGTACAAAGCAGAACAGGTGCCTGCAGATATCTCCACTGCCAACCCAGCAAGGGTGTATCAGGGTGAAACTCTCTATCTTACCCTGCAGCATGGGGGGAGGGCATCTTCCTTTTCATTGCTCAGCTGCTGTCAGAGCCCAGGAAAGTGAGGCTTTGCAGAATGAAGTGGAGCAGTTAACATCAGCTGGGCATGGTTAGACCTGGCTGGGACCCATAGTGAGAAATCATGGCCCTGACAAGCAGGGCCGGCTCCAGCTTTTCTGCCACCCCAAGCAGCAAAAAAAAAAAAAAGACAAGTGGCAGCACTTCGGTGGCAGCTCAATCGCGCTGCTTCTTCGGCGGCAGCTCAAAGAGGAAGAGAGGGAATGAGGGACCCGCCGCTGAATTCCCGCCGAATACCTGGATGTGCCGCCCTGATACTGGATGGAGTGCCGCCCCTTTGAATTGGTCACCCCAAGCACCAGCTTCCTATGCTAGTGCCTGGAGTTGGCCCTGCTGACTAGCTAGCTCAGATGGACATTTCCTGCCTTTGCTAATATGAAGTATTTTAGGGACTGGCTGTTGCGAGCCCGTAGGGTGAGGTGTTGGAGGTTTTCCCAGGGGAAAGACTGAGAATAAGCACCTACCAGCCTTCCGAATTAGCACAGGCTCCCACAGCACTGAAAGCTCCCATTGTATGATCCAATGGCACAGAAACTCTGTTAGCTTGGAGCCCTGTGCTGTGTTGGAGGCTGTGTTATCACTTTTGCTGTAAATGACCAAGAGGCAGCAAGAAAATATATGACACAAAATTGCACAAATCTCCTGTGTATCCCAGGGTGAGGTGAAGGCATGCCAGCATTCCCACCTCCTTGGGGCTGCAGAACTTTGCAGCTGAAGTGACTAATTCTGGCCCAAATGCTTCACTTCAGTAGGACATACCTAATTCACCAGGAAAAACATAATCTTTAGTATTACTTAAAGCAGCATCCAATAGATGTTAGACCCCAGTTTTCACTCCTGTGCTATCAGGTGCAACCTGTAGGTCCACTAGCCGCACATTGCTGGTTCTTCCTCTGCTACCAAACACAGGCAGAATGTCATTTGGCATTTGTAATTTAATTGTCCTTTGAAAGGGAAAACAATGCAGGCGAGATTGAGGTGCTGGACTGACAGGTCTAGAGACATGTCTCTGTCTATTCCCACAACAAGCAAAAGCTGCAGTACTGTAAGATTTGACACACACATCTCCCTGACCGTGTCCATTGTTTGGCGGGAACAGGAGGAGGCAGAGCACTGGGGCTTGAAGCAGGACCATTCAGGGGATGGCTGTGGAGGCAGGCCTGTGGCAATGGTAGACTAGAAAGAGTGATTAGTTTTCCAAGTTACTCAAAACCCCAGTTAAACAAATGAGGTGTGACAGTGTCACTGCCTGCAGAGAGCCCTCCTTGTGGCCTAGGCAGGGAGGGGGCGCTGCACAACCCTGCCTTTGTTTCCCTTTCTTACACCTTTGCAATAAGCTCCTCACAGTCCAAGGTATTCAAAACAAGTTTCCCTTTATGGCTGGGGTCTAATTTATTTAATCCTACACATGATTTCCAGTGGTCCAAACCATTTCCTCCTAACTAAGGGAATTCCACAACCCTCCTTCTGGTGCTTGTGTTGTGTTTCTACCCGGTCCCGTTGACAACACCATCCACACTGGTTCCACACAGGCTGGCAATCAAGTCTTTCCAGAACAGAACTCAATAGTGTCCTTCCCCTAGTGGTCCAAAGAAACAAAGTCTTCACTCTAGTCTCCATCTGGACCCAATCCTTTCTCCCTGGGGGCGGGTCTCTCTTCCTCTCTATATCCAGTTCCCCCCATGTCCTTCTTGCCGAGTCTGGCCTCCTCCTGGTGCCCCAGTGTCCCCTGCAGGAGCTTTCTTGCTCTCTGCAGCCTGCAGGAGCCTTTCACTTCTTCCAGCTCTTCCACAGGCCTCTGCTCTTATCTTTTCCCTGGAAGGACTGGTTGGTGATATTACCCACAAATCACAAGAACTCCATTTTCAAGAGGTGAGCTAATTGTGTCACAGTTGCGGTTGGGCCTATATCCCCTTAAAGGGGCTGGCCATCTGGGACATGAAGCCTCCATCATTGCTATTAGAAATCACTGGGACCAAGACCTTAGTAGGATTCCAGCAAGGTTTCCATGAACAAAGAGAACATAAACCATTATACTAGACAGGATAAAAAAAAGCGATAAGAGAGGTAAAACCTCATGGTTCAGGGCCAGCAACTAAGTAACAGAGGAAATTAAGAAAATTCCTGTAGCAGCAGTTTATCCCATAGTTGTCCACTGTGGAAATATCTGTGTCTATTTCTGAACTATGTGGCATTAGTCCAGGGGCATCCCAACCCATATGCAAAGTACGCAGCTGCGTAGGGCACCAGGAAATTTGGGGCACCAAATTTTCTGGTGCCCTGCGCAGCTGCATGCTGCTCCAGCCCCTGCTCTGGCTCTTCCCCAGGGCCCCCACCCCTGCTCTGCCCCCACCCCACCTCTTCCTGCCCCTGCTCCGCCCCCACTCTCCTGAGCTCTGCAGCATGGCCGGGCCTGCACTCACCGGTGGCGGGAAGTGCAGACCCAGACCCAGCTGTGCTGCCGGTGAGTGCTGGGGGGTGGTTCACCCCTGCCCCACAAGCCAGCCCCACCCCCACCCCTCCCATGGAGCCCTAGGGCCCACCCCCCTGCAGAGCCCTGCGGACAGCCCCCCCCCCCGCTTCCTCCCCCACAGATGCCTGGGGCCCCACACCCTGCAGGGGGGCTGCGTAGGGCCCCAGAATAGCTAGGGAAGGCCCTGCACTGGGCACTGTTGGAGACAGGATCCCAGATTCGATGCACTGCTGCTCTGGTCCAGTGTGGCAATCTCTATGTGCCTATCAGTGCAATAGTGCAATATTATTACTTATACAACACTATAGCTATGCATGGCACTTTAGAGAACAAATGAGTGACTGGTCTCTGCCCCAAGCAGCTTGCTGTGGAAATTATACAACATGCAATGGTAATAAATGAAGGAAGGGGGTGTGGGAAGGCAAGGGTTACAGTGGTGGAAGAACAACCATGAGATAAACTGCTAGTGACATGTGCTTGTTGTTAGCTGCTCTCTCTCTCTTTTTAAAATGTAGTGTAATAACATTTGGGAACAGTATCTGGAATGACTTCAGGGTGAGGCCTAGCATTGGGAAATGATAACCAAGTGGGGAATCCATTTAAGAAGTGGGCATTTTGGCAGGGAATGTGATAGCAACAAACTCTAGAGATGGGTCAGTTGTAAAGTCATCTGACAACAAAGAGTCCTCCCCAAGGAACTTTCTTGGAAAAAAATATCTTGCACTATGAGGAATCCAAAATACAATTTCTCTACTCTGATGCATAGGAAAGATTTATTCCTGTCTTCTCCATTAGAGGGTGCATTCATCCCATTCCATCTTGTTTTAGCAGGAATCTGCAGGGCCTTTTAGTTCTATTATCAAAGCAGTGGGATAAGAAAAGTAACATTCATACAAATGAAAGCAGACAGGGAGGATGGAGGGCACAATGTGTTACTATACTGAAATCTGGGTTCAGAGCCTGACTAGGCCACAAGAGAAACAACTTTGCCCTCATAGTAAAAATTTTCTGTCATTCTATAGGATTTAATATTTAAGACTGCATCTCATGAAGTCTTGCTATCAAGACTGGATGTTTTTCTAAAAATATGCTCTAATTCAATCACAGGTTGCTGGGTGAGGTGCAGGTGTCAGTAGGTGAAATTCTATGGCCTATGTTATGCCACAGGAAGTGTGACCAGAGTCCCAGGGGAGTCAAGTGAGGTCACTCAATTAGGGTGAACTGCAAAGAATGGGGCAGACAATCCCCAAAGCTGGTGGATATTCCAATATTTAGATTTACCAAACCAGCACAAAACAGCTTCTATAATACCTCACTGGTTACCAGAAGCCAACAATACAGTTCCCTTGAAGTAACCCAGCCTTAGGCCTCCATCCAGACATTCGAGTCAACTAGGATGACAATTACTGAAAATCTTATTCATCATATAAAAAAGTTCTGCCACTCTGAAAGATTGTACACATTACCTCCCAGGTTAATGAATATTCTAAATCTTACCCAAACACACACTCACAGCTAATTCTTATTAACTAAACTAAAATTTATTAAAAAAGAAAAAGAGAGAGAGAGAGAGTATGGTTGAAAGATCAGTATACATAAAGACATGGGTACAATTCTTGAGATTCAGATTCAAAGCAGAGATAGTGAACTTTGTAGTTGCAAAGAATTCTTTCAGAAACAGTTCATGGGGTTATAGTCCAATGTTTATATTCAGGGTGGTCCAGTCAGGACTGGGATCTCAATCCTTATGATTTAGGCTTCCCCTGCATGAAGCCTCAAGCAAATCTGAGATAACAGGATCAGGACCCAAGGGTCTTTTATATAGTTTTCTAGCAGCCATTAGACCATACAGTCCTAGGTGAACAATAGGATTTTGATGTAACCTTCAGTTTCCTAAACCTCACCCGTAATTAACTAAAATTATTTATCCATTAGGCAGTCTATCACAAACTTTAAAGAGACATATAGACAATGACATTATTGCATTCAAGATTAATCTAAATGTTAATATTCCCTTTATATCTCTGAATCAATAGCTATAGTGACGGACAGGAACTGTCTGTTTACATGGTGTGACAGACCCAAACCAGTGGGGTAGAGGAGTCTGGTAGAGGGCAAATATACTGGTCACTGGATGAACAGTTTTCTGTTCCCTGAGTGACAGAGCAGGGGCTGCACTAGAGTAATCAGGAACCTGCTAGAACCAATTAAGGCAGACAGGCTGATTAGAACACCTGCAGCCAATCAAGGCAGGCTAATCAGGGCACCTGGGTTTAAAAAGGAGCTCACTCCAGTCAGGTGAGGGGGAGCCAGAGGAGAGGAAGTGTGTGTGAGGAGCTGGGAGCAAGAGGCACAAGGAGCTGAGAGTGAGAGGGTGAGGGTGTGCTGCTGGAGGACTAAGGAGTACAAGCGTTATCAGACACCAGGAGGAAGGTCCTTTGGTGAGGATAAAGAAGGTGTTTGGAGGAGGCCACGGGGAAGTAGCCCAGGGAGTTGTAGCTGTCATGCAGCTGTTACAGGAGGCACTATAGACAGCTGCAATCCACAGGGCCCTGGGCTGGAAACCGGAGTAGAGGGTGGGCCCGGGTTCCCCCCAAACCTCCCAACTCCTGTTCAGACACAGGAGAAGTTGACCCAGACTGTGGGGAAGATCACTGAGGTGAGCAAATCTGCCAATAAGTGCAGGACCCACCAAGGTAGAGGAGGAACTTTGTCACAATGGCTAATTATTAAACAATATATAAGTAAACACATTATTATGTTTTATACCATTATTATATGTTATACCATTAGTATAATCTCTAATTCTCTAATAATACAGGTTTGCACTTCAAAGTTCGAGCCTATCTAGCAGGGAATAGCCCTAATTACCATTCACATACTTTCTAACATGTCTTTAATGGTTGGCTTTGGGTCATTTAGCCTGCAGGATGCTTAACCCTTTCTGGCCATGTGTTACACTTTGTATAAGATTTGTTGCAATTATATAACAGTGGTAGCAACAATGGTTTGCATGGTTATATTTTAATTAGACAACGTCACAGGAAGTGAGATTAGAAGATCATGATGGTCCCTTCTGGATTTAAAAATCTATGAAACAGAGAATTATCTCCCTGGTATATAGCTCCATAAAATAATTTAAAAATATAAAGAAAGGATTTTATTCTCTATTGTATTCTTTACATTTTTACAGTAATCTGTAACCTGATTGGCTTTATGCCTATTAAATTCAGTGGGATTTTTTCATAAGGGTGGTGGTTTCATCCTATTCTCCATTGGCGGATATTAGATAACCACTGTGCAGGTTGACATGAATCACTATTAATGTTCTCCCTTCACTAACCCATTCATTGTGATCAGGAGCTGCCCTAAACCTGCAGTGGAGATGGGGACAATGGGGAGAGTATGGCCAGCTCCAGACTTGATCTCATAGTTGGAGCAGATTCAACTTTCTACTTTGAACATGTCTTGAAGCAGCAACTGGAATTAACAGACAGTTTTAGATACTGATAATAGCCCCAATTGAACTAGTATAATAGTAACTTACTGGGAAGCTCCCATGCTTTTCTCATCCTGCACTTGTGCGTGTTGATGGGAATCCACTGTTTCCCTGTGCACAGAGCAGAATATGGTTGAATAAAATAGGAAGTGATTCCTAAATATTTAGGAGCCTGAAAGTGCTGCGTTCAGTTTGCTGTTATTGGGGTCATACTATTGTTGTTTGTAGGGGTTAAATAGCCACCAAGTATTCATAAAAATGTTCATGGGTCTCCAAAGTTTGTGAATTTTAGCCTAAATTACTCTTTGTGCTAGGTAGGAATTATTTACTATTCTCTTTATTAGTCATTCATCTTTCTCCTGTTCAAAAGTCATCCAATTAGGGAGCAGAAGCAATACCATGTGGCTTAGGGGACCCCTCCCAATCCATGGGTAATGAATAGTGAATGGGTGAACAGTTTGCACATAGCTCATAGGATGAAATGTGTTCATATAAATTCTGGTGTGAATACTAACCAATAGTGTACACATTCACAAAAATCAAGATCTGTACATGAATGATTCATGGAGAGGAAAAAAGGTGTCAAATATCATTCATTATTTGACCAACTCCAGAACAGGTGTCTCTCACCATGAGCATGAACAGCAGCTGCATGGCTGAATGTGACATGCTGAAGGCAAAGAACTCCTTGATGCAACCCCTCGCAAGAGGATGCCAAGATACCACAAACAGCTGATCTGCAAGGCAAGTCTCCATTGCATTCTGTTTACTTTCTGGGCTACATCATAGCCTTGTGCCAAAGGGAGATAGAATTTCTGCACATAGATTCATACAAAAAAGAAACTATATCTGTAAAATAAATATTCTGTCTGGACTGAAGCCACCCAAATGGCACTATCTGCAGCACCAAAGGCAACAGCAAGACCTTCCCTGAAGTCTTTAAGAGGGAGATGGACACAACAGTGGCCAAATGACCCAAAGTGGACATACAGCACTTGAAATCTTGAATGCCTGTAGCAGCCATACACAGCCTGTGCAAGGTCTGTTCTTTTCTATCATGCCAAGGGTTTCAGTTAGACAGTAGGGATGGAAAGGGCCATTTAGGATGTAGTCAGCTCATGGCCAGGGCCAGATTGTTTCCCACAGTCTCCCATTCTCCATGACTTTATCTAGCGATGGAACTTCAATACCTACCCTCAGGAGACTATTTCACAGCTGAGAACAGTATATCCTACCTTGGGATTTGGTACATCATGCCAGTATATGGATTTGTTAAGAACAAATCACATCAAACCAACTAATATCCCTTTTTGAAAGGGTAACAAGTCTTGTGGATGGGGGAAAGCAGTAGATATGATATATCAGAACTTCGATAAGGCTTTTGATACTGTCTCACATGACCTTCTCATAAGCAATCTAGGGAAATATAATCTAGATGAACCTACTCTAAGGTAGATGCACAACTGGTTGGAAAACCGTACTCAGAGAGTAGTTATCAATGGTCAAGTTGGAAGGGTATATTGAGTGCGTCCTGCAGCTATCTATCCTGGGTCTGGTTGTATTCAATATCCTCAAATGATTTGGATAATGGCATAGACCCATGGAGAGTACACTTATAAAGTTTGCAGATGATATCAATGTGGGAGAGGTTGCAAGTGCTTTGGAGGACAGGATTAGAATTAAAAATGATCTTGACAAACTGAAGAAATGGTCTGAAATAAATAGGATGAAATTCAATAAGAACAAATGCAAAGTACTTAGGAAGGAATAATGAATTGCACAAACAGAAAATGGGAAATGGCTGCCTAGGAAGGAGTACTGCAGAAAAGGATAAGGGGTTAAAGTGGACCACAAATTAAATTGGAGCCAACATTGTAATACTGTTGCAAAAAAGCGAACAACATTCTGGGATGTATTAGCAAGAGTGTTGTGATCAAGACACAAGAAATCATTTTTTCACTCTACTCAGCACTGATAAGGCCTCAGCTGGAGTATTGGGTCCAGTTCTGAGCACTACACTTTGGAAAAGACATGGACAAATAGGAGAAAGTCCAGAGGAAAGCAATAAAAATGATGAAAGCTCTAGAAAACATGACCTACGAGGAAAGATTGAAAAAAAACTGGATTTGTTTTGCAGTGTGCCCTTGTTGCCAAGAATGCTAACAGCATATTGGGCTGCATTAGTAGGAGCATTGCCAGTAGATCAAGGGAAGTGATTATTCCCCTCTATTCGGCTTTGGTGAGGCCACATCTGGAGCATTGAGTCCAGTTTTGGGCCCCCCACTACAGAAATGATGTGGACAAATTGGAGAGAGTCCAGCGGCAGGCAATAAAAATGATCAGGGGGCTGGGGCAGAACACTTATGAGGAGAGGCGAGGAACTGGGCTTGTTTAGTCTGCAGAAGAGAAAAGTGAGGGGGGATTTGATAGCAGCCTTCAGCTACCTAAAGGGGGTTCCAAAGAGGATGGAGCGTGGCTGTTCTCAGTAGTGGCAGATGACAGAACAAGGAGCAATGGTCTCAAGTTGCAGTGGGGGGAGGTCTAAGTAGGATATTAGGAAACACTATTTCACTAGGAGGGTGGTGAAGTACTGGAATGGGTTACCTAGGGAGGTAGTGGAATCTCCATCCTTAGAGGTTTTTAAGGCCCGGCTTGACAAAGCCCAGGCTGGGATGATTTAGTTGGTGTTGGTCCTGCTTTGAGCAAGGGGTTGGACTAGATGACCTCCTGAGGTCTCTTCAAACCCTAATCTTCTATGATTCTATGTTTAGTCTGGAGAAGAGAAGACTGAGGGGGGACATGATGATAGTCTTCAAATTAGAGCTGTCAAGCGATTAAAAAAATTAATCGCATGCTTAAAAAAATTAAATCGCACAGATAAAGAAAAATAGAATACCATTTCTTTAAATATATTTTGAGGTTTTCTACATTTTCTAATTTATTGATTTCAATTACAACACAGAATACAAAGGATACAGTGCTTATATTTATTTTTGATTACAAGTATTTGCACTATAAAAAACAAAAGAAATAGTATTTTTCAATTCACCTAATATAGGTACAATAGTGCAATCTCTTTATCATGAAAGTTGAATTTACATATGTAGAATTATGTACCAAAAATGCATTTAAAAATCAAACTATGTAAAATTTTAGAGCCTGCAAGTCCACTCAGTCCTACTTCTTGTTCAGCCAATCGCTCAGACAAACAAGCTTGTTTACATTTGCAGGAGATAATGCTGCCCGCTTCTTGTTTACAATGTCACCTGAAAGTGAGAATAGGCGTTTGCATGGCACTGTTGAAACCGATGTTGCAAGACATTTACATGCCAGATGCACTAAAGATTCATATGTCCCTTCATGCTTCAGCCACCATTCCAGGGGACATGTGTCCATGCTGATGATGGGTTCTGCTCGATAACAATCCAAAGAAGTATGGACTGATGCATGTTCATTTTCATTATCTGAGTCAGATGCCACCAGCAGAAGGTTGATTTTCTTTTTTGGTGGTTTGGGTTCTGTAGTTTCCGCATCGGAGTGTTGCTCTTTTAAGACTTCTGAAAGCATGCTCCACACCTCATCCCTCTCAGATTTTGGAATGCACTTCAGATTCTTAAACCTTGGGTCAAGAGCTGTAGCTATCTTTAGAAATCTCACATTGGTACCTTCTTTGTGTTTGGTCAAATCTGCAGTGAAAGTGTTCTTAAAATGAACAACATGTGCTGGGTCATCATCTGAGACTGCTATAACATGAAATATATGGCAGAATGCAGGTAAAACAGAGCAGGAGACATACAATTCTCCCCCAAGGAGTTCAGTCACTAAGTAATTAACACACTATTTTTTTAACGAGCATCATCAGCATGGAATCATGTCCTCTAGAATGGTGGCTGAAGCATGAAGGGGCATACGAATGTTTACCATATCTGGCATATAAATACCTTGCAATGCCAGTTACAAAAGTGCCATGTGAATGCCTGTTCTGATTTTCAGGTGACATTGTAAATAAGAAGCGGGCAGCATTATCTCCTGTAAATGTAAACACACTTGTTTCTCTTAGCGATTGGCTGAATGAGAAGTAGGACTGAGTGGACGTTTAGGCTCTAAAGTTTTACATAATTTTGTTTTTGAGTTCAGTTATGTAACAAAAAAAATTCTACATTTGTAAGTTGCACTTTTCATGATAAAAAGATGGCACTACAGTACTTGTATGAGGTAAATTGAAAAATACTGTTTCTTTTGTTTATCATTTTTACAGTACAAATCTTTGTAATAAAAAATATACACTGATTTCAATTATAACACAGAATACAATATATATGAAAATGTAAAAAAAAATCCAAAATATTTAATACATTTCAATTGGTATTCTATTGTTTAACAGTGTAATTAAAACAGCGATTAATCGTGATTAATTTTTTTTAGTTAATCGCGTGAGTTAACTGCAATTAATTGACAGCCCTACTTCAAATATATAAAAGGTTGTTATGAGGAGGAGAGCGGTAAATTAATCTCCTTATCCACAGAGGACAGGATAAGAAGCAATGGGCTTAAATTGCAGCAAGGGAGATTTAGGTTAGATATTAGGAAAAACTTCCTAACTGTCAGGGTAGTTAAACACTGGAACAAATTACCGAGGGAGGTTGTGAAATCTCCATCTTTGTTGCTTTTTAAGAACAGGTTAGACAAACACCTGTCAGGGATGGTCTAGATAATACTTCGTTCTGCCTCAGTGCAAGGGACTGGAGTAGATGACCTATCAAGGTCCCTTCCAGTCCTACATTTCTATGATCTCACTGTCTAGAGGTTTTCTCTGATATTTAACCTACATTTTCTCTTCCATAAGGGAAAGGGAAAGGGAACTCCCATCCCCTTGTATTGCCATAAATCATTCCTAACTTCCTCGGTGTTTACACGTTTCTAATATTTGTAGATGTACCACACTGTCCATTTAAATAATTGCTTAGCCAAACTAGACTGATTTAACTCTTTTCACCTTTCCATATAAGTCAGTCTCTGATTTCTTTAATCATTAGCAGCTCTTTCTGAACTCCCTTCAGTTTGTCACAATCCTTCTGTTACTAAGGTTCCCAGAATCAAATGCAATATCCTATAGGATGTGCTGTCTACTCTAATTAGTCAACATCGGCTGGCAAGGACCGGATTCTGTTAGGTGAAGTTGGCCTCCTCTGCACCATGTGATCACTCCAAAATTCTTTGCCAGACTCCTTGTCACTACAACTGTCTCTTGCACCATGCACTGATTGGAAGTGGATTTGTCCACAAGTGTAGTTCATGAACAACCAGTTGCTTCCTACTGAGCATGCATTTCCTGCCATAAAAGGACATCACCTACTTTTGCCCCCAGGATCAAAGGGGCCTCACCAATATTGCTGCCCCATCTGGCATAAGTAGATTATGGGGTATCTCTGTGCCACTAAAATGCATTAATAAAGATTCTCCTGGCTCCACCTGCACTAGAAGACAAAGGAAAAATATTAGCTTAAAACCAAGTTAACATTTATCATGTAGATTTTCAACTGGGGTATCCCTGGGATGGTGGGGCCAGACTAACCTCCCTTATGGATCTCCCAGTCCATGTTTCTTGTCTAAGCTCCAGTTGAAGCCTGCTTATGACTAACACCTGCTCCTGTGATTCACAGAAAACACAGCACCTGCAGTGGCTTCTATCAGGAACAGGAGTCAATTCCTGGATGAAGTAGCGGGTGAAAAGCTCATTAAAACAACCCTTATGTTTAGGGCCCTACCAAATTCACAGCCATAAAAAATGTGTCACGGGCCATGAACTCTGGTCTCCACCTGTGAAATCTTGTCTTTTGTGTGCATTTACCCTATACTATACAGATTTCATGGGGGAGACCAGCGTTTCTCAAATTGGGGGTCCTGACTCAAAAGGGAGTTGTGGGGGGTGGTGTCACAATGTTATTTTAGGGGGGGTTACAGTATTGCCACCCTTACTTTTGTGCTGCCTTCAGAGCTGGGTGGTTAGAGAGTGGTGGCTGTTGGCCGAGTGCCCAGCGCCCCGCCAGCAGCAGAGCAGAAGTAAGGGTGGCAATACCATACCATGCCACCCTTAGTTCTGCGCTGTGGCCTTCAGAGCTGGGTGGCCAGAATGTGGTGGATGCTGACTGAGGGCCCAGCTCTGCAGGAAGCAGTGCAGAAGTAAAGATGGCAATACCATATCATGCTATCCTTACTTCTGTGCTGCTGCTGGCAGTGGCTCTGCCTTCAGAGTTGGACTCCCGGCCAGCAGCTGCCCAGCTCTGAAGGCAGCGCTGCCGCCAGCAGCAGCACATAAGGGTAGCAGTACCGCCCCCCCCCCCAACTCCTTTTTGGGTCAGGACCCTTACAATGACAACACCCTGAAATTTCAGGTTTAAATGGCTGAAATCATGAAACTTACAATTTTTAAAATCCTAGGACCATGAAATTGACCAAAATGGACCATGAATTTGGTAGGGCCCTACTTATGTTACAGGAAGTAGACCCATATAGGCCAGGGGAGATGGGGTTCCCTCAGGCATTGGCAGAAGAGACATTATCTTAAACATACAGGAAAAAAACAAGAGAGAGGAGCTCTTTTCATGTCTCCAAAAGGCCTAAGTACCATGTGGAATGTCCCTGTATCACAAACACAACAAGAGCCACTCACAAATCACAAGAAAGCATGAACAGAACTTGTTTCAAATAGTCTTTTTTGTTTGTTCTTTCTTCCAAGTGCACCTGCTGCTTGAGACACTGCTTTGGGATTGGGGTTCTCCTAGGCTTCTCATGTCTCTCCTGGATCTCACTTCAAAGGCTACACCTCATGTTGCTCCTTCATTGATTTGACCAGAGGGAGGGGCAAAGAAGCCTCCCACAAGACCCAAACATAGCAGTAAATTTTGTTGCCTCTAGAACCTTAGGCCTGGCCTGTGGGACACTTCGTGCTAATGATCCACCTTGGTGACACAGAATCAGTTTTCTCCTTTCTGCCTTGCAGTTTGCTGGTAGCATCATGTGGCAGATTGGCAGCACTTACTGTGTAAATTCTGCTGCCCCATCTCTGTTAGGCACCAAGCCCCTCTTTGTCTGGAGAATTCATGGGCACTGTTCTCCCATGAGCCTCACGGCACAGCTCCAAATCTGATACTTTCTCTTTAGCACATGTTGAATAAGGAAAAACCTACGTGTGATTTCTGTGGGTGTTTAGTTAGGAAATCCTTGCGCCATGCACAATAGAAATCTCCTGTTCTTGGTCAAAAATAAAGATGGCAAAGGGCCACTGGCTAAATACAGCTTGCAGCTGCTCCACACCAAAGCCAACCAGACTATCACAGAGCCAGCTTTCTAGGACTAGAACAAAGTGCTGACTTCAAACAGAAACTGGCATTTTCCTGTCAAATACTGACCAGACTGAGAAATAGCCCAACAACATTATGTCAAAGGAATAAAAATAACAAAGATTACTGAAGCAGCAATTCTTATGGCTTCTCTTGCTGTGGATGTTTCTGAGGTTATTCCATTCTTTTCCTACCAGCAGGAAGTGAGAGACGTTAGGACAGAAAGAAACTTATTCTCCATTAAAATCGAAGGGAAAAGCACAGCTATGAACTCTAATTGTACATCATTGTTTTACATTTTGTTCAGAAAAGTGAAGCTTGGTTTTAAACTTTACTGGTGTTTCTTTATTTTGTCAGTTTCAAGTGAAGATAAATAGCTGGCACTCCGGAGAAGTGGTGCACCTCTGATATCTGCCACCTTCCCTGCTTTTTCAGCTCACAAGTCTGACCAGAGGACTACTTCAGGGAGTAGATGGTGCAAAGATGTACCATTCCCCAGGAGGAGGAAGGATGGGTTATCTATCTGCACTTGAATTTCCAAGACACCATAGGGCAATCAAATAAATGTTTAAATAGATTAGATATAAAATATGATAGCTAGATAAACTAAATGTATCTGCCCTCCTAGTCATTGACACCTAATATCAACATTCAAAGTCAGGCTTTTCCCCACTGATTTCAGTGCAGAAAGAGTTTCATCCTGTTCAAATTTCTCTTACTGCCTGCCTAGTAACAGAAAAATGGCAGACTCCATGAGGAAAGTTTTACCCTTTTGTTTACATTGTTTCATGTTAATTTCTTTTTAAAGCAATTTAATTGCAGTTCTAGTTGATGTTGAGTTTTGCAGACACCGACATTTTCCTATCAACTTCATTAACCAAATTCAGAGTGCTGCATGGGTCTGCCTTTCCGGTGGAAATAAATCTTTGGGATTCACCCAACAAGCCCCCTCAGCACTTTTCAAGAGGACACTGTGCCTGGGATAAACTGGGGGCCCAGAGGGAGGATCATCTGTAATTAACTTAACAAGCTGCTGTTTTCCCATTAAAACAGGAAGTAAGGCTTAGGGAAATCTCCCCTGGGAAATCCTGCTTATGGCTAATCATGGGGGGGGCGCGGCCCAGCTGGAACAAAACTCTTCTCTTTAATTAGAGACGGGGGCTCTGGTAATGGCTGCCATGGCAACTGCAGGCAACTGCATCTGCTTATTGAGGAAATAGGATTTGCAAATTGAATGGAAAGAATACAAGGGCTGTGGGTGTAACAGAGGGAACAACAGGTAGCCAAGGACAAGAGTGAAAGATAATGAGAGGAGAGAAGGAATCAGGGAAACTTTCAGATATGATTTAATCCGATTCTGCTCAGAAAGGTAAGATCTTGTGGCCGCTTCCTTTTCTGCTAAAATTACACTGGGTTGAAGAGCAATTATTTCATCCCATCTAACTGCAGAATAGGAGCATCAGGGTGACAAGAGCATGAACACCACCAACAATGGAACAGGACCTTTCTAGTTCTGGGGCTGGAGCCAGGCAGCTGCCTGCACTCCCTTCCCCACTAGAAGCATTTCACACAACAGAGAGAGCATCTGGCTCCAGTTCCATCAGTTTCCTTCAGTCAGGGTCTAGACCAGGGGTGGCCAACCTGTGGCTCCGGAGCCACATGCGGCTCTTCAGAAGTTAATGTGCGGCTCCTTGTGTAGGCACCGACTCCGGGGCTGGAGCTACAGGTGCCAACTTTCCAATGTGCCTGGGGGTGCTCACTGCTCAACCCCTGGCTCTGCCACAGGCCCTGCCCCCACTCCGCCCCTTCCCACCCCCTCTCCTGAGCCAGCAGTACCCTCAATCCTCCCCCGCAGAGCCTCCTTCACACCACAAAAGAGCTGATCAGGAGGAAGAGGGAGGCACTGATCGATGGGGCTGCTGGTGGTTGGGAGGCGCTGGGAACGGGGGGCTGCTGACATATTACTGTGGCTCTTTGGCAATGCACATTGGTAAATTCTAGCTCCTTCTCAGGCTCAGGTTGGCCACCCCTTGTCTAGACCCATGCAGGAGCACCCCCTACAGATCAGCAGTAGCTCTGGAGTCACGTATCCAGTGGTGCCCATTCTCCCAGAGGCACTTCAAATCATACACACAAGGTCGGGATCACTCAAGAAACCATCTTCTTCAGGGCTAGTTTTATTAACTCATCATAACAAATTAACACAGTTCCTTTCTCCCCTTTTCACAGGGACAAACTCAGTCCTCTCCCAGCCTCTCTTCCTTGAGGTCTTCATCAAGCCTCTTCACTGGGTATTTAACAAATACAAAGCTCAACTGTCTTGACCCCTAAATCTAATCCCTACAAAGTCCAGCTGTTTTCATAAAACTTTCAAGGTCAATTTTCATAAAACTTACCAGCTTGCTTCCCTTCTTCTGCAGGTATCCACAAGGGCTCCCCATTCAAGAGCCTATCTTACTCCTAGTGGTCCCTCTGCAGCCTGTGCTGGCCCCCATGCCTCAGGACTCTTCCCCGTGTGACCTTGGTTTGCTTCCTGTGGGCCCCTTGCTACACAGGCAGCCCATATATCCTGTTTTAAGCTTAACACTCCTGTTTAAGGTTTGTCCCATATTGGTACAAAACCAGCCATATCCTCCACTATCAGGCATGGCTGATGCCATTTTAAAGAGTGCACTGCTCCACCTCTGGTGGCATGACCTTGCACACACCATACATGTGAGGTCACACTGGTCAGCAGGGCTGCCCAGAGGGGGGGGGGCAAGAGGGGCAATTTGCCCCAGGCCCCGAACCCCACAGGGGCCCCCACGAGAGTTTTTCGGGGCCCCTGGAGCAGGGTCCCTCACTCGCTCCGGGGGCCCCGGAAAAGTCTTGCGGGGCCGGGCGCAGGAGCTTCTTCGCTCCCGGTCTTCGCCGGCGGGGGGTCCTTCCGCTCCGGGGCGGAAGGATCCCCCGCTGGCGAATTACCGCCGAAGACGGAGCGGGACCCGCCGCCGAAGTTCAGCTTGGTCTTCGGTGGTAATTCGGCGGCGGGGGGCCCTTCCGTTCCGGGACCCCCGCCGAAGTGCCCCAAAGACCCGTGGCGGGGGCTCCCCGCCGCCGAATTACCGCCGAAGACCGGGCTGCACTTCGGCGGCGGGTCCCGCTTCGGCGGTAATTCGGCGGCGGGGGGGGGGGGCCCGCCGCGGGTCTTCGGGGCACTTCGGCGGCGGGTCCCGGAACGGAAGGGCCCCCCGCCACCAAAGACCCCGGGCCCCCGGAATCCTCTTGGCGGCCCTGCTGGTCAGGGTGGAGTGTTGTGCTCTTTAAAACAGTGTCATCTGTGTGGCCTGGCCTCACACTCACTGTGCATGCAAGGTCACACCAGTGAGGGCAGGGTTACACCAATTGGGGAAGGCCCACACTGTTCCCAGAAGTACCAGAATATCTAGTATTGTGAGGATGTGCAAATAGCCCGCCTGTTTCAACAGGAGAATCCTTCCTTGTCCACTCTCCCTTACTAGACTCCTAGCTCTCTCTATTCCTTTGGCTCTTTCCTCCCCACACTGGGACTAATCACCACAATTAAGTTCCCATCCTAGGAAGGTACTAAAATCAGATGCCCTGGCTCTAGGGCCTAATTAATTAAGTAATCTGAAGAGTGTTCTCATCAGGCACAGGTGCACTGGCCTTAGCTTACCCTCAAGAGCCAGTAACCCTGCAGGGCTGCCCAGAGGGGGGCACGTGGGGCAATTTGCCCCAGGCCCTGGACCCCACAGCGGCCCCCATGAGAATATAATATTCTATAGTATTGCAACTTTTTTTATGGAACCCCCCCACAAATTGCTTTGCCCCAGGCCCCCTGAATCCTTTGGGCAGCCCTGTAACCTTGTGACAACTTCCCAAGAAAAGCCTTCCAAGGCAATTGAGACTACTGAGGGGCAGTGATAAGTGGTTGCATTTGGTGCAGGCAAATTGGATGCATTAGAGACCAAATATGAGTTTAAAGGTTGACAAAGCTGACAGGAGCTGAGCCAGGATTTTATTATAATAATACCGGATGCTGTAGGCTAATCTGGAACTGTAATGCATTCAGTTCTGGAGAATCCTCCAAGAATGTATTTGGGTCAATGGTTTGGGATTCCCCTTGGAAATGGTTTGGCTCAGTTGTCAAGATTCTCCTCTACCACCCTCCTCTCCTTAGCTGGCATCACTGCTTGGTTTGATAACTGCTATTTAGAAGCTCATACCCCAGCCAAGCCGGGAAAGGTTAAACACCCATATTATGCAAACCTCAGTGGACAGTTTTAACAAAGACTGGTCCACTCTCTCCTCAGATTCTTACGTTGAATGTGGCCTCGTCACTATGAATACAAGCTAAGATGTATTTAAAAACTTCCACATGGCACTTTGGAACTTCCTGTTGGCAGCAGCTGTCAGCTATGCTACTATTCTGTGTTGGTCTCAATGTCAGAGGCCATAGACTAGCTACCAAGTGGCTACGACTGAGAATAGGGGGGTGAATGCACTTTTCCACAGAATATTGACATGATAATGACATAAAGGCAGACCAGGACTGTGCCTCCATGTTCAGTTTATTAATATTTTATTAAGTGTAGTTTTAAATATCTCACACGATGATGATCCAAAGGGAAGAGAACCGTGAGTGAAAAATCAACACTACTTCCTGAAATACCTGGATATCTTAAAAGATCTCCTGGCCTGGCTCAGCCTGGCTTCATTTGTAAGAGCTACCCATGCCAAAGCATAATGTGGCATGGCTGCAGCCTCTGGTTTTGTATTCCATTCCTTGGCTAATACAGCACAGCATGTCCTTTGACTGTCTTTCCTGATGCCCTGGGCTCATGGTAAACCCCAACTCCTGTTCCCAGTCAATGAGTTGGGTGACTGCTCCATTTGGCAACCATGTTCCCCAGCTGATATTTTTGTTCGCACACTAATTTCTCTACATCCTGTGACATTTATTTGCTGCCTTCTCACCTAATCCCACTGACTGCTTGGGAATTTGGCTGAACTGTTCCTCAGTATTAGTTCAGCCTTAAGTTTTGATTTCATCGGCACACAAAGATTTTGTTTACATTTTGCACACCATGTGGATAAGGGTGCTGATCTGGAAGTTTGCAGGTGCACAGCTATTGAGGAACAGAGCTCATAAATCTGTCCTCAAGTACATCCTTTCCCACACAAAAACCTCCTGTCTCTCCCTCTCACCTTCTCCCTGGTTCTTTGAAGGCATAGTTGCCAGGACTTGTATTTCCATCGTGACTTGAGATGAGCATCTGGAGTGGCCGCGCCTCATTAATCTTGGACGCAAGGAAATGAATACTGCTAATGAGATGCTTGGGCATCTCTCCAAGCCCCGGCACATCAGGATAGAGTGCGGGAGGAAGCAGCTCTAACAAGGGGGAGAGAAGAGCCCCCCTTTAACAGTGAATACAAGGGAATAGCTAAACAGTGCACTACCCTCCAGAAGGAATCACAGACTAACAAAAGCGCCAAAGCCCAATTAGTATTGTACACAATTACAGCCACCTGGAATTTTGACATTTACAACACTGAACTTTTTCACAGTCCTCCTCTCCCCCCCATTGGCCTTGCTGAAAGCTGTTCTAGTGTTACATCTGTAGCAGCTGCATTTTTGGTGACTCTTTTCCTGTTTAGGTCCTGACTTGCATCTTGGCTGTATTATCCCAGTCTTGGCTGAGTGTTTGCACGTTCTGATTCTTTGGCTTGGGAAAAACACTTTGATTTTATTTTTTTAAAGAACATTAAATTTTGTGTAGTGATGATAGTGCTGGAGCCTGGGCTTCTCTGTTTCGCAACGGAATGAGTTTAGCCCAGGCAGCAGCAATGTACATTTCATGCCACTGCCCTGTCAGTATGTCTCAGCCCTGGGAAGGAGGGGCCGCTCCTAGGGCAGAGAGGGGAGGTCAGTCTCTGTGGCTCTTTCAGCCCTAGGTCTCTCCGCGGAGACTGCCAACAATTAACACTAATTGTTACTGTGCTGTTTGTGATATGGACACTTGGCTACTGGGACCTGGACTGACAAATACCAGACTCATTCCACACAGGCCACTGAACAAACAGCTTTCATTCAGACTGGTGGCCTAGCACCATAATGTATCCCTTGTCCCCCCCCAAACCCACATCTGTGCTTTCTAAAGTACATGTCTGAACAGAAAACATTTGGTGAAAGCAGCACATTAGGAAGAGCATGGAAATCCCATGTGCTGATCTCTTTGTCTGTCTGTCAGGAGATGGCACTGCAGTGAGATACAGTCACCAGTGTCTTCTTTCATCCTGGTACCCTGGGGAGCTCATGATCTTCATACAGAGCGGTGTGTACTCTAGTTGGGGTGCCTTGCTATGGCCTCTGACCCCACTTACTAATCCATGATGACCTGATTTTTCAGATGATCTCATTTTGCTTGTGTGTGCACAATATGCAGGGGATTCTCAATAGCACAGAGCGACAAAGGGTCCTGTGGGACCTTATAGACTAACAGACGTATTGGAGCATAAGCTGTTAGTCTATAAGGTGCCACAGGACTCTTTGTCGCTTTTTACAGATCCAGACTAACACGGCTACCCCTCTGAAACTCAATAGCCCAAGCTGCTGAGAAGGTGACAGGGCAGCAGCAGTAGTGGGCATGCAATAGAAAGAAATAGTGTTGCTCTGTGGGTATCTAGCAAAAGAATGTCCCTGGTGGAAGGGGAAATGAATGGATACTATGCAAGATGGGAAAGGTCCTAATGGCAAATAGCCCCTAATTTTAAGACATTGTGGTGGATTCATTGCTCCAGATTTTTCAGATCGGGACCCAGATTCAGATCTCAGGTGAGGCTGGTGTAATTATCCTAGTGACTTCAGTGGAAGTACTTTGGATTTACCCTGATGTACTAAGATCAGAATCTAGCTCAATAAGAGGCACATGATAGCATCTTTGTCAACTCTAGTAATTTCATTATGAACCTCATGATATTTAGTGTTTTCTCTTAAATCCTCAGCTCCTGCCGTCAAGTGATTACATGAACAGCTCAATAAACAAAATTTCTAGCCTTCACGATTGCAGAGAAAAGCTCAAAGCCATGACCCAAGCATACCCTAAAGGCTCAGAAACCAGATGGCAAAGAAAAAGAACCCAAAATAAGAGTGTATTAAATCTCATGATTTTTGAATGCTTGGGGTTGGCAATCGTGCACAGGGGAGAAGAAGATAGAGACCTAGAGCTCTCATCCATAGATATATATGTATATTAGGAAATAGATTTGAGACACATTTAAAGTGGCCACTTCACCTCAGAACAAGTGGGTGTGAAGATAAGATTATATTCCATGGCAGATTAATGATATTGCCACCCCTAGGCCCTGAAATAATTGCTGCCCCTGGCCCCATATGAACTTATTAAACATCAATATTTTCAATATCAACATCAATATTTTCACTTTTTACTTCACTACTACTTTCAACTATTTTTTCTGTCTGACTGTTGGCACTAACTGATACAACAAAGGAATCTATTTTGCGCATTTTTGCTATTATTTCATTTTCCCTTTATTTTGTATAGCTTTTGTTTTGTTTTGTTTTTTTTGTTTACTAAATGGCGTTGTGTCGTCATTAGTGGTTTCAATATGCACTATGATTGGTAGAATCGCGACATCACTGATGCTGTGATTACAAAAATGCTGCTATTATAAATTTGCTGCTCCTGCAAATTTGCCACCCTAGGCCTAGGCCTTGTTGGCCTAGGTGATAATAAGCCGCTGAAAATATTGAGCCACAGAGAGTTTGCACCAGCTATGGACGAGGCCTGGAACAGGGCCTCTTAGGTATATCTAGATTCTATGGCTGGCACTAGCTGTGAGAAGACCTGGAACAGGAAACACTATTTATCAGAGTTTACAGCCTATAATAATCAATTTCAGGGGAAAAGCAAAGAACAATTTTAAACCACATATTCTGGTCCAATCGCTGAGTTATACTGCACTCTGTAGGCTGCCAGATTCAGGGAGTTGGAACTGCATACACACACAGGGCCAGATTCTGGTGCCTGGCTATGCTGTACCTGGCGCAGCACCAGAGTGTCAGGGCACCTAGCTAGCTGTAAATTTCCTTTGCATTGCTTGATTGTGGAGCTCCTGGGCTCTGCTCCAGTCATTGATGCAAAATAGAACAATCAGGGATGCTCTCTTTTACTTCCAGCTGCCCAGGCCCTCATAGGCTGGTCTAGCAGGCAGGGATGGGCTGGAGTTTGTGACACTCTGGTCCCACTCCCCAGGTCCTGCCCTCAGCAGATAGGGGGCTATAACTGAGGTTGGCACAGCGTTAACTACACTCACCCTACACCATCCAGGAACTCCTCGTCTGCCAGGGAAATCCCCAGGAACTCAGTTAAGCTGTCTTTGGAGCTACATTATACCGTTGGAGCAGCACAAAGCTGCCTTAGTGGGAACCCAAAAATGCCCACTCATTATAAGGCCATCCAGATGCTTAGTAATGGTGAGAATTTTCAGTGGTGAGTTACTAGTGATGTGCAAGTGTCAGGAACCCATTGGAACCAATATCCCTTTGCTAACCCATTCAGCATGAGCAGGAGTTAAGCCTGCACTGAGGATGAGGCCTGTACCTGTGTGTGGGCAGATGCATGTTCATTGGAACCCATGTCTCCCTCTGCGCAGAGTGTCTCTCACGCAGTCAGCATGCGCAACAAACAGCTGCAAGGCCCAACTGTGACTTTCAGGGCCACACAGCTGGCAAAGAGCCCTCACACTCTAACCTCTGATAGAGAGGTAGGAGGTGCAGTGGTAGAGGTGTATGAAGACCCAAACCTGGACTAGCAGAGGGTGCTGCAGGTGAGAACAGAGGTGCACTGGCATAACTGTGTAGGAGGCCAAGATTGGAATAGCAGGCTGTGCTGCAGGGCGGTGGGGAGGGGCACTGGCAGATCATGTGTGGAGTGTGAGCACGGGTGCACACTGCTCTATAGTAGTGATGGGAGGGGGCCCATAGTTCTACTGATCCATGAACCTTATTGTATCTGACTATATTCTAGGCCCTAGAGCTTCCTGGGCTCCCAGAGGCTCCTTTAATCTTCCTTCCACCAGTGTCACTCACACCATACATAATCTCTGATTTAGTCCAATGCAACATTTGCCATTGCAGCTTTGTTGCCATAGGAACCTGTGGATGTTGGTTTCCAGTGGTGGAGAGAGGGGGGTGGGAGCAGAGAGGAAGGAGGAAGCAACAATTAGACCAGAATCAACAAGGCAAAGCTCTGAATGTTTTATCCAGGCAGACAGTGTGTGCTGTGAGAAGAGGGATATTTAAGAGGCAGCCCAAAGGCCTCTGTGTTACTGCAGCTGCTGAGCTCACTATGCTCCCTGGCTTTGCTAAGAGAAGGGGCTGCTTGAAAGGACAAACAGCTTCCCCCTCTTCCCTCAAATTCACGACACACACACTCACACACACACAGCAATGAAGACAAAAGCCCCAGTAACCTCGATGGGTTACATGAACCAGCCGGAGAACAAGCTAAAACTCATCTAAGGGAAACTGCTGCAGGGCTTTCCAGGGGAAACAAACAGGGCACATGAGAAAAAAAAACAAACTCTCTCTCAGCTTGGTGGGCTGAAGGGCAAGCTGCAGTGTAGGCAGCTATTTCTAGCTAATATCCAGACACCTTCTTAACTCAGCAAAAGAGAGGGGGTTGCTACGGGGGGAAGTGTATGACTACAGCTAGGCTGGTGTCAGGAAAGGAGCAAGGATTTGCTCAAGCAAATCCAACTTGGTCCATGAAGTCCAGTCTCCTGTCCCTAGCAGTTGCCAGTACCTGATGCTTCAAGGGAAGGCAAACAAATCCCATACCACACTTGACTTACTGATGGTTCAGTGCAATATATGGTTGAGGTGCAGGCTTATTTCCAGATGCCGGAGGTGCTTACCTTTCCATTTCTTCTAACATGATTTCACCTGCAGGTCTGAGCCAGTAGCATACACTGGATGAGCTACAGAAGTTTCTTAGTAACAAATCTACATTTCAGATTTTGTTTTCCAGGTTGCACGAAAGAGAGTAGTTTAACAATTAAGCTTGGTCTTGCAGGTAATCTCCTTGCTCCTGCAACCAAAGTTGCTTGCTCACTTAAACTTGAAAAGGGCCGTTTCTCTCTCACCTTGAGCCCAGATTCCATGAGCATTGTCTCAACAGGCATAATTACAAGTATTATTGTTCGTAGAATTATCCAACCCTTCATCAAATCCAGCTCCAACATTTGGCTTGCTGATCACCTACAGGTTTAATAACAGTAGATGCGGAGGGAAGCAGAAATTCAATATGTTTTTTTCCCCTACATTGAACAGCCGTTAATAATTTGCATGACGACTTTTCTTAATTATGGGACAGGTTAACTTCGACATCTCTGCCCACTGTAATTTCTCAGATGTTGCTGCGCTGACAGAACACAAAGAACCTAATTTCACATTTGTGCACTGACTTTGGCACGTATGTTTTTCAATAGTATATATACATATATCCCTTATCCCCACACTGTGTCCGACTGGTTTATTTTGATTGTAAGCTCCTTCGGCCAGGGAGCACTTCAGGCTAGGAGGTATATAAGCCATGTGGCTCCAAGCTTGGTTGGGGCTTCTGGTTGCTACAGTAATACAAGTTAATAATTGTCACCCCCTTGCTGTTATTTGTTGGTTTATAACAGTACTGCCTAAGGACCAACCATGATTGGGGCCTAATTGTGCCAGGTGCCATATGAAAACAGAGTAGCAGACAATTCCTGCCCTAAAGAACATTAGTCAATATAGACAAGAGGGACACAGGAAGGTGTATGAACACACTAGCAGAGTGACCACTAGGATAGCAGTAACTGTCAAGATTGCTTTTTCTTTTTTGAGTGGGGTTTAGGGAGGAGGGCATTAGCTAAATGAAAGACAAAGGAAGGGATAGGGCTGAAGAGGGAAGGGGAAAAAGCATGTAGGGTGAGGCTGATCACCCAATCAGCAGAGGGCAGAGAATATCCAGTCAAAACTGTAAAATATACTTTCATGACACTGTGTCCCATAGTCCCTGCTTAATTGTTTCTGCAGCTGTTGTGCTGGCTTCAGTGTGCCTGGCTACTGCCTGCAGTTTCTTTTCCCAAGGCCACATGGCTAGAGGGTGGGTAGGGCACCATGCCCCATACCTCCTATGATCCACAGGACAAATCCTAACAATGGTAACTGCAGTAGTCTCTGGAGGGACGAGAGATAAGGGAAACTCGCCCTGCTGGTGCCTGTCCTTCACTTCCTGTGTGGGTACTCAGAGGATTCAGCATTGCTAAATGTTAGCAGTGGGATGACTCAACAATAAGGAATCAACTTTGTCCATGAACCCTAACAAATTCTAGCATGCAGATCTGCTAATTTATGATGCCCCAAAAATACAGACATTGGATTAAAAAAAAAGTGTGCATCACTACCTCACATTCCAGTGTGAAACAATGGGTAAGTTCCTACAGCAAAACTACAGGAATTGCACCGTGATGTGAAGTCAGACAATAGAAAACCCACAGAAAATGTGGCAGGTTTTTGTGGACAAGCCCTTTTACTTCACCCCCTGAACCAGGCTTGGGGGCTACCTAGCTGATAAGATGGTTGCCAAAGTGGCATTGTTGGAATGGGGCTGCTGTGGACCTCATTGCACCAATCCTATATTGGGGATGGGAAACTGCCACGTTCTCCCTCTAGAAAGAAACATCCATTGAAGTCCAGGTTGGGCTGGGCACCACAAAATCTGGGATGGGCACACTTGGTAAGAGCTCTGGGTGCAGCACCTCATGCCCTCTCCTTGCTGATGCCTTCTCCAGGCCAGATGGTTGTTAGCCACCTTTTATCATCTCATCAACTCTGCAGACCTTGTGGTGCGAGGAGCGCGGCAGTTGTCAGCTGTGGGACTTGCATTCGCACATTCTCCCACACTACCCATGTCTCTCCCCCACTCTTTGAGCTCCCTCAGGACCTAACTGCTCTGGCACTGCCCTTAGCACACCCATACCGCAGTGAGAGAAAGCTCACATTGTGGTTGTAACTTTCAGTGCAGAGAGAGTTTTGCCTCCTTTGCTCAGGTTAGTGGAGCTTTGACTTGCTCTGTGTTTGAGCCTGAGTTGCATCCCATGCTCTGGTATCCCTATTTATAGCTGGAAGCCAACCTCGTGCTCTGTGTGAGGCACTGCATTAGCACAGGCTGTTCCCAGCTAACCAGAGGCTTTGCCTACAGTCCAGAGGGGAAACCTGCACCGACTGTAACTTGCCAATTCCCAAAGAAAGAAAGATGTCACTGTTACAAGTACATTCATCTTAATAAATGTTGTGACCAGTCAGCTGGTATGTTAGGTAACACACAATAAGCGTCTGATTGAAATTAATTCACAAAGTGTATGTGGGAGCCTTTGTTTAACATGTTCTGGGATTATCTGTCACTCACTCCCTTCTGGACCGAATTTCAGCACAGTTCACACTCCTGCTCTTCCCCCAGCACCTGGAGCTGCTGTAATCCATACATTCATTCCCTTCCTCCCAAGAGGGCCTGCTATTTGGCACTAGGGGACAGGAATCAGGAAGGGGGGGGGGGAGAAGAGGGGCAGTCCCCTGAGGCATTGCACCTGTCCTTTATTTTCACTCCCCTCACCTACAAGCCTTGTGTCTAGGAGTTGACTTCACTCTGCATAACCATACTCATCTCACATTTTGTGGCTGTGCCAATGGACCACAGTCAGATGGGAAAGGAGCACAGATCTGCACAAATCTTGCACAAATCTGTGGCAAAGCCAACTATTGTAGTTAGGCTTTTTGATTAAGCCACAGCAGGACTGTAAAGTCACTTGCTGGCCCTAAAGCTGTGCTGCAAAGGGCTGCAGGTTTTTGCACCTCACCTGCTTCCCATCTCACAGCTCTGGATCAATTTTCTTTCACGAATCAAAATTTAACAAACACAGACAGATTGGGGAACAAGGCGACTCCTCACAAACTGGTGATGTTTTTTCTGCTGGTGAAAAAGGATTCATGTACCAGGAATTGGTCCTGGGTCTGCAAATAAAAAATAAACCTATTTGAGTATTTACATTAAATTGAATTTTCTCTGATTTTTACAGAAGAATAGTAACTGAGCTTTTGCTTTTAAGGAAGGAAGAGCCCCCAGTTTGCCTCAGAGCCATGGTAATTTTCCTGAATTCTTACCGCTACCCTAATGCCCTGGATTGTGGCCATTCTCCTTTCAGATGAGAAGGGTGGGAGAGGATCTCCTTCACAACAGGTGTGACAAATGCCTCTTAGGCTGAGGTCCAAAGGAAGATTTCAAGTATCATTACAAACTAGGGTAGTAGCAACACTTTAGTTGGCCAAGTTATCACCACTCACACAGATTTCTGAACACCCCAGCTTCTGCCTGCTTTTGGAATGCAATGCAATAGGATCTGTTTTCTGCCTCTACAGCTCTCTCAGCATCTGCTGGCACAGGGGGCCAGTGAGTAGGAAGGGCAGATTAGGTCATTGTGGTATCTTTTAGGTATAGTGCTGCCTCTATCTAATGACATAGCATTCTGAGTGGGGAGCATTACAACAGGGGAGTCTGAATGGATACAAATCCCAGGTCATAAGAATGCAAATACTAGCAAAGTTATACTACTAATCTCTGAGCAGGAAAGAGGTACTGAGTGCCCAATGTTTAGGGATATCACAGAGGCAATAAAACAGTAATAATGGATGAATGACCTTAGCTAACTGCACATAAACTGGTCAAATGTCTCAGCAGGACAAGGTTTTGAGATGCAATTTTCCAATACCTTAAACGGTACCTTGCCTCCAATACCTTGCCTCTCAGAATAGCCATTGCTAGACCACATGGTTGCTTGCTTTAGCCGTAAGTAATGTGCAGGAGTTGGTTCAAGGGATAACTCTAGTTAATCATTAAACAACCCTAAAAATAAATAAGTTAAACATCCTTGGGAAAGGGATCATACTAAAAACAATGCAAAACTTCAGAGAAGGGGATTTAATTATTTTTTTTAAATGGAGGGCACTAGGCAGAAAGACTTTGAAGTCAGAGGTACGGAAATGAAAATATTTGGTCCCAGCCTATGGCTACAAAAGCAACCATAACAGAAATCACAAAAGGCATGCAGACCCCTAAACCAAAAAGAGAACAGCAAGGGGGCAATCACTATGGTTAAATGGTAATATGGTTATTAAAACCAAACAAGTGTCCAAATGGAAATCTAGCTCCACTTCAGCAACAGAAAGGAACATAAACTATGACGGATAATATGCAAGACGGAGATTACAAAGGACCTGGGGGAATTTGAAGAGCAATTTGTCAACATCATAAAAGTAATTTTTTTAAGTACATCAGAAGCAGAAAGCCTCTGAAGAGAATCAGTGGGCCTATTTGATACTAGGGGGTGATAAAGGAGAAGAATGCTACTGAGAAACTAGATTATTTCTTTGCATCAGTTTACACCACAGATTATGTTGGGAAGTCACCACCTCTCTTCAGCTACTAAAGACACTGTTAGACTGAGGCGACAATGGAATAGTGCAGGACCAGATGGTGTACATCCAAGAGTTCTGAAGAAACTTAAGAATGCGTATTTTTGTTAGCAGTTCAGCCACTTCAATCTCTCACACTGTACCAGACGACTGGAGAGTTGCAAATGTGTAACTATCGTTATTATTATTATTATTATTTATTATTGAAACAACCCCCCTTCCGCCCCACACACTAGGGTGATCCTGGAATATACCAGTAAGCCTTACTTCAGTACCAGGTAAAACAGCTGAAACAATTAAAGACAGTTATGAAACATATAGATGAACATGATAGGGTCAAACCAGCAAGACTTCTGTAAGGGGAAAAAAAAATCAAGTCTCTCAAATCTATTAGAATAGTTTGAAGAACTCACTTCCATCAGATATTATTCGGCCAAAAGCTTAGCAGGATTCAAAAGTGAATCAAGAATTTATATGGATGAGAATATCCAGTTACATTAGGTACAGGGGCGGCTCTAGACATTTCACCGCCCCAAGCATGACGTCATGCCGCGGGGGGCGCTCTGCCACTCCCGCGGCTCCAGTGGACCTCCCGCAGGTGTGAGGGTCCACCGAAGCCGCGGGACCAGCGGACCCTCCGCAGGCATGCCGCCGAAAGCACCCTGCCTGCCGCCCTCCCGGCGACTGGCAGAGCGCCCCCCGCGGCATGCTGCCCCAAACACGCGCTTGGCGTGCTGGGGCCTGAAGCCGCCCCTGATTAGGTAATAAAAACAAATGACAGACTCTTGTGGTACAGGGCATAAGTCAGCCACTAGCTGATAGGGTTTAGGAAGACACTCCTTCTTTCATCTTTTTCTGAAGCAACTGCTATTGGCCACCTCACACAGAGGACATTCTACAAACCAACTTCTGGCCCAATCCACTACAGCAATTCTTATGTTCTACAGGGTTTACTGCAGAGCAATATGAGGAAGGTGCCTTCAGAGTACTCATGGTCCTGGTGACATGGGAAGGTAGGGCCTGATCCTCTGAGCTGTCAAAAACACCTAACTGGCACTATAGCTAACATAGTCAAGGGCATATTACACCTTGAACAATCAGGTCCTTTGTGAATATGGGAATAACCTGAAGCTATTTATCAATTTTTACCACACCCCACAGCCCCTTGGAGCAGATTCTGAGCTGCCTTTTGTCCCAAGGATGCTGGATTTTAGCTGAATATAGATGAAGGAAGCAGCTTCTGACATTCTTCCAGTTCCTTAGTACAGCATGTCAGGGAGAGGAGAGCATCCCTTCTTGCTAGTACAGCCCCTGGATGCTATGATGATTGATGCTATATAGACAATAATGGGGCCAAGCCAACCCCAAATTACAGAATGACCCCACATGAGGGGAATTGGGCAATTTCTGATAAAGAGCAGAAGGTGGCTGCAGTAAGGGGGAAGCTCAGGAGGTTGGGGAGAGGGAGAGAGAAAAAAAAGGGTGGGGGAAGCTCCTGTAAAAAGAGATCCTGAGACCAGGGAGGGCTAGGAGTAGCCTGCTAGGCAGGAGGGACTCTGACCAGACCAGGGGAATTTGGGATGTACCCAGCTGAAGGCAAGACTGGTGTTTAGTTTTGAATGTTAATTTAATAAATCAGATCTTAAGGAGGACTGTTGTGACTGGACTTGAAAAGCCCTGTGTGGGAGTTTATTTGGGGATCCAACAAGGGAAACTGAAATGAGGGGTTGTGTTTAGGGCTGCCCTGAGGCCACCCTGGGGGTGCTGTGTGGTGGCCACTCAGATGCCAAAAACAGACAAACTGAAAGATAGACAGATTTCCTTCTTCCCCAGCTATGGGGGTGTGGGGTGGCAGCTGGGTGTTCAGCTGTCTGGAGATGCCAGTTGTCATACATGATGTGTGTGGAGGGTGCTCAAACTACCAATGAGTACAGGGGAAGCTAGTAATGTGCGAAGCATTTGTGAAATAGACAGAAGTAGTAGCTCCTGCTGAGAGAAGTAACTAGCTCACATTAGGCCCCTATCAGAACAAGAACTGGTTTGGGAGTCTCATTTTTACCCCTTGTTGAACATAGCTTGGGAACATCCCTTCCACGTGGGCCCTTAAGGGCTGCTGGCTGAGAGAAAATGAAAGGTTAGGAGGAATCCAGGATCTCTCCGTTTCCATGGTGACCAGCAGGAAGTGAGAGACTCCCAGGCCAGCATCTCCCTACCCGAGACTGCAGACGAACATGTAGGGGGGAGAGAGAGGGAGAGAGAGACTCCTACGCAGACTCTAAAGGGGAAGCCTTTTCTGTGCTGGAAGCTCAGGGAAGGGCTGAGGCTGGAGCTGGTGCTCCCTGTCCCCAGGCAAAGGGGGAAAGTGGATCAATAAAAGCAGGGACGAGAACAGAAATGAATCAGATCCCTCTAGCTGCAGCAAATTCTAGTGTCTGGCAGATACCCCCCCGACATAGCATGGCACAGGGAGGGCTCCCCTAGAGAGATCCCCTCCTCTGAGGAAGAGAGGAACATAAGAGCTGCCATACTGGGTCAGACCCATGGTCCACCTTGCCCAATTTCCTGTCTCTAACCAGAGCCCTTACTAGAGCTTTAGGGTGAGCGTGCTGAACAGGGAAATTATGGAGTGATCCACCCCTGTTTTCTGGTAGTCAGAGATTATCCTGAGCTTGGGGTTGTGTCCCTGACCAAATTGGCTAATAGCCATTGATGGACCTATGCTCCATGAACTTATCCACTTCTTTTCTGAACCCTGTTATACTTTTGGCCATCACAACTGCCCACCTATTCCACAGGTTAGTTGTGCAAAAAAGTACTTCTTGTTTGTATTGAACCTGCTGCCTATTAATTTCATTGGGTGACTCCTGGTTTTTGTACTGTGGGAAAAAGGAAACAACACTTCCCTATTCACTTTGTCCACACTGTTCATGATTTAATAGACTTCTACCATATCCTGTTAGTCATTTTTTTCTAATATGAACAGCCCTAATCTTTTTAGTCTACTCATATGGAAGAGTATCAGATGGGTAGCCGTGTTAGTCTGGATCTGTAAAAGCAGCAAAGAATCCTGTGGCACCTTATAGACTAACAGACGTTTTGCAGCATGAGCTTTCGTGGGTGAATACCCACTTTGTCGGATGCAAGACTTGCATCCGACGAAGTGGGTATTCACCCACGAAAGCTCATGCTGCAAAACGTCTGTTAGTCTATAAGGTGCCACAGGATTCTTTGCTGCTCATATGGAAGAGTTTCCATACCCTCAATCATTTTTGTTGCCCTTTTCTGAACATTTTACCACTTGCACTATATCCTTTTTGAGATGCCATGACCAGGGCTGGATACAGTATTCAAAGTGTGGGCACAGCATGGATTTATATAGTGGCATTATGATATTCCTGTTTATTTTCTAGCCTTTTCATAATCATTGTTAATGTACTATTAGCCTTTTTGACCACTGCTGCACATCAAAGACTTCAAAGAATTGTCCACGGTGACTCCAAGATTTCAATTTAGAACCCATCATTGGGTATATATAGTTGTGATTTTTTCCTCATGCGCATTACTTCGCAATAATCAACACTGAATTTTGTCTGCCATTTTGTTGTCCAGTTACTCAGTTTTGTGAAATCCTCCTGGAAACTTCTCAGTTTGCTTTGGACTAACAAAATTATTCAAGATTATCTACAAACTTCGCTACTTTACTGTTCACCCCCTTTTCCAGATTAGTGATTATGTTGAACAGCACAGCTCCCAGTATATATCCCTGGGGGACCCCTCAGTTCACCTCTCCATTGTGAAAATGAACCCTTTATTCCTACCCCGTTTCCTTTCTTTCAGCCAGTTACTGATCCATGAGAGGACCGTCCTTCTTATCCCATGGCTATTTACTTTGCTTAAAAGCCTTTGGTGAGGGACCTTGTCAGAGGCTTTCTGAAAGTCCAAGTACACTATATCCATTGGATCATCCTTATCCACCTGCTTGTTGACTCCCTCAGAGAATTCTAATAGATTTCCCCTTACAAAAGCAGCGTTGGCTCTTCTCCAACAAATCACATCATTCTGTTCTTTACTATAGTTTCAACTAATTTGGCCGGTACTAGAGTTAGGCTCACCAGTCTGTAACTGCCAGGATCTTCTCCCTAAAGCCCTTTTTGAAAGTCAGCTGTACATTAGCTACCTTCCAGTCATCTAGTAGTACAGGGGCTGATTTAAACAATAGATTACATACCACAGTTAGTAGTTCTGCGATTTCATATCTGAGTTCCTTAAACTCTTGGGTGAATGCCATCTGGTCCTGTTGACTTGATAAACTAAATGGTAATAATTTGTGTAAATTGAAGAGGTTTTAGAACATCAGTTTGGGACAGTACTTAAGATTTGTTACCCATAAAGAATAGCTCTGATGCAAGTATCTCTCATACAGTCTCTTCAGTAAAGACTGATGCAAAGAATTCACTTAGCTTCTTTGCAATGGTCTTGTCTTCCTTGAGTGCTACTTCATCATCCAGTGGTCACACCACCTGTTTGGCAGGTTTCATACTTAAACAAGTAATTACATGCTATGGCATGGACAGGGCAGCCCCAGAGGCACAAACTTGGCCCCCAATGAAAACGCCCCTAGCTGTGGCATGAACTTAACACAACACAGAAACACCCCAGGCCATGGGATAGCATTGGTCAGACACCCCCACAGACAAGCTCTCAGAAGCTTTGGGCAGGGTACCCCAGAGCCCTCTCCACCAACATCTTTACTCTTGACACAGCACTCCACAATTCACCCCAGCAAAGATCCTGCCCATGGGCCATATCACACTGACCTTGCCCCACGACCCAGGGGTGTGACATCTCAGACATTATGGGTCTAACTGGGATTGCCAACTGGGGCCAAAGCTCACAAGTATTAAGCAGATCCAAGCAGGTAACAGGTTTAAACATCAGGAAAATAACCAGAATCTGCCCCGTTAACCTTGTGATTGGGGATAAATCTCAATCACTGCAAATCCAGTATTTGAGCTGGGAAGATTCTCCAGGAGAGTATGGGAAGAGAGGATTTCATGGTAATTAACCAACAATTGTGGACTATCCACAACGGAGATAAAAGTGGCTAAATGGAGCAGAAAGTGGAGTACCTCGCAGATTACCCCTCAAGCACTGACAATCCTGCACCACAGCCCAGCCCAAGGAGAGTAATTTCAGAACACATTAGGGTATTATTAGTTTGCTACCACTTCCCCCACTGGTACCAATGATCAGTGAAACTGAAGGCATTCTGAATATCCACCTTTTACTACTGGACAGTTTAAAGAGGGACTCTAGGGGCAATTTAAACCACAGTTTATATCCTTTGCGCCTCGCAAGATCCAAGCCTGACTTACACACCTAGCTGCTTCCATTGTGGTTCTACAGTGATATATGTACAGAGAGTATGAGTATCCAAAGCCTTCCATACCACATGACAAACAGCAGACTACACCTGTGCAAATGGATGCTCTAATAGAATCGCATAAGGTGTTACACAGACTTGCTTTACATCTGTTGCAAGTCTGAACGCTGATTTAAGTGCCATGTAAAAACCCAAAATTGGGGTAGCCCCGAGAGTGCATGAGCAATAGTGCCACTTATTTCCCTAGAACTATCCCCCCACCATCTGAGCAAACAAAGAAATGTAAGAGTTGGTCAATCACTAATGGGTAGAATGTGTATGCATGTAAATTAAAATACACAAGCCTTTAGTCTGTCATCTTAGCAGCAAAAATGTAAAAAAAAAGGGGGGGGAAGGGGGCTTGGATTAGAAGGATGGAATCTTTGAAGGGTCATGGCACATTGTTCTACAGAAGTAATTGGACATGCAGGAATATCACTGCCTTCTGGACCTCTCACAGCTATGAGGATTCAGCTTTCAGGATCTCTTTCAGGCAGAAGAATTCCTGGGGAGCTCAGAAGGAGAGAATTTAGTGTGGCTAGTTTCCAACAAGAGGAGAGCAGCAGCTGGGAGGAAGGTCACAGAGTGGTTACCAAAGTGAGCCCAGGCATTATAATAGGGAACCAGGTCAGATGGGGAGAGAGAACTTGATATAAATTGATTCAAACTGGACAAACACTGAAAACTGGCTAATGGAGCTCAACTACATAGTAACAACAGTGCAAACACACACTATGGTTCTATAACACAAAGGCTGTCCTGTGGGGAAAGGGGTAGAAACCCTGGGACATTTAAAAACTAGACCAGACAGAACATGAGTAAAATGTACATTTGGGAACAATCCTGGTCTGCCTCTGGAATATGAGCTGGATGAACTCACGGGTCTTTTCCATCTCTTATAATACTAGCATTTATACAGAGGTTTACAGTTCCAAAGCACTGTGCAATCATTAATTATTCTGATTAATGATAAATGGGGATATATCCCATTGAGGGAAAGAAATCTGGTGAGATACCAGAGATTGATACCTGGTCTAATTTTAAACACCTTTAATTATTTAAAAGAGGAAGTAAACAGCATGTTAATTACATTTGTTAATTATACTGAATAGTGAGGTGTTGTGAACACCAGCAGGGACAGAGAAATGATAAAGACACCCAGGGAGGTTAAGATATATGGGCAGAAAATAAATGAGAGCCATCTTGAAAAATGCAGCTAATCAAACTGGTAAAAGTCATTTCTAAGGAGCCTACCATCACAGAATATAGCCACAGTAAAAGCATTTCAGTGAGAGCCAGGACTCTCCAGAGAGAGCCAATTCTTCAGGCTGTTCTTGGGTTACTCATTGGCTTCTGCTTTGGAGTAGACAGATCTTTCTTCTGCTCTGGTTCTTTGAGGAATGGCATGGTGAAAGTGGGCCTGGGGCGCACCCTCAGGATGTAGAAGGTTGGACCTGGAATACAGATATTCAGAAGGAAGGAGGCAGATGGAAAGCAGTAGTGTCAAAAGGGAATTAAGAGAGATACTGGATATCAAACTGAATAGGGAATTCCTAATTGGAAACTGCAGTGCTACATGGTAGGGGAACATTAGCCAGTGTTATGTACATGGAGGCATCAGATCATGGCCTGGGAACCTCCTTCTCTGTACACCAGTGGCGAGACAGCACTGTGAATTCTGTATTCATTTCTGGAGTAGGGTTGCCAGGTGTCTGTTTTTTTACCGGAACACCCTGTCGGCCATTAAAAGTCCGGTCAGTGGTACAGCGGGACTAACGCAGGCTCCCTGCCTGCCTTGGCTCTGCACGTCTCCCGGAAGCAGCGGCATGTCCCCCCTCCAGCTCCTATGTGTAAGGGCAGCCAAGGGGCTCTGCATGTGGCCCCCGCTCCAAGTGCCAGCTCCGCAGCTTCCATTGGCCAGGATCCATGGGAACTGTAGGGGTGGTGCCTGCAGATGGAGCAGTGTGGAGAGCTGCCTGGCCATGCTTCTTTGTAGGACCTGGAGGGGGGACATGCCACTACTTCTGGGAGACGCTTGAGGTAAGTGGTGTCTGTAGCCTACACCCCTCACCTCTCCCCTACACCTCAGCCCCAGTCCTGATTCCTTTCCTACACTCTGAACCCCTCAGTCCCAGCCTGAAGCCCTCTCCTGCACCCCAAATTCCTCATCTCTGGCCCCACACCAAAGCCCTTACCCCCAGCTGGAGCCCTCATGCCCCCCCACACCCCTAAACCTCTGCCCAGAGGCCCCTCCCACAAGATGAACCCCCAGCCCAGAGCCAGTACCTCCTTCCAGACCCAACCCCCTGCCTCAGGCCAGAGTCCCCTCCCATACTGCAAACCCCTCAGCTCCAACCCCCAGCCTGTAGCCCCCTCATGCATCCCAAACCCCTCATCCCTGGCCCCACCCCAGAGCCTACACCCCCAGCCAGAGCCCTCACCCGCTCCCACACCCCAACCTCCTGAGCCAGCCCAGTGAAAATGAGTGAGTGAGTGAGGGTGGGGAGAGCAAGCGACAGAGGGAGGGGGAGGAGGGGGCCTCAGGAGAAGTGGCAGGGTCTCAGAGGATGGGCAGGGCAGGGAGCAGGGCAAGGTGTTCAGTTTTGTACAAGTAGAAAGTTGGCAACCCTATTCTGAACCCCTCAGTAGCGGAGGTCAACAGATTATGAAATCCTGAGAAGAGGTACAGAACTGATGGGGCTGGAAGTGTTGCTTTCATGATGCACTTTATACCTGAAGACCACTCAAATTTTATCTAGTACAGAATCTAGCTTCCTACTTCCTCTGTGCTTCCTGTAGCAAGGACTTAACACTCATGTTCCAAAGTCTAATACTGGCTGTCAAGTTGTTTTTGGTGCAATTCAAGCCACTAGTTTTGACCTGAGCAGGGCAAACTACTTGTAACAAGTGACAAAGCCAATTTTCAGTTCCCAAACTATATGGGAACTGCTGAGGATTGTCCCTCATCTCTTGGTTATTTGTGAGAATCTGTGGAATCATTTGGCTGAACTACAGCCTAAAGATTAGCCACAAATTGAGCTGATATGGTTATTTCATTTTCCTTTTGCCACCTAAGTCATATGGTATTGTTTCTGTTCTGTGATTTGATGACAAACTTTTAACCAGAGAATAAGGAATGATCACTAATAAGTAACTAATTAACAGAGAATAATGGTCATGGTTTACATGCAATACAGGAGTTTGTATGCATCTCATCCACAAAGATTTGTATAGAGACTGGAATTCTGAATATTTGTTGGAAAATTAACAGAAAGAGGCACAAATGTGGCCAAATCAGATGGTTGGATTTTATACACACACATTTCCCATCACTCAACCAGCTCTCACTGTGACCTGTACAATTCTAAATATTGCGGATCCTGTTTTTTCTTTCTGTTAGCAGCTGTTGCAATCAGCTGAGGTGCTGGTGGAGACACATTCTCAACAAGGAATCCTTGACTCTACCTCATCACTCCCTATACAAGGCTGTCAGAGCTGGAATTTGTTAATTTTAGGGCTGGCTTGGCTGGTCCTAACTGAATTGATATTATGTAAGGATTAAGGCAGTTTCAGATAGTAAAGATTCAAGGGATTTAGGGCTTTATAAGGTTAAACATCTAAATTTCACCTGGAAATTGATGGCAACCAATGGAAATCATGGAGCATTGCATGATATTGCAATCATATGCATCCTGTGTGAGATGCTGCGTAATAAGCAGGTAGATGCATTCTGAATTAGTAGCAGTTTCCAAATGGTCTTACAGTCCAGCTTCCTAGAGAGTGCAGTGATCTAGGCCTGGCTAGTGGGGCTAGGATTCAGACTGGAGAGGATGCAATCTTCTTGCCAAGCACAAATGATAGCAGCAGCTACAAAAATGCTGTTATCTGGAGAACGTGAAGCAGCTGAGGCTGTATGCATGAATAAAATGGGGCAGGGAATAGCCATTCAATACAGGGAGCTAATATCTGCTACTTCTGCTAGTTGCTTCCCCAGTTATTCTAGACGGAATCTCAAATCAGTTAGCTCTCTTACAAATCCATTCTCTCCTGAATGCTTGGTAAGACATCTGCACCAGCTGGGTTAGAAGGAATGGAAATACAGAGCAGGGTTTCTTTGGCATCCTGAAGACACCACAGACAATGTTTTCTTACTAACCTTCCTTAGACACATGTTGGACAGGAGAGGTGACAGAGTGGAACTGCTTAAGACTATCTTCTGTGATTTCTCAGAAAGAAAAGAGGAGACATACTTAAAAGCAAGTCATCTATTCACACTATTGGCAGTAGATTGGTTGAGCATGAGCTGTTACTGACCTAAGGAAAGCAGCCGATGGATCTAAAATAATTGGTATGGACACATGACCTACATTCCTTGCCAGGGGAGATCAACCAAAGCCACCCATACATGCTCTGCATTGTACTTATACCTAAAACTAAGTTGATGGGGATCAAAGACCTGAGCTATTGCTGAGGACGCCTCCTACCACATCTCCAATAATATTCCCTTCAAAGGGAAGTTCTGAGAAGTGGTAATAATTGGAGGAATTGCCAGTGACGAGAGAGTCTGGCTGAAAAAACAGTCACCTCTTTCAGAGAGGCTGACTTCCTGCCCTCCCCCCTGAAAGCAGACCTTGCCAATCTTTCTTAATGGCCCCAGCAATTCCACATTCATTTTCACTAGCTCTATAAAGCGGAGGTCATAGCATGCTGATCCTCCAACAATTCTAGATGCTTGCTGGGATTCATCAGCCAAGACTCAAACAGGGAAACTGTGTTTGTTCACTTGAAAATTGATTGCTAGCATGGAAGCAAACTGCTCAGCCTAAATCTGAACAGTCTTCTGTGACAAGTAAACTCCTAGCAGTGGGAAATTCCTGGCTGTCACCAGATGCAAACAAACTGGAAGCGAGCACCCACAATTCCCATTGACTTTACTAGAAGTTGTGTGGTTGTTCCATTCCTCTGAAAATCAGGGCATTGACCTCTATGAAATAATCTTCTAAAAAAAAATTGAAACCTCTCATCCTAAAGGAAGAGTCCAACTCTACAGTCTGAATGAACGGGGGGAATATTTCTGTAGAGCCTAATCATTGTGATCCACTGGAAAAATATTCAAGTCCAATAATAGGCCTTATCAGTCAAATGACTTTTAGAGACCTTAAATTCCAAGCATAATATAACCCCAAGTGATGAATATAAAAGCTAGGCACTGCTGTCATACAACAACCAACAATTAGATATCAGTCCGGAAGGGATATTCTCTCACAGCATTGCTGAGAGAAGCTATTGATCTTAGTTCCTTAACTTGTTCTTCATCCAAATTCTCTCATAGTAAATCTGCTGCCCATTATTGAACACTTTCCAAAAGCATATGGAATTTTGCTGTTTAGGATGCTGCCACCTGTGCTCCAATTTGAATAAAATAATCCTCCTTAAAAGCAAATCTCTATAATCTGAGCTGCACAGAATCAGAAACACCTGGAAGTGTGCAGTCAACAAACCTTACCCCCTCCACCCACAAAAACACAACACTGTTTTTCTGGCTTAAAAATCTGTTTACATCAACAAAAAAAAGTTATGATTACACAGTGCTTCTCCTTTGGTGTTTCAGAACTATTGACCTAGCTGGAGCCAAACCTTTGGGGAGTGTGCCTGGAAGAGAGAGACCAAATTTGGTACACTAGAACCTCAGAATTATGAACACTAGAGTTACAAACTGAGCAGTCAAATAGGGTGACCAGATAGCAAATGTGAAAAATTGGGATGCGGGTGGGTAATAGGATCTTATATAAGAAAAAGATCCAAAAATCAGGACTGTCCCTATAAAAACAGGAGATCTGGTCACCTTACAGTCAAGCCACACACCTCATTTGGAACCAGAAGTACACAACCATCGTCAGCAGAACCAAAAAATAAAAGAAATGCAAATATAGTACAGTGTTAAATGTAAACTAGTAAAAGAAGGGAAAGCAGCATTTTTCCTTCTGTGTAGTAAAGTTTCAAAGCTATATTAAGTCAATAATCAGTTAACTTTTGAAAGAACAACATAACATTTTGTTCAGAGTTACAAACACTCCAGAGTTATGAACAACCTCCATTCCTGAGGTGTTTGTAACTCTGAAGTTCTACTGTATCTGGGAAAAGCTGGAAAAAAATAAATAAATCGAGTAGTGGCAGTAACAGCATGCATGCCCAGAGTTCTTTAGCGACTAGCCCCGCCCCCAAGATTTGAAACCAAGGCCCAAATCTCTGCTTATTAACAGGGCTGTGCCAATTTACACATCAATGGAGCTGCACCAGTTTACATCAGTGCAGAATTTGGCCTTGGAAGGGGCTTTCCAAGACTTCTCATTTCCTTGACAGAATGACATTTTCCTTAATAACCATGATGGAAACAACTTTAATGGCTGCTCCATCTGTTTCTAACTTATCATGTGCAATACTCACCATTGCCCCTGGATTAAAGTGACAGAACCCTCTCATTTAGTAATTGGGGGGGGGGTCTATTTCTGCCTGGAATTGCTGTCAGCTGTCATGGTGGACAATACTATTTAAAAAGTAATTTCTTAGCTTGATTGATCCATAGCAGGTGCTCCCTCAGCAGTAGCGTGTCCCAGATGCAGCCAATAGAGCATTAACCACTGCTCTCCCACATTCCACAAGTGTGAGATCTTAACAGGTAACTAGAGAACCAACCCTTCCCACTGATTTTTGGCTTTTGCAGAGCTGTGCAAGAGAGGATTTGTCCCTAAGAAAAGGAAGCTCCACTTATTCCCTCCACCTTGTTATTTGGCAAGAGTGGAAAGGGACTAGTTATAAATATTGACTCTGCCATCTCCTCTGCAAAGAGCTGCTCTTCTTTGCTCTGTCCAGTGCAGAGCAGGCTGCCAGCTATCTCCTAGGCACCTGGATTTAGGACAGACACCATTCTCACCACAGATGGAGCTCTCCCCTCCATTTCAAATATGGTAAAGTGATCTTTCTGAGGATTTACATCTGTGTATAGTTGGGTATGTTTGATAATTACAGACATTACCAGAATACCTAGACATGAAGCAAAGTCCCCTCCTACTCCACATTTCATTCACCTCTTTCCCTATCCACACTACCAATGTATTTCCCTCCTAACTAACTTGCTGCTGTTAATGCATGTTTCAGAAAGTATGGAGCAGATCAGGGGAGACCTTATGCTAAGCACTCTCCTTGCTAAGGTTTGAATGGGCCATAGGGCCTTCTCTCCCCTGCCCCAGAAATAGTCCCTTCAGAGTAGGGTTGAAGTACGCTGCCCTTCACCTATGGAGGGAGCTTGTGCTAGAACTGCCTTCCTATTCCTCCCTCTGCCTCCCCCCACCCATTAGCAGCTTTGCTGTTTCCGTTGCAGGCGTAAGATGTCAGCTGATCTGCTAGATGCTTGAGTCCTACTCCCCAGGGACAGAGTATAGTAGGGAACATTTTAGTGATTCCTCTTTTCTTTTCCCTATGCAGCCTCCTTGCAACAGACATGTCTTTCAGGATAGCCATTCACACAGGATTTTTTTTTTTTTTTAAACACAGAATCTGCTCAGTTAGTGCCATATTGCCACTGCCCTTTCTAGAGCAGGGGTTGGCAACCTTTCAGAAGTGGTGTGCCAAGTCTTCATGTATTCCCTCTAATTTAAGCTTTTGCGTGCCAGTGATCCATTTTAACATTTTTAGAAGGTCTCTTTCTAGATGTCTATAATATATAACAACTATTGTATTTAAAGTAAATAAGGTTTAAGAAGCTTCATTTGAAATTAAATTAAAATGCAGAGGCCCCTGGACTGGTGACCAGGACCTGGGCAGTGTGAGTGCCACTGAAAATCAGCTCATGTGCTGCAGGTTGCCTACCCCTGTTCTAGAGCCAGAATTGTAACCTGGAAATCTTTGAGCCAGGAGACAGAATATCTTACCCATGTAGGGTTTTTACACCCGCCCCCAATCATTGGCAGGGCTCCTATAAAGCCATGCCCAGCTGCGTGATGCTGTTAATGCAGACAGACCAGAAAGGGAAAAGAAAACGCAGAGGAAAGAGAGATGCAGTGGACAGTGGGAATGCAACCATGTTTTCTTTCCAGAGTAGAATCATTGCTGGACACTACATCACTGCTGGGCTGAATGAGCATGGCATAGAATAGCTTGCTGTGTCTCACATGACAAGCTTTTGTCCTTTTTTCATTGGCTGAGCTCCACTGTTGCATGCGGCTTATCTCACTAGTCTGCTGGCAGCTTGAGGGGAGCTAGGGCTACATTTAGTGTAGAAGGATGGAGGTTTCTTACCCAGCCAGCCTGTGTCTCATTCACAGATTTCCTGTCCTTGAGTCACTGCCCTTCAAATGACAGCTGAGTTTGGTGTTCTGTGCAACACCAGGCATGAGTTGCATCCTAATGCCTGTGAGTGACAGTAGGGACAGTCACTTGCAGCCCAGCCTACATCCACATGCACCTGCCTTTCTACTATTTGGTCCACAGCTCCGAGATCAGAGCCAAGCAGCGCAGTCCAAATGGTGGAGAGGCCTCTTTAGATGGCCAGGTACACGTGGCTAGGCCAACTGTTTCAGGAAAGATAATCCCCCTAGACCATTTCTAGAGCCAGACCTGAGGCTCTGGAACATTTAGATAAGTGATTTCACACTTCTAGGGTTAGGATTCAATTGAAAGTGGATGTTCTGAAATGCTGCAGGTTGTTCTCATGGCATCTGTCAGAGGCTTGGTCCACACTAACAAATTGACTTAGGTCGACCTATCTAGTTGTGAGTGTGTTGATACCTAAATTTAATTTCCCCACCAATATAAGCACCCCATTACAGTCATACAATACCACCACATTTCTGAGTAAAGTAGAGACACTTGACCTACTTCCATTAATGCAGCGAGTATAGACACCGTATTGCCTGTCTGCACCCTAACAGTCTGCCAGTAGCTGCATCACAATGCCCTTCTCCACACCAGTGGTCACTAGTCAATTTTGACTTCCACTGCCCAAGGGTCAGCCACCAGAAGTCAGTCCCTCCCACCCCACACACTTTACATCTCCAGTATGTTCTTGAAATGCCTTTTACTGATTGCTTACCTTGGACATCACACCTACTTAGCCTCCTGTTGTGAGCATCTGACCATGCTAGCTCCATGCACAGAGAGTACTAGACAAATTCCTGGCTGATGCGGGAAAGAAGTCATGGATCTCCTTGGCCTCTGGAGAGAAGAGGCTGAAAATCCAGCTAAGGAACAGCTGTGTGTCTACAACAATCTGCCTGCCATATTTGGCATGGTCTGCGTACCACTGGACACTTTGCAGGAGCCTAACGTGAAGACCCCTATCATGCACACCAATGATGGGGGAGGGGGAAGGACCAGAAGAGAGGCAAACCATACAGTGAGTGAGGCACTGTTTGAAACTCCACTGGAGTCAAGCATATCCCCACCAGGTGAGCTCAGATGAATGTGGCAAAGGGAGCTTGTGTACATGTATATTATTCCTCAACCATTTTTTACTGGATTGCCTGAAACCGTCTCTCCCTACCCCTTGCCCCTCTTCTGCCTTTAAAAATGACACTCAGTGCATCCCCGTGTTTAGAGAACAAAGACATGACTTTTGGTTCTTCACTCTACTCAAATGTTAGAAAATAATATTTTTAAAAAATTTAGTATGGTACTCTGAATTACATCATCTGTGTCCTGTGCTCAGAAGTAGAAAGAAGAGAGAAGCTGCATCTGCTTTTTTATTCTTTGGCTTGATGTGCTAAGCAGGTACCTCCACAATTTTCCCCATGCAAAGTACTTGATTTTCCCAAACAGGGATGTCCCTATTACCCTCTTGAGCAATCTCAATGAAACTTTCATGGAGATACTCTGCACTCCTCTCTTGAGCATTGCTAGGAATGGCACCCTTGTTTCTTTCCCATGCCACTCTGAGCTCCACTCTGCTGGCACTATTGTAATAAGTGGGCTAGCAGCAAATGAGCCAGGGTGGCTTCAGGACACCAATAGCAGCTGGGTTCTCTGTGCCTTTGATATTTCACTCGTGAGAGTGACAACCAGAGTCACCACTCTCTATAGTGAATATTGTGAAAATATTTTCACACTTTCCCTATTCTCATACCTAGGGGCACCTGGCATCTAAACATTCCAGGCGACAGACCATGCTCCCACCCCTCCTCCCCCACTAGGCTGTCTTCACCATGGCTTGGGCCTCAGAGCAGTGCTGTAACAGTATGCTCCAAACCTAGAGTGATGATTATTATTAAAAAGGTATCAGTGGGAATAATGTAAGTTTTGAGACTTCTTTCCCTTTCTGTTGTGACTTTAAGTCTGGTGCTGTATCTTTCTATTCTAATGAGCAGCCTTTGGTGTGGTGGCCTTGAGATACACCCCCCCCCTACTTCTTTCTTCAGGAAAAGAAAGAGGACCAGGGAGGAAGTGTTCTGCAATATCCTCCAGTCTTTGCTAATCATGAACACAGGGCTTGGAGAAGCCAAGTGATCATTCTCCCTGGTCTTGGCTAAGAATGGAGAGAGTAGTTGCTGTAGAACAGGCAAAGGGACCAAGAGATAGACTTCTCAGTGCACCAGGCCGTTGTGTGTTTATTTAGGCAACACACTCAGATGTTGAGTAGCTTGACAAAGAGCTATGCACAAAGATTCCAGATGAAGCAGTCTTTCCAATCCATTGAAGACTCCATCATTGCTGCTCCCTCTACCCTGACAGAATAGGTGAGTGACAGCATGGTATAAACTCTTACCCCTTATCACTCCATGCCAGGGGAAAAACAAGGAGAACCATAACTACACCTACACAGACCTGTGAAGAAGAAGAAGAAAAAAAAAATCATAGGACCAGCCACAATGCACTACATGTTTTGTAACATGACAAACGTCACATTTTTAATATATCAACATGAATGTTTACTTGGGTTTCTAGAATATGGGTCACCTTCTTACAGTGCTGCTAAAGTGTTTTTACCTTGTGTAAATGCATTTTGTTTCTGGTTTCTTTTCACACAAAAGCTCTATTTTTGGAAGCCCAAGTACATTTAATGGTTTACGCCAAGCATAGTTGCTACATTACAGAACTCATAAAGGAGAGAGAGTCAGTAACCCATTGTATTTAAGCTCTGTACACATGAAGGCATAGTACTTCATAGAAATATCACACAACATTATTGTGGATGACTGTTAAAATGCTCTTTTAAGGCCTTCCACAGCCTTACAGGCCCATGGTGAGCTCTTCTAATAGCCCTTGGTTCTGGCTGTTCAAATTCAGCAGTCAGCCAAGTCCACCCCAGTCCTGCCCCTTGCTTGTAGCCGTTCCCTCTTTTCCTCACAGATACATAGCATGCAGCTCTAACAATGGGATGTTGACCTTCCTGAAATGAATCTAGTCAGTAAAAGGTGCCAGTAACCCTTCAGTCTACCAGAAGACCATTCAATAGTCATCCTGCACCTGCTGAACTGCTAGCTGAATCTTTGATGTTATTAAGGTGCCATTGTATAGCTTCATGGGCCAGAGGTCCAGGGGTAGGCTGGGTACCCCAGAATCATTACTGGCATTGCAACATCATGATGAGAATGCAAGGGTTGGGGGAAGAGTGTCTCTGCTTGCAGCTTTTAGGAACACATGACTTTTCTAAAGAGCATTATGTGCCTTCCTTGACCAGCCCATGCTGATATCAGAAGTGCCTCAGTGATCCACTAGTTCTTGCATAACCATAGAAAAGTAGCTCTTTCTGCTGCTGTACTCTGTGGCAAGGTATGGTGGTGCCAAAATAGGGATATGCATCTATCATCTGACTGCAGTTTGGGAGCCCCGTTGCTGAAAATCTATCCACTATGGCCTGCACAACACCAAGAGTCACAGACCCACGTGCCTGGTGACAACTGATGGCCCTACACACATGCATGACAGTGGGCCCTCTGTATAGATCTTCCAATTCCAAAATGCTCTTGGACAGTAGGAAACCAATCTGGCGTTGCAATCTTCCAGTGTGGGATCACCACTTGTTTTTCTAATATCAATGCATCTCTGATTCTGGGGTCCTATGCTGGAGGGAGCTCAGCACACAGATCCAGGAATGTGGCTTTTTCCATCCAGAAGTTCTGCAGCCACTGCTCATTGCCCCAAGCTTACGCTATGTGATCCCACCAATTAGTTCTTGTTTCTTGTGCCCAGAAATGTGATCCACCCTGGGAAGCTGCTCTGTTAATTCTACTGGCACTTTTATTCTGTGTTCATCAACAACAGTTATTGAAATCTCTTCTTCCTCCTCATACAGCCAGTTGTAGTAGTAGTCACTGAAGTTCCACGAATACAGGAGAATTGTGCATCCTGAATTAACAATGGTCATGAGAATTGTGCTGAGCTCTGCAGGGTCCATGCTTCTGCCAGAGATATGGCAGAGACTAAAATGTGGTGTACTGGTCTGTGGGAGTTTTATAAATGGTGCAAAATTATAGGATGGGGCAAGCATTATGGGATGGGGAAAGTGATACTGAGGGAACCTGTCCCCTAGTTTTGAGAAATCCCTGGGGAAATTGCTGGTATCCCACAAAGCACTGCAAAAAAAGTTCCCACAAGGCATTGTGCCAGATGGCAGCATGGGGCACACTGGGGTACCTGCCCACAGTACACTGCATTTTCCAATCCATGCAACCACTAGTGGTGAGGACAGTGCCAACACAAGCAGCAAGTGATATACAGAATTGGTTGCTGCATGCCCACATAACTTATGTCAACCAAACTTTGTAGTGTAGATATGGCCTCAGAGTAGGAGTGGACCTGGGGGAAGACTCAAGAGAAGCCTCTTCTTTGAGCTCTTTAGTCCAGCTATGCAGGTCCAAGAGATTTGGAGAGCTCAGTTAAGCTTGGGTAAAGCTAACCTGAACTGAACCTTTTGAGGCTCAACCATCACTAATGATGAACCCCTTAGAGTCCCATAAAGGTATGGAGCCAACCACAAGGGCAGTCAGGAGACCCCAGTTTATAAATGAGGTTAGGGTGCAGTAGTAGTTTTAGAGGTGGATATATAGGAGCCTTATTGGACTAACAACAAGTGGATCATGACTACTGCTAGCCTGGGAAACACTGGTCCAGATTCTGGCTCATGCCACTTGCCTTTGCACTGCTCTGATAGCTAAGGATTCTCCTGTACTGAGGGATGCCAGGTGCATGTTATGGAAGGGTGCATGGCCATTACAAGCTGCTCTAAGCTACATGGGGAGCTGAAGCAGTCCACAGCTACCATAGGAATCAAAAGCAGGGACAATTGCCCCCTGCAGCCTCAGTGGCACTGAGTGGTACTCTGGCACAGCTGATGATCTACCCATTGCCTCACCAAATAACTATCTTGCTGTGTACAGATTCCTGACAACCCACATGGGCACATGTGGCACCTGCAAAGACCCAGACATGCTCAACCTCCTAAAAAGTGGGCAAGACAACCCTTCTGCAGTCTGTGGGCAGTGTGCCACCTCCTGCACAGCCTATAGCTGGTGGGAAAGACTGTCTCCTCCTGGCAGCTACAGGCCTCATCTCCCTAGCTATGGGCCGTGTTAGACCACCCCCCACCCACCCCTGTGCTGTGCAAGACCACCCGCCATATCTAGAGGCCAAAACAACCCTGCTGCCCATAGCTATGAGCATTTCCCTATTCCCAGAGGCATTGGCCCCCCATCTACAGCTATGGGCTATTCACTCCAAACTATTTACTATAAAAGGATAATCATCATCCTTTGCTCCTGTGAACACCATGAACTGCTATGCACTGCTACTAGGCCAAGCCCTTCCTGCTCTGCCACCCCAGGCCACCATTACACACAACCCCATGCAGCAATGCACAGCCCTATTCATCCTACTGCTCTTCTGTGCACCCAAGTCTGCTCCCTGGTGCGTGTAGCCTCCTGCCCATAGTGCTGCACTTACCCACAGGCCTGTTGTACTCAGATTCTCCATCTGTTCCCATTCGTGACCTCCTCCTTCATACCTGCACCCTGCTACTCCAGTACTGGCTAATTAATGGTGCAGCACAGCTCTGCCAGGCAGCTCCTATTGCCATGTGCTTCCTAGTTCTATCTCTGAAGGAATAAACATGGCTATTGAGCAGGGCCAGGTGGCTGTGGGGGGGATTACAGAGGTTACTCTTCTCAGGGTCACTTACCCTCTTCAGCCTGGCCATCTGCATCCCTTGTGGGGTTCAGTGCAGACACCAGAAGTGGGAGGGACAGCGCCCTTGCCCTGCTGTCCTCTCCCCCTTCCACACAAAATGGTCTAAAAAGGTGGGAGAGAAAAATCAACAGGCTGGATCCCTGTCAAGTCTGCAGGATGGGGTGTAAAGCCAGACTGGCTCCCTGATACTGGACTTGGCTCCCAAGCTCAAATCCAGTCCTTACCAAGCAGAGAAGAAACAGAGACCGGAGGTGGCATAGATAGTCCAGTGATGGTCACATAAATGCAGCAACTGGCCCATCTCTTCCCTCCATCTGACACACCCTGAATCCTTCAATTTTGGGACTCTTAGATTAAAAACACTAAATAATGAAGTTTATACAGCATCTGTGCAGGTCTCAGACTGCAGCCACTCTATGCTGGTTCAGTGAGACAGACAACTGAGGGCATTGTACATTGGTGAGGGAGAATGAGGGGTGTGGGACAGCACGGCCCAGAGGAAACAGAGAGTAGGTGGGCACAGCGGAACACACACAATAAGCTGAAAGTGAATGTCTGTGGCTGCAGAATAAACGTAGCTTGCCAAGACTGACACTTTAGGCTGAGTTTATTGGCTCCCACAAACTGCCTATAACCTGACAGGACCATTGCACATTGGATGCTTTCCAAAAGAAATCATTAGCCACTGAAATATTGCACCATGACTCTCATGCTAGAGCTCTGGCTGCTGCTCCATAGATTCTGTTCTACCCCTCACTGGTAAATCCAGCTCTGCAACAATCCCAGTCAGATGTTTAAACATTGCTCTAGGTTGTAAATAATTATGCAGTACATAAAAGATTCCATTCCCAATGACTGACAGTTCCAGATTTGAGGCCCCATTAAATCCTCATCTGGAGACATTTCAGAGGCACAACAGTGTTAACCGAGGGTTACAAATAGAACTCCTGCAAATCTGTCTACCATATGCATAGGCAATGCACCCAGATACCGTGGTGACAGACATGTGAGAGATAGACACCTAATGCTATCACCTCTGGGAATACACTGAATTCCCTCCAGGGAATCCTCTCCTCAGCTGCAGTTTGAGGAATTTGGATCCAGAGAATTCAGGCAGACTGGCAGCACAGTATTGGGTGAACATAAGAGCATTATTTTAATGTAATTGTACACATGTATTTTAATTCACAGTAAGGTCACCTAACGTGTGGCCTATGGGGCTCTACAATGCCACATCTACCACCTTCATCTTTAGTATGAAAGGGGGGACCGTGCACCAAGCATGCTGGCCCCAATCACTCACCAGCTGCCATAATGAGGAGGGGGCAGCTGTAATTTGTTTTATACAATTTGAGGTTGGCCCTGGAACTCCTGACCAGTTTCTAATGAGGTTCCCTTAGCTGGGCAAAGGCTGAGCTTCCCGGTTCAAATAAAGGGCAAAGAAAATCAAAATCTGTCCTACCAGTACCTGAGTGTGCGGCTCAGGTTAAGACCCTGTTTTACAAGAAGAGTAAAGGGACAGTTGTTAGGCCCAACATTTAGTTTTGTTAACAACAACAGAAGTCTTCAGTGACCACCCCATGCACCAACAGAAGTTTTCACCCTAGCAGATTAACTAGGGGGTCAGACAAAACTTTGCTGAGCCCTTAGAAACTAAGGCAGGGGGCAGGCAGCTTCTTAGTGCCACTGTCACACAGCAGCAGCAGATGATTGCAGGTGAACTGAGGTGCAGTGAGTCACTGCCCCAGCTGGGTGGGAGGCAATAACCAAATACATGGGATCAAATGTTCAGCTGTTGTAAACTGGCCTAGCTTCACAGAAGTCAGTGGAATGATGCCAATTTAAACCAGGTGACGATCTGCCCCATGGCATTGATGGACTGACTGGCTCCAGCTGATGACTGTCCAGCTCTCCTGTTAGTCTATGTACATAGCCCAGGTGCCTTTGTGCAGATGGAGTCTTTTCATTACATGAATAAGGGGGAGACTGTTACAGTTTTCAGCAATCACGATCAAAGGTGTAGGCAACAAAAGGAAGGAGTTACACCAGATTTTAATCTCAACTGCATCCCTCTCATTAACCATAGATCAGGGGTTGGGACCCCTCGGGGGTTGTGAGGTTATTACATGGGGGGTCATGAGCTGTCAGCCTCCACCCCAAACCCCACTTTGCCTCCAGCATTTATAATGGTGTTAAATATACAAACAGGTGTTTTTAATCTATAAGGGGGGTTGCATTCAGAGGCTTGCTGTGTGAAAGGGGTCACCAGTACAATAGTTTGAGAACTACTGCCGCAGATTGCAGCAGTGGGCGGACAGCAGCACTGCATTTCATGGGACTGAGCCATTTTAACAAATCAGGTGAGCATGACTGCTGAGCGCTCACCATAGTCCCAAGCTCTTAATGGTTGTGTGTCCAACAGAGAAAGTTGGGCAGAGTAGAGGTAAGTACCCCCCAGGGTTCTGCCTTGAGATGCCACCACATTACAGCTGGGATGGACACACACAAACACACCCACCAACCTGTAGAATCTCTGCAGCAGCTGGAAAAGTTATGCTTAGGGTGCTGCCTATCATCTAGACTTAGCTGATGCTGTCTCAGGGAGGGGAGGGGGTTTTCCCAAAGGCATTGCCCACTAGTGATCCTATTCAAGGCTGGACAACTCACCCGCATCAGAGTGGAGACCCACTACACAACTGGCAAGTAGGATTAGAACCTCAAAGCATGGCTTTGTGTTGTGGTTTTCATTGGAGACAAGTGGCCTAGTTTATATGGTCGCCAACCTTGGTTGGATGAATTCCTGGAGGTGTTATCACATACATCTTTCATTCCTGGAGATTCCAGGACAATCCAGGAGGGTTGGCAACCCAAAGTTTGAATTATGTGAATGACCATGATTATCTGCAAATCCAGGCATAATGTACATATGGCCAAACAGATCCAGCCTTTTATTAGGGTCCTGTCCAGCTCCCAGTGAACTCAGTGGAAGGGTTTCCATTGACTTCAATTGGCTTTGGATCAGATCCCCAAGGACTGGATTCCCCCCACCCCCCAGTCTTTTCTGACAGAAGCTGGAAACAGCATATCCAGCCACTCAGGCAGTGAGAGAGAGAGCAGCAACTCTCCCTGACTGACAAGTGTGAAAAAGCGGGATGGGGGTGGGGGATAATAGGTTTCTATACAAGAAAAAGCCTCAAATATCGGGACTGTTCCTATAAAATCGGGACATCTGGTCACCCTACTGACAAGGAGAGCAGCACTGAAGATCTGGAGGAAACAGGGGCACAAGTGATAGCAAGCACCACTAAGATATAGGCAGACATGTCTACAAATACTTGCCCTGCACTGTAACAAACTACCATGCTGAAGGAAGTTCAAACCTGGCCTAGCTATATATAGTCATGCAGCAGAAACAGCTGGAATCCTCAATGGAAGCCACTAAAAACTCTAGGAGTAGAAGGATGTCTTAGCGCTCTGAATAGCAGATCTATAGCACATGTACTCTCTGGAATCACAGGTTTGACTTGTCAGGCTATGACCCTCTTCATCCTACCAAGGCAGAGTGCCAGGCAGTTTGCTACTGGATATGTTGGTCACTACAAACGGAGGCCCTGTCTGCTCTGCATGGCCAGTGAAGGTCATTTGACACTTTCCATAAGAGAAGGGTCTTACTTCGGTGTCTTTAGCAAGAACTTCCCTGTCCCTACACTGTTGTCTTCCTGGCTGCTGTCCTCTACTCCAGAGGAAGCTGCATTTTAGCACATTGCCATCTCCACCTGTTTCAAAAGCATGAGTCAGACTTGCCCCTTCCCCCAAATCAGATTGACTCCCAAATCATATCAGAAATTCCTGGCTCTGGGAGGAGAGTATAGTCTAGTGGTTAGAGCCACAGCTAACCAAGCACCTGTTTGGGTCATCTGCATGGATTGAACGTGCATCCCCTGGATGTAAAAAAGCATGATTGCCTGGTACTTGAACCAAAGAACCTGCCCCATTAATAGAAGTGGAGTAGCAGACTCATAACTTATACATGTAGTTTAGCCATTAGAGAGTGACCTAGTGCCACGGTGTGGCAGCATGGGGTATACAAGTTCGCCATTTCAGCCACACCTTCAAAAAGAGCCTGTGGCAAAGTGGTTGATCTGTGCATGGGCGGTGGGTATAATAAGCCTGGGGAGGCTAAGCCTCCTCTAAACCAAGTCCTGGCCCTACCCATGGAAAGCCCTCTCCTCCAAGCTGGTGGCAGGTCAGCTCTGGCCAGAGGCCAGCAGGTAGCTGGGGGTGACCGGGGCAGCAGGCTAGTGGCCCAGGGCTGTTTGGCTTGGGCTCCTCCAGCCACGGGGGTGGGGGTGTTGGGGCCCCTTGGGCAGAAGGGGCAGGACCGCATGGCTAGCCTCCCTAAAAGGGGGGCTTATGTGCCGCCCGTGGATCTGTGGCTTTATTAAGTTAGAGATGGGGATAAATCCCCGTCACTATCTAAAGTGACCCTGTGCAGGCTCTCAATGATCCTATCTGTAAAATGGTGATTGATGGTTATGTTCCCTAAAAGGTAGCTGTACTAGGCTTTGATTAACAGTATGCAGGGGGAAGGGCACAGAAATATTAGTAGTCTGCTAAACAGCTAGGATTAGAACACTTGCAAATCTATAGGGCATTGTGTATGGCTCTGGTCTCCCTCTTATTGTGTGTCCCTAAAATCATGTCAAGATAGGAGCATACTGCGTTTTCAAGACCACTCCCATAGCGAGGGCAAAAAGTCAGTGCTCATGATGCGTTCACTGGAGTTGGGAACGCTCTTCCAGGAGTGCTGTGCTCATGGGGTTGTAAAGCACCTTTAGTCTGAGAAGCAGGAGCAAATGTCGTGGTGGAGCAATCAGTATCCACTTCTAACAGTGCCTTGCCACCCTTCCAATTCACAGAATTGGAACTTTAAATATGAAAAAAATATCTATTGTAAAAAAGTATATTTTGCATCAATCCTTTTACTAAAGCCAACTCCTTTGATCAGTTCATATATACCAAGTGTTCTGGGGGTGGGGGTTAAATGTAACAAGAATGAAGTGATCTTGGTAAAGGCTAGCAAGTTAAATGCTGTCTCGGTCCCTTGTTTACTCAAATTATTTTTCGCCCCATGAAATACAAGTAAAAATTCATATTGTCATCAATAAAAAGTAACACTGCTGCCTTGTCTTTTCTTTTTTTTTTTAAAGTTAGTCTGGCAGGAGAGCTCTTGGGGCTGCTTTTTATGAAGGGCTTGTAACCTTGTTGATTTATTACAGGATGTAATGTGAAAGTGTGATATAACTTTAGACAATGGCTGATCAATAACACACTCCCCCTCAGTGAGTAGTTGACAGACTGACAAAATCCATGAAAAGCAAAGGCAATGCAGATGAAATTTTGATCACTGGTGCCACAGAGGCCCAACTTTGCAACACCAGTATTGATGCAGATAATAGGTTTCCATAAATAAAAATGTAACATACTAAAAATATAACAGGATTTAAGCAAGCAACATGGTCTAGCAGGATGAATTGAGGTCAGTGCTTAGGCCTAACCTTTGGGTTTCCTTGCTTGTTTTTGACTCACAACTTTAGCATTGAGCACAGCAGTAGTATTTTTAAAAATATATATATTTTAGATAGCACTTAACAAAACAGCTCCTCCATAGCAGTGAGAGCTGGCAGGATAGACTATGACACACAGGAGTGTAATGCTCAAATGTAGGCGATCTGAAACTTGCTAGACTGCAGCAGCTTTTCCTAAATATCTACTCCCAGCGTGCATAGTCACTGTTCTTATGAAAAGCAGTTACGGCACATGCTGTTTTTCCAAAGCTAAATGTCTCGGCCATTTTACAACATATTTTGTTAGCGTTATCAGAAGCAACTGGGTCACACACTAGCTGCTCACCGCATTCTACTGAATCAAACTTTGTTTAGAGTGTAAAGCCCAAATTCTGAGTCCTTAAATGGGGAGAGGTCCCACTGACATCCAAGGCCAAGTAAGAACGGCAGGAAAGGGCCCTACAGGAATATATTGTTGGAGGGGTGAATTTTAAAAATTTCCCTTATTGTTAAATGTGCTTTAGCTGAGAAACTTCCTCAGAGCCGAATGCTGCCCCCAGGCTCAAGGCATGACCGCTTGGCTTCACATAGCAGCTCCTGGCTTGTGCGGTAGCCAAGGCGGCACCCTTGACTGGAGCACAGAGAGGCCAGTGCACATGCAGTGAAATGGAAAACAGCTGCCATATTGTGAGTGCATGAGATATGTACATGCTGCCTCCACCTGCAACCAGGCCAGAAACCAAAAGGAGGAGGAGCAGCTGAAGCCCAGTCAGGACAGATGAGAGGTTTATAAATGAAACTTCATTGTTACTTTCATTGGGGCACTTGGTACATTCATTTGAGCAAACTTTCAGTACCTACATTCTTTATCAGAGTGCAGCATGGGTTGCTCCCCACCCCCCGTACACCCACACCTGAGCATAAAGGTGAAATCAAAACAGAGGCAGTGTTCTTCAGTGGACAGAGCACTGGAGTAGGACTCAGGAGAGGTGTTCTCTTCCCAGCTCTGCCACCAACCTGCTATGTGACCATGGGGAAAATCACTTCCCCTCTGTGCCTCAGTGTCCCCTTTGTGAAATGAGAATAGTGTTACTTAAGGAGATGCTCTGAGATCTATAGTTGAGAAGAGCTAAATGCTATCTTTACTAACAACATCTGCAGCAGACTTAGGAGTCTGTGGACTTGCAAAGCTGTGGCACAATTTCATTGCTTCTCTGTGAAGTCAGGGAGGACTGTTGCTCATTGTGTGTCAGTTACTATATTGGTTGCTTTAGTCAAGGACTATCTGAGGTCCACCATTAACCAAATAGGAACAAATCTTACACTGAAACCTTTCCCCGATTCCCAGAGAGCTGCTGTCAGAATAGAAATCACAGATGGAAGAGACCCATTTGACCATATCTCATCTCCACCTCACTGGGGAAATCCTGACCCCACCACAGTTAACAAGAGTTTTGCTATTGACTTCCTGAGGGGAGAAGCAGGAATGTTTTCTCCAGTATATTCTGCAATCCAGTTCAAGTTTCATGACTAAATGGGTGTCTAACACTTCCCTTGAAGACTCATTCCTGTCTGGAAGACTTTCCTAGTAGTCAGCCTAAATCTCCCTTTGTTTAAGTCTATCTGGTTCCTCCTAGTTCTATCCCTCGTTCCCCCTCCCCACAACAGACCCTTTCCCTTCTTGGTGTTTGATCTTGCTGATGCTTCCAGAGACGCATCAGGTTTCCCCTCTTCATCACTACTATCCAGGAAGCACGAGTTCTGTCCAGTTTTCCTCTTAATCTCACTGGAGGAACCTGCTGAAATCAGAACCGAGACAAACAACCCCCATGACTATTCCAGAGATCACAGGCCAATCCTAAACAGGCAAGGAGTCAGGTCTTTGGGGCAGGGACTGTCTCCTACAGTGTTTATACAACACCTAGTGCAATAGGAGCCCTGATTGTGATCCAGGACTGCCAGGCACTACATAACAGCTATTAATAAATAACAGTATTGGAAGTGTCTGCTGATGGGTGTTCTACTCCCAAAGGGGAAACCATTAGCTAATAAACTTAGGTTGGAGGAGAATTGACACGGGGGCCATCTAATCCTCAACCAATCAGTGAAGGCTTTTTCTCCTGGGATAGTTCCAGTGAAATCCCAGCCTGAGAGACCCAGCACAGATCATGTCAGTGAATGCTGTAGCTTGGGACATTTCCAGGGGAGCCCCAGCTGGGGAGAACCCTTTCCTTTGGAGCCTGGTGCTGTCTATATTTGTAGGAACTTAGTGTCATACCAGCTGTGGACCAGTGGTCTGGTGTCTCACATCTGTCAGTGGCCTGTGATATCTTAGAACAGTGGTCCCCAACCTTTTCGTCTGGCGTGCGCCAGATGAAGGACCACTACGGCGGTGGAGCACCCGCCAAAATGCTGCCGAAATTCGGCGGCATTTCGGCGGTGACACCTCTCGAGGATGACGCTTGCCGTCAACAAGTGATGTCATCGAGAGGCGTTGCTGCTGAAATTAGGGGGCGACGCCTCTCGCTGACATCACTTGTTGGCGACAAGCGTTGTCCTCGAGAGGCGTCCCCGCCAAAATGCTGCTGAAATTCGGCGGCATTTTGGCGGGTGCTCTCCCGGGGGCCAGGACACAGGCGCATTAAGATGCCCCGGCGGGCGCCATGGTGCCCACGGACACCGCATTGGGGACCCCATCTTAGAAGATGTTGGAGACCACCCTTAAAGTGTTTGTCCAATTGCTGAACATGGCATGGGGGAAAAATCCTTCTCATCTCCTACACAGATCAGCTGAAGTGTGAAGCTTGCTTACTCCTCCCTTAGCAAACCTGGTTGTTACTCATCAGAAAAAAATCAAAAAGCTCCTTTTATATCTCCAAAATGATAGCATTTGACACTCCAGCCTCCAGGAGTTCCTCAGACTGTGGGTGGAATATTTCCTTAGTTTAAACTAGGGCTGCCATGCAATTAAAAAAATGTAATCATGTGATTAATCGCATTTAATAATAGAATACCATTTATTTAAATATTTTTGGATTTTTTTCCTCTGTTTTCAAATATATTGATTTCAATTATAACACAGAATACAAAGTGTATAGTGCTCACTTTATATTTATTTTTGATTACAAGTATTTACACTGTAAAAAAGAAATAGTATTTGTCAATTCACCTAATACAAGTATTGTAGTGCAATGTCTATCATTAAAGTTGAACTTACATATGTAGAATTTATACAAAAAACTGCATTCAAAAATAAAACAATGTAAAACTTTAGACCCTGCACATCCACTCAGTCCTACTTCTGGTTCAGCCAGTCACTCAGACAAACAAGTTTTTTTACATTTGCAGGAGATAATGCTGCCCGCTTCTTGTTCACAAGGTCACCTGAAAGTGAGAACAGGCGTTTCCATGGCACTGTTGTAGCTGGCATCACAAGATATGAATCTTTAGTGCATCTGGCATGTAAATATGTCCCTTCATGCTTCAACCACCATTCCAGAGAACATGCGTCCATGCGGATGACGGGTTCTGCTCAATAACAATCCAAAGCAGTACAGACCGAAGCATGTTCATTTTCATCATCTGAGTCATATGCCACCAGCGGAAGGTTAATTTTCTTTTTTGGTGGTTCAGGTTCTGTAGTTTCCGCATTGGAATGTTGCTCTTTTAAGACTTCTGAAAACATGTTCCACACCTTGTCCCTCTCAGATTTTGGAAGGCACTTCAGATTCTTAAATCTTGGGTTGAGTGTTGTAGCTATCTTTAGAAATCTCACATTGGTATCTTCTTTGCGTTTTGTCAAATCTGCAGCAAAAGTGTTCTTAAAATGAAGAACATGTGCTGGGTCATCATCCGAGACTACTACGAAATATATTGGCAGAATGCAGGTAAAACAAAACAGGAGACATACAGTTCTGCCCCAAGGAGTTCAGTCGCTAAGTAATTAACACTTTTAAAAAAAAAACATGCATCAGCATGGAAGCATGTCCTCTGGAATGGTGGCTGAAGCATGAAGCGGCATATGAATGCTTAGCATATCTGGCATGTAAATACCTTGCAATGCCAGCTACAAAAGTCCCATGCGAACACCTGTTCTCACTTTCAGGTGACATTATAAATAAGAAGTAGGCAGCATTATGTCCTGTAAATGTAAAGAAACTTGTTTTGTCTTAGTGATTGGCTGAACAAGAAGTAGGACAGAGTGGACTTGTAGGCTCTAAAGTTTTACATCGTTTTCTTTGAGTTCAGTTATGTAACCAAAAAAAAAAATTACATTTGTAAGTTGCACTTTCACGATAAAGAGATTGCACTACAGTACTTGTCTGAGGGGAATTGAAAAATACTGTCTTGTTTACAAATATTTGCACTGTAAAAATGATAATCAAAATATAAAGTGAGCACCTCACACTTTGTATTCTGTGTTGTAATTGAAATCAGTATATTTGAAAATGTAGAAAAACATCCAAAAATATTTAATAAATTTCAATTGGTATTCTATTGTTTAATGCAATTAAAACTGTGATCAACTTTTTTTTGAGTTAATCGCATGAGTTAACTGCAATTAAATCAACAGCCCTAGTTTGAACTTATCAGCCACTAACTTCATTTCAGTGATACCAATTCTCTTATCACAGAGCTAGATGATCCTTGCAGTCCCTTCTAATCCTATAGTCCAGTGGTTTTCAAAGTTTGGGTTGCGACCCAGTTCTGGGTCACGGAATGCAAGGCACTGGGTCGCCTTGTTCAGCACCCAGGGACCCTGGCGGCTGGCCAGTAAAAACTAGTCTCTACCTGTTCTGACACCAAGCTGTGCCCCAGAAGTGGCCAGCAGCAGGTCCGGCTTGTAGGCGGGTGGGGGGGGGTGTCACGGGGCTCTGCATGTTGCTCCCACCCCAAGCACTGGCTCTGCACTCCCATTGGCTAATTCCGCCTCCACCTAGGAGCCAGACCTGCTGGTTGCTTCTAGGGCACAGTGCGGTCTGCAGTGCTAGGAGAGGCAGGAAGCCAGAGCCCCTTCCTGCACCCCAAACCCCTCATACCCAGCCCCATCCCAGAGCCCACACCCCCAGCCCAGAGCCCTGACCCCCTCCTGCACCCCAACCCTCTGCCCCAGCCCTGAGCCCCCTCCTACATCCTGAACCCTTCCTTCCTGGCCCCACCCACAGCCCTCACCCCTGTATCCTAAGCCTCTGCACCAGCCCTGAGTTCCCTCCCACACCCCAAACTCCTCATCCCCAACTCTGTTGGGTTGCAGGCATCAATTTTCTTCAATTGAGTCTATGGAATTTTTTTTTCATAGAATCATAGAATCACCTTACATTTGTCTTTGGAGAATGGGGATGTAGATGGCAAAGAAATTCAACAATGTATTAAGATCCCTTGGAGGAAAGAGATACAATTCAAAAAAGTGTTGGCTACCCTCCTTCCCCCCAGCTTTGTGTCATCTGCAAATTTGATCACTGTGCTCTCTGTTCCTACATGCAGGTAATTAATCAATATGTTAAACACAGGACCCAGAACAGATCCCTGTGAAACCCCACTCAAGACCTCCTTCCAATCTGACATCATTCCATTAATAGATACTCATTGTTTGCAGTTTAACCAATTATGTATCCACTTAATGGTAGTGCCACCGAGCCCACACTTCTCCAGCTTACTGATCAGAATGTCATGTGGGATGGTGTCAAAAGCCTCGCTAAAATCCAGGTATATTGTATCCACCATATTCCCCCTAACCACCAAACCAGTTACTCTATCGAAAAAGGAAATCAAACTGGTTTGACATGACTTGTTCTTAATAAATCCATGCTGGCTGCTAGCAATTACCCCTTCATCCTCCAGATATTTGCAAGCTGAATGTTTCATACATTGCTCCAGTAGTTTCCCAGGTACCGAGGTCAGGCTAACTGCTCTATAATTTCCCAGTTCCTCCTTTTTAGAGATGGACACTATGTTAGCCCTTCTCCAGTCTTCCAAGACCTCTCTTGTCATCCATGAATTTGCAAATATTATTGCCAGTGGCTTCAAGATTCCTTCAGCTAATTCATTCAGCACCCTGGGGTGAACAACATCAGGCCCCACTGACTAGATACTTCAGATAGTCAGTAACAGCAAATAGCCATTTGCACTAGACCAACTCTTCTCTAACAACCTCTACCTACTATGCTAAAGAACCCTGTATGTTGCTACTGATATCTTTCCTGCCCCTTTTGGACCTTTTCCATCTTGGCTTAACATCTAAGACAAGGACCCCAACAGTGGGCAAAGCTATGATGTCCCACTTTTATGATAGAATATAATATATCATGGCCCGTGTTAAAAAAGCAAGTAGAATGTTGGGACAGAATTAGCTGCAGATGATTCCATGGATCTCTCTTACCAGGTCTTAATTTTCCACAGATCTTACAGTTCTGATCCCAGAGCTGGCCTTTGCATTCTGGGGTTGGCTTAGCTCACCACCAGCTTCTTTGCTGTGGAAACTCAGCTACTTGTGGATGGGGCTCTCCTATAGCTATCAATACAGACACTCCCCAACTTATGGAAGGTGTTCCAGAGAATTTTGCGTAAGTCAGGAACATATACCCAACAATTACGGGGGAAAAAAAAAGCTTATGGAACTTTTTCTGTAAATGCGGATTTGTGTAAATTGGGTTTGCATAACCTGGGGAGCGTCTGTATTGAAAAGAAAATTCAAGGGACAATTTTCTATAAAACCATGTAGTTTGGGAGACACTAGGCTGAAATGCAAGTGGTGAGTGTTAGAGAAAATAACTCAAGTAGGATCCAGAGTAACCCATTACATTAGTGTACCCTGTCTGCTCAGAGCCCTGGCCTCCAGACTTAGAGATGCTGGGCAGCACCATAAATTCAATACAATTCACTAACCTGAAAGGTGTGCGTCTTTTCCAGCTTATTCCCTTCCGTCACCTCTTTATTCTCATTTTCCTTCCCGTGTCTCGTTTCCATACCTACTTTGGTCTAGGTTTCCCCCCTGCCCCCCCCCCCACTTTTGAAAAGCAGTACCTCCTCTTCTGTCCTCCCACTGTTGCCTCATTCTCTATTGTGCCCCCTGGCTGTCTCCCAGGTTATGTTGTCTCTCCCCTACTGCTGTTCTCTTTGATCCCCATTGTCTCAGTGGGGTCACCTCGCTCCCCTCTGCATTCCATTGTCTTCTCAACATCAACATTGAGTTCTACTATCATGGATGCAGCACTTTACAAACATTAACTCATTATTAATGTGCTCAGTGCTGACCATGGCCTTGGTACTGTACAATATACAAAGGTAAATATAGTCCCTGCCGTGCTGAGCTTGCAGTGTGACAGACAGAACAGACTTTGGTTTTTTGCAAGTTCTAATGAGATAAGTAATAGTTAGCCCCTGTCCAGGCCTGTATATCACACTGTTCCTCTAACAGACCATCCAGGATAACTTACCATCAGCTCAAGAACATGGACCAAGCTCAGCACTTCAATTCATTCCTCTCTCTCCTTTCACCATTGTTGTTGATTGCACCAGCTTTCTCCCCATTGCTCAGGCTTGCAATCTCAGGGACATCTTGGACTCTACTCTCTTCTCCTCACCCAGCCAGGAAGTAAGTGCATCTCTGAATCACCCCACTAGCTCCTTCTTGCTCATCATATTGAATTTAAACTTCTCCCCACCTTCAGCACCCGCACAATTCAGCACCAGCCTCTATCTCAGCTCCCACCTCTAATCTTGGTAACCCTAGCCCTCTTTGCTCCACCAGCAATATCAATCTTTAAACCTCAGTTTCCTTCACCCATTGCCACCTTCATGCCTGCTCCCATCCTTCCCCTCCCTATCGTCATCTACTACCCTCACCCATCCTCTCCTCGTTCAATCCCTCTGAAAGACTCACTTCTTCTGTAACACTCCAAGAAAAGAATTAAGGGTTTAAAAATTATGTAAGGGAAATTGTCCTTTCTGTGACCCTCCCAGCACATCTTATCAGTCTGTCTCCTAAACTGGGAGGTCTCGAGGGTAGGAACTGTCTTTTACAGTGGTGAGCACATTGTTGGAGCTCAAATATAATAAGAAGTGTTTTAGATAACTACAGATTTGAGAGCTTCAGATCCAGGGAAGCATTTTGTCAATGCTTCTCTTTTGACGCACTGAGAGCATGTGCAGGTTATTTGGGGTCCCCAGGGGATCCCACAGCCCTGCTGCACCATGCCCATTGGTGCCCTTAGGAATGTGGGCCTCAGCTTCAATACAAGAAGGGATTTCAGAGTCCAGGCTGGCGGACTCCCTGACATGAGGCAGCTGAGCTTGGGCTAGTATTGGGAAGAAGAGAGTGCTCTGAGCAGAAGCCAGGACAGAATACTTTGGGGACAGAACAGCTGCCCTCTGTGTGTTTTATTTGATTTCCTTTGTTGGTTTGGAATTTACGGCCTGAGAAGTTGCAGTAAAGAAAGGCAGCCAGAGACTTTCATGGTTGTGTTGTTTCTGACTGAACAAGAATGATAAGAGGGGAACCCCAGAGAGGGTTTTATTGTTTAACCTGGGCCACCTGTGAAGTCTCTTTCCAGCTGCTCCAGCTCTGGCCCTGCCACACTCATTGAGCTGTGTAACTTGTATCATAGCATGTCTATTAATGACATGCAGCTTGGATCTAGCTGAAATTTGGACAAGTGACATCTGGACAACAGAGAAATTGATTAAATCAACATGAGCGTTGTGCAAAAACCCCTCTCTGAAATGAAGCTCTTACCACCTTGCACTCCATCACCTCTAATAAGTAGAGTTTATAGATGGGGAAAACTTGGCCAAGTCACATAACCTCTGCAGCCATGAGCCAGAGAGGTTGTTAGTGGCAGCACTGGGACAAGACCACAGAAATTCCTTGCTCAGTCCAGATGAACATGTTGCCACATGTTACTGAGCTGCCTCCTTGAGGCCACATTAGCTACTCAGCAAAGAGCATCTCAGCTGCCAGGAGGGAAACTGGCATTAACTCCAGCATCAGCAGTTCCTGCTCCTCACAGCTCTGAAGTCATGATCTAGGTTTTAGAGGATTCACAAATGACCAAACCCTCTACCACAGGAATGAGTTAATATCACTTGGTTTTCATGGCTCTCAGCTAGGAAACAGCAGGAGACTTCTGCCCCGCACAGCCGTAAGCCCAAGATTGACCTTGCCAGCTACAGAATCCTAGTGTCAGGCCCTGCCAGTGTGTCTCCTCTATCAGGCTACAGGAGAGGTTTGTATTGCTCTTTACAATATGCTTATCCAATATGAATTTGAGCAGCCACCTGGCTGCTCAGTCTAACAATGACTTCAAGTCCATACAAAGTTTCACATTAGTCTCAGTCTTTCATTAAAAATTAGTATGTCTAAACAAGAACCTTTAATTCAACTATCCCCTCCTACCTTTTGGTGGTTCAGGAAAAAAAAGTTGAAGCTAGACATGTATCACTGCTGGCTTTGCAAACATAATTCAGCCTCTTCAGCCCATTTCTAGTTTTTATTGTGGAACTATGTTTAGTATCATCAGCAAATGCCACCAACTTTAGAGGAACTCAATAGATCAGTGATCTAGAGGAGGAACTAACTAATATACAGAGCCTGGGGTTTCCGCTATTAACCTCTCTGTGCGCTAAGAAGTAACCAGCCACAACATTTCTTTATTTCCTACCACACAATCAGTTCTTAATCCACCACAGTACTTTGTCCCAGGGTTATTTATTTTCCTCAATAACTTTTTAAGGGACTTTGTGTTCTGAGTTAGAACTTAGAGCTTTTTGGAATAACTATTTGTAGAGGAAAATATAAATACAAGGCAGGGCACATTTAAGAAAAATATTTAATTGTGTAGTCAACAGAGCTAGAGAGCATTGGTTTGTTTTTCTGCCCTGAAAGAGGGCACCTCCAGCACTTCCACCTATAAATATCATAAATATCCACCTACACATCCATCATACAAAGAGTTAATAGCTAATTTGTCAGTAATCGGGTGACCACAGGGTATTTGTGAAAGCATTCCTTGAAGTTTCACACATTTTAAGCACCAAAGGTGATTTTTCTGGTCATTTGTACCAGGAAGTGCTTAACTCATAATTCAGGATTTGTTGTTCTATTGGAGAAAAAATAAATAAATTCATTCATCCAGTCAAAGAGTAGCAGTAATGCCATGTGACATAAGTGAGCCTTCAGCCACCAGCTAAGTAGCAGTAAATAATCAGAGTAAACAGCTTGTTTAAAAAAAAAAGCCCCACACACCAACAACAAAACCATGAACTGAAAGTTGTTGGTCCATAATATTTGGCCAATTGTTATTAACTATTTAGGGGCAGATTCTTAGCTGGTGTAAGTTGGCATAGCTCCATCAACTTCAGTGGAGCTAAACTGACTGACACAAGCAGAGATCTGGTCCTCATATTGCAGGAGTGCCCAGAGGCCCGGACTAGGGCTTATTATGTGTGGTGCTCTACAAACACAGTCCCTGCCCTGAGGATCCTACAGTCTCAGGACATAGACTTGCAAAGACTTTTGCAATTGCCTAACTTTACACACTGAGTAGTCCCACATGGACTGGGATTCAGGTAGTAAATCCAGTAGAACTTGTGTCCTTAACACCTTTAGTCTCTCTGCTGAAAAAATCTCATCCATTGACTTCAAGAGAACTGCTCTATGCATTCACTTACACATATGTATAAGCTTTTATGGCACCAGGGCCTGAGAAGACAAGAAACATACCAAGGGTGGAGGAAAAACAGCCAGTGTTAGACAGCCAAACACATATACACATTTGCTTGTTTGTTTGTCTGTCATTATGAACAGGAAAAGCAAAAGTCAATTATACACCATTGGTGCTCAACCTAGCCATCACTAAGTGGTTTATAAGAACCACAGCAAGCAAACACAGTCAACCTGAAATCTAGTTGCTACAAACAAACATAACAGGCTAGAAGTTGTTTCAGATTGTCAGTAAGTGGCCTCCTCAGAGACACCCCCTTGTGGTCTCATGGCCAGCTGCGGTTCCAGGCACCAGCGCTCCAAGCGCGTGCCTGGGGCGGAAAACCGTGGGGGGTGCCCTGCCGGTCCCTGCAAGGGCAGCAGTCAGGCAGCCTTCGGCGGCTTGCCTGCAGGAGGTCTGCCAGTCCCGCGGATTCGGTGGCAATTCAGTGGTGGGTACACCGAAGGTGCGGAACCGGCGGACCTCCCGCAGGCAAGCCGCCGAAGGCAGCCTGCCTGCCGTGCTTGGGGCAGCAAAAAAGCTAGAGCCGCCCCTGCTCATGGCAGCCATGAAGACAACCCCTCACATCAGTTTCCTCCTGTGAGTTCCTCAAACTGAGCTTAAAAAGAAAAAAACTTTTTCAGTCCCAATAACAACAGCCCTATTTAGGGTCTGGTTTATTAACTTAAAACTCACATCTAAATACAAGAATCTTCCTTTCAGTTTGGTACAGCCCAAACTGCCCTGGTCTGGTCAGGCTCCTTACTTTAGCAGGCTAGTCCCAGCCCTTCCCAGCTGGAATAACTCCCTTGGTCTCAGGGTCTTCACTAGAGCTGCCTTTCTCACTCTTTATAGTCTCTTGAGCTTCCCTCTCCTCCCTGCAGCTTCCTGCTGCCCTGTGGAGGGGAAACTGCTGATCTCTGTCAGGTGTGACTCTACACTATGCCCAGGCCTTCAGCCCACAAAGGGGCAAGCTGCCCATGACTCAGAAACTGCACCTGACTTTGCATCCCCTCTGCCAATTTTTGTGGGTTTACAATTGCAGTTTCTTTCTTTTTATCTTTTCCCTTGTTGCTGTGAAATAGACCCACACAACCAACTAGGGAAAACCAATTAACTGAGCATACAGGGGGGACAGTGAAACTGACACTACACAAGTGCTGGCAAATGTACTGAACCAATAAAATAGAGAAAAGTATTTTCCTCATCTAACCTGTTAGCCATAGTGCTCAAGTTAGTTGGAACAGTCGTAAGTAAAACATTTTCAGACAGAGTGTGGTTTTAAAGTTGATGGTGTCCCTCTAGAATACCAAAGTTGTTTGCAGAAATCAGGATAAGTTGATGAATGACTCCCAAACACAAAAAAGGTCTAAATTTGCTTTGAATATATTTTTGTAATGAGTAATCTAAACAGCTCTATTCCTTATATAGAGACTCCACCATATTAAGTAATGTCCATCTTCTGGATCTGCAAGTGTGATTTTTGTCTAATCTTTGATTGTCTTTTACACTGCAAGCTCCTTTGTATCTTGTAAGGTGTTGAACACACTGACACTTAGCAAATACTTAATACTGAATTATCTATACCACTTCCTGCAACACCTGCCTTTTTCTTTGCCAAGTACTGACCAGGCCCAACTCCACTCAGCTTGTGCTGCCTGAGGAGGGACGGTTGCAACTGATTTATTAAGAAACAGTGACTTGTACGTACCTACTTCTATTCAAACAAACCAGCAAGTGGTCAAGCACTCACCACAGAGTGCTGGCCTTTTAAACCATTCCATCTCTTCCTGTGCCCAGGAGGGCTGGAAAGGCTGGAAGGAAAAACAAGAGAGACAGATCTTGGAGCTGGGATTTACCTGTGAACCTACCGCAAGAGAAGAGTGTTTGCTAACAGAGTCTATACTAGCTAAAGGTTCCTACATCTCATTGTTCTGTTGAGAACATTTGCTAGCATGCACCTTTCTCCTTTGCAAGTTACAGTGGAATCCTATTCTACAGTTCAGGGCTCTGTTCTTCAGGGAAGGTGCTTCTAAACAATTGGATCGGGTCCCTGAACCTGACATAGGGCTTGTCAACACAGGGGTGTGTGTGTGTGTGTGTGTTGAACTGGATTGATTTGATGTACGTACATTATTTAATTCACAGAACGTAAGCCATGATAATAGCATGCACACACATGGGACACTTGTTCCTTCTTTCAGTTCACATCATTGTGTACACATGGCAGTGCCTTGCTGTGGGCGAAGCATGTGGCATTTCTCAGAGAGTATCCCTTGGTCCTTTGCACTCAGCACTGGGCATTCAAGGATTTTCTGCACTGGAGGAAGCCAGAGAGGTTCAAAAATTTTTACAAATCCCATAATGCCACTGTCTTTGCCCATGCCGAACACTTAATTTTCTCAATTTGTGAATGGCTCTGGGGATCAGGTGGGAGATGGACACCCAGATGCCTAAAGTGAGGCTACAGAGTGCATGCCTAGAGGCAAAAACTTAGAGGCGCTTTGAATTTAGGCACCTGCTGGGTTAAGTGACAGCTGAGTGGAAATTTGTGAATCACCGAGGTGCCTAACTATGGGATTTAGGAGCCTAAGGAACTTCATGGTTCACATCCGAGGTACTTATGATGGACAGCAGTTCAAAATTGGTCAAGGCTCTCTGACAGTTAGTTCCTCTCACCAGCTGTTAGTTAAGTTGCCTGGGGGATTCTCTCCCTGCCTCTGTTGCTTTTGTGACCAGACAAGAAGAAAATGAAACAAAAATAATAATAACATGAATAAAGTGAAACTCCTTAACGCTGCTTTTCTTTGCTGCTGCCTCCCCCTTCGCCCACCAGACTTCTAACCCCCACTACCTCTCCCGGCCACTTGACCTTTACCCTCTGAATGAAGTGAAATGGACCATTTTCAGAGAAATCATCAGATTTGGTTCCCTTTCATGGAATATCAGTTTTCACATTTAACTGGAAATTTTATAGGTTTTGCTAAGGGTCAAAGCTGCTGCAGCAAAAATGGAGTAGCTATTCCTGGCTGATTTTTTTTTAAATAAACCAGCCAATAAAAAACCCAAAGTCGCTGAACTCATTGGGGTTCCCTAATAGTTGCATTTGTGATATTTATTGAGTTACATAGTCCCTCTTGGAGGAAATTACTGGTGGGAGATGTGCCTCCACAGATAGATAGGTCTCTGAGGAATTTTGTGCCAGTAGAGCTGGGATTGTATTGTTTTCCAGTGTTAGGTTTTCCATGGCTTATCATGAAAGACAGAAAGACACTCATTAGCGAAAGGGCCAAAAGATTTACTGCTGGAGGACAGGATGGGCCAGGGATAGTGAATGAGACTTAGAGCCTTTCACCAGTTCCAGTGCAACCCCCCAAATCATTACTCTCTGATGGCTGTTTATTGGCCATTTTGTGAAATGGGTTTGGTGGGTCTCAGTCCAGTTCCTCCTGGGCAGGTATCCAGATCACAAAAGCCACCATCACCACAACTGGCACTAATTGGCCTGCTTTCTGGCATTCTCTGCAGTGATGTCAAGGGCTGGGTGGGCCATGGAGTCCAAGTTACGCTCACACCCCTAGCGAGGGTCCTCTCCTCCAGGTCAGGCTGAAGGATGTTGACAGGAGTCACCATCTAGAGGAAGTTTGTCCCCCATGTCTGTGCTGTTTTGTTGTGTGGATACAGAGACATTCCACCCTCCACAGCTGTCAGTGCAGCACCTTTCATCTGTGTTCGTCAATAAAAGAAAAACTAAAGAAACAACCAACCCTGAGTTGTGTCCTTTTAGGGGAGGCCCTCTGGGGTTCCCTGCTTCTGCCTTCCCCACTTTGGGTCTGTATCATTCTCTCTGGAGTCCCTCAAACTAGGGAGGGACAGGGAAAAATATGTCTCAAAAATTCCTCTCACCCTGCCTCACAAAACTGTTGTCTGCAGAGTCCTGCTCTCATCCCCTGCTGATCTGGAGCAAAACAAGGGAAGTTACTATCATTTGTAGGAAGCATTTTCCTCTGGTGACAAAAGCCTTTCCCAGTAAAGATTAATGTTCCTTCTTGTTGCATGTTTACTCAGTGTTGCGTCTCGGTGCCTCTCAAGCGGGCATGAACAAAGCTCTTCAGTCAGTATGATTGGCAGCTAAGTCCTTTATTTCTCTCCAGCATATTTCATTTATATTATACAATTAGGCAGGCAAATAATTAATTGCTAAAATAAAAAAAAGCAGCAGACACAAGCTAACTTCATTGGCATTGGCTATTTAACATCCTGGCCTACTTTATTATATATTATTGCCTCCCTCCCAGCAGATAAGAACATCCCTCATCCTTGAGACTGTCAGTTTGTTTCCACACTCACTAAACAAACAATCACAACCCCCTTTTTTTCTCATAAAAAAAAAAAAAAAAAAAAAGCAAAACAACATTCCATTATAGCATCACATTACTACAATCAATTACAACAAAAAAAAAAGCAAAAAAAACCAAACTGCTAAACTAAAACAAATAACAATATCTATCTTGCCTATTTTATTTTTTTTTCCTCCCTCTCCCTCCTACATGGAAGGGCCCAGGGGCCAGGAGGGTATGGCAAATATGCAACACAAACACCAAAAAAGCAGGTTTCCAATAGGGCACTGCAGCAACATGGGGCAGCAAGCAGAAGGCCATTGTATTTATGGCACTCTGCCAATCCAAATGGCTTACTGGCACTTCACCCATCCATCCTCACCACTGTCTCCCCCATCCCATTTCACACCCTGATCCCCAGTTCCAGTCTGGCCACTGGCCCTTGCCTCATCTGCTCTCTCCCCTACTTTCTCATAACAACATTATCTCTCTCTTCTTCTCTCAAAATAATTTTCCACTTTTTCACATTGGGGCAGCTATTCAAAATTCTCAAAATTCCAAAAAAAAAAAAAAAATACAAAAACCAAAAAAAACAAAAAAAAAAAAAAACAAAAAAATCAATCTATAATAAAAATATCCCCCATACAAATCCAAATATACATACAACACAAACAAAATCAACAAAAATAAACACAAAAATCAAAAACATAAACACAAAAAATAACATAAATTCTGCAGGTTCCCCACAATCTCTCCCAAATCGTGACAAAAAAAATTTAGTGACATCAATCTCATGTGTCAGTGATCGTGATCAAACTGAGACTGACAAAACAACAACAACAAACACAACAACAACAAACATTTTAAATAACATCACAATTCAACAACAAACACAACACACATCAACAAAAAACATAAAACATAACAATAAATTTAAACTATAAATAATTACACATAACACACAATGCTATACATACAACTAAAATTTAATTTTAACTAATAAAAAAAAAAAAAAAAAAAAAACAAAAAATTAATAATAAAAAAAAATAAATAAAAAAAAATAAAAAAAAAAAAAAAAAAAAAAAAAAATAAAAAAATACAATAATCCAATCATTTCTACTAATACTTTTCAAAAAATAAAATCTAAAAAAAATTCTAAAATCAAAAATAAAATTCTTACAATTTTTAAAAACTAAAAAAATAAATAAAATTAAAATAACAATTACAATTTATATACCATAAATACATACAATATCAACAACAACAAAATATAATATGTAAATAACAAAATTAACAATTAATGCAACTACATTATTTTACAAAAAATTAAAAACAAAAACACCAAAACTTTTACAACCAATTTAATTTTTCTCAAAGCATTAATTAGCAAATTCTCAGTGTTAACTTTTTTACTCAGAGTGCTTACTTAACATTTTTACACTACACTGCTTGTACAATCTTACCTTTTCTCAACTTATCCTTTTTCCTTTTCCTCTGTTGCCTCCACGCTTCAACCAGTTCTGTTTTCCTGTTACCCTCACAATAGTTTCCATATAGTATCTTCTATCATACAAAGTCTATCTAAATATAAAATCAACACATAACACAAAATTAACAAAAACACATAAATAAAATAACACAAAATTAACAAAAAATTCAAAGGCACTTAACATAAAAATTTAGGGTCATAAAAAATTTAAAGCCATTCTCCCAAAACACAACTCCCTAACTTAAATTCTCACAAAAAACTCTTTGAGAACACAAACAACTTTCTCAATAAAAAAAAAAAAAACTTTAAAAAAAAACAAAAACAACCAAAATCAAAAAATCCAACAACCCTCATTTCCAACTGAACCCCCATCAACCCTCACACCCTAACTCAACTGGTATGTACACAACTCAACTGGTCTCACATCACCAACCAAACCTAAAATATCTGTATCCATACAACCCCTCCAAATAATCTAACATAAATATATCTGCAATATCTCCTAATATATCTGTAAATCAAAATCACTCCATTCAAAAATCACTGGGCAAAAATGGCATCAAAACATATCCTAAAACATCAATACCAGCTCCACTTCAATGCTTCAAATATAAATCATCCACAAAAAAAAAACCTAATTGGGCAAGGAACATACATAAAAAAAATAAAAAAAAAAAAAAAAAAAAAAAAAAAAAAAATACATCCAAAAAAAAAAAAATCCTGTAAAAAAAAAAAAAAAATCAATTAAAAATCTCTTTTCCAATTTTCTTCCCATTTCTTTCTTCAGAAAATCTCTTTTCTTTTTTCTTTTCTTCCAGGTGTCTTTTGTTTTTTTTTTTCTCATTTCTGATGGATTTTTTTCTTCTTTTCTTCAGGAATCTTTCAACCCTTGTGTGATCAAGCTTTCTGGCTTTAATCATGCGTTACCTTGGGGCTGCCTGGACGAAAAGAGAAAGGAAAAAGAAAAAAAGCGCTTGCTGCTGAAAAAAAGCACAATGAAACTAAAAAAAAAAAAAAAAAAATCAAAAAGCATAATGAAATCAAAAAAAAAAAAATCAAAAAATGGAAAAATCATAAAATAAAAATTCTCTCCTTGTCAGGAATGGGGTTGAGCTAGGGCAGCCTTTTTGTCTGAAAGTGCCTTTCTGTGAGAGCAGTGACAGCAGCTTTGCAGCATTTGCATGCTTTTTTTGCAGATTGCTTCATTATTAGCTTTTCAGCTTGAGCTGCTTAAAAGAGCATTAGAGCATGAACTCATTTTGTTGGCCAAAAAGAAAAAAAAGAAAAAAAAAATTTAACTCATGCTTGGCTTTACTTTTCCCTGCTTGGCTGCTTTAGAAGAAACAATCTGTGTTGCTGCTCTTTACCGCTGCTGTTGCTTTTTTTAGGCTGCCATTTGTCAGCTCACCCGGCAGAACGGCCTCAGCCCAGCTCTCGACCTCCAAACAACCTTGCCGCTAAACAACTTACTTGCTTGTAGGTCACGACCTCCGGCCCCGCCTACGTGCGCAGCCTCACCCCTGTCCAGTCCTCGCTCGTTCCGGGAGCTCCTCCTCTCTCCTGTGCCCTCAAGGCCCAGGCCAGCCCCAAGGCCCAACTCCTCTCTTCTTCCCTGTCAGCTCATCTCTCCAGCCAATCAGTCTTTCCTGGGCCTTCGGTATGTGCAATAAGCATAAAAGCTTCCTTAGTTTTCTGTATTTTCTTCCTCCAGGAGCAGCTCCCTTGTTTCCCCAAGAAAGCTTCCTTATTAAGGCTGCTTTTACTCCTCCCAAACAGTTTGTGTTTTCAAATCCAAACAGTTTTAGGAAGACTGTATTTGGTTTCCCCTAAGCTCCTTCTGTGTCCCGGCCAAGCCTTTCTCCTAACATATCAGAGGAGTGTTAGCGTCCAACCTGTTTATTTTGTCTTCCGCTGCCTCTTCTCATCCGCAGCTTCCTGCCCCTCTGAGCTCGCCTCGCCCAGCTCTCCCTTTCTCCGGCCGGCCTTCTTCTCTTTCCCAGCCTCCCGCGCTCCTTTGGGCCCTGCCCGCGGCCCACTTCGCGCGCCTGCTCCCGAGCTCCCCACTGCCCAGGCCACGCCCACGCCGGACGCCAGATCACGCCTGGGCCTAGCCCCCAGCCTCTGGGTCACAGGCTCCTGATCATGCCCGGGCTCAACGGCTCAGCTCCTCAGGCATTTGTTCACCTCATGGGCTCCTTCTCCCTGCAGTCATGATTTCTCTCCCAGCTCTTTTTTCAGGAAATCAGCGGGCATGAACAAAGCTCTCTTTCTCATAAGCATATTTAATAGACAATTACAGCTTCATGCAATTATTCTCATTTATACAGCAAGCATTTCAGTATCTTCATTTGCTATATAAATTCCTATTCAATTACAGACTTATAACATAAGAACCAACTTGGTTTTTTATCCTCTCTTATAACTCAGTTCAGGAAAACTTCTATAATCAAATAACCCACCTAATGAGATATGTGCTCCTTGAACCTCCAAAATCTTTATGGCCAGGGTCCTTTAATGCAGGATTTTTGCAGAAGCCACAGATTTTCCAATCAGATTTTGCTGCATTTTCCTTTGATTCTCATTAAAAAAACCAAACAAACATAAAGCAAAACAAAACTTTAGCTGAAAAGTGCTCTGCAATGTTGCCTATTCTCTGAGCAGTATATTCTCTGAGCAGTATATAGCCCAAATATTCTCTGAGCAGTATATAGCCCAAAGATATATTTTCAAATACAATGATATTCAGCGTTTGAATGGTACTTTACAAATTTAAGTTGCTTTATACACATTAATAGCTTGAATTTTCAGACCTGTTGAATAACCACAACCTTAGCAGAAGGCAATGAGAGCTGCAGGTGCTCAGAACCTTTGCAAATCAGATCAGAACTCACTAATCATCACAACAACTGATGAGTTAGGTATTATCTTCTTTTTGCAAATGGAGAACTCTAATGCTACTTGTCAAATAGATCTTGTCAAACTTGTAAAACTGATGTTATTTGGTGATATAAATAATCATAGTAAATACTTGACAATCTAACAAATTACCTGATATATTTCTTATTATCACTACCTTGACCCCTACATATTATTCTTTCTAAGTTCCCAGGCCAAACCTATCACCATGGTATCTGAGTACCTGTTTAGATACGGACCTATTTCTAAGTGTTAGACTTCAGTGGTGTCAGTTTTTCATCTAAGCCCCCAACCCACTAATTTATTTAGTACTTTAATCTGTTTATCTATTAAAGCTCTTATTCCACAAAGCACATGTTAAACTCAACAGAGGTGGATGTTAAGCAAGTGCTTATGTGCTTTGCTGAACTAATGCCTAAACCATATACTGAAAATGCCCAGGTAGATGGCCACTGGGGATTAATTAGACTGGGACTTTTCAGTTTGGAAAAGAGACAATTAAGGGGGGATATGATAGAGGTCTGTAAAATGATGATTGGTGCGGAGAAAGTAAATAAGGAAGTGTTATTTACTCCTTCTCATAACACAAGAACTAGGGGTCACCAAATGAAATTAATAGGCAGCAGGTTTGAAACAAAGAAAAGGAAGTATTTCTTCACCCAGTCAACCTGTGGAACTCTTTGCCAGAGGATGTTGTGAAGGCCAGGGCCAGCTCCAGCTTTCCTGCCGCCCCAAGCGGCAAAAAAAAAAAAAAAAAGACGAGCGGCAGCAGTTCGGCAGCAGCTCAATCGCGCCGCTTCTTCGGCGGCAGTTCGGTGGCGGGTCCCCCCTCTCTTCCTCTTCGGCAGCAATTTGATGGCAGCTCAAAGAGGAAGAGAGAGAATGAGGGACCCGTGCCGCCCTGATACTGGATGGAGTGCCATCCCTTTGAATTGGCCGCCCCAAGCATCTGCTTCCTACACTGGTGCCTGGAGCCGGCCCTGGTGAAGGCCAAGACTATAACAGGGTTCAAAAAAGAACTAGATAAATTCATGGAGGATAGGTCCATCAATGGCTATTAGCCAGGATGGGCAGGTATGGTGTCTGTAGTGCCTCTGTAAATTGTCAGAAGCTGGGAATTGGTGATAGGGGATGGATCGCTTGATGGGTACCTGTTCTGTTCATTCCCTCTGAAGCACCTGTCACTTGGTCATTGTCAGGAGACAGGATACTGGGCTAGATGGACCTTTGGTCTGACCCAGTATGGCCTTTCTTATATTATATTCTTATATACAAAGTTCCCGCTCTATATCGCTCCCCTGATATACGTCTCTTGTGTTTTGGTTACTCACACCTCTGAATTCCTCTATGATAGTTACACACAGATAGTGTCTGACTTTCCTATAGGCCTTTTATCCTAAAGGATGCCAATATGCTTTTAAAATTATGCGCACAGGAAATATACACATCTCTGCCACTCTCTACCTGTAGCTTATTGAGTCATGCCACTAACAATGCCTGCCCATTTGTCCCCTTCCCCCACAAATGTCTTTGTGCTTTCTTCCACTCTGCTCCTTACATACAGAACACAATCCCCACACTGATCCATAAAGCCACTACCTTCTCCTTCCTTAAGATCCGCTTTGTCTGTGACGCCTATGGAAAACTGCCATCTGAAAATGCCCAGGTAGATTGCCAGGGGGATTGCTGATATCTGTTTTATTTGTTTATTTTAAAGGATTCAGTACCATCAAGTTGTGACTGTAGCTAGTCTCCGCAGCCATGTATCCCTATCACTATTACCCTTCTCCTTCCTCTCCTATTCCCTCCTTTTGGTTTTTTTTACACTTCTTCCATGACCGTGTCTTAGATTCTGAGCTTTTGCGGGAAAGAGATCATCTCTTTCTACAGGTTTGTAGAGTGCCAAGCACAATGGGACCCTGTTCCTAACTAGGGACTCAGACGCTACTGCAATAAAAATAATAAATGGCAATAATGCAGTCATTTTCCAGTGGAATATGACAACAATTTAACAGAGCAGAGCAGCAATACAAAACAATTCAGTGTAAGCAGAACACCATATACCTTTGAAACTGCAGGAAGAATTTAGGTAGGCAGAATGTAATTACCCAAATTGGAATTTTCCCAGGACAACAGGGCTAACATCTTTCCAAAAACATTCATTACAAAAACTGTCAGGAAGTGATGATCAAAATCTCAATTTCACATCACCTGACAGATGATACCTGCAGCAGGAACTCCATACCCCAGCACCATACTAAGGTGTTAGTTCAGTACTTCCTTGGGGGGAAGAGCACCACTTAATGCATCACAAGTACCTTTACTGCAGCTCTGAGATTTCCTTAGAAGTCTCCCATAAAAGTATTGACCAAGAGCAACCCTGGTCAGTTTCTGAGTGCTGACACAATTGCTCCGTGAGGTCATGTGGAAGCAAAGCCTTTGCTATCACACACAGACACTCTCTCTCCCCCAAGAAATTGCTCTGAGAAAAGGTTTCTGTTATAATTTAACAAGACAGTTACATTTCCTGGACATAGCAGCTAAAGGGAGATTGCACAGGTGAAGTCAGGAAATCTCATCAGAGTCACTCAAGGGCTGTTGAACATGTTGAAGTTCAAAGAGCCATGTCCTGGGGATTAAACCTTTATGTCATTTTCATGAGAAATGATTGAAGAGTTTCATGTAATTTACAAGGAATCTGGTTGGACATTGGAATATATTAAAAACATAGTTGACTACGGTGGGCTGGGAAGTTTGTTCCAATTGGTGCTGGGGAAGGCAACTCTTATGCTTCTTGCATATGAAGTGATCACCTGCAGCTTTGGGAATAAATTCTTCTCCACGAGAGCTACAGCACTGCACAATTAGCTAAGTGCATTGTGGGTATTTTTGCCTTCCTATGAAATACTGGGCACACGTGTCACTGCCAAGGACAGAATAAGGGCCTACATGGATTAATGTGCCCAGGTACAAAAATGTATTTGGTTATGGTTATTATTTCTCTGTATTATAACAGCACTCACACTGTGTGAGGCACTGTCCACACACACACTTCTAGGCCCAGCCCCTACAGCTCTCAAGTATTTGGACTACACAAGTCAAGTAGAATTCCCCTAGTGCCTGTCTATTTCCTGCCAGGCACTCCACCCCAGCCCTGCATCCAGCCCCAGAGTCCAGGGGGAAGTTCATTCACTTTTCTTACCCTTCCCCGATCGTCACCCAGGATGGGCCTCAGAAGCAGCCCCACTGCGGTCTCTCTTCTCCCACCATCACCACCTGATAGGGCTAGCTCACCATGCCTCAGTGAGGAGAACTGACAGAACTAAGCTGCCTCCAACCCAACCCAGAGCCGGGCATAGGTGTGTGCTGATGAATAACAGTGACCCAGGGGTCTGCTAGGAATGTAATCTGTGGCAACTGGAGCAGCCTTGTCTGGCTGGGGTGGGGAGGGATTGTGGGGTGGCTGTAAATTCTGATGGAAATGCAGGCTGCTCATAACACTGACTCTGCACTGCGCTGCAGGAGGATGGAGGGCTTAGCACAAGCAGCTCCAGGGGCCTCTTCTAGAAAAGGGAAGGGAATCATTCGTTCCCCTCGAACTTTTGGGAAATAAGGGGAAAGTGATCTGCAGAAATAGGTGCTTAAGAGTACACAGTTCAGAGAGGTTCAAAGGCCTCGCCTCTGCTAACTCCTAACTCCCTGACCTACCAGCCACTTTCCTCCGGACACAAGTATGCAGAGGCCAGGGTTGGCAAACGTCTGATTCTTCCCTTTCTCTGACTAGCTCTCTGGAGATCTGCCTCCCAGGCAGAGGACAATCCGAGAGAGCTGGGGGGAGGGGAGAGCCATTGTTCTCTTGGGTCACATCAGGTTGCCACTTCATTTCAAACACCTTTGCCTAATTATCCACCGAGAGCCCCCCCCCCCGCCCCATCCCCACGCAGGAGCCACACTGATTTACAACAGGCCGGATGAAGCAGCAGCCAATGGGCTCCCACACCTGTTCTGTGTGCGAGTTCTAGTCACTAGCCCAAAGTCTGGGCTGTGTGCATGGGGGGGACCATTTCCATAGGCTTTGCTCCACTGATTTGCCATCCAAAATGGGCATTTCTATGGGACTGAACTTGTGCAGCACCCGGATTTACTTGATCAGAGGAATGTTCTCTGTGGTGGCACCCCCCAGGCTATCTGCCCCTTCCAGCCTCCTTTGTGGGATTAGGTTTGGAAAGCCCAGCTAGCCCAGGGGAATGCCACTGGCTTTCAGATCAGGAAGAAAGGAATCTGAGGACCCAAGGAAATGCCTTCTGCCAGGCTGTGCTGGGTGAGAGGAAAGAGAGCATGGGGGACCCACCAGTGCTCGAGTCATACCCTCAGTGGGCTTTTATTATTATTATTTTTTACCAGACTGAACGGTTTCATTCCCTTCTCCTCCTCCTCCTCCTCTTCCTCCTGCTGCTGTGACTTTTGCCTGTATATTATCACACTGCAGGGCTGCAGGGCTCCAGCACATCCAAAGAGGCCACATCTGCATTAACCAATTCTTGTGAAAGCAAAAAAGTCCAACCAGCCAACAGACAGAACAAAGGAGCAACAAGGGAGATGGGGGAGGGGAGACTGGGACCCAGGAAAATGGTGTGATTTGCCTTAAGCTACTTTTCTTCTAGTGTGGTTTGGCAGGAGCTCGGAGGCCCCCTGTGCTTCCCCCTCCTACCTTGCAGTCTCTTATGCAGGATCTAACTGAATACTCTTCTGATTGCAAGTATTTCTCCAGCAAGAGGTCAAACTCCTCATATTTTTCCTGAGCGTGTTGGTCCAGCCTCTGATAAGCCTGGACGCAGCTGCTACACGCCTCTCCGTCCAGAGCACCGGCTGCAGCAGCCACGAAATCCACCATCAGGTTGTCCAAACTGCAATCCAAGCTGTCTGGGCCGGCCATGCCCAGCAGCAGGTCCCAGATCGTGTAAGTATCACAAAAAGAGAGGTTGAAGTTCCTAAAATAAGCCTTTAAGAAGTTTATTTTGGAGGAGGAAGAGGAAAAAAAAGAGGCTGATGAAGAGGAGGAGGAGGAGGAGGGGGGTGGCCTTAAGGGTACAGAAGGGAAAGAGCCCAAGAGTCGCTGCAAGGAATACAATTTGGTGCAAGCTGAGTCCAGATCGAAATGACCCCGGGCACCAGTGCAATATGGGATCGGAGCAGCAAATTTGGTCAAATTGCTTAAAAAAATCTCACACCTCCCCTCCTGTGACTGTTGATCCCCTGTCAGTAGGAAATGTGGCTGGAAGGCGCGCTGGCTTGCGTCCCCCCAAGGCGTCTGCATGGCTAAGCTCCTATCCTTGGATCTGAGCTTGGCTCCAGCACAGAGCCACAGATGATCAGAGAGGAGGACAGTGAAAAATAGAAGGGATGCCAGAGACATTCGCCATTTCTGTGCCCTCTCGGAATCAGCGCAGGGTTTGTCGTTTTGTCTTGGTGCACAACAAATTTTTAACACAGCGTCATCTTCTCTTGGATACATCCAAGCCCCCCTGATCATATTTTAGGGGCTGAGTGGGGGGGCTACTGCGGTCTCCGGTGTGGTTCTCTTTGCTCCTCTCCTCTTATAGACTCCCCCCAACAATGTCACCTACCTCCTCTGGAGCATGGTGTGATGATGGGCATCATTCTCATGGCTAGAAACAAGGAAGTGCCTTCCCCTCCTCCACCACCACCTCCACCTCCTCCTGGGCTGCTAAATGCTACCACCAGCCATTGCATGTTGCTGCGGGAGGAAAAATCAGCGCTACGGTCCTCAACATGTCCAGGCTGCGGTTCGCCAATGCCAGTCCATAGAGCGAGCCCCTCAGCCCAGAGCGGAGCCAGGCAGAAGCATACTCCTTCTCCCCACAGTCAGCGCTTGGCCCTCCTCATCCTCATCCTGCCGGGGTGCCTCGCCTCCTCTCCTCTCTCCTGCCTGCCTCTGCCCTCCCCTGCACACACAATCACTCCGCTTTCCTCTTTCTTTTTTGGTGGGCAACGTTTTTCCCGTTCCTGATCATCCTGGATCGGTGTCTCCTGTTTTCCATCCCCCCTCAATCTGTCGCCATCTTCAGCTGTACAGAGAACACCTTGAGAAATTGATCGGGGGGAGGGGGGAGCCGCGGGGGGAGGGGGAGCGGAGGGGAGGCGCGTGCGCGCTCCTCATCCCCTCTTCATCTACCCAGCAATTTGTTTCGTGCCTCCCCTCCCCCCAGCCCAGCCTCTCCATTCACTCCAGGGAGCCGTTCATTCATCGGATCCGCTCTTCCCAGCGTTCATTCAGGCGCCTTCCTACCCCCCGGCCCGGCCCAGCCCAGCAGCTCGCGCGCACACAGCGCTGGGATACTGGGCACGCGGCACCTTCGCCGGGGGACGGGTCCCTGCTGCAGGTGGCCTGAGCTCCGCCACGGTGGCTGGCGGTCCCCGGAGCTCAGCCGGGGGGGGGGGCTAATGTCTCTGTGCGTGTGACACCGCGGCAGATCCGTCCCCGGCTCTCGGGTCCAAGGGGCTGCGAGCCTCTTCTCGCCTCCTGGCCGCCTCCTGCCCCCCGCCCCCGCGCCTTGCTTCTCCTCACTGAGCTGGAAGAATAAGTTGCCTGGATTCAGGAAGCAGGTCCCGGACCAAGCTGACATTGCTTCTGCGCGGGGCTCGCTCTGCCACAGGCAGGCTGCGGGGCTGAGCTCCTGGGGGAAGACGCGGGGTGGTGGGAACGGGCGCCGCGGGCCACCCAGGGGCTTGCAGGTGCCGTGGTGCTGAAGGACAGCTCCTGCCACAGCCCAGCCAGACCCAGCGGGGGACGGGGGTCCCCACAGCGCCTTCCCTGGCGCAGGGGGGGTGCAGGCGGCAGCCTTCCCGTCTGTAGACCCCCCAGCCTGCGCTGGCTGCCAGGGTGCTGACGATTTGCTTGTGCACAAGTTTGGAAGCGCGGTGACATGGATCGGCTCTGGCCGAGCCCGGGTTCCGTGTGTTTTCCCAGCAAACAACTGTTTAGAGGGGAAGGGAAATCCCTGGGAGCCATGATCGGCAAGGAATCCACAAAGCAGGATGAGAGCTGAGCTGGAAGATCCGAGCTTCGTTACGTTTCTAAGGCTGGAGCCAGTGACCGAGAGCGGCGCATCTGCTTAATTCAGAGACACCAGCGCGCGGGTCGGAGCAGCGCAGGGAGCGGGGCTTTCTCTGCAGCGAGGTTCCCCCAGAAGATGAGTTACGGCTCTTTAGCCATCTCCTGCTTTCCGCCAGCAGCTCCCTCACTGCTGCCCTTCTACTAAGCCCCGGGAGCCTGCGGAGAAGCCCCAGCCGAGTCCCGGGCTCGCTCTTTCCGAGCCTGGCAAAGCGCCGCGGGTAATTCCTGCCCAGGAGGCAGCTGTTCTGCCCAGGCAAAAGCTTCGCGCTCACGGGGTCCGTCTGCACCCACAGGTCAATCCCCCTGGGCCTTGCTGGGTGCCTGGGCAGGACGGCCGCTGTTGGGGAGGGCGAGCGGCAGCACGGGCCAGGTGTGGCTCCGTTTATTACTGGCACACTCAGGAGGGCCTCACCCCATTGTCTAGTCCCATGTAACCGGCCCCGGGACTCTGCCCGGGAGACGATACCGGCGCAGCCCAGCGAGCAGAGCTGTCTGGCACTGTGCGGTTCTTCCCCCTGGCTGGGGGTAGACAATGCCCAGCGCTTTGCCCCCTGGCAGCACTGGAAGGGCTCCTGCGCTGTGGGGCGCGCACTGGCCTGTGTCTGTGGTGACACCGGCCTGGGGAGGTGAACGGTCTGTGCCAGGCAGGGGGTTGCGTTCCCATCCCCGAACATCTGGGGAGCCAGAGCGGTGCCGAGGTTCCCGAGCCCCATAGTTCTGTCTTCCGAGCGGGGGCCAGTGCAGGGGCCCGTCACTCCCAGAAGGGTCGGGAAATGAGCCCTCCCAAGAGTGGCCCCAGTGTTCTGCCTCTAGGGCCCTGACAGTGAACTCGGAATCGCCCCTGAAATGGATGAAGAAACCAACTTCCAGGGAACGTCACTCGATTGTGCCCCCAGCCCCGTTAACACCCCGCTGGGATTTCCTGGGCAAGAGAAATGAACAATAAATAGAGCTCTGCAATGTGAAACTCTGCTGTTAATAGAGCAGCAGGCAGTGCGTGCTCTGAGCCTGCCTTTCCAAACACACATCCATTCTCACTCGCAGGCATTAACCTGGCTTGTGGGAACTGGTCCAAGTGTTCCTATTTCTGGGGCTTTCATCTAGCTGCATCCTGAAGTGAGTTACGCTGAGTTAAGCCTGTCATTGCTTCCAGCTCTAGTAACATCCCTCCAGATATACAATCGTTTGCACTGGAGCTGCTCCTCTGGACCACCCCCTGCATTGCAGCCTGACTGATTCCCTATAAAGCTAGCATGAAGGAGAGAGATACAGGGCAGCGCAAAGAAATGGCACTAGCCGGCTACATGACACGTGCTAGCAACATGCAGAATAAATCCCTATTGCTCACTCTTCTGTGCCCCAACGATTCCAGAAAGAGCTGTGTTCATGACACTCACATATCTGAGGGCATAGATCAGGGCAGAGGAGGGCAAACTACAGCCTGTGGGCCACATCCGGCCCATGGGACCCTCCTGCCCAGCCCCTGAGCTTCTGGCCTGGGAGGCTAGCCCCCGGGCCCTTCCCCGCTGTTCCCCCCATCCCCGCAGCCTCAGCTCACTGCGCCCCCGGTGCAATGCTCTGGACGGTGGTGCTGTGAGCTCCTGGGGCAGCGCAGCTGCAGAGCCTGGCCTGACCTGGTGCTCTGTGCTGCACGGTGGCATGGCTGGCTCCAGCCAGGTGGCGTGGCTCCTGTCCTGGTGTTCTGGGTGGCGTGGCTGTAGCGCCACCAGCCACTGGTGCTCCAGGCAGCGCGATAAGGGGGCAAGGAGGGGGGGGGAGGGGATGGATAGAGGGCAGGGGAGTTCAGGGGTCAGGGATGTGGATAAGGGTCAGGGCAGTCAGAAGGCAGGGAGCAGGGTGGTTGAATGAGGGCAGGGGTCCTGGGGGCAGTCAGGAAGGAGAGGAGGGGTTGGATGGGGCAGCAGGGGGCAGTAAGGGGGCAGAGAGGGGTAGATGGGACAGGGGTGGAAGCGGGGCCATTAGGGGAGAGGTAATAGGAGGTTGGATGGGGCAGGAGACCCAGGGGGGCTGTCAGGGGGGAAGGAGCAGAGGGGGTCCGATGGGGGCAGGGAGCCGGGCCATGCCTGGCTGTTTGGGGAGGCACAGCCTCCCTTAACCGGCCCTCCATACAATTTCAGAAACCTGATGTGGATGGCGCTAAGCCATAATAAGTCAACTGAAGGAGCATATTGGAGAGGAGATAATTCTCTTTCTGGCAAAAAAATGACAAGAAAGAACAAAAGTAAAGTCTTCAGGAGAGACCACAGTGTGTTTGTGTCTTCTCTGTAACAGGCTGGGGGAAGCAAACAAACAAACAAAAAAGACAGGCTGCTGGCCTTGCACACAACTACTTAGAAATGTAAAGGTGTGGTACTTGGGAAACAAAGGCACCACAATTGGAAAACAATGAATACTACAGCATGCCATACCTATTTTGTTTCCTTATTCACTGGGTTTCTATATTGTATAGACCAGTCCAAACAAAAAAGCTCTGCTCATGGTCCAAACTTTCCCAAAAGCCCACAGGTGTTGTGAGTGGGCACTCAGTGCTATGATCAATCCCCTTTCTATTTCCTCCCTGGCACCAAGCCAAACGTCAGCAAATATAGATAAAGCCTATGCAAATATTGGATGGCTCACCTTGTTTGAGGAATGGGTTCGTTTCCAAGCTACAAAGCTATGTTTTACCTGGGAGTTTCTCCTTATCAGAAGAACATTAACAGTTCCTCTCACTCTTGGTCCTTTCATTAAAAAACTGCTGGTTTACACATGTCCTTAATTAGACAATTGATTAGTTTGCTCAGCCTTCCTTGGATTTCTCTTCTTTACTACTGCTGCTGCTGTTATTCAGGAAGCAATCTTGTTTATTAACATTTTTATTATTCCAAGCAGAGAAACGTGGGCTGGCTGACAATGCCATGGCAGTTCAGTTTGGAAGCCTGGGCTCCAGCCCAGCCTTTGTCTTAAGGTTCAACGTTTGGTTTACAAGTGGAACACTTGTATCTACTCAGAGTCAGGGGTCACTGCCTCTTTGTCATTACCAGGCGCTAATCATTGCTGGTGGGGATTCCATGGAGGAAAGGAGGCACTATAAGCAAACTAGGAAGCCACTGTCAGTGTCATGACAGCTTTTCTTCCCAAGATTCTGCATCCATCTGACAATAGGAGGCCTGGTTCCTTCTCCTGAAGGACTGTTGATGATGAGCTTTTATGGTGCCCTAGATATTGTACTGATGGGTGCCTTAGAAATGCATATGATGAAATACGTTGAGGGGCTCCGGAACCTGGTAATGGAATACAGTGAAGGTTACCAGTTCAGTTCCAATCAATGTCAGTGCTCAGTAAGATTCACTACCATGAAAATGGCTATCCAGGGGCCTGTATAAGATGGGGACTTTCAGTTCCTAGAGGTTGGATATTCACATCAGAAATACCACCACCTGAAATGGTCCCCATCTTCTCCCCAGAGGGGTCCCTTTAGGTCAGGGGTGAGGCACATTGTCAGGATGAACAATGTGTTTGGGAACTAGCTCTGCTGCCGCCTATGCTTTACTTGCCCCACCTCCCTGCTCAGGACTATCTCATCACCTTGTTGTGTTCAGCCCTATCTTCTGTCCAGAACACACCCACAATTATTTAGAGATAGCAGTAGGGTAGCTTCTGCCACATGCTCTGGTGTCACCAGTGTGCTGACAACAACCAGCTGCACATCACTTTCAACAACTGCAGGCAGCATTGCCACCTAGTCGCTGTGCCAGAGAGATTAGCGCATGGGTGACAAGCTCAGGAGTTACCCACATGATTTCTCTCAGAAACAGAATGTTGATTAAAAAATATTACAGCTAAGCAGGTGCCTGAATCAAGGATGGGCGGAGGGACGGATCAATGCTGTGCAACCCTTAGTTCTGTATTTGGCACCCAACTGCCATGGGGATGGGATGTTTTAGAAATGCCTCAGACAGGCTGGCTAGTACATAGTTCCAGAATCAGATATGTCTTTGTTATCAGAGAGGGTTCCTGGGTTTGCCATTCTTTATTCTCTCAGAGATGCTCAAATCAGTGTCTGCTCCATTTCACATTGATCACCAAGTCACTCCTTATGCTTTGTTTTCGTGGCCAAGTTGGATTTGGGTTATATGGAACACGAATGATGTATTGTTGGAATTTAATTGTGAGCATTTCATCCCTGTTAATGCATGTGGGACCCAGGGTTAGAGGCTATGAACCCAGATCCTGACTATCAAATCTCCATTTCAAAAAGTCCCCTAAATAGCCCTGTCAGTGTTTGGGTTTGCCATGTGGAAGCGGAGCTGCCATATTGTATGCTTTGTTCTCAGGGATGAAACTGTCACATCACAATGCTGTTTCTTGCTTTGCAATACCACAAATCCCTGCTGTAACTGAATCACTTCCATATCTTAATGCAGTGTCACCCACAAGAGTCTGGCTAGATAAGGAACCTACCTTATAGCGTGCTAAACTCTGGACATGCTGCTATGCAGGGGGCACTTCTGCTACCCTCTGCTAGGCTGTGCAGACTCAGAATGGTGGAGACGAGGGATCACTATGGGAGAAGTTCTCCCTCTGTAGGGTGCTGGGGTGCAGCTCACATCTCACCCAGACAATGTATCAGCACTTTGCTGTGCCTGGGGTCTTTGTTTCCTCTCAGTGGTCTCCAGTGACTGCAGGCTGGGGTACAGTGCAGACAGCAAGTGCCTCATGCTGCTGGTGCGACAAACTATATTTGGCAGCAGCCTGTAAGTTAGCGCTGGCAAATCTAAGCACTTGAAAGCAGCAGTAAGGTTTAATGCTGAATGCTGATTTATTGCCCTGAATCTGTACTACAGGAGCACTAAGCACATTAAAGGCCTTGACTGTAATGCAGGGAAACTCTTAATTTATATTATTAAAATAGTCTGGATAAGAGATAGAGTCTGACTGGCCAGTTTGGCTCAGAACCATGTGGGTATCAAGTGAAACAGAGCAGGGCACAGCAGCTGCCAGAGTCACCTCACTTTTATTCTATTCTGTGAATGCGTTTAGTGCTCCATTGTGATAATGAAGGATGGATACAGAGCTGGCTAGAGCCAGGTGTAGTGTGGGCGGGTACTTTACAACCACCCACACAGCAGGGGCCTGCCAACGCACTTCAGGGCTGACACACAGCACCTTCTTATTCCACTCCTGAGTCCCCATGCTGCCAAGGCTGCTCACCCTCCGCCTGCAGCACCCCGGCTGTTCAGCCCTGAGGTAGAGACCTGGCTGCTGTTCCACATGGTCACTCCAGGGGAGGTCGCTTAGTTCTCTTTACTTTATACCAACATTAAGTGAACATGCTCAGCCTTGATCTGGGCTCTCTGAGCAAGGGGTGGGCTTCAAAAAGCCTCCTTAGAGAATAGTTCTGCTCTGAAAAGTGGCCTCTTTTTTCCCTTCAGATTGTCAGAGTCATTGCTGCTGACGTCAGTAACAAAAGGCATTTGGGGTAAGTCTGTGCAGCACTTGGGAGTGTGCTTCCCAGCACAGATAGACACGCTAGCGTGTTAAAAAGAGTAACTACGCTAGCTGCCTGAGCATAAACCTGCCCAATCCCCTGGGTATGTACTTGGGACAGCTAGCCTGAGCTGCTGCAGCCACACCGCTATTTTTAGCAAGCTGGCTTGGGCACAGCTAGCCTGGGTCTTTCTACCCATATTGGGAAGTGTGCTTCCAGCTGCACAGTGGAGATAGCCTTACTGTTTTTACTCCTAGTAACCCTGTAGGGCTATCCCAGCTAAAGGAGGGTTGGCAGGGAAGTGAGATTGCTTTATGATCTGCACAACATCAGCAGAATTGTTAACTAGGTTCTAATTGCAGGTCCACTTGTGTAATCCGTTGGGCCATATCCTGTGCTGGAAATCCACCAAGCTCTGTTGAAGTACATGGAGCTACACTGATTTACATCAGCTGAGGGTCTGGCCCTCAGTTACATCCGTAGAGCCAGAGGGCTGTAGAATTGTACAGGTGCAGCCAAGGGCAGCCTTTGGCTGGCAGATTCAGTATTTCTGGTGATGATGCATGAGGTGGGAATTTGCAGGGCTGGCAGCAGGAAGCTTCCTCCCCCATCTTTTGCTTGTAAAATGAACAATTTGATTAGGAATCCACTGTTAGACAATAAACAGGGCCATGATGCCATTTTACAAAACCACTTTTCAGAGCAGAACTGTACTTTAAAGACAAAACCCAGCTAACTCTGGCCAAGGGGGAAAGCAGTTCAAAGGGTGAAAACGTGCACCTAAACGTCTAAAACATAATCTAACAAGATCCAGGCTTTGTTCAAGATGGGTTCTCTCACCAGCAACTCTTCTCAGCAATGGCTGATTTTCCCTCAGGCAGGAGCTTCCACAGAAGTACAAGGAGCTGTCTGCCCTTGTCTTCATAGGCGAAAGATCTTTGCCTATGCAGATTTCTCACCTATATTCATTTATAGAGAAGTCAAACTCTCCTTGGTTGAAGGACCCATCTTTCTCAGCTTGCAATAGCTCTGGCCTCTTGTGTCTGTCTGTGATGGATGCCAAAGATGGCTTCTGTCCATGCTTGTATCTCCCAAATTCAATTACTTTGTTTGAAGAGGCAGGATGACCTGAGGCTGTTCTTCCCTTCCTGTGGGCTTCAAGTCCTTTGATCCCACCATACTTAATTTACATAGAAGACAGGTAAGTAGCTGCCTTCTCTCCTGCCCCTAGGGAACTGGTTTCTCCCTGTTTGGCCACAGGCTTTAAAATATCATGTAATTAAATATCCATATTTCCTCATATAGTGTTAATACATAATATCATAGTCAAATGTAATCACCAGTGTGCCATTTGCTTTCAGAAAAGACCTCTCTATAAACTTTTACAATACAGTAATATCATATACACTCAGTTGATTCAATTGCTTATCACTTGAGGTTAAGCCCATCCCCTCTTTATAGACCAGTAAACTTTTGAAAGGGATTCTTCTGAGGGTTACCCCTCAAGGTAAAGTTTATTCAAGCTGTGGAGTCTGGTGGTAAAAGAAGCTCCAGGCTCCTTCTTCCCATACTTGTGTTTGTTGAAATGCAAATTGTTCTGTTTCCTGCCATCTCCTACCTATGCTGTCTTGATGGCCCTGTTTACTGCTCATATGTAAACTGAAGTAAACACACATTCCTTTGTTTAGGATAGACCTGTTTACCAATTCCCCTCCCACCATATGCCTGGTTTACACACACTTTAGTCATAATTCTGATGTATATTTGTAACTCTTAACACACATTGCGCACACATACATCATACAGGGATATTAATGCTCACTGAGTTATTAGTTTTCAAATGATACCTCACAAGGCATATCTTCTACAAAGATTATTACAATAGTGTGCAAATACAGGGGTGCTTAGCATCACACACACACACACAAACGAAAACCAAACAAGCTAACAACAGAAATAAAGGCCCAAGGGAGAAGACGTGAGAGGCACTTACCAGGGGTTATTCAAACCTTCTAAAAAGGCCCCCCTCAGCCAAAGTTACTGTGGCTAGAATTTCCCTGACAAGCATCTCTGCAGTGGACAGCAGTTTGGATCAACTACCTTCCCTCAGACCCTGCAACTCTGTCACTAAGATATAGGGGGCCCACTTTGAAAATCCACCAGCATCACAGCCTGAGTGTGTGCCTGTTCACTGTCTATGTCCTTTTGTGCAGCTGCTCACGAGCCCCCTCTGATTACTTCTTATCTTGTTGCAGACACCCTTGTCAAATGGAAATCTCTTTTGTCATCAAGGCTGTTGATCAGCTGGCTGGATAGATCAGCAGAGGGGATGAGCCCTTATCTGGCCCAGAGCAAGAGAATGGGAAAAAAAGCAGAAAAGTAGATTGCAACAGAATAATAACACTGGTATATGAACTTAATGAGATTGGGGAGGGGGATTTGCATCTACAGGTAACAATGAATAAACACGCATTCCCATTTCCACATAAGGTCACCCACACAGAGGGTGCCCCCTCCCTCTACAGTCTATCTACTTTTACATGCTGAGGGGCTGATTTTCAAATACCCATAATAAATCATCCAAATCCACCTTCTGGTCACTCACATCAGCATGTAGGTGTGTAAATGAGAGTGGCAAATGTGGATATTGAGCTGGTACCTTTCATCGTCATCACAAAACCTGCTCAGTTAAAACCCATAATACTAAAGGACAGACCCTCCGGCGCAGTGACTCTCAACCTTTCCAGGCTAGTGTACCCCTTTCAGGAGTCTGGTTTATCCTGAGTACCCAAAGTGTCACCTCACTTAAAAACTACTTGCTAACAAAATATAAAAATACAAATGTGTCAACACACTTACTGAAAAATAGTTTACTTTCTCATTTTTATCGTATAATTATAAAATAATCTGGAATATAAATATTGTACTTACATGTCAGCAGTATCAACAAGTAATTGTCTGTAAGTCAGTGAGCCAGTGATGGACATATCACACTGGGCACCCCGTGAAGTCTGGGATATTTATCCCCACTGTGCTGGGCCAGCATCCTGCACAGTTATTGTCTGTTATACAAGTGCATCTGGGTTATGACTTGGTGACAAACTGGAATATAAAGCCTCATTACTTTCCAACTTCTGGCAGAGAAAGAACCAATTCTTTCAGTGGGGCCTGGAAGAAATTATAGTAGATTTGCGTTTGGGATTGGGTATGCGGGGACTCTTGAGTAACCCTCTCCTTAAGGGGGCAAATCCAGTGTAAAAGTAGTATTTGGTAGGCCAGAAAAGAATTTGAAGAGCAACTAGCAAAAGACACAAAAACTAAGAACATTTTTTTAAAAGTACATAAGAAGCAGGAAACCTACCAAACAATCAGTGTGGCCACTGGACAACTGAGGTGCTAAAAGAACGCACAAGGAAGACAAGGCCATTGCAGAGAAACTAAATGAATTCTTTGCATCAATCTTCACTGTAGAGGATGTGAGGGAGCATCTACAATGGAGCCATTTTATTTAGATGACAAATCTGAGGAACTGTCCCAGAGTAAGGTGCCAGTAGAGGAGGTTTTGGAACAAACTGATAAATTAAACAGTAAAAGTCACCAGCACCAGATGGTATTCACCCAAGAGTTTTGAAGCAACTCAAATATGAAAATGCAGAAATACTAACTGCTATATAACGTATCACTTAAATTAGCTTCTGTACCAGATGACTGGAAGATAGCTAATGTGACACCAATTTTTTTAAAAGGCTCTAGAGGCAATCCTGGCAACTACAGGTCAGTAAGCCTACTTTAAATATTAGGCAACTGGTTGAAACTATAGTAAAGAATAGAATTACCAGACACATAGATTAATATGATACATTGGGGAAGAGTCAACACAGGTTTTGTAGAGGGAAATCATGCCTCACCAACCTATTAGAATTCTTTGAGTGGAGGTGGGGGGTGTCAACAAACATGTGGACAAGGGTGATCCAATGGATATAGTGTATTTGGACTTTCAGAAAGCCTTTGATAAGGTCCCTCACCGAAGACTCTTAAGCAAAGTAAGCAATCATGGGGTAAGAGGGAGGGTCCTCTCAAGGATCAGTAATGGATTAAAAGACAAGAAACAAAGGGTAGGAATAAATGGTCAGTTTTCAGACTGGAGAGAGATAAATAGCAGTGTTTCCCAGGGATCTGTACTGAGACCAGTGCTGTTCAACATATTCATAAATGACCCGGAAAAACATGTAAACAGTGAGGTAGGAAAGTTTTCAGATGATACGAAATTACTCAAGATAGTTAAGTCCAAACCAGACTGTGAAGACTTACAAAGGGTGGGGTCTCACAAAACTGGGCGAAGGGGCAACAAAATGGCAGATGAAATTCAAAGTGCAAAGATAAGTGCAAAATAATGTATATTGGAAAACATATCTCCATCTATATATACAAAATGTTAGGGTCTAAATTAGCTGTGATCACTCAAGAAAGAGATCCTGGAGTCATTGTGGATAGCTCTCTGAAAACATTCACTCAACAATGTGCAGCAGCCATCAAAAAAGCTAACGGGATGTTAGGAATCATTAGGAAAGGGATAGATAATAAGATAGTAAATCTCATAATGCCTCTATATAAATCCATGGGACCACCACACCTTGAATACTGCATGAAGTTCTGGTCACCTTATCTCAAAGATGAGGGAGCATGTTTGATTGCTTGGTGAATAAAGCACTCGAAGAGCTTCAGTTGGGAGGCTCCCTAGAACAGCAAAGCAGTAACACTAACCTGGAGGTCTCTGTACAGGCTGTACAGAGGCCTCAGAAACTCATCTCACCCAAGAGGGGAGCTATGCTGGATTTGGGAGCAGGGTGTGGTTAAGTTTTGTGCTGTCTTGTTCATTCCTTGTTATCTGGCTAGTTCCCTGTTATCTCTCCCTCTCCCTTTATTGTATTATTGATGAGGGAGACTTTCATTTCAATTTCTGTTTTACATTTGCATGAGAAAAGCTGGTTTGCCTCCTCCCCCACTTCTCTGCCGTGCAGATAACTTCATCTCTTTGATGGGAGTCAAATGCCTGATGCCTGGCAGTGTACTTCAAGGATTTCCTCCTAATCATTGTTGATTAAGGAGAAGATTTTCCCCTCCCCAGCCTGCAAGAGCTTTTCTGCTTTGATCCCAGGTTGAACGTGGGACATGATGGACACAATTTGCCTTGGCTCATCTCCAGTCTGTGGGAATTGATACTGGGCTGTTCCAGGCTCTCACTCCTGCTTTTGGGATGTTCTCTTGGGGGCTGGAAGGGAAGAAGACCCCAAACAAGGAAGTCATTGTCGGCAGGGGGGAGAGGGAGGCACCGGAGCAATCCGTGTGTGTTGGGGGAGGAGCTGCTATTGGGAGGCCTTTGTCCTACATAAGTAGTGAAGCTGGATGGAGACTGGTTTCCAGTCCCTGACACTGGGGATTGAGGCCAGGGTCATCAATGGCGCTGCAGCCAAGCACAATGGCAGCCCTAGCACAAGGCTCTGAAAGTCCCATTTTCATTACATGTCTCAGGCGCTATAGAGAGTGAGAGGAGCTTTTTCTTGCAGGAACTCCCACTCGCCACTGTACTACCATGCTCTGCCTGATGGCATAAAGAGAGGGTATGACAGCATCCTCACATCCACCCCTACCCCGGAATGCTGGCAGTGCCTGCGTGGCTGACCACATCCTCGCCATGTCCCAGCCTGCCGGGAGATTGTGCTGGTCACTGACCAGCTGCCAGGACTGGTTCTACCCCTAGCTTTGTGAGGAAGCATTGCCCAGGAATTGGCACAAAGGCCTGGGAGACCTGGGTTCTAGTCCCAGCTCTCTCACTGACTGGTTGAGTGACCTCAAGCTAGTCATTTCTTCCCCATGCCTCAGCCACCAACTGGGGATAGTAAAAATTGCCCATTTTCCTGGAGAGTGGGAATTGTGTGGCTTCTTGTCTAGGTATTTGTATTGGAATCAGGGCTTGAGCTTGTCCATGGCTGTGTAATGACCAGTCAGGTTGGACGTGTGCTGTGGGTTCTCCCTGGCCCCCATGTTGCTTTCAAAATTACCTTGGCTTCCTCTGGGGTTTCCACTCTTCCTTCTTTCAGGCCTTGCATCTGACTCTGGCTGAAGAAGGCTGAATGCAGTTCCCTTCAGAGCCAGCAGTGACCCTCTTTGAATCAGCCTGATTTGGGGGGGGGGGTGCGTGTCTCTGCAGAGGAACATGAGGGATCCCCTCCCTGAGTCCAGCCTTTCCCAGCCCAATTATGGGGACAGGGCTCAGAACCCAATGCAAATCCTGGAGCGGCAGCACACTGCAGGGGTGGCTCTAGACATTTCGCCGCCCCAAGCATGTGCTTGGCGTGGTGGGGCCTGGAGCTGCCCCTGCTGAGATGCTCACTAGACCTCTGGATCAGCTCATATTATTATCACATGCTGCCCTGATCCCCTGCCCACTTCTCAGCATTTTAAATCACCCTTCATCTGGAGGGGCCTTAAGGGGTCTACAGCCCTGAGCTAGTTGGGCCTGCAGAATTCTTTCAAATGAAGTGCTACATGGCTGCATGGTAGCCTGCTCCTCCTCTAGGTAGCATCTCCTGGATACTCCCAGCTCTTTCCTACTGACCTGCAGCAGGGGGATTTGCTGAGAGCTAAAAGAACTCCCTGGATATTGCTGGCTGCAGCTCCATGCTGCTTCCAGCTGTGAGTGCTCAGAGGGGAGGGAGAGGGTTTCATAACCCACAAAAGCAGATGTTGTTAATTGAGCCTTTGAGCTCCGTGCCAAGCGTGGCATAGAAACTGCCCGGGTTTCAGAACGGCTGCCAGGTCTTTGACTTTGAAGATGGGGGAGAGGGGGAGGCCATGCATGCATATCAAATTCAGCATGTGGGACGGCAGCCAAACCGATAGAATCAGTGTCATCTCTGCATGCACAGCAGAGGGATAAGAGGCTGTGAAAGTTCATTCCTATGTAATAAGGGAGTGCTGGAAAAAGCTGGCTTTTTATGTCCTGGCCTCAGTCACCAGACGTGTTATGGTTACAAAAGGTTAATACCCATTGTGGGACAGAGGTTAGTATCACTCTGCTCTAGTGGCTACTGATACATCTTCCTTTTTGTTTTGAAAATCAAATGCCAATAAACCCTAATACCAACCACAAATCACCACCACAGACTAGTTATTGGGGATGCATAGGCTGGAAGTCAGGGGAAACAACCTGAAACCGCTGACTGAGCAGAGGATTATTCTCTCTCTTATTGGACATCTGCCAATAGCTGCTCTCTCTGACCCTCACTGGCTTTCTGATCACACGGCCAAGTCTTATTCCCAAAAAAGTCCCTTCAGCAATGGTCTATTTGACCCTTGAGGGAGTCTACTACATGGAGCTTGTGTTTGCTGCTCCCTGTGTCTTTCATTGTCAGTAACTAGGTGAGGTGTATTACTTCTGTCAGCAGCACTCTGAGTATCCCCAGGAAAAAGAAAGTTGTTGTCTTTCTTGGCTTTGGTTGGATGTGTTTTCTTCCTCATCTAGAGCTGGCCGTAAGGGATGGTTATGCTGCATGACCTCGGAGCAGATGGAAGAGTTGTTACTGCAGGTTGACAGACACAGACTGTCTGGAATCAAACATTTTCTTCCACTTGCGCTGGGCTAAGTGTTTGAGATTTTTGTCCTAATGTTGCTTTTGTTCTTGCAAGGAGCTTCTTCGGGGTCAATTGTTTTTGGCTCAAGAAGCTTGTTAGAGGTTGGCACTAAGATTTTTGTCCTATTGCCTATCAGTTTCTGAACTGGCGATCCCCAAAGTGAAGTATGTCATGATATTCTAGCAATGCTAAGTCTAGATCCCTTGAATGTGCCAGGACTATTTGAATGGATTTTTCTGTAAGCCCATTTGTCTTCATAGTTGGCCTGGTGTGTTTGAATTGCTTGTTGTAAAGAGAATTGCCAGAATGAGCTACTTGTGAATGGTGGGCAATTGTCTGTTATTAATTCATCTGGTATCCCATAGTGAGAAAACACTTCACTGGCTATTGTTGCATCCTCTAGGAGCCAGGGGATAGGCAAGATCCCAGGGAAGGTTAGTGAGGCCATGAGCATGTGACACTGTACAGTAGCTGGTGTTCCCGGGGAGTAATTGAAATATGAGCTATTCAGTGAATGACATGGAAATGCTTTGGTGAAGAGTTCACCCAGAAGGGAAAGTTATCAGGGAACTATCCTGCAGAAGGAAGGGCTGCTTACATACAATCGCCACTATTAGAGATAAATGGAGGTGTCTTGGGTTGCTTATCTGACTGACCATCTTGGTGGGACTAGTTAATCAAATGAGATGGCAGGTATGGCCTCTGGCCTTTCTCCATATGTTTCCCATAGCCAATCAAAATCACCTCCATCATATTCAGACCAAGCATCAGCCTCTCACCCAGGCCCATGTCTTAGCCAGAGACTGAGAAAGCCTAGAGATCACACCATCTGGGTCTGCTGGAGTGCAGTGTCAGAAGTATATTGAGGGCAGGACAGTCTATCCTGCCTCACTGCCCTCCTCATGTAGGACCGGATGGCAGAAAACAAGCTCTGGCTCACCCCTCCCGAGAGAGCCCCGAGGACAGGTAAGCAGCTGCTGGATACTCCCCTCTGGGGTCTCGGAAAGGAAGAAGGGAGCCCATCTGTCTCAGCTCCGCCTGCACTGGCTGGGTCCTCAGCCATGTCAGCAACAAAGCTCAGAGATCTTAAAGCCTCAGCCCAGACACCTGACCTTTATCCACTGCCAGAAGGAGACCAGCACTCTTTCTGTAGCATATCTAGGGCTAAAGCCCAACTGACAGGGGTTGGGGAATTCTGAGGCCTCTTTACAGTGATCTTCCCCCCAAGGGAGGGTTAGAGACAGAGCAATAGCTACCAAGACTGTCAATGTGACGAGACCATGTCCTGAGTAGTTGCTTGTTCCAAGTATGCAGGTGTCTTGCCCTTCCCCAAGGGAGCTGTTGTCAAGTTCCATGAATAGCAAAACCAGTATCCACCTCCCAGCTTTTCTCATCCATGAGGCGCATGGGTCCAAAGGGCAGGCTGCAGCCTGCAGCTCCCTCAGTGAGCATGACAGGATGAAATACAAGCAGAGGAGATGCTGTGTTTGCCCATTTTCAGTGCTGATCTTCCACAGTATCACAGAGGCAGCCCATCTGGCCCAAATCCTGTATGTCTTGGCTGTGAATTAGAGAGAAAATCCTGCCTAGTGAGGAACACTCGAGCCTCTTTCCAGGTGAAGACAGCCCAGCGCCACTGCAGCTTGGGGTTCTGGGCACACTATCAGCCAGGAGAGCGTCCCAGCTTCCTGTGATGGGATGATTTCCCTGGGGCTACCTGGAATCCACCACCATGTGCTTCTATGGGGTCTTGCCTCCCCCCCCCCACAAAACAAAGACATTTCATTTAGGTTTTAAAGCTGAATTTGCATCGGTGTTGCTAAATTAAAAGAGTAAAACTCAACAGAGAAGCAACTGCAATAGAGAGGAAAAGGTGGAACATGAGAGGGGAAACACTCTCATCAGTCACAGAGCAGAGCTAGTGAAGGTAGCAGAGCTATACCTGACCCATAGCAATGCTGAAGTCTTTGCAGTGACAAAACCCTCTAGAGCCATTGCATAATTTTACTATTTATTCCATCCTCTGCAGGAAATGAAATGGGCTATTTCTTACACTCTGCTTCCCTCTTGTGGGCTGCCCGGACCAGCGCAATCCCAGTACCCACAGCCATTGCTTCATACTTTATTGTATATCACTTTCCTCACACACTCTGGAGCCCAAAGCAAATGCTTGAGGGTGTGATCATCCCTTCCCTGGTTGTGCCTGCCTGCAGGCGTCAATATCAATGTATAGAGAGACATCTCCTTTTGATCCTTACAGTGGTCCAGTCCATCCCCATTACATTGAGAATCTGAGGCCTCTGTTGGGGACACCATGTGCTCTGCATGCATATGTTCCAGAGCATATGAAGTATGGCACTTCTATAAAAAAACAGGGGAATGACACTCCTAGGGGCACAGCAGTCTCTGTCCTGATGGCTTATTTGTTATGCACCTAATTCCTTAATGATCCATTCTCCTGTTGCCTTGAGCAGCTTTCCTTTTTACCACCATCACACCTGCACAGGAGTGCACGCACATAGTGCACGTGCACACACACCTGCAGTGCACAGCACACATACATAAAATGCACCAGTACACAAATACAGCGCACACGCCTGCGCCTATAGGCATACAATGCTCACAGTGAGTGCAGGCATGTACACAGAGCACACACGCATCCACAAAGAGTTCACATATACACAGTGTGCATGCATACACATATGTGCACACATACTCATCAGCATGTTCACCACACTTGTAGCTTCCTTCTGCATTTTTCTCTGTCTTGGATGCTGCTGCCTGCCTCCCACACACCTTCTCTTGATTCCCACTCAAAGCACGTTCTGTGTTCACCGTTCACCCAGTTTGGCCTTTTCCTTGTGCTCCTGTCCTCTCCCTGCTCCATGACGTGGATCCCTGGGACTATGCAGGAATTTCTCATCAAGACTTCATCGCATGGGTCCCCTGGGACTTCCCATCAGAGCCGGGATGTGCTCTGTGAGGGTTCAATGTCCTTGCAGTTCTCACCTAGAGAGTCTCATTTTAGTTCTAATTATTAAAAGATCAGTGAAATTAGGATAAATGTTGACTGTAGGAAGAAGAAATGCCGAGGCGCTCCTGTAGCTGCAGAGCAGGGCTCAGCCAGGAGAGGAGCTTGGGGCTGGGGGAGGACAGGACTCAGTGTGGTAATGCTGCAGTGGAGGTCTAGGCCAGAGAGCAGAGCACAGGGCAGGAAGAGCTGGGAAAGCAGTGAGGAACTGTAATGCTGCAGGGCAGATAGAGAGACATCTCATTAGCATGGCAGAGTGGGTACAAACTGGGGAGAATGAGATGCGAACTCCTTGTGCAGTTCCTGCTTCCTTTGGAGTCCAGCCACTGCTGCCTCTCTGGGTGACAAGCCCCTGATCCCCTTGCCCTTGGATGGCCTCTTTCTCCTGCACGAAATCAGGGCTCAAAGGGTTCATTTCCATTGCAGTCTCGTGTAACAAATTGGCCTGTTTTATGTTTCTCAACCAGCCCTTTTGTGGCCAGTAGAGCTGCTGGGTGCAGCCTCCAGCCAAAGCCCCATGTAAACAGCACCTGGCGCTTCCCCTGTTAGGGCTTCTGCTAAAATAAACAGTCGCTTTGAAAAGCCAACATGAATCACCATCAGCAGCAGAAAGTTTGTGAGAGGCCAGCCCTGGACTCGCACCCTCCCAGGCAGACTGGAATGGGGTGATGGGGAAAAACAGGTGCAGCTCATATCAGGAGAGCCAGACTCCTCTGGGGCAAGAAGGCAGGCCAGCCTGGATGCTCCTTGGACCTAGCTGCTGTGGCCTGGGGTCTGAGTGTCAGGAGCAGACTCTGAAACAGCTTTACTGCCCTTAACTCCAGCAATAAGCAGACAGGACACACCGAGGAGCTGGGAAGTCAGATGCCAGGACCCCACCACTCTCCAGTTCCCCCTGCACTCCCTCTCCCCTTTCCGCACCTTGCTCTGGGGCACTCATCTCTAGAAGTGGGCAGGCAAGTGGGTGGATGCATTGTGGCCTTTGGCTCAAACTGAGGCTTGACAGGAGTTGACATCTGGGTGGGAATCCTGCAGGACACACCCACAGCCCTGCTGCAGCATGGGGGTTAAATGGCTTGGACTATTCTGAAATGGTCCTGTAGGAGGAGGCGTTTGTTTCCATTGCATCTGAGATCAGATGCCCCAATCCTGTTGGCAGCAGGTGCTGGTTCTGCCCTTCCTTCCTCAGGCCCACATGGTGACGATAGAGCCCCATGTCGCTCTGTCACCTCTCCCTGTTTGCAGGGCTAGGATTGCCTGATATTTACTCAATGATAGCAACATGAACAGAGATTCCATTGTTCCCAAAGCCACAGCAGAGCGGCCAGGGCCTGCTGGAACCGCCAGGCCCTTTATCACATCTTGATTTTCAGTCCAAGGAGATTAGCAGGCTGATAAAACCCGACCAGCAATATTTCACTGCTAAGCCTGGCCTGACAGCTCTCTCCAAACTCCCCTGGAGATCTTCCCGCCCCTTCTTTTAAAAGCCACAAGGAAACAAACACCTGCTGGGGCGGGGGAGGGTGAGGGCTGGAGCAAAGCTGCCTGCTCAAGGGGGTTGGAAGTGGTGCAGATCTCACACAGGAGAAAGGGTCACTATGGGGGCAAGGACGTTGCTGGCCTAGTAGCCATCACAGGTGGCTGACAACCGGTGAAACTGAGACATAGGGATTGTTGAGGAGAAAAGTAAACTCTGCACACGTCTGACTGGGGGAGAGAGCCTGGGGAAATGGCCAATGTCCTGCTAAAAACAGGAATGGTCCCTCCACTAGGGACACTTGCTGTGTAATGTTCCTGGAAGCACCAGTGCTGGAACACAAGCTGTGCTGGGAGCTGGAGAGCAGGCTGATGGTGGGATTTTGCCCCCTTGGGACTGGCTGGCCACCAATGGGAATATGAGAAGATGTGCTGAGCCTGGGGGTGGGCTCTCTCAGTTCATAGTGGGGAAGTGCTGCAGAAGCCTAACACACACCCAGCTCCCTGAGACTTGTTTCCCATTCCTGCTGCAGCTCAGTTCTCCAGGACAGTGGGACATTCTGAGTCTCAGCTAGGAAGCAAAGGTTAGAAAGGGGGACAGTTGAGAGGGCCAAGCAGCAGGGCTGATGCAGTGAAAAGCCCCACCCCAGCAGAGCCCTCACACTGTGTGCCAGAACACAAGCTCTTCCCTAAGAACAGCTGGAACTCAAATACCTTGGTGGCTTCCCAGCAGTATCTGACCCACCCTCATGACCCATGGGGAACCTGGGAGCGGAGCCAACCCTTTTAGTCAATCTGATTTAACATGGTGCTACCTAACAGTGCAGAGAGCAGTTCAGGTAGAGGAACTTGTCTGAGTGGATGCAGCCCATCTCTGAAGGGCCCCAGCAGTCCACTGCACAGGTAGGGTTGCCAATTTTGGATGGAGGTCTTCCTGGAGGTTTCATCACATGACATAATCTTTCATCACATGATTAATCTTCCATTCCTGGAGACTCCAGGACAATCCTGGAGAGTTGGCAACCCTATGCTCGGGGCCAATCTCCAGCAGTTTGACACTGCCTCCTTCACCCACAAAGGCCAACTACAAACAGGCAGTGCACCCTGCATGCAGGGCCTGGCAAAGGGCAACAGGCTGACAGCAACTTAGTGTCACTGACCTGAACTTTCTGCCCAGCGATATAGAGGTTTTATTTCACAGCCATATAACAAGCAGCAGGGGTCAGAGGCTAATCCTGGCCCAGGGAGACGGAAGCAGAAAGGGGGTCTAAGCCCAGAAAGCAGGCGAGGTAGCTGACTGTCTGTTCTGAACAGAAGAGCATCGCCTAGTCCCTGAGTGATTCACTAATGGTGGCTGGCAGTTGTGTGTGCACACCACATGCACCAGCCTGTATGTCCATGTAGGCGTTGATATATCTGTGTGAGGCTATGTATGTTAGCAATGCCTGTCAGGACATGCGTCTGTGTAGATTTGTGTATGACAAGCTAGCACTGATTGCTGAATTACCTGAGCCCCTTGTTACAGAGCTATGCTCCCTCTCTGCTTTTCTCTCTCTCCCCATTTCCATCTCTACCCTGTTTGTTTCCCTCCTTCTTCCCAGCTCCCCTCCTTCCATTTCTCACCATTGATCCCCTTGGACACATCCTCTCCCCATTCTGTTTGCTTCCACCAGTGCTTTGAATAACGATTGTGTTTCTGTCCACTCACACACACTCAGATCAGACACACAGATATGCACGTGGGCATATACCCACACATGCATACTGATGCACTCATAAACACACACTTCCACACTAGCACATGCATGCATATGCACACATATCCACAGATACACATGTGCACGTGTGTGCACACACACAGACATGAGCATTCACACATACTCAGACCCAGAGATACGCACATCCCTGCCTCTTGATGCACAGGAAATGTGTGTATACCAATGCTGGATAGCATGTTCTTTATCTTACATGTGTGTCTTGGCCACAAATCCCCATGAAATAAACTCTCCAGTGGCCTGACAATGTTCTGAGCTTGCTGATCTCGGCACTGATGAGATGGAATGGTTCTGCTCTAGGAATGGATGAACGTTGAATCACAAGGCATTGGCTAATGAGGAAATGGTGCGTGGGAGATGGGTGAAGGGAACACTAAAAGAGATCCTCTCAGCAAGACTTTCTAGCTGAGTAACATAGACCCAGAGCTCTGGACACCTGGAGTAGCCAGTCACATGAGCAGGCATCAAGCAGGAGATGGCAGAGTGAAGCTAACTGACAATAGCCATCAGCGCAACCAAGGAACACAGAGCTACCTCTGCCTCCACCTGTTGCCCAGACGCCATAGTAATGGGTGCAGTATCCATGGCTACATAGTTTAAGTATTGCAAGAGCCCCATCCTGTGCATCAGACTCACTGGCAACTGCACATCTGCCTGACCTGCAGCGGAATGTGCACCCACACCCATGAGCTTCGGTCTGTGGTTACCCAGAGATGGGCATCCTATGTGGGTGGGGTTGTAGAGGGCTCTATGTAAATGAACATAAGAATGGCCATACTGGATCAGACCAAAGATCCATCTATCCCAGTATCCTGTCTTCTAACCATGGTCAATGCCAGGTGCCCCAGAGGGAATGAACAGAGCAGGTACTCATCAAGTGATCCATCTGCCCTGTTGCTCATCCCCAGCTTTTGGCAAACATAGGCTGGGGACACTATCCCTGCCCATCCTGGCTAATAGCCATTGACGGACCTATCCTCCATGAATTTATCTAGTTCTTTCTTGAACCCTGTTATAGTCTTGGCCTTCACAACATCCCCTGGCAAAGAGTTCCACATGTTGACTGTGTGTTGTGTGAAGCAATACTTCCTTTTGTTTGTTTTAAACCTGCTGCCTATTAATTTAATTTGATGACCCCTAGTTCTTGTGTTATGAGGAGTAAATAACACTTTCTTATTTACTTTCTCCACACCAGTCATGATTTTATAGACCTCTATCATATCCCCCCTTAGTTGTCTCTTTTCCAAGCTGAAAAATCCCAGTCTCATTAATCTCTCCTCATATGGAAGCCATTCCATACCCCTAATAATTTTTGTTGCCCTTTTTGAACCTTTTCCAATTCCAATATATCTTTTTTGAGATGGGATGACCACATCTGTATGCAGTATTTGAGATGTGGGCATACCATGGATTTATACAGAGGCAATATGATATTTTCTGTCTTATTATCTATCCCTTTCTTAATGATTCCCAACATTCTGTTAGCTTTTTTGACTGCTGCTGCACATTGAGTGGATGTTTTCAGAGAACAATCCACAGTCATAGACTCATAGGACTGGAAGGGACCTTGAGAGGTCATCTAGTCCAGTTCCCTGCACTCATGGCAGGACTAAGTAGTATCTAGACAATTTCTGACAGGTATTTGTCTAACCTGCTCTTAAAAATCTCCAATGATGGAGATTCCACAACCTCCATAGGCAATTTATTCCAGTGTTTAACCACTCTGACAGTTAGGAAGTTTTTCCTAATGTCCACCCTAAACCTCCCTTGCTGTAATTTAAGCCCATTCCTCAGAGGTTAAGAAAAATAATTTGTCTCTCTCCTCCTTGTAACAACCTTTTATGTACTTGAAAACTGTTATCATGTCCCCCCTCAGTCTTCTCTTTTCCAGACTAAACAAACCCAGTTTTTTCAATATTCCCTCATAGATCATGTTTTCTAGACCTTTAATAATTTATTTTCCTCTTCTGTGGATTCTCTCCAATTCGTCCACATCCTTCCTGAAATGTGGCGCCCAGAACTGGACATGATACTCCAGTTGAGGCCTAATTAGCGCGGAGTAGAGCGGAAGAATTACTTCTCATGTCTTGCTTACAGCCCTCCTGCTAATACATCCCAGAATGATGGTTGCTTTTTTTGCAACAGTGTTACACAGTTGACTCATATTTAGCTTGTGGTCCACTATGACCCCCAGATCCCTTTCCGCAGTACTTCCTAGGCAATCATTTCCCATTTTGTATGTGTGCAACTGATTGTTCCTTCCTAAGTGGAGTACTTTGCATTTGTCCTTATTGAATTTCATCCTATTTACTTCAGACCATTTCTCCAGTTTGTCCAGATCATTTTGAATTTTAATCCTATCCTCCGAATCACTTGCAACCCCTCCCATCTTGGTATCATCTGCAAACTTTATAAGTGTACTCTCGATGCCATTATCTAAATCATTGATGAAGATATTGAACAGAACTGTTCCCTGAGGGACCCCACTCATTATACCCTTCCAGTATGACTGTGAACCACTGATAACTACTCTCTGGGAACTGTTTTCCAACCAGTTTTGCACCCACCATATAGTAGCTCCACCTAGGTTGCATTTCCCTAATTTGTTTATGAGAAGGTCACATGAGACAGTATCAAAAGCTTTACTAAAATCAAGTCTGCCACTTCCCCCCTTATCCTCAAGTTTGTTACCCTTTCAAAGAAAGCTATCAGGTAGGTTTGACACAATTTATTCTTGACAAATCCATGCTGACTGTTACTTATCACCTTATTATCTTCTAGATGTTTGCAAATCGATTGTTTGATTGATTTGCTCCATTATCTTTCCGGGTACAGAAGTTAAGTTGACTGGTCTGTAATTCCCTGGGTTGTCCTTATTTCACTTTTTCTAGATTGGCACTATATTTGCCCTTTTCCAGTCTTCTGGAATCTCTCCCATTTTCCATGACTTTTCAAAGATAATTGCTAATGGCTCAGATGTCTCCTCAGTCAGCTCCTTGAGTATTGTAGGTTGCATTTCATCAGGCCCTGGTGACTTGAAGACATCTAATTTGTCTAAGTAATTTTTAACTTGTTCTTTCCCTATTTTAGTCTCTTCTCATCTTTCATCTTTGTTAGTCTCTACCTCATTTTTACTGGTATTCACCATGTTAAACGTCCAATCATCACCAACCTTCTTGGTGAAAACCAAAACAAAGAAGTCATTAAGCACCTCTGCCATTTCCACATTTTCTGTTATTATTCCCCCCCATTGAGTAATGGGCCTACCCTGTCCTTAGTCTTTCTCTTGCTTCAAATCTATTTGTAGAATGTTTTCTTGTTACCCTTTATGTCTCTAGCTAGTTTGACCTCGTTTTGTGCCTTGGCCTTTCTAATGTTGTCCCTATGTACTTGTGTTATTTGTTTATATTCATCCTTTATAATTTGACCTAGTTTCCACTTTTTGTAGGACTCTTTTTTGATTTTTAGATCATTGAAGATCTCCTGGTTAAGACAGTGTGATCTCTTGCCATACCTCCTATATTTTCTATGCAGTGGGATAGTTTGCTCTTGTGCCCTTAATAATGTCTCTTTGAAAAATGGCCAACTGTCTTCAGTTGTTTTTCCCCTTAGACTTGCTTCCCATGGGATCTTACCTACCAACTCCCTGAGTTTGCTAAAGTCTGCCTTCTTGAAATCCATTGTCTTTATTTTGCTGTTCTCCCTCCTACCATTCCTTAGAATTGTTAACACTATCATTTCATGATCACTTTCACCCAATCTGCCTTCCACTTTCAAATTCTCAACCAGTTTCTCCTTATTTGTCAAAATTAAATCTAGAACAGCCTCTCCTCTAGTAGCTTTCTCCCCCTCTGAAATAAAAAAAATTGTCTCCACTACATTACAAGAACTAATGGATAATCTGTGCCCTGCTGTGTTATTTTCCCCTTAGATGTCTGAGTAGTTGAAGTCCCCCATCACCACCAAGTCCTGTGCTTTGGATGATTTTGTTAGTTGTTTTAAAAAAGCCTCATCCACCTCTTCTTCCTGGTTAGGTGGTCTGTAGTAGACCCCTACCATGACATCACCCTTGTTTTTTACCCCTTTTATTCTTACCCAGAGACTTAGAACAAGTCTGTCTCCTATTTCCATCTCAACTTCAGTCCAAGTGTGTACATTTTTAATATATAAGGCAACACCTCCTCCCTTTTTCGCTTGCCTGTCCTTCCTGAGTAAGCTGTACCCTTCTATACCAATATTCCAGTCATGGATCTTTTCCCACCAGGTCTCTGTAATGCCAAGTATGTCATAGTTGTGTTTATTTACAAGCATTTCAAGTTCTTCCTGCTTATTCCCCATACTTCTGCATTAGTGTACAGACATCTAAGATACTGATTTGATTCCCCCCAGTTCTGTCTTGTCTCTCCTATCCCTGCTATAACAGTCCATGCTCCCCCCAAATTCTGAATCTTCTCCCAAGTCTCCATGTTCTTGACTCACCTGTGGCCTTTGGTCATCTGCCCCCTTCAAACCTAGTTTAAAGCCCTCCTCACTAGGTTAGCCAGTCTGTATCCAAATGTGCTCTTCCCCCTCCTTGATAGGTGAATCTCATCTTTGCTTAGCAGTCCTTCTTCCTGGAACAATGACTCCAAGATCTCTCTCTTGAGTGGCAACAGCTAATTTAGACCCCATCTTTTTATATGTATAGCTGGGATTATGTTTTCCAATGTGAATGCCTTTGCATGTATCAGCTTTGATTTTCATCTGCCATTTTGTTGCTCAGTCACTCAGTTTTGTGAGATCTCTTTGCAGTCTGCTTTGGACTTAACTATCTTGACTAGTTTTGTATCATTTGCAAATTTTGCCACCTCACTGTTTACCCCTTTTTCCAGATCATTTATGAATATATTGAACATCACTGGTCCAAGTACAGACCCCAGGGAGACACCACTATTTATCTCTCTCCATTATGAAAAACTGACCATTTATTCCTACCCTTTGTTTCCTATATTTTAACCAGTTACCAGTCAACCAGAGGACCTTCCATCTTATCCAATGACAACTTACTTTACTTAAGAGCCTTTGGTGAGAGACCTTGTGAAAGGCTTTCTGAAAATCTAAGTACACTATATCCACTGGATCCCCCTTATCCACATGCTTGTTGAGCCCCTCAAATAATTCTAGTAGATTGGTGAGACATGATTTTCTTTTACAAAAACCATGTTGACTGTCCCCCAACAAATTAGCTATCCTCCAGTCATTTGGTACAGAAGCTGATTTAAATGATGGATTACAAACCACAGTTAGTAGTTCTGCAATTTCACATTTGAGTTCCTTCAGAACTCTTGTGTGAATACCATCTGGTCCTGGTGACTTATTACTGTTTAATTTACCAATTTGTTCCAAAACCTCCTCTAATGACACCTCAATCTGGGACAGCTCCTTAGATTTGTCACTTAAAAAGAATAGCTCAGGTTTGGGAATCTCCCTCACATCCTCAGTCATGAAGATTGATGTAAAGAATTCATTTAGTTTTCCCACAATGCCCTTATTGTCCTTGAGTGTTCCTTTGGCATCTTATCACCCAGTGGCCTCACTGGTTATTTAGCAGGCTTCCTGCTTCTGATGTACTTAACATTTCTTTTGCTATTACTCTTTGAGCCTTTGGCTAGCTGTTCTTCAAATTCTTTTTTGGCTTCCTAATTATATTTTTATACTTCACTTGCCAGAGTTTATGCTCCTTTCTATTTTCCTCACTAGGATTTAACTTCCACTTTTTAAAGGATGCCTTTTTGCATCTCACTGCTTTTTTTACTTTGTTGCTTAGCCATGGTGGCACTTTTCTGGTTTTCTTACTATGTTTTTTAATTTGGGGTATACATTTAAGTTAAGCCTCTATGGTGTCTTTTAAAAGTTTCCGTGCAGCTTGCAGGGATTTCACTTTTGGCACTGTACCTTTTAATGTTTGTTTAACTAACTTCCTTATTTTTGTGGATTCTAATATTTGTGACTCTATTTGTCCCCAAGAGTCTTATCCTCAAACATCTGAAACAAACCTTGAACCTGATAATGTCCCTTAGATGGGACTGAAGAAGCATGACAATTCCCAGGGCAAGTAGGTGGGGTGAAAAGGTATAAAGGATGCGATTGCTTGGCCAGGTGCATTAGAGGAGAGGAGAAGAGAATCTGGAGTGGGTAGGCAGGTCTTGGGGGCACACACACTGCCTTTTCTTCATTCTCCTATCCAAATAAGCTGTCAGCTCCCAGGGATTAGTGACCATGAAAGCCGGTGCTAAGAGCCCCACCTGGAGCCAGGAACACACCACCTTTCTCGCCTGCTGCACACTAGAACTGGCCAGCCTGGGCCATTTTTAAACAGGGAGGAGACAGATTGTCAAACAAACCATCACTCAAAATCTGGTGCAGGTGATGGGAGCAAAGGGAACAAGAAGCTGCTGGGTCAGGTGGGATGGGGGGGAAGTGATGGTGGTAGGAGGAACGGGGAGGGACAGAAGGTCAGGGAGTAAAGCAGGGAAGAGAGGGAGATGGGAGGAGGGAGCTGTGGAAGCAGAAGGCTCAGGCCTCAGTTTATTTAGCCTTCAGCTCAAATTTGCCATCCTGCCCTTAGTAGTTCTGCCTGCCCCTACAGCTCTGCCCTGAATCCCTCTGCACTCCATTCTGCTGTGCCCTGGCCTCTCGCCCTCTTTGCCCATTTCCAACTTGCTTCCTCCCCCATGTTCAGAAATGCCTCACTATTGATGACACCAAAGCACCTTTCTTCACCTGCTCCAGCCCAGCACTTGTCAGCCAGGCTCATGTGCGGATACACCCAGACAGCATGTCCTGGGAACCTCCTTGTGCCTCCAGACCATCAGCTCTTCAGGGCTGGGACCTTATCACTGGGTGTTGGTTTGTGCATGTTTATCCCTGTAAGCACCATGCACCCAGCTCCTGAAGGACAGGCAGCACCATCTAGTAGCTGGAGCACTGGGCTGGAAGCCAGGAATTCCTGGATTCAAAAACTCCCTCAGTGACTAGGACAAGTCACTTCGCCTTTGTGCCCCTCAGACTCCTCATGTGTAGAGTGGAGACAGTGCTTTCCTTCCTCTCTGAGGCTTGGGTGCATGGCGACATGCCCCTCCTGTGGAGATGGAAATGCTGCTAGGCTGAAATGGCTAAGAAATTTGTTCAGAGCTGGGCAAATAGCGTCAACTATTTCCCATTCATGTTGGCTAGTGCTTCTCAGTGAATTCACTTTAGCCAGGCTCACTTCCCACAAGCACTTCTGCTAAATGTCCATGGAAAGGGAATGTCTGAATTCATGTGAATTATCTGCTGAAAATGCTTGCCTGTACCCCCAATCAGGGAACAGAATCAACACCATGTGACCCTTCTGACCAATCACCACTAAACAGGACGGCACAAATAGTGAATACTCACAGAGAACTGTTCCAACTCAATGCACTGATTGAAAAAAATCACAAAAAATCTGTAGAATCATGAAAAACAAGTAACCTGAGGGAAGAGGGCTCTGCTCCCAGCAGCAGGGGAAGAGGAGCCACTCATAGGATACACTCACTATTGGGAATTGTTTGCACAACTCTAATCATTAGTACTGTTCTTAGACTAGAGAGATCACACAAGTACCAGCCATTGGGAATAGCCCTGCCCTAGCCTCTAGGGTGATAGTCACATGGGATCTAGCAGGGCTTCTTCAAGTCTAACAGATCTTAGGTGCTGCACCCAGAGTCCATTCCAGGGGGTACAGAAATGCTGTCCAGCAAGTTCAGACTCCTCTAAAGTGCTTTCTTCCAAGGGTGCCAGCCTAAAACAATGACTTGCTCTTCGCCCCCAGCTAATGGTCTGTGGAGGAGGGTCACTCTGAGACACTCCCCTTTGCATTCCCAGCATCAGAGAGACGCAATGTGATGCTCATGTTGTAGCTAGCGTTTCCCCACCAACGGACTTGGGGAGCTGATATGGAGCTGGCCTTAATCTGATCATTGATGGGGGCGGGAAGTTGTATTTCTGGGTCATGTTTCTACAGGAGCCAAGCAGAGAGAGGAGCTGCAGTAAGGCTGGGTGCACTATGTGAGCGTGCATACATGTGGGAGCACATCTGTGTGGTGTGGATAAATTTTTACCCTTCCGACAGGCTGGGTCGGAAGGTGTGAACAATGATTGACTGCCCCCAAAGCAGCTGGTGTGTTCTTGGGTACACACTGTTTGGGAAACACTATTACACTGCAGTAAGATTGAGGGAGCAGGTTAGTGCTACCTGGCTGCCTTGCTCTCAGGGACTGAAGGTACCTGTAAGACAACCCTGACCTGGAAAACAGCTCATTCCTTCAGCAGAATGGGTCTGGGTTAATATTTCACCCCATGTACACTCACCTGGGGCAAGTATGGCTTTCATGCAACTATGTACCCAATTAGTTACTCTTATCAAACCAAATCTAGACGCCCGCCCTCCTACTCCCTTCTTGGCCTTACCTTGTTTGTTTCCATTAACTGATAACCAGTGGGATCAGGATCTCAGCCTGTCTCCAAGAGTAGGTGCGTGTGGGGCTGGAAGGTTGGGATGAAATTACACCGGACACTGTGCAAAAGGCAATTGCCTCTGTCTGTGACCTCCTGCGCAAGGCAGTGCAATACCCTAGTTACTGAACTGAGAAGGGACGGCTAGAGTTGCAGTGGGGAAGAGGGCAGTCGAGGCCTGGGAGATGCCCTGCAATGCTGGGCTGTGCACACTGGGTTATTGTAGGGTTGCTACTGTACACGCTGCTTTGTCACTGTAGGATTGTTCACAGTGGGTTGTTATTGCAGGGTTGGTTACAGGCACTGAGCTAAACCTGCTAGTTTGGAACTGGGGGGTAGCTACAGAGTTGAAGGCCAGAAGGGACCCCCCAGATCATCTAGTCTGACCTCATGTATAGCACAGGCCACCAAGTGCACCCAGCAACCACACACAAAGCCCAACAGTCAGAATCAGAATCTCCTGGTACAGCTCACAGGAGACTAGGCTAATATGTGCCACAGGCAGAGAACAGGTGGTACTGAGGTGCACCCATGCCAGAGGCCCCCACAAAGGCAGGGAGATAATTAAGTGAGCTACACCCAGCTAATCCTGACAAGTGATCTGCACGGCCCTGCATGAGCGCTGGGGCTGTGCACCAGGTGATGATTGGAGAGCTCTTTGGGAGTGCTGCTTTGGAGTGTCGGGTGGCTGGCTGGGTAGCACACACTGCCAGGTGTGGAGTTCTTTGGGAGGGCTGCTTTGTCACTGTACGGTTGGTCACCAGTCCCGGCACTGTTGAGAGTTTCCTAACTTAAAGCGATGCACTTCTGCTAGACAAATATCCCACTCTGCCCTTGCCTCACCCTGGGACTCGTACAGGCCCGCATCTCTCAGTCCAGCTCCCTCTTCCCCACCCGCCTGGCAGTCACACACTACTCTAGCCCAATGAATTAAAAGCCTTCCATTTGCACACAATGTTTGATGAGTTTTCCCCATTATAAGCTCCTCAGAGCCTGGGGGGAAAACCTTTCCCCATCCTGGAGCTGCACAGAATTGAATGATGCCTCCCTTAATCATGCCAGCACCTCGGCATGTGCTGCACACTGGAGCACAGAAGGGGCCCATAGAAATCACCTGAAGGTTTCCTGCCCAAAAAAAACCCATCTGAAACTTTCATTTCCAACAACCACTGTGGGTACAGTGGGGGCCCCTGCAGTCTGGGGAATTGCTGCCATTTCTGATAAGAAGGGGCTGGGCTATGATACCATGTGCCACAAGGGGATGTAGGGTTTTGCCCAGACCTGACTCTGCCTAGCAGTCTAAGCAGGAAGCTACAGCTAGGACATGACACTCAGCCAGGGCGGGAAGGAAATTCTATCGCAAATTACTAGTTCCAAAACAACGAGGAGTCCTTGCGGCACCTTAGAGACTAATACATTTATTTGGGCATAAGCTTTCGTGGGCTAGAACCCACTTCATCAGATGCATGGAGTGGAAAATACAGGAGCAGGTATAAATACATGAAAAGATTAATTTATTTATACCTGCTCCTGTATTTTCCACTCCATGCATCTGATACAGACTAACATGGCTACCCCTCTGAATCCTAGTTCCAAAATGTAATCACTTACAGATCCTTTATCACCTTCTCACGAGAGACACACAACAGATGTGAGTGCATTTGCATTGTGCACCTGAGTGACATGATGGCACTTTGGTCAAACTGGGGGAAGGGGTACCATGTCGACTGTGACATCATATCTCCTGCACAAGGAATGGGAAGGACTCACCAAGAAAAGTGATAGAAAGGGCACTCCAGCATGCTTTCCTGCTCTATGCTCCCCTCTCAAAAATCACATGGGGGAAATCAGCGGTTCCCATCATCAGTCGCTTTAGTGACTTGGTCACCCATGGAACTCAGTCTCACCACAGCTTGTATTACTGGTGGAGAGTCCAACCTGTGGGACCATGAATTATTGCAAAATCTTTCTGGGAGTTGGTGAGAGGAAATTGCTTGTGCTGTTACCTTCCTGCAGCATGTCCCTTCAGTTTGCATTGCAGAGATGTCATGAAGCGCACTGGCCATTAGAGGACACTAGAATTCCACTCAGCCAGACTTCATTGGCTCTAGTGCTATGCTATGTTTGATACTTGCAACAAAAACTTGACACCTTTAAATGGACAACTCGCCTCCTTTGGAGTTCCACAACAAACTCAGTGCTCAGCCCCAGTCTGTGGGAGGGTCACTGAGGCTCCTGGACCAAGAGCCTGGGTGGTCTTGGACGGTTTCTGAAATCATACAAAAGTCATGATTTTTAGCATGAAATTGGGTGAAATTCAGCTATTTGGTATAGTGATTTATGGTTTATTTCAACTTAAAAACCCAAAGCATAAATCTGAGGTGTAACCTAAACTGCATGGAATATTCCATGAGCTGCTGTGCCATGAAACCGGTGAGATTATATGTTAAATGAGGGAAAGGTTTAATTTCCTTTCAGCCCTGAGTCAGGCTGGGTGTGGGTCACACAGGCAGCACATCCCAGGCTGGGGAGGTGCAGCAGGAAGTCACCAACCCCTGGTTCCAGGGGCTCATCAGGTAAAAAATATATCCCAGAGGCTGCAGGATGTTTGGAGCTTCCGTCTCATTGCTGAAACCCCAGCTTCATTGCCTGTGTCCACCAAACACACATGCACACCCAGCCCCATGGCTGGCTCCCACACTTCACTGGGAGAAGTATAGAACCCTCCTGGATTAGGACTTCATACCAATCACACAGACTGAGAAGACTGTGCTAGGAGAACCCACTCCTGTTCTCTCCTCAGGTGCTCAGCGAACAAGCTCCATGCAGGAGAGGAAGAGAGAAGAAAAAGGGATGAAGGGAAAAAGACAGTGAAAGATGCCCCAAAAATGCAATGCCACTTAAAAATACTATCACTAGATGTTCCAAGTACCTTTCTTATACTGGAAAAGCTATTCTCCCAAAACCAGGGCTGCAGGCCTGACAAACTGCAGACAAAATGACCTGACAGTGGCAAAACCAGGGTGCTAAATTTCTCTCAGAGAAACATTTGAACTGGACATACTTCTAGTGGGCCATTAGGTCTGTCCCTCCTTCTTCTGGGCAGGATTGATTTCGTTATCTCCAAGCCATCCTGTGAAGTGGGTGCCTCTCTCAGTCTCTAGGAAAGGTGATTCCACAGCCTCTGTGAGGAGATTATTTCTGTTATCCAAACTCTTGGTAGAGTTTGAAAGGTAACCTCAACTCTTCCTGCTGCGGGTGTGGCCCACTGCTCCTGCCACAACCTTGAGGACTAGTGAGAAGCCCTTCTTTCTGTCCTCTTTGGAATATCCTTCCCATGTTTGTAGACATTAACCATGTCCTCTCTGTCACCTCTGGGTTGTGCTGTGGTTGGCGTGATGTGGGTATGGGAGGTGCCTATCCCTGTCTTCCCATACTCTGCTGCTCCACACTGTTCTCTGAGCAGACCAGAGACTGAAATCTCCAAGAATCTATCTCTCGGGACCATTCAGGGAGCTCTTCCTGTAGGCAGAGAAACAATATCTAATGGTCTAGGCCAGAAATATATGAGCAACTGTCTCTGCCCCTATGTCTTGCCAAAGCTGCTGAGGTTGGCTGGGTTCTCCTTGCTTTCTTTTCCATGGCTGTGTGTCTGGATCAGACCGTCTCAGACCCAGAACCCAGTTGATGGGTCTTCCTTCCTTAGCAAACCCACTAGCACAGTGGTCCCCAACCTTTTCGTCTGGCGGGCGCCAGACAAAGGACTGTGGCGGTGGTGGAGCATCTGCCGAAATGCCGCCGAATTTCTGCAGCATTTTGGCGGCGACGCCTCTCGATGATGTCACTTGTTGGTGGCAAGCGGCATCATCGAGAGACGTCGCCGCCGAAATGCCGCAGAAATTCGGCGGCATTTCGGCGGATGCTCCACCACTGGCCAGGATGCGGGCGCATTTAGATGCCCCTGCGGGCTCCATGGCGCTCGCGGACTCCGCGTTGGGGACCCCTGCACTAGCACATCTCTGGGATAGGTCTCAAGGCTATGTACATGGCCTTTTCATTCAGGCTCAGCCACCATTACCATCTTGGCCTCCCCCATTAGCTCTTCCTGAATTTCATTTTCCTTGTGCCCAGTTTCGTTGAGTGGCTGCTTCTCCATGAACCACTGAGCCGAGCCCTGTTTTGATCATTGCTGTTTTACTCAACATGTAGTGATGTGTGCTAGATATATAAGAGGGTGCCAGGGGCTCAGATGAGTGGGCAGGGCCAGGCTGGAGAGCAAGGGTTTGGAGACCCTCACAGTAGCATAGGGTCTGAACATCCCCTTCAGAGCAGCTGCTGACCTTAGAGCTACGCACAGATGTCCAGAGATGCCACATTTTTCTGGAAGGCTCTTTCACACCTTGCCATTGAGGCTCAAGGGGACCCACCACTGGGGCTACACAGGGGAGTGGGTGGCTGGTAAGAAGGGGGGCCGGGCTGTGCTAAAGGAGCAGCTGTGTTTACTTTCCATCTGCTAGATGGAACAACAGGAGATTTTTTTTTCTGTGGCTCTGTGTGTCCTTAACCAGCCAGAAACTTTCTTGTAAACATCCTGCTGCTCTGGCCAGGAGAAGAGAGCTCTGTGGTGGAGAAGGCATCCTCCTGCTGCTTCCATCCTTACAAGGCTGCTTTCTGTTAGAACAACAAACACTTTCCCTCCTTATGGCCCAGTGACATGAGAGTTTATGGGCTTCCCAACCAGAGAGCCCTGATCCCCTTGCCCCTGTGGAATCCTCCTATTCCCCAAGCCTGACTTCAGTGACGATGGGGCTGGGTGCAACTGAGCAGGAGACAGACGCTGGGAATTATGGGACCTTCTGGGGCTGGTGGAATGAAGAGCCTACTTTAGCTGGTTAGTGCAATCCCATCATAATGGGCTTGGTGGTATTGTGCATCACTGTGCATTTCCCCCAGGGAACACAGAGACTCAACCAAACAGGGAGCTACCCATTTAACTTTTTATCTACTGTGCATAGACCAGGCTTGACTGAATGAAGACAGATGCTGTTAACCGCTGCTATTTATAGTGGGTGCCTCAGGGGAAAAGATGCCCACACCCAGCAATGTTGGTCACTAGAACCAGGAAGGAAAAGGCCCTGGCTAGGCAGACAGCAGTAAAACCTATCATAGAGATTGCAAAGCAAAGCTTCGCACTCCCCCAATCATTGCACTACAGGCAGGCCTGTGCTTCTCCATTCAAAGACTCCATGGCCTGGTGGATTCTACTGCTCCCAATATTCTGGGAACATAACCTGCTAATAGCGGGGCAGGCATAAAAGGGCACCCACTGCTGGGAACCCCCCTGTAAGAACAGTTCTGTAGCACTCTGCCAGCACCTGCTTAGAGCAAAGAACACAGACTTCTCATCACATGGGGGGAGTTGGCTGGCAACTCAGCAACTTCTGGCTGACCCTGCCAGTGATACTCAGTACCCACTGGCTGGACCCCCGGTTATACTCAGTACCCGCTGGCTGTACCCCCGGTTATACTCAGTACCTGCTGGCTGGACCCCCAGTGATACTCAGTACCTGCTGGCTGGACCCCCGGTTATACTCAGTACCTGCTCACTGACCCTGCCAGTGATACTCAGTACCCACTGGCTGGACCCCCGGTTATACTCAGTACCCGCTGGCTGGACCCCCGGTTATACTCAGTACCCGCTGGCTGTACCCCCGGTTATACTCAGTACCTGCTGGCTGGACCCCCAGTGATATTCAGTACCTGCTGGCTGGACCCCTGGTTATACTCAGTACCTGCTCACTGACGCTGCCAGTGATACTCAGTACCTGCTGGCTGTACCCCCGGTTATACTCAGTACCTGCTGGCTGACCCTGCTAGTGATACTCAGCCCTTACTGAGAGAATCTGGTAGCACTGTGGCATTGTGTCACCTGGAAGATTCTTGGCTGATGAGCGTAGGGAGCTAGGGATATCAATATCAATGCCTGCAGGGTTGGTTGGGGTATACAGAGGAAAATATGCGCTAAGGCCAAAAGCTACATAATTCTCAATCTCCTCCTTGGGGCAGGAAGGGAGAGCAAGACAGTGCTATTAATGGAGATAGGGCTTTGGAGCTGTGCTCCAGCTCCGCTCCAGCTCCAGGCAAAAACCTGCAGCTCCACTGCTCCGCGCTCCAGCTACGGGCTCCACTACAAAGCCCTGAATGGAGATGCAAATCTCTGTAGAACCTGGGGTTACTTTTTGTTTCTCCAGTGAAAAAAGGGGTGGGGATGGATTTTATCATCCGGACACTATTTAACATTAAAGGGAGAGGAGGGGAGGGGAAGGGAGGAGAAGCAGCAGGACAGGAGTCCCCATACAGCAGAGAGAAACAAGTCTGCTGCCAGAACTGTGTTGGAGGCTTTATTAAATAACTTGATAAATCCTGTTCTCTCTTCCTCTACCTCAGTGTTCAGGGTGATTTATGGGGAGTTCTTGCCACTCCCCCATGACTGTGACAGTGGCTTTCTGCTGGGAAGGCTAGAGGGTCAGGGCAAGACTGCGGGGGACAGTCCTTTACACCAGTTCTGGGCTATTATGCTATTGACCAGGATTCTAACAGCCACACGTCCAGAACAGCCAAATGGACCACTCCCTTGCTGGTTTAGAAGGATTTCTATTATAATCTGTTGTCCTCTATTATTGATAGAGTGGCTGCTATGTACCCCCTTTCATAGCTGTGTCCCCACAGTTTACCTTGGTGTGGGCATGACCTGCACCAGTTGAAAGGAGAGAAGATGGCTGCAATGCTGGGGGTGTGGTTGGATGAATGCAGACCCTCGCTCCACAAGGATTGTTGAGCTCTGATGCTGTGGCTGTGCGGGATGCAAAGGAGAGGTCCATAGCACGCACCGCAGACTCTGCCAAGTCTTAGTCAGCAGATTGTTCTGAGTTGTGGCCAGCCTGATTAATCCAGGCTGTCTCTGGTGGGATGCTGATTTCAGTGCCTTCTGCTGTGAGGAAATTTCTAGCTATTACACAGAGGAAATTGTTCAGGTTCAGGTTGAAATATCTGTGGTAATATCTGCAGGGTAATATCTCGATGGGACGAACACGAGAGCTTTTCTGGGTGAATGGCAGCCTGTGTCACTTCTGGAAGTGTTGCGTGAACTTTGGACCCAAAGCTATGATTCAGAGCCGTGTCCCTCCTGGCTGGTGTAGGGCCAGTCAGGAAGCACTGGGCCTATTGTTAGTTGAGACTGTCATTGACTCCAATGAGGCAGGGCTGGCTTCAGGGTTTTTGCCACCCCAAGCGGCAGGGGAAAAAAAAAAGCCACGATCACAATCGGCGACACTTCGGTGGCAGCGCCACTGCACCACTTTCTCCTTTGGCAGCAGTTTGGCGGCAGGTCCTTCCCTCCGAGAGGGACTGAGGGACCCGCCACCGAAAAGCTGGCTGTGCTGCCCCTTCCCCTTGGCTGCCCCAAGCACCTGCTTGCTGCACTGGTGCCTGGAGCCGGCCCTGACTATGAAGGAAGCTCTCATTAGCTTTTTGAGCTTGAGACTCTGGCCAGCTATTGAGTCACTTTAAATCTTCCTTTTTGGGTACGGTGACTTGGAAGGTCTCATAGCATTGAGATGCCTCATCTCCTTGAACTATCTCAGCTTGGAAACAGATGTCAGTATCGCACAGAACCCACACTTTTTGCCTCAGTCAATGACCTCCTTCTGGAAATGGATGAAGAGCAGTTGCCAGGCTGATATTATTAAGCCTATCAGCTGTCTTTGATACCATTGATCAAAAGGTGCTGATGTTTCCCTTGTAGTTCTGTGCAGGAATGGAGTGGATTGCTTTAGCGAGCTCAATGACTGAATGGCACTTTGGTGTGGGGTGCTGCAGATTTCTACGTCGTCATCCCCTTTGTTCAGCGACTACATGGGGGGCTAGCAAGGAAGCATTAGCTATGTGGCTTAAACTGTGCTGATGACACCCTGTGGTACTGCTGCTGCTGCAATGAAAAGAGGCGCTGGAGCTTCCTTGGTTTAAATGGGAGGTAACTGCAGACAAGCCATTCCCTGGGCGGGTGTCTAGCTATGGCACCCATTCCTGTTTGTCTGAAATAGCCCAAATCTGCTATGACCTTCAGAGCAGACTGCAAGGCCCATCTACTTTGCCATACAAATGGCTGCGGGGGGGGTGGGGGGAGTGTATGTGGAGGGACTCAGCGGGGCTTGTGGTGAAATGAGGCATTGGTTTGTTTGTTCTGTTCTGATGACTATGACTGGCGCTTGACGAGGAGTCAGGCTGATGGGGTGGTTTTCCTGTGTTTTACAATTTCCTATGTGGTATTTTAATGGACACCAGGGTCCCTAGCGCTACAGAAAGGCACTTTTTGGTTTTAGAAATGGTGGTAAGTAAATAAATAATTAATTGTATATTGACATAATCCAACCCCTCCTCCCAGCTGCCTTACTAACTCTCTCTCTCAATAATCCCCCGTCCCAGCCTTCCCAGCTCAAGGCAACCTAGTTTAAGCCAAGCACAATATATTTTTAACAGGGGCTGTTAACTAGTGAGGCCCCAGCCTGCTGTGCTCTGCTTCCATGCAGACTGGGCCCACACTTTAAGCAGCAGCATGTCACGGAGGTGGTAGCCCATTTTCATAGTCAGAACGGAGACTCCAGGGTTCCTAGGAGCCCCACTGCTTTAAAGTCTTCATTTAAAGATGGCTTCTTTTAGAGAGAGGCATTTCACTTGCTTCAATGGAAAAAGAGATGAGGAGAGAATCTTCAGGAGACTAGAGGAATGAAAGAGAAGTAGAGAAAGCTTGTTGCTGGCAAAGAGAAAAGTAACCATGACCAGGTCTTTTCTTTTAAAGAAGGGGAATTCGCTAGAGGTTAGCACAAAGGATTAGATGAAAGTCAAGACTCCTGGGTCCTATTCCCGTTCTGCCACTGACTTGCTGTGTGACCTTGAGCAAGTCTCTTCACTTTTCTGTGCTTGTTTCCCCAGCTGTAACATAGGGATAATAATAACAGCACCAATTTCTCAAACAGCACTTTTCCACAGTAGGGTTCAAAGCACTTTACAAAGAAATAGTTTCCCGCTCTATAAAAGAGGGATAATACTGAGGCATAGAACACTGAAGTGAATTGTCCATTGTCACTCCACAGAGCTAGGAATAGAACCAAGGTCTCCTAAACCCCAGTCCCATACACTAGCCTGCAAGGCACATTACCCCCCATCTGAGGAGGAAGGGGGCTGTGAGGCTTAGTTCATTGTTTGCAAAGGACGCTGAGCCCTTCACTTGGAAGGCCTGTGGGCTTGCAGAGTGTTATTATTACAGCTGTCCTGGCTGTTCCGAACTGTTACCCTAAATTGCCAGTCTCTAGTTTGCTCAAACCTCAGGGGCCTGAAAGGCACCCTATTGTCCAGGGTCTGCAGGAGGAGTTAGCTAGGGCTCAGCACCTGACTGGTGCTCATATTCCAGCCCACAAAATGGGTGAATATGCCAACACCCTCCTGGGTATTGCTTATCAGCAGGTATCTGGGGGGAGCTTTTATCCCCTCAGCATCCTGAGCCTCTTCACTGGCTCTGTGTAAAGGCCCAGAGTGCACCTGAATCCAGGCCTTGTGTAATGCAGTGGGCAGTGCCGCCACCTGTTATATGTCAAAAGGTTCCAGGTCCAGCTGCAGTGCTAAGGTTCTTGCCTTCCTGGACTTGACCTGGATCAGCTGGCTAGTTCAGGGTTATATATTGACATTACACTCTGGGCCAGATGGGCAACCACACCCAACACCATGGCCACACAAAGGTCAGGAGAGAGGCTGAGCTCTGAATACAGGGGTGGGTAATGTCTGGAATGGCAAACAGCCCCCCTGCTGGTCCAAGCAGAAAGATGTAGGGATCGCCGAGAGGCCAAGCCTCCTGTGGAGAGAACTTCCAGCCCGAAGCCAAGCAGGTTGGTTCTCAAGGCAATTAGGATGAACCTATTAAGTCCTATGAGTCTCAACTGAGGGTGCTGACCACTTGAAAATCTGGCCCAGGCACCACGCCAGACATTGTGACTCCTGTGGAGTTCAAAGCTCGTGCAGGTGTCAGTGACCCGCAGCTTTCCCCCCGCTCTAGAAAGCCTTTGGGGAGTGAGTTTGCTCATTGTTATTGCTCATGAAAGGACCCAGGAGTGGAACCTAAGGCTTGAGACTCCACAATCTGTAGCAGGCTATGGGTGAACTCCCTCCCACAGAAACCAACCAGTGCATCTCAGACGGAACATGTGGCTATTTCCCCCTCCCCAAGATCTGCCAATGTATCTTTAATCTGGATTTATAGAACACTGCATATTCCAGGCCTGGCTTTATCCTCCCCTCACTCTGTTGATGCACTTCCCGCCCCGCTATTCTACTCCTGAGAGAGAGAATGGTGCAGTATTTTTTTGCCACTTTGTCTTGGAGCGAAGACATTGTTAGGTTTATAATTCCAACAATGTGGCTCTGAGCTAGGGAGATCTGACAGGTCTCTGATTAATGGACTTGCCAAGCTTAACAAAAACTATCACCTTCCCTCCCTGCTCCGTTCCTTCCCCTGTTAGTGCAGAAAAGCTCAGTTGCGCTAATCATGCTGGTATAAATTACAGTGATGAATGGGGGCTTGGCCCCAGGCACCTTTCGATGGAGGAAAGTGAAATGAATCACAGGGAATGGTTCATACACTCTGTTTACACAGGGTGCTGATGGACCATGTGTTATACTGACTGGTGTCAGGGCTTATTTATGAGGCTTCTTCATCATCACAATCCGAGGTGGTGGCTCTGGCAAAAGGTTTCCAAAGGGTGCAAGAGCTGGGAATGGCTTGCAGGCCTGAAGAGAGCATCTCTCTATCTCACCGTCTCTCTTGCCAGCCAGGGGCTGCCTATCAAACTTTGATCTATGTGTAATATAGAGTCAATTTACTGTTCTATATTTCCTGCTTATCTCTGTCCGCATAGTCAAGCACTGCTCTTAAATAGCATGGATGGTCAGAAAAGTGGTGGAGAAGACCAGGAAGGTCCCACTGATAGTGGGACAAAATACCCTTCAATATGTAGGCATGAAGAGAGCAGTTAGGGCTCAGGTGGGACCTCCAGATGAAGCCTGACCATATGAGAGGCACTCCCAAATGAGGCTGTTTGTGCCTATGGGTATTAGAGGGTGGGCAGTTGATTTGTTTTTCTCTTATTTAATAAACCAATAAATTAAGAGCATTTGTTTAGCGCTTAGACCCTCATGTTTCTATTACTTACCTGATATGTTAATTTCCTTGGGCTTTTCTTAATCACAAAAAGAAACATTTCATGAGGGGACTCATATTTGCATATTCATTGTGCTGCACTGTGGTCAGATTGTCTCATTTGCAGGGGCGGCTCCAGGCCCCAGCATGCCAAGCGCGTGCTTGGGGCGGCATGCTGCGGGGGATGCTCTGCCGGTCGCTGGGAGGGCGGCAGGAGGCTCCGGTGGACCTCCCGTAGGCATGCCTGTGGAGGGTCCGCTGGTCCCGCGGCTTCGGTGGAGCATCCGCAGGCACGCCTGTGGGACATCCACCGGAGCCACGGGACCAGCGGACCCTCCTCAGGCACATCTGCGGGAGGTCCACTGGAGCCGCGGGACCGGCGACCGGCAGAGCGCCCCCTGCGACGTGCCACCCTGCTTGGGGTGGTGAAATGGCTAGAGCCGCCCCTGCTCATTTGGACCTGAATCAGTCCCAATGGACATCTATGAGAAACCCTGGAACATGAGGCTCTTCCACTGAAATCAGGTTACCTGCTTACGAGGCAATCCAGTGGAAAGGGAAATCTGGGGATACTTTGGTTTGCTACCATTCAAATGAGACCAATCCAGTGTCATTCCAAGTCTATGGGAAACCTCAGATTTTACATGGTACCCTGCTGAAGCCTTCCTTGGGTTGAATGATTCCAGCGGTTTTTGGAGGAGTCCTAGCTTAACTGGTTCAGAAGAAAACAATGTATCTCCAAAATATTGAAAGGCCCAAGTTTATCCGCAGCTGACCACTGAAGAAGGAGGTCCCTCGCTGCTGAGAAAGAGCAGGAAACATCAGAAGGCTATGACAATGCCTTTATTTCCCAGATTGAGCATCTGGCACAGGATACTGCCTAAAGCCTGGTCTACACTAGGACTTTAATTTGAATTTAGCAGCGTTAATTCGAATTAACCCTGCACCCGTCCACACCAGGAAGCCATTTAATTCGACATAGAGGGCTCTTTAGTTCGAACTCTGTACTCCTCCCCGACGAGGGGAATAGCGCTAAATTCGACATGGCTATGTCGAATTAGGCTAGGTGTGGCTGCAAATCGAACTTAGTAGCTCCGGGAGCTATCCCACAGTGCACCACTCTGTTGACGCTCTGGACAGCAGTCCGAGCTTGGATGCTCTGACCAGCAACACAGGAAAAGTCCCGGGAAAATTTGAATTCCTTTTCCTGTCTGGACAGTTAGAATCTCATTTCGTGGTTGGACATCGGGGCGAGCTCAGCAGCACCGGCAGCAATGCAGAGCTCTCCAGCAGAGGAGTTCATGTAATCTCTGAATAGAAAGAGGGACCCAGCATAGAGTGACCGGGAAGTCTTGGATCTGATCGGTGTGTGGGGTGAGGAGTCTGTGCTTTCGGAGCTGCGCTCCAACAAACGGAATGCAAAGACCTACGGGAAGGTCTCCAAAGCCATGAGAGACAGAGGATACAGGCGGGATGCAACGCAGTGCCGCGTGAAAATCAAGGACCCCAGACAAGGCTACCAAAAAATCAAAGCGGCAAACGGATGCTACGGAGCCTGCCACCACTGCCCCACCAGTGACCATGGACTCTGACGATGGGATAGTGTCGACGGCCAGTTCCTCGGCGATGTTCACGGACGGGGAAGATGAGGAAGGGTTTGTGGAGGACGAGGCAGGCGACAGCGCTTACAACGCTGTTTTCCCCGACAGCCAGGATCTCTTCATCACCCTCACGGAGATCCCCTACCAACCCTCCCCGGCCGTGAACCCGGACCCTGAATCAGGGGAAGGAGCAGTCGGTAAGTGCTTTAAACATGTAAACTTTTATTCTTAATATAACAGGAATCTGAAGTATGTGTAAAGGAGGTCTCCATATATATGGGGATAGAACAGAAATCATCCAGGGAGATCGCCACGAAGCTCTCCAGGAGGAAATCGAAAAGCCTCCGCAGGAGGTTCCTGGGGAGAGCTGCCTTACTGGGTGCTCCGTGGTAGCACAATTTTCCGCGCCAGGCTTTATTGAGGTTTTCTGGGAGCATTGCCTCCATAATACTGGCAGCATAGGCCCCTGCTTTGTGCTGGCTTTCACGCAGCATGCGCTCTCCATCTCCTTCAGTGATCCTCCTCAGGGCGATCTCGCTCGGCGACTCCTGCATCTAATTAGGAAAATTACCATAATGTTACGCCTGGTCCAAAGTATTTTTAAAAAATCTCCGGACAGATGGCGTAGCAGAGAGTCAGCACGCTGCTGCGTGACAAGCGTAATGGAAAGCCAAAGAATCAAATGGATGCTCATGGAGTGAGGGGGGACTGAGGACGCAAGGTATCCCACAGTTCCTGCAGTCTCCGAAAAGCATTTGCATTCTTGGCTGATCTCCCAATACCTGTACGGTCAAACACAGTGTCCGTGGCGGTTCAGGGCATAGCTCGTCAATGTACCCCCCTCCCCCACCCCCAGAAGGAAAAGGAAAAGAAATCGTCTCTTGACTCTTTTAAATGTCACCCTATGTGTACTGAATGCTGCTGGTAGACGCGATGCTGCGGCACTGTACTGTAGCATCCTTCCCCCCCCGCCCCATGGGTGGCTGATGGTGCAATATGACTGATATCTGTCATCATCATCATCAGCAGCAGCCTTGCTGTAGATGGTGTAGTGCAATACGACTGGTACCCGTCCTCGTCATCAGCCCATAAGTAGACGGCCTGCTAACCGTCTTCATCATAGCAACAGGGGGCTGAGCTCCATCAGCCCCCGCCCTTCATGTGTAAAGAAAAGATTCTGTACTGCCTGGACTGTCATAGCAGCAGGATGCTGTTTTCCTCTCCCACGACACTGCTTAATGTCCTGTCTGGACAATCATAGCAGCTGGAGGCTGCCTTCCCTTCATTTCATTTCAGTAACAAGTCACTGTTTCTTATTCCTGCATTCTTTATTACTTCAGCACACAAATCAGGGGACACTGCAATGGTAGCCCGGGAAGGCTGGGGGAGGAGGGAAGCAACAGGTGGGGTTGTTGCAGGAGCACCCCCTGTGAATGCCATGCAGCTCATCATTCCTGCATAATCTGACATGGAGCAGCTGTGCTCTCTGGTTCTCTGAAACACTGGATCTCTACTACACTAGCCCCATCTTCTATGCAGGAATTATTCTATTTTTAGATACCATAAAGGAGGGATTGACTCGGGGAGTCATTCCCAGTTTTGTCTTTTGCGCCCCCGGCTGATCTCGGCCAGGGGCACCTATGACAGCAGCAGAAGGTATAATGCAATACGGCTGGTAACCATCATCACCTTGCCAATTTACAATGGCATGGTAGATGGTACAATATGGCTGATAACCATCTGTGCTGTCATGCAAAAGCAAATGAATGCTGCTGTGTAGCGCTGCAGAATCGCCTCTGTCCACGGCATCTAGTACACATACGGTGACAGTGACAAAAGGCAAAACAGGCTCCATGGTTGCCATGCTATGGCGTCTGCCAGGGTAATCCAGGGAAAACGGGCTCGAAATGATTGTCTGCCGTTGCTTTCCCGGAGGAAGGAATGAGTGACTACATGTACCCAGAACCACCCGCGACAATGAAATTTGCACCATCAGGCACTGGGATCTCAACCCGGAATTCCAAGGGTCGGGGGACACTGCAATGGGGTGGAACAGGGACAGAGTTTATGCTTTCCGGATTGCCTGCAGCAGGAGTGCGCACGAGATAGGTGCTGTGCATGCTCTTGTTCACAGACACAGACTAGACTGTGTTCATTGTTCGCAAAAATGTATCTTTGCAAGGAATTCACTCCCTTTCTCCAATCACACAGCTTCGACTGTCTCCAGTCCTGCCACAGCATCCCCCTCACAGAGGCTGGCAAAGATTAGGCGGCGAAAGAAAAAGACACGGGACGAGATGTTCGCTGAACTTATGGGCTGCTCCCGAGACGAGGCGAACCAGCAGAGCCAGTGGAGGGAGACCCTCTCTCTGTACCAGCGCTCACACAGCGAACGGGAGGAGAGGTGGCGTGAGGAAGACAAGCAGGCGACTCAAACGCTGCTTGGACTAATGAGGGAGCAAACGGACACGCTCCAGCGCCTTGTGGATGTTCTGCAGGACCGCAGGCAGGAGGACAGAGCCCCCCTGCAGTGTATCTGCAACCGCCCTCCCCCGCCACAAAGTCCCATATCCCCCTCACCCAAAATAACCAGAAGGAGGGGTGCCAGGGGCCGTGAAAACTGTCACTGCACCCCAGCAGAGTGCTCAAGTACCCAAAAGCTCTCATACCCTAAATTTTGAGAAGTCCTTTCCTTCCCGCCTCACCCAAGCCCCCGTCCCAGTTTCATCCCCTAACTGTCTAGTTGATAATAAAAAATACTTTTCTGTTAATTACTGTTTCCATCATGTTCTTTTAGAGGAGACTGTGTTTGAAGGGGGGGAAGGGTGTTGGTAATTGGACAGGACAATCACCTTTACCAGGGTACAGACACGGGGGCAGGATCAGCAGCAGGTCACACACACAGTGCAGTCAGTAGGCACCCTGGTCAGTATGGGAGGTGGTTTGCAGGTTCTGTATGGGTGGGGGGGTATGTGACTTTGTAGCGGGGGAGGGGGGTTACAGATCTCATGCAATGGTCCCTGTCCTGGACCACAGAGCCACGCAGCAGAGGAATCTGTATCCGTCCTCCCCTGCCACAAGGCCACATAGACCCGCACACAGAGTCCCAAAAAGGAGGGATGGCAGGCTCCGTTGAAACAACCAGTCCGGCACTGCAGACCTCTCTGGGAGCAGGAGCCTGTCATTCCTCAAGTTTAGAGGCGGTCTTTACATCACCGCACACCCTACACAGCACAGTCCGCGTCCCAGTTTCAACCCTTTAACGCAAAGTCATCAATAAAGAAACCTTTATAAAGTTACAGTGGAACATGTATTTTATTTTTAAACGTGTGTTGGAAGTGGGGGAAGCGGGGTGGACGGGGTATGTAACTGCAGATGCTAGTCAACAGTAACTTGGTAAAGAAACAGGGGCAGGTTCAGCTTCTCTGTAAAGAAACTGAACAGTCACAGGTCACGCTGCTCGCTGCTCACTGGTACTTGAAGAGTTCCTTGTCGCTGTGCAAGGCGCCTGCATAGGGCTTCACGAGCCAGGGCATTAGCGAGTAGGCTGGGTCCCCGATGATCACTATAGGCATCTGCACATCCCCAAGAGTTATTTTGTGGTCCGGGAAGAAACTATCTTCCTGCAGGCGTCTAAACAGACCAGAGTTCCTGAAAACACGCGCGTCATGAACTTTGCCTGGCCACCCGACGTTGATGTTGGTAAAACGTCCCCCATGGTCCACCAGTGCTCGCAGCACCATTGAAAAGTAGCCCTATTTCTCAGCAGCTGACTGTGGAAGAGGTGGACGATAAGGTGTGAGGAGTTGACAACGGCCATAACTGCAGCGGGCTCCGTACTCGCAATGCTGTGGCGCCCGCGCTGTCACTGAGCAGAAAAGTGCACGAACAGATTGCCCGCAGGCGCTTTCAGGGAGGGAGGGAGGGTGTGATTGACGGTTCAATGATGACAGTTACCCAAAACCACCCTCGACACATTTTTCCCCCCAGCATGCATTGGGGGGAAATCCCAGAATTCCAATGGGCAGCGGGGAGTGCGGGAACTGTGGGATAGCTTCCCACAGTACACCACTTCCAAAGTCGACGCTGGCCCCATTACTGTGGACTCACACAGTCAAATTAGTGTATTTAGTGTGGATACACAAATTCGACTTCATAACGTCGATTCCACAAATTCGACTTAAGTTGATTCGAAATAGTCTTGTAGTGTAGACATACCCTAAGAGACAGGACACATTTGCTAAATTACAAACCATTAACAGAGATGTATTAGGGAGATCGCAACAAAGGCAAAACTGTGGGGTGGGGGTGATGGGTCTATCATAGATCTGCTTCCAGGTGATGCCCTTTGGCACTGCTATTGCCAGAGCTGCTCCTGGGAATGTGTGAGACGCAGTCGCATGTGGTATTCCTGGGACTTGTCCTTCTGGAATCCAGACTGAGATCACCAAACTCATTTCACAGAAGGCATGTGGTAGAAACTTCTTGTCATTACTGAGCTGAGCTAGCTTTGAACCAGCAACTTTGACATAAAAGGCTGTATATCGCTTTCCCAGTGCTCTGAGACACTCATTCCCACTGCTGAAGAGTTCAGAAGAAGTCTACAAGTTTATTAAACACACATCCCCAAGCACAGAAGTGTCAGTGCTTCACATTTACCTGTGTATGGTGATAGTCACCCCATGATGCCAAGCTATGACCTCATCAGTTTGGAAACAAGACCCACTATTACCTTCTTTGGTTTTAGACCCCAGATCTAACATCTCACACATGGGCTAGAACATTTACAGCGCCTGGTGGCTAGCAGCATATTCCAGGTTGCTGCCCCTCAGAGCTGCTCTGCTTCTGCTGCTCATTGCTTGGGTTTCAGGCCTGGCCTCTCTGCAGATGCCTCCTACCTCTGCTGGAGGAAACTTGACTCATCTCTCATTGTGCTGAGACCTCCAAACACAGACTCCACCTGGATCATAGTTAACGGGCTGCACCTGCTCAGTGCTGTTGAGCAACTGGCAATGATGTTCGGTGACTTTCCAGCACTGAATGCCAGCACCTTTCAGCCCCTCTGTCCTCCTTCATCAGCCTCTTTTCACTAGGAACCCTCCCCCAGTGCAAGTTACTGGAGTCCATCACTGCCCCATTGGGTTCTAGACACATGTTGCAAGCCCCCCCCATTCCTTTTGGAGCTGTGCATCTTGTAGCTGTCACTGGCATTTAGGCTGTGAGATGGGGAGGCCAATGCCTCTGACAGCTGCTGGCTGGTGAATGTGCTGACTCCAGTACAATGGAGACCTCAGGCACTTAGTGACATGCTCTGCACGCATTAATGTCCCACTCTGGGGGCGGGGGAGGACTGTAGTCCTGGGAGAAACACCAGATCATACATTTGTTTTTACACAAACAGTGGGACTGGCTACTTCGATAAGGAGTTGGTGGGTGCATTTTCTGGGCCTTTCCTCCTTCGTACCAGGCCTCCAGGGCAAACATTCCAGGCATATTTGTCATGGTTGGCTCACTACGGCATCCTTAAAAAAAATGCCAGTAAAAAGAAAATCCGGTTCTTCCACTGTTCCCTTTATCTTCTCTTTTACTGTTAAGCTTTTAATTCCGGCTCTGAGCCACATTAACTCTTCAGAGGGAGGCATGAAAATCAGCAACAAAAGCCAACCTGAGACCCTGGGGAAAGGTGTGTGAGTGCATGGAGCTGTCCCAGGGCATTGAGTGGTGGTGGGGAGGGACAGATTGCACTGTTGCATATACACAGTAATATCCTTGGACACATCTCACGGGGGTGGCTTTGGCCTTAATGGCACAGGAAATGCCCCTGGCAATCACAAGCATGAGCTCTCTTAGGTTGGGAAGTTGATGTGCTTAAGCAGGTGTGCAATTTATTGTGGGACCTAGTGCCTCCAATGGTGTTGCAGGCTTCCTGGGAACCCAAAGCCAGGGGGAGGAGGAGGATTTGGAAATATCACAAGCAAGAGACAGCAGCAGAAGAGGGAGGAAGCCTGGCCCAGAGTTCTGCCTTGTTTACTAATATTCCTCTCCTTTCATTAAGGAAAATTACATGAGGAAAATCTGGTTGCATGGAGGATTTACCTCCACAGGTACACAGCCTAGTTTAGTAGAGAGGGTTTTAAAATGTGAGTTGGTAGAGCTGGACTGTCCCAGTGCTGCCACTGAACTCCTGTGTGGCCTTGGGCAAGTCACTGACCATCAGCTCTGTGCCTCAGTTTCCTCCCCAGTGCCAGGGGCAGACACATTTCCCTACTTCATGGGGCTATACGAATGAATCAATGAGTTGTATGTGGGTCTCAGATATTGCAGTGGGGACGGGGCGCTGATAAGTCAATTTATAGAAAAAGGTGTGAATTGAGCATAGCTCCAGTCTTGCCCTTCCGAGAGGCAAATGCAGGCTCCAGAGTGACACTGAGGGCCCTGGCTCCAGACCTGGCCAAGGGGACTGGCTGGAGATGCTGTCTGCTTTTTTCTCCAATATCCCAGGCAGCGTAAAGTTTTGTGTGATCTCCAGTTAAAGGTTTTGCATTTTTGTTGTCAATAATTTACAAGGATAAACAGTGAGCTAAGAGCAGGTGCGTAGGGCCGAGGGCAGTCGAGCTCCAACATACGCAGCTTGCCTGGTAATCAGGGGATGGAGGAGGGAAAGAATCTGGTGAACTCCTGACAGTGCCTAGGGGTGAGAAGGAGCCCCAGGAGTGATGCTGCTTATGGAATAAACCAAAAAACTGTCTTGCCTTGCCAGTTCCTTTGAACAAGAAAAGAGTGCTGCAGCGATGGAAGGGCTGGTCTAGGTCCAGGAGGTGATGACAGGGAAGAGAGGAAGGAGGGAAGACAACTCCATTGCCTTGTTTGGCAACGCCCCCCTCTGCTTTCCTGCCTCCTACCTGCTATGGCCCACAGCTGCTAACCAGTCTTGTAAGGAACAGCCCAGTTTTTCTCCCCACTTTGAGTACAGTGCAGTGCTCAGCATTTTTAAGAATGTTTGAGGACGGAGGGGAATTTGGTGCTGATGAAAGTTGTGGGGCTGATTGTGCTCACTCAATGGCCGTATAGAGTGTGTACAAACTGTGACAGCTGTCACCTGCCCCACACAACTCTGCCACCCCAATCCTGACCTGTAGCTACTCTGGCTATCCCACTTGTGCTTCACCCTGCCCCAGGTCTACCAGGGACCCTTCATCCTGCCCTGCAGCACTTCTGTTATTCTAATCCTGTCCCCCTGCTTTGCCAATGTCCCTCAGACTTGGCCTGCTGTACCCCAGCAGTCACAACCCCTGGCCTCACCCCAGCACAGCTAGTTAATTCTTTCAGGCTGTGCAGTGGTTTTGTGCTGTGAGTAACTGATTTCCAGGGACTAGACTGTGGTCACCAAACGCTTTCGCCTGTAGCACGATCCAGATATGAACCCAGGTGCCCTCAGGTGAAAAGCTACTAGGTTCAAAAAAGGGCTACAAGGATATCAGGTCTGGCTTGGGAAGTGGAGCAGCAGAGGGGTGTGCTCTGGTCTGATCTGAGGAGAAGAACTCTGATAGTAATGGGGTTTTACATTTGCATTTTTATTTGGGGTGAAACAGGGAACTTCCTGAGTTCCAATCACAGACCTGAGGATCCCCCAATTGTTCCCCACTTTACACCTTCACTCGTGTGATCCCCACTTTATTGCTGTCATTGCTTTGGGCTGAGGAGCACTGGATGGGACTTACTGTGAAGGCTACCAGTGCTCCATCAGTCATCCACAGGCGGCACTGCTGGATTACACAAGATATTGCCTCCCTGTTGCTGCCTCCGCACTAGGGGTATTGTCTTAGCTCCTCTTTCTTCCATCTTGAGTCCTTTCATTTCTCAGTTCCATTTTCCCCCCATTTGTTTTCTTTCTTCCAGCAAAGTAGTAAAAATCTCATTATAGCTATACTATATATTCATATTTAAGGCCAGGACAGAGCAGAGAGTTTCCATTATTCAGGGCCATTTGACAGTGGCATTTTGAAATTGTCTCATAAATAACCCTTTGATGATGGCCTGTCTCCCTGCCAACCCGTGTTATATCCATGTTGATGTGCAATCCAGTGCTCTTCTCTGGCAGGACATCTTAATTGTATGTTATTGACCTAAATTCTAGGCCTGGGCTGGGGACTTGAAGAGAGCCCTTCCTGCCCTCGCTTCATTGTGCTCGGAGCTGATGGTTCCTGCTCAGTTTAAAAGGGAACCGGGGCACCGGGCAATTAATATGGAGCTTCAGAGAGCTCTCTGAGCTTGGGAACAAGCCCCTGAGGCTCTTGAGTTGATCCTGCCGTTCACACTTCTGAGACTTATAGGAGCCCCTTTACCAGATTAGACCATTACTCTAGTATCCTGCCTCCACCAGTGCTACCTCCCTCCCTTGAAACAGACACACTGGGCACTTCAGTAGGTGGGTGAAGGGCTGGGTTTGTTTAGGTTCTGATGGAAGCAGCACCTGGTGGGGTTCAGAGCCTGGCACAATGTGCCCCATTCTCTGGGAGGCAGCATGAGATAATATGGATATGTCTTTTTACTCCAGTGGAATTGGATGTGATAGGGTAAGGAAGCAGGAGGAGAGGTAAGTACCAGTACTGAAAGTCCCCCCTGACACTCACAGGCCAGAACAGGGATCCTCAGAGCCAGAAGCAAGTGAATTCCAGCTTCCCAGGTATGCACTGTGGCTGGATGCATATATCTTGAGGAGATGTATCTGGGGAAAGGGTGGGGGGCGAGGGGGCTTCCTTGTGCAGCTGGCAGTATTCTGTTACAAGTTCTGGGATGCTCATTTCCCGCCCTCCATTGCCTTGAAGGAAAGTGATGTTTTTGGAGGAGAACAAAAGGAAAGCCAGCTAACGCTTACTGTGCTAATTCTGTCAGCAAGCCAAAAAAATATGAAGCTTCCCTTTGTTTTTTGAAGCAATTATCCTCTGCGATTTGGCTTTCTGTGTGTTTGTGTGTGTGTCAAACTAGTCATTATTTCCTCCCTTATCTCCAGGGAGTGCGCCTGCCTCCCTGCCACTTTCTCCCCCCACCCTCTCCGTCATCCCCAGTCAACACAGGCTGCTCCACACTTGTCATCTCATTGTGTGGGGTTGCGAATTGGGCCAATTCAAACCCAGCTTCCCCTGATGCTTGTAAATAACAAGTCCTCAGAATCAGGGTAGCGCACAGCAGATGTATACCACTCCCCTGGTTCTTCTGGCTCAGTCTGTCCATCAAGTTCACAGCATGCCCCATTCCCATTGTTCCTTTGGATCAGGCCCACCGTGGAGGTCCTTCTCCATCTGGTCCTTGCTGCCTTCTATTCCTATCTCCACAGCTTGGTAAAGCTCCCACACCACCATTCAGATGACCCCATGAGGAACTGAGCTAGCTGCTTTCTGGTATGCAGTGGTCCTGTCACTTTCAACATGTAGCACAGGCCACTGGGAATGAGATTCCAGGGGCTGCTGCAGGCAGGACCCTCCCCCAGACAATTCAGTTTAGTTAAGAATTCCCAGTTTCTCACCTCCCTGATAGGAAGCCCTGTGAAATTGCTAGCACTTCCTGGTTTCATCTAGGGTAGGAACTAGGGCTGTCAATTAATCACAGTTAACTTATGCCATTAACTCAAAAAAATTAATCACGATTAATCACACTGTTAAACAATAGAATACCAATTGAAATTTATTAAATATTTTGGATGTTTTTCTGCATTTAAAAAAATGTTGATTTCTATTGCAACAGTGCTCACTTTACATTATTTTTTATTACAAATATTTGCACTGTAAAAATGATAAACAAAAGAAATTGTATTTTTCAATTAATCTCATTCAAGTACCGTAGTGCAATTTCTTTATCCTGCAAGTGTAACTTACAAGTGAAGATTTTTTTTGTTACATAACTGCATTGAAAAATAAAACAAGGTAAAACTTTAGAGCCTACAAGTTCACTCAGCCCTACTTCTTGTTTAGCCAATTGCTAAGACAAACAAGTTTGTTTACATTCACAGGAGATAATGCTGCCTGCTTCTTATTTACAATGTCATCTGAAAGTGAGAACAGGCATTCACATGGTACTTTTGTAGCCAGCCTTGCAAGGTGTTTACGTGCCAGATATGCTAAACATTCGTATGCCCCTTCATGCTTTTGCCACCATGTGAGTTCTGCAGGTGGAGGCGGCTGAGCTGCCTGCAGCGGGGGGTGCCTGGGATGGGACTAGAGAAGACACGACTCAGGATCGGGTGAGTAGGGGACAGGAGTGGCTCGGGGTGTGGGGCTCCCCCTGCCTGGCCGCGGGGCGGGTGGGACACTGATGGAAGTTGAGGCCCGCAATATCCATCTTGTCTCTGGGCTGTGGCGGCAGCAGCCTCCCCCTGACCCAGGCTCCCTGCCGCCACCACAGCCTAAGGAGCAGGCCCGGCTGGGCCGCAGAGCAGCCAGGTCTTTACCTGGCCTGGAGAGACTCAGCCTCTCCGTCTCCCGCTGTCCTGCCCACCCTGCCAGGCTTGGGGTGCGGCACAAACAACCAGCCCCCACTGCCACCTGCTCTGACTCTTCAACACCCTCTGTCCCCAGCTCACCAGGTATGGATCAGCCCTGCCCGTGCCACCCTCCAAACCACTTTGTCCTGGCACCAGCCTCAGTCTGTGCCTCCAACACCAGCCCAGCCCCTGGTCAGGTCTGCTGAGCAGAGCAGACTCCCTCCCTGCTCCCGGCATGACCCCTCTCCTTTCCCTCCACTGGGCCTATGGTATTCCATTATTGTTTAACAATGCGATTAGTCGTGGTTAATTTTTTTAATCACTTGACAGCCCTAGTAGGAACACCATGAGATTCACTTCCCTAGTGGTGTTTGGTTCTTTTGCTTCCTGTCTGAAGCAAGATGGGCCAATCAATGAGAAAACAAAACAAAAACAGTTTAACCAAACATATCTGAACTGGATACACCAGCCCTGGTGACACAGGGAGACCATGTGTCTGGTGCTATAGTGCATGATAACTCTACCCTTCCTCCATGGGACAACCATGTAACACATATGAAACAATTATTGTACAGGGAGCTACAGAGAAATAGAGCAACAGTAAATACAGTCCTGAGCACTTGTGGACATTAAAGTCTTGGGAATTTTCTCGAGAGTAGGGTTTCTATCTCCAGCATTGTAGCCAAATTCCACCTTGGGTCATTCTAGTCTGTCTCCCTGAACTTCCCCAGCAGTTTTGCATGTAATTAGGATTCTTCTTCACTTCCTCCTCTAAACATTTGGGTTATGATGCTGTGCACAGCTGCTGCATCCCACCCCAGAGGTGGCTGGCCCTTGATGGTGAATTACAGCTGATAGAAATTGTTTGTTTATAACTAAGGGTACAATATTTCTCAGTTACTCTGACCCTTCTTTCTCCTATGGGGAACTGTTGTGCCTGCAACAAGCTGTCTTGTTGCTGGAAAGGATTCTCAGATTAGCTTCCATTCCATCACACAGGAGAGGCTTTCCCATCCCTTCTGTTCCTGAGGCTGGAACTTTGGGCTTGTCTACACAGGGACACTCAAAGAAAATTAATCTGAATTAACTAAAAGTGTGAAGTTACAGTGGATTAGTTAAACAACATTTAAGCCCCTGTGTGGACTCTTATTCAGAATCAAAGAAGCCTTAATCTGATTTCCTTTAATTCACCTCCTGAGTGAATTAAGGCTACTTTAGTTCTGAATAATGTCCACACAGGGGTTTATTGCAGTTTAACTAATCCTCTTTAAAAATAATTCAGATTAATTTTCCTGAGTATTACTGTGTAGACAAGCCGTTTCTTGATATCTACCTACCCAGAATTAGAGTGAAATGGGTCCTATCCAGTCTCCTGCTGACACAGGTATCAAGGTTTCATTGAGTGACGTAGGCCAGGCGGCCAAGTGAGGGCTACTCAATCATCTGGCAGCTGCTGACAGAGTGGGGCTTCTGAGCAGCCAAACTAAACAAGCCCACAAACTGAAAGAAAACAAAATGACGGTATCTGCAGCATGATAGGTGCATTTACTGTGCTCTGAAAGGCGAGCAGGGGTACTGTTACACGCAATAATGGCTGCCTAGCAGAACCCTGTTAGAAGTAGCAAGATGCTTCTCTCTCACCATGTCTTCCAAGATGATGGGTCAACCTGTCTCTTCAAATTATAAACAGAATCCACTCACTGAGCACTTCCACTCACAAAACCCCCAGGAAAAACCATAAAACGTCAGTCCTGATCCTTGGCTGCAACCAAGGAGCACACAGTACAACTCAGGACAGGGGTGCAACAATGGCTTGAATCCCATGGTGTAAATTAGAGCAGCCTAAGGGATACTGTATCTCAAGCTGGCTGCCAGTGACCCCATGGGGCTGTTACAGAAGCTGCAGCAATGTTCTCTTTTCCCAGTCATGACTCTTACACCAGCAGCCTACAGAGGAGGTAGCAAAGGTGCCACTATACCAGCTCTACATTAGGGGACAATCTGCCTATGCTGGGCTGATCTTCATGAAGCCTGCTACTCCATCGTTAGGGCCACTTTGCAAATAAGTACTTGGTGTCGTGCAAAGGAGAATCTGGCCAATTATTCCTTCCTTGCACACTTTATTATAATCTTGATCAAACACGTTACACGGAGATTGAAACTGCGTGTGACCAGCACACTGTAACACGGTAACTCAATCAACTTGGAATTACCCTGGATTTATGCCGCCGCCCTCCCAAGGAGTTTACATATTTTAAACATATTAAGCCACCATGTGTTTCTTCCGTATGGGAATAATGTACACACAGAGGAAACATGGTTCACTGCCCTGTCCATGAGCACTTTCTCTGCCTCTGTTTCTGCAGCTCCCCTACCCTCTCACTCTCATGGCAGAATATAAATCATTCCCAGAGGAAAGAAACCAGATCTACCCTTGTTTACTGACTAACATAATTCCACCTGCACCATGCCTGGGAAGAATCTATCTGGCACATTCCATAGTGTCTTGTAATCCAGAGCCCTGAGTTGTGTGAATGGGGTGGGAAGCAGACAGGACCGCGGAGCTTCTTTGAAATTGTGAATTATTGTACAGAGCATAAAGCATCCTTATCCATGCCATGCTGAGAAGCCAGTCATGCTTGCAAAGCAAACACTAGTTCAAATGGGACTTGCTTTATTTCTAGATTCTTGTATGATCCTATCTCAGCCTTCCTGATATTTATGGATTCATTCTCCAAACACCCCTCTGAGGAAGGGAAGACATTCCAATTTTATAGAAGGGGAATTGAGATACAGTGAGATTAAGTGCTAGTTATATTTACCCATTGAAGGAAGAAGGATGATTTTGTGGTTAAGACATTGACATTGGACACAAAAGATGTGACTTAAATTCCTGGCTCTGCCATAAGCTTCCTGTATGACTTTGGGCAAGTCTACCTTAACACCCTCTCTGTAAAATAGTGATCACAATAATACTTCACTACCTCACAAGGAAAGATTGAAAAATAAGGGAGTCTCAGATGGTATGGGAGCCATATAGCAACGTAGACATACTGAGTTCCATTTGGATAGGTATTTGGGGAGAACAAGGGAAGGCAGAGGTGAAGGTTTATCTTCTCCATGCCACACAAAATCCATTGATACAACCTTAGGGGGATCCTGCCTATGACCCAGCTATTCAATAGAGCAGGGGCTGTGGCTTATAAAACACTATAGAATGTGCACAGTGGTGTTGGCTGATTCAGAAGAAGGTCTGATGAAGTTAGTGGAGATTATATATGTATATGGCAAAGAATATGGTCTAGAGTTGAATGTGGACAAGACAGAAACTATGATGGTATGCAAGGATCCTGGGAAAATGTGCAAGATAACAGAAGATGGAGGATCGGATATCAAAGTCAGCATCAGAATAGCAAGAGCAAAAGAGGAATTCTGGAAAAATAAATATCTGATGAAGAGAGACATAAATCTGAAGACTAAATTCTGACTCTTAAAAATTTACATTTGGTCTGTGTTAAATTAAAGCTATGAAACATGGACATTCAAGCAATGGATAATAAAGAAACGACAATCTCTCGAATTATGGTTTTATAGAATAATTCTGAAAATATCATGGATAGATCATGTAACAACTCAGCAAATGATAGTCAGAGATCCTATGGGGAAAAAAAGATTCAGTTTAAAGGGCACACGTTAAGAAGTTCAGCGGGTGATTCATGTTTACAGGCACAGGAAGGAAAAGATGGTGACAGAAAAATATGAGGCAGAAAAAGATCTTGGATGAATGATGTGGTATCTTAGTCAGATCAAAAGGACTATTAATCTATCGAGAGATTAATAGAGGACCATACAGAATGGCTACTATGATTGCAAACCTCCAGTAATGGAGATGCCACATAAGAAGAAGATGGAATGTGCACTAAGATCATCTTTTCTCCTTTAATAAGTTCTCACCACAACAGCGAGACCTTCCAGAGCATCTCTAATGTGGGGTTCTTTCTGAGCCATGCACGTCCCAGGATTCTGCTTATCTTTTTCAGGATTGGTACATTTTAAGAGGGGCTTTTCTTTTAAATGTTAAGCAAATTTGATGCTTATGAAAATGAGCCAGTAGAGCACCAGGCAGAATCATGCTAGTGCAGTCAGCTGCTGTAAGAACTTTCCCTATGTAGCTCCGCCAATGTCCCTAAATCCTATCCTGCTGCACAAGTCCTGGGCTCTCCACATAATGCTGCCAATGCACTTCTCTCCATATCCAGTTCCTGTTATTCTGTTACTGCTCCCCCACGAGCTCTGATAGTGCCCCTCAGTCCCCACCCACAAGATCCTGTGTTGTTCTGTAGTAGGTCATCTGTGAGAAGAAACTAACAATTATGCCACAGGGTGTGATAATTTTCTGCAATAACCTGTAGCGTGACCAAATCTCCTCACTATATCAGCCACCAATGCTCCCCTCTGTGCCAGCTGAAACCTTAGGGTGACTCTTCTATGCATTTGCAATGCCCATATTGTACTATGTAACACTGTCTGGATACTCAGAGGCAAATGATACAAGTGAAACTGTGGAGACCACAGGTGAATTTGACTATCTGTGCAAATAGTATTAAATGAGTGCTCTATTTAAATATGTTGCCTCTTTAGTCCTTCAAGCTGAAGATCTCTAAGCAATTTCCAAATTAACCTTCACAAGCCTTATATCCCTGAAGTGAGGTAAGAAAATGTCTTTATTCTGAATTTACAGGTGGCTAATGGAGCCTCAGAGAGGGGGAAATTCCTGCATTTTTGTCTGCCTGCAAATGAATTGCAGGTGAAAATAGGTGGTTAGTGACCCAGCTGCTCCCTATTTGTGCCCACAATCTAGTGCAGGTGCAAATGGCATCCACATAAAGGGAGGGCTAAGGACCAGAGGCACCAGGAAACAAATCCATTTTCTGAATGTTTGCTGGATGGGCTGCACATGCTGTAGATTTAAAATATAATGACTGTATAGGAAATCTATTCCTAATAGGGGATAATAACCAGTGCTCAGAGTCTGATAAAAGCGAGCTCAACTAGCATGAAAATTGGCCTCTTTGGCTGCCTTGAGAAATCCTCTGTTCAATAGACACAATGGCCAAATTCATCCCTGGTATCACCAGCAATAATGCTAATAAATTACACCAGTCCTGGGTTTGGCTCAATGCTGCCAAACTGTGGGCAAGCCAGTGCCTTCTCTTCACTCAGCATTGCTCCCTTCTGTGGGGTTCTTGGATACTGGTCTGTTGATGCTAGAGGCAGGGGAGTGATTCTGTGGGGCTTTCCAACTGTGTCTGTCCATCTGCTGTACACCTGGCATGTGGATTTAAAAGCATGTAGCTCAAGAACCCTCTGAAGAGGTAACGGCTTGAGACTTTCATGTATAAATAGATCCTAGGCAACAAGTAAACTGGAGCATTTTTGTGTATCCCAATGCAGAGTTGAGCTGCAGGGGTCTGAGAGAGGGGGAGAGGAAGCAACAGTAATATAAACAAGGCTGGATTCCAAGGCCTATTGCATAAGCTCATCTCCAATGAGCATCATAATCAGAAAAAACCCGTCCTTCTGTCTCAGCTACAGCTGTCTCCTGTTTGCACAGGGATCCAGAGGCCTGTAGTTGCTGACTGTAAACCAGCTGGAGTTAAACAGGATGTGACCAGATACTCTGGCCTCTGGACACAGCTGGAGCTAGCACTGGGACTGCACAATGACACCATGGTTTCCCCAGGGGCAGGTGGAACATGACCAATGGCAGACAAGAGGGCCTTGTCCTCTTGGGCATATCCCAGAGGAACCCCACATGTGGCGAGTTTGATTGTGCTTTTGATAGTAGTGACAATCTGTGTGAAGGCTGCTTGGATCTTGGCTTAGCAGAGTCTAGCTACGGGAAGTCTGCTTCTAGGGACCCCTTTATACCTACAGAGTTCAGATCTTTCTCCTAGCAAGAAGGTTCCCTTCAAGGGGTCACATCCCTCTTTCAATCCCAGATGAATCCCTGATGGTCTGAAGAGAGCAGGCAAGGGGCCCAGAGGAGCATTTATGTTGTCCCTACCAGACATTGCAATCTCAAGGAATGAGGTGTCTCAAGGAGAGAGAGTATTGGCAGGCTGTCACCTTGCATGTTGATCCTAGGTGCTATTCCACCTGGCACTGTTACTTGGAGAATAAAACTGAGATCCTCATTTATATTGTGGCTTCCTGCAGGTCACTTGTTCCCTTATAAGAAGCTGCTACATTCAGTAATGGCCTAAAACACTGCAGTGACATTCTCCTCTCGCTCACACTAGCAGTGTCACCAACTCTATTTTATTGTGAGTCTCACAATATTTGGTGATTTTTTTAAAGCCCCAGCTCCAGGAGTTGTGTAATTACACAGGAATCCTAGCCTTCATTAAAGAAAATAAAAAAGAGAAAAAGAAAGAGTAAGATTTCATGGTTGCAGACTAAAGCTTGAAAATGCAAACCCTAGATTCTCAAAAAGCAGAAAGCATATAAAGAGAACTCAGAACTTTTTAAAAAAAATCTCATGTTTTCTGAGCCAGTCTCAGGATGTTTTGCGATCTGACTTGTGATCTTTGAACTTGTGGGGTTGGTAAGACAGCGATAATGTAAATTGGCAGTAGCTCTGTTATGCTGGACATTGTTAATGGATGCCATCAAGCGGGTCTTTGATCCAAAGAGTAACAGACCTGGTTAAAGCCAATGAATGTGTTAAACACTCTTCTTTCAGGCTAAATGGAAGGAGCAATTAAGCCCATTCATGTAGTGAGATAGCTGGAAACAACAGAAGCTACTATTTAGACAACCAGATGCCTGGTGAGACCCAAGCAAAAACCAACCCAGATACATTAACAGGGGTTTCCCTGATTGCAAAGGTAGGGGCAGAGTTTGGATTGTCAGGCTGCGAGGGGTGAGGCAGGAACCAGGGATAGAGTGGTGAGTGTGACCTTGGAGAAAGCAGAGAGACAGAACTACTTGGGCACTGAACTTGCCGGAGAGGCAGGCTTGAGGATTTCTCTTGTGAGGAAACTGCCTGCTATTGTTTGGATCTACTGGGATCAGGGAACAGGACTTAGTGTACATTTTTTTGTAAATAAGCATTACTACACCAAAGAAATACCTGACTTCCTCTCCTGGCAGAGCCAACCCAGCAAAGCCCTGAATATTGGCTAACACTCGGGCCAAAGAGGTGACAGCTTCCCTGAAGACAAAGGGGGGTTACACTGATACAAAACTGGTGTGATAGAAAAATCCAGCCTGTAGTGCTTAGGTCATTCCTTGAGAATATTTTTGTTATAGAGCTTCTATATCAAATGCAAATATATTTCTCTTTGGAGGAACAGAGGAACCTATCGCAGGCCTGGTTTCCTACTTAAAGATTGTCCAGGGCCTGTTGAATTATGGAGACTCCCTTCTGGTCCCTGAATATCCATAATACTCTGATATAGCTTTTCTAATGTACACAGATGTCAGTTCCTGGACTGTGTCTGAAGACAGCTCCGTGTCTGGTTAGGTCTATACCAGGAGCATATTCCCTGTGGAAATCCCAGGGGATCTACACCAGATCCTGTTCTAGTTTTCTAACTTTCATGTAAAAGTGGAAACAAATAAAACCAGCACCTTAGAAAATGGCAAATCTTTGGTGCCTTTTCCCTAGCATTATGAATGAGGATGTGGGCCTGACGGGCCACTGAGTGTATACCCACTTTGTTCAGATGTAAAAACACACAAAATGCCAATGTTCCCACTGGCATGGGAGTGGAGACTTCTGAATTGCTAGGTCTTAGGACCCACTTGTAGTAGTTTTGGACTTGTGTAAATTACACCCAAAGCATCAGGAAGTGCAGAACCATTTCTCCATTGCTATCCCTTCTCCTGTGGCTGTAACAAAAGCAAAAACATGTGAAAACTGGGATTAAAAAAGGGAAAAAAACAATAAGAAGGATAAGATGTGGCTTTTCAATGCCCAAGCTTATCCGTCTGCAGTATCCTGCAAGCAGTAAGGATTGGGCCTTTTGGAGAGGAAATTGGTTTTACAATATTATGTTTGGCAATTCTCTTGTTTATAGTGACTGATCGGAATGCAAGTCCTAGGCTGGGTCCACGCCATATCTCTGTTTTAGTCTTATTTCCAAAGAGGATTTTTCTTTAGCCCTAGGTCAGAGCTTGGGCAGTGCAATGGGGGAGTGGGGTCTATTTCTTTAAGCTGCACTTCAGATCAAGAAAGCTCCTCCAGAAGATTGTTGCTGGCATGACTAGAAGAGGGAATTTCTAGCCTCTTCATTCCTACCTAGGAGGGGTTCCCCAAAAGGGCCCCTGCATCTTGCATAGCCAGTTTCTCCTGAACTGGGCTGTTGACCTGATTCTCCACTGCTTTGCACCTTGCATAGACCTTTACACATGTACAAATTCAGAGTAAAATGCTACCCACCAGCATGAATGACTCCTGACTTGGGAGCATTGCCCATCCTGCCCAATATAAATGACCAAATAAGCTGGGAGGCAGTGGAGATTTGGACTTTGGATGTACTCTTTTGGACTCTACATTTTGGATTGTGCTGCAATATTTCAATGTCAGGTCTTCATTACTTAAGCAGGACCCTGTGTCATATGGGGGCCAGAAAGAGGCCAAGGAGCTTGGACTGGGGTAATGGTGGGAAGGAAACACCTTTCCGCATATTTGTTAGACATGACATGATGAAACATATTTAATTGTTTCTTGGTCTGCTGCAAATTTCTCCCAGAGTTGTTTGCAGTTGCGGTCTACGCGTGGCAAAGTGCATTTCACCTGTATTAAACATACAGGATAGATGGCACTCCTGGGACTGAAACTGTCATGTGATCCATTATGAAAATTAGAGCTGGGGAAGGAATGCTGATGTTTACCTTGTACACAGGCCTGGACTGTCATCAGAGAAGGCTCTGGGTTGTTTAATGTCCTTAGAAATCTTTTCCCCCGTAGGTTAAAGGTAGGATTTGGGATGGCTTCATGTTTCCATGGGGGAAGTGCTAGAAGTGAGGTTAGCTGGCTTACCACAAGCACACAAATCTGCTCAAGGCAGAATCAGCTGTTCCAAAAGCAATTTGAGGCTGTATCACCTGTTGACTAATACTGTGTACTGCAGCATCCTCATGCCATTAAGTGTTCCTTGTTATATCTCACTGAGTCTGCTTGAGTTATTCTCCTCTAATCCTTCAGTAGAGGAGGGCAGAGCAGAAACTGGCTGTGAGCTCAGCCCAAAGGGATGTTATCCTCAGGCCTTGAAGAGATCCAGGCAGCCCTAAGGGACTCTAGGTCAAAGAGGGACAAAATCCTGGCTGAGAGAGAGCTGAATTTGGACTTGCCCCCAGGCTATTTGGCTGAGGGCCAGACCTAGCAGCTGGTGGACTGGAGCCTAGACAGTCATGTGTACTGCTCTGAGACGAGTGGCTGACTCACCGTGCCTAGCTCACCTCTGTGTTCTGCTGGAGCTCTGAGAGGAAGCACAGCCCACACTGGACACTCAGAGGCTGCCTAGGGGACATACATTCTCAGGAGTATTTACCTTCAAATGACAATTTATCTAAGCGGTGGGGGCATGTGCTTCTATCCAGCGCATTTCATACCCCTGGCATCCCAAAGGTGCTTTACACATCTATGAGTTAGATACCAGCAATGTGGGACGCTGTGGGTAAATACAGCAATGATTCTGCACTTAGCAATAACTCACACATGGCTTTGGATGTTAGATACTGTTAGATTCAGAGCACGGTTGCTGGGCAGGCCAGGACAGGGAGAATGGGAAGGTCAGCAGCCTCTGAGATAAATATAAGGTTTCTTGCTTTCATCACTGTGGCTTTTATCTGGGTGCGTGGGAGCAACTAATTCAAAATTAATTCTGGGGGTGGGGAGGTGAACACATCTGTGAGTGTCTTCTCTCCTGCCAGGGTTACACCTTGAACAGCTGGTTCTGGAGCATGGCAGCTTTGGCTTTGCTTTGTGCATGAGGATTTTCTGTGATCTGACTGACCAGTGCCAAGTTACTCCACAAGTCCATCTTCCCCTAGTGTCAGGGCAAAAGGAGGGTGGGCAGGGGGAGATTCAGGCAGAACTGGGTCCCATTCTGGGTTCTCGAAGTTGCTTTGCCAAGTAGACCCTTGTACAACTGACTGATTTCTGCAGCTGAGGAGTAATTGATTCCAGAGGCCTGAGCACTTTCACTGAAGGGCAATAGATCTTGGCAGCCCTTTGCATCACCAATGTGAACTACATGTTGAGACTGCAGCTGTGCTGGGAACCAGAACATCATCCCTCCTACTGGGGACAAGGAAAGGGTTACTAAGAACAGGAACAGGAAGGGAATTAACTCTCAACATTACACATTCCTGCAAAACCCTAGTCCTGGGCACCTCGGTTTCAGGATTTCTCCCTGATGATTCCAGAACATGATCAGGATTACAGTTAATGTACAAGCAGCAAAGAGTCCTGTGGCACCTTATAGACTAACAGACCTATTGGAGCATAAGCTTTTGTGGGTGAATACCCACTTCGTCAGATGCATGATATACAGGCTAAATTCTGCTCTCAGTGATATTGTTGCAAATTCATGGATTTAAGTGTAGCCACTCTGGATTTACATTGTTCTCACTGAAAGCTGAATCTGGCTCACACAATTCTAGGGGATTCACTTATTTCTTCACTTTCAGGGAAGATGTGCATCTTTAATCATTCAAGGTGTCCATGAAACTTGAAGAAATCTTCCAACTATTCCCATCAGAATTCCCTTGTGATACTCATCTCCTGAGCCAGGGGCTTGGGAAAGGGGGAGGAGAAAATAAATATTTAATAAATAGTCACTAAAGCCAGCAAGGAATGGGAATGCGACTAAAGAATAAACCTGGAACATATAATACAAGGCTGGCGGGGGGCGGAGGGGGGGGCAGGAACATCTCCTCCAGATTGCATCAATTCAACAGAATCGGCCACCCCTCTCTGCAGTTAGCTCACTCTCTGGCCAGACATTCTCGTTCCCAGGGTATTTATTTATCTATCCATCTTCTGCTTTCATCTCTCACAGATACTGAAGGCCTGGCTTTGGATTCTGCTATGTTGGTGACCCCCAGTTGGATGGTCGGCAGAATGGGGGATGGGGTCTTATGTCTTGGTAAGGAGTGGAGAGGGACTGAGCCAAGGTAAACCAGGGGCTGTTGGCCTGGCCCAGATTCAAGTGTTTGGAGGGGGCTGACTGGCTGTTCACCCTGTTGGGGATGTTTGGATTGTAATCAAGAGACTGGGTGACCTCAGCCTGTTTGTGTACTTTAACTCCAGAAGGCCCCCCAGCTCCTCACGCCTCCTGTGGAAAGGAACCAGCCGAGTACTGTCCCGCATTTATAGGTGCTGGAGCTAGAAGTGCAGGGGTGCTACCACACCCCCTGGCTTGCAGTAGTAATAACAACCCAAATACATGGTTTCTGCCTTCAGCACCCCCGCTATAGAAATTGTTCCAGCACCACTGTCTGCATTTGGTACCTTCAGAGGATCTGTGAGAACCACAGGCACATCTGTGTACAGGAGCTGGGGGGAAGGGTTGGGCAAAACTGCCCAATTTTGGCTTTCACTGGTGTTGAGAGGTGGTGGAAGAGTGCTCAGACTCACTCCCCAGGAAGATCTGTCCTCCAGAAACAAAAAAATACCTCAGCAAAGCATTTGTCACTAGGCGTGGCCTAAATGGAATTTCTCTACCTGGGCCTACTGGGAACTACCTAGACCCAAGACACAGACCCTGGTCTGAGCCTTAAATGGGAAACTGTAGCATGTGAGCCTGATGGAGTTTCAGTTGTCCTGGGTCATTTTCCAAGCTGATAGTAAGAGCTGACTTGGTTTATGGCTAGGGAAGCGCTCTCATTCTGTCTCACTTGTTGCCAGTAGGGGTAACTGCATCTTTCTTCTGTGCCCCTCATTGTGATTTAGGACCCCCTGTTTCAGCCTCCCAAGCCATCCTCTTTCCAGCTGTGAAGGATTGGTTAGGACTTTTCCTGTGAGCCAGCCAACTCTGCTCCTCTCTCCATGGCTAGGTAGTCATAGAATGATTTGAGTCCGTCACTGCTAGAGGCTAAGCCCCAGTTTGGTTGTTTTGTGACACTTCCATGATGCAAAGGAGCCAGAAAGCAGATCTCTCCAGCGGAGGATTCCCTCAGTGAGGAGAGTCCCCAGCTGGCAAAAAGACAGCATAGCCAGCTTCAACTCACCCCTTGGAAGCTCCTAGTTGTAGGAGATGTGCCAGAGACAGAGAGATTCCTGAGGATGGAGGGGTCATGGTTAGATCTCATTGCATTCTAACAATCCCTTAGGGCCACAGAAAGTCTAAATTTGCATGGGAGCTGAACTGGTCTGCAACCGACCCCAGGACCAGGAAGATGTAAATAGCTCCCCTCCTCAGATGTGCCTAACAGATGCTAGGTGCAGAGAAGCCTGAGGCCTCCAAATCCTGGGGTCTAGCCAAGCTGTTCTCAGCACAGAGGATTAGAGGTAGGGGCCACCTTTGCATTCTCCCAGCCCTGGGGATGGCTGAGGGCTGGTTCAGTCCCAAGCAAAGTTAGAGCAACTGCAGTACTTATGTCACACAGGACCTCGATTCCCACCTGTGATTCTCACACCCTGGTTGCCCAGAGCAGCCTTTGCTCACATTGTGCACCTGTCCCAGAGAAAAGAAATGTAGGTGACTTGACATAAAAGTAGGAAAAAGAATTTTCATTACTGTGAGAAATGGGAACGCACTGTGTGGGAAATTCCATACATGGGAGAAGGCTGTCACAGGGTAAATGGGGCTGACACAAATCTCACCCTAAAAGATAATAAACAAAAAGAAACAATCCAGGGTATTCCTTTTGGCCTGGCATTTTATCTTATGACTTATCTTGACTTGCTATTTTACTTGTGGCTTTCCTTAGTTGCTCACTCTGCCCCCTGTTCCAGTTGTGTGTGTGTGCGTCTATCTCACACACTCATACAGACAGCATATGCTGATCAGTATATATGTATTTTTCTATTTTAAATGTGAGTTTATGCTCTTCTCTAGAACCTTTCATTTAGGATCTCAGAGCACTGTACAAACACGTAATTCTAGAGCTTGGTCAATGATGAAAGAATCGGATTCAAGAATGTGTTAGTGAGTGAACAACTCAAATGTCATTTGTTGCTATTGGCAGTATTGGACTATTTGTAACATGAATATTTGGATGGTTCCTTGTGGCCATGAAAATGTTTGCCGTTACCAAGAGCTCCACAGATGTGTACCTTAAATCCATGATTCATCTTTTGTTATTTTCCTGCTAACAAGGTATGACCATCCAAGCAGAAAGCAGAGACGGCCATGTAACCATTCACACATGATGCATTGTGAATAATGAAGAGTGAATAATTGTGGTGAATGCTTCAAGAACTACCCAGATACTGAAAATTATTCATGCCAGATATTCACTGGATCATTACTAGTAACAGAGACATTTGCAGAAATTGGGAACAATTTGTGAACCACAAAAAGACCTGAATTGGCCACATTTTTGCTTTGGTGAATATTATTGGACCAGGTCTAGCTAATTCTCCCTAGTTGCTGAGAGTTATTATCCCAATTCTCTAGATGGGGAAACTGAGATGCAGGGGTGAGGGAGCCAGGTGTCAGATTGCTACAGTGTTGTGAAAGGGTAAAGCTCACTCACATGATTACCTCCCGATATCCCTGTTGTGTGGCAATGAGGACTTCAGGAACACGGTACATCAGACAAAGCAGCCCTTCAATTCAGGGCACCAAACCTGTTAGGAGGTGGGGGAATCAGACCAGCTGAGCTAGGGAAGGTCTGCAGGAGGCTCCCAAAAGATCCATAGATTCATCAGTTCCAAGGCCAGAAGGGGTCATTGTGATCATCTACTCTGACGCCCTGTATAATGCCTGGCCAGACACCTGCCCCAAAATAATTCCCAGAACAGAGCTTTTAGAAAACCGGCCTTCTTGATTTAAAAACTGTCAGTGATGGAGAATCCACCACAACCCTTGGTCATTTGTTCCAGTGGTTAATTACTCTCACCTTTAAACATTTATACCTGATTTCCAGTCTGAATTTGTCTAGCTTCAACTTCTAGCCTTTGGATCATGTTAGACCTTTCTCGGCCAGTTTGAAGATCCCATTATTAAATATTTGTTCACCAACATGAGTACTGACAGAATGTAGTCAAGTCACCCCTTAACCTTCTCTTTGTTAAGCTAAATAGATTGAACTCCTTGAGTCTATCACTATAAGGGATGTTTCTAATCCTTTAATCATTCTTGTGGCTCTTCTCTGAACCCTATCCAATTTATCAACATCCTTCTTGAATTGTGGGCACTAGAACTGGTCACAGTACTCCACCAGTGGTTGCACCAGTGCCAAATACAGAGGTAAAATAATCTTTCTACTCCTACTCAAGATTCCCCTCTTTATATATCCCAGGATTGCATTACCTCTTTTGGCCACACCATCACACTGGGAACCTCACGTTCATTTGATTATCCACCACAAACCCCAAGTCTTTGTCAGAGTCATTGCTTCCCAGGATTCCCCCATCCTATAAGTAAGTTCTGCTTCTTTTATTCCTAGATGTATACATTTACCTTTAGCCATATTAAATGCATACTGTTTGCTTGCATCTAGTTTACTAAGCAAGCTAGATCACTTCTCTTCATTATTTAACACTCCCACAATTTTTGTATCATCTGAAAACTTTATCAGTAATGATTATGTTTTCTTCCAGATCATTGGTAAAAATGTTAAATAGCATAGGGCCAAGTACTGATCCCTGCAGGACCCAACTGGAAACACACTTGCTTGATGATGATTCTTCATTTATAGTTACATTTTGAGACTTATCAGTTAGACGGCTTTTAAGACATTTAATGTGTGCCATGTTAATTCTATATTGTTCTAGTTTTAATCATAATGTCATATGGTACCAAGTCAAAAACCTTACAGAAGTCTAGTGTTGACATAATCTACTTATTGTCTTTATCAACCAAACTTGTAATCTCATCAAAAAGTGATATTAAATTATTCTGACAGGATCTATTTTCCATAAACCCATGTTGATTTCCAATAATTACATTACCCTCCTCTACTTCTTTATTAATTAAGTCCCATATCGGCTGCTCCATTATCTTGCCCTGGATCGATGTCAGGCTGACAGGTCTTTAAATACCCCGTTTCCCCTTTTTAAAAATTGGCACAACATTAGGTTTCTTACAGTTTTCTGGACCTTACACAGCGTTCCAAAGACTTCTTAAAAATCGAGGTTAATGATCCAGCGAGTTCCCCAACCAGTTCTTTTAAAACTCTTGGATGCAATTTATATGGACCTGCTGATTTTAAAATGTCTAATTTTAGTAGCTTCTGTTTAATATCCTCCAGAAATACTACTGGAACAGAAAGAGTGTTTGAGACTATATCATCTGGTTTTCCCCAAATACAGAACAGAAATATTTATTTAACTTTTCTGCATTATTATTGATAATTCTACCATTTCCATCTAGTGATGGACCAATACCATTGTCAGGAGTAATTGATTAATTTGCAAAGCACATAGATGATAAATGCACAGCATTATTATTTATGATCCCAAGGGCCACAAGGACAATTTGGTACACGCTCAAGGGCTTTAACTTTAATAATATTTAAAGAAAAGATTGATGCATGGAACCTGTTTGCTGGGACTTTTATCTTTCTTGATTGTTGAATAGAAAGTGCTTGTTGGTAGAGTGGGCCAGCAATAAAACCTGCCCTTGGTCAGGTGTGTGAGACAAAACTGGCCAATGGGCACATGGGCATGCAGGGCTCCAGGGACCGCACTCTGTTATGTATTGTTGATTATTTGAAAACATCCAGAAAGACCTACATTGTGTCCCTACTGTGCTTGCTTGATGTGTATTGGCTCCTGGGGCTCTTACACAGTGGACAGAAAGAGATGCTGCAGTTCAGGATCTAGGTGGGGTAGAAACAGAATCATTCGGCTCAGGGTCTTGTCCCCTAGCACGCAGAACAGCCAGGTCCTGGATCCCTTAGAGCGGGGAAACGCAGCAGCCAGCTGGGAGCTTTTCCTGCTAAGCCCTGCATTCTAACAGACTCAGCCTGTGTTTATTTTTTTCTCTAATAAAAAACTAATAAAGGAGAAAATGAAAAAATAATTTTCAGGAATTTGGCTGCGTCTGCCCAGTTTCCTTTGTCTGCTCAGTGGGGGTGCGTGTGTGTTACCGTGTGAGTCTCAGGTCACTGCAGCCTGTCCTACCCCTTTACAGCCCTCCCCTCCCTCTGTGAACAGAGAGGACCCTGGTAGGGGAGAGGTAGCCCCTCTTGGCTTCTCTGCTGCAGAGCATCTCCTGGAAAATTCCTTGCAGAGTTGCTCTCCATTGTCAGTAATATATTTACACAGGGGGCATGTCAGTCATAAATGTTAATCTTCAATGCCCTCCCCCCAGTATCAGTTGAGAGGGTTGGGGGTATGTATGTGACATGCTGAATGAATACCGTAATATGGCCACATATTACGTGCACTAAAGGATTGAGTTGAGAATCAACACACTCATGTCACTGCCAGGATCTTCCAGCTGGACTTGGAGTAACCCAAGTTGGGGGTTACAGCTGAATACCCTGCACTGGTGGTTGCTGGAGCCTTGGTCCCATCTAGGTACAGCGGTGTCACTCCCCGGTGGAGGGGTGGGGGGCAGAGTGGGCAGGGCCGGGGCACTGTGGATGCTCCCTCAAAGTGTGACCTTGGAAAAGCCTGACCATAGCAAACACTTGAAGGACCATTTGCATGTAAATTTCTGCCTCTATTGACCTGCTGGGCTTTTATGCTACAGTTCCTGATCCCCCAGCCTGGGATTCCTCCCTTTTTTGTTTTGCATTGTGCTTTGCCTCTTGACTGCTTCTGGACTCCATGAGCAATGGAAAGACAGAAAGAGGTAGGGCAACTAATGTATGTGCATCTTAGATCACTGACTCCTAGACCTGGGCTTGATTCTACACAGCATTGTACCTTGAGTGTCACTTACCTCTGTGCACAGAGGGCAGCGTAGGTGTGAAATGCTGCTGCTGCTGTGTGAGTGAAGAACTCTGATTTGACAGTGTTTTAAAAAAGGGTGTGCTCACTTTGTGCATGTGCAAATGACACACAAGGTGCAAGGCAGTGGAGAGTTAGGCTTGTTGAAAGGGGCTCCATAGTCTCTCTCTTCCTCCTTTCTCTTTCCTCATTTCTTTGAAGAAAGCCTTCAGATTGGAAGATGAAGACCAACGAGCAGAGGCTGCATGTTGAGAATGCCTGGAGGAGGGTAAAAACTGGTGGTTTCCCCATGCAGCTTTCTTGGGTTGCCCCTACATTGAAACACACTTAGCAGCAGCATTCCTCCTGCCTCCTCTTTGCTGCATTTCAACCATCTCATTTTGCTACTGGGGCCACCAGCCGCAGGTTGTCTTATTAGTTAGATGGAGCGAGCTGTTTCCCCTATTGCCATAAACTAGCCAACTGAGCTACTCTTCAAGTGATAGAGCCACAACTCCCTCCCTCCAGGATTTCATACCTTACCACATCAGCCATGGGTAGCATCTCTACTGCCCCAGAGGGTGAGTGAACTGGCTTGGGTTGGCTCTATTTCTCAGCAGCTTTCTAGTTCTGACAATTTATCTTCAACCCTATTCCCTTTCATTTCCCATTGCAGGCCCATTTCATTACCTTGATTTGTCACTGATTCCAGTCTATTTGGACCCAGACAATAACAACTGCACCGATTTAAGGCTTTCTCTCTTCAAAGCACTTTGCAAACATTAACTAACTGATAACCCTAGACCTGCAGTCCTCTGTAGAGTGAATTGTTTGCATATGGAAAGCCATCATGTTGCTTCCCGAATGCACTGCAGAAACACAGGAAGTGGCAGCAGTTTGGCTGTGCAAGCTGCAAAAATGGTCATGGCAAGAAGTTTGGGTCAACATCTCACTGCTTGTGTGTGAATCCAGGACATGGGCTTCCAGGGCAGCCATAAAACAGGCCTGGAGTGGCATGGGGATATGTAAACATGGCTGAGCCACAGGGAGGCTATGTCTTAGGAAAATAGCCTCTCCATATCTCAAGTGCAACCTGAGGTCTTGGGTGAAATGAGTCTTGTGGCCCCTCAAGCTGGGTCTGTCATCGCCAATGCAATCTCATCAATTGCCAGTTGAGCCAAACCTCCTCTGATCCCCAGAAGGGCTAATGAGGTCAGGGAAGAGGTCACTGGCAGGGCAATGGGGAAGGAAGCCTGCAGTGGAATCTGGCCCTGCTGCCTGCAGGATAACAAGTTTCCTTTTTAATCCTGGTTTTAGTTGCCTGAGGTGATTTCCTTTTACAGCAAATAAAACAAAAGTTCAGTCCCCAAACTCCCAACCTGCCACAAAGACAGCTCAAGGAAATTTAAAACAAAAGCTCAAGTTGGCTTCTGAGACTCGGGCAGAGAACTAAAGACCTAGTTAGAATGAGGGAGAATATCAGCGCTCTCCCCTGAGGCAGGGTGCAGGAGAGCATCCTGCAGGGAATGAGGCCAAGCTGTGGAACCCAGCAGCAAGCTAGAAGGCATGGGAAAATATGTAACAGGGGATTCATCACTACACTGCTGCTAAGGGTGGTACAAAGACAGGTTCCCACTCTTTTTGAGGGACAGCCAGCTTGGCCCCCAGTGTAGGCTAAGACACCACCCCCAAGCCTGCCATCACTTGCAGCCCAGTTGGAATGGCCGTTCTGGTCAAAGTGACACAGAATCACCAGGGCATAAGAGGGCTTTTGCCACCCCACCTGGTTCCACACCCCCCCCACGTGCCCACAGCCCACCTGAAATGCCTCTGGCACTGAGGCCTCCTGTGAGGGGCAAGCAGCTCCTGCAGAGGCCTCTTGCATCACAGGTATTCCCCAGGAGACTGTGGCTCCTTTCTACTACCACAGCCATAAATCAGGCCTTCAGAGACCCACCAATGAGCAAGCACCACTGCCGGGCATTTTGACACAGCTCTGCCAATGCAACTTGCTTCTGTCCTGCAGCACCTTGCTATTCCAGTCCTTTCCCCTCTGAGCAGATGCTGCTGATCATGTGATGTCTTTGTAAGGTGCACAATGAGGGGCTGGACGGATGCTGCCAACTTCATTTGCCTTTGCACATAATCCAATTTGATCCCCAACCTTCAAATGCTACAGTCTCAAGCATCCCAATAGCTACAGTCCATGGTGTGGCTCGTCTAACTGGTGATTGACAGTCTGGATTAGGCATGCTAGGGAAACATTCGGCTTTACCATACCCTCACCACCCTTTTTGGTCTTCATGTGCAATGACGCTCTCACTATGAAAACAGCATCAGCAGTCAAGACTGATAGAAATTTGGGGATACCATGGGATAGCGGATAGAGCATAGGAATGGGACTCAGGATACCTGGATTCCATGCCCCTGATTTGGTATGCTGCCCTCAACAAGTCACCTTTTCTGTGCCTCAGTTTCCCCATGTGCAGTCTGTATGGTTGGTGATACTGACCCAGCATTGTAAAGTGTTCGGTGGTCTCTCAGTTCTGTTAAAAGGAGGAATCTCTGTATCATCTGCAGTATCTTTTTCAGTAGAAATCAGATGCTTCCCCTTCCCTCCCCAGCCACTAGCAACTCTTCCTCCCCATGGCCTGTTGTCAGGAATCATGGATTCTCGGCAGGGCAGCTGCTTTGAAGCTCCTCCTGCTGACCTCACAGCTGTTTTCACATCTTCTGCGCACAGTCGATTCTTACCCCATATGGAAACTTCTTTGCAAAAGACAAGCCCCCTTTGTACTTTCCTTGTTGTTGTTGGTCTTTTTGTTTCTCTAAGACTTGAAAACCACCCGGTGTAAATCTCTTGGACTGGCCCATCCTGTGTTATTTATGCTCTCGATGGGGCCCTTTGCGCTCTTTTATCCTGCCTCTTTAATACAAACCAGAGATTTTTTGGGCTTAAAAAAGTCTGCTGTGTTCTCTCTCTCCTTCCCCTCCCCCCCGCTTTCTTGGAAGTTAAGATAAGGGAAAGATTTATACTGGTAAGGAAGGGGGTGGTGAGCAGGGGGTTAAGAGGGAGCCACTTTTGGGGGTTCTTTGAAGATAAATTTAACTTCATCTTATCTATGTTCTGTGCACTCAGGAAAATGTTAACACTGGGGGATGGTGGGAGTAGGGCCTGGCTGAGTAAGGTGGGGTCTGTTTTTAATCTTCACCCTGTTCCATTTTGGGTTCATTACGGAAACATATATCAGGCTTGATAAATTATGGCCAGGTAAATAACTCTTGGCTTTGCTATTGTCTCAGTTCCTTAGGGCTCCCAGCTCATCAGCTGGAGCATTCGAAGCCTGTTGGCAGATAAAAGTGGGCTAGCCCCGCTGGGCGATTGCCCAAGACAGCTAATGGGGTGGTATCGGAGAAGCTATAAGCATTTGCAGGATGCTCTTTTATTTCACATCTCATCCATTAGAGGGAGGCAGGCAGGGAGCTGTGGGGTGAGAGGTGTGTATATGGCTCTCAAAGGCTTTGCGGGGCACTAATCTAACACACATACCCATATCCGCTGACAGGCCTAGAGTGAGATCATGGACTCTCCTGGCCCTGCTGCAGGACCAAAGCTCATTAATGACCCACATGCTCACAACAGAGAACAACAAAGCTAACCAGAGCTTGGCGCCAGGGCTGTTAAAGGGTTTGGAAGCTGGGGTGAAGGGAGAGATGTTGAGGGATCGTATCAGTGAGAAGGGAGTTTTAAAAACTGGTTTGTCAAAGTTCCCACATTTGCCTTTCCATTGAATCTTCTTACATAAGTTTGTTCCACATGCATGAGCCATATAGTCCTGGCAACAGACTCCCTCCGCTCCCTGCAGGGGCCTGTGTGGAAGTGCTGCAGTGCGTGCACAGTACAGCTGTGACTCTGTAGAGATGAACCCAGGTAACTTACACTTATGCTTGGCACTAAAGTATTCTGCTTCGCTTTCGAACTGTGAAATACTTGGAAGGAAACAGAGTCTAATAAATTTCTTCTGGTTAGCAGCCCAATCCTGTGCTACTTTAATTCTGATTTCAGCCTCAGCAGGATTGGGCCCCATGGCGATCTCCTGGCCAGCAGGCCCAGTTAGGGTTACCAGATAGCAAGTGTGAAAAATCAGGACAGGAGGTGGAGGGTAATAGGTGCCTATATAAGAAAAAGCCCCCAAAATCGGGACTGTCCCTATAAAATCATGACATCTGGTCACTGTAGGCCCAGTCAGGGACACTGGAGTTCTCTGCCACGGTTAGGGTCCTTTTTTCAGCAAGATACCAGCAAGAAGTGCTGAAATGACAATGTCAGTGAAATGCTTATTGTGTTTACACTCAGTGGAAAGAGCTGTTTCTTAGCCTGTGAACTTCCTTGGCAAAAGGCTACAGCTTTCTTCTAAGGCAGGAGGCAGTTTGGCATATAGTACAGAAGAATTCAGGTGCAGTGCAGGGAATACTGCCTCATCTTCCTTGCCTCATCTCGGTCAGGCCTCTGGGAACTGTGAGACATATTTACTTATTTATTTCAACATGTCAAATGCCCTGATTAGCCAGTGCCCTGCAGTGTGAACAATATAAACAATGCATCAGTTAGGAGCAATATCTGAGGCTGTTTTCCATGGGATGCTCAGCAAAGGTCAAATGTTCAAAACCCACCGAAACCTGGGTGTCCAAGTTGACTCCTGGACTCTGCTAACAGAATGGCGTCAACAACAGTCTATTAGGGCTGACGGGGTGCAATTCCAGAGCAGTTCTTTGACCCTGGGATCGGGGGATGCACTGACCAGGGTTCAGGGAGGGGGGACCCTTTTAGTCAGTCAAGTGAAGGATGGTGGTGAATGCAGATTCCCTACTGTTTAATGAATAGCATATTGCACCCTCCTGCATGCAGGATTCAGTGGGATCCTCCAAACCTAGGGACGGATTAACACAGGGGCTTTAAGGGCTGCAGCCCAGGGCCTTGGGCTAAGGGGCCCCCCTGCAAAAATAAATCCATAATTATATACAATTCAGTGGTCACCAACGCATCGATTGCTATCGACTGGTTGATCCCGGAGCCTCTGCCAGTCGATCGCAATCTCCGGGCCGCTAAAAGTCCAGTGGTGCAGCAGGGCTCAGGCAGGCTGCCTGCATGCCGTGATCCCATGCCACTCCCGGAAGCAGCCGGCTGCTGGCAAGTCTCTGTGGCCCCTGGCAGGGGGAGGGGGGAAAAGAGGGAGGTGTCTCCGTGCACTGCCCCCGCTCCCAGCACCATCCCCACAGCTCCCATTGGCGCCAATGGGAGATGCAGGGGCTGTGCTTGCAGGCATGGGCAGCACACAGAGACACGCTGTCCCCCTCCCCCCAGGGGTGCCCACAGACATGCCAGCAGACAGAGGCGGCTCCAGGCACCAGCACGCCAAGCGCTGCTTGGGGCGGCAAGCCCCGGGGAGTGCTCTGCCGGTGGCCTCTAGGGCAGCAGGCAGGCTGCCTTCAGCGAATTGTCTGGGGAGGGTCCGCTGGTCCCACGGCTCCGGCGGAAGAAGCCGCGAGACCAAAGGACCCTCCATGCTTGGGGCAGCAAAATGTCTAGAGCCGCCCCTGCCAGCAGACGGCTGCTTCTGGGAGTGGCGTGGGGCCACAGCATCCAGCAGGCAGCCTGCCTGAGCCCTGTTGTGCCTCCGGTCATGAGCCGCCTGTGGTAAGTGCCTCCTGGCCAGAGCCTGCACCCCTCACCCTCTCCTGCACCCCAACCCTGTGCCCTAGGTCAGAGCCCCCTCCTGCACCAAACTCCCTCCCAGAGCTTGCACCCCTCACCCTCTCCTGCACCCCTCACCCTCTCCTGCACCCCAACACTCTGCCCCAGCCCGGAGCCCCCTCCTGCACCCAAACCCCCTCCCAGAAAGAAACGACTATATCAGCCGTTCTAAGGTAAGAAGTCGGCTATTTTGAATTTACTTAACTATGTTCTACATGTTTTAAGCCTGAAACCACAGAACGGCTTTGTGTTAATTAAAAGGCAAGTTTAGTATAGCGTTAGTAGCCTCGATGCCATAATTGTGATCATTTTGTTTTAAATTAGGAAAAAGACTTGTACACAGGAGCCCCACAAAATCTAATAGCTCCGGGCCTACAGGAGAGTTAATCTGGCCCTGTCCACACCCACCTTGCATCTCCCTCATGAGACCTTTATGGAAAGGATTCTTCAGCAGCAATTAACCCTGCCTTGTAATTTAGGGGATAGAAGCCATGGTATAGTGTGGCAATGACCTCCACATCCCCCTTCCTTGGTTGGTTATGTCTTTGTGGCATTCCCCACCTTGCCAGCTCAATATGGCCATGAATCAAAATCTGAGCTCCCATGTGGCAGCCCAGAGATACGCAGCACGTTCTCAGTCAACTGAGGGTTTGATGGGAGGAAAAGGCCATTGAGAACTCCCCAGGTTTAGTGCATTCATACTCTCCTCTCATGGGGTCTGTAAAAATCAGAAGCTACTTTAGACCAAGGCTGGGGGTTTCCCCTTATTTTAGTTGCAGTGAATGTTTGCCCACACCATAAAACATCACTTGATTTGGCACAAGTAACACAGAGCGCTGCAAATTGGGATTGAGGTTCATCGCCAGAGCAGGGATGGGGTTGTCAGGCAGGACTGGAATAGCAGAGAGAGGTGCAGGTCAAGGATGAGGTGGATTAGACAAGGCTAAGGCTAGAAATAGAATAGCAGGCCATACTGCAAATAATAAATAACACGGCTCTCATATACCATAGCTAAATTGGGATAGAGATGCCTGCACAAAGTCTAGCTCTGGCTACTGCTACCAGCCTCTCACACTTATGGGTACTAAGTTGAAAGGAAAGACCCTTCTTGTCTTTCCTCCCAGATGCCTCAGGAATGGCTGGTATTTGCAGATATGACTGCTCCACTTGTGGGCTTTTGCTTTGAGGAGGCTGGGCTGCAAACTAAACATTGCTTGGCATTATTTTAGGCTGAGTTCTTTGCTGTCATCCCATTCCCTTGTGCTCCAGGGAAGAAATGATGAAGCAACCCCACGCTCCTCTAATTCTAAAGCTGAGCTGGTGCTGACATTAGATCCACTCCCATGTAGGAAGCTGGGAGTGCTGTTCAGCTCACCAGGGGTGGCACAAATCTGGGGCTCTATTTGAAACTTCTCAGGAGTGAAATCCCAGTGGCCCTGGCCATGGGGCAGAAGGCTTGCCGTGAGTGTAGGTATCTGGGTGAGGAGGGTTGCAGAGGGGGTATAGCTAGGGGTGTCACAGGAGCCTTGGCAAAGAAAGTTGCAGTGGGCTGCTGGTGGCAGCAGGCAATACTCAGTAGCTGAGTGGAAGCAATTCAGTTAAGTCTTCGTGCAAACTCCATGGGAACTCTCTTTGAAATGGGATTTCAATGATGACACCATCAAAGAGCTTCTTGCCTGCATAGGATAGGGCATGTTTGGGTGCACTGTGTGCTGGAATCGTCAGCCCTTGGGGAATCAGTACTGGGATGTGAGCTGCAATCCCAGCATTGAAAATGGATTCCCCACAGAGAATACAGCCCCACCCAAGGGTATGAGAAAGAAACACCCCCACACCTTGTGTCCTTAACAGTCAGAACTTCCTTATTCTGGCTAGGAATGCCTCGTAGACTGTTTGGAGTCGAAGGCTGTGCCATGGGTCATTGGAAAGGTCATTTCCCCTAGGTTGGCATGAAGGCCTCCAATCTGACCTATGACCTCCATGTCAGCAGGTATTAACGATCTCCTTATGCCAAACAGGCAAACAAACATACTGTATGGAGAGGAATTTGGTTACTTTATAGCAGGGGTCGGCAACCTTTCAGAAGTGGTGTGCCAAGTCTTCATTTATTCACTCTGATTTAAGGTTTCACGTGCCAGTAATATATATTAACATTTTTAGAAGGTCTCTTTCTATAAGTCTATAATATATAACTAAATTATTGTTGTATGTAAAGTAAATAAGGTTTTAAAAGTTGTGGCAAAGTTCCTCCTCTCCTCTAGTAGGTCCTGCGCTTATTGGCGGATTTCTTCCCCTCAGTGGTTTTCCCCTTGGATGAAACCCATAGATTGGATCAACTACTCCTATGTCTGATTAGGAGTAGCAGGGCTAGGGGGGAACCCGGGCCCGCCCTCTACTCCGGGTTCCAGCCCAGGGCCCTGTGAATTGCAGCAGTCTCTATAGTGCTACTTGTAACCACTGCTTGACCGCTACAGCTCCCTGGGCTACTTCCCCATAGCCTCCTTCAAACACCTTCTTTATCCTCACCACAGGATCCTCCTGGTGTCTGATGCTGCTTGATTGTATGGTGTTTTCCTCAATCCTCCAGTAGTACCCCCTCTCAGTTCTTAGTTCCTTGTGTCTCTTGCTCCCAGCTCCTCATGCACACTTCTTTCCTCTGGCTCCTCCTCCCTAGACTGGAGTGAGCTCCCCTTTTTATACCAGGTGCCTTGATTAGCCTGTCCTGATTGGCTGCAGGTGCTCCAATCAATGTAGCTCTCTCCTGTACCTTCTAGAAAGTTCTTAATTGGCCCCAGGTGCCTTGATTAGCCTGGAGCAACTGCCATTTTGGTTCCCATGGTACTAGGGATTTGCTTAGCCTGGAGCTAACATACCTGCTCCTCAATACTTTCCTGTAGCCATCCGGCCTTGCTCCATCACAAAATGTTTAAGAAGCTTCATTTAAAATTATATTAAAATGCAGAGCCTGCCGGATCAGTGGGCATGACCCAGGCAGCGTGAGTGCCACTGAAAATCAGCTTGCGTGGCTCCTTTGGCACGTGTGCCATAGGTTGCCTACTCCTGCTTTATAGAGATGAAAGTTCATTAGGTTTTTTTTGACCATAGCCTATTTAAATTAAATATCCCCATTGCTTAGATGAGCATCACCCTGTGTGAGTGTTTGTATGTGTGTGCATACATTACTTCATTCTTAAAGATACTAGATCAGACACTGGCCCTCTGTTGTGTGTGTTGTGTGCTATGTGGTGTCTGATACAGTATTTCTTTGACCGCCAAGTGGTCTGATGGACTGTGATCCTCACAGCAAGCCAAGCCAGTGCAGACCTGGGGGCTTCAATACTCCCCTCTCCTGTGGAGGTGAGAGAGGAGACGGGGAAAGAATGGCAGAAGAAAGAAAGGAAAGAGAAGCAGACTGGCTCTCGGCATGAAGGCATAAGGGCATCTCCATACATCCACGTTGATCTCTCTGGGCATCTCTACATTATGAAAGATTTTAGCACCAGGCTGCTGTAGTGTAGGCATGTCCTATTTCAATGGAAGGGTTTTTTCCCATTGATATAGGTAATCCACCTCCCCAAATGATGGAAGAATTATTCTGTCGACCTAGCTGTGTCTATACTGGGGCTCAGGTTGGCTAAACTACAGCTCTCAGGGGCGTGAATTTTTCTTATGATGTAGCTAGGTCAATCTAAGTGTTAAGTGTAGACCAGGGTTTAATCCCACAGACTTCATTCTCTGCAGACTGCAGGGATAGCACATATCTCAGATCTGAATGATTAATTTACGTCCTGGGGGCTTCACTTGCCACAGTTGCTTTAATTTACCAGAGGACAAGAGGGCAGGGCTCTTCAGTCTGGCCATATATCTGCCAGGGGTTATCTAGGAATTTCAGGCCAGCTATCTCACTTATCTCAGTGATATAAAGCTCCCCCTCCCCTCCCTTAGGTGATGCCTTGCCCTTTCTTAAACCAGGTTCCCTGTTATCAATGGGATGAAACCCAGCCTCTTCCCCCCTCACCTCTGTCAGGTCAATATATGCTAGCCTGGTGCAAGGTTGTGGGCCACCTTTTACAAGGAGGGTGTGTGTGTGTGTGTGTGCGCGCACCAGATGCCACAGGGAAAAAAGGGCATCATAGTGAGATGGAGGAGTATGGCACTGGGTTGGGAAAGGCCAGATTTAAACAAATGCCATAACAGTTTTAACTCCTTCCCTCCTATATTCCCCTATAGCTCCTCTGCTGCCCCTCTGGCAACTGATTTTCCACTGAAATCCATGGAGGGTGTAACTTTTGTCTACCCATGCTCCCTCCTCATTCTTGTGTGTTGTCCCTCCTCACTCATTTAGACTGTGAACACCTTGCTGTGGTGACCTGTCATTTTATTTTCTTGTAAAGCACCAAGTATGCCTCTCACACCATATGGAATAATTACTCCTTGGGATACACCCTGGATGTTTGGCTGCAGGGGTGGGGGTGGGCAGTGATGTGTTACACACAGGGGCGGCTCTACAAATCACGCTGCCCCAAGCAGCGCGGAGCGCTGCGCCGCCCTTCCCCAGTCCCGCGGCGGGTCCCCTCTTCCCGCGGCTCCGGCATCCTGGGGAGGGCGTCATTTGGCCCCGGTGGAGCTCCCGCCGGCATGCCTGCGGCAGGTCCACCGGAGCCCGGGACGAGCGGACCTGCCGCAGTCATGCCTGCGGGAGCTCAACCGGAGCCGCGGGAAGACGGGACCCGCCGCAGGCATGCCTGCGGCAGGTCCGCTCGTCCCGGGCTCCGGTGGCCCTGCCGCAGGCATGCCGGCGGGAGCTCCACCGGGGCCAAATGACGCCCTCCCCAGGATGCCGCCCCAAGCGGGCGCTTGGCCCGCTGGTGCCTAGAGCTGCCCCTGGTTACACATTAGCCAGATATACCTGGAAGATTTCATATACATAGGTCAAGCTCCGCAAGTTAATTCTTCTATTGTACCAGTACTGTGTGCTATGAATTCACCTCCCCTACCCCAAGGAATTTGCAGACACTGTGTGAACAGGAAATAAAACAGACTGAATATCCTTGTGAAATTACCATAACTAGACAAAGTGACATGGTGGTCAGTGGTTTCCAGGTGTGTGCAGACAGGTATCGGGAGGATTCCTATAGGGGCCATGAACGAAGGCAGAGGAGAGACTCAGCAGAGCTAAGGTGTGGGTGGGGCTAAATTGTTGTAATGCACATCTTCCCTCTGGATTCAGTCCTTCTATTACTCTGGTTCAGCCCATGAGTCCTAACATGCCTCTTTTGAGAGACAAGGTGGATGAGGTAATATCTTTTATTGGACCAACTTCTGTTGGTGAGAGAGACAAGCTTTTGAGCTTACACAGAGCTCTTCTTCAAATCTGTAAGCTCGAAAGCTTGTCTCTCTCACCAGCAGAAGTTGGTCCAATAAAAGATATTACCTCACCCACCTTGTCTATCTAATATCCTGGGACCAACACAGTTACAACACTGCGTAGAGCTCCTGTTTTGGTTTAGCTTAAATTTATAGATACCCCTGAAAACGCTGGTGTCACAGCTGCATTGGGTCAAGTGAATCTTCTTCTAGTAGCCTAGGCAGAATTTGGAAGGGGAGGAAAGGAGAGAGGAGGGGAAGGTGTCTGTCCCAGGACTGGCCAGTGTGTGGGTGTCAATGCATTTGTGCATTCACGTTCAGCACTCAGGAGGCCATTTCAGCTGCACTCCTCCATCTGTATGCCTGGCCTGCATTGGATACTTACTGAGATGCTAATCCAGTTTATGCATGACAGAGGTAACAATGTATCCAACAGAATGAACACAGTTGCCACCGTGAAATGTGACTGTGTGACTTTGGAAAGATCATGTGACCAGTGTAAATGACAGAACTGAGCATTCTTGACACTCAGATGCTGCCAGTTCCCCCATCCCCCATCACTCTTCAACAAGAGCTCCCAGGTGTTGTGTCTCTGAGTTACAGTGAAGCACTTGGAGGAGAGGAAGGTGGTCAGGAACAGTCAACATGGATTCACCAAGGGCAAGTCATGCCTGACTAACCTAATTGCCTTCTGTGATGAGATAACTGGCTCTGTGGATATGGGGAAAGCAGTGGACATGATATACTTTGACTTTAGCAAAGCTTTTGATATGGTCTCCCGCAGTATTCTTGCCAGCAAGTTAAAGGAGCATGGATTGAATGAATGACCTATAAGGTGGATAGAAAGCTGGCTAGATTGTCAGGCTCAACAGGTAGTGATCAACAGCTCGATGTCTAGCTGGCAGCCAGTATCAAGCAGAGTGCTTCAGGGGTTGGTCCTGGGGCCAGTTTTGTTCAAAATCTTCATTAATGGTCTGGATGATGAAATGGATTGCACCCTCAGCAAGTTTGCGGATGACACTAAGCTGGGAGGAAAGGTACATATGCTGAAGGGTAGGGATAGGGACCAGAGAGACCTAGACAAATTGGAGGATTAGGCTAAAAGAAATCTGATGAGGTTCAACAAGGATAAGTGCAGAGTCCTGCACTTAGGATGGAAGAATCCCATGCACTGTTACAAGCTGAGGATTGACTGGCTAAGTGGCAGTTCTGCAGAAAAGGACATGGGGATTACAGTGGACGAGAAGCTGGTTATAAGTCAGCCGTGCACCCTTGTTGCCAAGAAGGCTAACGGCATATTGGGCTGCATTAGTAGGAGCATTGCCAGCAGATTGAGGGAAGTGATTATTCCCCTCTGTTTGGCACTGGTGAGGCCACATCTGGAGTATTGTGTCCAGTTTTGGAGCCCCCACTACAGAAAGAATGTGGACAAATTGGAGACAGTCCAGTGGAGGGCAATGAAAATGATTAGGGGACTGGGGCCCCATGACTTATGAGGAAAGGCTGAGGGAATTGGGCTTATTTAGTCTGCAGAAGAGAAGAGTGAAGAGGGATTTGATAGCAGCCTTCAACGACCTAAAGGGGGTTCCAAAGAGGATGGAACTAAGCTGTTCTCAGCGGTGGCAGATGACCAAGGAGCAATGGTTTCAAGTTGCAGTGCGGGAGGTCTAGGTTGGATATTAGGAAAATCTATTTCACTAGGAGGGTAGTGAAGAACTGGAATGGGTTACCTAGGGAGGTGGTGGAATCTCCATCCTTAGAGGTTTTTAAGGCCCAGCTTGACAAAGCCCTGGTGGGGCTGATTTAGTTGGGGTTGGTCATGCTCTGAGCAGGGGGTTGGACTAGATGACCTCCTGAGGTCTCTTCCAACCCTAATCTTCTATGATTCTACAGTGGTGAAATCCAGGATTGATAAAAAGATTGGTTAATGAAGCTCTCTCACCAGCAAGTAGCGGAGATTAGCAGTTTGCTGGCGATGGATCACTCTTGGTTGGGCAAGAGAATCTATTCCTGTTCTCACTGCTCCAGGACGAGGAAAACATCTCCTAGCACTCGACGTTTTCTATGTTTATGGCTACATGTTTTCAGTGTGAGGTGCAAATGCATAAAATGTACGCCACACATTGTTTATATACACACCATGTACTGTGCATAGATACCTTCATGCATGATTGGGACATGGTATATAGATTTTCAGGATACCAGTAGTGGGTCAGCTGTAGGGGATTACTGACCCCTCTTCCCCCCCCACCCCCAGTCACTCTAAGAGGCATAGTGCTATGAAAGGGGGGGAGTACTGGAGGAAGGATCTCTGGGAAGAAGGCTGGAGAGAGGAGAGTGCTGGTGGTGGTGGTCCCCTCTCTGAATTGGCTGAAGTGATCTGTGCAACCTCCCTTTATCTAGACAGTGGGAATCTCTATTACATTTGTTTGGCCCTGAAATGGGCAGATCATTCTTTACATTTACTTTACTGCAATGAATAGGGTTGTACTCTTCAAAGCCTATAGAATCCATAAAGAACGATCTCCTTCCTGTAGGTTTGTTGAGCCCTCTGGCAGGGATTTAATTCTCTATTACTATTGGTCTCCCTGTATTTTAGTTGCATTCAATAAGACTTTTCCATAAGAGTATGTTCCAAACAAATCCCAGGTTTGGTTATTACTCTTTGCCTTCTTAAATCCTGCCTGCACTTTCAGTGGGATACATTCTTCTCTGATTCCTTTCCAGCTCTCTAGTTCAGAGCCACACAGCCCCAGCACAGGAGAAACCTTGCTCTAACTTATGCTGCCGGCACAAGTTCCCTTATATCACCAGAGGATCAGATGCAGGGAAGCTCAGCTTCACCACACCTCCTCCTGTCCTCAATATGCCCCCCTAGTCCTGGCATACTCCTTTCTCCCACCTATGCTGGCGTGACAGGTGGTTGGCATAGGCTATGTCACTTTTGTATCAGCAGTGATTCCCTGTACGCCGAGGTAATTCTCTGCTGAACCAGGAATATGTAGCAACCATTGCTATTTGTTTAGTTATTTATTTGTATTACAGTAACGCCTAGAAGCCTCGCCTGAGATCAGGGCACTGTGCAAATATAGTAAGAGTCAGCCTCAGCCCTGGGGAGTTTACAGTCTAAATAGAAAAGATGGACAGATGTGGAAGGAGAAACTGAGGAAATGACTTGCCCAAGATCACACTGCAGGTCGTTGAAGAGCCAGGAGCAGAATTCAGATTTCTTGTGTCTCAGTCCAGCATCTTATCTACTAAACAATGCCGTTTCCCCACATTGCCATGTGTTTTGTGTGCTAAATATCTATGCAAGATATCTAAATATCTTTATGAAAAATATGTAGGAAACCATTTCCTGTCCATCCTCCTTCCCTTTGGAGGTAAATGCAGCATTAAACATAGAGAAGAAGGGATTCATCTGGCTAAGAAGCTGTTTTTATGTTTCAGTTAAGTTCCTGGGCAGTTGGACTGTGTATTCTGCATCTGGTTGTTGGAAGTTCTAGTATATTTGGGATGGCTTTTGTGTTTTCCTGCTATATTGAAGTCGTACAGTAATATGAGGTCCAATTACCCTGCCCACCTAGAAAGGAGATGGGTAGGGATTTTTTCCCCTGAATTTGCACAGGCACAGTGTGAGGATCTTGCACCAGAATGGGACATGCTCAGGGCCAGTGTGTGGTCTTTTTTTTGCTTTTGATTCTAAGGAAATTCCTCAGTAGGACTTGAAGTTATGGGGAGTTGAATCCTTGGTCATCCAGTAAAATCTCAGTGTCAGTAAAGACATCAGTTTCCAGAGTCTCTGCTGCAGCACAGTGGCATGTGAGTGGCGGGGAAGTATGTCCCTTCTACTTTAGCGCATAGGTAGGTGAAATATTCCCAGGTGGGCTGCCACATAGCACTGCTTCTCATCACCATTCCTTGTTTGTTGTGGTTCAGGAGGAATAGAGAAATGGGTTATTGCATCCACATGATATGTAGGATGAGAGGTGCTGTGGGGCAGGCAAGCAGCAAGCCAGCGGCCTCAGGAGCTCACTGAATCAGTAAGTGAGAACAAGAAGACTGGGACAGATGTATCCTCGGGGGTCCATTTGAGATGGCCACATGACCCTGTGAAGGGAGATGCAGGTCCTACCCTCTGGTAGTTGGCAGGTGTCCAGTCTTGTTACAGAGACTGCCAAGGAAACGAACCATGAAGGAACAAGACTGGGCTCAGCTGGCTGGCTAATAGTGAGGAAAAGCAGGAGCAATAACAAGGGAGTTACACACTGTCCCTGTGGTCCGTGACTGAGACTGGAACCACTCTGGGGCTGTAAGATACTCCTTCACCCAGCCCTACGCACAAAGTTTGGAGGATTGTGTCCTGGGCCTGATCTTGCTGAGTGACCTTTGCCATGGAACAGTGAAGCGACTTGGCCCTTTGCCAACCTGGGTAAAGCACATTATGATCTCTGGCAAAATGCCTTGCTCTATTATTCTTTCATTAGTGTGATATGGAATGGGTGGGATAGGGCTGCCTACGTGTGAAGAATCTGGGCTGTGCCCTGCAAGATGCTGAACACCTCAGGAGGGAAGCAATTTTGCTTTTGTGTGTTTGGGACCCTCCTTCTGGACCTAGATGTATGGGCAGGGACTCCTGCATTTGGACTGGCCCCAAGTCTCCCCTGTCCCTTGCCTCTTTGTAGCTCTAGCTCTAAGGAGGAGACTAGTTGAGAAGTCCAGCTCCTACCCAAGAATTATTAGTGACATGTGTGATAGACATGGTTCAATACAAGGTGCTAATGAGATGCATCTGCAATGGTAGCTTATCAGCTTGTCTCGTGATTTCTGTTGTAATCTACTCTTTCCCAGGCCATTATCCACCACACATCCTTTGTCATCCCTAGTTGTGCTAGGGCTAGCAGAAGGCCAAGCTCTGGAAGATGCTGAGCACCTTCTACTCTCATTAAAGTCATGTGGCATTGAAGAGCCTCAGCACATGTTTGGACCTAAGACAGTAAACAACTTGGGCCAGGGTCCTGTCTTTTTAATGGTCTTTTTAAAGGACAGAATGTTCAATGGGAAACGTTAGGCTACTTTTAACTAATTTGAATCATCCAAGTATTGCTATAAACTGTTTAAAAAATACAGGCCAGGACCAAGCCACTGCAAAGAAGATATTAACTAAATAGGAGATGGATTCTTTGGACTAGACATCCATAACCACCCAGTCACCCCTGGCCTATCATACATGATGAAGCTCTGAGAAGTACTTGAGCTACCACCTGTGAAACAGATCCATGACATCCTGTCCGCCAAAGACCAACGAAGAGCAACTGTACCCCTGCTAACAGGAGGGACTGATGCCTCTTTCAGAGAGGTAAACCTGCCAAACTCACTGATAGTCCATCCGTGGTGACGCTTAACTTTAGAAAGCGGGCTGGGAGCAAGTAAGGATTCCTAAAACAGTGAGGAAGCTAGTCAAAAGACCTGAGAGTCAAAAGGGAGGAACTGAAAATCCTTAGCCCCAGCAATGAAAGCTACTTAAGCTATCATAACAGAATTGCAGAAGGCATGCAGATCCCTACATAGAAAAGGAAACATGATGGCAAGAGAAAAAAAAATTGTCTGGTTAAATGGCAGGCCCTCCACACCTCCCTGGCAGTAAAGGGAGCAATTGAGGAGAATGAGTCTAGAGAAACTAAATGGAAAATGCCAGTTTGTCAAAACCAAAACTTTTCATGGGAAAGGATTGGTTCTGAGGAATTTTTTTACTCTTTTTTTTTTTTGAAAAAGAGTTTTAAAATTGTCAAAATATTTCATGTCTACATTTTTAACTGCAAAATTCCAGCTCTCTCTCTTTGAAATAACTTTTTGTTTCAAAACTTAAGGAATCATAGTAAAAAAATAAATAACCAGAAACCCAAAATTTTTCAAAAATATCAAAACAAAATGTTTCAATTGACCCAAAATAATAATAATTATTATTATTTATTTTCAGATCACACACACTTTCAAGATTTCAAATCTTTGGCCCAATTTGGGACAGACAAGTTTTCTCTTACGTCTTGAAAATTTTTGCAGGATGGGAAAACCGTCTCCCATACAGCTCTAACACCAAAGCACTAGAGGATAGCACATATACTTATCTTTATAAAAGGTAAAACAAATCCTTTAGCTGGCCCTCTTCAAAATCCTCAGGTCATTGTTGTCATGGTGGAGAAGAGTTGGTTATGTTGGGGGAGGTGTATGGAAAAACAAATTGTCTCAGGTCAGCCCCAAAATTCTCACACTGTCTCTGCCAGTTAACATTGTCAGCCCTCTCTGAGGTCACAGTAAACTAGGGGAATTCTCAGATGTTTCCCAAGGCCTAAGATGTCTGGGAGATAAACAGATCTTAACTCCAGTGCTCTGTCTACCAAGTGCCATTTGTCCTCTGAAATAGAGTGGAAAAAATGAACTTGATAATGAAGTGGAAAAATCTGGACATTAATGGAAAAACAGAGCTGCCTACAGACTGGATTAATTCAGTGATTGTAACTGAGAAGGCCAAATGAAGAACAGATATGAATTGCTCCTTATGATTTAAATAAAGCCATAAAATGTAAACAGTATCCTATGAACTGCTGAAGCCAAGGCAGTAAAGCTTTCGGAAGCAAAAGTATTCATAGAATTAAATGCAGGAGATGCACTTTGGCAAGTAAAGTTAGATGAGTTAAACTATAATGTGGCAAGTTTTAATGCACCTCTTGAACATTTCAAATGTAAGCAAATGACATTTGGCATTAATTCTGCTCCCACACCATTTCAGAGAGTAATTCCAAGGTCTCTGAGGTATTATAAGGCATTAAAGTTATAATTGCTAATGTTTTAATTTGGCTTAGGGTCCTTAAATAACTCAGTGAAAGACTTGGGACAGTTTTACAGAGAGAAAGTGAAAGACACCTTTACCTGCATACAATAAACCTATAAAAAGTCATTAATTGGTCTAGCAGAAATTATTTCTATTAGACATAAATTGAACAAAGACAGCTCAATTGCTAATTCAGATAAACTAAAAGTAATAACTGGAATGTCCAGTTCACAATGTAAAGTGGACCTGCAGAGAATTATGGGGATGATTAACCGCTTGACAAAATTCATTCCAAATGATCATATGTATCTAAATGTTACATAAGCCCTTATGGGCATCGCTGGAAAATGAATTTTCTTGGCACTGGGAAAAGAGACAGAAACAGGTGTTTGAGCAGCTCAGAACTGTGATCATGAATCCACCTATTAAAAAAATGTGTGATTTAATTAAGCCAATTACAATGTCCTGCATGCTGAAGGAGGAGGTATATGCCTTATTTGGGAAAGGCAGCCATTTGTGCTTGTGTGAAATCCCTTGAATGAGACAGAAAGAAACTATGTCCAGATTGACAGAGATACTGAAAATTGTCTGATCTTAATGTCCTTCAATATAGTATAATATACATGGGAGAGAAAAGGTACATTCAGAAATTGATCATAAAATACTTAAAAGTTTGTTTTAAAACATTTGCTTCAGTTGCAAAGCTACAATTTCCATGTGGAAGGTGCATTGGGTAAGGATCTACATATTACAAGTATTCATTTAGCAGTGCAGTAAGCAGATCAACACACCCTATAAGTGAAATTAATGAATATAAAACCCCTATAATGAGGAATACCAGGCACAGTGGTGGGTGCCTGTAATCCCAAGTACTTGAGAGGTTCAGGTTGGCAGATCGCTTGGGCTCCGGGATTCTGGGCTTCAGTGTGCTATGCTGATCAGGTGTCCAGTGCCACAGAGAAGCCTGGCCAGTGGGTGGCTGAAGGAATGGCTAGAACAACATGAATGACGTGTTGTGATCGGTGAGGGCTGATGGACCAATTGACCAAGGTGATAATGAAGAATATGATTTATGACTACTTTATAAGTACCAGAATTTCAGACTGAAAGTCAGTGAGATCTAATTTGACATTAAGAGTTTTGTAGGGCTGGTCTAAAGAAAGAGCAGTTAGACCCCAAACTGGAACCACAGTGGCCACTTAGTGAAGGAATTAGGGGAAGGGACAACGTTTTGTTGATTGATTGTCCCAGCAACTCTGATAAAAGAGACACTCACTAAAATATACAACAGTGATCCAGATATTAAAAATTGTAAGCAAAGAACAAGGTATATTTTGTTCTGGTCTGGCCTGAACACTCAGGTAACAGAAACAAGACCTTGATATAATTGCTTCATGAAAAGAGCCAATGCACTGTCATAAAATCCCTGAGAGACCATGGTAAAGGCAAAGAAGGCATTTAATTGAGTTTGACAAAGAAACCATTACTGTGATTTGATTAATACCCTGAATTCAGGGATATTTTAAAACTAAGAAAGACAACTGGTGGTTACCTCTATCAAATCACAGTTCACAAGGCATGGGATGCCAGCGGTTCTGGGAACTGACAATGGAACCTAGTTCTCATTTGCCAAATTTCAGGGATTCACTAAGATTCACTGTTTGGCCACAGCATCTACTCCTCTGGATACTCCAGAGTAATGGGATGGCCAAAAGCATTCTTTAGGCAGTAACAAAGCTCTTAAAGAAAGCTAACAATGGCAATAAAGAATTCTGCATTTAACCCTGCAGTATCTTAGAAATGCACCAACAGAAGATTTAGCTTCCCCAGCACAGATGTAAACGGTCAAAGGAATAAAGACTTTCTTTCCCACAAGACCACAGTTACTCCAACTTACAGAAATTTCACACTTGCAAATGCAGCTGGAAGAAAGACAGAAAAAACAAAAATATTACTATGTAAGGTGTATAAACCGCAGCCCAGGCTGACAATCAATTCACCTGAGCCCCTGAGCTGGTAACAGCTGTTCCCACCACCACAGCAGAGTCACAATCAGAGGTTATGGAAACAGATGGTTAGAGGTACCAGAGAAATCAGTAAGATTTACTGTAAATGCTTGAGGCATCTCTCAGAAAAAGGTGAACCCTTGATTCCTCAAGGAATCTGTCTCAGGGTCTGTAGAATCATTCCAGAGACCAGTGTTACCAAATGTTGGGTCATTACAGACACTAGCTTTGTCCAGGCTGTCAACCCAAGTAGCACCTGGCTAAAGCCACAGCATAATCAGCCTGATGGGAGAAACGTTAGCAGCTGTGTTTTGAGAAAACCAGGGAGATACACACAGGGCTGATATAAAGTGTAAATAAGTAAGTGAGGAAGTTTGAAAAGTATTTCAGCACCTATCAAGCAGTTATATTGTGTTGTTATTTCAGTGTTAAAGTTGTCAGCTTAGAGAAGCTAAGTGGCTTAAAAGGGGGAAGGTTCAAAAACTGGGTTTCAAGTTACTAGCATGGGAGTGCCAATTCCCATGAAATGATGTGATGTTAGTATGGGAGTGACTAGGCTGATGCCTGTTTTAACCTGTGAGCATGCCATGGGGAAGGAGATGTAGTTTCCAGAAGCATGAGTGGCTTCAGATTGAGCGGCGTGCTTGTGCAGTTAGCAGAAGTGCTGGGCTTTCTCTTTCCTGCCAAACCTGCCTCATGCATCATTTGTTACACACATCTTTGCATTGTGATATACTTGAAAGCCCTATGGGAATGTTAGGATTGTTACAAGTGTGATAAGGGACAGGCATGGTCACTGTAATTGTGGGGGGAGTGTTGTAATGTTGCTGAGTAGGTGAAGGGTTGGGGTGGTATAATTACTTATTTAGATTTTTATATTGTGCCAGTCTAGAAGCTAAATGCATGCACAATAAGCAAAATTCAAACATTACAAACAAAACTGAGCAATAGGAAAACAGTTCTGTGCCTTCCAATCAAACTGTCCCCATTGAGACTGTCATAACCAAGTGCAATACCCAGTCGGTTTCAGTAGGCTGGTATTGCATTTGAGTGTGTGCATAGGCAGAAGAGATCTGGAAGGGTGAATAGGGCCCCTTCATGCCCCATTTCTCTGCAATCCCCTTGCCTGCCTAGTAGAAAGTGAGGGCAAGTTTCAGCAAGCACCCTTGGCTATTAATATGGCAATGTGCCATGCTCACACACTTTGCTGCTAGACACAACACTGGCCCTTTTCCATAGTAATGAGATGTGAGATGCCGGCTTTTGAGGGGAAGAGAAGGGAAGAAATATGGAAGAGATGAGCAGCACAGAAAGGAGAGCAAGAAACTGAATGAAAACTAGAAAAGCATCTGAATGGAGAGTATAGGGATGAAGGGCCAGCTTTGTCCCCCTGTACATACTTCCAGGGAGCCACTTAGATGAAGTGATGATGTTGACAAGGATGGTCAGGAGGAACTGAAATGCTGTTTGTTAAGGAGCACCTAACAACTGCATAGTGCAGGGTCACATGGTCACCTGAATTCTCCCTTCCTTCCCCTTCAGAATCTTAAAGTTCAGATTTTCTGGTTTTGATGCCCTGTTTGGGGCCAGGACTTGAAGCTGATAACAGCGACTCCCAGCAAATGCTGAGAGCCATTTGAGACGTAAGAGCAGTGGGAGTGCACACCCTGGAGCAGCACAGCTGCTTGGAGATGCAGCATGCACTGTGCTGAGCCACAGCATCTGCTCTCTCCAGAAAGAGTAAGATCACAGCTGCACTGGGGAGTGAAAGCAGATAGTTTGCAAGGCGTGTACAAATTTGGGATTTCCCTCATTTCTACCAGTCACTGTCAGAATGAAGGTGGCAAAATTCCACTCCCCTCTGAACCTCCCTGCCCAGGCAGGTACTGGTCGTTTCTGCTGAGCATCTCACCATTTCGGAGTCTATTTTGGGGAGACAGCACTTTCTTCTCTGTGGAAATCTGAGGCAAATCACTTCCTCATGAAATCAATTTTCTCATTGGTGGTGGGAATTTTTTCACACTGCTATAGCAATAATGCTAACAGATCCAGGCCTACCCAATCATTCCAGGGCTTGGTACAGGTTCTCTCTGGAGGTAGGGGAAGGAGGTTGTGCTACAGCCTGAGGAGAAGCTCACTCCTGGTTCCCAACACCATGGATCCCTCCCTCTGAGGCCTGTTAGCCTGTTTATTACCCACTAAGATGTGTTAGTGTTTGTATAGGAACTGTCACCAGATCCTATAGGCTAAGGATGGCAGATGTACAGGAGAGAGTCAGACCTGATGAAAAGCAGCAGCCTTGCTGTATAATAAATGCCCTGGGAGTAGTAAGAAGGGTCCTGCTTTGCTAGAGGCTTGTTGTTTTAGACACTGATTGCTCTGAAGTGCTAACCTGACACCACCACCATGTGTGGAATGAAGCAGAAACAGGACAGGGGTCACATCTTTGCAGCTCTGTCAGAGGGGGATTAGAGAAGATCTTGGGACCTCTGAACCATGTCTGGAACCATTTGTAATGCCTCAGCTGGGAGTGGGCAGATGGGTGTTTGAAAAGATGCTTGTGAGGTGGAGGGGGAAATGAGGTGATGAGATGAGCAGCATGTGTGCGGGGAATGCACAATTTAGCTGGAGTCATTCTTCCTGCTATGCTGCTGAGAGGCCTAGCGTAGCCTGATGTACACCAATGACCTGTAAGGGAAATACCCATGGCAGAGAGACAGGCCTTCACAAAGATTCATGGGACTGGAGCTAAAGTTAAACACTGGTGAGCAGATGTGTATATAGGTGCGTGGGAGGGGAGTGCATGGCCGTATGTAATTGTTTGCCGATCATATGTGTATCTATCTGCCTCTGTACTCAGTGTGTGCACTGGGCAGTTTGTGTATGCTGATGGATGCATGCATGCTGTGCACACGCATCACTGGTTTTATTTCAGAGCAAAAATGCAAGACACTCCCACAGGCTGGCATTACACTCGGTCTCTGACTCCATCTTGCAAATAGATATAATTTCTAGATGTACCATGGACACCTTTTTGTCAATATGGCATCTAAAATCTTTGCATTCTGATTGCTTCTTGAAAAATACCCATTTTGCAGGACCTCGCACTAACCTAGTTTCAGTTACTCAGAGATGCTGATGATTTGTTTGCTGCTGAACAGCCTGAAATTCTGAGTGTCAAGTCAGGAGCTGTCTCCTCCAAGGCAATTGATAAGCTTTGCAAGTTTATACTTGTCTGACATTAAACTGATAAGATTCCCTGGTGCTCTGCAGACTACAAAATGCAGCAGTAACAGAGAGTCTTGTTACAATGCAATAGATGGAGACGAGGCCAAAACCCCTCAATTGCTCTATAAATGGGGTATATCTTGCAACATCCAAACTGCAGGGATCTGGCAGAAGGCAGTTATTTCCTATTTACTCTTGGTTCCAACAAAGTTTTATTTGTTTCCTGTTAAATGTATATTTTGGAAACAAGCTTGTTTCAGTGTGTTAATCTGTACAGTCAGGCACTCAGGGAATGTCTACACAGCAATTAAACACTCACAAGGTGGGTGAGGGGGCAAAGCCCACTCCAGCCAAAGCTCAAACCTCTACACAGCAGTTTTACAGCCCCCAAGTCCCGTGAGCCTGAGTGGCTTTTTAAAGAAAACACAATAGACACAGCATGCTGGGACACAGGGAAAGAGGAGGGTTGGTCCCAGTGCCGTGGCCACATTTCATGTTGTGTAATTACATCCTTCATGTATCAGAGGGGTAGCCGTGTTAGTCTGGATCTGTAAAAGCAACAAAGAATCCTGTGGCACCTTATAGACTAACAGACGTTTTGCAGCATGAGCTTTCGTGGGTGAATACCCACTTCTTCAGATGCAAGTGGTGGAAATTTCCAGGGGCAGGTTTATATATGCAAGCAAGAAGTAAGCTAGAGATAATGAGGTTAGTTCAATCAGGGAGGATGAGGCCCTGTTCTAGCAGTTGAGGTGTGAAAACCAAGGGAGGAGAAACTGGTTCTGTAATTGGCAAGCCATTCACAGTCTTTGTTTAATCCTGAGCTGATGGTGTCAAATTTGCAGATGAACTGGAGCTCAGCAGTTTCTCTTTGAAGTCTGGTCCTGAAGTTTTTTTGCTGCAGGATGGCCACCTTAAGATCTGCTATTGTGTGGCCAGGGAGGTTGAAGTGTTCTCCTACAGGTTTTTGTATATTGCCATTCCTAATATCTGATTTGTGTCCATTTATCCTTTTCCTTAGAGACTGTCCAGTTTGGCCAATGTACATAGCAGAGGGGCATTGCTGGCATATGATGGCATATATTACATTGGTGGACGTGCAGGTGAATGAACCGGTGATGGTGTGGGTGATCTGGTTAGGTCCTGTGATGGTGTTGCTGGTGTAGATATGTGGGCAGAGTTGGCATCGAGGTTTGTTGCATGGGTTGGTTCCTGAGCTAGAGTTACTATGGTGCGGTGTGCAGTTACTGGTGAGAATATGCTTCAGGTTGGCAGGTTGTCTGTGGGCGAGGACTGGCCTGCCACCCAAGGCCTGTGAAAGTGTGGGATCATTCTCCAGGATGGGTTGTAGATCCCTGATGATGCGCTGGAGGGGTTTTAGCTGGGGACTGTATGTGATGGCCAGTGGAGTCCTGTTGGTTTCTTTCTTGGGTTTGTCTTGCAGTAGGAGGCTTCTGGGTACACGTCTGGCTCTGTTGATCTGTCTCCTTATTTCCTCGTGCGGGTACTGTAGTTTAGAGAATGCTTGGTGGAGATTTTGTAGGTGTTGGTCTCTGTCTGTGGGGTTAGAGCAGATCCGGTTGTACCTCAGTGCTTGGCTGTAGACAATGGATCTTGTGGTGTGCCCGGGATGGAAGCTGGAGGCATGAAGGTAGGCATAGCGGTCGGTAGGTTTTCGGTATAGGGTGGTGTTAATGTGACCATCAATTATTTGCACCGTAGTGTCCAGGAAGTGGACCTCCCGTGTAGATTGGTCCAGGCTGAGGTTGATGGTGGGGTGGAAGCTGTTGAAATCGTGGTGGAATTTTTCCAGAGTCTCCTTCCCATGGGTCCAGATGATGAAGATGTCATCAATGTAGCGTAGGTAGAGAAGGGGTGTGAGTGGACGGGAGCTGAGGAAGCGTTGTTCCAGGTCAGCCATAAAAATATTGGCATATTGTGGGGCCATGCGGGTGCCCATAGCGGTGCCACTGATCTGGAGATATATATTGTCATCAAATTTGAAATAGTTGTGTCTGAGGATAAAGGCACAGAGCTCAGCAACCAGTTGTGCTGTGGCATCCTGCAGCAAAAAAACTTCAGGACCAGACTTCAAAGAGAAACTGCTGAGCTCCAGTTCATCTGCAAATTTGACACCATCAGCTCAGGATTAAACAAAGACTGTGAATGGCTTGCCAATTACAGAACCAGTTTCTCCTCCCTTGGTTTTCACACCTCAACTGCTAGAACAGGGCCTCATCCTCCCTGATTGAACTAACCTCGTTATCTCTAGCTTACTTCTTGCTTGCATATATAAACCTGCCCCTGGAAATTTCCACCACTTGCATCTGAAGAAGTGGGTATTCACCCACGAAAGCTCATGCTGCAAAACGTCTGTTAGTCTATAAGGTGCCACAGGATTCTTTGTTGCTTTTACATCCTTCATAAATCTCACATGCAGCTTCAATTGGTTATAGTTATATAGTTATAGATTCATGGACTTTAAGGCCAGAAGGGACCATCATGATCATCTAGTCTGACCTCCAGCACATCGCAGGCCACAGAACCTCACCCCGCCACTCCTGTAATATACCTATAACCTCTGACCAAGTCTTCAGATCTTTTTTTAAGGCCTTCAAGTTACAGAGAATCTACTATTTACTCTAGTTCAAACCAGCAAGTGACCCGTGTCCCATGCTGCAGAAGAAGGTGACCCCAGGGTCTCTGCCAATTTGATTTGGGAGGAAATTCCTTCCTGATCCTAACTATTCTGATCAGTTCAATACTAAGCATGTGAGTGAGACCCACCAGCCAGACACCTGGGAAAAAAAATCATAGCAATAACTCAGAGCCCTCCCGATCTCATATCCCATCTCTGGCCACTGGAGATATTTGCTAAAAGCAGTCATGGATGGGCCATATGCCACTGTTGGTACTCTCATCAAATCACCCAGTCTTGAAACAAGTTAGATTTTTTGCTCCCTCTGTTCTCCTTGAAAGGACTGTTCCAGAGCAGCACATAGCAAACCGTACTGGGTCCCAGAACAGTTAAAAGTTACCCAAGCGCTAGGAGGGGAGCTGGTTGTATCTAAAGCATCAGATAAGAGAGGGTTAGACAAACAACTGTCAGTGATGGTCTAGATAAGATAATACTTAGTCCTGCCATGAGTGCAGGGGACTGGACTAGATGACCTCTTGAGGTCCCTTTTAGTCCTATGATTCTATGAGGATATGGTTCCTGTCAAAATGTTCATCCACAGCCCAAAATCCTTTGTTCACATAAGCAATTAATAGTACCAGGGGCCAAATTCTGCTCCCGCTTATACCAGTGTGGAGTAACTTCAGGGCCAACAGTAGAGGTACTAGGAATTTTACTGATGCAAATGAGAGCAGAATTTGTTCCATCATCTTTAACAAGGTGCCTAAAACCTAGACTGCAACATTTTTATCCCATTGAACAAGTAAGGGTGCAAATGAGATTTTATTTTATACTAGCCATAAAACAGCTAAGATGGAGGGGAAACACCTTCCTTTGGAAGCCCCTAGGAAGGTGGTTGATGGACTGAACATGTAGAGAGGGAAGAACAAGCAAGTCTCAGATCTGTTACAATTTATCTTGATTCTGACAGTGCCCGCAATATATTAAGCACTGTCCACACATACAAAAAGATACAGTCCCTGCCCCAGAAAGCTTGCAAGCTAAGAAGACAAACAACTGAAGAGTGGTAGAGAAGGACTAAATTACAATAAAAAATGTGTCATTTTCGCCTCTCTTCCTAAACAACATCAGTTGGTTAATTTCTTGCAGGTAGATGGGGGTCTTGAGAAGAAGAGGAGAGATCAGATCTTGGAAGATTCTCCACATGTAAGGAGTGGCCTGGAAGAAAAAGCACAGAGGTGGTCATGTAAGAAGTCAACAAATGTGGGTTGAGGCTGGCAATACTGGCAGGGCAGAAGGGATGGGAAGTGAATGGGAAGTAAGAGGCCCAATGTCTGGTTCTGAATTAAGCTAATGGGGAAATGGGTTTAAATAACTAAGCTGTTTGTCTGATTGTCCTTTGACTGTTCTATCCTTTGCATTTTAAATGGGGTAAGATTCTGAAGTCCTTTCTTACTAGCACTGATTGGGGAAAAATGTCCAATTAAAAATAGTCTCTTTTGTTAAATAAAAAACAATGGGAATTTATTGTTTCTTTCTATATATCATTTTTGAAAACTAAAACTTTTTTTAAATCAAAACTTCCCCAACAATACCTTAATTTTTTTTGAAATTTGTTTCCCCCTTTCTTCCTAATTTTTCAGTGGAAGATACTTAGCATTTTCTAACCAGGACTATCATTCCTCTTTTCCCAGGCCGCTCTCAGAAAGACTGTCACTGGGAGTTTTGCCCAGTACACTGGGAAATTTGACCAAAAACTGAGGAAGGAGCTCAGGATCAGGCTCACTGTAGAGACAAATGCTGTAAACTATGGAGGTGTGAGTACTTTGGAATGGTGAGGGGTTAATTAGGATTTACCCAGGAATGTGATAGAAGCTGGGAGAGAGTACAGGTGGGTCTTAAGAAAGATCAGCCATCCTGTTGCAATACAAGGTCAGGGATGTGTTCCTACACCATCCCTGCATATATATAATGTATGTACTGATATGTACATATGACTTACTAGTTACTTTGGATAAAGATCATCACCCTCCTTCCTGGAGCTATAAAAAACTTACTCTCCCTCACTTTTTGCAGACGATGCAGCTTCTAGGGTGCAAATACCAGTAGGCTTTCAGAGACAATTAGATACTCTGGCATCTGTGTGTGATAGGGCTGATCTCAGAATAAACACCAGTAAAACTAAAACGATGGTGTTTGGTAGAGAGAAAACAAATGGGACGTGCAGGCTGAAGGGAACAGGGATTCAACAGGTTGCCGGGCTCTGTTATCTCAGGAGTCTGTTTACTCCAAGATTGAACAGGAGTCTGCAAGTTACGAAAAGCTGAGCAGGGAGACAGCATAGCTAGGAGCTCCTCAGTAGCTTTGTGGGTGATGCAACTCAGGCTTGTGCATGATATTAATGTTAAAGAGTGTTAATGCCATTAGGTTTGGGGATGTGGGGTTATCAAGGAATTGTAAATATACCGAAAAGGACTGCATAGTATGGGTTTGGCTGGCCCAGGAGCATTGTTCAGGGCCTGAGCCAATGTTTAAAGTCTGATCAGATTGCTGTGCTTGATTTATGATTCATTATACCTTGCAGTTAATGAACAACGAGAGGTCAGCTAGGCTATGGTGGGGTGAGATCACTGTGAGGTGACTCCAGAGAGGTCAGACTGGTGTGTGTGTGTGTAGATTAAAGCCCTATAGACTGAAGGGGGTTCTCCTATGATAGTGAATTCTGAGTTTCTGTCTCTTCAAGAGATGAAGCGTTTCTTAAACAGAGAATGGGAAGTATTGGATCTCACATGGATAAAGCCATTTCACCTAAGACACAGTGCATCCCATCATGCAGTATAAAGAACTCCGGAAGGACTGAAAACTCCTAGGCTGTTGGCAGTATGTACAAAAACAAGAATTATATAGATGGGGAAACTGAGGCACAGAGCAGGGCTGTCACTTAATTAAGCTCACACAGCTAGTCTGTAGCTGAGCCAAGGACAGAACTGGGATCTCCTGAGACCACATTCTATACCTTAACTACAAGGCTGGCCTTCCTTCTGGCAGCATGTTTGCAGCCACTCCACAGAACTATAAAATCTAGGGTGAGGGTTGTGGGAGGGAATAAAATCCTTCGCTGTCTGCTCCAGGAGGGGATGAATGGCTGCTCTGGGGGACTGGCATATTCATGATACTAATACAGTAGTACAAAAAAGATCATAAATCTCTGAGTGGAGGTAATGTAAGGGAGCACTGAGGGGAATATTAATAATAATGAGGTGGGTGGTAAATAAGCTTAGCTTCATTAACTCCAATGGACTACAGCCATCGACACCAGCTGAGAATGTAACCCAGTGTGTCCAAACACTGGGACTATCAGCTGCCATAAGGGGAATTGTAGAGAGCAGAAGAAAATGCAGCTTCTACTACAGAACAGTAGAGGGAGCTGGGGGACAGAGTCAGGGATGGAAGGACAAGCTGCTGCGGGCCTGATACAAATGGGAAATTGCTGAAGTAAAGAATGCAGTTTAATCCTAGTGGCGGCTGCTCACTCACACTCTGCCCTCCTAGTTTCATTCTGATTTGGAATGAAAAGCAAACATTTAAAAAATTCTCCCTGGCACACTGCCCCAGAGCTGTGGATCCTGAGCATTCTGGGATCCCCAACTCAGAGGCTGTTTGCATGGTGACTACTGTGGAGCCAGGTGGGCAAACTGGCAGGATATTTGCTTGATTCTAAACCTGTCTGGCATGCAGGATCCAGCTGCACTCTGCCTGGGTTTTGTCTGAACTTTGTTGAAATCAAACCATCTGCACAAAAAGGTTCAATTTTCATCAATTGATCCATTTTGAGAAAAGATGTTTTGGCAGAATTTTTCTAACAAGCCCTGAGTGCAGGTGTCTCGTGTGAAAGGATACACTTCATACAACGAAAGCTGAAGCAATTAAGCTTCCCTGCCTCGGCAGAAGGGGAGGGAGGAATAGTGTGAAGAGAGAGAATGCTGGGGATCAGGCCATGGGAAGGAGGTGAGAGGGAGGGAAGGATGGATTAGTGAGTTGGGAGGGAAAGCTCCATGGGCAGCACAAGGCAAGGGAGAGGCAGTGACCCCTTTGCAGACAGCTGCTTTGTAAAGGAAGGGGTTGCCTGGTTTTGATTTCAGTGACCCTTGTGGCCTTTGTAGCCTAGGGCCCTGTGACAGTTATTTACAGGCCGTCTGGCCTAGGGCTTTCTTTAATGCAATGGCTCATGTCATTCCAGAGAATACACAGTCACTGCAGGAGGGGAATGACCATGGCCCACAAGGTGGGGGAGGCCTGGATGACTCTGAGTGGCTGTGGTACAAGGTGCATACTGGGTGTGAGGTAGCTCATCCAGAAATATGGCTTCATCCAGCACTGGATGGTCTGGGCCCAACATATCTATAACTCTAGGGTGAGGACCGTGGTTGACAGCTCTGCTCCTCTGGCACAATGGACCACAAGGGCAGGTTCATCTGCGCAGGAGACAGAGTTTTCTCAGGGGCTGGCCTGAGATTAAAGACCATCCCAAACCTCACCACTTTCTGTTCCAAATGCCAGGCACATTTCTTCAGCCTATCTTCTCAAACATAAAAACAGAGCAGTATGTACATTTAAAAAATCCCGCATAACAAAAGACTCCACTGCACACGCAATTCTTCATCTGGGGAGAGGTTGCAAGAGAGGATGACTCACACGTGACAGATGTTAATCACGTTGCTTAATGCACTTCTGGAAGATGCTAAGACACGATGGTGAGGAGGGCAAGACCAGAATCTGTATAGAATAGAATAGACACTGGAACAGCCCCTTTAATACAGTTGCTGTCCAGAGCGCCCCAACTACCTGCCTCAGAACTGCATGTTCATCCTGCCATCATGCTATTGTGCCCCGTGGTCTGGCAATAGGCAGACACTGTTGAAGGAAGATACCACAAGCCACACTGTATACACATGCATATGCACATAGGCTCCCAATTCAGCCTGTGGGTAACTGGTCTGTTTCTTGGCTCCTCCAATCAGGAAGTGCGGAGTGTAGCAACTTCAGCTGGATGGGCTGCAGCCACTGGGGATGAATTCTCGCCTCTGTTGAGGGCAGCCATTAATATCGCTTGGTCAAAGGGAGGGGCATATATGTGCTTCGTGGGGGGAGGGCCCATGGTGTAATGTCTCTACATGCAGTAAATCTCTGTGTGTCACTGCTGATTGCATGTGCCTGGCACGGGCAATAGTACTGGCACATCCTATCCTGCTGTCCAAGCCTGGGCTGCATCTAGAGCTGTGGAGGAAGTTGAGCCTTTAAAGGGTCGCACCATGGCTTGACCTCCAGTCCCTCTGAGTGACTCTGTCTGGATGACTGAGCTGCACACTGCCTAGGCGGACGGCACTGTTCGTGGGAGAGCACGGGGTTCACATTTCTGCCTTTAGGTTCTCTAAGGGACACTAACATTATCACGGTGACTTGCTACTCTAGCTCCATCTCCAGGGCTGTGTCTGGAGGGCCCATCAGCTTTGATTCGTGCCTCCCAGTTTGTATTACAGTGACCCCTGACACCTGGCCCTGACCCAGCAAGGCGGTGAGGTGGGACTATCATCCATTGGCTGTGGAACAGATGTTCACAGCATGCTTTGGACACAAATGACCATGAATCACTGCCCCAGAAGGGGCTACAGACCTAAGCCTTCTGAGGACATGCAGTGGCCCTGCCTGCTCTGGCCTCAGAGGGACACAGGTCACTCATCATGGGAAAAGGGCACTGCCCAGGGGGTCTTTCTGTTTGCATTAGAAAGTGTCTGTAGAATAATAACTACTGTTGAGATATCAGATGAACCTGGAACTCAGTGTGTGCAGCTTCTGCACCTTCTGGGTTCCACTGTCACAACCAGACAAGCAACGCCACTTATTTCCAAACTGCAGCTTGGATGAATATGTCTGCAGCTAAGCTGCTGAGACCTCCCATTTTTGCCCAATAGCTACACAGTGAATCAGTCAGTGCATTTGCTTCCTCAAACTTTTGGTGCTTTCTTTCACGGCAAAAGGCATTTTAACCTCAGGCTGTGATTGTGCCAGCTCTCTCAGGCTAAGCAGCATCCAGGCTGTCCAACATTTAGATAGGAAACCTCCCAGGGAAGCGTTGCCGCCAGTGATGTTTGTAATGCCCCAGAGGCAGAGGGAGTACTCTTCCCTCTCTGTTGGTACTAACCCCAATGTTAGCAAAATGCTACAGAGTACTGTGCTGCCATCTTTCATGTGCAAAGAAAACCAGGGTCCTGTTCTTGAAGGATTTTGTGGCTCTTGCAAGAATCAGGGTGAGTTCAGCATCATGGCCAATTGTTATGTGTACTGTGGTGTGCTCCCATTGCAGTAGGCACTGTACACTCATCATAGCAGGGACACACCCTGCCCTGCAGGATATGCAATCTAATAAAACTCTAATCTGCGTAATTACATTCCTTCATGCATGTGCCACAAGAAGGGAGCTCCTTTGTGGTACAGGTTTGGAACTGGGGGGAACCCTCTCACTCTCCATTGAAATCCTGGAGGTCTCTAGTCTTCAGAAAGAAAAGATGGCATCGAGTATATTGGTCTCTTTACAAATGTCACAATCCAGCCTGGTAGGTGAAGAGTGAGCTTGCTAGAAATCATGATTGAATTTCCCGTGGGTGGGAGGGTGTGGCTACGCTGCCTACACAGAGCCTCATGTCCGGAAGGAGGTAAGTGTGAGTATGGGAGAGGTTCACTCCCTGGAATGCCTCCAGAAAGAGACCCCTAGTGTGCCAGCATAGGCATTCTCTCATCACAGGAACTCTGTGCCCTAAGGGCCTTGCTTTGTGAATCATAGGCTCAGCCTTTCCCCCCTTTCTGTGCAAACACTCCCAACCCTGCCATGCAGTGCCAAGGAAATGCTGTGTGTGTGTGTGTGTGTCCCTGGACCAGTGCGCGGCTCTGGTTTGGCCTAACGCCAGGGCGCTGATGATCGCATGAGTGTTTTCACGCTAACAAAGTGTATAGTAAATAGCAGCTTCCACTTGGACATGATGTTTGAATCAAATAATTGTTTTATTCTCCTTATAAACTGGAGCTTGTTAACATTTGCCCGTGAACTGTTTTCATTAGTGAAGTTCTATAGAATAAGCCATTGTGATGTTGGAAAACAATTACAGAGAACACGTTTTCATGTCAGACAAGCAAAGGAGATGGGATGATGGAGAGTAGTTGCTACAATAATACAACAGCTTTGATTTTTATGAGATTGTGTTTGTTATACACACGATCACCCAAAGCATTTGGGCTCTGCAGAGATCAACTAAGGGGGAGGCTTAAAGCTAAAGAGGGAGAAGAGAGGGTGGAGCAAGAGACCTTTCAGAGAGATGGAGCAGCATGAAAAGTGCACCTGCCCTGTAGCTGTGGAGAATGTCTGGGAGAGAAGAATACACAGGAGGCTCAGCCTGAAGACATGCAGGTCAAATGCAGGTAGCTGTCTGAGCAGGAGGGTGGCACGAATCCACTACAGGTTCAAAACCCAATAGGGTGATTAGATTGCAGTTGGTTTGGAGGTGCCTTCTATTTTAGTTTGCTGTCTGCACAAGTTAAATGTTGTACATAGGGTGTGGAGAAAGGGGAAATCCTGAGCAAATTTTGTCTTTTCAGTGTCATCACCAGATAGGGCCAGTGCTGCACATGAATAACACTGACACTGCGCTTAACTGGCAGTTATGTATGTTCCCCTAAAGGGAACAATATTTCAGGGTACTGTAAATGCAACATCTGTCTTTTTTTCCTCCTTTGACCACACCACTCCTAGTATTCTCTGGAATAGAATATTCAACACTCTGTCCATCACTGGCAGGTTTGGAAGCTCTGCTGTGAAGCAGGGCTGGGAGAATAATGTGTCTTATGAAAGCTATAGATAAGGGCTGCTCGAGCCTCAGTTTCCTACCTACAGTGTGCTGAGTGCCCAGAATATGGTACCAGGCTTCTTTCTGGGCAGAGAATGAATTTTGAAGTAAAGGAGCAGGGATCCACTTCCAAATTCCTCTTTCCTCTGAAAAATTCAGTTCAATAAATAGCTGGAATCTTTGGGGCGAGTGTCTGAAAGCAGAGCAATACCCGAAGCAATGACTGCTGGAGGGAGAAATGGGGGTGACGGTGAGGGAGAGTGTGTGGAATGGTTAGCAATATGTTTGAGGAGATAGTGAGTGAGGCTGGTACCCAATTTTCCGCAATAGGCAATTGTTTAAAGGTCGAGTGCATGTTTCAGCATAGTGAGGGTTGCGTGTTGTGCTCTTAAATCAGGTGTAGTTTCACATCTAAGGGATCTGGAATGAGTGAAAAGTTCTCTGAGTTGGCTGCTCTGCTCTCTGCTCTCTACAGTTCCAGGGCCCATGGGAGAGATTTGATTGTAATAGGTTCAAAAAACAACTTGTGTTTTTTTCCTTTCAAATTTCTGTTGCATTACTGTTAAAAAAAATCAGCACAAACCCTACAGCTGATCTGACTGCCCAAGCAGGAGCCCCTACCTCCAGTCACGCGCCACCCGCACATAGGACTATCCTGTACAGCTAAGGGGGATATGGCAGCTCATTCCATTTCTGCATGTGCCTGTTTACCGTACTTCAGCCTTGGTAGGAAAGGCAGTTTCTTAACACAGTGACATCTCACATAACTCAGGGTGAAGGGATAAATATTTCTGTTAGATGTGTTTGAAGGTTTTCCCATGGTGCTAATGTCCCTTTCTCAGGGCTTTATGTTTCGATAGACTCCATTGTTTTAGGAACACACAGGAAGGCGGATCTAGTGCTTAAGGCACTGGCTTGGGACTCGGGAGTTTCCCTGCTCTGCCACAGACTTCCTGCATGACCTTGGGAGTGTCACCTAGCCTCTCTGTGCCTCAGTTTCCGATCTGTAAAATGAAGATAATAGAACTTCCCTATCTCACTGGGTGTTGTGAGGATAAATACATTAATGATTGTCAGGTGCTCAGATACTGTTATGATGGAGGCCATATAAGTACATACGGGGAGGGATAGTACCCAGGAGAGTGGTTAATTTCCCATCTTGTTTCTTTGAGGTCAGCTCTCTCTGGGATGCTGCCTCTCAGTGGAGGTTGGCAGCTTTACATAAAAGATAATACCGTAAAATACAAGAGAGCCCTGCACATCTATTCAGGCCTAATTCCCTGAGGTCTGGACTGCACTAGCTCTCAACTAGCACTTCTTCTACCATTGGTCCAGTTCCAATGTTAGCAACAATGGTGGAAATGCTCGTGTAGAAAGGATGTATACATTCTGATGTCTCTAGACCCGCTTGGAGGAAGGTTAGATGACAGGGTGGTGACAAGGCCTGTGCCTTGCATCTCTCTCTCTACATCAATGCTTCCACTGTTGCTATCACTTCTGGAGCAGTGCCATTGCTAGACCAAGGAGAAGGGCTGAAGATTCCCATTGGAGATGTACCCAGAATTATGATAGAAACAGCACAATCACGTCCAATCCACTAACACACACTTATTCAAATAAAAAATTACTGGTCCTTAGACAGGGAACCCTCCAGTAAGTGTATTTCACACAGACCATGTAAGTTTGAGAAGGCAGTCAAATCTGCCTCTATAAAGCCCACAGATCCCATATGTTTTCTTCATGATACAGATTTAGGGAAATGAGAGAAAAATAGTTGGGGAGGGACAAAATTCAATTATTGTCAATGACAATAGACCAGGGTTGTATTTGGCCCAAGTTTAGCCACAAATATAGCCTACAGGAAGGCATTGGCCTCAGAACTATTGAAGGAGCTACTATTTCAGAGGTCTGGCTACAACAAACTACACTTAATAACTGTGAGGAATTAGAGGGGATTTGGAGAGAAAATGTCTCTATTTTAAGTTAAATAGCAGTTTGATCTCAGCATCATTGAAAATCTTTCATGGGCTTCTGGGTTTTTTTCTTGGCTACAGAAGTCATCGTCAGAATGAAAAAGAAAAAGGAGATTTTGCAAGTTGTTTGCATAGTGCAGATGGGAGCCCAAATTAGAGGAGATGTGAGTGAATAAGTAAAGGGATGGGGATCAGTGTGAGCTGTGACCTTTAAGATCCCCCTTGTGCCTAGATCGGGGTGGGCAAACTTTGTGGCCCTAGGGCCATATCAGTGTTGTGACACTGTATGGAGGGCCGGGTAGGGAAGGCTGTGCCTTCCCAAACAGCCTGGCCCTGCCCCCTATCCAATTCCTCCCACTTCCCGCCCCCTGACTACCCCCCTCTGGACCCCTGACCCATCTAATCCCCCCTGCTCCTTGTCCCCTGACTGCCCCCTCCTGGGACCCCCACCCCAACATCACCTCCCAGGACTCTACCCCCTATTCAAACCTCCCCACTCTCTGTCCCCTGACTCCCCCCTGAACCTCTGCCCCATCCAACTGCCCCCTGCTCCCTGTTCCCTGACTCCCCCCTCCCAGAACCTACACCTCATCCAACCACCCCCCGCTCCATGTCCCCAGACTGTCACCAGGGACCCACTGCTCCTTATCCAACCCTCACCCCACCCCCTTGCCATGCTGCTCAGAGCAGAGAAGCTCACAGTCCCACCCCAACCAGCCAAGCTGCCCGCGCTGCCTGGCAGGAGTGGCAGGCCAGAGCGCTGGCAGCGAGGCGAGGGGCTAGCTTCCCCAGCCGAGAGCTATGTGGCCGGGCAGGACGGTCCCGCAGGCCGGATGTGTTCTGTGGGCCGTAGTTTGCCCACCTGCTCTAGATGCCCATGATGAGGTGGGAGGAACAACTCGGTAGCATAGTTCTCTCTGGAGCACTTCAGTAGTGGTTCTGTTTCTGGGTGTTCTCAACCTGGGAGATCAATACCGAAGCTCCAGATGCCTCAGAAAACCCTGGCCTTAGTGGGATGCTCACTTAGTGCCATTTGGTAGCCACTTTTAACTCTTTACTGACAGAAAGGTGACATCCACCTTTGCTGGGCTTCTCCCCTCCCATCAAGGAATCAGGGAAGAAACAGAATCTAAATCCTTGTGTTCCTCCCAATTCTGCTTCTCAATACCACAAGGTGCCTCCATATTAATTCCCTTTTAAGTATCTCTTCTCCTTTATTCATAGAAAGAGAAGAGTGAGATGGGAAGCCCTGAAGCTAAACCAAGAACCTCCCTCCTACCCTTTCCATCAGGAATCCAGCATTAAGGTCCATGCTGATTAGCATGGTCATTGTAAACACTCAAAGCCATCTAAATGGATGTCTGCCCATCTGTATGCTGGGAGGTTGCAGGGCCCCTCCACGGTATTGGGCCTCCTTCCCCTTTACTTGAGTATAAACACGGAGTTCACTGGTGTGCTGCTTTCAGGTAATTCTTCTGGGATCAAGCAACCCTTGTGGACTAGCAATAGAGGATGGAAGCAAGCATCTGAAGCACAGAACATCTGTACAGTTCCCTGACTGTGCCCACCCAGCCCAGTATATGATCTCTGGGGAAGAGTCATTCTTTCCCAATGTCCTTCTAATTTTTTTTCTGTTTTAGAAAATAACCAATCTGAATACCCAGTTGGTTAAATATGAATTAAGAGGAGAGCTATGACTTTGAATCCACCTGCCCCAGAGAGAATTCCTTGTTTTCCACAGAGAAACCCTGCCACCCCAGAGAAAGATGAGCTTTCCCAATTGTGCAGACCACCTGGCCTTTATGCAAACACTCTGAAGCCGTTCAGGCAGTGATGAGATTGGGAAGAGAGACAGGTTACCCCAAAGTGAGGGTGAGTCCCTCCACTCCCCAAAACAAGGTGGTACTCAGTTCCCCCTCTCCCACATATGTGATGGGGAGTCTCCCATACAAAAGTGATAGTAACTAAAAATACAAACGTTCCTTCAATCTCCTCCTCCCACCCCCACTACTCTATGTGTTTCTGGTTTTAAACCCACAATACTGAGGAGCAGGACTGCAGCACAGCCACCTATCACCATGCCCTGCACCCATGCAGCCATCTTCCATCCATCAGGGTATTGTACAGGGGATCTTTTCCTGAGGCTTTCAGCCCTCACTGGCTGGAGTCCTGAAGTTTGGTCCTAATTCTCACACAAAATAGAAACACTCCCATCCTGCGGTCCCTATCCGCATTATGCTGCAGACCCAGACAGTGTTTCAAATCCAGCCCTGTGCATGCTGGCTCACATATTGATGTCCCTTTGCCAAAGTCAACATGATCCTGGCAGCTCTGCTTGCTTGGCCAAGTTTCAGTGCCGAATATCCTCCAAACCTTTATCAACAGGTAGGAAATAAATAATGTCAGAAAGATAAACAGAGTAAATACAGCTCCAGCTATTTTATTTCAGAAAATGTTTGCACAAGAAATGCACCCGTCTTGCTTGGATTATGAATCGGCAGCTAGTAGTTGGGTGTGGCTGTGTGTGTGTAGTGGTGGAGACAGGGGGCAGGATGGTGCCTTCTGTAGCTCAGCTGTGGATAGTCTGTTGACACACAGGCCTGGAATTTGGACTCCTGGTTTCTAACTCTTGGCTGTCTCACTGACTTGCTTTGTGACTGTGGACAAGTCACCCTTTCTGTACGTACCCCACTTTCACCTGCTGTCACAGAGATGCAAATTCATCAATGTTTGTAGGCACTTTTAGATCCCTGGACAGAACTGGTAGAGACAGCAGATTATGATTTAGTCTGACTTCCCATCCTGAGATGTTCCAAGTCATAGTCCTACCATCATTCTATTACTCAGTCACCAGCTCTGCAGTGTAGTGTCTGGACTGGCCAGCGGATGCTCGACGTCGCCAACTGAGCCGCCGAATGGATGGGCCTCCACTTCAATCCCAAAAAGTGCGCCTCCCTCCACATCGACGGCAGCACCAGGGCTCTGGTCCGGGCATCACAGTTCCTGATCCAGGATGAGCCCATGGCCTCCCTCGAGGAGGGAGAGGTATATCAGCACCTGGGCACACCCACAGGAGTCCGCATCCGACAGACCTCCAAAGATACCATTGTGGAGATCCTGCAGGATGCAGCCCAAATTGACTCCTCCCTGCTCATCCCCTGGCAAAAGATCAATGCCCTCAATACCTTCCTGATCCCCCACATGTCCTTTGTCCTCAGGGGATCGGCCGTGGCCAAGGTCCCCTTGAACAAGACTGATAGCACCATCAGGCAGCTGGTGAGGAAATGGCTTTACCTTCCTTAGAGGGCCAGCACTGACATCATCTATATTTCACTCAGGCAGGGCAGTGCCAATCTGCCTCAGATGGGCGACCTGTGCGAGGTGGCGGTGATCACCCATGCCTTCTGCCTTCTGACGTGCCCGGACCTGACAGTGAGGAGCATCATAGAATCATAGATTATTAGGGTTGGAAGGGACCTCAAGAGATCATCTAGTCCAACCTCCTGCTCAAAGCAGGACCAATCCCCAGTTCCCTAAATGACCCCCTCAAGGATTGAGCTCATAACCTTGGGTTTAGCAGGCCAATGCTCAAACCACTGAGCTATCCCTCCCCCCACAGTGTCGAGCTGAAACATGGGGGCCTTGGCATGACCTGGCACCTGGCCTGGCAGCATCATGTGGGTGTGGGAAATTACACCTCTCACTCCAGTGCAGATGCGCCCTCCATCTCTCGCTCTGGGTCTGTTACAGGAGTGGGCGGGTGAGGGTCTGTGGCCTGTGATGTGCAGGAGGTCAGAGAGGTGAGCACGATGGTCCCTTCTGGCCATAAAATCTTATCACAGATGAAACCGTACGGGACGTGGTCAGGAAACGCATCACTAGGGCCCCCTCTGAGCAGGATGTCACCACTTACCTCAGCAGCTCCCTGGAGGCTCAGTTTGGGAGAGAGGAGGGAGACCTGTCCTCTCTCTGGTCCCACGCCTGCAATGCCTCGAGACGTCTAGGAAAGAGGATCGTCTGCCACTGGAAGTGGTGCAAGGAGCACTGGGATCCGGGAGTACTTCTGCCATGCATAAAGACCTTGGACCACACCATCATCACCTCGACCACCAGAATGATGGTGGAAAGGACCCTGAACCACTGCCACTATGCCGAGAACCTCAAGCGGAAACCAGACCAGGGCAAGATGTTTGAGGTGACTAGCAAGTGGGATGCCAGTAACCACGTCCTCCCTAGAGGCAGCTTCACTAGGTTCGCTGACTGGCAGTTCGTCCACCGGGCCCGGCTCAACTGCGTTCCCCTCAACAGAGCCGTCCGCCATGGAAACCGGGACAAGCACTGCAGGAAGAGACCCTGCCCCACGTCCTGTGTGGTTGTAAGCACCACTCTGGAGCCTGGCAGCACCACCACAACACCATCCAGAACCGGCTGGTGAAAGCCACCTTGCTGTGCCTGGGAAAGATCACCGTCAACTCCACTATCCCTGGAATGGACAGCCAGTGACCTGACATTGTCATGACTGACAAGGAAAAAAAGAAGATCCTCATGGTGTACATCACGGTGCCATTTGAAAACAGGTCCTCGGCCTTCCACGAGGCCCAAGCTTGGAAGGCGTTGAAATACACCCCGCTGGCCAACACCTTAAGAGCCCAGGGCTACAAGGTCCAGATCCATGCCCTGGTTGTGGGAGCCTTGGGTGCATGGGACCCCCACAACGAGCCAGTACTGAGACCGTGTGGAGTTGGTCAGCACTATGCCCAGCTCATGAGACAGCTCATGGTGTCTGACACTATCAGGTGATCCAGAGACATCTACACGGAACATCACAGGACACCGTCAGTACTAGGACAAGTAAACAAGATCACTGGTCAGGGAAATAACCCACTTCCTCCCTGGACGAACCAAGGGATGCACCCCACCGATGTACCTATTCGCTATAACAACACTGACTTAGACTCCAAATACATTCTATGGGTGACTTAGCCAAGATCACTTATTCACTGATGCTTTACAAACTCCCGCACCCCAATCTGGGTCTATGCTGTTTATGTGCTATGTATGTATCTTGTGAACTTTGTAACCGAAACTTGTAACCTCTCATAACTTAAGCGTGACCCAAGATGTACAGTACCTTTCTTCTTAACTTGTGTACATTTGATTTTAAACATTAGCTTTAATAAAAATTATAAATCTGGACTGGCCAATGTCAGTTGAACTAGTCTTTAGTTAGCCAATCCCTAGCCTCACCCGTTATGGGTGGATTGGGAAATCAATTCAGCCAGCTGGCTGGGTAGGGCAGCTGAGTTGCATTACATCTATTTTGTTATTGGTTACTTTGCCCAAAATTGTTAAAATGGGGTGCCTAAAGTTATGCATCTAAATCCACACTAAGCACTTAACTAAATGGTCTGGTTTCCCAAAGGCCTGAGCACCCACAACTGACATCAAGGGGAGCTGTGGGTGCTCCACATCTCTGAAAATTGACTTATTGAGTGCCTAGGACCCAGGTTTGACAACGTTGGCCTTTGTATTTTTGCAGTAAATCTCAGGGAATAATGACTGTTAATTAGGGGTATCATTTGCTATGGGACAAGGCGGGACAGCTGCTCCCACACCTTGGCTTGCCCGCCCAGATTTTTCAGAGGTATATATACTCAATTACGTCTTTCACTTTTTGTCCCCCTCTCCCTAAAACTTTGGAGGATAATATAATATAGCATATATTGTTCTGTATGCTGACACAACTTTGCCCCTTCAGAATTTTTCTAAAACGACGCCCCTGCTATTAACTTTCAGCAATCTGACTGGCTGAGGGACATTTTTCGGGGATAATAGTGTCTAAAATAATTATTTATCTTTCCTTTTTCTTAACTTTGCTTTTTCTTTCTCTCTTAGCATCTGACCACATGTGCTCTGTCACAGATCCTGCTGCCAGCAGAGTCTCTGAGCCCAGAGACCATGTGTGCCCTGCTAATTGGCCATGATGAATGAGAGAAGGAGTGGAAGTGTGGCTCATGGCCCAGAATAGGGTCTCGGTGTGACAGTGACAGATGGGTCTCTCTGGACCAAGTGGGGATGGTAGTCTGGGCTGCTTATACAGATACAGCCTTTGAGGACATGGAGAAGAGATTCCACAAAAGCATCAACCCCCTTACCCCCCATGACCCTCTTTGGTACAGACAAGAACAGAATCCAATTTGCAATGGCAGGTTGTTAACGCGGAAAAGATGATTTCCCAACTCACTTCTAGCTCTCTCTAATATGTGGAGCAACCAGTTTTGTTAATTAACCCCTTGGTGCCCAGCCAATATCATGCATATTACCTCCAGTAATAATATGCATTGCAAGGAATCCCCTTTTACAGCATCTGGAATATATAGCTGCTCACAATCCATGTGCCTCGGTGCCATGTTCTGGGAGTTCATGGAACCACTGAGTTGCTGTGTCTCTTGGAAATAGAAGATTTCATGTAACTCAGTGGGCCAGATCCTCAGCTGATATAAATTGGTATAGTTACAATGAAGTCAATGCAGCAGTGCTGATTTGGACCAACTGAGGATCTGACCCTCCATTTCTTTGGACCCACATCAGAGTTTTCATAAATTCCAAGGCCAGAAAGGACCATTGTGATCATGTAGTCTGACCTCCTGTGTAACACAGGGCAGAGAACTTCCCCAAAATAATTCCTAGAGCAGATCTATTAGAAAAACATCCATCTTGATTTAAATATTGTCAGTAGCAGAGAATCCACCACAATCCTAGGTAAATTGTTCCAATGGTTAATTACTCTGACCATTAACAATTTACGTCATATTTCCAGTCTGAATTTGTCTGGTTTCAACTTCCACACATTGTATCATGTTAGACTATTCTCTGCTAGATTGAAAAGCCCATTATTTAATATTTGTTCCCCATGTAGATACTTATAGACTGTAATCAAGTCACCCCTTAATCTTCTCTCTGTTAAGCTAAATAGATTGAGTTCCTTGAGTCTACCACTATAAGGGATATTTCTAATCCTCTCATCATTCTTGTGGCTCTTCTCTGAACCCTATCCAATTTATCAACATTCTGTTTGAATTGTGAGCACCAGAACTGAACAGAATAATCCACCAGTGGTTGCACCAGCACCAAATACAGAGGTAACATAACTTCTTTACTCCTAATTGAAAGTTCTCTGTTTATGCACCTTAGGACTCCATTAGCCCTTTTGGCCACAGTATCACATTGGAAGCCCGGGTTCAGCTGATTATTCACCACAACCGCCAAATCTTTTTCAGAGTCACTGTTTCCTAGGATAGAGTTCCCCCATCCTGTAAGTATGGCCTACATCAGGGGTCAGCAACCTTCGGCATGCAGCCCATCAGGTGGGCCGTGAGACAGTTTGTTTACATTGACTGTCCACAGGCATGGCCTCTCACAGCTCCCAGTGGCCGTAGTTCGCCGTTCCCGGCCAATGGGAGCTGCGGGAAGCAGCGCAGGCTGCAGGGACGTGCTGGCTGCTGCTTCCCGCAGCTCCCTTTGGCCAGGAACGGCAAATCGTGGCCACTGGGAGCTGCGGGGGGCCGTGCCTGCGGACAGTCAATGTAAACAAAATGTCTCATGGCCCACCAGCGGATTACCCTGATGGGCTGCATGCCGAAGGTTGCCGATCCCTGGCCCATATTCTTTGTTCCCAGATGTATATGCTTACATTTAGCCATAGTAAAATGCACATCATTTGATTGTGCCCAGTTTACCAAGTGATCCTGATTGCTCTGAATCAGTGACATGTCTTCTTCATTATTTACCACTTACCCAATTTTTGTGTCATCTGCAAACTTTATCAGTGATTATTTTAGTTTTCTTCCAGGTCATTAATAAACATGTTAAATAGCATAGGGCCAAGAGACAATCCCTGCAGGACCCGACTGGAAACACGCCTGCTCAACAATGATTCTTCCTTTCAAACGTACATTTTGAGACCTATCTGTTAGCCAGCTTTTAATCGTTTAATGTGTGCCATGTTAATTTTATATTGTTATAGTTTTTTAATCAAAATATCACGCAATGCCAAGTCAAACACTTTACAGAACTCAAAGTATATTATCTAAACACGATTACCTTTACCAAACTTGATATCTTCTTTTGATGAGATTACAAGTTAGTTTGACAGGATCTATTTTCTATAAACCCATGATAACAGGATTGCTCAGGTGACTGGGGTGGGCTACGGGAGATGGATCTTTTCACCTTATTCCATTCTAGCTCAGGTTGCTTAGAATCCAGAAGATGTTACTTTTTCCCAATGGCTGCTTGGTGAGCTGTGTTAAATTAATCAAGGGTCTCAGTGTAATTCCTAGTGGACAGGTATCATCAGCACAACTGGCACTAACTAGACCCCTTGTTGCTAACCTCAGTAGGGAGGCCAAGGACTGAATGGACCTGGACACTGAGTTCTTCTCATAGTTTAAGGTCAGACGGGACCACCAAATCATCTAGTCTGACCTCCTATATACCACAAGCCACCAACACCATCCAGCAACCACACACAAAACCCAATAATCAAAATTAGACCAAAACATTACAGCCCACAGGAAGCTAGACAATTCTGTGATGCCACAGGCAGATAACAGGATGGACTGAGGTGCACAAGTGCTTGAGGCCCCCTCAATGGAAGGAAAATGATTAATAAACCTGGCAAACGACCTGAACCCACACGCTGCAGACAAAGGCAAAAAATAAACGTTAGACCCTGAGCATGTGAGCAGCAACCAGCCAGCCAAGCACCTGAGCCAGAGAATTGGTCTCTCCAGTCAGCATTGTCCCTATTCACTCTTTAGGGCTGCCAATCCATCACTAGTTCCGGTGTGACCTTTATTTTAAAATTAAAAAAAAAACACTCCCCTTGCTCTTATAAATATCCCCATTTCAAAAGGAAGGAACTATGCCTGTTGCATAATCACCCCAGCCCAAGATTTCAGCAGCGGGGAACTGATGAGCCTTTTACCTAATTAGGTAAAGCTTGTATTGGCATTTGATACATTTAAGGCCCTTAGATCCTAGGTGTTGTGAGGGAGGGAGCAGGTTAGCTTCCTTTAGCTTGTGATGTGCCAGAGCAGCAGACCTGGCACCTGGAAGAACACCTGAAAGTGTAGGCTGCCTACTGGTTTGGCTTTTGATCTTCTTGCTCTTTGCCTTGCTGTAATCACACAGAGATGAGTGGGAGGTGCCCTGCCTCTCTTTGTTCCTATTGCACACATTGATTCATACCTTTTGTTGTTCTTTCTACACTTGCTTACATACTTTCCCACAGCACAGCAGCACTCCACACCTTTCTGCTTGCCTTGGGGTTTCTCTGCCCTGCTGATAGCTTTAAATGCTCTATTGCCTGTGGGTGACCATAGTCTTTTCCCAGCTCTAGTTTGTGTGATATGTGATTCGATTTCCACTGGCCATGTAGGAATTCAGCCACAAGTTGTTTTGAGGGGTATCTGGGCTCTCAGAGGTTAGTCTGATTTCCTGCCTTGAGGCTTCTATTTGAAATAGAAGAGGGAGCGGGTCCAGTGGTTACATTGTGCTATTATGAGTCAAGGGCTCTAGGTTCTGTTCCTGGTTCTGCTTCTGACCTTCTGTATTAACTTGAACAAATTGCTTTGCCTTGGTTTCCCCATCTGTAAAATGGGAATAATGAGTCTTACCTGCCTCACAGTGCAGTTTTAGGAAATATTCAATCAATTTTCTAAAGTGCTTTGAGACCCTTACTGGAAAAAAGGTGCTATAGCAGGGATTGACAACCTTTGGCACGCGGCTCTCCAGGGTAAGCACCCTGGTGGGTCGGGCCGGTTTTTATCTGCTGTGGCCCCAGGTTCAGCCGATCACGGTGCCCACTGGCTGTGGTTCGCAGCTCCTGGCCAATGCGGGCCATGGGAAGCAGCACAGGCTGAGGGATGTGCTGGCCGTGGCTTCCTGCAGCCCTCATTGGCCAGGAGCTGCGAACCACGGCCAGTGAGCACCGCGATTGGCTGAACCTGAGGCCACAGCAGATAAACAAACCAGCCTGGCCTGCAAGGGTGCTTACCCTGGCAAGCCGCGTGCCATAGATTGCCAACCCCTGTGCTATAGAAATATAAAGCATGAATAACAATTCTATTGTTTATTAATATCCAATATTAGTATTCATGTTTCTAATAGGTTTTGCTACTGCACCCAGGTCTTCCACTCAACAGGACAAGGGCTTCTTTTATCTAGTGCAAGAGCACTGGCTTGGCTAGGATTAGTGACCATGAGCACTGAGTGGGTGAATAAGCATTGTTGGGAGATCGAGCTGTTACAGCGAGGCTGCACTAGAACAGAATAGGCAGGGAAAGCAGAAATGACCCAAGACATGACATAGCACCCAGTACTGACAGAGTGGACATGAAGGAGACCATTTTGTTTATTTTTGAGTTTAAAAACATTTGCTTCCCCTGAGTAATTCTTTCTGTGGTTGCTGAGGATATATGTTAACTGAGTACAGGAGGGATAGTAACAAGGATATAAAGCTAATTGCATGGTAATTAGTGCTTTGTTTGCACTGCCTCTTTAAAACCAGAAGGGATTATGGGAATTCTTATCACATATAAAAGGACCTGGAAAGTAACCTAGCGTCATTTTGGCTCCCAGCCTACTAGGGTTCCTATCAGGTTAAAGACTATTCTGAGTTTAGCCGATGCTAAGCTCTCAATGGCCATGTAAACCATGCTGCTTCCTCTGATATGTGCCTGCCTGATTGCAATGCCTGAGATGTTTATTAATGTAGTTTTTTGTTTTTAATTTGTGAATGTTTTCTGTTAAATTAGCGAATGTTGCTCTGTGTGTCTGAATGATGATGAGACTAAACACAGTCAGTTGTTGCAGATCCCTTCTGTTTTCAAATGTCTCTGTTTCCTTCTCCCACACTCATTCCCTCATTATTCCCCCTGAAAAGTTGCAGCCACCACATTCCATAGATAGCAGAAAGCAGGTGTGTTTCTTCTCCCTTGTCTTTTCAGGCTTCCTCAAAGATCAACAGATTCCCAAGGTTGCTCCATAAAGCGTCTGTCATTGAGAAGCACAATATGTGTAGGTCAGATGGGCTAAGCTGTGTAGGTTGGAACTGAGTTCAAGCCTAAATCCTCCTCCTCTAGAGTAGGGTTGAACATGGTATTGAGATGTTCAGTGTGGGCCCAAGAGGCCAGATTCATAGTTGCCCCATGGATGCTTTATGTTAGCTCTCACAGCCTTGAAAGCCCTTTGGGGAATTTCCCCCAATGTAGTGGAGGTAGCAGAGTACATTTCTGGGAGAAAGGAGGCATGGTTGGGGTATTTCTATGCCTTGCTATTCCTAGCAGCTGGAATGGCCCGTAGGGGCTGTTGGCAGGCAGGATCAAGTTAGGGAACCATTGAGGCTGCTCTAACCTGCACCAGGGCTGAACTGGCCTCGGGTAGCTTGAAGATAGGAGTGGTATAAGGTCACCTTGGTTTCTCTTTGGTCCCTGGGCTGAGTAGAATATAGACACTGGGATGAGCTGTCCTCTAGTGCACTGGGAATACCTACTTTAAAGGTGCGTTGATCCCCTATCAATTTTTAAATGGTGATATCGGTAGGGCTTGACACTGGAGCTCGTGGCATGCACCTTCCATGGATTGCTGAATTTTTGAGAAGACTATATTGTGATGCAGCCTGATCAATAGCCATGGAAGGCACTCCTTGTATGAATGGAACTGCCCTTGCTGGCTTTAAGATGTTGTCTATAGCAGCATCAAGAAGCCTCACCAGGCTACCCTTGTCCTGGCCTTTTGTCTGGACCTCCAGCTGCTGGTATTTCTGCCTTCCATTGTTTTTTAACCGTATCATTATCAGTACTGGGACCTGCCCAGGGACAGGAAAACAAGGAGCAGCAGCGTGCCTGTTTACATATGTGTGAGGAATTGCAGCAGGGTGAGACAACCATTCTAAGCCTAGTGGGAAATAATAAATAAGGGAGAGAAGAAAGCTGTTGTGGCTGCTGGCTGTGAGGTCAGAGGGTGCTGTGGGGAGGGTCCTGCAGAGATAAGGAGTAGGCAGATTTTCTTTCTACTCTAAATGTCTACTGAGAGTTGGGGTCAATTACGCTAATTGCATTTGTATTACAACACAACCGTGTGTAAGAAGAAATTTCCAGGCACAGGCCCAGCTGCCACTCAGCAGAGTGACAGCAGGGCACAAAAAGGGAACAAACCCACTACAGATGAGGAGCAGAGTAGTGTTGGAAGAAAAAAAATAGGCAGATGTTGAGCACCTCTGGCTCACAATGACTTCAGAGACAATTGCTCAGAACCTCTGAAAAATCACACTGCATTCATTTTGGAGACTAAATATGAATTTAGGAACCCAACTTTATACATTCAGGTTTGGCCTTTACCTTTCTGTGCCTTACCTTTCACATCACCTTTGCTCGTTCTCCCTCTCTCTGCTACACTTAGCCACTCTCAGTCTTTTCTTTCTCTCCTCTTCCTCCTCTGATTCCATCTACCCCCACTGCTCTGCCACAATCCAGTGCTCACCTGTGATGCATGAGAGCAGAACTGTGTATGCTAGTTCTCAGTCTGGGTCAGTGGCTGTCTGTGCACCATGCTGCCAGTAAGCTCACCACTCACAACAGTGCCCAGAATCTCTGACTGGTTGTATAGGTGGGCTGAGCTTGAGAGAGGAGCTCACTAGGAAGCTTCATGGAGGCAGTGGTGGTAACATTATATGACTGACCTGGGGTGATCCCCAACATGCATAAGTGCTCACTCAGCCTGCTATCAATGTCACCAGCGAAGCTAGCCAACAGCCCTTTTAGGTGGCAAGTCTGCTGGGATTTGCAAAAAGCAGAACAACAGACCATTTTCTATAAAAACCCAACTGCACCAGGCACTGAAAATGGGGGCATTCTTGGTTTGCAATTAGCCTGTAAAATTAAAAAGTAGGACTTATTAATTCCTATTAATATACGGCATGTGGGCGGGGGGATTGAATGTGTTTAAAGGTATTTTTGTAGGAATAGTAGGACAGGAGTCAGTAAAAACAAACATGTGGGTACCAAGCTGGCAAAATATTTTGCAGAGCTGACAGAAAATGCTAAGTTTGGCCATGGAGGCAAAAAAATTAACTGTGGGATTGGCATTTTCCAGGATCCAAAGGATGTTAGTTTTCAGAGTTCATCAAGATTCTCCTTCTCTGACCCCCAAAGATGTTTATGAAAGAGATACAGGAAGGGAGGAAGATCAAACCTGCTTTAGTGAAGCCTTTCTGGTGTTATCTGTAGTTTATGAGGTGACCAGAGCTTGGCAGCTCTGTTTGAACTTGTTTTGAAGCCTGGCTATGCTTTATGACTATTATTCTGAAATGTTTTGACATGATCAGCCCTCACCCATTCTGGCTTCTCTGCTGGAGCCTCTTTCACCCATTGTGGGGAGTATTAGGGGCACTGAAATGCCTAGGCCTTGTCCCCTTCTGGGAGTGAGGAGAAAGACTTAAAGGGTCTGGGCCTAATTTGAACGATAACTGAGCTGGGATCTCCAGGGCTATTAAAGAAAATAATCAGGAGAGATGGCATTGGCATAGAAATTATCCTAATGGAACAGAATAATGGTCCATATACTCCGTCTCTTGACATAGCCCCAGCCTGATGATGCCTAGATAGACTGATGTAGTGAGGTGATTGTTGTGTAGTAGCAAAAGAGGGGAGAAGTGAAAATTAATTTGTGATATTTAGCTTTTCCTTCTCTCATTTGTATGGAAGGAGTTGGGAACTGGAGTTGAGTGCTCAGCAGAGCAGGTCAAACTGGAGCAGAATATCCAGGTTTATTTCTATTTATGTTTCCTCTTCCCTAAGACTGTTTGCATGACTCCAGTTACCTACAATTGCTGAAGCTCAGTGACCGTCAAGATGGCACTGACAAGAACCAGGTGTCATGGAGGCAAGAGCTACATATTAGAGGTGTAGATCCCCTGCTGCAGAGGCTCCTAAGAAGAATTTTTTGGTGCCGCCTCCGGGAGAAAAAGAGGAACTGAACAGAATGTTTACTAATTTGCATCTGCAAGGCATAGAAGCAACTGTTTTGTAGATGACAGGATTGTTATTGCTAATTAAAATGTTTGTGAACAGGTGCCCTGGAGTGTGTCTCTGGCAAGCACTTGTTACTAGGGCTGATCGAAATATTTCCAGCAAAACTCTTTTTGATGGAGAATTGGGTTTTCAGCTAAAGTGTGTGTGTGTGTGTGTGTGCGCGCGCGCAAGAGAGTCAGTCTGTTTTCAATGGAAATTTTCACCTAAAAGTTTTTTCATCTGAAAAACAACTTTTTGGTTAAAAGGCAAAAAATTTTGTTTTTTCCCAACAAAACAAACTTTCAATAGAAAATTTAAATACAATCTTTGTTAGTTTATTTTTGGTTGAAATCTTTTGTGAAAAAAACAAACATTTTCCAACCAGCTCTAGTTGTTACTAGCACTGGTTGAACAGTGAAAAAACAGATTTGGGCATACTCATGAATAAACAGCTCAAACTGATTTCCTGCTATTGGTGGGATCAAATGCTTTGATGTTTGTGAACATTTGGATGGCTGCTGGGAAAATGTTCATGACTCCCGCGACTTTGCAGATTCATCCTGAAAGCCCATAATTTGCTATTCTCATGTTTGTCCTCAGATTGTATAAATCTTTTGCCTTTGTTTTACTAAAGATTTATCCAGTCAGGGAGCAGGGACAATACCATGTGCTTAATCATACTTTATATGCAGCATATAGTCACATGCAACAATTCCCAAATAACTGCATACTGGAAATTACTCATTCAAACTATTAAACAAATTCTTACAAATACTGATTCAATTTTCAACTGACATGAGAGGTTCTTGAATGATTTGGATGCAATGATAAAACCAAAATTTGTCACATGCCATTTGACTAGTTTTTACTTAATTAGTCATCACACTTTACAAAAGGGCTGTGGGAAGAAGCTGGCAGAGTCCTCCTCCCTGTCTTCAATTAGCTCAAGGCTGGCAACTTTAAACTGCCCTGGGAGAATTAGGACTACACTAAGGTTGCCCAGGGGACAGAAGCTGGACCAGACTGAAGTTAGCTTAAGAAACCAGATCAAGGTGTCTGTGGGTTACTTGGGACAATGGGAGGAGCCAGCCCCAGGGAAACACGCCAGGATGCTTTTGGGACCAATGTGCCAGTAGGAGGCCTATACTTGAACCAGTTACTAGTAATCTGACAACATGATACTGACTCAAGTACCAACTCCCTCTGGATCCAGTAATTATGGAAATGTTCATATTAACAGTCTAATATTCATAGCTTGTTTCAGGATGTTAATTGAATAAAATGATCTGCTTTGTATTTGTGATCTGTTCCTTTCCTGTACATCATTTAAGAATGTTTATGGGAAGGTACCATTCTCTGGGTTGATTTTGGAGGGGAAGGGTGTAAATTGTACAAAATTAATGAGAATTAAATTAATTTCACAGTGATCTTCTCCTTGCACTTGGGAAGTTGCACTTTGTATCCCAGGGGTGAACTCTTCCATGAAAATGTTCAGTCTAGGTTTCAGTTCAATTTGGCATATGGGTAACCAAGCCTGGTATATTGTACTTTGGGGTTAGGTGGGAGGAGGGGAGAGTGCTTGAGAGGGAGGGTGTGTCATTAAGTAATATGGAAGGACAGGCCCGCCGACAGCAATTCTGGGCCCCAAGGCAGAACAGTGAATGGGCCCCCTAGAAAGGGATGGCGGAGGTTTTTGGGTGGTGCTGTGCCTGTGCTGGCTGGTGCCCAGCGCTGCTGGGTGTGTTCTTCCAGCACAGCCAGGGCTTCCACATGCCCACCCAGCTGCCTTCGCTGCCGCCGGTTCCACCCTGTGCGCACCTAGGAGACCTGCAGCCCACCTGGGCAATTTAAAAGGGGCAGCAATTGCCCCCACTGTCAGTGGGCCTGTAGAAGGAATACTGCCTAAATTAAGAAAAACAGCAGCAGCTGCCTTTGTCTCTCCTTAGTGTTTTCTTTATTAAAATGTTGTGTATACAGATTCTCTGTCCTTGCTCAATATTTATTATTATTGAATCAATATTTATTATTATTGAAATGGATGTGCAGGTGCTTTTCTTAAGGCAATGAAATGTTCTTTCACTTCTTCACGGTACTTTCTGCTGACATGCTGCTCTATAAGCTCTTAAAGTGACAGTCCTCATGTGACTGCCTCTACCTCCTACAGCAACAGTGGAAGAAAGCTCTCTTCTCAGTCTGTGATGGAGGAATAACACCACTGTCACAAAAGGCTATTAGCACTTGATTCTTTACACAGAAACCAATAGGTGCTGTACACAGCAGGCAGGCTTTAAAAAGGCATCTCCTGACCATTAGGCAGGAGTGAGAATGTACCTGCTGTTACTGATCCAGCTGAAGTGCCCAGATATCTTAGAGTTTAATTAGACATCTGATCAAGTCCTTATCCACTTCCCGTAATGTTATAGAGAATCTGACAGTGACGGATAGAGCTTGGTAATGAGATTATCGGGTTTTTTTAGCCCTTGTACATGTGCAGGGCCAGGAAGTGGGAGGGATAAGGGTGTGGGATGCGCTTTTTTTTTGTATTAAGACTAAAAGGTGGTTTTGGAAGAATGGCAGTGATCATAGGAATGAGACTATTTTAGGCAATGATTCTGAACAACGTCTTCTAAACACTTATCTGTGACTGGTGAAAGAGGTTTCCCTCTGAGATGGTTACTGAGGGTTCTACCTTAGGCAGAATATCCCACAAAAATGTTGGCAGTTAGAGTGCAGGACTTCCCTGATGAATTAAGATGGGTATGATGCATACCTAGAGTACACCCCATAATTGCCCACTTACACCTGTTACCTTCTGGACTCTGCTGCAGTTTTGGTGGACTGGGAGGAGCGGAGTTTCTTGAAAGTGACAATTCATTGAACTCAACAGCAGTGAAAAGTGATGGGTGTTCCAAGTTGGATACATCTGAAGGCTTTTCCATAGTACTAAACTCCCTCTTTCATGGCTCTACTTTTCAGGTGATTCTGTAGTTTTACAGACAGAGATGTGGGGAAGTGTGGGTACCTAGGGGATTGGTTTGTTTAACACCCTGTGCTTGTCAGAGACCCAGCTGTCTCTGGGATGCTGTGCCTCAAAGACTAGCACTTTAAATTTTAGGCCTTCCTTTTTGAAAGGGTTCTTTTGCATTTCAGGGTGTGCATACATAGGCCGGGTGCTTCATTCTTTTCACAGGTCCAGCCCTCTGACAGGGTCTGGCTTTTAAGTGAGCTCCTCTGTATATGAAGTTAATTGTCTGTTTTTATCAAGGAATCCTTGTTTGTATTTGTTACTTATGTTCCTAAATCAATCTTGCTCAGTTATTCCTCAGATTCACCTTATCACACTCAGCATTACTTCCCAGGCAATGGCTGTGGATAGATTATTTGCTAGTAATTGCCATCTGCCTTACAGATAGAGCCTCCTTTGATCTGCTGCCTCACTGAAAAGAACAGGTCTCTTTTTAAACATCATTTATCATGGAAATGGTGCAGTATGGTGAAGGGGTTTTTGGTCAGCAGGAAAGCACTGTCTTTGTCATCATCAAACCACCAGCTTCTCCCTTGTACCCACAAGCAGTCTCAGAAGGAATAACTGATAGACAAATTCATTTCCAGAGTTTATGATCCCTTCTCCTCCCTAAAGGCTTTTAGAAAGACACACATACATCAGGCAGCATCTTTCTGGGCCATTAGAATTGGCCTTAGGGCTGAATGACTTTAATCACCTGCGAAGGGCAGTAATTGGTGATAGACAAAAATCAAAGGATTTCAAGTTTTGTTCAGAGAAACATCCCAAAGTTTCAGTTGCTTCTCCTGACATGTCCAGATGGACTGAGTTTAAAAACTGTGCTACAAATCCCAGTGAGTTTAATGTTTCCTGGGTCTGTTCAGTTTGCCAATAGCTCAAACAGTCTCGACCGCTGAGAAGTCTGGTTGGGGCTGAGACTAGCAAGTGCAGGATTGGTGGTAAAAGCGAATGATCTTTTCAAATCTCCAGGAAAGGTTGGAGTTCTAGTTATACGCTCAGGTGGTTTCTCATTTTCTCAAGGTCGCTTTGCTTGCTTCTGGTAATGATCAAGTCTCTATAGTATCTTAGACTCTGGCCAGACAGAAACTTCATGGTTGTCACTATGCTGCACACTAACCCCTTGCAACTTCATAGCTATAGACGGGAAAAAAATGAGATCCTCCTGCCCCTAAGGCATCGTCTCCTGCCATTTGGGCTTGTGAAGAGTCTCCTCTAACTGTTAGAGGTATAGGGCCTATGACTCATAGCTGAGCAGTTCTGATGATGTCTGCTAGAGAGGAGGGGGGCATGGGTGTACACATGCCAGCTCATTACAGTATTTTCCTCAGTACAGCAAGCAGGAGTGTGTAAGGTAATGCCCCTTTAACAAGAGAAGGTTCTGTGATAGTGGGGGGATGGGGGACCAGAAGGTTCTGTGACAGTTGGTGGAGGGCCTGGAAGGTTCTGTGACAGTTGGTGGAGAGCCTGGAAGGTTCTATGGCAGTTGGTGGGAGCCCGGAAGGTTCTGTGGCAATTCTAGAGAGCTGGAGGGGTCTGAGAAAAGTGCTGTGGCAGCAGCAGGACCTCCTGAGGAAGGGAGGGAAGGTTAACAGGAGTCAAGTAAGGTGTGTGAGAAGAATTGTGTCTGGTGAGCTGTGAAGGAGGGAAAGAGGAGGGTGAAAGGGGCAGCCAACCAAACCAGGCGGAGAGTGAGAGCAGAGAGAGATGCCGAGTGAGAACCCCCTGAGAAGTCGAGCGAGCAGCCGTTGCTGATTCTGTCAATGCAGGATGGGCTGGAACTGCAGCTGGATGACATGCTGGGTTGTAGCTGTATAAAAACAACAACTGCATGTTTGCTATATTGTACAGAGATGCCGCTCCCATCGGTGGGTGGCTGCTTAGTCCTGGGCAGGGCAATATTGCTCCTGAGGTGTTTATGCTTCTGGCTTCATTACTTACAGGAATACCCCAGGATTATAAAATCTGGGAATGCTTTTCATCACTGTTACCCCAAGTGGAAATGAAGTTGGGCCAGGATCCAGCTCCTTTCTGCCAAAGGGTTCAATAGAACTACATCTCCTCACTGAACAAGCTATGTGATGTCACTTCATACATATACCACCTGCTCTGGTCTGCCTTCAGCTTGTGTTACCTGCTCCCTCTTTCTACCTTGCTTTTATGGAACAGCTCTTCTGAGCTGGATGTGCTTCAGTAGGTACCGAAAAATAGGTGCTGCTCACCGATCTCCTTAATTGCTTTTAGTTGTAGAAATATTAAAGAGCAAGGTTTAAATGTCAGGAAAAACAATACCAATTACCAGGGTAAGAAAAAAGATACATGTTCTCAAACTAGTAATAGAGGGGAATTGTAGAAAGGAGTCCTAAGTAAAAGACTTCTCACATAACAAGCTCTGGCTTCCTGACAGGTTTGGATTTCCTAATGTTCCTCTCAAGGCTGTTGGTGTCACTAGGCCTAAGTAAACCAAAGTTGTGACTGCAGGCCTGAGTGAACCAGAGGTCTTCCATGCTGTGAACTTTAACCAGCCTAAGATGCTAACAGACAGCAAGCAAAATGTGTAACTGTCAGCTGTCTCAGCTTGCAGATGCAGGAGTTTGAAACAGCAAAAGCGGCGGGGAGGAGGGGGAGAGTGGGGAGCAGGGGCGGCTCTAGGCACCAGCGGGCCAAGCGCCCGCTTGGGGCGGCGTCCTGGGGAGGGCGTCATTTGGCTCCGGTGGAGCTCCCGCCGTCATGCCTGCGGCAGGTCCACCGGAGCCCGGGACGAGCGGACCTGCCGCAGGCATGACTGCGGCGGGTCCCGTCTTCCCGCGGCTCCGGTTGAGCTCCGCAGGCATGACTGCGGCAGGTCCGCTCGTCCGGGCTCCGGTGGACCTGCCGCAGGCACGCCGGCGGAGCTCCACGAGCAAATGCCGCCCTCCCCAGGATGCCGGAGCCGCGGGAAGAGGGGACCCGCCGCGGGACTGGGGAAGGGCGGCGCAGCGCTCCGCGCTGCTTGGGGCAGCCTACTTTGTAGAGCCGCCCCTGGTGGGGAGAAAAGTCTACATGTGCCTGGGCCGACAAGGCCAAAGATAAGCATGCGAATGGGAACTTTTCTAACACGCTGAGATGTAATGTTTAAAGTAACTGCTGTTGGGAAGGGAGGGGTGAGGGGGAAAACCGAACAAAAGGCTTACACAAACAAGGCGGTTATAAATGCTGGGACCCCGCCTGCGAGCGGGTGTGCAGGATTTGAGAATGCTTTTTCTCCCTGGCACCTTATTTGGGCTCAAATAAACGTTGTTTGCTTCTCCACCCTGGTGTGTTAATTAGTGCGACGCACACCGGGCAACGAACCCCTGCTGTTGCTCCGCCTCGGGCCCTTTGAGCCGGCAACAAGGCTGTTTCACATCTAGAGTTAGGCAAGTTCTCAGAAGAATGTCCATAAATATTCACATAAATGAAAACTGCATTTACTTCAGCTTCCCACAAATATCTGAAAGGAGGAGTTTTCTGGCAGAGAAAACCTCAAATTTTAAACGAATATTAAAGAATATTCAGGGAAAGAGCATCTGAACTTGTAAAAGTTAATGCTCATGCTGAAAACTAGTTACTAAGAGTTATGCTCATCCAGTCATGAAAAAGAAGCAATGCCATGTAACCTATATCCAGCCAAAGCAAGTTGTGTTTGTTAGAAAAGCAAATGTACTCACAACACAAACCAGCTGAGAATTCCTCTAAAAAATGTTCTGGCAAATAATTTTGAGTGGTGACTAGAATTGAGAAAATCCTTAGATGCTTGAGGACAATTCACAAGCCGGAAGAAACCAAATTCTTCAAATGACTTGTTCTACCCTAGTCACAAATCAGCACAATCTGAGGCCATGCAAATACTGGGTGAATTATGGGCACTGATTGGTGGAGGGAGATCAGGAGATTCCTGCTGCAAAGGACCTTAGGAAGAGTGCTTATTATTTCCTTTCTCCAGAGTGATAACTGGGGTTAGTGAGTGTGTTTTGGGATGATGGTATCCTTTAAACCTAATGCAGGTCAACGATTAGAGACTAGAACTAACCATAGAATAGCGAACAACAGCATCCAGGTGACAGAGTCTCTTTTGTAAGATGATAGATCCACACTAGGTCTTGAAATCCCTTTGAAGAATTGTCTGTTCCCACAGAAATGTGATTCCTGTAAATCACGTTTTCAACAATGGTATTCATGGAACTTGATGGTTAGCTGGAGCTCTCATATCCTGAAACAAAAAAGCAATTGGCCTTAATTATCTGTCCATTTTGTCATATCCATTCAGCTAGAGTGGGGGGCCTAATGTCACTTAATAGGAGAGCAGTGTGCAAATGACCTGAAAAGGAGGAAATGGGGGAGAGATGGACAGGAGAAGAATTGGTGTTACCTCCAATAATGTCACCTGCCCACCACTTGGCAATGAGCTGAGTTATTCATAGGAAGCAGGGGCGGCTCTACAAAGTAGGCTGCCCCAAGCAGCGCGGAGCGCTGCGCCGCCCTTCCCCAGTCCCGCGGCGGGTCCCCTCTTCCCGCGGCTCCGGCATCCTGGGGAGGGCGGCATGGAGCTCCCGCCGGCATGCCTGCGGCAGGTCCACCGGAGCCCGGACGAGCGGACCTGCCGCAGTCATGGCTGCGGAGCTCAACCGAGCCGCTGGAAGAGGGGACCCGCCGCAGGCATGACTGCAGCAGGTCCGCTCATCCCGGCTCCGTGGACCTGCCGCAGGCATGCCGGCGGGAGCTCCACCGGAGCCAAATGACGCCCTCCCCAGGATGCCGCCCCAAGCGGGCGCTTGGCCCGCTGGTGCCTAGAGCCGCCCCTGATAGGAAGGCACTGGTAGAGGGGGGAATCTGTGATGTCACAGTCTCACCAGTTCACAAAGTACAGCTCATAGACTAGCAGTGGGTGGAAAAGGGAAGGTGTCAATGAGAAAAAGAGAACCAGAGAAAGAGGAGAATCACATGAACAAGGAGAGACATAGGCTAGGGAAGCTAAGAGACATGGAGCACTTATGGGACAGCTCAGTAACTGTGACATTCTCCTAGCATCTCTCTAGTTCTCATGTGAACATTAAGTAAGGTGGAACCTGATGAAGATGCTGCTGGGCACCCAGTGATGTGGTACCACACAGCACCACTGGCAATAGAAAATGTAGCTGAACTTCAAGTGTTTTTGTAACAATTGGCTAAGCTCTGAGTGATGAGTTGGATCACAGAAACCCCCTTGGGGTTGCCAACTGATGTGCCAAGTCTACTTCTGCACCTGCTTTCCCTGCCAGATTGGGACTTTAGCACCCTGTCTTGTTGAGCCAGACATGCCAGTCTGCTCCAACACAGACCCAGGGTCTGAACCATGTGCCCCAAAGCTGCAGACTTAATTGAAAGCAGGTTAAGAAGTGTTTCTGTTTTTAACACTTAGATGCTTAACTTTCAACCCAGTTAAAACCCCAAATAAATTCATTTTACCCTGTATAAAGCTTATACAGGGTAAACTCATAAATTGTTCGTCCTCTATAACACTGATAGAGAGATATGTACAACTGTTTCCCCTCCCCCCCCAGGTATTAATACATACTCTGAGTTCATTAATAAGTAAAAAGTGATTTTATTAAATACAGAAAGTTGGATTTAAGTGGTTTCAAGTGGTAACAGAGAGAACAAAGTGAATTACAGGGCAAAATAAAATAGAACATGCAAGTTTAAGCCTAGTACAATAATAAAACTGAATACAGATAAAATCTCACTCTCAAAGGTGTTTTAATAAGTTTCTTTTACAGTCTGGATGCCTTCCTAGTCTGGGCACAATCCTTTCCCCTGGTACAACCCCTGTTCCAGCTTAGGTGGTAGCTAGGGGATTTTTCATAATGGCCGCCCCTTTTGTTCTGTTCCACCCATTTATAAATATTTTGAATAAGGCAGGAATGTTTTGTTCCTCTGGGTTCCCACTCCTCCTTTTCAATGAAAAAACACCAGGTTAAAGATGAATTCCAGTTCAAGTGACATGATCACATGTCATGGTAAGACCCCAAGCCTTCATTCCTCCCAGTCTGATCCACAGGAAGGCCTGCCTGCAAACAGAGCCATCCACAGTCAATTCTCCTGGTTGATGGGAGCCATCAAGATTCCGAACCACTATTAATGGCCTACACTTTGCATAATTACAATAGGCCCTCAAAGTTATATTTCATATTTTTAGTTTTAGATACAAGAGTGATACATTTATACAAATAGGATGACCATATTCAGTAGATTATAAGCTTTGTAATAACAACTTACAAAAGACTTTTTGCATGAAGCATATTTTGGTTACATTATGTTTACACTCAATAGCATATTTTCATAAAATCATATAGAGTGCAACCTTACACTATGATCCTAGGAAATTTGGAATCCTATTGGATACATGCACAATGCAACCCTCAACAGCCAATCAGAATCTTTCTTTCATAATACCCATTTAAGAAATAAATATATCTGTCCCAAATTCTTCCCTTCTCTCTAGTAACTAGGGTGAGTCATAGAGACTCTTGAGCACTCCCAGAATCCCTCCAGTCTGACTACATAAATGCTCCAGCAAGATCTTTAGAACTGGACAAGCAAACAAACAAAAACAAAAAAAGAATGGGACAGCCCAAGGAAAATGCATCTTAGAATCTAATTTGGATCTCTCTAGTTCCTTCTATATTCAAACTGCCCTAACAAGATTGGTGCCAGTCCTAGAGGTGGTGGCTGTGTCTATAGGAGCAAATGCAGCAGCTCCTCTGTGCTCTAGATAGCACATATGTTACAACTGCATATTTTTATATATACTTCCCTTTATAGTACAAGCTTCTTCCCAGAGATTTGGACATACATTGAGTGAAAGGTCAGGCATATGGAGAGACCAGATGGGAAGTAACAGTCGTTTGGAGGGGGTGACACGTGGTTAAAGGCAGCTTTGGCTCTTAGAACCTGATTTTCATTGATACAGGATTGTAGGTCAAGACACTGGGGTGATCCTTACTCATTCTGGAAAGAGCCATGGCATGGGCTGTTTAACTTTCACCTGAACCACTCCCAGGAATAGGCAGGAAGGGTCTGGGTTTTGTGTCTCCTCGAGTTCAGACTGGTATATACAGCTAGCTAAATGGCTGGCTGGAGGCTAGACAGACAGATCATTTGATAAAGATATAAAACTAAATAGAGGGTAAATGGAGGGTAAATCTCTAGAACTTCCCACTGAGGTGTTAGTATTAAGCATTGTAAATATATTGAAATCAAAGAGCCAATAAAACATGCAAATAGCTGTGTCTCTGTCTCTCCTTCTCCTGTCCTGCCTCTTTCTCCTTTCCTCTGATTATCCTTCTCTCTCTCTTCCTTCCTGTACCTCTTCTTTTGTCTCCTGTGTGTTTGTTCAGGCAGGGGAGTGATTTTTTAAAAGGCATTTTTGTGGTTCTGGGCAGCAAATCAAAAAATCTTCTTTTGTTCCCTTTGCCCCTCTGCCCCCCAGCCCCCTGTTCCAAACATGTCATCTCAAACCAGCCATCAAAATAAACACTAATTAAGATATTTTCAGTGATGTTCAGCGTCAGAAATTACCAGCCCCACAAAAGGGATGCTGCTGTGCAGCGATTCATGGTGTCAGTTGATCCTTTTGTGGTTGTTGTAATAAAATATACCTTTTCCCCATCTTCTGTTCTGCCTTTCACTCTATTATGCTCAGCTCTGTGGGCTGGGGCCCATATGGAAAAGTACTATAGTCTCTCTAGACTGTTCTGTGTATAGAGGTGAAACCTGTGACAAATAGAAACTGCAATGAGAATGTTATGTAATGATTCAACTATAACGTGACAACCTATTTTAAATACATTAAAGTATCTCATATCCTCAATCCCCCATGGGGGATCTGAGATCTTGCCTTGCCCATTGGGCCTGCTGTGGTGGGATGATACATACATGCTCAAACCTCACAGGGGGAAGGACTGCATCATTCTTTGTCCCCTCCTAAGGCCAAGCATAGGCTCTAGGAATCTGCATTCAGCTCTCCTCATCTGGCTCTTTCATTCATTCATTCATGCCCGTCACCCCAACCGGGGTATGGGCCGCCAACCACAGATCTCCATAGTCTTCTATCCTGGGCCATTCGCTCTAGCTGGTTCCAGGTATAGCCCATTTTTTTGCTATCAACCTGAAGGTCGCGTCGCCAGGTATTTCTTGGGCGGCCTCTTTTCCGCTTGCCTTGGGGGTTCCACTGCAGTGCCTGTCTGGTGATGTTGGTTGGCTGCTTGCGTAGTGTATGTCCTATTAGAGTATCCATAGTCTATACAAGTGTGTGTGTCTGTCTGTCTGTCTCTCTGTCTTTCAGATGAGTCCTTACACCTAAGGCCTGGTCTTCTCTGTGTGGATATTATCCTTTAATTTAAAGATGGAAAAAGCCCTGCTAGACCACCCAGTCCATCACCTGGGTACATGCGAACTAGTGCTTTGCCCAGTTTAGTTTAAAAGTCCTAAGTGACATAGACTCCACCTCTTCCCCAAGAGAGACTATTTCCCAGCCCGATACAACTCATTGTTATGAAACTGATGCTGATATTCAGACTTCATTTTTCCTTGAGAAAAATGTCATACAATTCCTCCTTACACACCTTTATTACACCCTCAATAATTCCTACCCTTTGTGTCAAAACCTTTCAGATATTTGTACACCATTATCATTTCTCTTGATCATTGCTTACCCAAGCAAGATTGATCTCATTTTTTAAATGTTTCCATATAAATTTTGAAGCCCTGGTTCATTTGTTTGGCTCTTTTTTCTTTCAATTTGTCAGTATCGTGTTAATAATGAGGTGCCCAAAAGTGAACACAATATTCCAGATGGATTCACATCAAGACATCACTGATGCCGCTCTGGTCTGTGATGACTGTATATTAAGCCTAAATTATATTGTCTTTTTTTGTTGCCTTATCTGTCATATTGAAACTTTTTTCTAATTTGCTGACCACTACCACTCCTAAAGCTGTCTTCCTATTACTGCATACTTGGTTTCTCCCTCCTTTGAGATGTGTGTTTTAGATTACTTTTCTTCTGGATAGGTTAACTTATATTTTTTTCTACTAGGATCATTTTATTTTCTGCACATTTCTAAGAACATAAGAATGGCCATACTGGGTCAGATCAAAGGTCCATCTAGCCCAGTTATCCTGTGTTCCAACAGGTTTCAGAGTAGCAGCCGTGTTAGTCTGTATCTGCAAAAAGAACAGGAGTACTTGTGGCACCTTAGAGGCTAACAAATTTATTTGAGCATAAGCTTTCATGGGCTACAGCCCACTTCATCGGATGCATGTAGTGGAAAATACAGTAGGAAGATATATATATACACAGAGAACATGAAACAATGGGTGTTACCATACACACTATAAGGAGAGTGATCAGTTAAGGTGAGCTATTATCAGCAGGAGAGAAAAAGAACTGTTTGTAGTGGTAATGAAAATGGCCCATTTCCAGCAATTGACAAGGCGATGGGAAGAAATGTGTGTGTGTGTGGGGGGGGGAGGAATAAGCATGGGGAAATAGTTTTACTTTGTGTAATGGCCCATCCACTCCCAGTCTTTATTCAAGCCTAATTTGATGGTGTCCAATTTGCAAATTAATTCCAATTCAGCAGTCTCTCGTTGGAGTCTGTTTTTGAAGTTTTTTTGTTGTACTATTGCGACTTTTAGGTCTGTAATAGAGTGGCCAGGGAGATTGAAGTGTTCTCCAACTGGTTTTTGAATGTTATAATTCTTGACAAAAAACATTGCTGGACCTAGCTAATATACGCAGCGCCTCTCATCTTAGCATTCTCTGTAAATATCATTAACATGCAGTTTATACCCTCTACCAGATCATTAAGGAAGATGTTAAATAATGACCCCTGCAATACCCTACCAAACACTTTTAAGCCCTCACAAAGAGCCACTATCCATAACGTGATATATTGCCATTTATCCTCCATTCAGCCCTCAACTGTTCATATTCAAGCCAATTTACATTAAATTTGAGAATGGTCTCATGAGATACTGTACCAATTGCTAGTAATATCCAAATATATTGCATCTACAACTTCTTCTCATTCCTTGATTAGGTTATATTTAGAAAAACAAAATGTATCTGGAAAAGCCAATTGTTTGTAAATTCATATTGCAATACCTCATGTTTCTGTTAACCTCTGGATATTTTAATGTTTTTTTCCTTAATAATTGTTCCACTATTTTATTAGGAATAGAAGTTACATGTATGAAACAACTGTCAGGATCACTCTGCTTTCCTTTTTTGAAGATCAGTAGTGCTGTTTCTCTGGTCTTCTGGTGCCTTCTCCATAACTTTTTAAAAATAATTGAGCTCACTGTGCTCAATTCCCATTATCTTCAATCGGAGCCGAGGGTGCTTAGCACTTTCCAGGATCCGGTCCTTTGCTAGCTAATTCCCATATATCCTAGGAAGTATATGACCCAGACTACCTGATTTGTATACAACCAGATTTTCTGAGTATTGTTTTACCTGCTCTTTATTGATAGTTATTTTTTACAAATTCTTCCCTACTTCCTTGTCCAAACTTATTTTGTCTTGCTGAAAACAGATTAAAATAATGAGTTCAGTATCTCTCATCCATTTATGAGTAATTAGTTCAAATGTCATTAATGACCTACTTTCCCTCTAGTACTCTTCCCCCAGTATATTGGCAAAAACATCTCTTAGGTCTTGATGCAAGAAAGCATCCTTATTCCGGACAGAATTTAAGCTCATGTTCAATTCTCACTCAAGCTATCATGTGCTTAGAGCTGTATATGGATGAACTTCAGCATGTGCTAAGTGCTTTCTTGAATCATGGCCCTAGACTAGTGGTTCTTAACCAGGGGTACATATACCCCTGGGGGTATGCAGAGGTATTCCAGGGGGGTACATCAGCTCATCTAGATATTTGCCTAGTTTTACAACAGGGTACATAAAAAGCACTAGCGAAGTCAGTGCAAACTAAAATTTCATACAATGACTTGTTTTATACTGCTATATGAACTATACACTGGCATGTAAGTTCAATATTTATATTCCAATCATTTTATTTTAGAATTATATGGTAAACATGAGAAAGTAAGCAATTTTTCAATAATAGTGTGCTGTGATTTTTATATTTTTATGTCTGATTTTGTAAGCAAGTAGTTTTTAAGTGACGTGAAATGGGTAGAGTAGTCTGGAAAGGTTGAGAACCACTGCCCTAGACTCCTTTATCCTTTTGGCGTTATTCACTAATCTTATCTTATGCTGCCCTTATTTTTTTCTCTGGAAACTCTAATCAACTATACTCTTGTTCGATTGTCCTTTCTCATGTGCTTTCTCTGATATGGACATTTTTAACCTCAAAGTCATGAGTGGCCCCTTGTGAAGCTGTTGATTCTTGTTTCTTGCATTCTTCTTTTTCAATAGAATTGAAGCTAACTGTGCCTTAATCATCCTGTCTCTGAAAACTGCTTATGGATTTTGATACTTCCTCCCATTGAGCGTTAGTCTCTAGATTTCTCACGTCCGTAAAATGTGCCTTGAATCTAATACCCTCATATTGCTGCTGCATTTGGTACCCCCTCCATTCCTTAATTTTATGATTCAAGTAGCACATGACTACTCGTTCCAACATTCAGTGTTATTTTCACCTTCTCACTCAGTTCCTCCCTAACACTCAGTAGATGATCCAGAAAGTTTTCTCTTGTGGTTGGAGTCTCTGGGCCAAATTCAGAGATGATGAATAAGGTGGTGTGGGTTAAGCACCCTTAAATCTATCTACACCCACTCTATCAATGTGTAATTGATATAACTTACATGGCAAGAAGCCAGGAAAAAGTAGACATTAACTTAGGATGTGGCCATTTAAATTTACATCTTCTTCCAGTTAATCAGTGTGTAAATTACATCATCTTCGATACCCAGCATATCCATGGAGAGGGTATCGGTAAGTCTCAAGGAGTCTTAATGCCAGAAAGTTTAAGTTACTGTAACGGAAACTTATTTACATCACCTTACATCTCTGAATTTGGTCCTCTGGTTTTGGGTCATTGGTTTTCTGCTGCCTTTTTGGCTGGCTACACTTGTTATCCAGCAAGTACCTAGGTAGTCTGAATCTCTGCAAGTCTTTTGTCCAGGAATGTTAAAGATCCCATGAAAGACGGTGGGGTTTATAAAGTGTACTGGTCCAAATTCACCTTCTGTCCCATTGTACATCATATGGCATGTCAAGCCCCTTTTGGAGAAGCTGTATTTTAGAGATGTGTGCTGTGATTCTTCTTTCTATATACCATTGACTGAAAAGTGACATTGGATCAAATGTACTGTGTGAATTATCATTAGAAGGGTTCAGGTGTGTTAGGTCCTACCCATTTCCTCACAGGAAAAAGCAACTGGGAAAAACCTATTAGGTCCCATCTAGTTCATACTGTTGGGACCCGTTCAGGGTGATTCCTTAAGGTGCTGTGTCTAAGTAAGCTTTAAATAACTCAAGCAATGGGCTTTCTCCATTTCCCTTGGGAGATTATTCCAGTCTACCTACTAGATTTAACAATTAAGCAATTTCCCCAGGTTTTCAGTCTAAATTTTCTTTTGTTCAGTTTTATCACATTACTCCCTTACTATAAAATTCCTCAGGTAATTTAAATATGAAGTGACTTTGGAATACAATAATGTAGATCATTACTTGATGGGAAAGTGTTTGTTCATTATGGGAAACAGTGGGCTGCACAATGCTGAAGGAGATGGAGAAGCAAGTTACAAGAAGGCAGAGGTATGTCACAAGCGTATTGGAGTCCATTGAAGTGTGTAAAGGAGCTCCTTCCCTGTCCCTTTGGAATGAAATAAAACATTTCAGGAATAATAGAAAGGCATTTTGGGGTGAACTCCCACACTCTGTACCCAGGAATAGCAGTGGAGTTTTTTATTAGATTAAAAGGGGAGGAATGGGATGGGGCCACCGTGTATATAGAATAGTGTGACACAGGGCAGGTCCTAAACACAAACATTCTGAGAAACATGGCAATAAAGTGACAGCTCTATCTGTCCTTATAACTACCCTCTGGCTGTAGAAAAAGTTTCTGAGTATGTGCAAGAGAAAATCCCCAGGCTGGATTAGAGAGACTCCTCAGCTAGAAAGAGGGCACTGCTCTGTTTTACAGACTTTGTGAAGAGGAGCTGAGACCCCCCAAAAACTTGTTACTGATTCATATATATATATGAATATATTCCAGGATTGTCGCTGTGTGTCCCTTTGAAGCCTAGTATATGTGTTGAGTCAGTGTGAAGCAACAGAAACAGCTGTTGAAAGGGTTTTTTTTGTTCAGAATATCAGTAGGTTCAATTATCACTGGGATTTGAGGTCTGTTACCATTCACTTTTTAAGTTCTCAGCCATTTTGATTTTACGAATTAAATCTGTGTATCAGCAAGGTATGTCTCTATGTCATGTCAAGAGTACTAGGTCATTGTGATATCAGAGGTAACTTAACCAATCACCACCCACACTCAACAGCTAATTTGCATGCAATGATTTTGTTGGTGTATGAAGAATACACAGATGGTGAATTACTTCTTGGTCCAGTTGCCACACCCATGCGACAACACAAGCTTTCAGCTATTAGTTTAATATATAAACCAGCTGTCCTTCCTCAAAACTTCAAAGGCAAGAAGAACAGCCTTTTTCTGCCACAGCAGCTGAGAGCTGGCTACGTCCTGCATCGTTTCTTTTGTATCTAGCATCCCCTATGCTGTACACATGCTGTGTGCTTGTGTTTTTGTCTGTATTCCATGCATGTTTTTGCATCTGTGAAGCATAAGTAAACCTCTTACATAAAATTCTGTATTTCTGTTGTGTGTGTTTATATTTGCACCCCATGCATATGTGTTGCATCCATGCTCTTGGCATGGAATCTTATAAAGAATAGGCTTTCCTAATGTGTGTCATGAGAATCTTTTGGACAGGTGGGAGTGCTTGTTCCATCACAGCTTGATCTCTTGCTATCATGGTAAAATGTATGAACTCTAGCTGTTGCTCCTAACAGGTGCTCCTGAGCCAAGAGTTATCATGATACCATAGATAATGGAACATAGCAAGTTGGTCTCCACTTTTGGTTAAGGAGGAGAATTGAAAATGTGGATGCTAAACAAGTCATCAGGTTTCTCGTTTATCCCTTTACTGCACTTAAACTTATTGGCTGAAGAAGCCACCAAATTGGAACTTCACAGACAGACCCTTAAACTTCCCTGTAGCCCCCTCCCCCAATTCCAATTCAGGACCCTCTTCTTTTTCACTGAAATGAAATGATGTAAAGGACAAGGCTAGAGTGACCATACATCCCATTTTGGCTGGGACAGTCCCTTTTTTAAGCCCTGTCCTGGTCATCGTGACTTTTTTGGCAAATGGGACAAATGCCCAGTTTTGTCAAAAAATGGGGTGCAAATGAAAGTGTGGGGGGGAGAGGGAGCAGTAATGCCAGCCCTGAGCAAGGGGGGAGGCAGGACTCAGGGAGGGGCAGCAGACAGGGCTTGGCCGAGCAGTGACACCAGCTCCAGCCTGGGGCAGGCAGAGTGAGTGGTGAGTGGCAACACCAGCTCCAGACTCACGCAAGGGGGGCAGGCAGGGCTCAGGTGAGCTGCGAAACCAGCCTCACGTGGGGAGGAGAGGAGAGGAGAGGAGAGGGGAAGGGAGGGCTCGGGTGAGCAAATCGAGCCAGGCCCGCGCACTGTCCTGTTTTCCCTTTCAGAAATATGGTCACCCTAGACAAGGCCTCAAGGGTGTGTGAGTGGCCCCATGCTGAAGTGTGCGTCCAGTGGTAAAAGTTAAGTTAAGAAGCAGAAAGGCAAAGAAAGTGAGACAGCAAGGAAAGGATGATTTAATTCCTACCCCTGTGTTACCAAGAGGCAATGGGCAGGATTTGATGGTGTTCATGAATATCCACTTCATTCACGCTTCCAACTGCTTTTTAAATCCTGAGAAGGACTTACAAAGCTTTGGATTTTAAATGTCTTTTTTGGAGGAAGGGTGGGGGTTCCATTTCATTAGCTGCACCTGCCCAATTCATTCGCCTCCTGGCAATTTCTTATAAATCCTCATTCCCACCCCCTGCCAAATCAAAAATAGCAAATCTTTTTCTATTTCTGCTAAAGAATAACTAACATCCTTTCCTTGGAGATGGTTCAGTTGTACTGTTCTCAGTCCAAAAGTGAGATTTTATTTTTCCCCAAGGGGAAAATTTAGCAGAAGTCATTCATTTTGTAAGCAACAGTGAAGATGTACTTTCCTGTTCTTGTGACCTGATTCCTGCCCGCCCCCCCCCCCCCGCCCATGCCAGTGGTTCTCAAACTTTAGTAACCCAAGGACCCCCATTTTGATTTAAAATTTTGCCTTGGACTCCCAAGCCTCCTGTTCAGCCCTAGGCCCTGTCCCCTCTCCACCCCTTCCTCCAAAGCCCCATCCTTGCCCCATCTCTTCCTGCCCCCAATCCACCTCTGCCCCTCCTCTTCCCCACCTCTTTCCACTCCCTGGCATACAGGAGGCGCCAAAAGGGAGGGAGGAGTTGATCATTGGGGCCCATGGACCCCCTGGAGTACTGTCACAGACCCCCAGGGGTTCGCAGACACCAGTTTGAGAACAGCTGCTCGATGCAGATAATTCTGATCTTTCACTGATCTTTGACAGAGAAATAGTCCTCCTTGAGCTACAGTGCTTCTGCTTGGTTAGAGATATATGACTTTGCATTTGTCCATCTGTCAGAAAATTCCAGTAGCAGGAGAAATAGTAAAAATCTGCCATTAGGCAGCATATTTATATAGCACATGAATACACAGCTATGTTTTTGTGTAGGTCATGTATTTACAGTCTTCAATAACAATAAAGATGTACCAGCTAGCCTTTGATTGCTTGTTAACGACCGATTGTACCTTAGGCCCTCATTTTCAGAAGTACTGAGTATGCACAACTCCAGCTGAAATTAGTAGGATCAGCTAAAATTCAACACCTCTGAAAATCACACCCGTAATTTTCCTGGGTTATTTTGATACGCCAAGGCTGGCGGATACTGGTAAGTTCTACAGCTGCATGGTTTGGGATGGATATACCAAGTGCACATGGGTAGAAAAATGCACTGTTCAAAGACTGTTGGGAGGCACAAGCTTTTTCTTCTCTTTCCCTTTAAAAAACAAACCCCCAAAATTATATACAAAAATTATTACAACATTAAGGTTGAAATCTGCAGTGTTAAAATCAAAGTCAGGAAATGCCAAAGTTAACATACCAATGATAGTGCTAATTCAGCTAAATTGCAGAGCTGTAGTGTGTGCTAGTTGTTTTTCTTTGTAATTGTGTAGCTTCATACATTACTGGGTATAATAACTATTAAGAGCCATCCACAAGAGATACAGGATGTTCAACACTCCAGATGTTCCTACCACTGCTGCTGGAATCCTAACTTTTGCATTTCTAGACATTGACTTTTTCAGTGCACCCTTCATGTAATGTTAAATTACTTTCTTTAGAAATTATTCTGGTTCTGTTGGATCTATTTTCTCTTTCCACTGTTTACTCTTCTTCACAAGGGATGTTTCTTAAGAATTTACCTGCTGCTTATTTCCTACCTGAAGTATCATCTTGTGACACTGGACGTGTCCATGGCAACCAATTATGTTGTCATGTGCAGAGATTAAAGTCTGCCAGTTTCCATGGGCACTTCATCCAGGTGAGGAAAAGTAGAAATTGCTATTTGCTTAGAAATGGGATAGGCAAATGGAAAGAATGCAAAAGACAGGTAGCTTGTACCTGTTAAAGGTAAACTACTTCCTGGCACAAAAGACAAAGGGGTCATTAAGCTTGTTGTGACGTGTTTGATAAAATCTCTTGTAAATGTGTCTCTGTTCTTGATGCTTAATTTTCTGACTAGAACAAATGATGGAAGACACAAGAGGAAGTCACTGATGCTATAATGCAATTTTCTATTCCCCAGCCAACTTACTTAGAATAATTACTTTTGTTGCAATATAACTCATTGTGGTAAGTTATAAATCCTCCCACCTAAAGAGAAAATAACTCTTTCTTCTTTCCCCCCAGCATTTTTTTCCTTTCTGAATTAAGATATCAAATAAAAATGGTAAGTGGACTCACTCATTAGCTTAAATCAAATCTACAAGTTTAACTTGTGTTCAGGATTCTAACTTCTCCTTAAGTGCCTAACAAACTAATTTAGCTAGCATGGTAGTGGGTAATACAACACTGCTATACCCCTGTGTTTTCAGGGAAATCTCTGCAGACCTTCAGTTTATGAGTATTTTATTTTCCAGTTTGCAAATATCAAAGGATCTCAAACTAGGTTACTTGCAGGTTTGTTAAATGCCATACTTATAAGAGGCTAGAGCAGGGGTCGGCAATCTTTCAGAAGTAGTGTGCCGAGTCTTCATTTATTCACTCTAATTTAAGGTTTTGTGTGCCAGTGATACATTTTAACATTGTTAGAAGGTCTCTTTCTATAAGTCTATAATATATAACTAAACTATTGTTGTATGTAAAGTAAATAAGGTTTTTAAAATGTTTAAGAAGCTTCATTTAAAATAAAATTCAAATGCAGAGTCCCACCCCCGACCAGTGGCCAGGACTCAGGCAGTGTGAGTGCCACTGAAAATCAGCTTGCGTGCCGTACGTGCCATAGGTTGCCTACCCCTGGGCTAGAGTTTTGGCTTGAATGTTATCTGTTTTTAGCATTCAGCTCAACAGCAAAAGAAGTGGGTCCACAGGCCTGCCGCTGCTTCTCTAAACTCAGGCTTGAGGTGTCATCTTTCTCACATTATCCATGTCTTAGGCAGATGTGAAACAATGAAAGATAACTTGAGAACTTTGCTTGAAGCATTTTCAAAAGGAAGGAAGAAGTGAGGGAAAGAAAGCTCCCTCTTACCTCTTGCTCTCAAGGGACCCTCCCATTCTCTTAAGTAGAGAAATGGACTTCTGTAGATTAGAAGAATATCTAATGGAGAAAATGCCTGGAGGACTGTCTATAGCCCAAGAGTTTGATTTAGTGCTGACAGCTGCTCATCTCTTCAACCATAGGACTGCCGCAGCAGCAACAGGAGGAAAAGCTGAGCCTGCAGCAATCTTTATAGACTCTCACTGAGGCATCTCATGCTATGGACAGAAAGCAGGGTGAGAGAACTGTCTTTCGGAGACTGTTTATCTCTAACAGTTAATAGGGACACCATACTTAAAAATCAAGGTGAGCCATTTCAAACAGGAGCAGGCTATGGATATGAACCAGACAGTGAAACGATTAGCCAGCAGGGGGAGATATTGGTCCATATTTGAATGCCGTAGCTAGCATGTCTCAGTAATTTAGCAGGGAAAAACGTAATACAGGAACCCTAGGGCAGTATTATTGGTATTGAAACACAGATAAAGATCAAAGTTGTACAAGAGTAACTGATGAAAACAACATATTACAAAAATAATCCCATTTTTGTAACGGAAGAAAAAACAAATGTATAAAATCCAAACCCAAATCCTAGGGCTCCGAGTATCATAATGTCCTTGAAATCATTCAAATACCACCCCAAAGTCAGAGAAAATCCAATCAAACGGAAAACCAAACAATTTTAATGCTCAAAACTCACAACCCCTTTGTAAAAACAGCAATAAACTGTCTGGCAGAAACAAGAGTGACCGAAGCTCCGGCAACCCCAAAAGTCATTAGATACATAGCAGGTAATCCACCCCAGTTAGCACTCTAACAGATTAATTTTAATCGGGATTTTATTATCATAATCCCAATGAAATAATGCGCGCACACACACTGACTTTTTTCCCTTTTAAAAGCAGATTATCTTGGACACGTTAATGTTATGGAAAGTAAGAAAGATGTTGAGTAGGGAAACAGCTGAACAATTTGCGGGGTTCTAGAACTTGTTTTGGATTTATTTCCTTTGTGTTGAACAGGGTGATTGTGTTTTATGGGAAGACGTCTGGATACGGGATTAAACCGGGAGGGCGTGGGGGTTAACGTTTGAGACCCTGTGGATAAAATGCTGTATTTAATTTTACACTAGTAGAGAAAATGCAGAAAAGTAACTGAATTATTCCCAGTGTGTGGTGAGGGGAGAAGGGAGAATTGAAAGAATAACCCCACTCTGCCTGCCCCGGGAAAGAAACGGCTGGATGTTATAGAAGCGTGAGAGCTGCTGAGTAAAGAAGGGGCGAGCAAACCCCTCTGCAGTTTCTCCCATCCGGCTCTACGAAGAGCAGTGCTGCTTACAACGCCTCTGAAGCGCTCTGCGGATCCTTATCGAGTGGCTCAGAGACAGAGCGGCTTGTAAATCAGATAAGGAGAGGGGGGCATTTCCTTCTGCAGACAGGGCTCGCACCCCCAGCCCCACTCCGTTCTGCTCCTTTAACCAAACAGGGAGAGTCTCTTGCAATTCATGAAAGTGAAGTGAGCCCTCTTCCCCTGCCTGCTAAGAACTGCATGGAGTGCGAGCATTTCGGGCTAGGGCTTGAAGTTATCTGGGTGTCCCCAGCCTCTGTACCTGGGGCGGCTTCTCCTTTCCAGACCTGTGTTGTCCCCACACACTTCGCTTTGCAAGAGGAGGGGAAGTGCCCGAGCCAGGAGCTGGAAACAGAATTCCTCGCGAAGCGCAGAAGCTGCCTGCCCCCCGTTATTGCCAGGGTTCTTGGCTCAGCCAGGCTCCAGAGCAGAGAAAGTCTCGGCATAGGAGATGGGCCCTATCAGAGTCCTGCATAGGGATCCCAACGCTGCAAAGACAACAGCTCCCCAGAGCAGCTGATTTACACCCCCCCCCCCGTATAACCCAGTGCATTCCTCACAACCCTGCCTACTTCACTACAGCCGCGCACCCCCGCTCTCCCCTCACATGCATCAACCCCAGCTCTGCGCGCCAGCAGCCGCACACATACACACCATCGGCACTGCACGCACTCGCTCTATGGAGCAGATATTCTAGCCTCAAACTAGCAACCCCACGAGCCGCTGTAGCTGCACCTCCCTTTAAGAGGCCGGGCTGCCCCGCCCCTCTCAGCCTGAGAGGCGGAGTGAGAGGCGAAGGCCCCACTATCCCGCTTCGCTATTGGTCGGCGAGGTGGGGCTGGCCTCGCTGGTGCCTGCGCTGGGGAGTACAGAGCGTGGCAGGGCGGGCGCTGGCGCTGTGCAAGTTGGGCAGCTGGAGGGGACGCGCTAAGCCGCCGGGACGGGACGGGCTGAGCCCGTGGAGTTACAGTGTGGAGCCGGGAGTGCATGGGCGCGCTGAGCCCGGCGGGAGCGGAGAGCGGAGCCGGGAGACCCGCGGAGAGCTGGACTCCAGCCGACGGGGCCCCAAGGAGCTAATCGGGGGCGAGGCTCGGAGGGACTAGCGCGTGGGGGAGAGGGGCGGATTTCTCCGCGGGACCAGCCCGTGCAGCAGTGCCCGTCTGGGGGAGCCGTAGCAGCTGCGCGGGGGGCCCTGGATGCGGGCGGAGTGAGCCCTGCTGCCGGGGGACTCCAGCCCCAGGGGATGGGAGCGTGAAACCGGCTGAGAACCAGGGCAGCGGCCAGCGGGATTTACAGCACCGGGAGGATTAGCGGCTCGCCGGCCCCGGCGCCCCCGGGCGAGGGGGAAGATGGCCCTGCCGGAGGGGCGCCCCAGTCTCTGCAAGTGGCTCCTGGGCGTCCTGCTTGCCATGTGCCGGCTCGCGGCGCCGCTGGCCAAGAACCTGGAGCCGGTGTCCTGGAGCTCGGCCAACCCCAAGTACGTGCCGCACCCTTGGGTCCCCCATCTCCTCCGCGGGCGTCTCCCCTTTCCTTTTAGCGGGGGCCGGTTCTCCGGGGCGGGGGCATGGCAGCGTGGTCTGGGCGCCTCTGCCTGGCGCAGGAGCTGGGGTCCAGGGCGAGGCAATCCCTTGGCCGTTCTGAGCCGGCTGAGCTCGCCCAGAGTGTGTGGTGCCCGCAGCCCGCTCCTGCTCTGGTGCACTGCCCCGGGCGTTGGGCGCGGATCGAGCTGGGCTCGGCTGCTCGGGGTGGCAGACCAAGCTGTCATGTTCCTGCGGGTCGCCGCGCAGCCTCCCCTTCTTCCCCGGCGAACGCATCTGGAGTCTTCGCTGCATCTGCTGGGGCAGCTCGTGGGAAGAGAGAGAAATTACAGCAGTTTAACGCGGCCCCGGTGCTTAAATCGGGCCCGTTGGGCTGTAACGTGGTTCTGAGTTCAGCGTTGCTCCCGCGGACTTTGCCTCCCCATGGCTGATCCTGCCTAAAGAGCCGGCCCCATTGTGTCTGATTTCTTCTTTCCCCGAAATACACAGCTCTGCCTAGATCCAGCATTTACAGAGGGGGGAAGATGACATGCACCAGGTTTTAAATAGACTAAAATGAATATTTTATTAGCTTTTCTAGCTCTGGATAATCTAGAGTTTCATCTCTTCCACAGAAACCCATTTAGGAAACTGGCAAAGCATCCCGCTGGGGACTCCATAGGTAACACACACATACGCAGATGGACATAAATGATTTATAGGGCGAGGCGAGAGACCGAAGTGATCACTGATGAAGCATTTTCCCTCTCTCTTAGATGAAATTAAACATGTAAATTTTTACTTTGATTCTCCCTTACCCCCTCTATTAGGCTATCTGACTTGATAAAGCTAAATATATTCACTTAATCTTACCGTCCTAATAATACATTTACTTTTCTAATAAATCATAACCTGAAGGAGATGCCCCCTGACTTTGCCTTCAAAGAAGAAGGGTGGAAAGACTGCTGATATGCTCTTGCCTCTTAGAGTAATACCAGAGGTCCCTTATTTAGGGACAATGGCGATATGAAATGAGCATATAAAATGTATCAGTAAAAGAAGATTTTCTTATTTATCTAATTTGATTTTTCAATTTATGCTGGTGGGACAGTTAATACAGTGGGAGAAGAACATTCCACCCCCCCACCTCCTTGAATGGTTCAAGTAGTACAATATTAGAGTCCCATCTGTTTCTTTTATGCCAGTCTGTGTTCAGTCCCAAGCTCTAGACATTACTTTTCTACAGGAGAATATTCTAGTTTTTGGATGTGCCCAATTAACGTGGTGTAGAAATATTGTATTTTTAAATCTTGCATCTCACTTAATTGCTGCTGTTCAGCTATTTTTGTGGGATGTGGGAGCACCTTTTTTCTTTCACAGGGATTCCCTGGCTGCATTTAAAACATTATCCAAATTGTTCCTTCATTTTGCAGTCTTGTGACCACGCTTTTACAAGATTCTCTCCCGCTCCCCCCTCCCCCTGTTTTCTCAGGGAAAATCGGTGTTGGCGGTGGGTTAAATTTCTTTTTAATTGTCATGCAGACTTTTCTCCAGATCTTTGAACCTTTAAGTGCATTAGAATATTTCTGACTATAACGGACAAAATCAAATTTTAATGGCCCACAAGGGATTTCAAGTTGAATTGGGATTCCGAATTTTAATACCCCTCTTGTGCCAGTTATATTGGATATTGGGGTTTTTGTTTGTTTGGTTTTTGCTTGTTAAAAATAGGTTACTGAGAATCTTACTACTTAAGCTGTAGATATTGGTCTGGAATTGCCAGCAGATGGCTTTCAATTCACATGCTTTGTGCAAACTTGGGCTAGAGGCAAAAGAACTGGAGATTAATATATCAAAACCTCATCACATCTCTGTCAGTTTTATGCCAAAACGATGTTCCCTTTGCACAAAAAATTGGGTGAGAACTTGTCTTTTTTTTTTTTTTTTAAATGTGTGAACTTACAACTTTCTGGCTGCTTTTGCAGATACAGATGAGATCTAGGAATGTTTCAAGTTATTTGCAGTCTTAGCAAGACTTCAGTTTTATTGCAAACAGGATTTCTGTTGATATCTTTATTAGATCACCTAAAAGTAATCTATGCTTTTTACCCATGGCTTTAGAACTGCACAGATTGCCTTTCCATTGTGCTAGGTTCTGATTGGCTCTAGGCCCACTCTCGGTTTTTTTTCTTCGTCCCCTACTGTGCTAGTCTGTAAAGGATTTTTTAATAAATTTTGACTAATGGGCAAATATTTAAAAACTAGTCCCTGGTTTCTGTCTTGTACCTGAACTCTGCAAGCTGGAGCTAGGGAGACAACTCTGCCTGCAATTTACATTCCCATTGACTACAGGATTCAGCATCCAGAGATATCAATTGGCTCCACAAGAGAAGATTGTAAACTTTGGTGCCAGCCTTTATTTAATAATGCCTCTGGTTTGCACCTAGTATAAATGGTAAACACATTACACCTAGTTGTAGAAATTTTACTCTTTATATATACTTTAATAAAACACCAGATATGCTCATCTGCCTGCTTCTTTGGAGCAGATCTTCAAATTGTCCTTGATTCTAAAATGGCTTGGAAGTACTATTTTCTGAGTCAAAAGCTGGTCTTCCTTTGCTCCTGGCAAATTTGTTGTTGCCTGTTTGTTTTACCCAGTGTAAAGTGGTAGGCACTTTCCTATCTGTTTCTGTAAATGTCTTTGGAAACATTGGTTGATCAGAACCTAATGGAACATGTTGCCTCTTTGTAAATTGTTTTTCATTTATATTTAAGGCACCCAGAGGCTGTTAGGCATGAGTTGCCTGAAAATTAAAGATTGTTAATAGTTTTGTCTTACCAGTTCAGTACTGGTGTACTTTGATGTGGAAAGGCTGGTATGGCTTGTTAAAAAAGTAGGTATTTTTTGAAGATTTCTGAGAGGAAGGAATCTTTCTTGCATTAAAACGAACAGCGAAGTAAATCTTTGCTTCTACATTCCCGGTTTCTGAAATCTAATAGTACTGATTTTGTTACCAGCAAAGCTTTTGAAATAATCAGAATTTAAACAACTCTTATCTTCAGGGTAAGGTGACAGGGGAAGATTTAAGCACTTCCTTCAAGCCCTACTTTATATATCTGATGGGATTCCAGCATTCACTCCTTTTTCCCTCCAGTCCTTATTGTAACGTGGCATTACAACTTCACTAATAGAATAAATAGAATCCCAGAACAACTGATCTTAACTTAAAAATATTGATGATGAAAGTTACTTTTCCAACATGTTTGTTGGATTAGAAAGTAACTAAAAGCTTTTAAAAGATGTTTAAGAACCCAACTTGTGTACTAATGACATATAGGTGTTTTGGGACCGATTACATCAGGATGTTTTTGGTAGCAGTCTTGTTGAACTTTATCTTGTGTTTATCTTATCCCCATCTCGTCTCAATTTTTTTTTTTTTAAAAAAGCCTTTATCTTGATAACTTTCTCTCCAAATCTTTTATCAAATGAGCTTATGGCTTTTCTGGGAAAGGGAGGAAAGGGGAAAACGAAATAATTTGAAATGGTTTGGTCATTCTGTACTGCTGGACACTAACGCTTAAACACCAATTTATCTTGCTATCAGCAAGCAAATATGGATGTAAACGCTCACATTCTGATGCAGAGGACTTAGACTAGGAAAGAGACTTTTTCTAGCCAATAAAATCCCAGTAAATGATTGCATCTATTAGATTCTTCCCCCTCCCCCCCCCCCGCCGCCCTTTTGAAGATGCCTTCATGGGCCTGGAGCTCAAGAGGAGCCCCCTTCCCCAAGAAGTGACCATCTGCGTTTGTAAATCTATCATGCAGGCTTTGAGGGGGATAAAAAAAGTAAATTGGTTCCAGAGACCACCTCAGCTTATTTGAAAGAAAGAAAGTGGGGAGGGGAGAGTGGCACTAGAAATAATTTTTAACTGATTGCATTAGCTTGAGAAGTCATAGGTGGATGTACCTGGCATGGGACCGATGTGAGATGCCATTTCCTTAGTGCAGAGAGTTTGCCATTCTAATTTGTGCTAGGAAGCAAAGAGAAGACACCCTCCTTGATTATGTGATGAGTCTTCTTTTTATGAGTTAGCTGATACCTTTGAGCTGCATTTCTGGTACTTTTCCATATCTGGGTAATGTAAAATGTACATGTTGAGTAGACAAACCTGACTAATTAAATTGTTTTTAGTGTTAAATTGTTAATACCTGCAAGGTTGGGAGGAGTTTTATAAATAATTATTCTGCGTGTTTGGAGTATGATATTTCTTTAATGCCCCACCCAAAAGCAAGCATCTGCCAATGAATTTTCAGAGTGCCTAGCTGTCACAGGAAAACTGGTTGCCCTTATAGTCTAAGTCGTTGCAGTTCTTGCCTTAGAATGTAACACTGAAAAGGGGCAAATTAAAAGAATGTTTCATTGCTTATGAAGATCAATATGTGGGTGGATTTGGAGATATCTTCTTTAGTTAGGATCCTTGTTTTCCTTCCCATACAGAGGGTTCGATGAATAGGTGGAATAGTTATCATTGGAGGGTAATGGTCACTTCTTGATGCTTGTGGAATTTGTTTGGAGTATGGTGGAATTGCTGGTCCTACTTCAAACTTCCCGTAGTATAGATTTCAGAAGCTAAAGTCTGTAGGAACACTTGCTTATGTAGAACCTATTTCTCTGATATATTCATATTTCTGTTTCTCTTTACTTTTCTGCCAGCAGGTCTCTGGTGTCATCAGAATTTCTCTTTTGAATAGCCAGAGTAAAGTGTAGGACTTGGGTGAGGACAAAGGCACAGCTCCATTGCCAGGCATGTACTGGGGTTTACCAGGGTGAATGTTGAAAATCATTCTTTCTTTCCCTCTATAAATTAACCTGCTGAAGTAGTGCCAACTAGATAGGAATTAAAGATTGGCTGGTTATTCAGGGGTGGTGAAAGGCTGAAATGAATATGGAACGTCTGCATGATGATAGAATTCCCACGCAGAAAATGTTCAGTTTTTGGTTTTCTGTCTTCTAGTTATGGATAGGTTGAACTTTTCGGGGTACTTGGTCTCACAGCATTTCTTCTCTGTTTTGCAAGGATACTAGCTAGAGCAGATCCATATCTGTGTAAGTTTTCTATATAGAAGGCGGCTGTGGATACCAGTGACGTTTATCAAATTCTGTCTAGGGCTTGGACCCTTGTGGAATATCTTCCCTTGCTCTTGTGTTTTAATACACAAGTGAAAATCAAATTCTTAATTTCTGGACTCCAGTTTTTCAAGGGTTGCCACAACTAAATCTGTGGAACCCCTCTCTGTGTTGCTTTCTTCTGCGGTTCAGGTCTCATTGGAGACGACTGGTTACCAAACAGAACATGCTACACTTTTTTATCTTGTGCTAGTGCTTTTGATTTTTGCAAATTTTGCTTAATTAGACATGTCCCCCTTTTCACTATGTATTGCTCTCGCTAGCAAATGCAATTTAATAAGCAAATTTAAAAAGTGGGGTGAAACCTACATAGCCCCCATCACACTTTGCCCCCCAACCTAATAAAAATGAACAGTTTGCTTTTTGTTACATTATAATTATTTCCTCTGTGCTGATGCATTTAAAGACCACTCACTAGGATTTTTGAAACACAAAAAATGTTTTCTCTTATGCTTCTTGGAAACATAGAACTCTGGTGATTCCTTATCAGTTCTCTATCCAAATGCCGTTAAAAGTGCTTAGAATTAATACCTGTTTTTAGAATAAGGTGAAAGCCTTTAAAAATAGCATGTGGAATTTTCTAAGAGATACAAGGAAAAAAGCATTACGCTTTAGACTGGCAGGACTTGATCGTGTCACTTTAAAATATGTCAGTGTTTTTATGCCCTTTTCTCCCTGCATCCCACTACTATTCATATAAAGGATGAATTTATAATTTTATTTTGTGACTCTTCCGTGGAGTGAGAGAAGTAGCTGTGGTTACCCTTTGGATTAAGTGGACACTATCGGGTTAAATGTTGGATGTAAAAGGGCAACTTCCTTATAGATGATACAAAATGCCCTAGCCTTTTAAATATTTCATTTACTTTCCACTGTGTCAAATATTTTACTTCGTTCATGTTGAGTGAGAAATGCAGAAAAATTTCCTTTTTGTTTCTAGTCAGTTTCATTTTTGGCCTTTGCACTATCAGATATTACTGTATCTTGTATTGTGAAAAATGCAGGATAAGGATGTGTATCTGAAAAATATGATGATGATATTGGTGGGCTTGAGCTTTTAATGTGTGCTCAACAAACATTTCGGGCAAAAGTTGACAGGATTAGTGCCCCTGTAAGTGAGCTTTGCATTGGAAGTGAGCAGAGCTGTTCTACAGGGGGCTCAATGAACCAATGTGGTTCTAATTTTATCCCATCATCTCTGAAGGGGGCTCTTTGAAAACTGCTTTCTGAGTTTACAGGGGGACAAAAATTGTAATTTGGTTTCAGTGAATTAATCAGACTGTGTGCTATTTAATAGATAGTGTTTTTGATGACTGGTTGGGGTGTACTATTGTTAGACAACTTGGAGTTACGCAGAAATTCTGACTAAATCTTAAATCCCATGAGTGTAATCTTGGAGAAATATTGACCCTGGTGGGCTTCTGTGCTGAACGCTGAAAGGAAACATTCCTAATAAAATATGGTTTGGAAAATTCATTTCAGGCTGGAATTTGGCTTTCCAGAAAGCATTTTAATAGGGAGGAGAGGGAAATGGGACACATCATCCATGTAGCTTTTAAGAATTGATTATAACCTAATATACTTTTCTCCCGTACCCCCGCCCCCGGAAATTTTATTCCTAGACTTGCTCACTTATTAGCTTTCTGTAGCAAGAAAATTACTGGCTTTAAAAAAACAAATTTAAAAAAAAAGCTTGCCAAGAACAAAAAGGTCTTATCCTTTGTGGTATTTTTATTCTGTCTTTAATGACATCACAGTGTCCTATTTAATTTTGTAAGCATTGAGTTTGAAGACTGGTGTCTCTCTCCCTTTTTTTTTTTTTTTTTTAAATGTCTTTTATGAGGGACAAAGTGCTTGTGGGAAAGCTGTTTTTGATGGGAGTAGTTGGCCTGGAGCTTTGCATCAGTGGGCTAACACTTGTAGGAGCAGATGTAATTTAATTACCGTACTGGGGGTGCATGAGGCGCTTCACAGTATAAGGAGTTGCGCAATATTGAATACATGCTGCTTATTTTTAATTACAAATGTATTTTGATTGTAGAACTTTTTGAGCCTTCCTTTTGAATAAGAGTGATTCTGCTGGTAGTAGTTGGGTGTTATCTGCTGTGGTTCCTTGCTAATCCGAGTGTGGGATATCCAGATGGCAGCGTAACTGATCTTATAGCATGCATGCACCTTTAACTGGTACATCTGAAGGGTTTTTCTTAATCTCCAAAGACTGGTTTGGATTAACTGGGGCTGGGCAGCCTGAATCCTGGTTCATGTTTCCTGCTGAAATGAAAGAACTATTCTCAAATGTGCCAGGAAGACGAGGGTGGAAAAGGGGCTTCAGAGCATTGCATGCTTTGGTTCGAATAGTTCATATGTAAGCTTGGCCTCATGATTATGAGCATAATGCTAGTTCAGTTTTGTGCAGTGTTGTTGAAAGTGCATTTTCCAAGTTGGCTAGCTTCAATTTAAAGTGCAAGCAGAACATTGTTTTCGTGTTGTGATTATAGGGGTGCAGCAGTCTACTTTGTAGCAAATCTACATAAATTTGTGTTCATGCATGATGGAGGGGATTTTTATTACACTTTGCCTGTCTCTTCATTTCAGTGAGGATATGGCAAGTTTGGCATGTTTTGGCGTTATTCAGGGGAGAGATGAATAAATGTAACTTTCAACTTTGGAGAAAGAAAGAAAGCCACTTCCCTCTAAGTCCTGTTTCCCTTCTCAGTGCCTTTGCCAGGGCTCAGTGAATGTCTTTAGGGAATGACTCTTCTGTTGACTTAAGAAAATTAAAAAAAAAAAAAAAGAAAAGGGGGGTGGGGGGACTGAATTTGAAGTAGTGACTGTTGCAGTAGCTGTGTAAATACCACTGGATTCTATAAAACAGATTTAATTGCTTCCTTAAAAAAGAGCTGTGATGGGGTGACTGATTGTGAAAGGAGCTGTAGTTTCATGTAGCTAAACAGCTGCTAAAGTACCTTAAAACACTGTCTGGAATTATGACAGAATCAAAGCTTTTGTTTCTTTGGGGGAATTTTTTCTTCTTTTTTTTCTTTCAGCATTTCAGATGAGAGGGTCCCATTTCATATTTGATCTGAAGGAATTAGTGACTTTAGTATATTCTCTACCCTTTATATTTTTTTAAATACAACATTTCAGATATACATGGCGCTTTATATAGTGGTTTCGCAAACGGAAGATGAGTCTTGTCCAAAACAGGCAAAGTACAGCAGATGCAGATAGTGTATCCATGGAACGGAGTGTGGATACTAGCATGCATCATGTACGCCTTTTCCCATATCCTCATTGTGTTAGTTATAAAGACCAAGGCTAATATTTCAAACTATGTCTAATTAAAGCTTTTTGCCCTTTTTGGGATTAATATTGAGTGGAGTTTAAAAAGTTCTCTAAAAGTCTTTGATATGTATTGGAGACAGCACTAATCTGCTATAGGATTTTTGTGTCTCAGATGGGTAGTATTGTCCCAGTGTCTCCTTGAAAGGTTTCAGAGCTGCTAATATCTAGCAGAGTAGCCCTTCTACAAAGTGTTAGAGTCAAAGAAGCCTTGGTGCTTGGAAGCAAATCTGCTTGATGAGTGCAGGAGTTCTAGTGGAGAAACGTCTTGTAGAGATCAGTAGCACATGCTATTTGGAGTCTGGCAGCTGAAGCAGGGTGTGGAGAAACAAAGCTGAAATCCGCTCTGTGTCTAATTAATGATTCCTTGTATAGGAGGAAACTGGAAGGAGTAGCCATCATGTCACATCTGGGCAAGGATGCAGTAATGTGGTGGTGCTTTTATTATACTTGTCTTATTTCCTCTAGAAGGTTGGCTCCTTTTGGTCTGTTTCCCCTTTCATTAATTTCTTTTAGGTTTTGTCTACGTAGGGAGTTATTCTAGATTAACTATTTTGAATTAACTCCATGGAGTAAGAATGTTTTTTAGAACAAAAACACACAAACCAAAAAGCTGCCTTCTGTGACCTTACGCTTGTGAGAGGTGCTAGAGCAGGGGTCTCAAACCCATGGCCCGCGAGCTCCTCACAGCCCCCCCGCCATGCCCCAATGTTTACCTAGAGCGGCTCTGGCCCAGCATGCACTGGGGGCAGGACAGGCTCCCTGCCTGCTTGCCTGCCCTGCCCTCGCACTGCTCCGGGAAGCGTAAAGCACGTGGGGGAAGAGAGGCGCAGGGGTGTGTGCTGATGTTGCTTTAGGCACCACCCCCAGCAGCTCCCATTGGCCGTGGTTCCCTATTCCTGGCCAATGGGAGCTGCTGGGGGGAGGTGCCTGAAGCAACAGCAACACACGCCCCTGCACCTCTCTTCCCCCACGTTCGTTCAGCTTCCCAGAGCAGCACGGGGGCAGGGCAGGCAGGCAGGGAGCCTACCCTGCCTGCAGTGTGCGCTGGGCCAAAGCCCGCCCCCCGAGCCCGTCCTGCACCCCAACCCCCTACCCTGAGCCCCCTGCTGCACCCTGCACCCCAACCCCCTTTCCGAGCTGCCTGCCTGCTGCACCCTGCACCCCAACCCCCTGCCCTGAGCCCCCTCCTGCACCCCGCACCCCTCCTGCACCCTGACCCCCTGCCTCATCCCTCTTGCACCCCACACTCCAACTCCCTGCCCTGAGCCCCTGCCACACCCCTCCTGCACCCCCTGGGGTCAGGGAGGGGGCAGAGTTGGGGTGGGGATTTCGGGGAAGGGGTTGGAATGGGGCAGGGAAGCGGGGTGGGAAGAGGCGGGGTAGGGGCGGGACCTCATGGAAAAGGTGGAGTGGTGGCGGCGGGGAGGTGTCAGTAATGTGGTCCTTGGGCCAATGTACTAGTCCTCATGTGGCCCTCGTGGTCATTTGAGTTTGAGACCCCTGTGCTAGAGAATCAGGGACTGAGTTTTGGAAGAGGAGCCTCTTTGATTGCAAGGCAGCTCCACAGGGGTGATCGTTTCTGACACCAATCCTTCAGGGGACTGTCTACAGCAGGGGTCGGCAACCTTTCAGAAGTGGTGTGTCGAGTCTTCATTCATTCACTCTAATTTAAGATTTCGCGTGCCGGTAATACATTTTAATGTGTTTTAGAAAGTCTCTATAAGTCTATATATTATATAACTAAACTAGTGTTGTATTGTAAAATAAACAAGGTTTTCAAAATGTTTAAGAAGCGTCATTTAAAATGAAATTAAAATGTTGATCTTACACCGCCGGCCCGCTCAGCCCACTGCTGGTCTGGGGTTCTGTTCACGTAGGCCGGCAGCGGGCTGAGCGAGGCCTGCGGCCGGGACACCGGCTGGTAAGGGTCCGTCAGCCAGAAACCCAGACCAGCAGTGGACTGTGCGGGGCCGGCAGCCAGAACCTAGAGGGCTGGAGTCTGGGCTGGGGGCTGGAGGTGTCAGGGCAGGGGGGGGGGGGCTAGGTATGGATGGGGATGCTAGGGTTGGGGAGGGGGGATGAAGGAGTTAAGCAGAGGTCTGGGTGTGTATGAGGGAGGTACAGGGCAGGGGTCTGGGGGGTGTGCGGGGCTCAGGGCAGAGGGCGTGGGGTGTGTGTGTTGGGGGGGTCAGGGCTCAGGGGAGAGGGCTGGGTGACTGCCCCCCTAAGAACTCCCAACCTCGCTGCTCCTTGTCCCCTGCCCTCAACTGCCCAGGTCCCCACTCCCTATCTAAGCCTCCCTGTCCCTGGACTGGACCCTACCCCCTACCTGTCCCCTGACTGCCCCGACCCTTATCCACACCCCCATCCCCAGCCACACCCACAGGACTCCCATGCCCCATCCAACCGCTCCCCGCCCCCTGACAGGACCCCCAGAACTCCTGACCCATCCAACCTCCGCCCCACTCCCTGCCTACCCCAACCCCTCTCCACACCCCTGCCTCCTGACAGGACCCTCAGAACTCCCAACTCATACAACCCCCCCAGCTTCTTGTCCCCTGACCACCCCCTCCAGAGACTGCACCCCCCCCCCCCAGGACCCTCCTTGCTCCCGGTCCCCTGACTGCCCTGACCCCTAGCCACCACCGGCCCCCTCACAAACCCCTGGACTCTCATGCCCCATCCAACCCCCGCTCCTGACTGCCCCCTTCACCCCGCCTCCAACCCACCCTGCTCCCTGTCCCCTGACTGCCCCCACCCCTTATCCAACCCTCCCAGCCCTGGGCCCTTTACATTGAGGCTCCACGCAGAGCCAGACACGCTGCCCCGCGAGAGAGCACAGCCCCGGCCCTCAGAGCGCTGTGCGTGGCAGCAGCAGAGCTCCAGCTGAGCAGGGAGCGTGTCTGCCTCCCCGCGGAGCCAAACACTGCTCCGCAGGAGCGCGCAGCCCCGATCCATGCGGCAGCATGGCTCCAGGGGAGGGGAGAAGGCGGGGAAGGGGTGGCAGCTTGCTGCCTTCGGCCCGGAGCTCCGGCCTGGGAGCGCGGACCTTGCGGCTTGCCGTGTCCGGAGAGTGGGGCCATTTGCCCACCCCGTGCGCACGGCTATGCTTCTGCTCCCTGCCCCCGTGTGGGGTGGGGGGAAGCGGAGGGCAGAGGAGAGCGGGCCGGGCTGGGCAGGATTTTTAATGGCATGCTGGAGTCCCGGCAGGCTCCAGCGTGCCATTAAAAATTGGCTCGCGTGCCGTGTTTGGCATGCGTGCCATAGGTTGCCGACCCCTGGTCTGCATTAATGGTGACTCATCACTAGCTGTCTGTGTTGGTCATTACAGTTGAGACTCAGAAGTCCAAAGCCTCGCATGGAGGGCACAGTCTGATACTTACTGGACAGCCTTAAAGGCTGTGTATACATGAGCAGTTTCTAAGATTGCCTGCTATTGCACTCGCACAGTGGTTCTCAAACTTTTGTGCTGGTGACCTCTTTCACATAGCAAGCCTCTGAGTGCAACCCCCTTAATAAATTAAAAACAGTTTTTTAATATATTTAACACAATTATAAATGCTGGAGGCAAAGTGGGGTTTGGGGAGGAGGCTGACAGCTTGCGACCCCCCCCCCATGTAATAACCTCAGTTTGAGAACCCCTGCAGTAGCACCAATGCAGCTCCACCAGTAGAAGTGCTAGTCAGAGTTGCAGACAGGGTTTAGATGTTTTTATCTCAACCTGATCCCAGTGGGGCTAGACAAGTTGGCGCTGAACATCTGTCCTGTCTATGCTGACTGGCCCAGCCCCTGTGTTGCTCCATTGGTGGCAACAGTGGCAAGATTTACACTTTTTTTTTTCTTTTTTTTCTTTTTGCATAGCAGCAGCTAGGAGCCCCAAGCAAGATCAGGCTCCTTCGTGGTAAATGCTGTTCAAACACGTAGGCAGTGACTTTGGCCTTGTCTACACTGCCACTTTACAGTGCTGAAACTTTCTCGCTCAGGGGATGGAAGCGATGGAAGTTTCAGTTCTGTAACATGGCAGTGTAGACAGAGCACCAGCCCTGGGAGCTACTCCCCTTGCAGAGGTGGTTTTATTACAGTGCTGGGAGAGAGCTGGCTCTCCACGGCAGCGTTTCAACATTGGTAGTGAAGACATACCCTTTCTCTGTCCTGAAGAGAGTGTGGTCTAAAACAAGACAAAAGATCAGAAAAAGGAAGAATTATCCTCTTCTTAGGATGGGGAACTGAGACAGATTAAATGATGTGTCCAGGCCCCCCTAGACATTTTTGACAGAGTTGAGACCAGGACTCTGATTTTCTGAGGGTACGTCCATACTACCCGCCCGGATCGGCGGGTAGCAATCGACTTCTCGGAGTTCGATATATCGCGTCTCATCTAGACGCGATATATCGAACTCCGAACGCGCTCCCGTCGACTCCGGAACTCCACCACCGCGAACGGCGGTGGCGGAGTCGACGGGGGAGCCGCGGACGTCGATCCTGCACTGTGAGGACGGGTAAGTAGTTCGAACTAAGGTAGTTCGACTTCAGCTACGCTATTTGCGTAGCTGAAGTTGCGTACCGTAGTTTGACACCCCCCCCCCCCAGTGTAGACCAGGCCTGAGTGCCTGGGCAGTGTCAGTCACATGGCTATTTTGCATTAAACAAAAATGCTGCTGTAAGCAAGGCTTAAGAGTTATGGTGGTGGTGGCAGGTAGGGCTTTTCTATGGTTAGCGATGACTTGTTTCTCAGAGCTCTCTCCATTCACTCCCCAGAGCTGGATATAGAATTATTCAGGTGTCAGCGTGGCAAGGCCACTAGGGCCCTGGAGCTGAGCAGCTGCACTTTAAAAAATGCTAGCTATTTTTAACCCTGGCTTGTCTGTTCTGCTTGGAATAACCTTTCCTGACTGCAGCCTGCCCTTCACAGGTGCTCTGTCTTCTCTCTTCTCTTCCCACAGCAGTTTTGTCAGCTTTTGTCTGTGGTGCTTGCTTTGGGTAGTAGCCAGGTTGTGCCATGTTGAGGAAATACCAGTCTGTGGGTGAACAAATCACTGTGTAGACTATCAGGATAGGGAGCTACATAAAGGCAAATACGTACAGCCCAATACTGATAAGATAAACCTGTTTTCGAGTGAAATTGTAATGAACTGGATTTCTTTTTTAATTTGCTTGCTAGCCCGTCTTTAGTACCTTCAGAATAGCAAATCTGCATCTGCTCTGTGTACAGTGTCCCTGGCTACTGAATTGATGGCTTGTTCCCCTTCTGCAGTAAAAGATAGGGATGGGCAAAGCTTGCATATTTGTCTTCCTGGTTTAAATGAAAAAGGACAAAGGAATAACTGGAAACTAATCAACCACAATTCCAGGAGGCTTCTTCCAGCATTGTAGCTGTGTGGCATGCCTGACTACTTAACAAGCAACTTATTAGCATACAAGATATTGACATGATAAAGCATGAACTAGATTTGTGATGCTGTCATGTCAGAGTGACTGCTACTCACAAAAAACCCTTATAAAATGTTAGCATGTGGTGTAGCAGTTTGAAAGGCTGTTGGAGCACCTGCTCCAGAATTGTTTTTTCCAAGCCTTTTTATTTTTCCTGAAATTTCAGAGCTGAGATGCAGCTTTATGGGCTAGCTGGTGGCTTGCAAAACGTCAGTGTAAACAAACATCCTGAGGGAATTTCAGAAGCCTGAGCTGCTCGCACTGCATACTTTTCAGTTGTATTTTCTCTTCCATATTATGGAAAATGCAGATTTGCACCAAGTTGTGAAAACTAGTAACACAAGATGATTTAAAATGTGTCATTCTATCACATGATCTGCAGCTGGGATTCCCACTGACTATGGCTTGGTGGTTGCTGTACTAGTATTGGGGAACAAACTCCTTTCTCAGCTTATTCAAGGATCTAGTTACTGGAAGAGTTTTATGTTTTGGGAGCTTGAGTGTGGGCTCTCCTCCTTTGGCTGAGGGAGTTGAATAATTACTGAGGCAAGATATTTTGTGTACTGTGTAAATCAGATTGGGTAGATTCTTAAGCCTGTGTGTTGCTTGTAATTGTTCAGTGGCTCTTGTGTTGTGGTGGTGGTGGGGAGGGAGGGGAAGAGCTCAAACCTTGGTTGGTACGCTGTATATGCAGCATACACATCTTTTCTAACAACTGGTATCAGAAGGTCTGGACATGATAAAATTTCCCCCGCCCCCCATATTAACTCTCTCCCTCTCACCCCAGATTGGAGTGGGATTCTGCCCTTAATACTTAATCACTGTAAGGAAGTGGGGACAGGATTTGCTATACAAGCTAGTCATCTCTATCTCCGGAGAATATCATTGGTAGTGAGTTTGGGGAGTACATTCTTCAAGAGCAGACCAGGTGTCATCCCCTGGTGGCTGAGCTCCTAACTCACAGGTAGCTGGGGAAAGGAATGGGAGAGACAGAAATGAGCTTGACATATTCCATACCTAGAACACGTGAATGTATTTTTCCTACTGTAAAGGGCTTTACTTCTTTTTTTTTTTGTAGTAACTGAAGTTCCCTTCTTTGCAGCTTGATCTGAACCTTGGGGAATATGATCTGCACTGCTTGATTTTTTTTTTATTATGCAACAGCTTCTGGTTCGGTACTTCAGAAAAAACAAAATGTCTTTGCTGCTTATCAGCTATAAATACACTTATGCGATTAGTATTGATCACTGAATATTTGCATATTCAATTCCTCATTAAAGCTGAGAAGTCTGTTTGGTTGGACATGTTAAATGTGAGTGCAAGACTTTACGTTTCATTCCTTTTGCTACCGATTTCTGTATTTTAATGGGTTTCTAAAGTGTGTTTGCATGTATGATATTGTGTGTGAGACTATTAAGTGAAGACATTCAGCTCCTTGTTACAGCAGCAATGAGACAAACGAGTGCCCGATTTGGCTTGAGAGAACTGCACTGAAGGATGTCTGCCTGTAAATACAGTTGCTGTAAGGGTTGGATTCAATTCCTTTGTTTAGCTTTCTTGTAGTAACCCAACTGAACACAAAGGGGAGACCTGCTGTTTTCCCACAAAGCGTTAGTGTAAGTCCATTCCCCACCTGGAGTTAAGGAGCAATTTTAGGTGCAGTGTTTGTGAATATAGGATTTGTGGAATGGTGACTCTTCCCCTTTAAAAAGCAATATGATGGCTGGAGTTTTGCAAAGGGGGACTATTGGGCTATTGTTAAGCATCTTTTGGCATTTTCAGGATTATGAGATAGTGGGCCTCTCTTTTAGAGGAGAGTGTGAGGTGGTTTGTGTTGTGCAGGGAGAAATTCCCCTGGAAGCCAGGGGAGGGATTAAGGAGGTACCCTGTCTGCAGCCGCAAGGGCAGCATATGGAAAGGATCTGAGTGTAATATCCCAAGCTGCAGAACAGCTTTACTGAAGAGGCCACTTCAGCAGGGGACGCAGTGTGGTTAGTCCTCACCGGCTGACACATCCCAGGCCTTCCTCAGACTTGAAAGAGCTTGAGTTTGCCTTTGAATCTGAGGATTTATAGCCCTTTTAGGCCTCTCCAATAAAAGCAAGGCTCCCTTCTCAGATAGAGCCCACCATCTCCCTCCTCTGGGCTCATTATCCTGGGGATTTGTGTTGCTTTCTTTCTCTCTTTCTCTCGCTCTGTTGTTCACAACTGTTAGTTTCTTCTTCAGATGTACAGCCGAGAACTTCAGAGTACAAAAGCAGAGTCAGCAGGAGCCAGGAGACCTGCAGATAGAACTATTGCTGCCAGAACGTGGCCCCCACCCCATAACTGAACACCCTCCCTGGAGGCCAACAGTCCACTGCAGAGTCAGGCTGAAGCTGCAGTGCCAGGAAATCTAACAAAGGCAGTTGCTCCAAGGCCATCTCTGAGCAAAGACCCAGGAGTGCTGACAGTGAGTGCCTCCTGATTTTTAGATGATTATGTAAATTTAAAAGGGTCTGAACGGAGAGGGGCACAGCTTAGAATTGGCTCAAGGCAGGTTTATTTTCTGTTGGAGGTGTGGGAGAAAGGGAGGGGTTAGTGAGACTTTACCATCATTGGTGAAGAATCCATCTTGCAAATGTAAAATGCAACATAAATATAGGAAAATTTTTCAATTTTTGCACTGCCTCGTGACTTACAGCAAACTGAAGAGACAAATGTGTGTCTGGGTCTGATTGCCCATCAGATGCCTCCTTGTATCTGTGGGTTTGGGGAAGCGTTGGAGCTGGCTTCTAGGGTGCTGACCATGAAAGGAGCCATGGTCCATGGATGATGCTTTCTGATGTACGAGATCTCGGCCAATCTACAGACCATATTGTCCCCAAAGCTGACAATAAAAATATCCTGATAAAATGTGTCCACTCATACCAAAGAGCTTCTTTTCTGACCTCCTGCTGTTTTAGCCTTGTGCTGCCTCATCCTTTCTGTGTTACACTGACTGCAGATTGCAAACTGTTCAGAGTGCAGACTTGTCACTACAGAGGTCTTTAAAGCACCATGCCTACTTGGGGCGTTATATAAACTGTACAGATCCAGCTTCCAGCAAGCAGTGCGAAGTTGCTTCAGGAGCAAAGGTCCAGCCTCCTGGTAGCTCTGCTCATACTAGCGTGTTTGTCCTTTCTGCAGGGTTTTCAGAGCCCATCCCAGGTCTGTGGTGATTAGTGGCCTGTGACTTTGCTTTTCATGCATCGTCTTAGTATCGGGGGTGCTGGATTACTCACTCCTCTTGGATCCCAGGGTTATTAGAGCTTACCTCTGTTTTGAATTCCTGGGCTGTAAGACAAGCTGTACCCCTCCAGGTGTCTGCAAATCTTATTACCAGCCGCTTTTCCACTTGCTTTGGCCATGCTCTTTAAATTTCATCTGTTTGCTGAGTGCTCATTTGTCTGGTTCTGAATGGCCAGGACTGTACCCTCCCTCATTCAGACCTAGGAGCGTTCAGCTGCTCAACACATGCTGCCAGATTTATTTGGTGTCTTGTCACGCCCCTCCCTCCCCCTATATATATATATATATACACGCACGCACGTTCTTGCTTAGCACCAGCTGAAGAATTCAAAAGCTCATAGTGGTCTTGTGTCCATGCAACAGGGGGTAGGGACAGTCCGGCATGTCTTTTTGCCATTCCCCATGATCCAAGATGCACATTATTGGGGTACTTGTTTTTCCCTCTTGCAGCATATAATCAGTGGGGTCTGCAGTCTGTCACCTCAGTGCCTGGCAATATGAAGAGAAAGCTCTTTCCATATGAGTCTCTGTCTCCATTTTCTGGCCCACATGAAGCTGTGTTTGTAGCATCCATATGATCTTTTCTGTGCAGGGCTGGATTTATATTTGGTTATGGGCTGCAAGGAAAATCATGGATGAGTTTTAAAAAAAAACAAACCTTTGTCTCATGTCTTTGGTCAAGAGATACAGTTTAGATGTAATAAAATGTTAGTGCAATTCTTTGAATGTCCTCTGCCATTCTATTGCTTCCTGTGTGGGGGCTGTACACGCAGGAAAGGGAGGGATGGCTCGCTGGACTCTGCCTCTCCCTGTGGCTACATTGCAGCTCCTGGGTTTAGCCATTGTCTCATCTCAGGCAGGTAGTGGGAAGAATGTGATGTTCTTAGCATGTCATGTTGTGTCTATGGCTGTGTCCGTACTGTAAGCTAGAGGTGTGATTTCCCATGTCCATGTACCCTAACTATCTTAACTCTCACTGAGCTAGCATGAGTAAACAGCAGTGTAGTGGTGGTAACCAGGGTAGTGGCAGTGGAGGTGCAGCTGAGCCACGGTTTCAGGCAGGTTTGTACTCTGTAGCTCAGCCGTGCCTCCGCTACCCAAGCTGCTGCTGCTATACTGCTATTTATATTCATGCTAGCTCAGTGAGAGCTAGCATGGGTATGTGTAACGAGCAGGAGAAATAGCCTATATCATCTGTACACATATAGGCACTACAGCTCAGGTCTGTTTTATATGTGCATGTGAAGGCTCTAGCTCAGGGGTGGGCAAACTTTTTTGGCCCCAAGGCCACAATGAGGTTGCAAAACTGTATGGAGCCTCCCCAAACAGCCTGGCCCCCACCCCCTATCCGCCCCCTCCCACTTCCTGCCCCCCTGGCTGCCCCCCTCAGAACCTTTGACCCATCCACCCCCCCTCCCCCACTCCTTGTCCCCTGACCGCCCCCCTCCTGGGACCCCCTCTGCCCCTAACTGCCCCCCCTCCCATATCCAACTGCTCCCTGACCCCCCACCCCTTCTCCGGCCCCGGCCCTCTTACCATGCCGCTCAGAGCAGCATATCTGGCAGCCGCGCCGCCCGGCTGGAGCTAGACATGCTGCCGGCTCCGCTGCTCAGGGCGCTGCCCGCGCAGCGGCATGGCTGTGTGGGTGGGGGAACAGCAGGGGAGGGGCCGGGGGCTAGCCTCCCCGGCTGGGAGCTCAAGGGCCGGGCAGGATGGTCAGATGTGGCCTGCGGGCTGTAGTTTGCATACCTCTGCTTTAGCTGTTTAAATAGAGGTTTAGGAAAGAGTCCACAGAAACGACATAATGTATTACATTTTTTTTCTTAATGGGCCCTGTCGGATCGCTCAATCTGCTATACACATTGTGCTCTCCTCCACCTTAAACTCCTGCCGTGCCGGACTTCCAACAGGCTTTTTCCACTGCTTCATGTTTCTGCTTAAGAACCAAGCCCCTTTGGAAAATTCCTTTACTTTGGAGCTTTTTGGAATCCTAATGATCAGACAGTTTGCTCAGGGAAAGACGGAGGCTTTCATAGGCTCATTAGACTGGCCTAAGCTGTGAAGGGGCCCAGCAGGGACTGAATGCCTGAGGGTAGCGGAGGTGAGTGCATAGTGCTATTGGTTGGGGGATGAATGGTGGTTGGGCAATTGGGACAGGTCCTGTCCTCGGATAGGCCAAGAAGGGAGGGCTGCTTTAGTGAAAGCACCTCCAATGAAGTGAGAAGCAGCTCCTTGGGCACGAGTGCCCTGAGCGGAAACTATTCTTCAGGCAAAGGGAGGGCAAGGGCTTTCTTACGACTGGCATTTCTTCTGCAAAGCATCACTGGTGGGGCTGAATCACTTTTGACTGCTGCAGGTACAGAGAGGCCTTTTGGGACTGCCTCCTGCAGCAACTAATGGCATCATATGGGTGTCTTGTTGAGGCTTTAGCTAGTTGCACTCAAGTGAATGGCCTGGTTAGTCTGGATAGCCTGAGGACTTAAAGTCAGTTTCCAAGGAGCTGGAAAGTTCCTCCCCTCCTCAGCATCCAGTAGTATCTAATGTGTCCCAGAGACTGGAGAGAGAGAGGAGCAGTGCCCTGGTTTCCATCTTTTTCCTCAGAACAAGCATTTCAGTTGGCCATTTGTCTCGGGCGAAGGCATCTAGAACTCCTCTCCCATCCAATTTTCCCTTCCTGGTAAACCCAGCTTCCAGTTCAAATGTCCATTTTCCACCTGAATCTACCTAGTTTGATATAGTGTTGAGGATCTCATCGTGTTCATTGTCCTGGACAGTTGTGGGGTATGTTATCAATCTGAGCTGCATCATGCCTTTTATTGTAAGAGTTCAGCACTTTCTAGACCTGCTTTGTATCCTGTTGTTGGTCTGCCACATGTGTTCCATTGGGTGTCTGGCATAACTCATACCCCCATACTGGTCAGACTCCCATTCTGCCATTGAGAATTAACCTTAAAGCAGGACTATTCCTCTTGGGCCACAGGTTTGTCTTGGTTTTGGTGTGCTGGGGCTTCACTCCCCAATGTGGATAGGAGAGTAACAGGACTGAAATATGGCTCTTCTACCTCAAACCTCACTCCATGGGGCATGTGCAGTTCATCCTACGCAGTTTTTTGGCAGCTGTCACTCGCAGGGCTGTAGGCTGTAAGCAGAGGGAAATGTGGTGAGTGACAGTGTGTGAATTTTTTCTTTGCATCAAAAGTAAACATGTTGGCATTAGGGAGCAGGTTATGTTTCTCCGTTGATGAGCATCAAATATGTTTTAAATTTGACAGCAGGTAGCAAAGAGCGGGTGGGTGAAACTTTCCATGTATTGCATAACATTTCCCCCGAAAGGGGTCTGCTTCAGTGTTTGGGATTAAAGGAAAGCAAAGGAGAGGGAAGGTTAGCCTGCCGTGCAGCCAGGGGGTGGCAGCCTCCTGCAAGGCCAGGACATGAGACTGCCTTCCTCCCCTCCTCCTGGATGAAAACTCTGCTTACTGCCTCTAGGGGTTAGGAAAACCATAGCCCCTTTGAAACCCTCTCTAATAATAAATAGTTGCACCCACTGCGAGAGCAGTGTGCCTTTACAGGGCACATTCCTAACACACTATATGAGGCAGCATGCTTAAGGCCCTACTTGATTTGCAATAATGTGTAAATTGTGGATCCCGCAATATTAGGCTTCCACTGCAGTTTTGACAGCAGGAGCTCCCGCTCTCAGCCCTTCTTCAAATTACTGCAAATAATAAGATCCATTATTACTTTCCCGTGATTTTTACATGGCTCGTCTGCAAGTCACCTGCAATTTTTTGACAATCCTCCCGTGATTCAAAGTAGGGCCTCAAGCATGGTCTATTGGCCGGAAGCTGAGAGCGCCTCAATTTCATTCCCAGCTGTAATGTGGACTCCCTGTGACTCTGGACAAGTTGCTGCTTCTCTGTGCCTCAGTTTCCCTATCTCTAAAATAGAGATTATTTGGTATTGTGCTTGTCTCCCTTCTGATCAGCTAGACCCATAGTAACTGCTGAAAAAAATCTGCATGCCATGCAGTGAGAAGCTACTGCGTGCACTAACCAAGCTCCTCTCTCCCCACCTGAGCTTTGTTCTGAATGTACAATTTTGTGGGAGTTATGTCCCCTTCTGGAGCTGTTCATTGAGAAGAGTGCCCCTGGCTGGGGTTGGGCAGGAAGGCCCCAGAAAGTGTGCAGGCTTGTGAGAGCTCCTTTCTGTATACAGCCTGGTGGTGATGGATTGAAATTGAAAAGGGGGCCCTGCCAGATTCCACCCTTTAGAAATGGGCTGTGAGGGGTAATGAACTCCTGTCCTTTGAGAGGCACCAAGTCTGTGTGGGCTGTACTTGTGCTGGGCTTGGTCAGCTCTTTTTTTTATGTGCAATACAAATGTGAAGAGAGGGTTCCCCCAGAGATAATAGGATAGTCCAGGCTCCCTGTCATCTGATGGGCTGCCAGTTGCAGAGCTTATGAGCTGCTGCCCTCGGTTCTTCTTTCTCTTCCTTACATTAGGTTGCTTCAATCATCTTCTTATCTCCCTTTATAGTACTCCAGGGTGGGTTTCTCTGTGACAGACTCTTTAGACTCGAAAAACAGGGACAGGATTGGTGGAAGATGTAGATCAAGGTTGAGATGCATTGCTTAGCCTGCACAATAGATATTTGTTCTTGGTCTGACTCAAATACACTCCTACTCAGGGTAGAAGTGCATCGTGGGCTATAACTGGGACTAACCTCAGGCTTTCCCCTCTCTGGGTACAATGGAAGTTTCCATCCCTTGTAGTCTACTCCTGGAGGACATCACCCAGTTTCTCTGGCTTGCCTGGTGTTGATTTATTCTAATCTCTAGCTCTGGTGTATTTAATAAATGTTTCATGCAACAGTGAACCTGGAATTCACTTGGAGTGCACAACTGGGGCTCGGCCAATTAGTCAATTATTTTAGAATAAGTAATAAAAAAAGAATTAAAATCTTACTTGAAGTGGGGAGGGGCTGATCTGGCTAATGCATCAGTGAACAGCCTCTTTCCTCTGGGAACCACTGGGGCCAGAGTGAAATGAAATTCATGGTAATAAAGGTTGGTCCAGAGCATGTGACTGCTGTGCACTAGTGATCTGTGCAGAAGTGTGGGACTCGAATGGTAAGAAGTGTTGTGTGTCAGGACTGAGAGGCACTGCTGTGTTGCAGGGAAGCCCAGGGCAGAGTTGCTTAACTTTATTTTTTTTTAAACTCCAGCTTGAACAACTTGCCTCTCTGTAGAAGCCTGGATTCTAGCTTGTGTCTTGTTGACTGCTGCAGAAAAAGGCAGAAGCTGGACATTGGTGGGGGTTCTAACATCTAAAGCCTACAACGTAGGCAGTAGCTGCTCCTTTCTGTGCCTATATACTTCTTCTTGAACCACTGCCACTTTAAAGGCTGGTGTTCAAGTGATGCTGGGGAATAAGCAGTTTAGGTGCTGCACTCATCTCCTTTTTCTGGCCCTGGCCTCAAAGGAGCTGCTCTTCTTCCTAATCCCTGCAGAGCTGGGAACAAGCTGTACCTGGAGGAGTGAGGCTGATGGAGGAAATGGCTGAGGGGGGTGGTGTGTGTGCATGTGCTGCAGAGCCCTAGTGCCTTGGATGTTGAAGGCAAGGAGACTGCCTTGGCAGCAGGGCCTGGCTGAAGTTATTGTATATGTCCTGTGATCCGCACCACCCTCCCAGGCAGACACACAAAGAGCTGCTTTCTCAGTGTGATCGGAGGCCGAAGCAGCTGATGAGGGAAAGGCTGTTGTAGAAACCTGGGCCTGGTTGGGTTAAAGTTTCAGGAAGTAGTTTGGAGGTGCTAAGAGCTGAAGGCGGCTGGAATTTCCCCTTCAGCTGTGTTTGTTTTTAAACTTCTATTATTCTTATTTTGTATAAACTCTGGAGACACGTCCTGATCGCGTGCGCACCAGTGCATGTGCATCCAGAACAAAGTGCTCTTAGATAGGACTCTTCCCCTCTCCTGTTCTCCGCCATTAGCAGTTTGTCGTCTATAACTAATTGCTGAAATAATTGGGGCAGCTACAACCTGTCAGGATAATTTTGCTGGGCCAGAGGTCAATGGAGAGCCCATCGTACAGCTGTGCCCTTCAAGCTCTGCGTTCCTATGCGGCAGCTCAGAGCGATCTAATCATTAAATGAGTCTCTCTCTCCCTGTGCACATGCCCTACCCCACCCTTCGTGTGAAAGCTCGGGTACTGGCTCTCACTCTAAGGCTGGTTGTGTGCCTTTTCTTCTCCTGCAGACTTCATCTTACAGTCACTGGGTCTGGGTTCATTGAAGAAATATGTCCCAGTGCAGTATATTATGAGGGTAAGGGACATTGGAGGTGGGTATGGGCATTGAAGGAAGGAAGAAAGCCAGCCCCAGACCTCTAGCTCAAACTGGTCTCTGTGGAAATGTTAGTATAATGCTGACACCCCGGCAGACAGGTTTGAACCTGGGACCTCTGGAGCTTAGTGCATGAGCCTCTACCACATGAGCTAAAAGCCAACTGGCTGTTAGCTAAGGGCTTGTCTACACTTACATTTTATAGCACTCTAACTTGCTGGCTCGGGGGTGGTGGTGGTGAAAAATCGCTAAAATTTAAAGCGCTAGCTAATCTCATGGAGGTGGATTACCAGGAGTGCTGGTAGAGCTCTCTCCTAGTGCTCGTGTGCGACCACACTCGTACTTCAAAGCACTGCCGTGGGAGCTTTCCCGCAGCAGCGCTTTGAAGTTTCTAGTGTAGACAGACCCTAAGGCTGCAGAGCTGTCTCATTTTATATCTTTCTCTAAGTGGTCTCGGTGCCACCAGATGGGACAGAACACCACACCCAGGAGGTGTGTGGGTTACACTAGCTCATTAGATGTTTCCTGATCTCTCACTTGTGCATGGGATGTGTGAGAATAGCCTCATCAGTTACCCTTTTCTAGAGTGTAGTAGGGAAAGGATAAAAATCCGTGCAAGGCTTTCAGAGAGCTGTTTCTCCTCTGGTAATGTCTTAGTCCAGGGGGAGACAGTCCTATGTATGTGAGCTGACTGGCCATATATGGGTCTTTCCCCTTTCTTCCTGATGGGCTTGGGAAGGGAGAACTTGTGCCTCTGCTCTAGGTCAGTGTTATTTCAAAGTTCCCATGAGAAGTGAAATCTGTGTAAGTTTCCTGGTGCCTTTAAAGATGATGTGTGATTCCTCACAATATGAAGAGTGGCTGGGGTCTGGCAAGTGTAACCTTTATTACTGCTGCAGCCTTGGGGCCAGTCTTACCACCCAGTAGCTTACAGGTGGGAAGCAGTGTGCTCAGAACTTTCCTGCCAGTGAACAATGTATAGACCTGCCGCTCCCTCCTTGTGTGGGTGCAGACTCTTCCCTCCCTGAGATGGGCTTATTGGCTGATCAGGAACTGGACTGAGCTGCATTTCTTCGTCTGTCAGCTCGGGCAGGGACTGTGCTGGGGACAGAACTCCCAAAAAGGGGCCCTTAGTTGTTAGTTTTCAGCAGTTTGCAGTGGGAGGACGACTCTTGTTTCAGTGGAGTGAGTCTAACGGCCAGTATTGTGGGTCAGCTCCTCCTGGAGAGAATGCTGTTTAATGATCACTTACATTGCACTTTTAAGCTTTGTCCATGCATTGTTTGGGAACAGCAAAACTAATTCTCCTTTGTGAGTGGAGCTGCTTCACTAACTGCCCCTCGGTCTAGGGCTGTTCTGGGTATTTATGCTTAACTTGCTTTTTGTAGAAAAATTCTTCCTGGGAGGAGAGGAGAATGAGAAATCAACTTTCCTATATTCCCTATATTTCAGGTCTCTGTTCATATAGCCCTTGGTGTCCCCATCCTCCTGAGGCAGCTTCATGTTGCTCTGCCAGTTTCATAACATCTAGGAGAGGCACAAAAATCTTCCCAAACCACCTGCCTTTGCCCTGTTTTGGAGGAGAAGCTATTCTGAAGGTGGGCAGCCTTACGTTCATCAGGGCCTGTGTGCACCCTAGGCTTGTAACTCATGGCTCCAGCTCTGCTGCCCTGACAAGAAGTCAGCCAGTCAGTGGTAGCTAGATTGAACTTCAGTCAGCAGTAACTATCTTAAAGGGTGTGGGGGGAAGATGGATCCATTTCACATGATTCAGAATCATAAACTATGCTCCTAACTAATCTGTGGAACTGATTTTGCTCTACCCTAGTCCTTCCTCTCCCTTCCCTTCTGTTTAACACTTGTTGCATCAGTTTCAGTTTAGATTGTAAACTCTTCAGGGCAGGGACCTTGTCTTTGCTTTGTGTTTGTACAGTATTTGAGTCTGAGACACAGGAAGCCTGGATTCCATTCCTGGGACTGCTCTAGACTTGCTGTTTTGCCTTTGGGCAAATCCTTTCCTTTCTCTTTGCCCCACTTTTCCCATTTATAATATGGGATAACACCGGCTTGCTTCCTGTCGGAGTTGTGAGGGTTAATTCATGTTTGTAAAGTAATTTGAGGATTTTGGAGAAAAGAGTAGCCAAGTAAAATATTAACAAGCTGCAATTTTAGATCATCGCTAACACTGAACAGAGCAGCGCCCCTTAATTGCTATTAGTAATCTCCAACCTCCCCACTCCTTTTATGCAAGCATGTTCCTCTCTCTTCACATGATTGTATCCACCTTGTTCCCAAGATGCATCCTGTTCACATGCCTCACATGCTTTGTGACTGGCAGGAAAGACATAAGCCTTTTTAAGCCTTTGTAGCCTACTTTCTCCAGAGAGAGAAGGAATCACTTTCTTCGTTTATTAAAGATAAACAGTTTGGTTGATAGTACAAATTATTTCCTTACCCAAATACAAAGAGGGTGACAAATACAAAAAGTAAGGGGCTAATTACTTCCAGACAAACTCTTGCCCCACAAAATAGCATGGACATCTATGCCTGTGTGTGTTCCAAAGGGTTATCAGCTCCAAAGCTCAAAAATCACGAGTCAGGCCTAAAAGAATCATGAGATGGGTTTAGAAAAATCATGATTTGAAAGTAAATTAATTTTGGGTTCACTTTGTCCTGGTATTTGAACTTTTAGGGTGTTTTCTGGTCACATTTTCAAACTTTTCTCCACAACCATTGGTGTTAGAAACTTTTTAAAAAGAGAGCTGAGATTCTCACAATTACATAATCCAAGTGCTGGGGCTTTATAAAAAAAAATCTAATATCATGGGACTTGTGATAAATATCATGAGTAGGCACCACTGATTCCACGGTGTCCTGCAGACTGTAATATATGGAAAATCTAGGTGAGAGTCTCTTATATTTTAATCTTCTGATTTTTCCCCAACCCAACTTCCTATCTGTGGGATGTTTGAATTGTGAGAGAGACCACATTTCTTTGGCATCTTGGCACAATCTTTTGCAGAAGGCATCAATTTAACACTAGTATTAGCAGGTTGAAAATGCCAAATAATTTAAACATCTGGCTAATGGAACACAAATGTTACCAGCATAATGTAACACAATACAGTCACCTCTGAGGATTTAGGACACTGGCTCAAACAGGCAATCTACTTTTTTGAGCATTTTATGAATCAGTCTAAGGGGTAGCTGTTGCTGTTGAAGATGGGTTTCGTTTTGATAAAGTTGCAGTGGGATGTTGATATTTAAAATATTTCTTGCTCTTTTTGCTAATTGTAGTTTTGCAGCACTAAAGGCATTACCTCACTTTCAGCCAATCGGATCCTTTTATTCATTGACATTCTAAGTTGTCTTAGCTTATCCAGGGCTGTGCTGGGAAAAGAGCAAGTTCATTTTTGCAGATGCTTTTAAGTATGTTCTTGTATTTACATATAACGTCTATTTTGTTCCCAATGTAAACTGCTCAAAAACACACTTATCAGGCGAAACCTTAAATTCACAACCATCGTAACTTATAAATAGGACCCTTCATTTTCAGTTTTTATTTTTATTTTTCTCTGGAATTTTTTGGTGTTTATTACTACAGCAACAAAAACAGGTGAAAATTGGTGGAAAAAACTATTAATAATATTTCTAGGTAAATATCAGGTTTTATTTTGGTGGACAGAAGGACAGGACAAAAGTATTCAGTAGATTAATGCTTTGATGAAAGGAATTCAGTGTGGTTTGCTGCAGAACTCAAAACACAATGCCACCTCTGAGTTTAAGAAAACAATACATCTCTAATCCCCAAATAACATGTTTCATTTGAATAAACAGTTTACTGTTGTATACTTACGATCAAGCTATAAATATTTACATTTAATAATTGGGCCACACCGTTTGCAGTGCATACACTCAACTTCATACTTTTCTCATGGTTTTTTTATTTAAAACTTTCAGATACTTGTGTTCTGAAACACATTCTGATACAGATTTTTGTTTTCTTCCCATTTGAGTCAGATCTTTAAACCATTCATCAGTACTTTCAGTGCGCACACATTTCAGAGCATATGTGCATGCCTGTTTGTGTGCATCTTCTAGATCAATACATAGCCTTACTTCAGCAGGCAGCTTTGCATATATGAACAGACTAATGTATTATCATAATACATAATCTTCTGCAATGTATTGTATTTTCCCGATAAAACATGTTACTTTTTATATATTTGAATGATACAAAAGTAGGGTGAAAATCCGGAAAAAATAAATTTTTGTAAAACCTGGGATTTGTTTCAGTAAAAAACAGTTTAAACTGAAAACAAAGGGGCTTACTTATAAATTGCAACCACACTTACCATCTTGGTAGAAACACCCTGGTAGTAGATATTGTTGTGACTTTTCCCAAAGAAATGGCCATGCAGAAACATCAGGCTTGCTGGTAAGAAGGGTTCAGAGAAAGGGGAGGGGGCTGGATGGCTTGTGCACTTTGGAATGCCAATGAATGTAGGTTTTACTTCTCTGCAGTTTCTTTAAACACTGGCACCAAGAAAAGCTTAATGGGGAGGAGAGGAGGCAGGGGTGTTTGAACAATTTTTATAATGGAGGTGCTGTGAGTCATTGAACCAAACTGTAAACCCTGTATATAATAGAAAGCACTTCAAGCCAGGGGGGTGCAGGAGCACCCCTAGTTCCAGCACCTATGAGAGGATGTGTGACTGGAGAGAAACTTATTAGTCCCCTGAGTTCTGCAGTGCTTCTGAAGGTGAGACTTGAGTCACTTTGACTTGTACAAGCTCAGCAATTCTGTATCATCCCCGGAGAGTTACTGAAGCCATGCAGGGAGAAATAATGCATGGGGTTAAAAATAGACACTCAGCAATAGGAAGGAATGACTGAAAAAGCTCTTTTAAAGGAAGTGGACAGAAGCCTGGCATAAGGCATCTGAATTATATGGTATCTCTGAGGCTTGGCTTTAATGCTTTAGCCCCCAAATTAAACATAATTTGTAATAGTTATCTGAAATGGAAGGTACTGAGAAAGAGGTTTAGAAGTCAAGAAGCACACAGAGCTACTGTTTTTGTAGGGTCAAGAGCAAAACAATGCTTGCTCCCTCTGGCTCCATGTTGGCACTTAACACTGAGTGCTGCGCAACTTGCTGGGTCACAGAGAGCTTGTAAGAATCTAGATGGGGAGAAAATGAGAACCTCATTAAATCCTAATTGTGTAAGGAGGGCAGGTGGGAAATATTTGGTTTGCCAAATAGAAAAGGAGAACTTGGCAGAGAAAAATGTTCCAGCTTCTCCAACACTTTTACTACCAATGTGGGGAGAGGAATTCAGATCAAATTGGGGCCCAGCTAGGTATCTGGGTCTCACAATGGCATTCGCAACTATGCTTGTACCTGTGAGATGGCCCTAAAACCTTTGTTGTAAAATGTCTCATTGTCAAACTGTGCCAGTGGCAGAGCTCTTACCTTGTTAGGAGTTACCCTGCTTAGCCAAACTGTGAATTGCTGTGTGATCACAGCATTACATGAAGCAGCTGCAAAATGAGTGTTCCTGCTTCCTTGAGGTTGGCTACTATATGGGATGTAAGTCCTGGGATAGGGGTGTCTCAGAGGCAGTTGAGGCTCATTGCTTTTCTCATTGCTTCCTAAGGGAAAAGCAGTGTCAGGTTATTGTGGGGGAGAGGTACCACTGGCAAAGCAAAGAGCCAGGTGACTTCTTAGCAAGAGGCCATGCCAAGGATTTCTTGCACCAAAGGAGGTACAAAAAATGGCTCTCTACAAAATGTAGAAATGTTAATTCTAAAACCATTGCTTGAGGCTTTTGTTAAAGCTCATTAAAACCATCTGTGGTTACCAAAGCCTGACTAGGGAGCTGGAGTGACATTGACAAGGAAGACTGTGACAGCACAAATCTAGGACTTTGTGAGCAACACACAGCCTCACCCTTCCAGAGGCAAATTCTGAACAATGGAACCCCCTTGGACCTTGGGAGGGAGGAAGAGAGGAGAAAAAGATGAGAACTCTAGGAAAACCAAGAGTGATTCTGGTTTCCTGACTGGTTTTAAGCTGGATTCTTTGTTCCTTTACTCTGGTAGCTTTCTTGGCCTCATCTGCTGTGTAAGATACCACAAATACTGTGTGCACAATGGTTCTTGAAGGTGGGGATAGGGAGGGAGCTAAAAGGGGAAAAGTAAAATTGAGCCTCTCTGGAAGAGCATTTTGATGTAAATAGGACTTTTGATGGACTTTGAGAGACACCAGCAAGAAAGGGCATCAGTCTCCTTTCAGTGTGGAGAGCTTCCCGGGGCTCTGTGCTGAGCTCTTCGCCCTTTCATTCTGTCAGGAAAAAGGCACTTTTTTGTCAATGAAATGGGTTCTTCTGTTGGGTGCACCTAAGATTATCTAATGTTCTTCCCCATCTTTATAATCTCCCGTGTCCGCCTTAAAGGGAGCTCCTCCCCTCAGACAATGGAGGAACAGTAATTGGATTGGAGCCGCTCTTGTTCCCTCACAAAGGAGGAGCCTTTGAGTTAGGGGCCTCTCCCATCTGAAAAGGTGCAGGACAAACCTTTGACAGTCCGCTCTCCACCTCCCTGCCTTCCTGGGAACAGACTAGGGTTTTAAAATTAAAACTTTGTGCAGAATAGTTGAACAGAGGCCTGGTTGGCTTAACAAATTTGATTTTTCTTCTTCAGAGACTCGCGTTCAAACGAGACTTTGCAAAATGAATTTGCTCTTAATGTAGACTCTGCATTGTTGGTGTCACTGTTACAGGGCAAGCTGCACCCTGTCCCCTTTGTGGTCTCTGAGTGCACCCTCTCAGATGTTGGGCCTCGTCGTGCCTTCACCTTTCCTGGGGTGGAATTCTTCCACTCTTAGGCTGGGCTGTAGGCTACAGTATCTTGTGTATCCAGCATGATAACCTAAGGGGTGTGACTGGGTTCAGCATGTGAGGTTCTTCCTTGTTGGGAGTCTGACTAAACAGCTTTAACACTAAAATATTGTTTGTTTTTTTTAACTGTAGGAACCAAACATTTAGAGAGAGAGGATTTTGAAATAAATCTGCTCATGTCTGTCTAACTTTAAGACTTATCGTCCCTGATGGTAACCTAGGCAAGCCTAACTTTTACTGGCAAACCAGCAGGTTGGGTTCCTCTGAAGGCCCACCCCCAAGGGTCTGTTTTTAAACTGCTATAGTCCTTTTGATCTTGTGTACCTGCCCCTTTTCCTGTCCTGGCATTCTCTTCACCCTCAAGAGGCTGCAGGGAAATGGCTTGTCTTGAGCCATACTTTTTCTTTCCTGGTGGTTTTCCTTATGCTCTATTAATTAAACCAATATATTCATACTGTAAACATCACAATAACTAGGTCAACATACTATTAAATTATTACAGAGCAGCTCTGATTCAGTCACAACTGGTGTTACAGCTTTGGAGAGATGAAGGACTTGAAAATGTAGGGAGTTGCACGGCAGGAGTGCGGTGCATCTGCAGAGCTGCATGGGGACCCAAGACTGGAATAGCTAATGGAGTGGGGAGAGCTACATGTCGGGAGTGAGGGGTGTTGGGAAGCCAGCCATACATTGCTGCTATGCTTCCTTATTGGTCATCTGCTGTCAGTCTGGACACACCTTGGGCAGTGGCAAGCTGGCCAGGATCTGCAGCCAGGGAACTGTCTTTACACACTGATCCGGCTGCAAAGTGACACTAACTAGTATTGCTTGTAGTTAGTTTTGTTTTCTTTTGCCGATTGCAGACAGAAAACGACTATTTTACTCCTGAGGGAATTCTGCACCTAAAAATTAAAAATTCTGCACACACTATTTTTAAATTCTGCAGAATTCTGCAAAATTTGTCAATAAATGTTGCTCCAGCATGGCAGTGGGGAACTCAGGCTACTGACTGCATTTAGGTGGGAGATCACCCTGAAGCCCCCACTTCCCCTGGTACAGGGACTTGGCAGTGAGGCTGCACCTGACCCTGACAGTGCAAGGGCTGGGCCTGCCCTCAAAATACCCTCTGTGCCAGGCTGTGTGGATGGGCAGGCTCAGCCCAGCAGGATCCAAGTGTGGAGGGGCTTAGTGTGGGGGGGATCCTGGTGTGGGGTGAGAGGTTTCTGTGTGGGACAATCTGGGTGTGGGCGGCTCAGTGGGAGATCTGGATGCACAGGGGGTCATTGGGGGGTTCTGGGTGCAGGGGCAATGGGATTCTGCAGAGGATCCAGGTGAAGGTGGTTGGGGCTCTGCAGGGGAGATCCGGGTGCTGTGGGAGTGGGGCTTAATGGGGTGGGGGTCCAGGTGCAACTGATTGGGGATCAGTGGGGTCGAAGTCTGGGTGTGAGGAGCTCATATGAAGGGTACAAGTGTAGGCGGGTAGGGCTTGTCAGGGTGAGGGTTCGATGGGCCTGCTTAATGGGGAAGTCCCAGCTGCCGTTGAGGGGATGCTGCATGCAGGGCTCCCGCTTCCCCCTGCGATTCCCCTTTCTTCTCCATCCACCTCCCATCACTCCCACATTCCCCTCCCCTGCCCTATTCCATTCCCCTTCCTTCCCCACTGCCTCACCCCCTTTTTTCTCATTCTCTCCCCCCCCCTTACCCAGCCCCAACATGGGCACTGACTATTGCACAGAAAACAGGAAGGCTCCCAGCATACAGAAAGAGCATGAGGCACTAGGACCTAGGAGTCCGCGTTCAGCTGCAGAGGCAGTCTGCTTCAGATGGGCAGCTCTGTGGTTGCAGAAATGAGGAGGGGGCAGTGGCACATAACCCTGTGTGCCACCCCCATGCCTCACCTCTCTTTGGGGGCAGGGAAATCCTCCCCAAAACTGCGCCCATGGTTGCCCCCCCCATCCTGTGCGGCTTCCCTGCTGTTTTCTGCAGGTAAGCACAGAAATTGGGGTGGGTGTGGGTGTGTGGGGGGGTGCCATCTCACGCAGAATCCCCCCAGGAGTACTATTTCAGGTTTGCTTCTCTGCCCCTCCAGTGCTGAGAAACTGAGAATGCTAGTCAGTTTCCTTCTGTTACCTTTCCATGTGTTTACATGCTTCTGTATGGCAGCTGCTAACCTTGGAAAGGCCTGTAAAGAGAGAAGGGGGAGGTGTATTAGGACAGAGATACTCCAAGGGAGAGACTTGACAGAGCTTGGGGTGAAGAGGCTAGAGGGGAGGGTGGGTGGGGGAGGAAGAGAGAGCAGAAAAAGGTCCGGTAGTTGTGGTTCAGACTCGTGCCCCACACTTACCTGGAAGTACATGGGACTCTATTTCTGGACTACGAAATTACTGTAAACTGAAATTATTTCTTCACCTCTGCTAAGAGGAAACTGCGGTTGAAGCTTCCATGTCCCTTCCATGTCCCGCCTAGCTGGCCTTCCATGTCCCGCCTAGCTGTTTTATTGTTGTGCCATTGACACTTTGATGGCATCTAGCTCTTTCCTGTTCCAAACACCTGGTAGAACCAGTGCTTTGTTTTGTTATGACATTTTTATGAAGCCGTTCTGAAAAGTGCCCCCATTGCCATAGGATTTAATCTTCAGGTTCCTTGTGTTGTAGCTGTGATGTTGCATGTGATGCTGCTACAGATTCTCTGTTGGGCCACTTGCTGCTTAGCAGTTGCCCTTCATGTCCACACAATGCTTGGCAGACATGTAATTTTAAATAGCTTTCTTGCCAGAAATTACTCTGATGCTTAGCTGTAGAGCATTGGCCTGCTAAACCCAGGGTTGTGAGTTCAATCCTTGAGGGGGCCATTTAGGGAACTGGGGTAAAAATCTGTCTGGGGATTGGTCCTGCTTTGAGCAGAGGGTTGGACTAGATGACCTCCTGAGGTCCCTTCCAACCCTGAGATTCTAAGATGGAGGAGCTTTTGGGTCTGTGGCTTGTTGCAACTGCCTGACGAATTTCGGTTGTATGGCTTGCCTGGTTTTCCTTGTCAGTGGTACTCTTTCCCTCCACAGTATTTTGAAACTCTTTAGACTTTTTCTCCAGGTGCTGATGACTTGACTCTGGCTTTTCGACTTGGCTACTACTCCTCCCAACTCCTGCCAAGCCAGCTTTCTCCTACTGCTACCAGATGCGGGGTCTGCTTTCACCCCTCTTCAGTTGCTGTCGCTAACTCAGTTGCCAATAGTCAGAAAATTTACTGCCAGTATAAAACTATCAAAAAACTGACTGTTGGTAGAAGTAAAAAAGTCAGTAAAAATTGTGAGCAAGCTCAGGCAAACTAGCTTCTGCCTCTGACATAACTTTCTTTGACTCAGTCTTTTAATCTCTAATCTAGATTTATAGTCATCTTTATTGAAATGCTGGGGTCTGTAAAATGTTGACATGTATGAACATCATAAACAGAAGTTATAGGAATCCAAAATTGCCTTGATAGTCTGTGTCTGGAGGAAGCACTTTTAAAATCTGTAATCTGGATTTATTGGCCTCTGTGTCTGAAACTGTCAGTAGAAAATAAAATAATCAGTCCGTGTTTTTTCAGTTTGGCATCTGACTCCTCAATTCACTGTCTCCTTTATGTTTCTTATCGCTTTAAACTCATGTCTGTTCACACACTAATTCCAGTATCTTTTTTTACTTCCACTTCCTTCACTTGAAGTATTAGGTTGGGAAAAGCCCCATTTTCACAATTAGTCCATTTTAGAGCCTTTTCTTTAGCCTGTTCCTGGCTCAGACTGTGCATCTTCAGTAGTAGTGACCAGTGCTGCTCCTACTCAGCGTGCTTTCCTCTGCCTCCCTCTGAGACTCTGCAGGAGCAGCAGAACGAAACTGAGTGAGATCAAGTTCATTTCATGTTGTTGCAACTTTTGGTCCCACCACACATGAAATGTGCCAGAGAAGCAGCATAGGCACTGTACATGGTGACAAAAGAACCCTGTAGGATTTCAAAAACCTGAGGACACGGGGCAACATGTAAGAGCCTCCGCCTGCCCCAGAATAACTTTGTCCCATAACTGAAATGGGTTAGAGAATAAAGACCGTGTGTTTCAGGAAGGCTGCTTTAAATACATCCCTCTTAAGCCAGTAGGAAAGTGATAGATGAGTTGTGAATGCTCTGCTGCTGCTGTCATAGCTCTTACAACATTGTTGAAAGAAGAGTGGAAAATGTCCCATGCATGGTCCTGGCCTTGCTGAGCCCATGCTTCCTATGTCACTGCACTCTCCATCTGTGTGTGTATGGAGAGGGACTACACACAATGAATATACATATAGTCTGATCCCCCAAACATTCTATTCTGTCCAATGCATCCCAGATAGCTTGTGCATGTGCGTAAAACCATTAAATACTGGAACTGTAGCTTTTCTAGCTGCAGGGGAGAGTGCGGTCCTGGTGGCTGGTGATCTCTACATCCTGCCTTCCTGAACAAATGGGCGGTTAATGTAGTAAAGGGCAGGTCTGGGAGTCTTGTTAGCATTTCTGTGGGATACCTGGTTTACGAGGGCATCCGTGACCAATATAAAAGGCAGAGAGACCCTTCCTCATAGATTCATAGAGTTGAAAGTCAAAAGGGACTATTTATTATTTATTTGTATTCTCATAGCACCTAGGAGACCTAGTCATAGACCAGGACTTCCCTGTTAGGCACTGTATGAATGCAGAACAAAGACAATCCCTGCCCCAAGGACCTTACAATCTAAATACAAGATGAGACAATATATACAGTTGGGAGTATTAGGTCATGAGATTATCTAATCTGATTTCCTGTATAGCTGACTGATTGTAAGCCGAATGACCTGGGTAATTTTTTTTTAATATTGGCACAGCAATATTAAATCTCTTTCAGTCTTCTAGATTTTCCCCAATATTCCAGGCCAGAGATCTCCTCAGCCAACTCTTTTAGGACTCTTTTAGATGCAAGTTAAGTGGGCCTCCTGACTTAAAAATGTTTATCCCTGGTAGATGTTGTTTAACATCCTCCTTAGTTATCAGTGAACGGAAAGTACTTCAAAGGGCAGTGGTTGACTCTGGAAGAGAATACACTAATAGCAAAGCTTAATTCCAATTGAGGATTTCCTCGTGCTGGGTTCTCCGCTGGCCTAGACTCCAGCTTGCAACCCAAAGAGAATGTTTGGCTGACCATTCTGGCCCTTAGCAGATTTAACTTGCAATCATCTCTTGCAGGGGGTCACCCTAACAGGCTTCCTCACTGACTTCAATTCAGTATTGGGGTGAAGATGACTTCTCAGTTTACACTGTGTAGCACCAGAATGGTGCACAGCACTTTACATAATGAGTAAAGGAATCTAGGAAGCAAGTAGCAAGCCTCTTACAGCTGGTGAGCCCTGCTTTCTTTTCTCCCTGAGCTCCAGATAACTTCCTTTGTTGTAGTTCTTGTCTTCAAAATCCCCTTCCTTAGGAGGGCTTGCTCACAGAACTGCCCTGAGTGCGGGAATTGTAGGGTGACAATATGTCCTGTTTTGGCCGGGACAGTCGCTTTTTTTAAGCCCTGTCCCAGCTGTCCTGACTTTTTTGGCAAAACTATGCATTTGCCCAGTTTGCTTTTGTCAACTGGCTCAGGCCAGTCCCGCACGCAGGGGGGAAAAGGGGGCCTTGGTTGGGCCCCGTGTGCCGGGGGGAGGGAGAACTCGGACCGTCTCCATGCTGACAGGCTGCAGGGGGAGAATGGGCCGGTCCCGTGCATGGTGGGGGTGTGGGGCCTCAGGCCAGTCCCATGCGGTATCCCATTTTCCCTTTTGGAAAATAATGGTCACCCTAGGAGTAGCAACTCCTGAGATTTGGGGATGGCTCTTCCACTTGGTATGCCCCTCCCTCCTTCAAAGACGCTGGGGGAAAGTTTTTCCCATTTTCTGATGAGTTCTATACAGACCTGGAGTAATTGGATGCAAATTGGAACTGCTGGAGGCTGGGAGCCCCTCAAAAGAGCCTTTCATGAGCTGTGAGAAGGAGACAGAAAGAACGGAAGGCTAAGGATCCTGGGGAGGAGGAGGAGAGGGGGTGTTCAGAGCTCTTCTGTAGGGAGGAAAGTTTTTGTGCAATTTCTAGGCTTTGTCTGAAGTTGGAGAGTCCCTTTCTGCTCCCCTCCCCCCACACCCCTGAGCTGGGTTGTCTATCCAGGGTTGTTCTTGTTCCCGACAGCTGTTTGCTTAGTCTTTTTCTGAAAGGGCATTAAACTCCCTTTCCTTCTATTTGCCCCGAAATGAATCTATCTCCTACATTTGAATCTGCCTGTATGTGAGTGTGAACTGTAGCAATAAGGTGAGCAGCTGATTCCTGTTCACTTCTGAAGTCCTCACAATAATAGTGCTGAGGGCACTGGTAAGCATTTCAGAATAGTCAGTCTGCCCTCCTCCTCTTAAGTTGCAACCCCAGGTTCAGGTTTATTCTCCACTCACTGCCATCATAAGTGAGGGGTCTGTCCAGAACAAACGTCTATTTAGCATCATAAATGTGCATAGTGCTGTCAATGTCTTCATTGTGGGCAATGCATGCTATTTACTGTGATCTTAGCAAATGGAGGCTGTTGCATGGAAACTGGGGAAGGCTAAGTTGCTTTCTACAAAACCATTGTGGGAGAGGAGGTCAGGTGTGGTGTGGGTTCTGGAATGCCACGTTCTGGGACGACGAGAGACAGCAAACTCTGTGGGAGCCAGTATCCCAGGGTAGAGTTCTTGCAGTACAGTTTCAGTGGCATAGCACAGCTGTTGGCACTTCACCAGTGTGGGAGTGGTTTTGGGGGGTGTTGAGTTGGAGAGGGCTCTCTGGCATTCATTAAACACGCACCATGGCAACAGTTTGGTTAGCCCTCTTTGTATGAGCCAAAGTCCTGCTATAAGGCACTGCCTACATTGCTGGCCCTGTGTGTGTATGTGCGGGGGGGATGGAGGTGGGTTACCAGCTTCAGATCATAACTGGTGGCTAATGTACATGGCTCTACAGTGGAGTCTTTTGAGGGGCATTTTGGTTTGGGGAGTTCCCTGACTTCACTCATAGGCCCTGTGAGCTGATGCTTAACCTTTGTATTCTTCTACATGTATTTTCTTAAAACCCCTAATTTTGTGGTGCATTGGACCATGGTGGTGTGTGTGTGTGTGTGGCAGGCCTTGTATTTGCCTCACAATGTTGAGCTCTGTGCAGTTATCAGACTGCTTCCTTGCACCGTGAATGTTCTGGCTTGGCTCTTGCCATTGATCTCAAAGGATATTGATAATGTTATTTTTCTCTCAGGGTACCTTGGGATGTGGGTCCCTGGGCTGCCACTCCCATGGGCAGAGTCAGAGCCCTCCAAAGGCAGCAGAGGAAAAACTGAGAATTAACTTTATTTAATGCACTTCTTTGAGCACTAACCACTTTGATCCTCTACCCTTGCTATTCCAGGCTCGTTGTTGGCAGGAAACCCATGAGAGATCGCCCTCTAGTTTAGTTATCTTGGCCTTTCACAGAGCCTTGGAGTGGGAAAGGTCTTTCAGCAGGGATAGCATAAAATCCATGGTGCTGCTGACCCAAGATACTTGGAGAAGTGCAGTAGAAATGTTAGTCTGTAACCACTGGGGGAAGCTGACCACCTGTAACAGGAAGGCAGTGTCTTTCTGTCCCCTCCCCTCAGGCAAATAAGGAAGGACTTTAGTATAAAGTTGGTAGCTTCTGACTTCTTTGCTATTTACATAGCTAGACACAGCAGCGTTTACTTCAGTATAACTTAAAGTTGCCCAAGGGTGCGGAAAAGCCCCTGAGCAATATGTTACATAGACCTAAGTGCTGGTGTGCACAGCACTATGTCGGCCACTCTGGGATTGTGCCGACAGGAGAGCTCTCTCCTGCCAGCATAAAGCATCTGTACTGGCAGTGCTACAGCAACGCAGCTATATCGGTACAGCTGTGTCACTGTAGCAATTGTAGTGTAGACTAGCCCTAAGAAAAAGCCAGCCAAGAGGCGAGATTTATGGTGTGGCTTGAGGAAGAAAATGTGTGTTTTCCCCATGAAGTGATCCAGCCCCTCCTAGATTGGTGAGAAATTAATAGTCCTCTTTAGCGTGGCCTAGGGACATGTAGGCTTGAGTTGACATGCAAAATGCATCCTTTACAGGGGCCACCAATCTTGTGGAACTGTGAGAAATGTCCACAGGGACTAGGCTAAGAATAACAAACTCATTACACTTCTGTGTACATTAGTTCTGGCTTCCATTCTGTCTCCAGAGGGTAAAGCTAACGTATAACTCTATGTACTGCCCCTCAAAGGCTATCCCGAGAGCAGCTGTTGCCAGTGTGGAGGTAGGAGGGCTCCCAAGATCACCTTTTAGAATCTCTTGCTCTATGGTCATGCCCTTTTGCTGGCAGAACGAGTGAATCTTTGATACTGGGAAGAGTAAGTAATTGTACCTTTTGAGAAGGAAGCAGTAAAACTCATCATTTATCAGTTGCTTCAGTTTGAGTGTCAGGAAGGCAAGATCCAGCTTAACAAAAGTTTCCAATGCAAAGGGTTATTTTTATTAGTTTGTATAATGCCTTACAATGTGCCAGGCTCTTGAGCCATTTTGCTCTCTGTGACTTTAACCACAATTGCCATGAGTGGGAATGGCCCCAATGTAACTTGCTTCCAGAGTTTGGTGGTGAGCAGACAGTGTGATTTGATGTTCACAAAGAGTGTAAGCAACCATGGAAGCTAAAAAGCTGTAGCATGTAAGTGCTGTCATTGGTTTGGAGGTAGCCATTGGGGTGTGCTGCGTAGTTTTTGTATTTAAATATGATAGAACCAGAGCAAATGCTCCAAGTTGCCATTAATATCAGTTGCTCTGCTTCCTTGCATGTGATGTTGGGCACTGCTCAAGCTTCAACTTTTGCTGAGTACAGAGGGATAGCAAGTATATCTGTGCCATCTCTTTGGAACCCAGTCCTCTAGGCTTTGTCTCAAAGGGACTTTGTTCAGAGAAGGGGGTGTATGTGCTGGGTCCCCAATCTTTCTATATGCTGCAGCTGTTACTAGGCTTGAAGTTAATAGGTAGTCTTCCTCACTCACCTGTGCTGCTCATGCTTTCAAATGATGACTGTAGGTTTTCATAGACTTCAGGTATATGTATATCTGGTTTAAAAACATAAAAGCAAGAGTGAATAAGATCTCGTTCAGTAGGAGGTGGGTTGGAACATGACACAAAACAGTGAACTTGTATTTCTTGCCTCTCCGCTGAGGCTGCTGACTTCTTCATGTTATGATCATTATTCTGACTCTTGCAATGATCATTATTCTGACCTCTTGCATTTATTAGACAAGGAAACTGGGGGCAGTGCAGGAATACATGCAGGGGGCAATGGGGTTCACTGCTGCTTAGATTGCAAGCTTTCTTGCAGCAGAGGATGTCTCTTTGCTGTGTTTGTAGAGTGTCTAGCCCAGTGTGGCTGTAATCTCTTGAGTGGGGCCCCTAGGCATTGCTGTAATACAAATTGGGTCCTGGTCCATGAGCAGGACTCCTGCATGCTATGCTAATAGAAATAAATAATAAATACTTGCTGCTCCCCACAATCGGAGGAGGATTTGGGAAACCTTTTGTTTCCAACTCTGTGATCTTCTTGACTTTTAGGAACAAGTCAGGGAGTGAGAGGGTGGCTTTATCCTCTTTCTCAGGGTGCACATTCACCAGGCTTTAATTATCAAGATTCAGAACTATTGGACTCTTAGTTTCTTTTTGTGCCTTCTGAGTTGTTAGGAGTCTGATGTGGCTTTTCTTCCCAGCCCATCTAAAACAGCCTGTTGCGAAAGGCAGATGGGTACCATATGTATGGTGTGAAGGACATGGGGCTGACCTGTAATTAATGAATGTTGGTTTGGTTATTGATATAGTTACTGTATAGCTGTATTGGGTTATTGGAATGTTTACTGTGTATATACATTTATTTAGTTTAATAGCAGGGCTGTGAAACTAGCAGGAAGATAAGTGTCTCTAGATAAGCAACTCCTCGTAAACATGGCAGGGACCATTAAGAGACAATGCTGAGCTGTTGGCTGGAGTATAGAAGTAGCATCTTCTCAGCCAAGTTGATAAGAATTGTTTTGCCAAGGCTAGGAGCCAAAAAATCAAAAGGACACTAAATAGTTAATCACTCTGGAAAAGGATGTGGGAGACAGTGACCAGAGATTTGTTTGAAAGAATGAAAACCTGGCTGATCTCCTACTATAGGGTGGTAGGGCTAGGGTAAGATAGGATGGGTGTAACCCTCTTGTTTTTTAAAACCCTTTTCTTCTATGCTTTATCTTTTTCCTAATGTTAAGATTAAATAGTACTTCAGTTTGAGAGCGCTGTCAGGTCACCAGTGTACTGGTCACAAGGACCTGAAGGGAAGACTTGCAGGTGCCGAACTCAGTTGGACCTGCTGGGTGAGCACAGTTAGTATGCATATAGGGTACCTTAGCCCAGGCCTGGTTTAAGAGTGGGAGAATTGTGGGATTCCACTGCTGGAGAGGTGAAGGCACTAGGCCTATCACCTGAGAAGGTGCACTCAGACCGTCAGAGGTGCAATTAGCCCTGTAATGTCGCATATGGTTTCCTGAAAAAGTTCAGTGAAGAATTAGCGAAGCCCTAATCCAGTGTGCATCATGAACTTGCCCTGCCATAATGGATGAGTTTGGGGCACAGTGGATTGGTGATCACTTGCCTTGGCATTTGGATCCATGAACTCTCCATGGTACTGTTCCTTTCGAGGTGTGAGAGTTGCCTTAGAAACTCCCAAGCCTGTTCAGCCACATGGGAATCATTGATGGGATGGATGACAGTTTGGAAGGCTGGCTGGTGAAACTTTGTCTGAATTAAAGGTGGAAAGGTTTTCTGCTTGGCGCTTCCAGGAAGTCTGGCTGAGATTAGAACGCTTGAGTGCAGCTATAGGTTATAAGAAGGTTTGTGTTGTGTTCATGGGAGTTATTGTAAAGATGGGTTAGATTTGGTTCTGCATCTCTTTCCCATCTTAGGTGGCAATGTAGTGGAAATGGGGGTAGTGGGAAGGGAAGAGGGCCTATCTCCTTTCCTGTAGTGGTGTGATGGTGGCATGGCTTGCTAGTGTGACCTCTCGATCAGGTATCATTTACCAATGCTTCCTTGTACCAGTTGCCATGTGAAGGAATGGTTTTCACCATGGTGTTAAGCATTCCTCCCTCCCACCCACGAGTTTGAGATGTTGGGACATGTAGAGCCCTCACCCTCCCTGCAGGGCCTGGAGTGTGTTAAAAGGCGTGTAACAGGCGGGTCCGGGGCCCAACCCTCTGAGGGGAGGAGGGGAGCCACACCGGCCCGCTGGTCTCGCAGGGGTTCTGTCTTGTCTCTTTAAGGCTAGGGAAGGCCCAGGCCGTCTGGTGCAGGGGCTGGGCAGCAAGCAGTCTAGAAAAGGCCCAGGCCCTCTGGTGCAGGGGCTGGGCTGCAGACAGTCTAAATAGATCTCAGGCCTCTTGCGGCAGGCTGAGCAGGGGACAGTACAGGAGCTCAGGCCTTTTGTGGCAGGCTGAGCAGTAAACAAACAGTACAGGAGCTCAGGCCTCTTGCGGCAGGCTGAGCCGTAAACAGCACAGGGGCTCGGGCCTCTGGTGGCAGGCTGAGCAATAGGGAGAGGGGGATAACTGCCGCCCGTGAGTGGGGTGGCAGGGGGGACACAGGCCCACCCACTCCACTGTGTCCCGGCCCGGGGCCCTAGGCAGCGGTCGTCACCGCTGACGGTCAGTGGGGATCCTGACCGCAACACACTGACATGGGTTCGGTCTGGTCAGCAGCCTGACTGAGGTCGGCTGCCCCCGGGCCACTTCCAATATCCCCCTCTGGTCCTACCTGGTCCATGGCGTCTGGTCCCGGGAAGTCCCACTGCATGGGTTCCTCACAACCCGGGCTGGGGGGTAGATCAGGTAGTTCCCCGGGGAAGTCCGGTCAATCGTGCTCCAGGGGTTCCTCGGGGTAACAGCACGGTAGCGGGGAAGCTCCTACTGGCTCCTCGTCGTAGGTGGCGCGGGGAAGCTCCGGCAGGTCTTCCCAGTAGTGGGGTAGGGTGCTCTCCGGCCAGTCCAGGCAGCTGCCCGGGGCTCCAGCGGTTCCTCCGTCAGGAGCTCCCTCAGACAGGTCTGCTCTCCCCGGTGGCTGGGCACTGACTGGGCTGGAAGGCCCGGCTTTTATCCTTCCGGGTCGCCGTCTGACCCTCTGAGGGGCGGGCTCACCACGCTGTAGCCCCGCCCCTTCCTGTGTCCGGGGCTCAACCCTCTCCGGGGAGAAGGGGAGCCACACCGGCCTGCTACAAGGCGTTTGACTGAACAACTATGCTTTAATTACCTTTGTATTTTGGGATCCCAGCTAACTGCAAGGGCAGGGTGGGTATAGGGGCAGACGTAACTGCCTTCAGATCCAGAGGTGTGGCTTAGTCTCACCTGGGGTTCTGTGTGCTGTCAAGTCCCTAAATTGTGCTATAGAGATTAAGGCCCGTGGAGGAAACCTATTCTTCTGGCCCCAGTGTGACTAACCATGGCCGGTAATTTTATCTCTTTGGTTTTGCTTTTTTTAGTTAATGCTTCAAACTGAATTTTCGGGGAGAGCAGGAGAGGGAGGGAGTCTTTTGGGGAGCTTAAAGGACAAAATACGACATTTGGTGTCAGATCTTTGACCAAACAAAGAGTGCTTCCTCCTCTTCCCCCTTCCATGTCTCCCCCTCTTGGTGGGGGGCAAGGGATGCTGTAGCAGTGAACACGAACTCCATTCATACCAGTCCCTCCACCAGACTCTGGATTTCCTGTATAATGGTCCACTATGATGTTGTAGATGGCTGTAGTTTGTCTCCTCTGTGTTCTCACTTGGGATTAATCTGCATTACAATTAGTGGGGTTTGGCTGGGAGGTCTTGCTCTCAGGTTTCCTGGGTGTATTACTGCTCCTGCTATTTCCCCTTCCAAGTGGGCACGCAGCCGCTGCCGTGTTCCAGGCCAAAGTAATTCTTTGCTTTGGAACGAAGAGACGAAATGTCCTCAGTCTTATTTCCAAGGGGTCAGGGATGGAGTGGGACACCTGCTGATCAAATCTCATTCCCTTTTAACCTTCTCTCTATTTCCCCCATCCTCCAAGTGAATAGAGAAAGAATAGAGCTGCAGCATGAACGCAGACACAGGCATTCGTGGTCCTCCCCCAAACCAAAGGAAAATAGAAAAACAAACTGAGCCAAGCGGGGAATCTGATCTGCTTCCATCAGATCATTTAATGTCTGTAGCATCCAGGGGTTGGATTTTTGGTTCATGCCGTTTCTGATGAATTCTAGCTTTTGAAATTCCTGGTGGTGAACTGGGTTTGGCCGCTGGAGGTTTTTTTTGGCAGGGCTCCTGCAAGAAGAACCTTGGATATTTGGAAGGCAGGAAGCCCCCTGGTTCAGAGTGAGCCATGTGTGTGTGTGTATCAAGTTCTATTGGGCTTGGTAAGTGGGGGTTGCAGAAGGAGCAGAGATCAGTTGATCAGCCAGGTGGTCTTGCTGAGCTTTGAAGCTCTATAGAATGGGAGCCCCTTGGTGCTCTGCTTTTTACTGCTTTACTGTTTTCATGGCTTTTTCTCTTCTTCAGCTTTTCTGCATTTTTGGGGGTGTTTCCTCTCTCTTCCTGGCTCAAATCCAGCCCACTCCCCTTGCTGCTGGGAGAGCTCTTACGTAATGCTGAGCATACAGCTGTTGACCCCTATCAAACCACTTGAGAAACCCCATTTTTTAAAAAAAAAATCCTCCTCTCTCCTAATTATAAACAGAAGGGATGGGGGGAGCGCTTTCTCCCACCCTCTCCTGCCCTTGTCAACCTAAGGCAGCCCCCATCTAGTACAGCCTTGCCAACTGGGGCCCTGCAATCAGAGCCTGTGCCTCATTGTCTCACTTTTCTCTCCATTCCTACGCCAGTTAAAGCACCGTGTTGCCATTCATAACCCTTATGGTTTTGTTCAGTTGTCTGTCAGTTCTTGTCAAGCACTGTTCCCTTCCCCTCCCCCATTTAAAAAACAAAACCTCTTACAAACCCCTCTTTGAATTGCATCTTACCTCATTCCCAGCATGGGGGCCCATTAATGGAGATATGAGCACTGACATGCCGGAGTGGGAGGAGGCAGGGAGACTGCTCCCCGGGACTCCATTGTGGTGTTCTGCCTGGCAAGCCCCTCTGGGCCAGCGGAATGCCAGGTCATGCGCTCGGTGGCAGCGACACAGCAGCCCTTCTTGACAGCGTTAATTAGATAACTTGGTTTGCCTTTATCTCTTTGAAGGGAGGTGGAGGCAATATCATTTCTGAGGGAAAATATATCATTTTTCAAAACTCTCCATGCATGTTGCCTCTCTCTAATGGCAGAGTTACTCATTGTGCCCGAAAGAGAATTTCCAGGGGGGATCTGTGTGGTGGCTTTGTGTGGCTAGAGAATGGGGGTTGGAAGCTTGGACTGGACAATCTTGGTTCATTAGCCCTTATTCATTGCACTATGACCAGGAATTTGCATTGCAGGGTTGAAAAGAGGCTCTTCTAACGTTAATTTGGGGAACCATTGTATAGAATATCAATCAGGTGGGTTAGGGGAATCAGTGTGCTTAGCCTGCTTTGAGCCGGGTCTGGAATACTCACTTGTCTGACCACTGCTCTCTGCTCATGAAGGCAGCTCTTTGTTCAAGAACAGGGTGAACAATAACACTCATGAAACAAGTAGCAGTAGCCATGGTGAGAGATCCTTGTACTGCACCTGAACTCTTATTACAGTAGCACCTAGAGGCCCTGTAGCGAGGCGGTGTGTTTCCTCGCTGCCCCGGAGAGGGATGAGACCCTCCCGACACTGTAGTGGGAGGAGCCAGCGAGTCCTGCGCCTGCCCCCCAGAGGTCAAGGCGCAGGACGGGAAGTATAAAAACCCGATCCCAGAGCTCACTCAAGGAGCAGCCGCCAGAGAGGCCAGATGCCTCCAGCCTAGCTCCCAGTTGGGAGATCCTGGCAACTTACAGTGGACCCGAGGATTGGCCTGATCTGCCAACGCCTGATGCTGATCAGAGCCCGGAGGAGCTTCCCAGCCTGCCCCTTGCCAGTTACCCAGAGGACCCCATGGTGCTTGACCCCCCGCAGAGGACACAGTCCGGACCCAGGTACCTTCAGAGGGAGAGTTCCGAGGTAGCCCGCTGGGCAGCCAACCCTTGTCTGGCTGCAGCACTGCCAGAGCCTATGTCAGTGTGTTGTGACCAGGAACCCCACTGACGTAGCATCAGATCTTCTACTACTGCTGGGATGCAGTGGAGCAGGTGGGCCTGCGTCCCCCTTGCCACCCCAGCTTGCGGGTGGTAGTCTCCCCCTCTCCCTGGGCCCTTCTAAGCCAAGAGCCTGGGCTTGTTGTTTACCTGCCTTTGCTCAGTCCCTGCCTGATGGCCTGAGCCATTGACTCTTTGCTGCCCCACCCTGACTCAGGGCCTGGGCCTGCTAATTGTATAAATGTTCCTCAGCTCCTGCCTGAAGACTTGAGCCCTTGATTCACTTTTGCCTGCAGACCATGGGCCGGGCACAAATAACTGTCTGTCTGTCTGCCTCTATTGCTACCATGGCAAGAGACTCCCACGGCCAGGCTAATTCCCCATAAGCAACTGGAAGGAAGTAGCGAGGTGGTGTGGTTCCCACACACCCAGGGCCGCCCCGGCGGGCGGGACAAGTGGGGCAATTTGTCCCGGGCCCCGCAGGGGCCCCCACAAGAATGCTCTGGCCTTGCCTCTGCCTTCCCCCATCCCCCGGCGCCTCAGAGTGCCGTGTCCAGGAGTGGCCCTGGACAGAGCTAAAGCGGCCTGGCTCGGGCGAGGCCTGAGCTCCTCCCTGCTCAGAGCCGCATGGTAAGGGGGCGGGGCTGTGAGCTCCGGTCCCACCGGAGCAAGGCCGCTGCAGCGCTGTCCAGGGGCCAGGGCAGCTCCTGGATGCAGCGCGCTGAGGCGCCGAGATGGGAGAGGTGGGGGTAACCCAAGAGCCGCCCTGGACAGAGCTAAAGCGACATGGCTCCAGCGGGGCCCCTTCCATAAAAAAAGTTGCAATGCTATAGAATACTGTATTCTCGTGGGGGCCCTTGCGGGGCCCGAGGCAAATTGCCCCACTTGCCCGCCCCCGTCCTGGCCTGGGAAAAATAAACATTTAAAAACCTTCCGCATCTCGGCACAAACCCAGTTTTGAGAGAACTTCTTTTCAAGTCACCTTTACAAAGTATCACTGGATCTCGGCATCAGCTAGTGCTAAAAGGCACTAAAGCTCATTAAAAGGGTTGGACAAATATTTTCCGTCAACTTTTTTTGGATTGAAAACTAGGGTCTTTAAAAAGCAGAAAAAAAATCATGGACAATGCCTGCTTTCCTTCAAAATGTGTTGTGGTTTTTTTAATTGAAAAGCTGAAATTAGTCTGCCAAAACCTGAACGTGGTTTGGGGTTTCAGAAGTGTGTGGTCAAATATTTGCTGCTTGTTGTGTTTGATTGTTTAAAGAAACAAAACAATTCTGCTTAAAAAAATCCAAAACTTTTGAACCACCTCAGCTTGTGACCAAACACCTGAGCCCATCCAGTCAGAGATTTTTCCCAGGTTTCTGATACTCTGCTGGCTTCCTTGACTCATATCTGTCTCCATAACTTTGGGTTAATTTAGCTTAGAACATAAGATCAGCCATACTGGGTCAGACCAAAGGTCCATGCAGCCCAGTATCCTGTCTACCGACAGTGGCCAATGCCAAGTGTCCCAGAGGGAGTGAACCTAACAGGTAATGATCAAGTGATCTCACTCCTGCCATCCATCTCCACCCTTCCTAGCGACTGGCTCCATGGGGTCCCTCACAAACTGGAGATGGTTACTGTGGGTTTGTCTTTAGTATAGCTTTTGTACATACTCCACAAACTGAGCATTTGAGCTTGTTCCAGAATCTGGGATGAGCCTCTGTTGTCAAAACTGAAATGCTCAAAATAGCACATGCATGTGAATGGACACAGGGTGCTAAAATTAAATTAACCCAGGGGTTCTCAAACTGGGGGTCGGGACCCCTCAGGGAGTTACGAGGTTATTACTGTGGGTCGCGAGCTTCCACCTCAAACCCTTCTTTGCCTCCAGCATTTATAAGTGTTAAATATATAAAAAAAGTGTTTTTAATTTATAAAGGGGGGGGGTCACACTCAGAGGTTTGCTATGTGAAAGGGGTCACCAGTACAAAAGTTTGAGAACCACTGAATTAACCCCTCTGGAGCCTCAGGGAATGCGGGGGGTGCCCCTTGGTAGGGTTGGGAAGGAGGTAGGTGGTGTAGGATATTGCTCTTCTCGTGTGATCCCTCCCCCATGGAAAAGATAACAGCTTGGCTCTTTGTGTTAAATAGCTGTCTGCAAGCCTCAAACTGCTGAATGAGCTTTAGGGTAGGGAAGGCTGTGCCTGGCCCTGCCCCCTATCCGACCTTCATCCACTTCATCCCGGACTGCCCCCTCAGAATCCCCGACCCATCCTGCTCCTTGTCCCCTCACCGCCCCCCTGAGACCCTCCCCACACCAACCCCCCCGTTCCCTGTCCCCTGACTGCCCTGACCCCTCTCCCCCCCGCCGAATTCTTCACCCTATCCTGCTCCGTGTCCCCTCACCCCCGAAACCCCCTCCCCAATCACCACCCCGGGACCCCACCCCCAACCAATGCCCCCTGTCCCCTGACTGCCCCGACCCCTATCCACTCCAGGCCCCCTGAATCCTCTGGACGGCCCTGCCGACACCCCGGAGAGGGACGAGCCCCGGCCAAACCCCTCTACAGGCCCCAACTGAGATTGAGGCCCCATTGCGCTAGGTACTGCATGAATGCGGTGGGACAGTCCTTGTCCGAAAGCTTAAAGGTCTAAAAAGACAAGGCAGACAAAGGATGGGAGGGGAAACAGACAAGGAGAGTGAAGTGATTTGCCACTGACCTGTGTAGCCTTGAGCAGACAGAGCCAGGAATAATCCAGTGCCCTATTTACTGGACCTCAAGCCTCTTCTGAGTGGATGCAGAACATGTCTATTAGCGGCTGAGACAATGAAACTTGCTTCAGCTGTGACCTAAATATATCTTGTGCCCTAGGTCTGTAGTGGCAAAAGGTTATTGTGTTAGTCATAGCCCCACTGGAACTGCCCTTTCTTTCACAGCTACCAAAACACAGCAGGTGGCAGCACTAGCAATATGCTGAGGTAATCAAGGCCCCAGTTAAATCTCCTCCCAATGTCCTGATTTAACAATTTTCACTGGCTATGGGTTAATGTTGGTTTCTTATCTGGTTTGGGTACAGGGTGTTACAGGCAGTTTAACTTGTTTTGTGCTGGATTGGGATCTCTCCTAACATTTAGAATTGGCTGCATTTAGCATCAGAGACTGGCTCTTGTAACTTCACTATATGCTGTCCGCATCCATCCATGGGGTCTGGTGAATGGAGAGAACAATAACCAGTCTTCTCATCCAACATTGGAGCGGTGTAAGTGGTGTAAGCTCCCAGAAAACCTTTTGGCTCCCCCTTTGCCATGAATAGAGGAGCAAGGGCTGACAGTGTTTCATTGTTGGCTTAGGTTAACAGCTTGCTACTTGTAGCAATCTGTAGAGTCAGGGAAGTCTCATACTGGCAGTAGATCACACTTCAAAGCCTGAGAGAATTCTTTTGTATGCCCTTGGCACCACACAGGGTTTGCTCTGACTAGTCTTTCTGCTGTGTCACTTCAAAAAATAAGTGTAATTTAGAGGCACTGGTTTGAGGAGCTGTCTGGTATCTTCCTCTGCTCCCCATCACCTCAAGCACATGTTGCCTGACACGAATCAAGAGCTGCAGAATAAATCCAGCCTTAAAGAGTAAGGTCTGCATGGGACCTCCCAGTGCAGACTGAGCACGATCTATCTTTTACTCTTCAGTTCCATTCACATCTAATCCTGTATTTAGGCAGTCCTCGGAAAGGGGTCTGCCAGGGCCAGATACCAAATTGTAAAGCCTGAATGAAGTGTCACCCCCATCCACTTTGCTGACCCTCAGAGTGGTATATAGTATGCTCACAGTATAGTGCTCCATGGTCAGCAGCCCTTCTGTGAGCAAGGGAAACAGACTTAAGCACTAGCTACTAAGTAGACAGACAAGCATTTCTGTTGTTCCCATGGCTGGAGATAGGTTGCAGACATAGAAATAGCTAATTTGTACATGTTTGTAAACAAACTCACTCACATCAAAGGGTTTAGAAAATAAAGATCTCTGTAAATGTCAGTTGCCCCTATCTGCAGTCTCTGTATAGCTCAGAAGTACAATGCAGACTGTAACAGACACCTAGAGCAGGGGTTCTCAAACTGGGGGTCAGGACCCCTCAGGGGGTTGCGAGGTTATTACATGGGGGGTTGTGAGCTGTCTCCCTCCACCCTAAACCCCACTTTGCCTCCAGCATTTATAATGGTGTTATATAAAAAAGTGTTCTTAATATATTTATATGGGGGATTGCACTTAGAGGCTTGCTATGTGAAAGAGGTCACCAGTACAAAAGTTTGAGAACCACTGGCCTAGAGCTTCTTGAGTGAAATACACATGTGGTCAATCCAGTTCCGACTACACATAATCTGCTTGCCAACTCTTCTTTGGAAACTGTACCACTTCACCAGACTGACACCCCATTTACACTGTAAAAGCAACTGAGTCAGGGGTCTAGTTACAGCCTGGATGGCCCCAACTCCATTACAAATGGTCAAAACTGGTAGTATGGATGGGCAGAACAGCACTGTGACAGGGAGAAAACCTTGGACCTGTTGGGACCGCAGTATTTGTATCTCAGGGCCTTGAATTGGCGGTTTCAGTAGTGTCTCACCTGTGGCCCTCACCTCCTAGTCAGATGCTCCTGCTCACTCTAACTTGCATAAAACTGAGCTTGAAGCAGCTCACGCTCCATTGCATGCTGTGGGTGCAACTGAATAGGAGGGTGGGTGGCTGTTGGGAACTGAGGCTCAGGGAGGGGCAGCTAGAAGTAGCAATCTCAAACCAGAGAGAAAATACTAGTTTGTGTGCCTCTTTGGTGAGAGCCATACCCCCCTATATTGAACTTTTCTCCTTGGGTTCCTTTCCTAGCATGACTCTTATTATAGCAACTAACTCTGAACAACCAGTAGTTGATTATCTCTCTTACAGGGTCATTCCTTTTTAGTAATATATACACACACAGGTCTCCTAGGCTCAAAGTGCACAGCACAGTTCCAGCTTGATTCCGTTCCCCCCCCCCCCCACTTTTATTGCTTAGGTAACTCTGGGAAGAAGCTTCTTTTCCACTACATTGTCACTGCACAGTTGGTCAAGAGAGTAGTTGTGAATAATGTGGTACTTGCCCTTGCCAGAGGCAGAATATCAGACAAGGGGGATTAATAGCATGATCCAGTTTAGCAGCTTCAGTGGCATCGAGGGAAGGATGTGGGTGTTTTTGAGGGTGTGGCAGGAGCCTGGGGTGGTATGAGTACAGTTTACTGTAACTTTTTAGCCTCAGTATTTTTTCCAAGATCTTGCCAACTCTGAAGCCTGGATTGTAAAAGTGCCCTACCTAGCATCCCCTGTACTGAGACTCCCAGACCTTTCTCTTGTTTGCCCCTTTCCCTCCTAGTGGCCGTGGTATAATTGTTAGAACCCTGCAGTCTGGATGCATGATTAGAATTCAGTCAGAAATGTGAACTGGCAGGGAGGGCAGAGAAACACAACTTGAAGGGAGTTGGCCTTTTTGCCCAATGCTCAGTGTCAGCCTCCTGTATCTGTGCTTCCTCTGCCATTTCCTCTGATCCATTTTAAGTAGGGCTGTCAAGCGATTAAAAAATTCATCGTGATTAATGGCACTGTTAAACAATAATGTATTTAAATTTTTTTTGATGTTTTCTACATTTTCAAATATATTGATTTCAGTTACAACACAGAATACAAAGTGTATGGTGCTCACTTTATATATTTTATTACAAATATTTGCACTGTAAAAAACAAAAAATAGTATATTTCCATTTACCTAATACGAGTATTGTAGTGCAGTCTCTTTATAATGAAATTTGAACTCACAAATGTAGAATTATGTATTAAAAAATAACTGCATTGAAAAATAAAACAATGTAAAACTTTAGAGCCTACAAGTCCACTCAGTCCTACTTCAGCCAATCGCTCAGACAACCAAGTTTGGTTACAATTTGCAGGAGATAATGCTGCCCCCTTCTTGCTTAAAATGTCACCTGAAAGTGAGAACAGACGTTCGCATGGCACTGTTGTAGCCGGCGTTACAAGATATTTATGTGCCAGATACGCTAAAGATTCATATGTTACTTCATGCTTAAACCACCATTCCAGAGGACGTGTCCATGCTGATGATGGGTTCTGCTCAATAACGGTCCAAAGCAGAGTGGACCGATGCATGTTCATTTTCATCATCTGAGTCAGATGCCAGCAGCAAAAGGTTAATTTTCTTTTTTGGTGGTGCGGGTTCTGTAGTTTCCCCATCTTAGTGTTGCTCTTTTAAGACATCTGAAAGCATGCTCCACACCTCATCCCTCTCAGATTTTGGAAGACCTTCAGATTCTTAAACCTTGGATTGAGTGCTGTATCTATCCTTAGAAATCTCACATTGGTACCTTCTTTGCGTTTTGTCAAATTTGCTGTGAAAATGTTCTTAAAATGAACATGTGCTGGTTCATCATACAAGACTGCTATAACATGGAAATATATAGCAGAATGTGGGTAAAACAGAACAGGAGACACACAATTCTCTCCCAAGGAGTTCAGTCACAAATTTAAGTAACGCATTATTTTTTTTAACGAGCATTATCAGCATGGAAGCCTGTCCTCTAGAATCTTGGCTGAAGCATGAAAGGGCATATGAATGTTTAGCATATCTGGCACGTAAATACCTTGCAACACTGGCTACAAAAGTGCCATACGAACGCTTGTTCTCGCTTTCAGGTGACATTGTAAATAAGAGAGTCAGCAGTATCTCTTGTAAATGTAAACGAACTTGTTTGTCTTAGTGATTGGCTGAACAAGAAGTAGGACTGAATGGACTTGTTCGTATGTAGGCTCTAAAGTTCTACGTTTTGTTTTTGAGTGCAGTTATGTAACAAAAAAAAAATCTACATTTGTAAGTTACACTTTCACGATAAAGAGATTGCACTATAGTACTTGTATGAGGTGAATTGAAAAGTACTATTTCATTTTTACAGTGCAAATATTTGTAATAAAAAGAATAATGTAAAGTGAGCACTGTACACTTTGTGTTCTGTGTTGTAATAGAAAGCAGCATATTTGAAAATGTAGAAAAACATCCAAAAATATTCAATAAATTTCAATTGGTATCAGGGTGGATTTGATTTAAATCACTAGACAGGAAGACTCGATTTAATCATGGATTTCTACATAAAAGTGCATTCTTATTGATTATTATAACCTAAATACATATTCTTAACAACTCAGAGATAGATGCAGGTTTCATTTTAAAAAGGTAAACACTATACATTTTTTAAGTGATTTAGTTTGAAAACTTTTCAGATTAGTTTTACAGCTATATCAGAAAATGAATGATTGGTTATTTCATTTACCAAAGGTAATTGAAGCAGTTATTTATGAAGTCATTGGGAGGTGAACTATCTCCAATTCAAAAGGTTAATCATTAATATTTGGAGGATTTTTTTGCCATGCTGTATTAGTAGGAGAACATCACCAGACAGAGATTTAAATTGTTTTATTTAACTAAAACAATAACGTTATGTATTCTGGATTTTTTTTCTTTAACAGCAAACATACTATTTTAACAAAGCATATGAATTTAGTTAAACACTGAAGTTTTTTAAAATCAGGTTTGTTTTTGTTAAAACAATTTTAACTACAATAGTTAAAGGAAATATTTAAAAAAAACAAACAAAAATTAAAACGACTGTCAGCCAGGTCAACATGAGAAACTTAAAATATTGGCTTCTGCAGCTAACTCAGTCATCTTCACCTTCATTTTCCTGTTTGTTCATAATCTGGAAAAAAAAAAACTTTCCTGCTTTTTCAGGTCCCAAACAATTAGTCCAAAGAAATAAATTAGTCCAAAGGAAGAAAATAGTCTTTCTACACTGGCAGAAGAAACTACTGGTGTTAAAAGTGAGATTATTACTTCAACAGTCTCTGAATCCAAGTACTTAAGTGACTTCCACCAGTTCACTGGTGTGACTTTTTAAAAACATCATCAGCAAACATATATTTCTTGAATGGTTCACCCTTAGCTCTGAAGTTTATTATAGTTGGCGTTATGAAGAGATGATTACTGGATGTCCATGTCATAGCCAACACCTCTTCTTCAGCAGTTAAGGTTTGACCCTGGAACCGAGTATTGAGAATATTTGCAAGAAAATGAGCTGGAGATGGTGCTTGTCCCATTCGTTTTTTTAATGCTTGCAATTTAACTCTGTCATTCCATATTTCTCTTTTTAAGATCTTACTCAGTTCCTTCCAAATTTCAACAGCATCAGCAATATAACAGCTATTTCCCTGCATTTTGTTCAAGGCTCCAGAAATAGGCTTCAGGGTACTCGGTATGTGTTCAACATTTCTCTTAAGCCCAATGTTGAGAACTTTGGTTGTGACAGTACCATCTATTTTTTCACGATTTTGTTCACAAACTGTCATGAGATTAGGCCAGTTCTTGATATAGTGCTCAAAACAGTCATAAGAACATAACATAAGAATGGCCGTACTGGGTCAGACCAAAGGTCCATCTAGCCCAGTATCCTGTCTACCGACAGTGGCCAATGCCAGGTGCCCCAGAGGGAGTGAACTCAACAGGCAATGATCAAGTGATCTCCCGCCACCCATCTCCACCCTCTGACAGACAGAGGCTAGGGACACCCTTCCTTACCCATCCTGGCTAATATCCATTAACTTAATCTCCATGAATTTATCCAGTTCTCTTTTAAACGCTGTTATAGTCCTAGCCTTCAGTCTCCTCAGGCAAGGAGTTCCACAACTTGACTGTGCGCTGTGTGAAGAACTTCCTTTTATTTGTTTTAAACCTGCTGCCCATTCATTTCATTTGGTGGCCCCTAGTTCTTGTATTATGGGAACAAGTAAATAACTTTTTTCCTTATTTACTTTCTCTACATCACTGATGGTTTTATATACCTCTACCATATCCCCCCTTAGTCTCCTCTTTTCCAAGTTGAAAAGTCCTAGCCTCTTTAATTTCTCCTCATATGGGACCCGTTCCAAACCGCTAATCATTTTAGTTGCCCTTCTCTGAACCTTTTCTAGTGCCAGTATATCTTTTTTGAGATGAGAAGTCCATATCTGTATGCAGTATTCAAGATGTGGCCGTACCACAGATTTATATAAGGGCAGTAAGATACTCTGTCTTATTTTCTATCCCCTTTTTAATGATTCCTAACATCTTGTTTGCCTTTTTGACCGCCGCTGCACATTGCGTGGACGTCTTCAGCGAACTATCCACGATGACTCCAAGATCTTTTTCCTGATTCATTGTAGCTAAATTAGCCCCCATCATATTGTATGTATAGTTGGGGTTATTTCTTCCAATGTGCATTACTTTACATTTATCCACATTAACTTTCATTTGCCATTTTGTTGCCCAATCACTTAGTTTTGTGAGATCTTTTTGAAGTTCTTCACAGTCTGCTTTGGTCTCAACTATCTTGAGCAGTTTAGTATCATCAGTTTAGTATCAATGTGAAATTTCTAAAGATAGCTACAGCACTGAACCAAAGGTTTAAGAATCTGAAGTATCTTCCAAAATCTGAGGACAACGTGTAGAGCATTCTCGCAGAAGTCTTAAAAAAGCAACACTCTGATGCGGGAACTACAGAACCCAAACCACCAAAAAGAAAATCAACCTTCTGCTGGTGGCATCTGACTCAGATGATGAAAATGAACATGCATCGGTCTGCACTGCTTTGGATTGTTATTGAGCAGAACCCGTAATCAGCATGGACACATGTCCCGTGGAATGGTGGTTGAAGCACCAAGGGAAACATGAATCCTCAGCACATCAGGTACGCAAACACCTTGCGACGCCGGCCACAACAGTGCAATGCAAACGCCCGTTCCCACTGTTGACACTGCAAACAAGAAGCAGGCAGCACCATCTTCTGGAAATGCAAACAAATGTGTCTGTCCGAGCGATTGGCTGAACAAGAAATAGGACTGATTAGACTTGCAGGCTCTAAACTAAAGTTTTACATTGTTCTATCCCTGAATGCAGGGTTTTTTTATACATAATTCTACATTTTTAAGTTCAACTTTCATGACAGAGACTGCACAACAGTACCTGCACTAGGTGAATTGAAAAAAACCACTTCCCCTGTTTTTTACAGTGCAAATATTTGTAACAAAAAATAAACACAAAGTGAGCACTGTACACCCTGCACTGCGCTGCAACCGAAATCAATATATTTGAAAATGCAGAAAACATCCAAAAATATTCAAATAAATGGTATTCAATTGCTTAAAAGCACAACCAATCACAATTCATTCTTTTAATTGCTTGACTGCCCTAAAGTATATCTGTTTTGTATATTTTGGCATGTGACGTTGACAATGTGTTTTAACAGATATAAAGCTTTAATTTTTTGAATTTGTGTCTACTGTTATTAAAATAATTGTCTGACCCCCCCCTTTCCTACAACTGTAATAATTTAAATAGTCCACTAATGAGTTTCATCACACGTCTTGTGGGCGAGTTAGCTTGGTTCCTGCCACTTTTTTCAGAGCAGCTACTGCGAAGTGGTTGTTACGGAAGAATTTTGCAATTTCAACAACATTAGCCTTTATTTGTGGAACACTGAAGTCTTTGGCTAGGAGGTGCATCAAATGAGCACTGCAACCGTATGTTATTAGCTTGGGACTCTCTTCTAAATAATTTCTTCTAATTTTGGATACATTTGCAGCGTTGTCTTTGATCAAGCTGCATACTAGACATTTGAATTTTTTTTCAGTTTGTTATAGCTTTTACTGCTACTTCTTGTAAGTATTCTGCTGTGTGTGCATTTCCTGATGTAAGGAAGACATTCCCTTCTGCTGTTGTCACACAAGCACATACAACAGGATCATTGTGGGCATTGCTCCACCCATCAAGTCTCAGGTTAACAATTTCACCCTCTAGACCTTTTGCATGCTGCTCAATTTCTCTTTCATGTACTTTATCCAGCAATTTGCATGTGACATCTGCTCTGTTGGGTGGACAATCCTGGTCTTAATGACTGAACCATGTTAATGAAGAGTGGGTTCCCAATCATACGGAAAGGAGAGTTTGTTGCATAAACAGACCAAGCAATGTTTTCATCAATTACCTCTTTTTGTAATCTGCTGGTTCTCATCACAAACTTATCTGTGGTTGTTTCTGGATGATGGAGATTTTTTTTTCCTTTTTGCTACAGGTGATATATACTGTGGCTATGTGACATACATGTTGTGACTGAAACACTATCATTGGCAGATAACTCTGAAACTATAGAAAATGATGGTGATCTTGAAGGTGGATAGTCTTCAGAATCCTGTATGTTGAGGATGGATTCTCCTAAACAAAATAAGTCAATGCAGTTATTTAATTATTATTACCATACAGCTCATTTAATATTACTCATTGCATTCACTGATACTCAGTACTACTTTAAAGCTGAAATTGTAAAAGGAAGATCTGCCTATTTCAGCTATTTATTTTTTTGTCACAACTGCATCTAAAATGATAGTATCATAAAGTAACAACTATATTTTTTGCTCAAATATGAGAATTCAAGAATAGTCCAGAAGGAAGAAGGACAGTCCTTAAAGAAATATGAAATAAAAAAGTTTACCAAACTGAAGATCCTGCATGTTCAGACATGTTTCTTTCATCATCTTCAATGCAGCTTCCTCTTGAGAAGGAACACTTCTCATGATGTTGTTTCATTCGGGCAACCAGGCCTTGCATTTCTTTGTTGTACTGTTTGCATTTTGCACGCATGCCTGTCTTACCCACAGGTAGAGGAACTTCATTAAAATATTCCAAAACTGGGTCTCTTTTACAGCCTGCTACCATTATAGGTTTTCCCTTCTAGTGAGCGACTGGTATGGTAGATCTCAAATCAATGAAGGCTACACTCAGAAAGACCTCAAGACTTCTGGAATATGCTGCTCAAACAGTTTCACTTTTGTTTCTACTGTCTGTCCCTCCCTTCTCACATTTATCTCCAGACTTCTTCTTGTCCAGATCTATTCCACCCCCAACAAAATTTTATTCATTGAAATTTTTGAAACTTTGCACTTTTAGAAGGAGGTAAGGGATTGGGTTGAGGTCTGTTATTTCTCAGCTCTATTTTATTTATTTATTTAAAACCATTTTTGCTGTTAAAAAGCATGTTATCTCTGGAGACACAAATCCACAGTTTGAGAACTGCAAAACTAAGCATCTCTGATGGTATCTTCTAGACTGAGTACTGAGTTCCATTGGTAGATAGAAAGATTAACCTAAATAATCTATACAGAAGCCCCTGGAACTCCATAAAATTGGGTCCCTAATCCATGAAGTATTGGAACACATTTACAAAACTCTTCTTAAACATTACATGAATATATTGTCTCATGCTATAGAATTAGAATTTATAATCCCTATTCCATAATGAGATATCTTTGATCTAGAATGTATCTTAATTAAAACTCTGTTTAGATAGGTTTTTTCCTCAACAAGCATTTTATAAAAAAAATCCAATTTAAATAGGGTTTTTTTATTATTTTTTAATCATTGATTTTTTTTTATCCACCCTGATTGGTATTCCATTGTTTAACGGTGCAATTAATTGCAATTAATTTTTTTAATCAGTTAACTTTTTTGAGTTAGTCGCGTGAGTTAACTGCGATTAATCGACAGTCCTAATTTTAATGTATGATGAGTCTGCATTACACCAACACTTCATTGTGGGAGGAGGGGGTGGTCTTGGTTGGAGGAATCTTGTTGGCTGAGACAAAAGCGAAAGATGTAGGAAAGATCATCCTCTTGAAAGACTGTACCGGAGATGATCCTAATGCATTATCCCGAGTGAATCTGGATCCAGTAGGCTGTTGTGCCACCCAGATCTGCTTGTGGTTTTTTTCGGGGGTGGTGAGACAGCCAGCAGCTCCTGGTTTTTCCTTGTCGTGCTCTCAGGTATGGTTTTGCATCTGTAATTTGGTGTTCCATTGTGGAAATCTGGGAATTAGTATAGTCTTTTAAAGGTAAGTTTCTGATCTCATTTCTTTTGCTGATTAGGTGCAGCTAGGGTAATGGAGAAATCCCACTTGGTCTCCCCCTTCTTTAGTGTGAATGCCTTGGTCTCAGACCTACAACAATATCTTCTCCTGTCACTCCCCAAAATCTGCCTTAGGTATTTATAGGGAAGAAGTCAGTGCATCAGGTAGGTGTTGAAATACAGTAAAATGGGACAGAACCTTAAAACTGAAGTGGGTGTTGGTTTCCCTTTCCAAGGACATGCTTGCTTCTACTTGGATTTTTTTAGTTATGCTCTTAGGTTTTGTTGGGTAGCTTTTGGCCAAGAAGTGAGTTCTTCGTTGGGCTCTGAAGCTAGTCAGTCTAGAACGCATGATGCTGATCTCCCCTGGTAAAGTGTTCTTGTTTAGGGCCTAGAACCAGAAAGGATTTTGTCTCATTTCTAGTTCTTTGTTGATCAGGTACATGGGAAAATTAAGTGGCCTAGGAAGGCCATAATTGAGGCAGCAAGCACAGAGCTACCTTGTTCTTGACTCCAGAGATTAGGCCCAGACCTTGAAGCCAGAAGGGATTTGGGAATGGAAGGTGTGCAACTTGTAAGTGGTATCTGTGGCTAGTCCAGCCTTGTGTTGGCTAAGTGAGGCAGCCTTCTGTTGGATAAACTGGAGTGGTTGCTTGGCTTTTGAACAATAATGCTAGTAAAGGGAGTTGTCCTGTCTTGGGGTGCCCATTGTTACTAGGTCTTATAGTGAGAAAATGAACCTAGTCTCCAGACATTGAAGAGAGGGGAAATCCTTTTCCTCCTTCCTGAAGGTATGGGTCTCATGGGTCTCATTGCTGCATTTATCTGTACTGGGTGCAAACACTGAACAAGGCCCCATCTAGCATGATCGTCTGTATGTGCTCTAGAGTATAGAGCAGGGGTTCTCAAACTGGGGATTGGGGCCCCTCCAGAGGGTCAGGAGGTTATTACATTGGAGGTCATGAGCTGTCAGCCTCCACCCCAAACCCCGCTTTGCCTCCAGCATTTATAATGGTGTTAAATATATTAAAAAGTGTTTTTAATTTATAAGGTGGTGGGGTTCGCACTCAGAGGCTTGTTATGTGAAAGGGGTCACCAGTATAAAAGTTTGATAACCACTGCTATAGAGCAATGATGGAATTGTAGTGCTCACAGTGATGTGAGCACTTGGAGACAGGAAGCCCTTGCTGCATGCCCAGAGTCTGAGCTCTGTCTGAATAGGGAGCTGAAACTCCTGATCTAACCTGATGGGGGTGGGGAAGGAAGTTCAAGTACCATATTTAGGTAGGAATAATCTGGCGGTAGTGGAGGCTATTGAACACATTTACTAGACCCGTATAGTAGTGGATGGCTGCTACTGGTTAGAAAGCTGTATGTATAAGTTGATGTCCAATGCCCAGGAGCACAACCAGCAAACTCCCTGTGTTCTCTGCAGATCAAAGACTACCTGTCTTTTAATCAATTTAGCACTTTCTTAGGTTTAAGGTTAAAACCTCTTTCCAGGCAATGATTGTTTTCAGCAGTTGGTGTTTACATGGGGTTTTGTGTATGTCTTAACTTTTAAATTTGATTATAAACTTGAGAATCAGTCACTGGTACAAAAGTAATGATGGCTGTATATATATACTGGATAAGCATTACCTTTATTCCATCTTTTTTTTTTTTTAGGGTTGGAAGGGACCTCAGGAGATCATCTAGTCCAACCCCCTGCTCAAAGCAGGACCAATCCCCAGATTTTTACCCCAGTTCTCCAAATGGCCCCCTCAAGGATTGAACTCTCAACCCTGGGTTTAGCAGGCCAATGCTCAAACCACTGAGCTATCCCTCCCCTAACTTCAGAGTTAGAAAATTTCAGCCCTGATTTGGGGGTACTTAGATTGTGCTTCCTGAAGGAAGTCCTAAACAGCAGTCAGATCTGCTGTATCTGAGATTCAGAACTCTGATGTGTGGATGCTAATGATTTTTTTTAATAGGCAAAGGCTTTAGTGTGCTGCTCTCCTCCAATAGCCTAGTAACTTCTATTCCCCTCCAATAGAATATGCAGATAGAGTATTGCTGGCTGTTTCGATATCATACTTGATAATATGATTTACAAACTATGATGGGCACACTGGAAATATCTTAGCAGAAATTAGATGTATCCCTCAAGCTCCAAAATTCTCGGTGTCAGAGTTTGTGGTGGGACCTACCATTATTTATGAAGTCCTCAAGAAAAGCAAAGACTTTTTTGCGTGCTTTGCCAAAACAAAGAGAGACTCAGTCAGACTTCTGTTTCGTAAACCCAGTGCTTTCTGTGCAGTAGGACTTTTAAGGGGAGAAAGTGAGTCTTAATCCACTGTACATCAACCAAAAAGGGGATGCCCTCAAATATTAGCAACCAGCCTTGCCATGTGACACCAGAACTCTGATGCTGGAACAATAGTAAATTAAAAATCTCAGGAGGCAAACAAAATGGACTATTTTCCTGCTTTGTCCCTTCAAACCCTCATCCAGGTTTTCTTCAGAGAGGTTTAGGGGTATGTCCGACCAAGGAAGAGTCCTAAAACTTTGAGGCACTGGCATCTTTAATATCTGAATGGCAAAGGTTTGATTGTGCTGGAAAGAATGTTTTTCTATAGTGAGAACATATCCTATTTGGGAATATAGAGGCCTCTTGCTATGTCTTAGGAATCTTCCCATTTACAGGCTGGTGTCTCTCTTTAATTCTTAATCAGTAAAGATGTCTGCATCAGAGAGCAGAATACACTGTATGTGGCAGCACAATTGGTTATTGTGAAGATGACTGTGCCACAGATGGGATTGTGATCTCAGAGGAAGGATAAACAACTGTAGTAAATGAACTCTTGAGAAACAGAGCCCATGTTCATCACATTATACATGCTGCTGATAAAGAGCAAAAGGGAGCAATAGACTCTTTGGAATATAGAGGGATTGTCTCCAAAGGGAACCCTTTCTAGGGAGGTGCTGGTAACTCCAACTGTAGTTTATATACACAGATTGGGTTTGAACTTCCATCTGTCTGTGTGTTGCTCCTAGCATTTCTTGCACAGGCTGAGGGGAACTCTTGCATAGCTCCATTGCATGGAGTCTTAGTAGTATCAGTAGCTTGTTTCCTTTTGGGCTGTGGGCTTCATGTCCTCTTTCCTATCCCTCTTGGCACCAGGAGAGAGAGGGAGTGTTAAAGGGGGTTAGCTTTTTTTGTTTTTTTTTCCAAACTGTTTGGAATGTAAAAGCCATACCTAACACAATGGGAGATATTGTTGGAGCCATGAAGACACAAAATGGCAGCTGTTCGAGGAGGATGGGTCTGAGAGTTCAGGGGGTTGGGGTTAACCATGACCGTGGACTTTATCTGTGGAGGTGGCTTCTCAGTTCTCAACTGTTCTGTGTTAAGTACAGGAGAGAGGAAGGGGACTGCTTTGGGGGAGCTGAGGTTACCATGACAACCTGTTTATGCCTCACTGGTGTGTTGTGTAAATCCATTTAGAAACGAGAAGGGTTTTTTGTCTTTGGGAGGCTTGAATGGGCCTCATTAAACCTGAAATGTGAAAAAAATGCCCTTAAAGTGTGTCTGGGAGGGGGACGGGTCGAGTGGAAGGAGTGAAGAGGGCAGCCAACAAAAGCTCTCAAGTTGCTGCTTATCTCTCAGACTTTATTAATAGGGGCCTTTAACCCCTGGCAATTGATGTGGGCTGCTTCCATTGGGGGCCCTAGGAGAGGAGGGGCCTTCTCAGAGCATCTCACCATGGTGCAGCACCTGGCAGGATTTTACATAATTTAATTAAAGGGAGTTCTCCCTGCAGTGAGGAAAGGCCCGGTCACTTGGGCCTTATTAGATTATTCCACCACTCCAAACACTGGCAGCCTCTCCCATTAGACTTTCTGATTGGGGAAGTTGTCAGGGGTACAAGAGAGCAGGCTGGTCTCTCAGGAATGTTGGTGCTGACAGACCATGAGCTGGACTATCATCCTTTTGGGTTTTGTAATAGCTCAGCATAAGCCTCTATGCCTCCACTGACAGGGGTTACTTCATTCTTCTAAGGCTTATGCTGCCAATGGCTGTTACTCTAGCTGAAGATGCCCAGTTTATCCTCCTAGGCTCTCCTCTACCTGCAAACATGGGGCAGGGATGTTATAAGTAACGTGGGTGGGGCATTTTCATTCTTCCTCTGGAAGAGTTTAGGTTCAATATTAAGAAATACTTTCAAACTCCATGAAGAGCATAGAGCAGCAGAACAAGCACCTCAGGGAGGCTGTGGAATCTCCTCTCCTGGAAACATTCTAGGTGGAGAAATGGAGGCTTATGTATAACGAAATTGATCTTCCCTGATGGGGAGTGAGAGACTGGATTCTTGCCCAAATACCTCTTCACATCTTATCACAAATCAATGGCTTGTCTGTCCATGTTCTTCTCTCCAGGCCTGTGCGCCAGCTCAGTACTTTCACAGAGAGCATAAAAGGCACAGCTACTCCTTGTGAACAGCGGGGTGTTTTCTACGTGATGAAACATTGGACATTTATAGCACTCTTCACCTGAGCATCTGAGTGGTTAGAAATGGGGATAAGAATGATACTCATCTCGCAGGGGGAGAAATTGACACAGGTTGTGCTAAAATGATTTGCTGAAGGTCACATAGTGAGCCAGCGAGAGATGTATGAGTAGAAGCTATATTTTCCTACCTGCTAACATGCTCTCAACTAGACCATACTGCCCCATGTAACAAATTAGGGATGTGGTGCTCTCTAGCTGTATGAATCTCCTTTGAGAGCTTATTGCCTCACTGTCAGCAGCTATTCAAAGACTCTTTATCTCACATCTTTGTGTGCTGCATTCTTTGTCCACTGCGTGGTGCTTTTACAGAATCTTCCCTCCCTCGTTCCCCTCCTCGCTTGTTGCTGTGGAAAGCTGGCCCTGTCAATGGAGCCTTGGCCTGGCTGAGTTCCCTGGATCTCATGTCTCTCTAAATCGCCCTGCATTGAGAAGTGCCTGGCATGTGAAGTTTACATTCTGTGTTTATTGACATTTGCTGCTCAGATTAGCTGTTTATCAAGATGAACATAAAATCTACGAGGCATAGCTTCTAAAATGGGCTCCAGGGTGGGATCTAGGGGAGTGGGGAGGAGTGGAAGCTTTCCTTTGAGCCACTGTTTGTATGCAAATAAGGTGGTATTGTGGTGGTGGACTTGGAGCAAAGCGTGTAAAGAGATGACATGTTTAGAGTGCTCTATACAGTATGGCGTGAAATACGGTGTGTGGGGATTCTCCTCCCTTGGACATGAAAAGATTAGACAAGCTGAAGGCATCTGTCTGAGTCGATATCCCTCCCCCTTCAGCCATCACACATTTTCTCTTTAGGGATACATTCCCAAGGCCATATGGTTATGCTAATGGTGCCGATTAATATTCATGAGCTTGCTGCATGCACATGGTCACCTGCTGGGTAGCTGTAATTTGGGGTTTGTGAGGATGTTAACTTCTTTTGTGGGAGGGGATGGATGGAAGTTCCTAATTTTGGTATGGTAGGGACAAAATAACCAAGGAAACGAGGAAGCTGGCTAGAAAGAATTTAACAATAAAAGTTAAGTAATCAAAATTTTGGAATTAGCATAGAGGCCTCAAAAGCATACAGTAATGTAAGCATCTTGGAGGCAAAACTTCCCCCTAGACAAAAAAGGAAACAGGATGGCAAAGCAAAGAAAAACAGCATGACTAAATGGCAATATAAAAGAATTAATTTAAGCCAAAAAGTCATCCTTCAGAAAGTAGAAATCCATCCTAATTGACGGCAAAAGACAGGAATGGTAAGGGCAGGCAAAATGGAGGCTGGAGTAAAAGTAGTAAGAGGAAATTTGAAGACTAAGTAGTTATAGACATAAATTCCTTGAGTACATCAGAAGTGGAAAGCCTGTGAGATCGTCTGGCTGATCAGGGAGTAAAGGGAGCAGTCGGAAAAGTGACATTATAGAGATGCTACATCACTTCCTTATCAGTCTTCATAAAAAAGGATGCTGAGGAGGCTGCCTATCCTGTACCTATGCTTTGCAGATAATAAATATGAGAGACAGTCAAATGGAGGTGTTTGTGTATATGTCTATGTGAGTAAAAATGTACTGGAACAAACTCATGGGTTAAACTGCAATAAGTCAAAGGGACCAGATGGTATTCATCCAAGAATTTTGAAGGCATTTAAAATAAAGTGGCTGAGCAGCTAACAAGATGTAATCTATCATTAAAATCAGAGGATTGGAGGTTAGCCAATACTGTGCTTATCGTTAAAGGCATTAGAAATGATTCTGAGAATTTCAGACCAGTTAGCCTTACTTCAGGACTGAATACACTACTTGATAAAATCAGTTACAATAGGGACAAGGCATCACAGCTTCTGTTAAGGAAAATTGTGCTCCTTCAGTCTATTAGAATTCTTTCAGGAAGTCGCAAGCTAATAGATAAAGCAGAAGTGTTGGACAGAATCTGTTTGGATTTTAATAAAGTCTATGATAGATTTCCTCCCAAAAACTGGAGGAATTAACTTCTCACCCAATGACTACTTATGTTCCATAATGGATTTGGAACTGGGTAAGAGATTAAAACAAGAATGTAATAGCCTCCTTCCATTCTGAACACTAACAGTTAGGGTGCTCCAAGGTTGTGTGGTGTTAAGTTAATGTTTGTGATCTGTGAAAAAGGGTGAACACTGAGATGGTAAAATTCAGCGCTATCCCTAAACAGCTTAAGGTTGTCAAGACAAGTTTGTGAACACAAAAGGATAACCTAGCAGAAATAGAAAAGGTCTATAGAAAGACCGTGAAAATAATTATACATTCTCAGGTTAGAGGGAAAAGATTTAGTGCTGTTTAGAAAGCAGAAAAATGATAAAAGGGAATGTGACAGAAATATATGAACTAATAAATGGTATAGAGATGGTGAATCAGGTGCTGCTGTTCACCATTTCTCATAATGAACAGCTCAGCCTAACAAATAAAAAGGCAACAGAGGTAAAACTGATTACGATTTTTTTTTATCTTGTGGAACTCACTTTCACGGGATATCACTGAGTGGAAGAGCTTAAGTTTCCACTCTGGTGTTTCTTGCATGTTTTGCTAAAACATCTGATATAGGACATTGACATCCAGGATACTGGACTAAGATGGACCATTAGTCTGATTCTGTATGAATTCCTGTGTCCTAGTTTACTGGTCCTTTTGAGGCATAAGGGAAGGTGGGAGACTTATGATATGACAAAAGCTGTTAGCTCCATTGAGAGGCCTTCAAAGTAAGGGTGTCTTGTATGCCTTACTGGGAAACCACCTTGTAAAAATGTCCTTGTGAGCACAACTGATGGACTTTGTAATTCCTCAAGATAGATGAGGTGGGTGGGCAGGGCTTTCCATTTAGCTCTGTACTTTGGATTCTGGTTAATTTGTGACTTTCTCCATGAAGAAGGAACTCAGGTGTCAAACCAAACTTCAGGTTACTATGGGTGACAGAAGGACCATCTGGCCCCATCATTCCTCTCTGGTTTGTTCTAAATCTGGTTATGCAGGTTTTTGTTTTTGTTTTTTGCCAGGACTGTCATTCCCAGTCTCTACTCGACTGTGCTACTACCTAATCCAATGTACCACAATCTGCTGCTATCAGCCCCTTGATTTTAGTAGGCCAGAATAAACCAAGGTTGCGATGACTGCACTGTATAGAGCTGGGCAGCAGTTGTGGGCTCCAGGAGGAGCCCATGTCCTCTGGAGAAAGGAACAATCTCACAATGTATGCAGATCCTGGAGGATTCCTCCCTCAGTAGGGAAGAAGTGAAGAACACTAAAGTCTCCTGTAGCCAGTGGTTGTGAGCTTGGGGAAGCAGGGAGTGATTCTAGAGGTGGGGAATTTATGGTGGAGTAATAGCAAAGCCACAGTTGTTACGGTTGTATCAGTTAATTGTTTAACAGGAAAATAAATCACTTAGCAATTATTCTTTATTATTCCAGGAAAAAAAGAAAGCTGCAAAATAGTGTAGGAAGGTTTTTTAATTTTCTGTGAAGTTGGAGGTTGTAAGGGAGTAACGTATTTTACAAATATTTTGGAAATAAAACAGATGATTTTTGAAATTGGGTCTCTAGCATTTCACTTTTTTCAGAACCCGTTTGCAAAAATAAATACACATGGTGATCTTGCACTGCACTTCCAGTTTAGATTACTGAATATAGTAGTTACATTTCGCTTTTGGAATTTGAGTGAAGGAAGACTATTTCATAACTGATTTGAGCTGTGCCAATTTGAAAGCACCTCATTAATATGATGACACTGATTGCTAGGCAATAACCTGTGTCTGTACACTGCAGCAGATTTGTCAAATTCCAGTGGCCTCATTCTCTCTAATGTTGACTTCAGCATTGCCAATTTGAAAGCATTGTGTTAACTAATGACAGCATTCTTTCCTTGGTAATATCCTATGTTTCTCACACATGACAGCAGATTCACCAAGTTGCAATGACTGCATTCAGTCTAACGTCAGCATTTCTTCAGAGCTGAACACCTGCTTCAGCTGCTGCTTTTTTTCACTACATTGTCATTCTTCTTTGTAAGACCTGTTTGCTTGTTCACTTCCGTTTATAGTCTCTACACTAAAAAGCTAGCAGATAGTTATTAACAGCCCCACACTTCTCTCTACCTACAGCAACATAAAACATATTCACTCTTATGACTATCCTCCTTCCACAACACATTAACACACAAGACTTCCTAAACTACCATGCAGCCTTAACTGCACATACATACGAGAACTAAAAGTAGATGTCCTTTGGCAATATACTACTGGTTTGGGATTTCTTTGAAGAAATTAGAAGACCATATATCATCTTCTGTGCATGCCAGAGTTAGAACTATACAGCAGTTTATACAAGGAGACATATGTTTAAATGCTGATCTGTTTTCTTCGGAGAAGTGCAAATGTGGGAATACATATACTATCCATGAGTGTGTCCTGCATTTCAGACTTTTAAAAAAGGTTCCTGCCCCAAAGAACTCACAAAGGATGTGTGTGTTAAAATTAAACACAGGTTAGCTGTCATGGTCACTCTGGGATCCCTCTGAGGGCTGATTTCCTGATCAGCTGGCATTTTTCTAAAGCTGATGTATCCTTTTTGTGCTACACAAGTGTTTAAAAACACTATTTAAAACATGCTAGCTAGGTCATGTTAAAGTGTAGTGTGTTCCTAGTCTAGACATGGCCATACCAAATAAAAAGGGGTCTGGGTGTGGGGGAAGGACTCACTCACTCAGCAGATCCTTAGTTAGCTCTGGGGTTAAGCAAACCTGTTATCTTAGTTTGATTCTTAGCTCCTTGCTGCTTTGTTTAACCCTTGTTAAGTCAAGTTCCAGATAGCAGACAGAATGGTGCTACTTGCACCGATCACTTCCAAGTCCTTTCTGAGAACCCATTCATGCTAGCCAGGCTTGATTACTCTAGTGCTTAAGAACTCAAGTTATTGTGTGGCTGGCCCCTGGTCTGAATATATGCCCAAGTGCCATGGCAGGCTCTAGCATTTCAAATGTAGGGACTCAAGGCTGGTCCAAGCAGGGGTTTGGAGATAGGACGTGTTTTCACATGTTCTGTTCTAGCGTGCTGTTCCTGTTTCAGCTTCCTGCAGTCTCCTATGTGCTTGAGCCATGGCTGCAGTAAACCTTGTGGCTGAAGGAGCAGATTTTTTCTTCCAGGGAGACAACTGATCTGTTTGCAGCAAGACTGGAAAACCAGCTGACTGTTTCCAACAACTTAACTTTCTCTGTCCTGAGACAGAGGAAGCAGGGCTGTGCTTGGGGGCACCTGCTGAGGAGGGTGCAGGCTCTGAGGTCGTGTTAGGAGCTGTGCTTTCTGAGAGTTCCTCTGATGTAGTTGGATAGCTGATCCCACCAGTGAATTGGATGGAGCCACATCTGCTCAGTCACACTTGCTGCTATGGTGTGCTTGAGTCACAGAGGTAGTGATCACTCTTGGGCATGTTTCTCACATGCTAAAGAGTGCCACCTCCATGCTTTGCTCTGGCCCCTTGCGCAAGAGCATACTTACTTTTGACTCTCTCCCACACGGCTGTGCCAGACAACTTCCACCAGCCTCTCTGTGCTCTGGGATTCCCTGTCTCCTCCTTTGGAGAACTAAGCAGGGATTATCTGTCACACTTGGATTGGCATATGTCCCAAACCACTCCCTAGGATTTTCAGGTGGGGGGATTTGGACAGTCTGCAGTCCATCTTAGTCTTCCACTTCATGAATTCACTGTGTTGGGTGACTGCTGTTTTAAATCCATGCTCAGATGCATCATGCTAGGACCAAGGGGCAAACTACCATTTAAATCCAGCTACAGCTTCCAGCAGAATGTTTTGGGGGAATATCCCTTCTCCACCCAACCCCCTTCCCTCTTCAGTCGAATTACCTTAGTGGTGTTAGAATACTCAAAGCACCATCTATACTGGGCACCACTGGAGCCAAAGGAGTAACAGGCCATTTCTAGTACTCATGCCATAAGGTCAGGTTCCACTTAAGCCTTTTGGATCTTTAAAACTCTGTATAGAGAGCCTGGATTAACCCTGCATTGGTGAGTGCACTGAGCCAGGCAGAAAGCATTGACTGGTCTCCTCCTGCCCATCTGCCATGCTGACTGGCCTCTGCAGCCCTGTCTGCTTGCAATGGAAGCCTTTGATTTTTGGACTCTATTTCTGGGGGCCACTGAGGCCCCCCTCTCCCAGAGAGGGGACTGCTCTTTAATTTAGTTTCTCAGCTCGGGCATCTTTCTGACTCCCTGAGGCCTGCTGCCAACAGAGCTCTCCTTGTTTACCCAACTCTGAGGAATCGGTTTACAAGCCTCACAAATACCCTTTTCACCTTTCCCATCAGAAAACACCTCCCGAAACAATGAGGAAATTGGATGCTGCCACCTGATAGCTCCCAAGGAACCTGCAGAGCAAGGAATTCACTCAGCAAACAGACTTCTGTATGTGCCCTGCAAGAAGAACCACAGCGAAACCTGCCTTTGTACTCTGGCCATTGAGGGCCAGCTGGCTGGCGTACTGAGACATTCAGTGGCCCAGCACGGGAGAGGCTTTGTGGGGGGCAGTAACGAGTTCTATCCAAAAATCAACTCCTGCTAACGATGCAAGTAAATACCATGAATGCTCCCATCCTGATGTATTTTTGAAAACTTCTGCAACTTGCTGTGCCCGTAAAGATTTCTTAAACTGAAATGACTTGCCCCATCTTTCCCACAACCAAGAAAAGATCCTTAGCACAGTCTGAAACAGCTGCTATCTCCAGTTAATGACTAACTCCATTACCTGACTGTAAAATTAAAAGTAGACAGCCTCCCCACCATCCCTTGTGGTGTGGGGAGAAGGCTGAGCTGGGAGAGGAGCTTCAAGGGAATCTGTGGATGTGAGAGTTGAGGGGTGGATCTCTAATGTGGTGCTGAGGGCAACTGGGAAGGTTTTATCATCAATGATGTACCAGCCTTTGTGGCATAAACTGCAGTGGAATGGGCTCCCACACTGAGCAACTGTCTGACAGTGAACAAACTGGCCCATTGCCCAATACTCCACTCACAAAAAAGCTGGTATTTGGAGGCAGATGAGGGAGTTATTTAACCATCTTTTGTGGTTGTGAGGCTCCAAGTTCATAAAGGACTTCATTTTTCAAACAAAAGGAGATATAGCCCTGCAAAGCATGATAACAGTTTCATGATTTGCATCAGTTGAGTGTTTGGCTCTTTTTGTAGTAACTGGGATTATTCCAGCTGGTGCCCTCAAACTGTCCCTCAGGGCAGAAGTTTTTGTGCAGCACCCTGTACTTTTATATTTCCCTATAAATGTTTGCTTCCTCTGAAGTATGCTGGCCCCATGAAAGCCATGCAAAACTACTAAGTTATTTGTGCACCCTCTCGTCACAGTAGAGCTGGCCTAGAGGCCAGCATTTGCTTTAAGTCTGGTTTATGGAACCAAATCTGGTGGGACCTGTAGGGAGGCTGTTGGTAACTGCATGGCTTTAGAGTGGACAGTCACTCCCAGAACACACTTGTGGGGTGGGAGTGGGAGGAGGAACATAGTGAAGAAGAGACTGCTCTACACCAGTGTTTGCCGCCCCCAGCCTGGTTCCTGCTGCCTTCTGCATTGCATCCCAAGATGTAGTGCCCCAGACTACCCCAAAGGGGGCAGTGTGATTTGGGAAGCCATGGGGAAATAAGTTGTGAATGGAACGAGAAGATTTCTGCTGGTGCTTTGCTGTGTGGAGGAGTGCCAAGAGGAGGAGGACTGTATCTGAGGACATGCTTCAGTCTTCTGTGGATTCTGCTTTAATTTGCTTGATTGGTCAGAATATCAATCTGGCCATGGTACAAAGAGGCTGTCTGATCAGGGGGATCCTGCATCAAAAAGCCACCCCTTCTTGTAGAGGGATTGCATGCAGTGGGCAATCAGTGTTTGCCCTTCTCTTCACCACCTTGAAATGTGATGGGTGGCTAACAGATCCTGCGTCTTTCCTTCCCCATTTTTCTATGACTCCTTTTTGTTGCAGGGATGAAAGAATTTAGATCTTCTACTAAAGCTAGGGTAATCACACTTTATCTCTGAGCCTGTTCCCCATCTGCAAAATTGGGATATGTACCTTTAAGTGTTTTGAGATGAAAAATGCTGTATGTTAGTAAGAACTGCAGTAAAGGCCTCACTTCCAATGGGCAATCTCCTTAGGCCTCTTTTTAAAGAATTCTATAATTTCGAATATAACTTTGTTAGGGCAGCCTCTTCTAGGCAGCTTACTTTTATTTGTTTTGCTAGCCCTGGTCCCTTGGATGGCCACTGAACACAGGTGTGTGTATTTTTTGTGTGTGCACTCTACCTCAAAACAAGAATAACTGAAATTGCCTGCTGGGCTGGCCTGTTCATTGGTTTCCATGGGCTGTTTAAGGAATGCAGCAGCTCAGCAGGTGCAGTGAAAGATTAGCAGTGAAAGGGTTAAGACTACAAGTGCTCTTCGGTATCATTGGCGGGGGTTAGTGGATTCCAGGCTATGTCTCACCGATTCACTAGGGTTTTGTCTGTGAGTGGCCTACCAAGCTCCTGGGTTCCCTTGGTGCTGCAGTTGCATGTGGCAGTGCCTGGCTTTTGTCCTTACCGGTCAGTTTGGGGGATCCAAAGGTAGTAATTCAAAGCAGGGAATGCTGCCAGCTAATTTAAGATTTCACTGTGAAGTCTAATGCAGAGTGCTTGCAAATTCTAAATATGGGAAGATAAAGTTAAAAGCTGCAGTTTTTTGGGGGGAAACTGGATTTACAAATATTGGGTCTCTGTGCTGGGTCCACTGTCACTGAGAACCCTGTTTTCTGCCCTGGCTTTGCTGACATACAAGACTGTTCTCCAATTGGATGATAGCACTAATGTGCATCAGCATGGATAGGCAGCCAGAGGGTGCTCTTAGGCTTTCCATGCTTGTTGTCGTCTCCTAAATCCTTCCAATCCAAATGGCACAAGAGAGTGTAACCATGTGGGGAGGAGACATTTGTAGATCACAATCCAGGTCTTTGATTTTTCCATGGGGCCATAAGGTGGGCCCAGTCATATTTCTCGAGCTAGTCTGTACTGATTGGTGCCATTTGAGCTATATCCTGGATGGGTAGGTAGATTAGCACTTCAACCAACTGATCTGTACTCTCCTTGCTACTCTCCTACCCAATTGTAAGCGGGGGAATGATCCCCTTACACAATGCTTTGCCACTTCTGCTGTTTTCTCAGGTGCCTATCTTCCATGTCTTAATCTACTTTACCCTAGTACATACTACCTGCATCTGGAAGTGCTTTATTATGGAGGTGCATGTCATGGATCCGTAGTTAAGGCTGAATTGAGTTGTGCATTTTAACGAAATGAATTCAGTCTTTTTATGTATGAAAAATACCGCTGATCCTTCCTGAGGTTACAGAACATACTCTTAGGGCACAGAAAGAATTTTCTGATAATTTACAAGTAGATCTGGTCATTAGTTTTAGATCAAATTAATTTATAAATGGGTCCTTGGGGAGACTGGGCACCCTGTGTGTCAGATCCCCTCCACCCCCCAACCCCCACAAGTGAGCTTATTAGAATAATGCACTCTTCAAATGTCACATGGTTAAAACTCACTACCACATTCTGTATAGGCCACATATGAATTTCTTTAGGGCTAATAGTACATTTTTTTTTCCTGCTGTTGTTCACAACTGAAAAACTTCAGCAGAGCATGAAGAATAACTTTATTTCAGAGAATTACATGAGGAACTGACCTCTTCCAAAATGTCTGCCATTTGCTATTCTCAGCAGAATGGAGACCACAAGCTACTCCTTAACAAATGTAGTTCCCACAGTTTGCCTGCTTTTCTCTGCCTCGTTATAGATTAGGAGCCGCCATCTTCCCTGAAAGCAGCTTGGGGAGTTGGTGGCCATTTTGGAAAAGGGCATCTTAACTGACAGCAACCTGTGGTCTCAGTTTTTTTGAGAACAATAGAAGTTGGCAGCCATTTTGAAAGTGTTCAGTTCTTTGTGAATTTCTCTGAAGATTTTCAGTCTTTGCTTGAGAGAGAATTCTGTTATGAAAAAAGTCAACAAATTCCCATTATTCCTACTTATTTAATTTTCATCAAAGCTATGTGGAAGCTTAGCTTTGCAAAGCAAATGGAGAGGGGTGAAGGTTTGGGGAAATATGAGAGGAGCAGAAAGGAGGAAAAGTGAATGCATGTGCATATAGGCATGTGGGGGACAGAACATGAGGCAAAACGGGTATACTTGGTGCTTGGTGGCTGTCTGATGCTGCAAAGCAGATGTAAACCCAGTTTCCTTGGCCACAATGGTTTGGCTGATTTACATTGCTTGAGTGAAACAGAGCAGCTACAACAGGGGTGGGCAACCTATGCCCCATGAACCGGATCTGGCCCGCCAGCTGTTTTAATCGGGCCCTCAAGCTCCCGCTGGGGAGCGGGGCTTAGGGCTTGCCCCTCTCCAGCGCTGCAGCTGGGGAGCAGGGTCAGAGACTGCTCCATGCGGCCCCTGGAAGCAGCAACATGGCCCCCCTCTGGCTCCTATGCATAGGGGCAGCCAGGGGACTCCGCTGTGCACGCTGCCCCTGAAGCTCCCATTGGCCGGGAACCATGGCCAGTGGGAGCTGCAGGGGCGGTGCCTGCGGACGGGGCAGTGTGCAGAGCCTCCTGGCTGCCTCTCCACATAGGAGCCAGAGAAGGGACATGTTGCTGCTTCTGGGAGCTGCTTGAGGTAAGTGCTGCCTGGAGCCTGCACCCCTGAGCCTCCCCCTGTGCCCCACCCTCCTGCCCTCCAAACCCCTCAATCCCAGCCTGGAGCACCCTCCTGCACCCCAAACTCCTCATCCCCAACCCAGAGCCCCCACGCCTGCACCCCCAACCCAGAGTCCCCTCCCACACCCTGAACGCCTAATTTCTGGCCCCGCCCTGGAGCCTGCACCCCCAACCAGAGCCCGCACCCCAACCCCAATTTTGTGAGCATTCATGGCCCACCATACAATTTCTATTCCCAGATGTGGCCCTCTAGCACCTCTGAGCTAGAGCAAAGTGGTGGATCTGGATATAGCTCTGAAAGGTGAAAATCTTAAGTGTTCAGGTACATACTGTATGTTTTCAATCATTAGAAATATCACATGGTTTAATTAGTAATTTCACATGTGAACAGCAAATATGAAACTCAGAGAATGTCACTGAAGAAATTCCTAGCTAAAAGCTATGCTAAGACTGAGTGTGTATGTAAGTACTTCAGGGTATATTCATTACAGTGGTATTGCGATTATCCTCAAGAAATTAAAAGTTAAGGTTCAAACGATATTAGAAATCCAAACACGTTGAGGTATGGGATGCAGTTAGGGCACCCAAAAAACCTTAACTCTGTCCTATAGTGACACGGAGGAAATATAAAAATCAAAGGTCATGTCTTCATAACTCAGTTCAACTTGTTTGAGACCACACCCTGTTACACCTTCATCATAATTATAGGGTTATTGCATGGTGCCATTTGGGTAGATCCAGGGTATTGTTGAGGGGCTTTGTGTCACTGCAAAGACCCCTCTGGAGAAAGAGTTACGCTGGGGTCCCACTGAGGTGGGAAATATGTAGCGTTCTTCCTCCTTTGCCCCAAAACCAAGATGTCGGCTTTGCTTTGTCTGTAGCTTCCTGTTTGGAATCTTTGGGTTAGGAAGGAGCCGGCAGAGGCTGAAGCAGGGAATTTGAGTCACTCGGAGTTATCTCGCCAGAAAATGTGTGAGTCACACTAGCTTTGGAGAGGTGGGTGTTAGATCCTGCTTCCTCCTGGGGTGGAAACCTGTGTGTGTTCAAGTGTTTACTTGTTGGACCAAATGTGCACACCCGTGGCCTGTCACAGGGTGGGTAAAGAAGGGGCAGTTCTGTACAAGATGTAAGCATGTTCAGGGGATTGCCTCAGAGCTCAGATGGTGGGTGGGCAAGCCTTTATCACTTGCAGCACCTTGGAAAAAGCATTCTGGCTAGCAGACAAGTGGCATAGCTGTGAGGTGACCCCTCTGAGGGCCAGATCTAGCTTACCTGCCAGCAGCTCTGATGAGTTGGAACACAGCTGCATCATTCACTTCATGCCTTGTGAGGCGCTGGAAACTCTAGTGCAATAGCCATTTTCCCCACCTTCTTTTCTTCTCAGTATTTGCAGTTTACAGTGACAGAGCTCAGTCACTTAGGTGTTAAGTTTCTTGCCCTTTTAAGCTTACTATGTCTCTTTTGTTCTAGGAGTCATAGCTTTTATTAAATTTCATTACTTCCCCACAGCTTACATGGTAAAAGTGCGTCAGCTAAACTGATATGTGCTGTTGGTATTGGAATCAGACAGGTGAGAGAACCTCAGTAGCTAACAAGTTCCCAGTAGCTTAACTCTGGGACCCCCATAAGGCCCATGGGAAGTCAGCCACCCACTGGAACTCTGACTGGGCAGGTTAAGTTCCAGCTGCTGCGGAGCTCTAGCTGCTGGGAAGAGTTTGGGCAGATACAGATACAATGCAAATTACTGAATCAAATTCTATGGAGTGGCTCTTATCAAAAGTAAATGTCCCTGCTGCCCCATAGCCTCACCCTGTTTTGTTGGACTAGTTGAGGGGGAAGGGAGGGCAATGGCAATTAGAATCAGGGTACTCCAGTCTCTGAAGCAGTAGATGCAGGTGAGATCTGTTTTGGCTGTCTTTTGCCTTAACTGCAGCTGGAATGTAACTTGGAATCTTCGCCAAGAGTGTGTGGGCTCAGACTCCACCTTTCCTGCCTGCCTCCTCTAAGCTTGGCTTGTAAATCCTCTCTGTGGAGCTCATGTGATGGGAATTTTGAAGACCAGGCTGCTGGCTCTGGCTTCAGCCCTTTGGCTTCTTGCTAAGACTTGTTTGAGAGCCGCAGAGCAGGTTGATCTTGTATGTCTGATCTTGTTTCTTTGACGCCTGTAGTTTTGACTTGTGCAAATCTCTTTGGGATGGAGGAGGGGAGAATAGAATCTGGGCATATACTCAGAGTGATGTCTTCTGGTTAGCAATTTGGTGGGGGAAGGAATTGATTAAATCTGGGAGGGGCAGGAGAAATGAATGGAGATGTAGCCCATCTGGGAGCTCTATCCAATTCTCAGAGCACCCAGATTACATCAGTGGAGTCATGGCTGCACAGCAGAGAAAAATTTTGATTAATATATGTTCCTAGGTTATCGTCCATCAAGAAGAGATTATGCTGCTTATGCTAAGTAGATGTCCTGCCCCTCCCCTCTCTGTTGCCCCAATTCTCTAATTGCTGTTTAAAATTCAGCTGAGTAATTGCCCTGTAATAATGGAGCCTGAGTGTTAGCCACATTGCCTTCCTTCCTTTTGCTTGGTAATGGCCTACCTTCCAGCCCTGAATAGCTTTTACCCTCCTTGCCATTTTCTGTCCAATCCTCCCTAGGACATACTGCGAGTTTAGGACTTTGAGGCAACTGCTGTGTTGGCAGGAGGCACCCTGCTGAATTAGAACTCTTCTTCCCTTCCCTATTCTGCAATAAAAATTCCATTGGTAGTGAGGGTGTGGGAGGGAGCTCTTCACACTCACCAGTTCTCATCCCCACCCCCATCCCCCCCGGCACTTAATCCTCCTCCTCTAAATGAAACCCGGTGGCAGAATCACATCTTCCCAGTCATGGAAATCTGGACAAGGTACTCTTCCCTTCACCCAGCAGACTCTCTGTGTTCTGCTCCTGGGCGCAAAGAGCACCGTCTTTACAGTACTCCACTCCATGAAGAGAGCAAGTGGTCCCAGCAGCAACAACGTAGTTCTCTCCTAGGCTAACCACTGTGCTACCCATATTGTGGCATATTGAGATTTGGGAGTGGCGAGAGATTGAGACTTCTCCCTGGCAGCTGTGTGAGACTGACTGTTCAGGAACATTAGAGTGAGGAGAATGAGGGACTGTCACCTGAGTCTCCATTTAAAAATAGACTGGACCGAACCCTGGATAATGTACTGTAGGCAGCAAACTGGCAGTGACCCTGGCATTGGGGATACGTGTCTGAATGTGGGGGTGGAAGGGAACCTTCAGATAATGGCAGTTTCCGCCCTCACTGCAGGCATTTGTCATGAGAAGGAAAACTCGTTTCATCATAAATGTTTTGTGGCATGGAAATGGTGGGAGTTCCACCTGGGGCAAGTTCTAGGTTTCCCTCCAGGAGGGAGGGGGACACAGTTCTGGTCAGGATGAAATTTGTGAATATTGCCCCAGCCAAGCAGAAACTTGTAGCTGCCCTGGTGCACAATGTGGAGCTTCCCTGCTCATTTGCATCCAAATAGGGCACATGAATCTAATCTCTTATTCTCTTTCCTCTCTAGATTCATGGCTGGTAAAGGGCTGGTCATCTACCCGGAGATCGGGGACAAACTGGACATTATCTGTCCCAAGGCGGAGCTTTCCAGACCTTATGAATACTACAAGCTGTACCTGGTGAAACGGGAGCAGGCAGAGTCCTGCAGCACTGTCATGGATCCCAATGTGCTGGTGACTTGCAACCGGCCAGAGAAGGAGATCCGCTTCACCATCAAGTTCCAGGAGTTCAGCCCCAACTACATGGGCCTGGAGTTCCAGAGGCAGCAGGACTACTTCATCACATGTGAGTCCTCCCCCTCCTCTTCCTCATTACCTCAGCTTGCAGCTGTCTTTCCATGTACTTTCAATGGCCTGATGTTTGTTCCCCCATTAAACTCCTTTGTAGTAGCTTTCTGGGCCAATGCTAGGGCATGTCTTCACTTCACCACAAGAGGGCATACTTCATTGTCTTGCTTAGAGGATCAAGAGGAGGCTTTCAGACACGTTTAGTACATAGGAATGTGTTTCTGATTTGGGCCCTGCTCATGGCTGACACATATGGAAACTCTCCTTGCCCCTGTCCTGTGGGAGATCAAGGAGAGGGGAACAGTGGTGAGGAGTGGATTGTAAGCTGCCTCTTGGGTTAGTGTATGGTTCTTATCCTGCCAGTGTGCTGCGTGATTAAGTACCCCTCATCTTCCCTCCACCCCCCTCAAAAAAACACAGCACACCCTTGTTTAGTTAAAGGGGCAGGGAGTATTTTCTCAAATTCCAAATGGACCAAGGAGGGGAAAGAGCCATGTTCAGTGACTTCTTTGCAGCCTCCTTGGAGCATGTGTGTGCAGTGATCTCTGTGGGGCAGGAAAGAGGTTAGTGTGTGAGACCTTTTTTTAAGGGCTTGTTCTGGAAGTAGGAAGAACTTTGTAATTAATGGATCTCAGGATAACAGTGAGAAATTGGCCCAGTGTAGGAAGCAGCTGTTCAGTTTCCCTTCTGGACAGAAGTTAAAATTAAGCATGTTGGCTGCTTGGAGCTGCCCTTGTTGAAATTAACCACAAAGTTGCCTGGAGAAGCAGCCCTTGACAAAGGATTTTGGCATTTAAACAAAACATACTTGCAACATTACTGATACTGCCTTAGTTTTAACATTGTTTCATTGCTTCATAAAAGATGTCCAGGGGAAAGGACTGAGGTTCTCCAAAGCCTGGAGGTCCTCATAGACTCAGGAAAGTGACCATGTTGGATGTGTCCATCTGATCATGCCTCTTCATTGCTGTTAGAAGAAGGAGATGCCCCTACTCCTGTATAGATAGGACTCTTTTTGATCTGGCCTGAAGAAGGGGAAGGGTTTCTTTCCATATGTTGACCTTTTTTGTATGCAAGGGCGCTGCAGTCACCTCATCTCCTGCAGTCAGTTTGGTCATGTTGGGGGTTCAGTGTGCTGTGTCTGCAATCTGTTAGCTAGGCTTCTCTTTCTTCTTTCTTTTCTCCTGTGGATTCCCCTGAACCTTGCTGTTTCCACTCGACTTGGCACACTGCACTATAACCCAATAGCAAGAAAGCAGGAAAAGGGCACAGCAGCCCCGCCACAACTCATCTGTCACCTCATGCATCGTTGGCTCCCCGTTTGCTTGCTTGCTGTCACATGCTGCTAACTTGCCAATCAGCAGCCTGGACCAAAGGTCAGCCTGTGGTGCCAGAGTCGAGCTCAGAGACATGTAATTGGGCACATCTTATTCAGCAATCTATTTTAGCCCCCATATCTCATCTTGGCAGTCGGGTGGGGACGGAGTCTACCAGAGCAACATTAACTGTATGCTACAAGTACAGCAATTGCCTGGTTACAGTGCCTGCCTTTGTGGTAGGTGCTTACAGGCTCTTCGTGGGACTGTGCTGCTCATCTTAGCTAGCCAGATCCAAATCTTCCTGGAGAGTCTGCATTTGCTTTGGGTTAAACTGAACAGAACCTGGTGCCCAGAGAGCAGTAGAGATGGGCTCAGGTTACAAGATTCAGAGCCAGAAACAGATTTTCAGACAAATCCACTTTTGAGACTGTATGAATCTAGACTTTGGCTTGGGCCCATCTCGAATTCTTGGTGGGAGCAGAGGCTGGTGTTGGAACTTATAGAAAGTTGGCACTGTTGATGTGACTAGCAAGCAGAAACTGAACCGGTCATCTGAATGTGCAGAGTGTGATGTCTTTGCAGCCATGGTTTGTGCTGGGAGGGCCTGAAACAATTCATTTACAACCAGCTCATTATGGTTTGTTTTTCAAGAACAATTCAAAGTTAGGGGTGGAAAGAAACCAGATGTTGGCAAGTCAGCGTCACCAGTTTTGTGTTTGTTTGTTTGTTTTTTTTACCTGCCTTCCTCAATCTCTCCTGAGAAGGGGGGGGGTCAGAGAATCTACCCCTGCCACGCCCCATTGTTGGGTAGATCAGCTGATGTCTCTCAGTTCAGCACTACACTTGTTTGGTGAGGCCTAAGGTTTGGGAGTCAGTGATGAGACTCAGTTGCTCCTCTTTTCCGTTGTTATAAGGGTGCCAAGAGGAGTCAAGTGGTTTTGGCAACAATGATAGAAACAGCTTTAAAACAGGGTGTTCTTGGTATGGGGGTGGCAGCGTTGAGAGTTGTCCTTCCTAATTTTTCCAACAGCAGAGTAGCCTGCCACTTGACTCCCAGACTAATCTTCATCTTCACTTCCAGCTGCAGGTGCTAGGCTGGGATTGTGGTTCCATTGTCTTACCCTAAGTTAACTCCCCTACCCACCCAATCACACATGCACATGCTGTATACACATGCTTCTTAATTCCCAACCACCACTTGCTTCTGCAGGATGTAGTTAGAGCCTTGAATGGAGAATCGAAAGCTCATTCCTGGGGCCTCCATCATGTGCAGCCAGCCATTGCTGCCGCAAACACAGATTGGGCCCAAACACAGATTGCCCTCTCCAGCATGGCAGCTGTCAATCTCAGCTAGATCACACCGCAGTCCTTTCCACAGCTTCTCAGCCAAAGGAAGATCTGATTGAGCTGCAAGTTTCCCTGCAGTGGGCAAAAGAGGGGGGAGTTGAGGGGGCTAAATGCAAAGGAACGAGTCAGCCTTTCATATCCCGAGCAAACATCTTGAAGCACTCGGTCACTGGTTTTTCCATGTTAAGGGTCACTGCAGGTCAAGTTCAAGCAGAAGTCGACTCTTCAAACTAATGAGGATTGAAAGCAGGGGTCCTAACCGGGGCCTCTGTGTTACCCCCCATGGGGCATCAGGGATTCTTGTACTAAAGCTGACTCAAGCAGTTCAGAGCAAGAAAGCCACCAACCTCTGTAACTGGTGGGGGCGGGTGGGGGGAAGACTGAATGACAATTCATGTACCAGAACAAGCCCCTCTAGCTCAGAGGTTCTCAAACTGGGGGTCGGAACCTCTCATGGGGGTCGTGAGGTTCTTACATGGTGGGTCATGAGCTGTCAGCCTCCAACCCAAACCTTGCTTTGCCTCCAGCATTTATAATAGTGTTATAAATGAAAAACACTTTAAAAATATATATTTAAGGGGAGGGTTGCACTCAGAGGTCTGCTATGTGACGGATCACCAGTACAAAAGTTTGAGAATCACTGCTCACTGGTTCCCAAACTTTTTAGTACTGCAGTTCCTTTACAGATCTTTTAAAACGTGATAGCTCCCCAGAACCAATGCTGTTACTTAACTGACTTGGGACATTCGATCCAAGTGTTCAGGACAGTAGATTCAAGAGGGACATTAGCGTTCTGTTGACTTTTCAACTTTATTCAACTATATACAATTTAATTATATAATCCAGTCTAATCCAGGTGTCTAAAACTATAATTTGAAAATATGAATTGTTTGGCATGTTCAGGCACAGTTTAAGATTTTTAGTGAGAACAGGCCTGTCTCGAACTGCACAGTAGAGCAGTGTTTGTTTGAATCTCTTAATGGTGCCAGAGTTTCCAAGTTTAAATGATTTCTGAGTTTCGCTTTCACAGAAATTGTTGCTGAAAATAGAGACTCTCGGAGATAACTGGAAGTGAATGAAAGCAGCACTTCATGGATTTATCACTGAGTTCATCTTACTCTCCTTTAATGTAAATCCAGAATTCCTGATTTTTTTTTAAATTTGAAAATGTAGTCTTCCATGTGTGATCATTTGGTAATTCTAAGATTTTTTTTGAGCCAAAATACTTAATCTTGTAATGGAATCAGCTGTTACCAAGAACGGTTTTCAAATCCAATTGGCATCTGAAGGTTCATGTTCAACCCCAGGAAAATATTCAGCAAAATGGGAGTACAGTCCAAGCAAATTAGTTTAACATTTGGCCTTTAATAGCATTTTGATCGCTTTTACCTTGTTCTTTTTTAAAAGTCTGATAACAGTGAAAACATCTTGGTAACTCGTTTTTCAATGTGGCATCTCCAGAAACAAAATTTCTTCATTAATCCCCTGATTTTTCTCTTTGATATCTAATGTGTTTGTATTCTGACCTGAACATGTTAGGTTTGCCAGTCAAATCCACCGGCTCACATCATCCTGAAGTCCACACTTCACATGTAACCTTCAAAGCTTGTTTTCCCTAGCAGGAAAATCCTGATTTTTGTCATGCAATTCAAAGGCGCCTTGTAACACTTTTCCATGTGACAACCATCTGACTTCACTGTGAAACAAAAGCTAAGTGTGGTCAGAGTCCATCTCTTTGCACAGCATATTAAAACATATTCCGTGCCCAGGATTTTACAAAATTGACAGTTTTATAACAATGTTGAGGGCCTTGTGTACTTCAAACTGCAGCTTCTTTGATGCCAAAGCTTGGTGATGAGTCATGCAGTATGTCCAAATTTTTTTTCTTTTTTTTTTTCTTTTTTTTCCGTTTATCAAACTGAAGTTTATTAGTAGCCTAGATGGCATGACAGGAATTTATGATCGTGGTCTCTCTTTCTTGCCTTTGTACAAGGCTAAGAGAGAAACATTGGCTACTTTGACAACCTTGAAGCGGACACCAGGAATATCACCAACAGCGTGACCTTTCCGACCAAAGCCAGCAACTAGAACTTCATCATTTTCCTCAATGAAGTTCAAGCAACCGTCATTAGGAACAAAGGCTGTTATTTTCTTGCTGTTCTTGATCAGCTGAACTCTGACACATTTCCTGATGGCAGAATTGTCCAAATTGCTGCTGGTGCCACTTCTTTACTCACGCTGCAACCTCACTGTTCTTTCTGGTCACAGCTGCCCCACAGATGTGGCATAGTTAAGACCTTCATCCACTACAAATTTGAAGATCTTTAATATTTCCCAAACAGTGTTTCAGTTGGCCTTTCTTTGCAAAATAAACATTTTTAAGCTATTGTACCTGCTTTGACAAATCTCACATAACGCAGAAGCTAAGCCATGTTGGCTGAGTCTGTGGATTCATTCAATAAAATATTTACTCTTCTTAACTTACTCTATCAGCTGGTCCTGGGCACTTTCTGCAAGGTCATCAGTGCATCAATGGAATTATTGTTTGACACAGGAATGGTTTTTAGTGCCATTGTTGCTTGTTACCCAGTCATAATTTTACGTCTGTTGGTGATAGAAGTAGATGGATCTCACAGACAGTGTGTACTTATTTGTATTTTGCAATTCACAAGGTCACAGTGTAAGATGCTTTTAAAGAACAGTTGCTTTTTCAGATCTGACTTGTTTTTTCTTTTTTTTTTTCCTGCTTTAATTCTTTTCCTTTCTGAAGGAAAACACTGCAGTTCTTATTTACAAATTCTGGATGTTTGAATTCTAAATGTCTCTCAATTTCTCTGGTCTCATACTTTCTTTCACTAACCCTTGAAAAGAAATCACACATTGTGGTTGTAGACTTTTTGCCATAATATTGAGAAGCGAAAATCCAAATATAACACAGCTATCGTGCTGTCTATTTTTTTCCCCTTTTCTGTTTAACTTCATTAAAGTAATCTTCAGTCAATTGTTTGTTACCTGTAGGCTTAGCACTTGATAAAAATTGTTCTATTATAAAGATAAGATGCACTGTCTCTCCCTAAGCCTCCTTCCCCTATCTGCTAGAGCAGGTGTTGCTGCTGCTGCTGGCACCAGGAGCCTCCCTGTGTCCTCTGCTTTAGCAGGGAGCTTTCAGTACAGAGATTTCCCACCAACTGCTTCCCCCAGTGGGAAGTCTTCCTGCTGAAGGCCCCCTGCAGGGGCAGAGACCGCAGAGAGGTTCCCAGTGCCAGCAGCAGCATAAGACGCAGACGCACAGGTAAGACGCAGGTGATTTTTAAGCCTAGTTTAATACTCTTAATTAGAAAAAAACAAACAAAATGATTACGGTACATTTTTTCCTGAGATGCTCATGGTTGCCCCAGGGAGCCATGTCTTAGTTTGGGAAGCACTGCGCTAGCTTAACATCTTGTACTCCCAGAATCGGAATTGATAAATGCTTTGATTTCCATTCTGTGCTACTGATCCTTTCCAAACTCTCAAAGGAAAATGCTCTTGCTTTTGACACTCCCAGATTAATGAGAGGAAACCAGAGAGTGGGGGTGGATCATATATTTTTTTCCCTCTCCTTTTTGGGGGGAGGAAAATGAAGATGTTTGAGCTTCTGGATTTCACAAGTTCAAGGAATTTACTTGGTGTTTCATATAACAGAAGCGCGTTGCTTAAATCTTTTGCCTTTAGCTCTGAATGGCTTTTTTTCCCCCACAAACGGTGATGGAAAAGTGTTCTGTAAAAAGAAAAATAAAGTGTTCATGAAGGAGGAATGACTTTGAGCTTGTCTGCCATCATGCAGGCAAGATCCGCCTTGGCTTTGCCAACATATCTGTATCACTCCAGCTCTACCAGACCTGGGCCCCTCTGCAGCTCTGCCAGAATCCCTCAGTCCTGACCTGTTGCATCACCTGTTGCTATGTACAGTCTGTTGTTTTCATAATCTGAGCACATACATCAGTCAGGAATTAGGCTCAGGGTGTTAAACTGATTTAATCTTGACCTAACTGGAGTCTTACACAAAATTTGAATCATGTATCAAAGAAAAAACTGTCTCATCGCGCTTTTTACCAATGTCTGGGATGGCCTCAGAGACCTTTATAAAATCAGGCTTTACCTGTAAGTGCAAGTGGTAAATATAGCTTCCTGGCTTCTTGATCTGTTGTTGCATATCCCAGTAACTTGCATCTGCTACAAGAGCTTTCTTGCAATAGAGGAATGTTGGGGAGCGTGGGAATTGGGGCTTTGCCTTTCAGTGGAAGTGAGATTTTGCCAGTGCCTCAGAATCCTGTTTAAAGGGCCTTCGCTTAATATGCTATTTCCCCTGCTCCAAGGGCCCCTAGCAGGGGAGTTAAGGAATCTGGGAGAGCCCTAAGCCTGACACCCCCTCTGGCCCCAAGACCATTTCTGACTTTAATTTCTCTTGACTTCTCCAATCTTTGAAGCAGCCTCCTCGGCTCCAAGATTGTGTCTGCTGTGAACTGACCTTTGGCCCCTGGGTGGGCTGAAGATGCTCCTGTGATCTGGCTGTACCTTCTGCCGAGAAACCCCAGGAACTCACTCTGCCAAGGAATAAAATAGCCAAAAAAACAAAGTCAAAAGTCTCCCATGCAGACCACCCACATGTTGTCTCTTATTTTTTTTTTCTTTCAAACTTGCCTTGAGACACAAAAGGTTTTTTCTTCCTTTTCATTTACTGGCGGCTTTAAGCCTCAGGGAAGCTGTGTTCAAACGGAAAGGAGCATGGACAGCAGCATGACGTGGGCTGCCCAGGCACTGGCTTCCCAAGGCCAGCTGGAAAATCCTCGCCATTGGAGCGAGAGAGCTTCCTGGGGTTCATCCTCATTCAGTGGCTGCTCCCCCTTCTTTTCCCCCCTCACAGCCGCATTGGATATGCCAAGCTTCGTTTAGGGCCACTTTCATCATCTGGGGGCTCTGCCTAGCCCTGAGCTTAGACTGCTTAGCAATCCAAAAGGCCTTTGAAAGCTAACATAACCTCTCTCCATCCCCTCGACTCCCAGCGCCAAGCTCTTGAATGCCATTTTAAGGCTTTCATTAAAAGCATCTTTTCTCTAAGGGTTAGGCAGAGAAGAAGATTCCTCTCCTAATCCTTTTCTGAAAGAATAAGGCATGAGAACCCTCGTCTGTGTGTCCACACTTTGGCCAAAGTCTCCTTGGGGCTGCAACAGGAGAGTAGCACCTTGAGCTGAGCATCTTGGGCCCAGCCTATAGCACTGGAGCCTTGAGAACAAACATGAACCAGGGATTTTTTTTTTTTAATTCCCACCTTGTTCTGTAAGTGCTTCAGTAAGCAGATGGCACAACACTTCTGCATGTGGGGGGCTCGAGTTTATGGGATGTTGGATTTCTTTTCGGGGGTGGAAAGGGGCATGCAGCTCTTCAACACCTGCCAACAAGTGGCAAGTTCCCAACTGGTGTAGGTGTGGGAAGCTGCCTTGGCAGGAAGTCCTTTGTCGTCTTGTGTCCTGTCCTCTCCATGCCAAATCACCCTAGTTTCCACAGGGCAGTAATGTATGAGTGGAAGCTGTTCTGACTCCTCTAGTCATGGGTCAGCTCTTCTAGCAGGTGGCTTTTTGGGAAGAGTTGAAGGGTGTGGCCTCAGTAGCTGTGATTTCCCCCCCCCCCTTTCTGGTGGAGGATGCACAGACAAACACATCCGTTCTAACACGCCTCCATGTGGCCAGTGGGGATACACTAGGAAGTAGGAATGAAAGAAGGGGACCTCCTTGGGGTCCTGTGTGGGGATTATGGTAGGTGGTTTGGCTCTGAAGGAGGAGAAAATTCCTCAAAAGGCCATGCCCTACAGTAAAGCATCCACCACTCACACCACCTAACAGCAGAATGAAGGATATGGGTGCAGATTTGCTTGTGACATTTGCTAATTTCCCCTGTCCCAGCCCCTTTCTCCATTGTAACTGGAAGGTAGGACCTGTAATCCAGTAGTGATTAACTCCTGTCTTCTACTTGTAAGAGAATCCACACAGGGAATCTGTCAGATGTGGAGGGAGGTGCAGGATCCAAAGGAAGCTGTTGCAGGGTATGACCATCTTGGTTCTAGCTGCGCAGCAGCTGGCTCTGAATAACATTTTTTACTGCTGAGGTCCCAAAGAATGGATTAGCAAACAGCCCCTGCCATGCAAATGTTGGGTAAACCAGCAGAGGGGTTAGATTCTGCTGCAGGAGCCTAAGGCAAATACTAGTGCAGGGGTCGGCAACCTTTCAGAAGTGGTGTGCTGAGTCTTCATTTATTCACTCTAATTTAAGGTTTCACGTGCTGGTAATACATTTTAATGTTTTTTAGAAGGTCTCTCTCTATAAGTCTATATATTATATAACTAAACTAGTGTTGTATTGTAAAATAAACAAGGTTTTCAAAATGTTTAAGAAGCTTCATTTAAAGATAAATTAAAAAGTTGATCTTACGCCGCCGGCCCGCTCAGCCCACTGCTGGTCTGGGGTTCTGTTCACCTAGGCCAGCAGCGGGCTGAGCAGGGCCTGCGGCCAGGACCCTGGCTGGCAAGGGTCCAGCAGCCAGAACCCCAGACCAGCAGCAGGCTGTGCGGGGCTAGTGGCCGGGACCCCAGACCAGCAGTGGGCTGAGCAGCTCAGCTCACAGCCGCTCAGGGGTTCCATCCGCCAGCTCCTGCCAGCCGGGATCCTGGCTGCCGGATCCGCTCAGCCCACTGCCGGTCTGGGGTTCCGGCCCTGCCCACATACAGCGGGTACCTACCTTCTCCCTGGTTCTGGCCCATTCTGTTCCTCTCTCTGCACTGAGCTGAGGGTGGGAGTGCACTGAGCACAGGGCTGGGGGTGAAGGGTCTGGCCAGGAGCTAGAATGAGGGAGGGGGCTCAGGGTTGGAGCAGGAGGTTTGGGTGTGGGGCACTTACCTAGGCGGCTCCCATTTGGTGTGAGGGCTGCAGTTGTGTGTGTGTGTGTGTGTGTGTGTGTGCGCGCAGGGGCTCCCGTTTGGTGCTCAGAGTGGGGATGTAGGGGTGCAATAGTCAGGATGTGGGGGGGTGCAAGAGACAGGGCAGAGGGCTGGGGGCATGTGAGGGGGTGCAGGTTTTGGGGAGGCTGGATAAGTGTGGGGGTGCCACAGTCAGGGCTGGGGTCGTGGGGGAGGGGGGTGAAGGAGTCAAGCAGCGGGCTGGGTATGTATGAGGGGGCTCAGGGCAGGGGCATGGGGAGTGTGTGGGGCTCAGGGCAGAGGGCTAGAGGTGTGTGCGGGGGGGGTCAGGGCTGAGGGCAGGCAGCTGGGGTGTGTGTGGGGGGGTCAGGGCAGGGGGCTGGGGTGTGTGGGCCCCTATTCCACCCACCCACCTGCTCCTTCCACAAGGCCCTATCCCCGCTTCTTCTCTGCAGACTCCGGGACTCCCATGCCCCATTCAACCTCCCCCTGCTCCCTGACTGCCCCCTCCAGAGACCCCACCCCAACCACCCCACCTGGGATCCCACCCCCCATCCACCCTCCCATCCAACCTCCCCTACTCCCTGTCCCCTTACCGCCCCCACCCCTTACCCAACCCCCCGAATCCGGACCCCTTACCATGAGGCTCCTAGCAGCATGTTTTGCTCCGCACAGAGCCAGACATGCTGCCCCACGGGAGCAGGCAGCCTTGCACGCAGCGGCAGGGCTCCAGGGGAGGGGGGAGCGTGTCTGCCTCCCCACGGAGCCAAACACTGCCCTGCGGGAGCACGCAGCCCCGGCCCCCAGAGCGCTGTGCACGCAGTGGTAGGGCTCCAGAGCAGGGGGGAAGTGGGGGAGGGGCCGGCAGCCCGGGACCACTGACCCTGCGGCTTGCCGCACTGGAAGAGTGGGGCCATTTGCCCACCCCTGCATTAGGGTGTGCCTGGGCACACCTGGCACACCCCGTGTGCATGCCTATGCTCTGCCCTCTGCCCCCGCGGTTGGGGGGGCGGAGAAGAGCGGACCGGGCCGGGCCGGATTTTTAATGGTACGCGTGCCATAGGTTGCCGACCCCAGTACTAGTGCTTTGGTTTACTATTGCACATTGATTACACCACTTGGTTTGGGAGACTATATTCCACAGCATAAGAGATTTCACTCTCAGGAACTTTTATATTCAGCCTAAATTGTGTCTTGTTAACTCCAGCCCACCTCGCCTAGTTGCACCCCTGTGTCACCCTAAATAATTTCCTCTCTGGTGTTTACACCCTTCAAATATTTGTAGGCTCTTATGGTTTCCTCCTCCTGTAAACACCAGGACAGCTTTTCAGTTTTAGTTTTTATCTTACTAACTTACTTCAGGTCTTAATTATTTTTTCTGCTCCTCTGAACTTGCTCCAATTTGGAAATCTCTGGTAATGAGGTGCTCAGAAATAAGTGTACTAATTCAGGTGTATTGGCACCAAAGCTGTATAAAGAGAGGAAATACTATCTCTGTCCCATGATGCAATGTCTTTGTGGGTAGAGCACAAAAATGCATTGGCTTCGTTTGTTATCACATGCATTTGTAGGGAGATGGACTAGAGATGTCTTTTTGTTATGTTCATGGCATGCTCTCAGAGAGGTGAGATAGAAACATCAGATATTCTCGTTGGAAGGTTCCAACATACATAATGCTGTTTTCATCCTTCGAATCCAGAACGAGAACACACAGTAACCAAAAGCAGACAGGTCAAAGCAGGCTGCTCCATTAGGCAAAGAGACACAACTCACCCTACCTTGCTGGAGGTCAGGTTGTCTGCAAAACTGACTGCTAATCCCGGATCACATACTTTTCTACAGACCCCGGAGTCTGCAAGTGAGGCTAGGAAAAACCCCAGAGTCTTTAAAGTGATACTGCATCTTTTCAGTCTGTAATGTCTCTTTTAGCTGTAGAAGTATTTGTTTAATTTGCTTTCTGCTTTCACCCTATCTATTTATTTTTAGTGTAGTGATTTCCGGAGGAATTGTGCTTGGTGTTGAACAGAGTCAGACAGTTCTTGGTCTGATGCAGGCCTCTTTCAGCCTTTTCTATTTTCCAAGTTTTTCCTTATACCTCAAATACTTGAGTTTGGGATTGTATTGTTCTAGAAGTATTAACTGCATTTCCCCAGATTAAATCTCTTGCTTTCTCCCTTATATTTGAATGTCTTAAATACTTGTGTGTTATATATTTGTCCTCACTGGTGTTTACAGCTCTTCTCAATTTAGTATCAATCGTAAATGTAATTAATGTGCCTTACCTTCTCTTGTAATCAGCTCCTTTAGCATATTAGGATATGGTTTGTCCAGAAAAACTCATTATGTTAACATATTTTCCCAGGTATTTATCTACCTGTTTTTAATCAATAGTTAATCTGTAAACGTCTTACTTCTCTTAACTCTTTTAGCTACCATGAACACATTCTTCTTTTATGCTTCTCTAATCTTTTCCCCTGTAAGACTTAACTAATTTTGTATTTTAGTTCAGTTGCCTCCACTTGTTTCTATTTCCTATATGTGGTTTTTTTTCTCCCAAATTTTAAACCAACCCCTCATGAAGCCACTCGGGTCATTCTTTTTTTCAGACAAATTGTAGTCTCTACCTTAATGATGTCCTAAAATATCCCAATATTCTGCACTTTCACATTTTAATACTACTTCCCATCACATCTCTCACTAAATTGTTTAACTTACCCCAGATTTGCTATCCTGGAAAATTAATACACAAAATGAAGCAATGCAGGGGTATTCATTCTTTCCTGTGGTGATGTAAGTGGCTCACAGTCATTGATACCATTATTCTCAATTGGTTTTTCCTTATCAGCATTGATCTGGGTGGTTTCTTCTGTGGCTGGAATCTCTGGAGTACAAAGTAGTCTTTTGTACCTTAAGCACATTTCATGTATGTTTGGCTGTTGGAAATCACAAACAGCTATCTGGGTAGTTAAAATTCCCCATGAGAGTCGCATTGCAACTTTGAGTATTTCTAGAGTTGGGCCAATAATGTTTGTTCTTGGTTTTTTACAGCCCAGATGTTCAGATGCCTTTTGTTTGAAGAGGGCTAAAAAAATGCCACTATGGCTAAACAGAGTAAAAGTGGTAATTAGAGACAAAAAGATATATTTAATTTTTTTTCAGCATATCAGAAGCAGGAGGCCTGCCAAACAATTAGTGAGGCCACTGGATGATCAGGCTGCTAAAGGAGCCCTCAAAGAAGACAAGGCCATTGTGAAGAAGTTAAATGACTTTTTCTGTATCACTCTGCACTGCAGAGGATATGAGTGAGATTGCCACACCTGAGCCATTTATTTTAGGTGACAGATCTGGGGAACTGTCCCAGATTGAGGTTTGATAGAGGTGGTTTTGGAACAAATTGATAAATTTAAACAGTTGATTGATAAATTAATAAGTCACTAGGTCAGTTCTGAAGGAACTTAAGTATGAAATTGCAGAACTACTAACTGTGGTATATAACCTGTTGCTTAAATCAACCTTTGTACCAGATGACAGGAGGATAGCTAATATAACATTGATTTAAAAAAAAAAAAAGGGTGATCCTGGAAATTACAGATCAGTTAGCCTAACTTCAGTACCAGTCAAATTGGTTGAAGCTATAGTTAAAAAAAAAAAAAAAAAAAATCACCAGACAGATAGATGAACATGATATGATGGGGAAGAGTCCCCACAGGTTTTGTAAAGAGAAATCATGGCTCACCAATCTATTAGAATTCTTTGAAGGGATCAACAAAAGTGCACAAGGGTGATCCAGTAGCTATAGTGTACTTGGATTTTCAGAAAGCCTTTGACAAGGTCCCTCACCAAAGGCTTTTAAGCGAAGTAAGCAGTCATGGGATAAGAGAGGGTCCTCTCACGGATCAGTAACTGGTTAAGGGATAAGAAACAAAGGGCAGGAATAAATGGTCAGTTTTTACAGTGGAGAGAGGTAAAAAATGGGGTGCCCCAAGGATCTATACTTGAACCAATGCTGTTCAACACATTCATAAATGGTCTGAAGAAGTGAGGTGTTTTACCCACAAAAGTTTATGCCTAAATCTGTTAGTCTTTAAGGTGTCACCAGACTCCTTGTTGGTTTTTGTGGATAGAAACTAACACGGCTACCCCCGATACTTGAAAAAAGGAGTAAACAGTAAACTTGGAAAGTTTGCAGATGATACAAAATTTCTCAGGATACTTACCGGTAAGTCCAAAGCAGATTGCAAAGAGTTACAAAGGGATGTCACAAAACAGGGTGACTAGGCAACAAAATGGCAGATAAAATTCAATGTTGATAAATGCAAAGTAATACACATTGGAAAACATAATCCCCAACTATACATACAAAATATTATGGAACCATTAGGAAAGGGATAGATAATAAGACAGAAAATATCATAATGCCACTATATAAATTCATGGTACCTCCCACACCTTGAATACCATCTGCAGTTCTGGTCACCCCATTCCAAAAAAAATACATTAGAATTGAAAGAGGTACAGATACGTGCAATAAAAATGATTAATTTAAGGCTATGGAACAGCTTCCGTATGAGGAGAGGTTAAAAAAATAGTGGGACTGTTCAGCTTAGAAAAGAAACAGCTAAGGGAAGATATGATAACGGTCTATAAAATCATGTATGGTGTGGAGAAAGTGAATGTACCCCTTCACATAACACAAGAACCAGGGTCACACAATAAAATTGATAGGCAGCAGGTTTAAAACAAACATAACGTACTTCACACAACACATAGTCAGTCTGTGGAACTTGTTGCCAGAGGATGCATTGAAGGCCGAAAGTGTAACTGGGTTCAAAAAAGAATTAGATAAGTTCATGGAGAATAGGCCCATCAGTGGTTATTAGCCAAGATGGTCAGGGACACAGTCCCATGCTCTGGGTGTCCCTAAACCTCTGACTGCGAGAAGCTGGGACGGAGGATGGATAAATTGGCCTGTTCTGTTCATTTTATCTGAAGCATCTGGCACTGGCCACAGATGGAGGACAGGATACTGGGTTAGATGGATCATTGGTCAAACCCAGTATGGCTGTTCTTGTGTTCCCTTTGTCGCTCCTAAATAGATTGCACCTGTTTATATCAATATTCAAGTTACATAGAATCATCCCAGCAGGTGGCATTTTGTCATTCAGTGACGGTTTTCCTTGCTTGTTTTCCCATTCTGATTACATGTGTTTACATACCTTAATATATCAGTACTCTTCATTTTCTATTCCACACGAACTTGTTTGATATGGTGGAGGTACATGCCAGATTAATTAAGTTAAAAGCTCCTCATTTTCCAAGTTAAAAGTTGAAGTGCTTGGAGTGTATTGTAAATGGAGATTTCTGTAAATAAAGCCCCCTAAGCAGCTTGACCCTAGGAGGTTGGCACCCTATTGAAGTGCAGACTAATCTAAAGTTTCTACTTCTCTCTGAAGGCGTTGCAATGTTGTGAATCAAAATCTCTTTTATGCACCAGTGGCACAATCAGTTGGTTTCCAGTACTGGTTTGTCTTCACTAGTGCTTGGAGCCAGAGGGATCTCTCCAAGTCATTTAAGTTTTTTTTCTCTAAGTTCCTGAAACCATTCTTGAATTAATTGAATGTTAATGTACTAGTGGTCATTTCCACAAGGCTTATGACCACTGAGTGCTTCTCCAGATACTTCAAGATATCCACTACCCCTTACAGTGTTCTGGTACCTGGGAGAGGACATTGTTTACTTTCTCACCATGGACCTTGTTATGGAGTCACAAATGAGGGTTGCTACCCCCATTTTGTCCCAGCAGGAGGACTTGCGATAGTAGGGTAGCAGCAGTAGCTGTGTGGTGTTGAATGGATGGACCTGCAGCCTTTCCAGTCCCATCAGGAGCTGCAATAGGGTGATGGAGCACTGGCTATAGGATGCTTGCAACTTCTCCTCTCCCCCAGGAGGTGCTGTGATCAAATGTGTGGGAGTGCCCAATCTACTGACGTGAAGACAAATGGCCTGTAATAGTGTCTGTCTCAGAATTTCAAAGCCTATGTATGCGGTGGATGTGTCAAACCCAAATAATGGCTGTTAGATGACACATGGTTACTTGTCTTAGAAGCTTGTCTGAAGACCGTGACCAAAATAAATGTGATTTTATTGAGCCCTGTCCCTTAAGCCTCTGCCTCTTTTCTCTTCTCCGCCTCCCTCCTGACCTTTCCAGCTCAGAGTTGTCCCTGTACAGGCCTTGGCAGCTGATCTCATAGCTGAGCTTTTCATAGCACTAATAGGGATGAAAGTCCCTATCAGAAAGGGACTGTGTCCATGCACCCAACCAGGAGGTAAATACCCAAAACTTTGATCTACTGCTCGGGGAGGAGGGGAGGCTTCTGTGCAGAACAGAGTGAATGGTAATGGCACCATCATTTTTAAATCTTTAGGAGCTGGGCAAATTTGACTGAGTTTTCACTAGCCCTTTCCTACACTTACCTTTGCTCTCAGGGGAAGCTTTTTCAGTGTGAGATTTGTGTAGACTCCATGAAAATCCTGATGGGGAAATCTTTCTTCCTCATGCCACAATGTTTGGTGCAGTTCTAAGTGAAAGGAAAATCTAACTGGATTCCGTTATGGGTGCAGACTCTTCTCTGCTCACTCTGAAGCCTCAATATTTCCAAGAAAAAATGCTTCCAACTTGCAGCTGGGGCTCTCTGTAGACCGAGCTGATGACTTATCCCATTAGGTAGAAAAATATAATTTTTAGTGCTTATGACAGTTGAGATGACTCATAGCACTTTGCTGTAGTTAGGCATAATGCAGCAGATAGGCACTATGCAAACTTCAGCCACTTACCTCTGATCTGCTCTCCCCTGCTATTTCAGTCTTGAGCTGAGACTCAGCTCTGTGCCTCACTCTGCTCCCACTGCTTCTCCTGCTATTCCAGTTGTGGGCCTCTCTGAACCAGAAATTACCGATTACATGGCTGTTTCATGATGAGGACAAAACTGAAGTCACCAGAATGATTGTTGGTCCCTTAATTAAACATGAAAATTCACAGAAACCCTTTTTAAACTCTCACTACTTCATGGGGACTTGATTTGATTCTCCAGGTGCTTTTCATGCTCTTCAGAGCCTTCTGCATAGAACTGGAAAGGTTGAAAAATGACTCCTTTTGGACTAATATTAGAGAGGTAGCCATGTTAGTCTGTATCCACAAAAACAACACATCTGAAGAAGTGGGTCTTTTACCCACAAAAGCTAGTTCCTAAATAAATCTGTTAGTCTTTAAGGCGCCACTGGACTCCTCGTTGTTTTTGTCCTTTTGGACTGAGCTTCTAATGTTTTTTGGGCTCCTGTAACATTTACAGCCTCAAGATAAAAGCTTGCAGTTTTGAAGAGGCCTTAAAGGGGAATTTATGGGGAAATATAAGAGTAGACAGCTACTTGGTTTGTCATAACTTCTGCTTCTAGCCACAGAGGCTGGAACACTGGACTTCACAGAGAACTTCCATTTTTCAGTGCTGGCTTCCCAGCACCTAGACCCTCAAGTTCCTTTAGTCCTCCTGGCTCTATCCCTTTCCTGCCCTACATGACTATCACCCCTTCATCTTGTGGGGGCCTGTGACAGGTAAGCACAGATAGCCCTGGCTTGGTGTACCTAGTATGGTCCACCAGAATAAGACTGTTCTCTGTAGGAAGTTTGTCAGAAAAGCTGCCCTCTTAGCAGAGGAGTCTCTGCTTGTCAGGTGACTTTACCAGAACAAGGCTGCTCTCTATACCAAATACATTTAGACTCTTGTTAATTTAAAAAGTCAGGAATTTCCACACAAACGTGCTAATGTTCAGTTGTAGTAGTAGAATTTTGTTTGTATTTTGTATAATTTAAAATAATAATATAATGTAGTATGTATTAAATGTATTGGTGTATGATTTAATCATATCCTGCCAGCCACCCTTTTTGAATAGCAGAAAGGAATGGCCTAATGGGCCATTTGGTAAAGATGCATCAGCCGGAATCTGTGTCTGGGCTAATTTCAAGGCAGTAACAGACATTTTAAGGTCACTATTTTGTTGTAGGTTTAGCATTTTAAAATAAGTAAAAAAATGCCAGGATTGTTTTCTTGTGCATTGCAATTTGATGTTCCTGTTCAAAATGTTCTGTGTAAATTAATTCTGTTTTGTGTGTGAATAAGGAATGTGTGTGTGTGTGTGTGTGTGTGTGTGTGTGTGTAAAAAAAAAAAAGTTTGAAGGCCATCGCTGAGCCAAATGTACAGGGAAGAAACCAAAAACAGACGAAAGGGTGCCAGGAGGCTGCAACATGCTCCTATTGAAATGTCAGAGGAGGGCAGATTAACAATTCTAAAAATAAAACAGGCACCTATCACTGGGGACAAAATAGCTGTGATAAAGAATGAGAAGGACAATTTAAAAAAAACAAGCACTCGTCAAACAACAATTAATTATAGCATGACAGTGCAAAACTCATTGGTCCCAATGAAAAAAATCACTATATTAAAAGGGTGTCTTGCCATGAAACTTTGGGTTCGTCCTGCCAAGACTTCCCCGGAGCATCATGTTGAGACCGACAGAACACAGCTCCTCCCTACCTGTGATCAACCTAGCTGGCCACTAGATTGATCCGGACTCTGGACTGGTAACTATAACAATGACTGGCAAGATTGTGTGTGTGTGTGGTGTGATTGACTGCATATGCTAATTGTATCTTCAATAAACGCGGCGTATTGCCTTTTCCCCTGAAAAAGATCCCGTGTGCTGCTTATAAGCATAACGCAGTTAAAGCTAGTCAGTTAAAATGACTAACATATTTAGTTGGTGTTGGTTCTGTTTTGAGCAGGGAGTTGGACTAGATGACCTCCTGAGGTCTCTTCCAGCCCTAATCTTCTATGATCTTCCCCATCCTTGATTCACAAAGCAACACAACATCCAAACAAGCACTCTGATTCTTACCCTCTCTTGACAAACTTGGTTCAGTTTCACCACCCACAGTGCACACATCTCGTTCCTCAGAGTCTCACTCAAAGGCCCAACCTTAACCCTGACCTCAAAATTCCTTGTATAGAAATGACAGGCTTTACAATAAGTTGGTCTGCTGAGATCTATATCCCTCTGAGGTTAGTGTGTGTGTGTGTGTGTGTGATGTAGGGACATTGGATGTGTGCATTGTGGGCGGTTACATGTTGGAACTGAAGGGATGGTGTGGGACTGAAGAGTCTTATCACATTTGGAGGCTGGCTGATGTGGTGTGTGACCAAAATGGGTAGAGGCTATAATCTGTATTTTGAAATCCTCTCAAACTGTGTGTGTGTCCTGCTGAGGACTCTCCAGTTTGTGTGCTCTGCCTTTAAAAGCTTGTCTTTCCTGAGAGAATTAGTCCTAGTTGCTTTTTGAAGTTCCTTTGCCCTGGGAGTGATGATTTTTTCTCCGGCTGCTGCTATGTAATGACTATGCTCTTTGATCCAGGCATGACGCTCAGAGCTGGTATTATCACAGCTAATTGAGCCCCAGTTATGGCAGCAATGGCTGTCTGCAGAACAGCAAGGTTAATGGAGGGATCGGATGAAGGGCTCCCCACAGTCTTCTGAAAATGAGCACAAGACAGGGTGCATTGGGTGGTTATGTTCTCCTTCCCATAAAATATCCCATGTGCCCTGGAGCTCTTCTGACTGACCAAAAGAGAAGGAAAGATTTTTGTGAGGTTTCAAGTATTAATTTTGGGAAAGAAGCAGCCTGAATCCTCCGTCCCACATTTTCTCTTGCTTTTCAGACATGCACATGGCAAGTGAGCTAGTTCTGTTCAGGTTAAGTACACCCCAGGAGCTTGATTAGGGCAGATTTAAGAGAACCAAACAATTCCATAACACAATAAAACGAGGTGAAGGTTGCAAGTGGGTTGTTGAGTCCATACAAGTGTAGAGTTCCCAGAGTGCTCCCTGGGGAGAGAGTTCTCAGCTGCCTTTTTATTTAGTTCCCCAAGGACCACCTTACACAGCCCCTCACAGTCAAGAAAATAATGCCTTGATGCCAAATATCCAACCAATTCACCCTTGGAGTAAACACTCCTCATGCTTACTCAGCCTTTGTTCCCCTTCCCGCCCCCACCCCTCCTTTTCAGGCACAAGCGTTGTGGATGTTACTGTGGTGGATGTTACTGTATAACGTATTATCAAGATATAAACGGAACACTGCATTGTGGGGAGGCTAGGATGGGTGTTGACTTCTGTCTGAATCATACACTCATCCTGCTCCGCTAAGGGGACCCGTGCAGGACTGGCTCCAACAGCATGCTTTTTTATGTATCATCCAGTCTAGTTTCAAATGTCCCTAATTAGGGGATTGCCAACCCTTCCTTTGGGCAATGACTCTTCAAATAAATCATTGCCACTACGTGGTTCTTCATATTCATGCAAAATTTTCCCTTTAATTGTAATTTGAGTTCTCCCTATTGTGTTCCTCCTCCCCCCTAAATTCCTTTCCCCTCTCATGGTTTACACCCTTCAGAGAATTGCGTACTTTCTCCCCCTTATTTGTCACTTAGCCAAGCTAGACAGACTTAGCTCTTTGCATCTCTGGACATAAATCAGTTTTTCCAGCCCCCTGATAACTGTGGTTGTTTTCTGAACACCCGCCAGTTTGTTGGTATCTTTCCGGTAATGAGGTGGCCAACCCGAGCCCAGTATTGTAGCTGCAGTCTCAAAGGGGAGTGTCGCTCATGGTTGATATGTCTGCATCTCCTTCTATGCAGGCTATTAACATTAAAGTGCACAAAGAGCAGTCGTTAGCCTAACTGGGGGGTTGACAGTGTCCCCACACGAATCTTTCTGTTCCCTTAATAGCAAATTTCTTATTCACTGTCTTAGATGTTTTGCTACCTAACCGGAGAGATTTACACCCTGTGAAAACTCAATAAGTGCTTTCCTCCTCTCCTGGTCCCTGTGGGGCCAACAAATGACTCTGGCAGAGCATCAGGTGGAGGATTATATGGCACTTTATTCTGACATATAACTGCTCAGGGCCACCACAGAGCCTTTGAGAGTAACCTTTCCCTTTAGTTGATGTCTCTTCTGTTGTTGTTGGGTTTTTTTCTTTTAAAAAGACAATAAAGGTTTTATTTTTGTGCCCTGCTCCCAGCAGTGCTTTAAAATGAACAGGTACGTGCAGTGCTGCTAGGGATAGCCAGGCGAAGGTTACAGGGACGCCTCAAGGCCTTTCTTGCCCAGCCTCATGGACTTTTCTCCTGCACTGAATGTTGCTGAGGACTCATGTTTGAACAGAACAAGGATCCCAGAGCCAATTAAAAAAGAGCCTTTCTGGCTTTAGTGAGAGTACAGGCAGTGTAGCTGTTTCTCTTGATGGGTTGGTCGAAAATTCTCCATCTAAACTGTTTTTGATGGGAAATGGGGTTTTTGGTTAAACAAGAATTTCTGTGAAGTGTCTGCTTTTCAGACCAGATGTCAGTTTTTCACCAAAAAGCCAAACAGCCAAAACCAGAAATATTTTTATGTGTTGTTTAATGCTGTTGTGGTGCCTCCTGGGAGCTGTAATTCAATTACCTCATGTCCCTCTTTTCTTCTATGGACCAGGCTCCTGGCTAGGCTACAGCTCCCAGGATGCATTATGGGAGATGTGGTCCACCCAGGGAGCTTAGCACACACAGGAGAATGGGAACCTGAGGAATATCTAATGTGAAGGCTAAGAAATCAAACAAGAGAATTTAATATTTTGGTATAAAATTAACTCTTCCACATTGTATGGACTGTGCAGTTTGTGGCTGATATAAAATTCTAATCCACGGCGTATGTGTAACAAAGAACAGCAACAGAACATACCAGAAATGTGACAGAGTTAATGTATGAGAACTCCAGCATTTGAATTTCCTGACGTCTTTGTACATGTGTTTGCGATAACATTGCATTAATGGTAACTTTGGCATTTCATTCCTTTGTTTTATAAGGGGAGGTGAAATAATATTTTACACAGTGTACTTCAGTACTTTTAGGAATGGCTTCAAAACTTTTACAGATCCAGACTAACAGGGCTACCCCTCTGATCCTTCAAAACTTATCTAAACTAACTTTTCTGTAAGTTAGGCTACTGTGACTTTGTGGGATGTTTTGCAGCTTGCTGAAGCTATAAACACAAGCTGGAAAGAAAGCCTGGATTCTTAATGGTGTAACGCAAATGATGTGTTTCTTGATTGTCTCACCCTGGCTATTCCCATTTCCTTCATACCAAAGCCTGTCCTAAGCAAGAGAGAGGCTATTTTGTTAGGAAGTGTTGTCTCCCAATGGAAAGAGTGAGAACGTAGCTGTTGGGCTATGTGGTCAAATCACTGAAGGTTACACTACAGGAATGAGCGTGCCTTGGTCTCCTTGTTACTGACGAATGGACTAGGTACAACCTAATAGTCTCTTCCATCTCCATCTAGAATTCGTTGCTTTCTGTGAAAACCAAAGGGAACCTCTTTCAACCCAAACTGGAATCTGTGCTGCAGTAATATTGGGTCATCTCCTTGTCTCCCTGATCAGAGAGCCCAAGCTGGGGTGGCACACCTCTCACCTCAGATACACACTTGTAGAATTGGCTCTGGTGCTATATACTTGGGGACTGGAGGGAATTGAACTACACCACTACCTCGATATAACGCCACCCGATATAACACGAGTTTGGATATAATGCGGCAAAGCAGTGCTCGAGGGGAGGGGGCTGCGAACTCCAGTGGATCAAAGCAAGTTCAATATAATACGGTTTCACCTATAACGCAGTAAGATTTTTTTGGCTCCCAAGGACAGCGTTATATCGAGGTAGAGGAGTATTTGGAAATAGTGGAGACACCAGAAGGCCACTTGCATCTTTGTTCCTAGCACAGGGATACGGCTGTCTCTGCACAGTCCATCTCAATATGTCATAAAAGGCAGGCAAGTTTAACCTCCTGTTTGAGAGGCACCTGTAAGGAGATCCAGCAGCAGCTCCCAGCCAGGGTGCATAGTTCAGGAGACACTCCAAACATTAGCCCTCTTGTGAAGGAGGGAACTGTATCCACGTGGAGCAAAGGGGTGAGCACACCAGGAGCTCAGCAGAGCCCAACCTGCTTTCCAGAACACTCTGCTAGGAGGCTGCTGCTGGGGCCCTCAATGACGTGCAAGTTTCATAGATGTCCTGGGACCTCTGGTGCCTGTCCCCAGCACTGTTGTTGTGTTCTGCCCTTCCCCGACACACTCTGTATTTACTCTCTGGATTCTCTGATGTGTTGTCCTTAGACCTCTGCTGAGGCACCTCTAACTATTTCTCTGGTACTGTAATTGATTTTCAGTAGGTGGTGGTGATTTGTAGTGTTTTCCATGAACAAGCTAGGCAGATGCCACCAAATTTAGTTCAAATGTGTCCTAAGCAGGATTTGTATTGTATGTAGGTTATTTCTAATGAGCCTATTTATCCAGTGCCACACAACATAGAGTATTAATTAGTATAAAGAACTTTCGTCTCAACTCCAGCCTCTTGAAATATTCAGAGATCTTTATTTTGGTTAGTTTAAATTGCTGTGTATTGGTTCAAGTGCTGGAATACTTGAGCCTCAGTCTCTGGAGGTAAATGGCTAATGCACTAACTGTATATCCCCAAGCCATGCTGCTATGTCTGTGCCCAGTGAAAATTATTGTCCCGGTAGTAAAATACTGGCTGTTGCTTAGCCCTTTGCAAGAGAAACTGAACAATATAAAGACTTGATGGAGCCTCCAGCATTAAGACTCCTTATTAAGACTGCATCTTCCAAGTGGGGCCCATATGGAAGCAGGGTACACAGGGCTTTCATGGACAAATAAGGAGGAGTGGTGATATCATCAAGCAAAGGTAATGTTAGATTGAATATTGGGAAATAGCAGTGTGGCCAACTCTTGTAGTCAGGGTTTTTAAAGACCTCGCTTCTGGAATCCTCTGATTTTGAGAGTCTCAGTTTTCATTATCCCTCGTGGCTGTGTAGGAAAGCCTGAAAATGTGAACCCTGGAAGCAAACAAAAAGAGCCCAAAACGTATTCATTTTAAAAACTCATGATTACGCTAATTTTTTTTTTTTTTTTTTTTTTTTGCTTTGGACGGGGGAGGACTTATGGTTTCTGAATGCTCAGGGTTGGCAATGTGGAAACAGTTTGTAATAGAGTGCTTAGACTGTGGGTCTCTCAAGGGAGGTGTTGGAAGGAGTGTGACTTGGGGATATTTAAAACTAGATTGGTGAAGACACTGCAGGTAACAATTTTGCCCTGTTTCTTGCGTAGGAGAATGAACTAGTTTAGTTTAGTCTTTCCTGTCTCTGGTTGTTGAGAAGATCCTACTTTCTTCACTCTGCAGCATCTGTATTGAAACTTGATGGTGCAATGACTGTTTCTGCTGACCCATTTCTTTAGTAAGTTTCCTTTTAGCATCTGCAAAAAGGGTTATAGGTGACAGGAATCAGTTCCAAAAGGGCAGCTGCCAGGTGCTGTTGTTGCAATGGAGACTAGAGGGACAAACTGTCTGGGAACCTGTGTGTGTGTGTGTGTGTGTGTGTGTGTGTGTATCATGCATCTTTAGTGTCTGCTTAGGACAATGGGGGAGTGCAGAATGTAACTCAAGTCTGGCTTGCAGCTACCTGCTTCAACCTGGAGCCAGTGCGAGCTCAGCACCAGCTTTCACTCCATGAAAGCTTGGTCTGTGATTAAAGATCTGAAAGTTCAGGCATTTTAATCCAGGAATTACATCTTCCTAAAGGGAGCCCTTAAATGTCAAGGGTTATAGTGTATAGAAACCACTCGGGCCTATGGCATCCCTGTTCTGAATCTGTGTGCACGGGCCCGTCCGGAGCCTACTAACCCTGAGAAATACTATTTGAACCTAGGGATTTTTAATCTGTTTTGACCAAGACAAGTGCAGACTAGTTTACAGCTTTTGTCTTTTGAGGTGCCATAGCATTTTCAGTATCTGGCATGTCAATCACACAATTTCTTTTTGGGTCTGTTCTAGAGCAGAGATTCAAACCTGGGTCTCCCCCATCCCAAGCGAGTGCCCTAACCACTGTGCTATAAAGTGGTGGTAGCACCACTACTACCATCACGGCTGGCCATTTTGTGAATGGCCGATTTATTTGTGTCAAATTCACAAACAGTTTTGAGTCAACCAGAACTGCATTTTTTATTGTTCACCAAACTATTCATCCAAAATTGTTTTGCCCATCTCTAATTGCCACTCAGTGAAGACCCCTCTCTGTTTGTTTGAGAGGCACCATACCACTGGAAGAAAGAGCACCATGGGGACCTTGGCAGCTATACTTTGGAGTGAGATTTATAGGCTAGGTTTGATCTGTAGCATCTTGCCCTCTCCCACCAGAGTTCATCTAGGTGCAGCCATCAATTTAATTTCAGGCTATTCCTTTTCACTTTGCCATCCTGTCCAGAACTAGCATGCTCTGGAATGCTTGTAGTCTCCCCTGGATTAGATCAGACAACTACCTTTGTCTTTGCTCTGAAGGGATAGATCTACAAGCATTACCTTTGTCAGGCTGCTGCTTACTCAATAGGATGTTGCAGGTTGGGATCTGAAGACCCCCAGCCTGCCTCTTCATATTTAAAATAACAATAAAAGGCTATAGTCTGCTCTGTTTAACATACATTAGATACAAGCCTTGGTCACTTGCTGAGCTGCTGATGTTAGCCTTGACTACAGAAAGCTTAGGGTTCCCAAGTGAGTAATGAGGCAATTGCATCTTGAGAGAAATGAAGAATTTGATGTATTAAATGTAATACAAAGGATGCCTGGTGCAGTTCCGGATTAGCCTTCTTGAAGGTGACAGAGGCTCTTGGTTACCATACTGATATGGGGCATGTAAAAAGCTAGGTAGATGGAAACAGAGAGAGAGAGAGGGGCTGGCTGCTCCTTAGATTCCCAGACTGGAAAGTAAGCTTAGATCCTCTGCTCCTGAGATGCCAGGAGGGTGTGTGAAACCCTAACCTTTCACATGCTGCACTAATATGGGTTTGGGACAGGGCTGGACTGGCTTCAGTACACATTTTCTGTGGCTTTAGAGTCCCCTTCCCAGTGCAGCTGCCTCTCCAGTTTGAAAGGTTGTTCACAAACTCCTTGGCAGAGTGACAGCACGGCATCCTAGTCCCCTGCCTGCCAAACCCTCCACAAACCTCCCTGTACTTGCTCTTGCAGGTAACTGAACAAAAGTTCCTGATCTGATGGAAGGGGTTTGTGTGCATGTGTCTGCAGGGGGCGGGGTGGCAATATCGGGAAACGAAGAGCAAAGCATCAGGTACACATCAGGCTGTTTCCCTTCAGCATAGCCCAGAAAGGAAATAGCCTCTACAGTTATTGCTGTTTGCAGTAAAGGAAGGGTAGTACCACCCAGGTAACACTGGGGAAATGGGACTTCATCTACAGGGGTAGAGGATGCAATACCTTCATGTTCAGCTGTGCTTTTCAAACAAGGCTTTGTGGTTGTGGTTTCCTGTACACATGATTGGTTCTGCTTTGTGACCTGGAAACATCCTTAAAGATCGCTTGGGGAGAAAGCGACAAGTGACTTGGATTCTCCACCTCCAGTTCCTATGACCCATCTAATCTCTTACCCTGGGCTCAGCGGGAGTTTGGTAGCTATGCCCTGGTCTCCAGGGCATGGAGGAAGTGGCATGAAAGAAAGTGCAAAGCCAGGAGTGGGAGGTGCAGGCAAAAGCAGCGGCTAAAAAAGATGCAGGAGTAGATTTGTATCTAAAACCCTCCAGCAGTTTGGGCAGTTGCATAGAATCCTATCAGCATGTGCATCTGAGACATTTAGGGTATGTCTTCACTGCAGGGTGTTGCCACTAACCTTCTTCCCTGTCCACACAGATGTAACCCTTTCACCCAAGTTTGGTGCTTTGAACCTGGGGTAGCTGGCCTGGCTGGAGCTCGGGTGCTGTTTTCAGTCGAGTTAGTAACCTGCTCACTTCGTAGTGAGAGCACAGGCTAAACCTGCTGGTAGTTCTCCAGTGCCTCCCACAATTTCCCCCCATGTGCCCAGAGGGACAGATAAGTTCTCCCACAATTAACTGGGAAAGAAACAGAGCAGCTCATCTTTAGTGCAGCACAAAGAGCAGTGGGATATGCCCCCAGAAGTCCTAGTGACACACACAGGTGAGTGCAACACCAATGAGGACACAATAACTCAGGCAGAGCTTTGCAGTGTGGCCACTGACACCCAAGCTAGATTAACCCAGGTGCTCATACCTGGGTGCTAGGTAAACTCTGTAGTAAAGACACAGTAAAAATTGCCCTGCCTGATAGAGCTTTTAGGAAGTCTGGGGAGGACCTGGAAAGGAGAGAGAAACTGGTCTGATGGGTAGGACTGGTACAGATGAGGCACAGGGATAGATGGGGAAGGTGGAGGGAAGCTTAATGGGTGGGATGGGACAGAAGGAACCTATTGCTGAAACAACAGCCATCTGTGATAATTTAGTAAAAGTGTAAAGCTAAATTACTAGAGAAAGTGTGTTGGTTCCACTTCCCTGTGGGTGTTGGTGAAGGGCGGGTCTCCGTCTTGTTGCCTTGTCCTTAGCTCATTAGCTGCCTCGTATAGGCAGAATTTCAATCCTGACTCTCCCAGACCCTGTAATTACAACAGAACCAAACCCAAGTTTTCCTAGAGGGTTTTGTCCTTGTCTGGGTGTAGTTGAGAGTCACGTCTTTTTCTTTTTTTAAATTCCCCATGACGTGCTCTCGCACTGTTCAGAACAACCAATGGAGTGGGGAGGGTGCAGGGAGGCAGTGGGGTTGCTGTGGTGCAGCTGTTTTTTCCCTTAACCATAAGATCAATAGGCACTTAGCATTGGGGAACCTACTTCTTACTACCTAGCATCTGGCTAGATAATGGGCTCTTTTCTTGGAGTGTAATTGCCCCAGCCTCCCCTTCCCAAGCTGCAGGGCCACTTGTGGCTGAAGAGCCTAATGTTCCTACACTTGGAGCTTCTCTTAAGCTCTCTGAGGTGGGAGCTCATCAGATCTTACTCTGCTGGAGGGGGCGGGGGTGTCACCTTTTTTAAAAGAAAAGAAAAACATTGTGACTGCAGGCAAAGGCCCTGACTGAAGGCTATATAAGGGCTCCTGGATGTTGGGGACACACTTCTGGAGAAGAGGAAGAGGGATTGCAGAGCCAGATTGCATATTGTAGCTGTGCAGTGTTTGGCTGCACCTAGCGTCAGGCTGTTGTACACAGATGGCAGAGTATTTAGGAATAATAAAAGGAAAACTGTTTGGATTTGCTACAGTCTCAGTATGTTGATTGTGCATTGGGGCCCAAATCATAACAGAGACCTGCTAAAGGGAATCAGGAGAGAAATCCAACATCTTATTCCATCCAAAATTGACCAGTTAAAAGACCCCTGCGTCTGTCTGACAACAGGTACGCCTTCCATGGCTTCAGAGCCTCCAAAATCCAATTGTTGTACACCGTTGAAGCATTTACACTGGCGAGCAGGACACGACCAGCTGTAATGAGGGGGCCCAGGGAAAGGCCCTACACAGAGGACATTTCTGCTACTAGTAGCTGAACACAGAGGAAGAATCCTGTGTATCTGGATTCTCCTCACCTCCACCTGGTATGTTAATACCCCACGTAAGAGCCAGTTGGTGAGCTTCAGCGATCTCTCAGCATTCCATTTGCTGTATGCTTAGGAACCACAAGCATGCTCTGCCAACAGCCCAGGCTCTGCTCACAGTTCTGTATTAGCGGAGTGTTTCTCATAATTTGATTGGCAGTGATGTAGTTAACAGCATTGCAATTACATTCTTATCACTGGGTCTGAGGGTTAACTCTCCCTTGAGATGAATGGTGACCTCTAACAACTCCCAAAACCAAATGCTGAACTCCCTTTAAGTCCATGAAAAGAGAGTTTGCACAGCGGAGGCTCCCATTCCCTGCTCTGGCAAAAAAGAAAAATCCTGCAGAAACTGATGTGGCTAAAAGAAAATGCCAGTATGGCCAGTGCCACTAAGGCTGGCTTTGCTGAGCTCCTGCTTATCCTAATTAAGGGACTTTTCCTATTGCAGCAAAAAACATGGTGGGGCATGATACTAATCCAGTCTCCTCATTGCAGCTGCTGCTGCTTTGGCTTGAGGATGTGGCACTGATACTCTTGTGGAGAGGGCATAGTGGTGATGCTCATCACAGCAGGGCTGTACAAACACACCATGTAGTTGAATGTCTTACACGGCTTAGAAATATTCTGTGATCTTCACTTCTCTGCCATATCACTAGCTCCTTGTTGTGGTTTACAATGGCAGGTCAGATTGATCTCCTTCTCTTACTGGCTGCTGCTGCTTTGGAATGGAGTGGGGCGATTCGGGATCTGGCTCCTGCTTTCACCATGTCTGCCAATGCTCTCTTTGGTTCCAGAGAGACGGCTTGCACCCATCTTTTCCGTGAGCCTCTTCCTCTGTCAGGAGCCACTGCCTTGGCTCTGGTGGGTGCCGTCAAGGGCAGCTTTGTGCTCCTGTGTCTAAAGGGCTTTCACTGCCTAGATCTAAGGACCAGAGTAGAGCACCCTATGAACCTGGATGGTTTTCTCTGTAATTGGGTAGAAATTTATGGATGGAGAAATGTATCCAACAGTTTTAAATTTTCTTTGTTTCTAATCCCCCTTTCTTTCCATAAACCAGTCACAAGGGGGTCAGGGGAAAGGAGGGTTCCTTGATTTTTATCTTACAAAATATCTTGCCTTGTGCCCACCAGAGAGGAACTGACTGCCATGAGTGTATGGAATACAGTTTACACTTGCTGCGTTCCCATAGCCCCATGCTTGTAATGGTAGGCAAGGGTGTGTGTAGTTTCCTATATGTGAAACTGTTCTAGAATTGTGCTCTTGGTCAATAGTCAGTTCTGTTTTTATTCTGGACCCTAGACACAGCAGGGTGAATGAGTGTGCGGGCATCTTTCCATCCCCATGTCATCATGGAGTCCGTAAGGGTGCCCCCTGACTTGTTCTGTACCTTCCAGCCCTCTAAATAGGGTAATTTTCCTGTCTTCCCACAACAAAGGGGCAGTTCAGGATTTGTAGGTCAGATGATTTCAAAGAACCCAACTTCTTTTTGCTGTTTCTGAGGGGAAATTAACAGCTCTCCCTAACTCGACAACACCATTCTCTCATTTGCCTGCTCGTCAGTTCAATGAAGAGTACTCGTTATGGGCCTGCTTGTCTCACTAGTGACCCTTTGTTTTATTGGGAACCCTGTCACTCCTGTGTCTGGAACACAGGATGTTATTGTGTATGTTGATTGTAATTTCTGATACGCAAAAGTTGAGTGACAGAGTCCTGTGGTACCTTATACACTAACAGATGTATTGGAGCATGAGCTTTCGTGATTGAATACCCACTTTGACAGACGCGGTTGAGTGGTGGACTGAGTAGACAGTTCTCAACATGGATAGTAAATTGGTAAAAGTGGGCTAGAGGCCAGTAACACTGATTATCTGCTTCAAATTTTCTAGAAGACTAAGACCTGACCTGAATTTACATGGCAGGGTGAGAAAGCATAAGAGGGAACCATATCGCTCCTTGTTCCCATAGGTGCTGGGGTCAGGGGTGCTGCTGCACCCTTGGCTTGAAGTGGATTCCATTATATACAGGGTTTACAGTTTGGTTCAGTGGCTCTCAGCATTCCTACCATAAAAATAATTCCAGCACCCATTCTGCTTCTGGAGCTACTCCTTTGTCCTAACAGAGGAATTAATCTCCCTAAAATGCTGCTGTGAGGGATCTGAGTTCAGGGCCTGACCAAGAGAGGGAAATAGTTAGCATGGTTCTCAAAGGGAAACTTCCCCTGCCCTTCCATCCAGTTGACTTAGGGCTGATAGTTTCATTAGAGGCTCTGTCACCAACAGCCTGTGAATCCCAAACACACAGTGAAATAAGACTTCAGGCAATGAAGAGTTGGTGGCCTGGGAAATTGGTGCCACAGGAGGGTTATCAAGGCACCCTGTGGCTGGATAACTTTCTGATCACTAATAACATTTGTAGCTATTTCATATTAAGGAAGTATCTGATCATCTGCTTCAGAGCATCAGCAGATTCCTGTGGGTTCATCAGGCAGTTTCCCTTCTCTGCGCAAAGCATTGTGCCGTTAACTAGGTACGCTACGGAAGGCCTGTACCTTCCGGTGAATCACTGATTATTGGCTCTGACCAAGGCACCAGACTGAATAATCCTGGAACCCTATTTGTTTGGGTTGGGTCACTAGGAAAGATACCTTGTTTTAGGCCCTGGCTGCTACCCATAACATCCTAGCTGAGATGGAATCAGATTTGTAACACTAAAGATTCCCTTGCATTCCTGATGCGTTTATTCCAGTCAGCCACCTGTCATCAGTTTCCTGTGTTTCCCCTAAAATAAGACTCTTTGTGCTACAGAGGGAGGGAAGGGCTCAGGCCCAAACCATCTATCCTGTTCTTTGACTATTAAATATGGCATGGTGCTCTGTGCAGGAGTTAGGGATGGGGATTAGCCCAGATATCCTGGCCAGATTCTGTTTTGAACTACTATGGCACCGTCCATATAACAGGCAGGTCGGGGATCAGAAGGCAAAGGTGAAAAGATCCATATCAAGGGACTCCACTTCCCACCCACAGCACCCACTCTTGGAGGGCCAGGATTATCCTGGGGCGTCATTCTAAATTCAGAGAGACAGCAGTTTCCCTTTTGATAATTATATGGTGCTTGTTAGGATTGTATATAGTATAACCAAGCTCCTAACCACACATGACCCCCAGTCCTAGTCGTAACACAGGCAGGCATATCAGAGCTGCTCTAGTCACAAGAGGGGGCTCTTGAGCATGTTGGTGTGTCATTTTTTCCTCCATAACAGTAAGAGGTGTGTGCCTTACTTCACTCCCACAGGAACAAAAAAGACTTAATCTGCACAGACGGGAAAAAAAAAAAGTTAATGTGAGTTTAACTGACTTCTGCCCTGAAATGATAGCCATTCAACTCCATTGGGGCTCTGAGTTTACATTCTTTGATGCACAGTGTGTAATTATATAAGTATAATTTACACTGTGCATACATACATGTTCCTATCACGCACCTCAAGGAGGAAGGGGAATTACCCACTGGGGGCAGAGGGAACAATGAAGGGCCCATAAGCTTTAAGGATGAGGTGTGGGTGACGAAGGGCCTGGTTCAGAACTGCTTCCTTACCATGGGAAACATTGTCTTTTTAAGTGGCCCTGGCGTTGCTGTGTGCTGTTAAACAGCCACTTTCTCTTCTGCGCTCAGAGATGAGTGCGTTCAAGTGGTCTGTAAAGTAATTCCTGTGTGTACTGTATTTTATTGGTATGAAATGGTTGCAAAACAAAAAATAACCAGCAAAGTTTTATTCCTGGCAATAAAAATGTCTCCCAGATACTTTTATTTATGATTTGCATTATGGTTGTGCCTGTAAAAACCAACTGTAATTGGGGCCTCATTGTGCTAGACACTGAATAGATATATAGTAAGATACAGTCCCTGTTCCAAAACTTGCATCCTAGGTAGGCAAAACAGATAAAGGGTGGAGAAAGGAGGTGGTATTGTCCTTGTTTTAGAGATGGGAAATTGAGGTACAAAGAGATCAAGGAACTTGCTGAGGTCTCTCAGTCTATGTAGCAGAGCCTGGATTCTGAACCCAGATCTTTTCCATCTCAGTCCTGTGCTTTAACTGAAAGACCATCCTTCCAGACTGTATGCTGAATCGTTTATGCTTCAGGTAACCCTTCTGCCCGTCTGAGTTGGCAGCAAGGATGGGTTCAGTATCTAGGGGTTCCTTTTCAATAACACAATAAAATCCGGCTTGAGCCCCACCCGGTGACCTGGGAAAATTAGATGCCACCACCCCAGCTCCTCTAAGAGGCAATATTTCCCCTCTTGCAAGCACATTGTCTGAGTATATATAGCAAAAGCCTTTTAATAAAGGAGGGAAACAATGCAGCATTATGTTGGGGAAACACCACAAACAGGATTCATAACACAAACCATGAGCAAAAGACCCACCCCAAGCAAGTTTGGCAGTGTCCTTTTCCCTTCAGGGTCTTAAGTTCAGCAACCCAACAGTCACGCCACCCACAGTTTCTGTCCTTTGGTCAGTGCAACCCCAGAGTTGTGGAAGGTATGGGGGTACCTTACATAGTTGGCTGCTCGGGTTGATGACCAATTGCCACACCTCTCTGTGGGTTCTGCTGCAGTCTTTCACTGCTAGCCACCCAGCTAGCTGCACCTCTGCACTAGCCACTCACCAATATATCTTCAGGCCCCCATACACAGCTCTCAGTGATTTCAGCTCTTACTGCTGGTACACCTGAACAGTCCTCTTGATCAGAACCACCAACCCAGTAACTTTAGCTCTGCAGCCTGTAACAAGACTCCTGATGAAGACAAAATTAGCTCTATTATTATATAGTGGAGAGAGAGAGAAAAAAGGGGTCAAATTAAAGTTTTAGGAACCTCAGAAAGAGCCTACACTTCTAAGTACAAACGTCTGTCCCAAATCTTTCTCCTTTTAGTGGGCTTTGGAATCCATGTCCCTTGCCTAGCAACTGCTGCTTAGGTGAGGATGAGTTCCTCAGTCATAAACTGCCAAGTACAGTTCTACTGTCCTTGATTCACATAACTAAAATAACAACACTTTGTTATTCCTGCCCCAATAACAAAGAGACTGGGGATCCCACAACAGCCAAAGTGATTATTTGGGCACGCAGTCCCATCATGCTAGGCAGGGTGGGTGTGCCCATGCAAACGAGATCAGCCCCTGAACTTCTTTTCCACAGTTCACCACCAGATGTCAGGGGAGAGCTCATTCTGATGCTGCTTACACTTCATGTGTGGAGTGGATCCCCCAATCCTCCTTTAAAAAAAAAAATTAAAGGAAAAACTTGGTGTAAGAATAGCATCTACTGTGACATGCTCTCAGGTAAACATTTTCAGGGCTGTAAGTCCTCAGGCTTCAGATCATAAACTCAGCAGTAGCTGGGGGCAGGAAGAAATCTCTCCTCAGCCTTCTTACATGGGTGGGAAGAGGTGAGTGAGCGTGAGCGAGAACTGTCTGCTTCCTCTGCAGCATCTCCTTGAAGCCATGCTGCACAGATGGACCAATCTTATCAAGTGACACGAGGAGGAGGCGGGATAATCAAGTTCTAGACAGATCACTGGTCTGTGCTGCTCTAGCAGCCCATATTCCAGACATCATCTGAGCTCAGCGAGTGTTGCACTGTGCCTCTTGGAAGAGAAGCTGCTATGGGGCTGGAGCAGGGGAATGGTTCAGAAGGAGACACCATAATAAGGAGGGGAGAGAGGCCTGTAGACCCTGTTCCATAAGATGGCTGGAGTCTGTCCATCAGCTGCCACAGCTTTTCTGAGCAGTAGCAGCCCCTTTAAGTGTTAGGCCAGCCCCCAGGCTGCTCAGAAAGCCATTAACCAGCCTTAAGAGGGGGAGAGCGACCAGTTGGTGAAAAGAACATTTCATGTTTTGTCCTCATGGGGTTAACAAGCTCCCTATTAAGGGGAGACAAAGTGATGGAGAGAATCTCTCTGGTTTATGGCTTGGAAAGTTCAGCTTCCAGAGCGTTCCTCTCTTCCAGTGCCCTGGCTGCCTCTCTGCAGCTTTTATCCCCATTGTGCTGTGGCTGTGGAGTGGGAGCCTTGGCCTTTGTCAGATTCGGTCTCTCTTTTTTCCTTGGAGTACAATCTAATTAGCAGCTCAGCAACCAGTTCAAGCAGCAGGATAACTATTTTAATGGGCTGGAGGTTTGAGTGAATGGAACTGGGGGGCGGAGCAGCTGGGATTTGGAGAAGACTACAGAAGACTAGAGTTCGGTGTGTTAAACATTTACTGTGTGTTCAGGACTGTAGAATGAGGAAGCCCATAAATATCCTGACCCAAGGCTAGAAGTGGGGAGGGAGGTGAGAACATTGTGGAATGAATGCACACATCAGGGGAGAGATGGAAAAACTGTTACTAGGACTCATATAATACTATTTCGTAGCCTAACTGGCTCCTGCTCTCAGGAGGTTTTCCTGATACGTACCCTGAATTCCTTTGTTCAGTTTCGTTCCCTTACTCTGATGTTTGTAAACAGAATTTTGTGATAGTAATGTTAAGAGAAGCCTTCAAGGGTTTTCTTGGGACCTTTCTGAACAGCTAGCCTGAGGTGACCAACCATTGAATAAAGGTCTAAAGCACTGCATCCCACTGCTTAGCAAAGAGACATGAAGCCTCCTGTGTTTCTGCAGAGACACAAGCAATCATCTTTAAACTGCTCCCCGTTCCTTTAGGTTAGCTCAGCACAGACATGAGATCAGAGTAACTGTTGAACCACTCTTTTCGGGGTGCCGCCCCCATGTTAATCTATGCCTCTTCCCTTGCCTTCTTGAAGACCTTTCCATTTAATAAATGCTCTTTAACCGAGTCTTCTTTTTCCCTGCAGCCACTTCCAATGGGACTCTGGAAGGCCTGGAGAATAGAGAAGGTGGAGTCTGCCAGACACGCTCTATGAAGATTGTCATGAAAGTGGGGCAGGGTGAGTCACTCCAGTCCTCTAGAGTTTTCTCATTGGACATGAAATCAGTATTGAAATGAAATGTGCTATGTTTTACATAGCTGCCTAAGCCTGCAGTCCATACTTGCTGAGAAGTGCTGGCGAACCCTTCGTGGGAGCTTGACAAAGTACCATTGGGACAGCAGGTTTAAAACTTAACTCTACAGGAGGCTTCTCATGAAGGGACTGAGCTGGACAGGACTGAAGACTTGGTGTCTTTTGGTTGAGTTGTTTATCCTAATTGTGACATCTTGTGGGAAGTGGGTGAGGGAGGAGCTAGTTTGATATTTTTGTATTTGATCACTAATTTATGTTGATCCATTTTATAATAAATGTTACGGTTCCCAGAAGCCTTTGGCTCACTTGATGCTGTAAAATACAGGTAATGATGATGCCTTTGGGTTGACCCATCTTTGCTCCAGACATACCGGAGAAACAGAGAGAGAGAGAGAAGACCTATGAAGTCCCCTGTAATCCAGGGGACAGTGCAGGGTTGTTTCCTATACTTTATTTTCCTGTGCCCCAGTCTTGACACCTCTGGTTGTGAACACCCCCAAACCCCTGGCCCAAATTGTTAGAATGCCATTTTGATAATGAAGAGGATTAAATCATTTGAGTTTAGCAGCCAGTCATATTTCAAGATTCTGAAGCATTCATGGCCTTGTCTGGGAGAGCCCATGCAACAGATATTCTCATTGGCTGCTAATGGAATGAGCTGTTTCCATCTAATAATTGAATGTTCCATCATTACTTTCCCACAAGGGGGTGGTCTCTCCAAAACAGAGATCTAATTGGAATTATTTTTTTCCCTTTGGTGCTAACACTTTAGAAAGTTCCAGCAACTTTTTATAGCAACCTCTTCCTCTCTAGGCCCAAAGTGGGGTTACTGGCGATAGTCTGGCATGTTGATTAGGGAGAGCAGGGCAACTGTTGTTTGAGCAGTGACGTTTGCCAATTGTTCAGCAGAGTTTGAGTTTTAGGGCCCTTTTTTGGCCAACATTTATGCACACACAGCATTGTGAGCCCAAGTTACAGTAAGTGTCAGTTCCACCCCACCTTGGTTTTATGAGTCTGCTGGAAACTAGCTCAGACTCTGAGATGGATGGTCAACTGAAACGGGTTTGTTCTGTGATAAGGCAGAGTCCTCCAGCTTCCTCAGTGCAGTACATAAAGGGAGTTGCCATGTTCCTCATTGCTGGAAGAACAAATCTGAATGTTGAATGCTGCAGGTCTCTCTAGAAATAGCTGAAGTTGTTTAGCCTGTGCTGAATTGGCCTGTTCTCAGTTCCCGCCTAATATATAAACTAGACACAACTTTCAAGTCTGAACTATTCTGCTCCAAAGTAAGATGGCAAAAACTGCTTTCTGCAAGAAAATCCAGTTTTTAAACTAAAATGGGACCTTTCTGTGTCTCCCCACCTGCTCCATTATTGACGTGAGAGAGAGATGGCCATCAGAAGAGAGAGCTAGAGATCAAGGGCTTTCCCTCTGAAATAGCTCTAAGCAAGGATCCCTCAAACCTTAGCAGGCAAAAGGCACATTGGCAAGTTGCTAGAAGCCCAACAATTACTCTAGTTTGCATAAAATGGAATTTATTGCAACCAGTCAGGAATACAGGTCCTAGAAGCCATGTTGCCCAGACTTAGAATTGCATTCTAGCAGTTGCAGTTTCTGCAGGCCACCCTCTGCAGATAGCCGACCCAGGGAGCCTCAACTAGAACCTCGGGCATTCAATATCAGCAGTTCAGGTGAGATCTGGCAGAAGCCTTATCTTCTCTGTGGGATAGATCCTGAAGGTGATAATGCATCTACCAACACAGTGCACTACATGCTCATGAATATTAACAATGAAGGTGGCTGTAGGTCTTGTTACAAAATCCACTGCATTGCATAGGGCCTTGGCTGTTCCCCCATTACCATCCTTTGAGCAGTCCCCTGCATATTTGTAGGCGATATCAGTCTGTCATTTTGTTGCCCAGGGCCCTTCAGTGTGTGCAGGGGAGAGCGATTTTTCCCCTAATACTAATGAATTTCACCTTCTGTGCTGTGAGATACTCTGGCAGTGATATCACAGCTTCATCTAAATGGCATGTCTGGAGCTGCAATTTAATTCCAAGAGGCACAACATGGCCCAGCCTCCTTGGCCTTCCATGAGCTTTCCCAGTGCATGCTGGGATTCTACAAGGAGGTCATGGCTCCTAGCATGGAGAAGGGGCAGCTGTGGGAACAGGGCTGAGGCACCGAATTCTTTCTGACATCTGATGCTTCCTTGGGAAATGCCCCCAGAATAAGGGATTGTAGTGTAACCATGACCTGTCTGAGTCCTTTAACTGTGCTCTGCTGTGTAATTTTTTTCTGATGGTCGAAGCTCTCTGAAAACATTCTCTCCCCAATCTATGGAGTTCTTCTGGGCCCCAGTGATGCCACAGGCCTGACTCCAGATCACTCCCTGGATGCAGAGCTCATAATGGCTGCTTTTCGTTATTTTGTTTGATGTTTTTGGAGCCAGTATTTATAACAAAAGAAAAGGAATAGTGCTGCTGCCCTGGGAAGTTAGATTCCTTTGTGTTCACTCAGCTGCCTTTGTTGGAAATATGCGCAGACCTATGCACCGGAGCTCAGAAGGAATCTTAAAAAAAACACCAACAAAAAACTGTTTCCCCCAAAGTACTGAAATGTTCCAAGCCTGTGATGTCCCCAAATTCCTCTCTCTCAGCCTCCCAATGCCTCTGCCCTCCCTTAAAGACAATGCTTCTTTATGACTGCCCTTTCATCTGTGCTTTCTAGACTGATGCCTTTCAGGCAAAGAGGCAGACAAGGTCCCTGTCCGGAAGAGCTTACACTCTAAATAGAAGACAGCAAAATAGGGGATGGGAAGCAGCAGCCAGCAACTGACTGAAGCTGAAGTTAGCATATGTATAACATAGTATATGTTAGTTCCGTGGTTTTCATTTGGCAGTTAGTCTGGTTCTGTTGCCTGTTTTGTTAATGCTCCTTTGAGGAGAGGACTAGCTTTGATGTTGCTATTTCAGTAACTCCTGTGGGTTGGCCTCTTTCCTTTCTGCATCATGTCACACTTCCCAGACCAGGGGAGCAGTAACAGGAATTGCTCTGCTCTCAGACTGCTCCTGGTTTGCCACACTCAGTCAAGTCTCGTGCATGCCTTTGGTCTGCTTGTTAGTAGAGTTCCAGCCAGAGTAGGTGAGGCATCTTTGCTCCTTGTGTTGTGTTTGATGTGGTCACTTTAGAATGTAAAATTGGGCACATAATCAGATGGACATGAAGGGGAAGGATGGGGGATATGGCTGCAGCTGGCTTGGGTGAAGCTGGCTTGTCTGTGTTGCCCACCCTCCACTGATACCGAACAGACCATTGTCTTGCCAACGAGGCACCAAGGAAGCCATCTTGCTCTGCTCTTTCAAATGCCCTCCCTGCTCCGTGACATTTTGCTACCACCAGGGGAGCTACTTGCATTATTCATCAATGAGCAAGAAATGCCTTGGAGGTGGGTCTGGAGCTCTGGGTTCTCCCAGCAGCACCCATGACATGCTCATTTCTGTGTGATACTCACAAGGTTTTAAAACTCCATGACTGTGTTAAACTGGGATAGAGGGACACATTTATTAGCTCCCTTTCTGGGGAGGGCAAGAGGGCAGCCAAAATACCCCAGCTTCAGGTGATTGTTCCTAAACCCTAGGTGGAAACATTTGGGGGGAACAAAATACCTAATGGCGCTTGTCACATATTGTTAGTGTTTAATATTAAGCCATTACTATGGTCCAAAAGGCCCATGGGCAATGAGTCCACACAAGCTTCACCCAACTGGTTACAGCAAAATGCAGTTTGTAATGTTGTCCAAAGTGGAGATCCTGGTGCGTATAGGATTTATCCAGGAATCTACCTCTGCTTCATGTTTGTTTGACTCACTGCTGTTTCTGCTCCAGTACGTCTGGCCTTGAAGGGGATGGCAGGATTTCCCACCCTCCAAGCCAAGGGTATTGCCTAAACTTCCCCAGACTAAAAGCTATTCAGGCAATGTCACTCCTAATGGGCTTAAAAAGAAGCAGATTGCTGGCGCTTGTCTTCAGCTTGTCTCTCTTGCTCACCACTGAGATTAGAGGTCTGAGGATATTATGCAAAAGCAGCACAGGCCTTTGGCTCAAGACGGAGCATTACCAGCCATGATCTGCAGTGTCCATACTCTCTCTCTGTCTCTCTCTCCAGGCTCCATATCGGATTCAAAGTCTCACTCTTATGCTTGAGGTCCTAGCCCGACCTATGTCTTGTCACTGGTCACTTGCTTGCCCTCCTATTTGGACCCTCTGCTTATTCTGTTTCGGTCTAAAAATTCCTTTTGTGCCGTTTCCAAGGCTGTCCGGGGAATGTTTTCTCTGAGTCTTACAACACGCAGCCTCACGCCCCTCCTGCAAATCCCTCCTTCAAACCCTGCTTTGCTCACAGGCCCTCAGACAGTGACCCATATAACAGATACTGCTGAAGCCAACAAAATGACATTAAATATGGCAGCTGATGCAATGCTCCCTGTGTCACTTCAGCAGCCAGGACCACATTTCAGCTTTGTGCGCCTTCCTTTTTTGCTTGCTGTTGGTTTCCCAGCATTGTGTCTGCCATTCTCTACGTAGATTGTAAGTTCCTCTGGGCAGGGCCTGTGCTGTCAGTACTGCAGTGTTCTGCAGCACACTGTACATGTCTGGGGCCAGACTGTATGATTGTATTACTTTTGAAATGAAGCTATGCGTGGGTCACACTTAATCTAATGGAAATGCCTGCATTCTGGCAACAGATAGGAAGGATCTGACTCCTTACTTCCCCGCACCCTCCCTTGCGCGCACTCTTCCCACAAAACTCTGAGCTGCTCCTCTCTTCATCTCCATTTGGTCACCTTTGACATGTGTAGAACACACTGGGCCAGTTTCATGTCGGTGTAGCCCTCTGAAGTCCGTGATGTTACCCCAGGGGTAGATATGCCCAGTCCAGGCCTCCTTCTGCAGCATGTAACCCCTTGGCTTCCAGGGCCAGCCCTATGAGGTGCAAAACCCTCCAGGCAGAGCTGGGGTCCGGACGGAGTTCAGGAGAAATGTTTGAGTGTTCTCAGGAAATGCCACCTAGTTTTCAGTCCTACCTTTTAACATGTACTGCTCTTGGGAAGGGGTGCCTGTGTGAAACCACCATCCACCACCCTCTGTCGATTTGTGAGGCAGCTGATCCTATGCTATATTGTGGTCACACCGAGAATCCCCAATTGGGATTGGGACCCCATTGTGCTGGGTGCCTTGTGCACACAGAAGATAGTGTTGCCTCAAAGAGCCCTCCCTGTAAACAATTACTGACTGTAATGGAGGACGAGATGAGGTGAAGGGAGGAGCATAATGAAGATAAGATCATGCCTCACATTAGGTTAGTGACTTGCACAACTTGGTGGTCCTGATGGTTCTGAATTGTCTTAAATTTCAATCACATCTCTCTCCTTGACTTATAACTAAATCATTGTTGCCTGGTTAGTTTCTTGTGAGTGTCACAGCAGAGGTGAGTCTAGTGGAGGGATTAGAAGGAGGAAACAGTAGTAGCCTTACAAATTAATTCAGGGAGAGCATTCCCTGCATAAAGAGGCAATGTGGAGGAAACCACAGAGACTGATTAGAGAATAAAAGCAATGAGGAGTCCTTGTGGCACCACAGAGACTAACTTGGTCCTGCCATGAGAGCAGGGGACTGGACTCGATGACCTCTCGAGGCCCCTTCCAGTCCTAGAATCTGTTAAACTTATTTGGGCATAAGCTTTCGTGGGCTAGAACCCACTTCATCGGATGTATGAAGTGAAAAATACAGGAGCAGGTATAAATACATGAAAGGATGGGGGTTGCTTTACCAAGTGTGAGGTCAGTCTAACGAGATAAATCAATTAACAGCAGGATACCGAGGGAGGAAAAATAACTTTTGAAGTGGTAAGAGAGTGGCCCATTACAAACAGTTGACAAGAAGGTGTGAGTAACAGTAGGGATAAATTAGTATTGGGGAAATTAAGTTTAGGTTTTCTAATGATCCAACCACTCCCAGTCTTTATTCAGGCCCAATCTGATGGTATCCAGTTTGCAAATTAATTCCAGTTCTGCAGCTTCACGTTGGAGTCTGTTTTTGGACACCATCATAGGACCTAACCACATCAGCCACACCATCCGGGGCTCGTTCACCTGCACATCTACCAATGCGATATATGCCAGCAATGCCCCTCTGCCATGTACATTGGCCAAACCAGACAGCCTCTAAGCAAAAGAATAAATGGACACAAATCTGACATCAGGAATCATAACATTCAAAACCCAGTAGGAGAACACTTCAATCTCTCTGGTCACTCAATAATAGACCTAAAAGTGGCAATTCTTCAACAAAAAAACTTCAAAAACAGACTCGTGAAGTTGGGCCACTCTCTTACCACTTCAAAAGTTATTGTTCCTCTCTTGGTATCCTGCTGTTAATTGATTTGTTATTAGACTGACCTCACACTTGGTAAAGCAACCCCCATCCTTTCCTGTATTTATAGCTGCTCCTGTATTTTCCACTCCAAGCATCTGATGAAGTGGGTTCTAGCCCCCGAAAGCTTATGCCCAGATAAATTTGTTAGTCTCTAAGGTGCCACAAGGACTCCTCGTTGTTTTTGCTGATACAGACTAACACAGCTACCACTCTGAAACCTGATTAGAGAATGACTTTCAAATGTGGGACTTAACCTCAAACCATCACACATCCTCTAGTTAAAAGGAAATGCTTCAAATGCAAAACCAAGGCAGGACCCGTGCCTGCCTCCAGGAATCATGCTTGCTGATGCAATAGAACACAAGGGGCAGTTCAGGCCCAGAGTTCTGGACACTGGTTGTTTGAACAAGGGAGAGAAGCCTTGTATCACTCTGGTTCCCTCTGGCCCTTTTTCTGTGTGGTTAGCCTAGCACTCAGCGTTGGAGCTGGGGGACGCGAGAACTAGAGTGCATGTTTAAAACCAAGGAGAATGCTTGCCCCTCCATACATAGTAGGGAAATGTACCCAGTGTTCCTAAGCCTCTTTACCAAGCCTCCCACTCTTACCCATCAATCCCTTGCCCCTGTGCCTCTGATTCCTTCCTCCTGCCCATACAAGCATGTAGCCCTTGCACAGGGCCAGCCCAGGCTCTTGCCGCAGTGCACTTGTGCACATGCAGAGTGCTGTGCTGCATCACCTTTCTGAACAACGTTTGACACGGGCCCTCAGACACCAGGGTAAGGAGTGATGTTTAAGCGATTGACGGTGGAGGAAGAGCTACAGCTCTTGATGTTGTAATCTAGTGCCTGGAAGCAGATTTCTCATCCAGTCTTTCTTTTTCACAGATCCAAATGCTGTGATCCCAGAGCAGCTGACAACCAGTCGGCCCAGCAAGGAATCTGACAATACAGTGAAAATAGCCACACAGAGTCCACGCCACAAGGTCCCGGTGGTGGAGGATCCTGGGAAGCCAGGTAGGTTTGCCTGTGCATTTTAGGAAAGAGAGGAAAAACAGTAGTGCTTTTAGTGGGGCCAGGGAAGTGGGGCCGGGACCAGCTATTGATTGCCAGAGGAGCCAAGCCCAGTTCAGTTCTAAGAGTCCAGGGAAATCGAGATACCTTAGAGCAGGGAGTTAGATCAGACATCTGCAAGCTCTCCGCACAGGTTCCTGCAAACTCCTCATCTGGGGTTCCCTCACCAGGCATCTCCTGATGTCACTGCTCAGCCTCTGGTTGGTAGGGGCATAGACAGTGAGAGGCTGCCAATGTCCAGAGCAGTGGCAGAATGGACTTGGACTCTGAAGGATAGTTCCTGGAGCTGCCTTTTCAGCTCCCCATTGTCTTAAGCAGGGGGAGTTTTCTTTTAGCACTTTCCTGCTGCTGTCCTCTGTATTGGTTGTTATCTGACAGTTTATCAAGGCAGAGTTGGGGGTGTTGGAAGAATAGAGGTTGCCTGGATTTTTGAGCGAAGCCTGGGTGAAAGGTCTTTGAAGGTGGTTTCCTGAGTTCCTGTCCCGGCTGAGAGAGAGAAGTGGAATCCGATGAAGTGGGGGAAAGCTGCTTGTTTCTCCACCTGTGATACAGACAGGCAGCCAAACTGCTCCCCTCGGGGGTCTGGAGCTGCCTTGGACTGGGGGTTAGAGGGAGGTGCGGGGCAGTTACAGGATATGGCAGGTCTACAGGCATCAGAACCCACTTTCAGTAGAGCTCTCTAGTCTTCTGGGAGGAGCAGGGACTCCTGGGGTTCATTCTGATTACAGACTGGATATGAACAGTCATCTGTCTCCAGTCCAGTCAGGGAAATGTGAAAAGAGAGAATGTCAGATTAGGGTGAGGAAAAGGGGCAACAATGGGACGACAGTGTCTGACAGTGTCCAAGGTTTCTCTCTTACAGTATGTCTACACTGCCAGTGAAGCTGTGATTGTAGCATGGGCAGGCACACCTGCGTTACCTGTGCTAGCTAGATTAAAGCTAACAATTGCTGTGTAGACCTGGTGGCATGGGCTTCAGCACAAACTAGCAACCAGAGTACAGGCCCTCTAGGGAGCCTGAGTAAATATTCTACTCTAGTGGCTAGCCTGTGCCACTGTGTCTGCACTGCTATTGTTACCCAAACTAGTTAGATTACAGCTAACACGGGTATTCTTACTTGTGCTACGATCACATCGTCACTTGTAGTGTAAACATATCCTGAGATTGCATTGCTTCTTGAGACTGAGTAATAGGGGTTATATCGATGGGGAACCCAGTACGTGCAGAGTGAAAGAAGATACGCTGTGGACACTGCTGTGCTGGGGTCCCTCCAGAATATACCCATTCCTCCTCCTGGAATCAATGGGTCTGATGCTCCCACTAGTCAGACTGTTGCCTCTGCTATCTCAGTTCACACGGAGGAAGGGCTGTGCTGCTGACTACCATCTGTAAGGGTTGGAGATGCAAATACAGCAGAGTGGGGGCTCTTGAGGTCTTGCCAGCCCCTTGGTGTGTCCTCAAATCTGGGGGTAGTACGGAACCAGGTACTTAGGCTCCATAGTTTAGACATAGCCTGTGTCAGCATAGGGTATGTCTACACTATGGGGACTATACCAGGCTAGACATAGCCTACACCGGCAGATGGGTTTTTTGTTGTAGGAAAACCACCTCTCAGAACGATGTTAACTATATTAACAGAAGCACTCTGCTGTCAGCCCTCAGTGTAGACGTAGCTATGGTCATGTCAGCAAAATGATGTTGGTCAGGGATTTTTTTCACACCCTAGACCATTGTAGCTACGTTGACATAACTTTTAAGTATAGACCAAGCCTTAGATTGAACTTCAACCCCTATCCCCTCAAATCAACTGGCAAACGCTCTTCCTCTGCCTCTTGGGTTATGCCCAGTCTTGTATCTTAACCTTCTCTTCTGTCCCATCCTATAATAGCTACTTTTCAGTTGCCATTGCAGTACGTTAGTGAACTGAGTTTCCTTTTCCTTATGCAGATGGGTGAATTTGGAGCTGGGCCAAGTGCTGGTAGGCGTACAAGCTTCTTCCCCAAAGCTCTACCAGTGTACCTCATCCCTGATCTGTAGCTCCCTCTGCTATTCCCATCCACCACTCTTGCTAAATTGGGTGTGGTGGCTTTGCAGTGGAGCAAGGGGATTAGGCTGAGACCACGTAAATTATTTTTGTGGCTTAAGCAAGAGAAGAGCCCAGGTTCCCCGAGGTGGAGGGAGAATGACTAAATGTTTGGGCAGGAAGATCATTTCCTAACTTTAATCCATCTTGTTTTCTCCTCCACGCCCCAGGCTCCGTTAACCAAGATGGGCAGAACACCCAAGGTAGCAGTGATGGATTCTTCAGCTCTAAGGTGGCAGTATTTGCTGCAATTGGTGCTGGCTGTGTCATCTTCATCCTCATCATCATCTTCCTTGTTGTCCTCCTGATCAAGATCCGCAAGCGGCACCGGAAGCACACCCAGCAGCGGGCAGCAGCCTTGTCACTTAGCACCTTGGCCAGTCCCAAGTGCAGCGGTAATGCAGGTTCAGAACCCAGCGATATCATCATCCCCTTACGGACTACAGAAAATAACTACTGCCCTCACTATGAGAAGGTGAGCGGGGACTATGGGCACCCCGTCTACATTGTCCAGGAGATGCCCCCTCAGAGCCCGGCCAACATCTACTACAAGGTCTGAGGAGCAGCCTCGGCAACCTACCAATGCAAGAGCACTAGAGAGCTGAGGGCCCTGGGGGCAGCCGCTGGCTCTCCCCACTAGTGTGCTCGCTCTGTGAGGGAGGAAGTGAAATGAACCCCATGGCAAGACCAGGGGAGCGCAAGGGTCTCGCACCAGATAGTGGATCACTCGCTCACACGCTCTCGCTCTGTTTTCCCCTTTGTATTTAGTTTTGTAGTTCTCAGCTTTTGTAATCCCAAGACTCGAGGGTGGGCCTTCAGCATCCTCCTCCTGCTTCAGACTGCATCCTGGCTCTCGACGCATCTAGCCGTGATATGGCCCTAGCTGCGCGCAGCAGCCATTGTGTGTGGGCGCTGTGCCTTTCCTCACTCTGATGCCCCTGGCGATACCACAAAACTCTGCCCCCTCTTGTTTTGGAGATGTCCCTTTCAGCTTTTCCATCTATATTATGTTAAGTATTCTTGTGTTTGGGGCTGTGCCGGTTGTTGCTTTGGTCCAGGATTGTCCTAGGAGTCGGATTAACTTGTGGGCCCTAGAGAAGAACCTCCACTCACCTGAGGAATGAGCAGCTTGCGGCAGCACTTTGCGTAGGCGTGCCAAGGACGTAGACCCTGTGCAGGGAGGAGGCTGACAAACCCAACCTACTATTATTATTATTATAATTATTTTTTAACTTTTGTAACGTTTTTATTTTTGTGAAATATTGGTGGGACTCTGAGCCACCACCTGCAGCCTTCTGGCGTGCTTTTCTCCCTCTGCCATGCCAATCCCCTGGCCATGCTCTGCCAGAACACGAACTCTCACCTTCTGCTGTCCTTGCCATTTTAAACTTTTGTGTTCAGTATGTAGCAGTCGACTCTTGTTTATCTGCTTAAATGGGGCGGGAAGAAGAAGAAAAATATAACTCAAATGGTCAGTGCATGAGAGAATCCAGGGCTCTACCCCATGCCACCCAGAGCCAGGAGCCTCCTCCGCTTCCACAAGACAGTAACCTTTGTGGGAACTCCTCCAAAGGTGTGTCTTCCTCATAGCATGGCCCTCGCCCGATCTCATTTCCTAGGACAGAGGCTGAGCTAGTTTCTCCAACATCAGGGAGAGGGCAGTAGGACAGCATTCACTGATCGCCTCAGTCAGGCTGGATCTGGGACTGGGCTGAGAGAAAAGGGTGGGAGCATTCAGTAACTTAGTCACAGGGTTCATTCTTGGCTCTGTCGTTTCAGCAGATCCTGAAGCTGGTTTGCTCTTTGGGTTCAGGCCACAGTGCTTCCATTTGGACAGGAAACGAAGTGAGTCATACCTGCTCTGAAGCCTGTACTTGATACATTCTCAGGAGGCTAGAGCAAGTGTGAAGAGAGCAGGAGAAGGTGGCTAGGAGGAAGAGAAAGCAAACTGCATCGATATTGGGAGTGGGCAGATATTCAGTGGCCACAGCAGTTAGGCTGTTCTGGCCTTGGCTGAGCTGGGGAGGTTGGTATTCTGAGTAAGCTTATAGGCCGTCTAGGCCCCCATGTACCCCAGCAGCCTCACCCCTTCCACAGAGAGCAGCTGGGCCTCTTCTCCCGCTGACCCTCTTGTTTCTAGAACTCTTACACATTCCCCTAGTGACTGCCAGGCATGAGGCTTGTTTTAACCATTGTACTGTCACCCTGGCTGGTCGTGCTCTTTGTGCAGGCCCTTCGGGAGGTGAAGGCAGAGACTTGCTAAGTTTCTTGCTGTGGCACATCCTACACCAAGCCTCATGGCTGAATTGGCTCATTTCCTTTCCCTTCCGTTTCTGAAAAGCAAGGATTTGGCTTATCCAAGCTGGGTCCTTTCCTTTTGTGTTCTGGGAGCTGGCTTTTTCCCACCCATTGCTGAGTCACTCCCAGATACATTTTTGGGGTAGCCTAACCCTGAAAGAGTAGCCCTTAATCATCACTACTGAGGCCTCTACCTATTAGCATTAGGAGCAGCTGTCTGTTCCATGCTACCACTGCAGGAATCTTGTGCAGAAGGGGGGAAAACAAATCTTGTGATTGGCTGGCCTCTAAGAGCAAAGCCATTCATTCAACACTAGAAGCGGGGCTTAGCTCCATGATGGCTTCAGCAAATGCTATTGATTGCTGTTGTCATGGCATGAGCACCAGTCAAAGACCCTGCACCATCCTCCTGATTTACCAGGTAACAGATCACCCTATCTGGCTCCCTCCCGTGTATGCATGTGTCCCATCTCGCAGGGCGGGAATGGCTGTGTCCTGCAGTACAGAGGGAACCCTTCACAGGAATACTGCAGTTCCTTGCAGTTATGGCCCCAGAGCTAGTAGTAACATGACTGAGTGGCAGTGTTTGAGGCCATGACTGGGATCTTGGAGCATCTTTGAGAAGGTCCTGCCATGCTGACCTTGTTGTGTCCAAGGGGTGGGTGGCTACATTCCCAGTTTGTCCTTTGGGGGGATTTCCCAACATCTCAGAAAAGTGTAGGGTTGAAAGGGACCTCGAGAGGGCAAGTGTAGCCCCCTTTGCTGAAGCAAGACCAAGTAAACCTAGACCGTCCCTCACAGGTGTTCAGAGACTATTAGGAACACATTAGACAATGATGGGGATTCCGCAACAACCCGTGGGAGCCTATTCCAGAGTTTAATTACCCTTATCGTTATAAGTTTTTCCTAACATTTAACCTGAATCTCCCTAGTGCAGTTTAAGTCCATTACTGCTTGTCCTACTTCAGTGGACATGGAGAACAATTGTAACAGCCTTTCACATATTGGAAGACTGTTGTCAGGTCCTCCTCACCCCAGCCGTCTTTTCTCAAGACTAAACAAGCCCAGTTGTTTTTTTTTTTAACCTTTCCTCATAGGTCAGGTCTCCTAACCCTTTTATCATTTTTGTTGCTGTGCTCTGGACTCTCACATCTTTCTTAAAGTGTGGTGCCCAGAATTGGACACCGTTCTCCAGCTGAGGCCTAAAAGAATAATTGTCTTAAGTGAGTGTGATGTGATAATGAGGTGAGAGCCAGTGCTTCTGTGATCTTGTGTGGCTGCCTTGGTGTCTGTCCCTGGGATGGGGGTTTTCTGACCCTTCTGATGCTGCCTCCACCTCATGCATGAGAATGGGTGGGGAGTGAGAGAGTTGCTTGTTTGTTGCTTGCCTTTTCCTTTGGGAAGCGGCTGCTTTGGAGGAAGTAGAGTGTGAGGGGTAGAACTTGTGGTGGGAAGCCATTTCCTTAACTTATCCTTGAACCAAATAGTGAAGGTATTTCCAAGAGACAGAAAGTCTCTTCTCCCTTCTGTCCTCTCTGTGAGATTCAGGTATGGAGCAGGGGAAGAGTCATCACTCCCCCCATGCAGGGCCTGCTCTGCTAGGCACGGTACTTAGGAGTCATTCAGTCCACTGGACTCACCCTGAGGCTGCCCCCAAGAGCATGTGGGCTGCTGCCATCTGCCTTTCCCAGCCCCATTTCTGGGCGGGGAGTAGCCATCTTATTAGTTTACTGGATCCCATTTTTAAATCCATGAAAGGAATTGGCTAGAGCACAGTGTCTTAAACTGTTTATCTTTGGAGCTGCAACTGTTGCATGGTGGAGACCTGCACTATGGGAACCAGAGGCCGTCAAGACATGGCAGGGGCCCGCAGCACCCATGTCAGCCTCCAAGTTGGGTTCTGCTTTAGGTGCTGGGCTAGTGCCCTAGCGCTCCCTCTGTTTTCCCTGCATGTTTCTTTCGTGTGAATTCAACTGTTCATGTTTACTGGTGGCCCCAGAATTGGCTGTTTGGAAGTGCACAGCCGGAGAGAACCACCGTGCAATGCGGCTGGGGGCGATGAGCGCGTGGCTGCAGGCATCAAGGGGAGATGTGGCCCAACTCCGGGTACAGCTCAGTAGGCAGGGAGAGGGAACACAAGGTACAGCATACATTGGGGGACTCCGCTGTCCTGATCTCATTACAGGGAGTCTCTCCTGAATCCTGGCCTTGTGCCTTCTCCCTCTAACCCAGGGCACTTATTTCCATAAGGCATGTGTAAAACCAGGAGGGATGTGGGGCCCACTGAGTTCCAGAGGGGAAAGCGGGCACTGTGCTCTGGAAATGGCCTCCTGGGGGCTGCATCAAAGAGCAATTGTTTAGTTTTTTAGAAATGGAAAAATGAGAGCTCGGGGTCGAGCAGAGCAGCATTCTCTCTCCCTCCCTCCAATCCCAGACAGGGCAACAAGCAGGATGCCCCCCACCCTCCACTTCTCAGCACAGTGCAAGGCAATAAACCGCTAGAGTCATGGCTGCCTTCACAGTGCGGGGAGAAGAGCCTTAGTATCACAGGGAACTTAACCTGATCCCATTGTCCTCCCTGTGGGCTCTGGGCTGAGACACAGCAGAAGGGGCACTGGTCAGCTGCCAGCCTCTGAGAGATGGCAGGATGGAAAGAGGTTTCATTTTGCACCTTTCAGTTTTGCTCCCTCCCCAAATGCACCTTTTATTCCCCGCTGTGGGGTCTGTGCAGGATGCCGTGCTGTGCCGCATAGCTGCCAGTCTGGGCAGTGTTTTGCCAAGGTGTTTCTAAAGGGCTTAGACAAGAGTGCACTTTGAGGCTTGCTCGGCTGAGGTCGTCGGCCAAGGTCCAGGTTTTTCAGGACTCCACAGAGGATTGACTGAGTCTGTTGTGTAAAATTGCGAAAAGATTCTAACCTTAAAGAAATCCCCCCCCACCCCAAAAAATCAGCATCCTGTTTCCAGGTGCAACTAAAACAATCGGGATTCCTAACGCTGGAGAAGCAGCCCAGCCTGTGTGCATTGTTAAAGAACCATTTGTTTACGAGGAGTTTCACCTCCCAGCCTGGAAAGGCGTGATTGGCAGTGGTTTGAGATTTCAATGGTCAAGCTGGGGGCATGCTTGATGGGAAGGGCTAGGAGACGCAAGGGGCCTAGCCAGCTGTTTATACCAAAAGTAGATAAATACAATTATTCCGTTTATTGTTAGCTCTCCAATGTGATTACTGCCCCCTGAATGCAGCGACTGTCTGCTCGCCCCTCCCCCGCTTTTCTGGGATTTTTAAATTTTAGTAATCTACTGCTAAAGAAAGGTCAAAACCACCCATCATCAGCAGAATGTGGGTTGCTTGTTCATAACCCCCATAAACGTAACTAACTCCTCTAGCTGTGGGCAGCTGAAAAAACTTGTAACCATGTCCAGGGGTGAAATCTGAACTGTAATCTTGCTACACCTCAGTCTGCTGGGTCCTAAAACTGAGTGTCCCTTTTGTTCTTTTCACTGAAAGAATTGAAGGTGTTTTGTTTTTGTTTTGTTTGTGTGTAAATACTAGTCTTTTTTGGAAGAAATAATGTAAAGATGTTTTGTATAAACTCTGAATTATTTTCTGGTTGCTTTTTCTTAGAAAAAGAAATGAGAACTAAAAAAAAAAAAACAACTGCAAGAACGGGTGTAAAACATTGTCATACCACAATCAAATCCAGGAGGCTCATCAGCTAAAGGGTGTGTGTGCACGTGCACTTTGGTGGAGCCATGGAGAATTAGGGAATGGGGTCTTCATTACACCGCGATGCCCTTCTGACAGCAAAAATTACTACATGACCCCAGGAAGAGGGACTGAAGCTTGAGCCTACCCAAACCCCACCGCCCCATGTGGAGGGCCAAAGGGGGCTTGTAACAGGACCCCACCGCCCAGGGTTGAAGTCTTGGGCTTTGGCTTCAGCCCCAGACGGTGGGGCTCGGGCTTCAGCTTCAACCCCAGGCCCCAGAAAGTCTAAGCCAGCCCTGGTGACCCCATTAAAATGGGATCACGACCCACAGTTTGAGAACCATTGCTCTAAAGGCTCTAAAAGCAGTTGGTAACCCCCCCCCCCACATTTTTAAAAAGGGTTTTAAGCCAAACTCATGAATTTGTGGGGCCTATCTCGTGATGTGTGAGTTGTCAGTGCTGGGGTGGGATGTTAACCCACCCCTCTTCTTTGTCATTGATAAGTGAAAGCTAAACTCTCCCCACCCCCCCCTTACTGTGCCTGATGCCTTCATGTCAAAGAAGTGCACTCTGCCTAATTAAAGTGAATGAGTGGGAAAGCACCAGAGATTAGTGCCATGGGGGAGATGTGCATGTTACTCCTGGAAGCCATTTCCAGCACTGCTGTCACATCATGAATTGCAGGTGGTTCAGGGATGGAAGAGGACTAGTAGGTCTGTCTCCAAGGACTGAGTCTGTGGTGACTGCCCTGTGTATTACAGCTGCTGGTCAGTTAGTTATGTCAAAATCCTTCTGCATTATATCAACACAATGAGATCATGTGAGGTGGATGCTGCAGTACCAGGTTCTCTGGAATGTTAAGTTGATGAGGTGAAAAGGGTCAAGGGACCCCATTGTCTCCATGGAGGTGCACGCGCAAACACACCCCATAACGTAGCGTGCTCCCGCATTTCAGAGATGTAAACAGGTACATGTTCGTGGGGGGTGTACCCACTGTGTGTATGCTAATACACCCTGGCATGACAGATGAGCCCATGCATCACAGCCATGTGCACATTTGGATCATCTCATTAAACACCACAATCCAGTATTCAGCAGCAAGTTAAACTTCCTTTCATTTTCCTAAGTTGGGGACCTCCTTAAGTCATGTGATCAACCAGTGGCGCTACTGCCTCAGCCGCCTTTGCCCATCTATGCTGGAGCAGTAACAGACAGTTATGGTCTCACAGGCATTCTGGCTGGATCATGCTCTCGCCTTTCCTTCCTGCACCTCAAGCTCTTCCTTGCCCCTACACAGGGCCGGCTCCAGACCCCAGCGCGCCAAGCGCGCGCTTGGGGCGGCATTTTACTGGCAGGGCGGCAGGCGGCTCCGGCGGACCTTCCGCAGTCATGCCTGTGGGAGATCCACTGGAGCCGTGGGAGCAGCAGACCTCCCGCAGGCATGACTGCGGAGGGTGCGCTGGTCCCGCGGCTCCGGTGGACCTCCTGCAGGCATGCCTGCGGAAGCTCCACTGGAGCCGCGGGACCAGCGCACCCTCCGCAGCTACGTCTGCAAGAGGTCCCCCAGAGCCGCGGGAACGGCGACCGGCAGCACGCCCCCTGCGGCGTGCCACCCTGCTTGGGGCGGCCGGATTCCTAGAGCCGCCCCTGCCCCTACAGCTGATGCTGCCAGCAGGGTACTCCCAACTGCAAAAGATCCGAGGTAGCAAGTCATCCTTGTGCATTTCTGGAGTGTCAGTGAACCAGACAAAGGAGGGTGATTCACAAACACGTTCTAGATTAGTGGTCAGGCTGCCAGTGCTGTGCTGTCCTGCTGCTGTAACTGATGTCCTCATCTGTATGCAGAGAGTACAGATGCTCTCCAGCCACAAGGCTAATGAGTGTTTACACATTTTGCCTTCATTACCAGAATTAAAATACTCACCTTCTCTCCAGCCTCTCCAAAGAGAGCCCATCCAGTCAGGCCTCTCCTTGGCAGGCAACAGATGACTTGGTCTGAGAAACACTCCAAAATGAGAGTGCCTCTTCTCATGAATGATTTTTCCCTTCCCACCCTCATGATGAATTGCAAGGTGCAGGGTATTTCTCTCTGCCCTAGAGCAAGATAGTCGGTGGGCAAGCATCTCACTGGCTGGTTGATCATCTCTTGGTTTCTAATCATGTTCCATCCATATGTTAAGTTTTGGTTTGGCTTCTGGGCCACGGCCCAGAGTCCTGGAATCCTATTGGTCATGCTCACCCAAACCATGTATTCTTTTGTTCTTGTCATGTTCCTTTTTTTATTCCTTTGCCTTTTACACAGCTGCTTTCACCCAGTATCATATCATCAATAATCAGTAATATGGAATCTGAATTCCATGGAGCCATGATGGAACCTGATATATTGTTAAATAAAAGATTTTTTTCCTATGGAAACCTAGCAGTCTTCTGTGTGTTTTTGTTCCTGCCCCAGACTCTTTTTGGAAATAATGTTGTTTTAAAAGAACCAGGAACAGGTTAACTCAGAAAATTGATAATGGGTTATGAAGCAGTACCTCGAGATGCTGAGTGCTAGACTGAGAAGCATTTGGAGAGAGTTTCTTTATTTTGACTCTTAAAAAAAAAATGGTCACACATATAGTTGTATATACCCAACTGTAACCCCCTCTCACTTGTCTTGTTTGACTATCAGCTCCTCAGGGAAGAGATCTCATGTTCCGTGTTTGTACAGCTCCAAGCACAATGGAGTGCTGAGCCTGACTGCAGCCTTAACTGCAACATGAAACTGCCACTGCTTTGAATCAGGCCCAAGTTAGAACCCACCGAAGCTTTTCTATCTGCCTATCCGTAATTGGCTCTCTGGTAAATAGGTTTGGTAAGGGGGGGTTGGTCCTGTGCTAGTGCGGTGGATCCATATCATACAAATGGCCAGTGTAAACAGTTCCAGTGGATTTTGTCTCAGCCAGAAAGCAAATGTGCCATGACTGAACTCTCCTCTTTCCCTGAGGTAGGGCTACCGGCCCTTGGCAGAGGGCAGCCAGAGGGGAAGCTCATGTTCTGTAGAGAGACAGAACTTCAGTCACTGGGGCTGTCAGCCCAGCATCTTCCACCAGCACTGAGTAGCGCCCTTAAATATTAAATCAAGTTGCAGACGCGTCAAAGAACTGGGAGTGGTTTTTCAGTTTGGAAACAAGTCAGACTCTCTGTGTCTTGTTCACTACCCTAGGGATGCTTTTGTGAAATCAGGATCTTTGTTCCTTAGCACAAATGCTTTACAGAGATCAGCACCCTCTGCTGGGGCCATTGTCTTTGGCTGCTGTGGGGAAGCCTTGTGAAATGCCATCCAGTGGAATCTGCCTGAAGTTGGGGGTTGGTAGCAGGAGCAGGAACCACAAGCACCCTGGTCTTGTGCTGAAGACAATGCCCTGAGATTGTACATAATCTCTGGGGATATCGCCCAGTGGCTGGAAGCATAGGCCCCCCTTTCGCTATTGATATTTATTTAATCATTCCTCCATATAACTTAATTTAATAAGTTATTAAAAAGTCATTCTGGGAAATGGCAGTAATAAATCCTTAACAGATGGTGCTATAACCAGCTCCGAAGCAGGCTCCACCATAGCTGTTGCTCTGTCTATTTATAACCTGCTTTAATATAGGATTTTACATGACTATAAAGTACCACAAAATGCAATAAATAATAGATGAGAAGCATTAGCAAAATGGATCCACGGAGCATGGAGCCCCTCTGCTTTGCTTGGTCACTTCTCACTGCAAGTTGGGTGGGTTCTGAGGCCAGTAGCTGCCCCTCCTGAGTGCCAAGTGCCAGTCTGTGTACTCACTGCCTGTGCATAATCTTGGCACATCTAAGACATGTTGTTCCCTTCCCCATGGGTGGAGAATAGGGAAACAATGAGCTGTCTGCTCCTGAGTGGAAAACTGTCCAGGACTTTCCAGGTGATTGGCTTTGATAGTCTTTAGTTCCTGTCCTACGCTGTAGGGTAGCACTTCTGTGTGCTACTGTGAACATGTATTTGATAGGACTTTCTGTTCAGCCACGTTCCACCTTGGAGGCAGCTGTACTTCATTAGTTGGGACCCTTTGACTGCAAGGCACTATAGAAATGGAAGATCCCTCTCTCCAAGTGGAATGGAAAGTGTAAGGATGTTGCTATCTCCCTCCACCCACTAACCTGCAGAGATGACTGTATACTCTGGAGAACCTGGAAACCTTTGACTGCCTTGCTCCCTAGCAACTCTGCAGAGAGCCCCTCTGCCATTGCTCCTCTTGCCTCCATATGCTAAATTAAAAACCACTCAACATGTGAAATACAAAGACTGATTTATGTCAGATAGAATCTTTGCAGAAATGATCCAAGGGAATGTGAAATGTCGAATTCATTTCCTGTGAAGGAAGTTCCTGGTGGGGCGTGTTTAATGCTCTCCAGGCAGATGCCTGTGGGATTCCATAAGACAGAAGCCCTCATAAGGGAAAGGGCTCGTTTCTGATTCTTTATGGATGAATCCAAACCTTACAAGAGGGTCTCTTGTATATTCCTGGGATTTGGACTGGGAATCAGGACATCTGGGGTTGGTCCTTCTTACTGGGAAAGATTCCATCAGCAAAATCTGCTGGCTCAGCAACCTCCCAAGATGCAGAGAAGACGTCAGGGTGAGTGAAGGGATCCCTCAGTGTAGTTCATATGGGACTTGAAGTCTGAAGCATTTGGGATCATCTGGGATGAAAGGTGCCAGAGAAATATGATGTCATGATCAGAGACACTTCATGACCCAGGCAGGAGGAGGCTGGTTAGAAAGGAAAGAGCTGCTCTTTATACATTGACCTTGTTAACTAGCAATGAGGAGACCTGGGGGAGGGTCAAGTTCACTAAAACAAGATTGAAGTGAATTTCATGCTGTAGAAAAATGACACCGTGAACTGCAAAGTCCCCTTTACACTGCATAAGTACAAGATGGACTGTGGAATGCATCCGAAGAAGTGGGTATTCACCCACGAAAGCTCATGCTGCAAAACGTCTGTTAGTCTATAAGGTGCCACAGGATTCTTTGCTGCTTCTGTGGAATGCAAGTATCCCTTACATCCAACTCCACTGATGTGCCTGACTTCTCCCTGCAGTGATCACCTCTAGGGCAGGTGGTGAGAAGGGAATCGATATATAGGGTTAAAGTTTGTTCAGTTGCCCCCTTGTAAGCATGAACAGTTTCTATTCTTGGGGGAATGGAACTTTTGTCTTGATCTCATCTGTGGTTCCTTAGACAAAGTGTCCAACACAAAATGAATCATTTTCTTGTTTTCTTTAGCTTCTAGGTGGAGTTCAGAACTAGGTGGAGCCTCTTTCGGTTTAAACAGGGGTGGATAGTTTTTCTGATTTTTGAGGGTCAGGAGGAATTAAGTTATTAACCGTATATTCCAGTCATGCTTGTCATCTATACCTTTCATCCTGTAGATCCATGTATGTCAAGAAAACTCCTTGAGCAGCTGGATCACTGAGGGCCATGATTCATTTCCTAAAATTCTCTTTGAACCCTTGTCAAGGAGTTGGACTAACCTCAGAAGGTTCCTTCAGCACAGAAACAGAGCTTAGGGAGACCTCCTGAAGTCCATCTCTGACCAGCTGTTGCTACAAAGCATCGGAATTCCAATAAGGCAGAAAACTCTGTCCAGTAGATCAGCACTAGTGTCCATTTATCATGACCACACATTTTGCTGTGGGCCAGGAACTCCACTGTGGCTCTGCTCTGGCCAGGTCTGACTCAGCAGAAAAGTGTCCTCATGAACACATTCATGAATGGATTAATTAACAGACAGTTCTCTTATAGAAAGAAATGAGAGTGAAACTTCATGATATCTTCCTAATGGTGCCTGTGGGAGGCCTGGCCTTGGAATTGCTCTGCCTACAGTCACTGTCTGCTCTGGGTCCCTTTTAGAATCTAAGCTGTATTTTCCTGGGATAGTTCTCCCTTGGGGAGGGATTCTTCCACTCATAGAATGTTTGTGGACTGTATCCTCAGGATGTACTGGAGATCTAACTGCAGAGGGAGGGATGGCAGGCAGGGAGGGGGGCGGGGGGGCAAGAGATTGTATCGGGTAAAGAAACAGCCATTTCCCAGTTCGTTTGCTAATTTAACCACCTCCCACTATGTCCAGGGTAAACATGGTCTGACTGAAAGGAGCATGGCTCTGTGGAGTGTCAGACAGGAATGTGGAGAAGCAGGAAGAGTGAGAGTCAGGGTCAGGGTATGTGCTGGGAATGCAAAGCACTTGGTGTGAGCTGATACAGGAGCCTGGGAGCAGCTTGGGGTTCATGGTGGCTGGATGTTAGCCAAAAGAGGAACCTGCTGTGCATTCACTGCATGGTTGTGAAGCAACAGGACAAGCCAAGCGGCCAGCAGGGGCTTAAGGTCATAGGATGTGAGCTAAGAACAGAGCTTATTTATTGTGTGTGTGAGTCCAGGAAGGAGTGACCCCAGGCAGAGATTGAGAGCATCCCTCAGGAGCAGTGTTTGCTAGTGGGATTTATGTTGGGGTTAGACAGAGAGGGGATGTTCCTGGGGGTTCCTGGGGCTGAGATTTCCTTGGACTGTCCTGCATGAGCAGCATTCCCTAATGGAGGCTGTGCAATGGACACTGTGACAACGGAGAGTCTGGAGTGGAAAGTGTTTGTGTCTCAATGTCCAAAATACAAGGAGTGCAAGAGACAGACATTCCCAATTATTGGGAATTGTAAATGGCTTTTCAGCAAAAACCAACCAGGGGGAAAACTGCCTGATCTCAGGGAGAAAGAAATGAGAGAACAGAAGTTTTGTTCTGTGTAATGCTAGCAAACTGCACCCAGATCAGGGATGGATGCTGCTGACAAATGGACACAGGAGTCAACCCCCCAACCACAGAGGGTATAGGGTAAGTTGTATCAACTTCTAACCAAGCAGCTCTGAAATAATTTATTAATACTGGTTGTTGGTCTGGTTGTTGGTATGTTTACTGTATGCATGTATGTGTTTAATAGGGGGCTATAAGAAAAAACAAACAGGAAGGAGAAACAGTGGTTCTTCGAGTGCTTGCTCATATCGATTCCAATTAAGTGTGCGCGTGCCGCGTGCACGTTCGTCGAAAGATTTTTACCCTAGCAACACTCGGTGGGTCAGCTGGGCGCCCCCTGGAGTGGTGCCGCTATGGCACCGGATATATACCCCTGCCAACCCATCCGCCCCTCAGTTCCTTCTTACCACCTGTGTCGGTCGTTGGAACAGTGGAGCACGGCTTAGCTGACCTCCACTTCCCTAGCTACTCGTAGTTCTCTCGTTCCTTGTTGTGTATATAGTTAAAAACTTTTTATATAGTTCACTTTAGTTTATTACTTTATAGTATATTTAGTATAATAATAGTTAAGAGGGGTTTGGGGAATAGCCCCTTCCCCGCACCCGGTGCCGGGGCCCATGCCCGGTTCACCGGGTTTCAAACCGTGCTCGGCCTGCCGCAGGCCGATGCCGACAGGAGACCCGCACGACTCCTGTCTGAAGTGCCTCGGGGAGTCGCACCTGACAGCTATGTGCCACATTTGCAAGGCTTTTAAGCCAAGAACAAAAAAGGAGCAGGACATTAGGCTAAAGCAGCTCCTCATGGAGGCGGCTCTCACCCCTCAGCCTTCGGCACCGAGCGCTGGTCACTCTTTGAACAGAAGCACCTTCTCGGCACCGGACCGTGCCGGTACGGCCAAGGCTCCTCGGCACCACCCGTTGCCGACACCGAGGCCAGCTCGACGCCGCTCCCTCTCCCCGAGGTCGAGAAAGACTAAGGCTCCTGCTGCTTCCGTGCCACCTGCACCGCAGCCAGAGAGCTCGTCCAAGTCGGACCGCCCGGCACCGACACCCGCCGCGGCACCGACGACGTCTGCACCGTCGATTCCGGTCCCACAAGGGCCGTCGAGTCCGGTGCCTGTCAGCTCCCCGGCTAGACCCGTGGTAGAGCTTAATATCCCATCCACGCCGGAGACGTTCTCAACGGCGAGGGATCTGATTTTGATGACAGAGTCGACGCTGCCTCCGCCCCCGGCACCGCCGGTGCGGGCGATACAGTCTATAGGCAAGCCGGCCTTGATTCAGCCACCCTCTGTCAGCACAGCAGACCGGCACCGTTCTAGATCATGGTCCCGCAGACGTTCCAGGTCCCGACGGTGCTCCCGCTCCCGTTGCTGCTCGCAGTCCCGGCACCGTTCTCCTCTGCGGTACTGGTCGCACTCGCAGCTCCGGTCGGCATCCCGGTCGCCGGCCCGATATTCTCAGCACAGCTCCAGCTCCCGGCACCGCTCCAGGCACCGTGACTCCCGTAGTCGCTCCTGACGCCGAGCCTCGAGATCGCGGTCAAGCTCCCGGCGCCGTTCCGGTCGCAGGTCCCGATCTCGTTCCCGGTACTGGTATGCCTCCCGGTACCAGTATCTGGTGCCGAGTAGAGCTAGGCCTCCTAGAGACATGGACTCTGTTCAGGGCCTCTCCGCTCCTCCATGGCCTTCCAGG